>NC_060247.1:40089110-41339110 GCF_921293095.1 Ischnura elegans
TTTATTTGAAAAACTTCCGTAAGAAAGGAGATAACCAATAACATTAGTGACTTAAGAAGATGCCACTGCCACCATCATACTCAAAGTGGAAGTATTAAGAATACCTTTCCATGCAGCAAATAGTTAGTCCATGAAGAATAAGTGCCCCTAGAGAGCCTCAGACTAAAAGGACGTTTTATGCACAGGATGCATTTCTGGCCTAATGTCAGCAGAGACTAGATGGAATGCGAATTCAGGGTTCCCACTCTAACTAAATTATTAAATTCACGGTTTTTTCCTGGTTTTCACGGTCTAAATTGCATCAAATTCACGGTCTGTTAATAAGCCATTTTAGGAACAAATATTGATCACATAAAAATCACTGGCCGCACGTTAACTAAAAATATGGCAAACGCGATAAACGCCGGGAATGCAAAACGCAGCAATGAAAGTGCTATCTCTTATGACGTCGCCAATCGTTAGCAAAATTAAGGGCCGGCTATAGGTTGTGAGTGAGAAAATGGAGTGTGACAGGGAAGTGAAGATGTGCCTGATTTCTCGCCAGGGTTAATGATCACTTTGGTTTAAACTTTAAAGTCGTCCGATCACAGCCTTAAGGTCTGTGTGTCGTCATGACACACGGACCAATATTTGCGCTTCGAATATACGTGTGCAAACAAATGCGTGGACAGTGTCTGCGAGTGACTGACCTATTTTTCTTTTGACCCGTCAATCGTAGGTCTAAAATCAAGTTTGAGAGTTTTTACGACGAATTTCACGGCTATTTCCAGGTTTTTTCACGGTAGACGAAATTCGCGGTTTTAAGGTTTCCACGGTTGAGTGGGAACCCTGGAATTCAATCCAAAAGAAAGGACAAAATAGTCATTGGCTCAGTAATGCTCCTGCACACACATGATCTGGATTATTATCTCAGATGTCTTTTATTTTCAACGTATGTTTTCCCATTTCCATGAAATATTTCAATTATTATCATTCATTCGTTATTAGAATAGAGGACAATGACATATTTTCCCTGTTAACGCCAAAGACGTTATCCTATAACTCTATGAAGACATTTTATTCCGCAGCCATTTACTTGTCTAGAGAGGAAATACGATCGCCAGTTATGAACCCAATACTTATATCTTACCTATTTTTGTTTACTAGAGAGAAATGACAAGCGTCATTTATGCTAAGCGTCACTAATATACGGGTGGCTTGTACATGACTAGGTCTTATAAAATATTTACCCGGAGACTTGAGAAAAATAGCCGATGCAACAGGCGCTTACATTTAATTTTAAATAATGCATCAAGATTCTTATACAATGCTGTATTTCTGATATTAATTTCAACAAATTTGTGCTGTTAACATAGAATTTACTCGTCTTTTTCGATACCTACTCTTACACCAGCCACTTGTGAATACCTCTTCCAATAGTTATATCTACTGAGGAATCTAAGATGGACCAGTGCCCCACAGGAAGCTAATGCAGGGAGAACGTTTCACGCACGAGAAAGATAAGGTTGGCCTCGTGACAGGAGAGCGACGCGAGGAAGGGTCTTGGAAAGGGATGAGGAGTGAGACACAAGCTCCGCGACGCACGCGTAAGTAGCCGAGATAGATGTGTTCGCGCAGGGGAGGCATTTAATGAGGCGTGGAGGGCAGGAAGGATGGATGGCCCCCCCTGGCTTAGCGGCGGATAATGTCCCTCGTTGTCAGATGAGACGTCAGCCACCTAAGGGACGCAAGTTTTGAAAAGGCGAGACGGGCCGAGCAGCTAAAGAGTGGGCTGCTTGATGAGCTGAAGCCACCGTCTTCTTTTCCCACGGGAAGGCCATTGATGAGATTCTTAGAGGACACCTGAGCCTCTTAGATATCCCGTTAACCTCTATTTTTTATGACCTCACCGCCAAGGAAGGTTATTACCTCATGAACAAACCACGATTTCATTGGCCAGCTTCATTAACAGCGCATTTCGTGAACATGCGCAGACGTTAAAAAACAAAGAATACTACCGCAATAAATAAAATGAATAGGAAACCAGTGAGGTATTGTTTTTATTTTAACGTCGCAATCCCTCAAATAATATGAACTTCCTTGAAATCTCAATTTGGCATTCGCATTAAACGTATCCTCTATTAAATTTTCTATTTAACAATCCCAAAAACGTCTTTTTATCAAAAACACATCGCAAAGTTTTTTTAAACAAACAATAAACAATCTAAAACATCAACCTAGCAAAACATGCATTGACATATAAACTAATAAAATAAAAAGCCCAATTAACAAGCAAAATTAAATGAGTAAATTTAAATAAAATAAAAATGGAGTTGGACAAGGAACGACGTCACATCATGTTACTAGAGGAGAGTAACCAGTTCAATGAAAAACTTCAACAAATCCAAACCGAGTATGGTGATTACGATAGAAAATAGTCGAATTACTTTAAAAAAATACTTATTCATAAAATAATGAGAGCCGCATTCATTTCGCGGCTACAGTGTTACGACGTCAAAAACACATAATCTTCACTTGAAAAATCAGGCGCGGGGGAAGATTGGGTTGAATTTTCGGCTGCAGTATTGCATTACAAGTACGTCCACTACATAAGTCCATATCCCGCTATTACAAGAGCTTTCCGGAAAAATATTCTCCCGTTAATGCATTCAGCGCACAGGGCATCTAAAGTACAATAATTAATAAATGAATTGATGACTCGCAGTCATTAATCTCTCATTTTCCGTCCCTACCCATACATCAATGCCTTTAATTGCATCCGCGAGCGTCAGACGCAATAATATCAATGTGAGCAGTAATAGCCCTAACCACAACCGTAGTAATAAAGGGTGTATAAAAGATAAAACTGAACCCTGAGCAATTTAATTTGAATGAATTGTACCCTCCCCCTGCTTGCTTTTACTCTCGTTGGCAATTCCCGATATAATACGCTTCTCTGCATGTTAGTACTAAATGAATTGGTAAATACATTGGCACAAAACAACACAAAGTACTCGAATAACTACCGAAATCTTGACAACCACCTTAGAGTCAACAACTAAATGTGTTCATTATTTCCCATATCATTTTCTTTTCTATTTATCGGGTCCTGCCCTCTAGTTATCTAGATTTTGAACCGTATTTAGTTATCAGCATTTCAACATTCATTTCCCGATGCCAAAATGTATCATAAAACACTAATTTCAAATCGGCAAGTACCAACGTATCTTACCTTATAAAATAAAAAACTAATGAAATCCAATGAGTTTTATTCAAATAATATAAATAATCATACATTGGATAGTCGATTCCGGGCTCATCTTCTATTTCTCTATTTTTGGAACCAGGAACATTTCATGGCATACAGTTATATTGTGCACGCATAACAAAGGCGACGACGAACGGTTAAATTCTTCCTTTTAGAAACACCGTACACCGCATTTGCAAGATTATTTCGCGGTTCAGGCGGTTTTTTCACGAACAGGAGACAAGAACATGCGGTCAGAGGAGATAAAAAGCGTCTTGGGAAGAGGATTGGGAGAGCGGGTGACTCAATCTCGAAAAAGACAAGAATCCCCCAGAAAAGCAGTATAAAAAGCCATAAATGGGAGCAGGTGAGTGCGAGGTTTCTCGGAGCGGAGACGCGTCTTGAATAGCCAAATAAGTGGAGCGACGGAGCGAGATGAGATAACGCATAAACAGCTTTTACACAGCGCGCCCCCCAACGTCTTCCAACTAATGGAGTCGCGGTCTTTGAAAGCCCAAGATGGGAGAGTTGGGGTTGAATAGTGAAACTTATTGAACTCGCCCGAGTATAGGAGGAAGAGAAACGCGAAAGATTTGAAAGGCCAAGGAAGATCTTCTCCCTCGATACTGTAGACTACACGGAGCAAAAGCCAAAACGGCAGTTCAGTACCTCCTGTCCCCTGAATTAGGCGGCTTAATTAATTGATTGGGGAATAAGGAACATCATAGCAGCTTACTTAATTTTATTAATGCCTATGTATCATTAACAGACAAAAAATTATTGTTTATTTTTTCAAACACAAAAATTTGTATTCAATTTTATGAGGTGGTACCAGGTGAAATCGCGTTACTATTCAATTAAATTAATTTTTGACAAAAGAAAGTTCATTTTAAATTCACATCGGTATGTACCTATGAAAAAAACTCTTTCCGAGTTATCGTTGGATTCAAGACCACAGGAAAATGGTATGGCTAACGTTTTAAAGCTAATTCTTTAGATACGTTTTACACTCTGGTGTCTTTAGCTGGCACGTACACAAAAACATGATGACTATCCTAAAATTAGAATTTTTGGCTGAAGGACTTTTTTGAAAATCTTAGGTTGCAACCAGAGGCGCAACTATAGGGGGATGAGGGGAATAAATCCCCCCAAAGCCTCAGAGCAATAAAAAAAATATTTCGGCCTATTGTCTAGTTTTGACATAAATAACTGCATCGGCTTAAAGTTAAAGACCATTTATTAATGATTTTAAATGTATTATCAGGCATATAATTTTTCAAAAATATTCCCTGGACCCCCGTTACTTGGGGGGGTCGCCCAACAGACCACCACATCCCCCCAAAGCATAATCCTAGTTAAACCACTGGGTCACATACAAATAATCTTGAAGAAATATTCTCCATTCCTGGAGAACTTATAAATCGTGGGAAACTGCTGAATTTTAGATTTCCCTCCTTTTATTATATCTCACGAACGAACGTTAACTTCAGGAATTATTCTAGCTGGATGCCGAGTGCTTTAGTGGCTTTCTCCGCCACGACTCTTATCGCTCTATATCCCTTCTTTCAAATCTCGCATAAGAGGAAGCGGATATATGAGAAATACAGCACGTACGTAGAGGGTCACAAACCACGGGGATACTTGCAATAAAATAAGGAAGCAAAAGCCTTTCACACGACTGCTATTCTCGACGAAGAGACTTGCTGGTGAAATTTCAGCACTAAAAATGAGGACATTGAAATATTATGTGGCGTATCTTCGAAAAAATAGGTCTTCATAATTTCTCAAAATAAATATTCTGGTAGATTTTATAATGAGATGGCAAGTAAATGTCGCTAAGAAGGTCATTGTATCCATAGAAAAGAGAAGTAAACTGAATTAAAGATAAATAATCTGCATGTTTTATATCGTAATACGATGAGAACAAGGTGACAGGAATGAGGAATTTCGATGCATAGAGGAAATGGTGTTTATGTCAAAGAATGCATCAATGTACAACCATTTTAAAGAACCATTTATGGCATTATAGAGCGTTTGTAATCACTCCAAAGACAGAGAGAAGAACAGAGTTGATGATAGAATACAATTATATCGCTTCGCCAAGTGATACCAAATTTAACTTAGGTTTTTGTAAAGAAGTTTATTTGATCGCAAATCTTCTTAAAAATATGTCATCAGGCCGGAAAAATGAACAGATATTCAAATTCATTATGAAAAATATTTGTTTATATTTATTTTTACTTTCAATTCATCACGCTATTGGATTTTAGTTCCTTCTATCAATTAGGATTGCCGATAAACATCCATGACCCATAATTCATAAGAAAAATTACATTTTTTTCTAATAATAATCCATCAAAATCTCCCCTTTAATTTATTAGAAAAACATATGTATATATTTTAATAAAAACGTATTTATGTTTTTTAATTTTTGTTTAAAAAATAATGCCTAGTTTTTTTTATTTTTAGCCAATCTCAGTGAAGCATAGGATTGCTCGACTAGTCTTGACAGGAAAATCTTATGCAGCCTTTACATTTCTCCTGAGAACAAGCTTAACGCGTTTCCTTTGTTTAACCTTAACGCCACTAAGCATAAACTACATCTATGAATTCTTTATGTCACATCAGGTGTTATAAGCGTCACGACTTAACAGTTCTGGGAAAATTGCAAGAAATGAAGTAGTATCGCTCATCGAGGTTCATTCACGGAGCTCAAATATATTGTCTTCACGAGCTTGGAAAGGGTTGTACCAGGGAATTGCTATGGGGCGCGTGACACTAGATTTATGATATCGGTTTATGAGGCAGCAAGAGAGTTGTAAAAGACAACACCACCGTTGGGTGAATGCATCAGGTTCCCCAAGATAATGGGAACGGAATATTCTCTACGCCGTTTCAAAGCGAGCGCTTGATTAAACTATTTTGACATATATACGACGTCACGCGCCGTTGACATCCCTGACGTAAAGAGACATGAAAAAAAATCTCCGACACTGTCACGATAAAGTGTGCAATCTCGCAGCTTGGCTCGATGGCCTGGAAACTTTTAGCTGGTCCGGACAACCAATCAAAATACTTAATGACTCATACATCCATGAAATCAATTTAACTTCTTTCCCAATCTAAAAATATTGATTCCACACGGAGACGGATGATCATGCGTAGTGAGACATAAAGCGATACATTGCTTTTCTTTTTTAAATGGCCGAATCAAATTTTAAATGATTGCCTCCATTATTCTTCTGTCAAATAAAAAGAGGAAACCTTCGAATAATCCAGAAAATAATTTTAAAAACATTTATATCGCTTAGTTCTCTCAAAATCTTTTTCTTGTAACCAATAAGTGATAGATTGACAATACTGAACTCTATAGGTAGAGTTTGAGATACGTTACCACAGCACTGATTTGTCCAAATTTCCTCGACACGGAAAATATCAGCAAAAACTATTAAATAAACCCATTTCTGAAAAAACAGTCTCCTGCGTCATTAGCATTGCTTTTTACCGCTAATTTATATGTTATGGCTGTTTCCTTAGTCTTTCATTCACAACGCAAGCGCGTTGTCACTTAGCACCTGTGTATAACTTTTTTGTCAAAAAATTTCAAAACAAGTAACTATTGGATTTAGTCTAATTAGTTTGTTGAATTTGTTTGTTAAATCGAGTTAGCTTTAACGGCACTTGCTTCATTAAAGAAATTAAGAAAATTGCAATTGAGAAAACTACAAATTATGTTTAGAAAAAAACTGCAAAACTTCGAGAATTCGACAGACAGGTGGTAAGTACGAGCACACATTACAAATTATCAAGCCTGAGTGATTGAGCTCATTTTAATTAAGGGACTACATTATCAGTACTTAAAAATTTTTACTACAATTTAATGCATACCAAACTTAGATGAATATTAATCCACATATCACCTTTTATTGAGGAAATATGATGAATAAAAAGCTTCTATTACTACTATACCCTTTATCTCATCATGCACATTCTCTATGCCCTTTATTTTGACTCAAAATAAAATAAACAAGAAGAGTTGTTAGCGTTTTGCATTAAGTTATGTCTCTGTTTTCACTAGAAGGAACAAACTTTCTCCCTTTCTTTTTACGTTTTATTATAATAAAAAAATTTTACACCCAAAAAAAAAAAGTTTTTTTAAAAAGTTTTATTTGGACCCCATGAATCCTATCAAGAAATACGCTGAGCACTCGCCAAAATCTCACCGAATCGCGAATCGAACACTTTAAGGAACAGAAGAGTATTATTTTCTAAATACCTTAATGAAGAATAGAAGGGAATCGCCAGCATGCTGACGTATGTGACTTTTATTTAATACGAAACAAAATGAATTAAGAAAGTATCTCGAATATTTGCAGAAAAATTCTGCATACACAAGCAATCAGGAATATAAAAATATTTTAGGAGTAACTTTAATTCTTTCGTATCTTGTTCATGATATTAAAAGAAAGGGTCAAGTAAAAACTATTAGTTGGTATGATTTTATTTTTTAATCGTGTTCTCTTAAATAATACTTTTGCATAGGGATTTTGCATAACACATTAGGGTGGTTCGTAAATAACGAGTGCTCAAACTTTGGCCGCGTATGCTATAAGGCAACACCCAATTATGTTTACAGAAGTGGGTGACCGATTTCAATCATTGCTTACGTAAAAAATGGGCGCAGTTTTGATTAGTCACCCGCCCACTTACCAAAATTACAAGGTGACTCAACAGGTTTGAACGCAACGCCCAGAAAAACTGCGAATCTACGTCAATCCAAATCTTTCTCTTCAAATCAACTCTTATGTCAAGCAAACGCGGTGTCGATAAATAAAGATAACAGAATATAATCTTTTGTTTAATTTACAATTTTTATACCTGTGCACCATCCTTGCAAACTCTTTCAACGAAGTTTAAAATCACTTATTTCCTGTAGAAATAGAAAGGAAAGAGAAAAAATATGGTTCAACTGGGTCTAAAGTTAAAAAAAGCAAGGAAGAGTGTGAAAATGGTATCAAGTCGAGAAATTGATCTCTTAATCGGACGAAGAATAAAAAAACCCGCAGTGGTTAAACTTAGCGCGAATGCGTCAATAGGCTGCCCCCGATGGCGGTAGGATTTTATACACTGGATCAGGCTAGCGTTGACAAAGCGATATAAGAGTCCAATTTTAACGTGATTTTAATAAATTTCCAACTGGCTTACGGGAACGAACCGGTGATTGAACTAGTTTGGACACCAAACAAAAGTCATTAAGATACGCTGCGAATCTAAGAGAACCAACACATAATATTTTTAGTTCAAACAATTGCGAAATTACTTAATAAATGCAGCTTGCAACAACGTCTGTTCAACTTTTCATCCACCATTTATATTCATCTGCTGTATTATTAACTGTTTACACTTTAAACATCCTATAACATTGCCTCATAAATATAAAGTAACAAATTTCTAGTTTTTACTTTCATCATCATCATTAGTCAACAATCCCAAGATTGGTTTGACGCAGCTCTCCATTTCTCTCTCCTATCCGCTAATCTCTTCATATCTACATATTTATTCTCTTTTACATCCATTATAACCTTTCCTATATAACTCATTCGGGGCCGTCCCTTGCCCTTTTTCCCTTCCACTTGTCCTTCAACGATTGTCTTCATCAGACCATCGTGCCTCAAAATGTGGCCAACTAAGTTATCCCTTCTTCTGCTTAATGTTTTTAGGAGGCTTCTCTTTTCTCCTACTCTCCTTAGCACTTCCTGGTTACTCACACGGTCAATCCATTTTATCTTCATCATTCTTCGGTAGCAACACATTTCGAATGCTTCCACTCTTGACTTCTCTGCTGCTGTCAACGTCCAAGCCTCGCTTCCATAGAGAAACATACTCCATATGTATCATCTGATGAATTTTTTCCTTACTTCTATGCTGGTATTTTCAGCTGTAAGAAGATTCTTCTTTTTGTAGAAAGCCCTCTTCGCCTGCGCTATTCTACTGTGTATTTCTTTCTTGCTCCGTCCATCGCTGGTAATTCGGCTTCCCAGGTAAGAAAACTCGTTCACCTCTTCAAGCTTATGCTTTCCTAGGTTGATGTTTGTTTTGGCATCCTCTCTTTTGCTGCAAACTACTATCTTATAATTTACTTAGTATTGATAGTTTTTACTTTACCTTCAATTATTTACCCCTGTAAATCATTCGCAAGCACTCCAAACAATGTTTGATACTTGCCGGGTAAATAAGAAACACTGAGAAAAACAAGAACCTACGCAGCATATACCTACAGCCGATAAAATAATCGGGGAAGGGAGGAAATATGGTATAAAATCGAGAAATTGACCTTTGAACCGGAAAAACGTCCAGAAATCTGAGACGACCTATTATAATCCGCTGCGGTCGAGCATCAAGTTCCCGTGTGCACGCGTACACTTAAAGGCTATCCTTAAAAAGGAAGAGATTTTCACTTTGGATCAAGCAAGTGTTGAACTAGCAACATCAAATAGTATTAAGGCCATGGTTTTTATATACCGTCCATCCACTTCCAGGGATTAAAAAAAAATTCAAAAGATTTGGACGCTTAAAAAATCTGGAAAAACTAAAATACGCCAATCCTGGTATCAAAATTTCCCAAAACTTGCTGCAGCATAAAAAATACGCATTACTTGGTTTTTTGCACGCAATTCTTTGGCCCTGGCAATCCATTTGCGTAATCTTCAAATAGCGTACGAAAACGCACATTTTCTGACTGAAAAGGAAGCGAAATATAAAATATGCCTTTAACTTCAGCCAAAGCAGTTAATTAATAAATCGTAAGACGGTTTAGAAAATGTGACTATGAAAACATATAATCTCTAACATCCCTCTCGTAGAAACACAAAAGCTCTCATCCGGACAAAAACTCGGGAAAGTAAGGCCACAAATTAAAACCCGAAGTGGTTAATCTTTCATGTGCACGCGTGTGCTGCCCTCGATGGGGAAAGGATTTTTTTACATTGGATTTACCAGGTGTTGACGAAGCGATACCAAATTGTAACGCGAATGTGGTTTTCATGAGTTGACCTCCGACTTGAGAGGATCAAAAAAAGATTCGACAAGCGTGGACGCCAAACTGAAATCCAGAAGCACTCTGAATCCTTTATAATCCAAACCACTTAATATAATTTAGAACAAATACGATATTGCTAATAAGTACAAGCCAATACAATGTCTAACGGCTAAAAGTAGCGCAAGTAATTGCACATGTGGGCCAAAAAGAAGGGAAAAGAAAAAAATGCCGCCCAACCAAACCTAAACAGTCAATGAAATAAACCACGAAAGGGAGCTAAAACGGTTTCAAATGGAAAAATTGACCTTTTAATCACACAAAGACAAGGAAGAATGAGACCACTCGCTATTATCCGCAGCGGTTAATCATCGAAGCGTGTGCTTTCACATAGACTTACCTGATGAAAGGTAAAAAAATGGACAACTGAACATATTAACTCAATAAAAAAACCATGGGAATAAGGTGAACATGGTATCAAATAGGGAAATTGACCTTTTTATCAGACAAAGGCTGAGGAAACTCAAGCCGTGTACTAGAATCCGCAGTGTTTGAGCATCAAGGTGGGTGTCATGTATAGCTACCCTAAATAGGCTATCCTCAAGAGGGGAAGGATTTTTCACGCTGGACCGGGCAAGCGTTGACGAAGCGATATCAAATTGTAATGTGGGATACGTGTACAATAAAAAATAATAATTCCCTCGTTTCCCGACCGCTGGGCAAATAATAACTCTGTTTTTTTTTCCTCCTCGGACAATAATTTTGCTCGGAAATCGATAGCGCACACGAGAATGTAACGGGGAAACCTTCCCCTTCAGAATCCGCCAAAATCAATACACACCTAACTCTTCCCGTTGTCCCTCCCCCTCCCCATTTTCTCTCTCTCTTTCTCTCTCTCTTTCTCCCTCTCTTTCTCTCTCCTCTCTCTATCTCTCTCTCTCTTTCTCGCGAGTTCATTCACGATAACTTGGCGGACACCCTACTTCATCCGCTGCGCATACGAGTCCGGGTCAACTCGGGCAACAAGGTATCCTAAACCGATTATTAATAACAATAACAATGATTCGCCTTTATTGGGTGAGATTGGGAAACAAAAAACAAAACAATGCCAAGTGAACTAAGTTAAATTTACCAAGGGTAAAGGGGTGTGCAAAAACGATGGAAAATCCTTAGGATATTGACTTTCGTCCTTACCGTAAAAAAAAGCCCAGAGCAGGGGGAAAAAAAACAAAAACATATGTCCGTATGTTTCATAACATATATTTATATATATTTAAGGCCAACTCGAGCAAAAGGCGATGCAAATCTGAATGATTATAATAATAATTCGTCTCTATTAGATGTGATTGAGACTAGAAAGTTCCTTCTCCCATCTTACACTTCTCGCCATACACTAAATATTTACGGAGGAATACATGTCAAGTATTATTCAATTTAAACGCAGTAACATTATAACAAAATAAACATGGTACTAAGCTCTAAAAAATGCAAAGTGAGCAGAGCTACATTTACCAAGTGTAAAAAAATGTGAAAAAACGTGGAGAAATCTAAAGAATATTGACATTTGTCCTTACTGGAAAAAAAACCCTCAGCAAGAAAACGCCCACACAAGAAGGGGGGTGTGAAAAACCTGAGAAAGAGGAAACGTAAATGTGGATGGCTACGATTACGCAGAAATACAAGTAATCATCACCCAGTACCTAGAAATAAAAATAAATAAGATGAAGCAGCAGGAGATAAGTATTGAATCTTTCCTAATGTTCCCATGATGGGTAAGGTATCACTGAAAAGTGTGCGAACAACGACAAACTGCACAAGACCCATGCACAAGAATCAAAAGTAGCGGAGAAGCGACCATCCGTATAGCAGCTGCTTATGACCTCATCAACTTTCCTGTGAAAGGGTCAAGTCCGTCAATTTTTAGTTACAAACAAATTGAAAAGAGGGCAACAGATTGAAAAACGGAAAAATGCGGATGTCTTTATTTTCAATTTCTATCAAAATCGGGGCTAAAATAGCGAACAAGTAAACGATCCCAATCTTCTTTCGCACCAACCACATGCGCCGAAAATACCCCACTCCAGAACAATTGTTCATTTCATCCACGTCGTTTATCTCAATACTCCCCGAAGAAGGAAGCCTCAGTTATTAAAGTGTCCATAAAAATCAAGACTTCGACCCTGTGGAACAGAATGAGGCTACATTTTATCAACGGGATCGTTCATACGGACCCGAAATCGCAAGTTGTAGATAAACATTCGTGCAAGGAAGGATAAAACAAGTAAAAGGAAACAAGTTCTTCCTCACTCAGCAACTCGCCAATATTTTTCAAATAAAAAACCGCTAAAATATCCGCCCACTTTTCATGAGTTGTTGACGTCATCATAGTCCTGATTCATTAATTCGTTCCTAGAAAGTCGCTCATTGAAGGAAGGCAACGCTCAAAATAGAGCACGAAACGAAGAACCACGATAGACCTATTCACGGGGGCAAGGAGTAAGAGACGCTGTGACCAACTCGACTGGATGAAGTGAGGTCATCAATTTACATGCGAATGGATTGAGGTCGGTGATTTTTTTGCTGCAAGAAACTCGAGATATAGGCGACGGAGCGAAAAATTGAAAAAGTAGGGTCTCTCCATTTTTCAAAATCTTTCACTATCGACAGGTATACAAATTTGATGGACGAGGCCGTAAGAATAGATTCGGTGATTCTCAACAGTAGCGGTGTATTAAAGCCAATGACGATAATGATAGAAGGACAATAGGACGGTAAGAACAGAAAAGGACAGTCTCGAATTAGTTATTTACGATTGGTTTTTTTACAGATCTCAAAGAGAAGAAATGCGTCAATATGAAATACGAAAATAGCAGATACGACAAGTAGAGCAAGAAAGGCAAAGGAAGACGCGAATGAAATATATGGAACAGGTAAAGAAGGATGTGAAAGAGAAGAAATACGTAGGTGCGAAAAGGTTGATATTAGAATTGAGAGGGCAGTTGCGTCAAACCAATCTAAAGTCTCAATCACACTATCATTTTCTTTTGTCACGAAAAGTGATCACTAAAGCGATCGCTTTTCGCGACGGGAAAATTGATCGCTCTAGTGTTCATTTTCTGAATCACACGGTCCTTCCCGCAATGCTCTCTCGCATCACTGCCGACGTAACAGCTCGTTGTCATAGGACCCGCATAACGAAAATGTATAGCGTGTTTTTTATCTATGTCGTTCCCACGATTGTCAAACGTTGCGCTGCAATCGCTCCATACGGGAATGCGTTCTGATTGGCTGATATGGGGTTTTAGTGACGGTTTCAGCGACGGAAAAAGCGACCGGACGAGTGATGAAAACAGTGATGGGAACCCTCATCGCGATCGTGACCGCATAAATCAATTGCAGGCGATGATCATTTGCGAGTGATCACTGGAGTGATCATGACGTTGATCACTCGGAAATGATGGATAAAATGATCGTGTGATTCAGGCTTTAGGATTGTTGACTAATAATGATGATGAACACATAGAAGAGTGGAGAGTTGAAAACTGCTTTGTAACGTTTTTAAATATCCACTACTACCTTAACAAATAATTTCAGTACAATTAAAAAACAAGCTCTATATTTTGAAACTTGGAAGCAAAAAACAACATCAAAAAGCCACCATGACTATCGCAATCCCATTTATATTATCCGTACTACCACTCACTGAACCACCGCCATGAACTGCACCAGTGTGGGGGTCTTGTGCTCTTCGTATCCCTTTCCTCCGGTCTTTCTCCCTCTCGTAGACGCCTCCTTCTTCTCCGCGTCCTTTAATTCCTCCTGCCGATCCTGGGTTCTGCCGTATTTCTTCCTCAGATCGCACAATAACTCTTTAATTTTTCTCCCGATCCTTTCTATCACGTCTATCTCTTCCTTCTCTCCGTACACGACTCCCCTTTTTCCGTTCACAACAATCTCCCCGTCCCTCACTACCATTGTTAGTTTTAAATTATTTACAAATAACATGGTGGTTTGTTTACATTATGTTACAGCTTCAAACCAATCGTCGCATTGATGATGATGATACTCATGATAATTTCTTTCCCGATTGACATAAGTCTCATGAGTCTAGAATAAGAATTACGGGGACGAGGGCAACTGTTTGAAACCTCGGTCAAGATAATGTATATAATGCGTTGGAGGTCGAATGAGGCAAACTGAATAGTTTTCACCGTGATTTTTTGCAGCTATCTGGCATTCTATTAAAATTTATTTTCAAAAAACTAAAGATACGAAAGGCTTAAGAGATCGAAAAACTGAAAAAATTTATGGGTACAATATGCACTTCGTGTTCATGAATGCAATGCATTCTGCTACAACTCTTTTACTTCTTTTATTAAATAAGTATCGATTTATTTTAGCATTAATGTGTCATATATAATAACGTGGAGACGTCTCACTCACAAACTCAACTCTAAAGTTTGTTTGCATAGGTGATGGCAGAGCTCACTCAGGAGTTAGCCTCAGACGTGTGAAAATTGGCGCATTCGATGTATGGGGGCGACCTCTTTCACTAAGGCCTTTGAGTTTTATTTAGTTAGGTATCGAATAAATACCGATTACAACTATTAAGTTAGAACTTATGCCTTACGGACGCCAACATACTACGGAAGATCAGATAATGTAAATAAAATAAGAGGGATAGCCTCTAGGACAGACAGATTCAGAATTTCTTTTTTTCCACGTTTAATAAGAGATTATAACGGCATCGATAAAACTCATAAATATATTAGATGACTTGAAGTGTAACCTACTAACCTATGTAAAACTTAATGCATTGTTCTTAATTTTATTATTATTTCTAACAGCATATGGTAGTATAATTTGTTAGTATGCGTGACGTATTTTATACTGTGTGGTGTGCATGTTCTAATTGCATGCTGCATTCTGGTGATTGATCACCGCCTGCCAAACACCCTAGAGGTGGCTCGCAGGGTATTATGTAGAAGTAGATGTACAGCATCAATGTGCTAATGGTGATAATACGCCTCGCACACTTACTGCTTGATTCGCGATATAGCGACTACGGTCTTACCAGGGGCATCTGAAAATAAACACATTCGGGGTCGGTGGTCGAGTTCGTTTCCCTGAGCCGACTCCCACATTGAGGATTTTCCAGTTCGAGGGCTTTGACCGAGATTTGTACCCGTCAACCTTTGTCTGAAGCCAAGTGCTTTAACGACTAAACTACCACCCTATTAATAAGGAAATGATCTAGGCATAAATAATGCCAAAAAACACTGCACGCGGCCTCATATACATGCAATTTCAGCCCACCTTCCCAATATTTACAGAAAAATCAAAACTGGAGTTTTCATAGTCAAAGATCGAAAACAATTAAGATCGAGTTGTGAAATTATTAGAGTTTCGATCCAAAATCGCTATTTCAACATCGATCTTGACCTTTTCGTTTGTTCTCGGAGGCGTAACTTCCGGCCCATGATAAGGCCATCAGAGGGACTCTATGTTAAAGACTTTTCCCAAAGGCCGGCAAAATTGGAAATGCTTGCCCTCGATTTTCAAGAAAGCATCTCAAAATCAGTTGATCTTTTGAAAAGTTTTAAAAGAACCCGAATGGTTCAACGCATTGTTCACAAAACTTTAATGTCCGTGGGTATGCAATTTTTTTCTAATAATTCCAGCATGAACTATAAGTATATATTTTTATGCAAATCAAACGTGTATCTTGAGTGTTTTTTGAATGAATAATAAATTTGTTTTTGTAGAAGCTCTTTTTACAAGAGAAAAGTCGATAGATCGACCTTTTAGTTCAGATATCGATATTTCGATTTTTGTTGAAAAGTCGACCTTTTATATTTGATCAAAATCGATTGCTCGAAAAATCGATTTCGACCTACATTTTTCCATCAGTACTTCCGAAACAGTCGTGTCGTTCGCAGCGGTTCCCTCTTCATCCCTGCCTTTCTCCTGCAAACATATTAAAAGACCGCGATACTTTCCACCTCCATTGCTTTTACGATTCTCTTCCAAATCTGCGTATTCCGCTCGTGGACCCGAAAGCAGCGTCTCCCTAGGGTTACACGTGGCTGAAGTGCGAGATTTCCCCTCGGATCCTTTCCCCCACCTGGCGAGAGAATATGGAAGTCAAGTCTTCATTCCTCCACCCAATTTGTAAATTACCTCATTGTGGTTCAAGCAGCGAGGTATTCCCGACCGCGATAACTCCAGAATGCTCTTTTGACAGCAAATGAACGCAATTCGAAAGGTCTTCTAGTGCCTTACGATGTGTCTCCTGAAATATATTAGCAGCGGGAAATATTTATTTGTATAATTCCACGTAAAATCCAGTTAACCAGTGTTAAAAAGGTAGAGCAAATCACTGGATCTTCGTAAATTCATTCCATTACAATGAAAAATATAGAAATTAAATCTTAAGGCTACAATCGGTAATACAAATGTACTACAGTTTGTTCTCGCAATCAAAGCACTAAAAATTTCTGCTGTTCACATACATTAGAGCATTTAATTTAGTGGGCATTCAGAGTATTGCAGCAATACATTGCCGATAGAAAACCTAAAGCCCTTCACTGAGTGATTACAAATCCGGATAAATGTTTTAATTGTTGGCAATAGCAGAAATTTTTTATCGTCCCAGGGTTCAATGATCTTGAATGGCTCATTTCCGATAAAATCAGATCTTTAGATACAGCATACGACCAATGAGTCTCATTATCTAGCCCTCCAGTACCATCCCTGCTATGAAAAATAAAGTTCGTAAGTTGATAAACTTTATGGCATAGAAACTTGAGCACAAATGTAATTACTCAAATTTTCCCAGATGAATTCCCAATTCTATTTCATTTTTACCCGTAGTTTTTTTTGCTTACGATCACCCACAGTGCCATTATATTTTTTGCTTTCATTTGAATTTTAACCATAGCTTATATGGTATATAATACTTGATGAATTGTAATAAATTATAATTCACTTCCAATAATAATGAAAGCTACTGCATTAAAATAAGCTATTCCTCGAAATTTAACAACCTTTCCTAACTATGTATAAGAGCAATGTTTCCATTTTCATACATTAAGACTTTCTTAATAGTTTGGACACCATAAAATTTTCCATTTAACATGCTCGATCTCACTTAAAATGTGAGTGGTTATCCTTTAATTTATATAATGGTTCCCAACATTCTGGCTTCTCAGTTTATAGCCAAGTATTGCGAAAATCTTTTACGAAGGTAAAATATTTTTTCTGTAGGTTCATTCATTAATATATCCATAGGTATTCTACATCTATACGCTATACATTAACTTTAAGGTAAAAAAATGAAATATTATCCGAGAGGAAGGGGCGTGGATGATACGGAAGATAAGAATAATGCCATCTCCCTTGATTTTGATACTTTCAATTTAAAACTAATTAATTCAGTTTATCTATAAGGTTATCACATACGAGTATAAGAATAAGAAGAGAAATAAGAATGATGAGAATCAAATATCATTCTACATTTTATCGGTGGAATTATATATATGTCAAAGCTAGAAGAGCAGAAAAGAATGCAATGAAGGCACTTAATATCAGATAAGTATATTAATAGCAACTTAAAACCAGAAAACAGAAAAAAATCATGTTACCTTTTATTGTTAGTGAAAAATGAAGCCAAAAAGGATACCAAATGGCGAATACAAAGCTAGAAGTAAACCATAAATAATCAAACTATGAAGTTCGTTCAACCGCTAGTAATTAGAAATACAAAGTAAACATTTAGAAATATATCAAATAGCAAAAGAAAAATCGCTCCAAATTTAGAAATTAGGAGCTAGGAAAAGATAGACCCATGCTCGGAAATATTTAGTGGAAACTTAGGCTTGCAGGAGGACTGTGAATATCAAGTGTAGCAAAGATAACCTATATAGGAGAGCTAATGACGGAGATCTTTCATGGAAAGAAATTTTAACAAGAAATGTAAGCTACACGGCTTCTTTTTAAGACATTAGGGCATATTGATGAATCTCACATTGGCAGTTGTCAAAAAAAATAATTGTGCTTAAATACTAAGAACGAGGTCCAATAAAAATTTCCGCATGAAAAGATTATCAGACTGATATATGACTTGCCTGGAAAATCGAGTCGAACCAAAGCAAGGAATTAAAGGCATCCAATGGTGATCATCTCCTCAATACCAAGACCATATACTCCCCCAAGCTATTACCTGAGCTTATTTCAGCCCAATCCAAGGCTCAAGTTCCCCGAATTCCTATCTTCCAGCTCACTAATTATTCTCCTTTAATGAAATACCAGCCAGTAATATCAGAAGCCAGGACTCCTCCGTTATTCTCGGCAGTTTCTCTCTGACACTTTTAATTCTTCCAACGCTCATTAGCCTCCTTTCATTTTTTTCATTCAACACCGAATCCCTTGACTCTCGGGAAAAAATAACAGTTCCAATAAGAGTAATTAAAGTAAATTTATAGAGTCCTTCCATTTATCGTGAAATGCATATATTCGAATCTGGATTAACCGATCTGGGGTATGTCCTGAGTAAAATGACAGTAAAGCTATTCATCAACAAAACTGCATCCAAAAGTGATAATGCACTCCGATAAACAATCAATATTCATGCAGTGATACCTTACGTTAAAATGCAAAGTAATTGTAAATTATGCATGAACTTTTTGGTGCATGATTCCGATAATAATAGCATCAACATCATGCTGTTGCATTTTGGTTTCCTCTCATACGATGACCATAAACAGTTTCCTACTTCATACAGCTATGACCCTCAGCCTAAAATATAAAAAAACACATGGCATTAAACAACATCTTCGATTTCAACCCTATTAGTTGGGACATGGTCATTAAATTTAACAAATAAATGCGATAAGACGTCAATTATTTAACAGATTTTTCGTAAGCTAAAGTTTCATAAAAGGATTTTCAGTGAAATTCGGGATAGACGGATGCATTTTACTTAGTTCCAAGAGGACTAGAAGGTGTCTCATAGCACAACATAAGTCGTCGTAATCATGTAGTCCACTATCCAGCAGTCTGACTCGCTAAATATTGATAATGTTATCCTGAATGCTTTTACGCCTGATTTTTTACGACGTCAGTACAATTCTCAATGCAGTTTCAATAAACGAGTGAATAAAAAAACTATATTCCTCTCCGAGGCGGGAGAAAATATCAGAAGCAGTTGCACAAAGGTGTATTAAAACGACAGGATAAACACAGACAAATGTTCATGAATAAAACTTGCTTAAAAATTAAAACAATTCAATGCGGTAACTTGGTGTTAATACTCCATCATGATAAACTTTGCTGTTTATAAAATACTAAGATTTGAAAAGAACTCATTAAAAACGGATCATAAGATCAATGATGAATTACCTTAAAATACTAAATAACTGTAAAGCATGCATGAGTCTTCTGGGATATGTTTAATTCATCCTAAAATTTTGGTGCAGATGTGTATTCTAGGAATAAATCATCTAAGTTCATAAGGAATACGTGAAAGAGCTGCTTTGTAAACAAAAGTTTATATATCTTCTAAAGGGGGTCTTTTAAATAATTTTCTACGCATTAAATGAAAGCAAATATAAATGGACTGCTTCGCGTATACTTGTACGCATCGTGCCCCAATTCCAGGAATTCACAAATAATAATTATATTTAATACCGGAAATCTTTATAGAATATAAATAAGTGCGTGCTGTACCAACATTTTTGCATGACTGAATGTTAAACTTATCAATTTTAAGATCCATTTCTGAGAAACCTACCCACCCATTTACTGATGCCAGTCACAAATTGGAATATTTTTCCTCATAACTCATTTTCACCTGAGCTCCTTTAGAATAGGTATATTAAAAGTTTTTCACGTGATAATTAGCATCCTTCATACCAGTAAATTGATTAAACATAAAATTTCACCTCTCCCGTATCCAAATACATTCCAAGAAAACGTATTAACCAAGATTTTCTCAGAACGAGAGTAATTACAAGGCAAAGAGAACGCCATATATCCTATATCCCAAAATTACTGGCGTACGCATGTTTTTCTCAGAAGAGTCAATATAAAAATACCAAGATCAAATACAGGAAGTAACAAAAACTATTGAATTTTCATACAAAAAGACCTTTCTGGTGGCTAATAAATACTCCCATTCCATAATGTTTACTCACCCCTATTTACTACTATTATACCAGCATTTTAAAGAACACCACCAATGATATTTTGCACAGTGGGTATGAGATCTATAAAATACCGAGCTTAATTACAAACAAGTAAAAACCGTTTCCCAATTATTTAAGATAACTCTCTAGCCCATCTTATCACCAGCGTGTGCATGGAGAGACTCAGTGAAAAACTTAAAAGCTTTAATTTGTAAATCTTAAAATTTAGTTAAACATCGAAAAAAATATTCCACCGTCCTTTAATTGCTATTTCCTCTATCGTAGAGTTGTGTAAAAGAAAAATAAGATTAACGATTACTTTTAGCGTCATGGATGAGATAGTATTTATCCCAGGTACAAATTGGCATACTTTTCTCATTTACGGATTTTCTCCAGAATTTATTTATAAGATGCAAACAAAATATTAAATGGAAACTATTAATGCTCCCCTCGGTCATTATATTCTTCGAAATGGCCAGAGGTAAATTTTCACGTCGCAATATCCAGTTATGAAAAATAAGCCGGGCCATAATGAGTAAGAGGATTAGCGTGGGTGCCTATGTAACATGCACGTGTCACGTAATCTGGGACATCAAATCCGGGGAGAAATTTAGTGGGCATTAGATTTCATACGAGCAGGTCATTCTCCGCGTTTTCGAGTCTGCGAACTATTACGGTTCGCAAAATGCAGCACGTGCCATAAAAAAAGGAAATGGATGATGACTTTCCTCGATGATCCGTTGGCTGAGCGAATCGGCGGTATAAAAGGGAGAAAAGCGAACGCCAGAATGTTAAAGTGGGGAGTACGAACCGGCTTAATAACTCTCACTGCATCAGAGCGGATTCCAAAGTAGTGCCAACGGGCAAAACCTTCACTGTTCGGCGTTTACGATGATTTCGCTCTACGCTCCGAAACCAACGCTAGCAATATATGGATCATCCGCGATCCCGATTAAATCCAGTCATCAAAATAGAAACCTGGCCACGATAGCTTCAAAGTGTCTGACCATGGGAACTACAAGCTTTACGGTGGTGGGTGCAATGATTTATCGGCTTTCCAAAGGGTTATCCAGAAACGGCATTACTGTATATTTCATAAAATTAGTTCCATATTTTTCTTGCTTTGATTGGAACAGTAATTTAGGGAATGATTTAATATAGCAATGATTTTCTGAGCGAAATATACAAATTGATGGAATTTGATGAGGAATTTTTATGTATTTTTTTACTATTTTAATATTTTTACGTATGAGGAGCTTGATAATTGCCAATCCGGCAGTGAACTGACAATGAAGCGAAAAAAACGGATATTTCGCAAATATCAAAATGAGAATATACTCCATATTGCTTCCACATACCATTTTCACATTCATGAGCAACATAATTATTATTTTATGATAATGAATGGTACTTCACATTTACTTTTCAACTATGGAATTCAGAATCAGCCTCAACACACATTTAGTATCCAAATCGTTATCATGCAAATATTGATAAAACAAGTAAATACATCTAGCCAACCGGAAATAGCATAAAAAGGTTCAATTTCAGTCATGATGGATTAACGGGAAACAAGCTGCATCTGTAAATATTCGATGCATCCAAAAAAACCTAATGCGATATTTGAAATAGACTAATGATTTTCCATTTCTATTTTTCAGAGGAAAATAACTGTGAACGGTATTTTTTATCTCTGGAAATTACATTTGAAAATTGAAACTTAAATACTTAACGTTATGTAATGGGACAATAAACTTTCGATTATTTTTTTCTATAGGGACAGTTTCGAGTCGAAATTGATGTAATTTCTTTGTTGAATTGATGTACAAGCATAATTATTCTACCGATAAAATGTATCTTCGGACTACAATTAATCAAATATTCGATCCATCTGAATTGCCTTTTCACGAGACACATTATTAGTTGGAAATAAAACAATGGAGAAATAAGCAATCTATGAGATTCTGAAATTGTTTTTTTTTTCAATGAAATTATTGGACACATTCAAAATAAAAGAATAATAAAGAATAAAGAATAAAGATATTTATTCCACTGCCCCAAAATATTACTACATGTACATACATAACCAGTGAAATAGACACCCCTTAAGACATGTCTTGAATAGGGGTTGCCATTACATAAAATATGGCAATGCTCGGCAGTACATTCTTGTAACCTTTAAACAAAACAAAAGAGGCTCTTCTATGAGTCTTTCATAGACACATTTGTCCATGTGTGCATAAACAATCTTTAAAGCATACAAAATACAATTAGAATAAAGTAATAAGAAAATTAACATGAAATAAATTTATAATAAATTTGGTAACAAAATAGGTTTAAGCAACTAAACGAACAGATTATTTAATTGTCTGAAATAAAAATTCAATATTTTTATTACTAAACAACCAGTCTCTCAGTTTTTTTACAAATTCATATTTGCTATTACAACCTTGTAATTTTTGCCAAAGATTCACATACAATTTTGGTGCTAATTAATTAAAGAAATTTTTATAAGTTTCAAGTTTTGGTGTAGGAATATAAGTAATTTCGTGGAATCTTAAAGTTTTTGTGCAGGGACAAGGTTTATTTTTATGTCCACCACGATTGTAAAAAATTCTTAATGTTTTATATACAAACAAATGTCTAACTGGGAGAATTTTTAACCTTACATACAGTGGGAAGGATGATTCATTCCTGGAGGTTCTTAAGATCACCCTTAGGATTTTATTTTGAATAATTTTAATTGGTTTAACATTAGAGTGATAAGTGCCTCCCCAACAAGATATTCCATATTGAATTCTTGAATTTACCAGAGCAAAATACACCGTCCTCAAAATGGAAACTGGGCATTTATACGTGAGAAGATAAAATTTTCTCAAGGAAATAATCAGCTCAGATTTCAATTTGTTAATGTGCATTTTCCAGTTACAATGGTTATCTAATATTAAACCGAGGTACTTTATATGATTTACATGATCAATTTTTATGCAATTGTTACAAGCTCTACCAGCTCTACCATTTGAAGTCAAGCAATGAGAACATCTATAGAAAACGTCATCCGATGGCACCAGTGTACTTTTCAAGCCAAACAACATAAACTTTGACTTTACACTCAGAACAAAATTATTACACAAGAACCAATAATTAATTCTATTCAAATCATTTTGCATTTGTAATATAACATCTGAAACATTAAATGACGAATAACATAATGCCGTATCATCGGCAAAAGAAGTAAGTTTTCCATGAAATGCCCCGTTGCAAAAATTATTGACATATATTAAAAACAAAATTGGTCCCAAGACGGAACCTTGAGGGACACCACATGTGAGGGACACCTCCTCACTAGTACAATCGTTAATTATTACCCTTTGTGACCTTCCCAACAGGTAACTCCTGAACCAATCGTTTGCAACGCCTCTAATTCCAGCCTCCGACAGTCTTGATAGCAATATCTCGTGATTAACAGAGTCAAAGGCTTTTGTTATATCAATGAATAAACCACCAGTCTTATTTTTTCTGTTTAAGCTCTCATATAGATCAGAGCAGAATTCCAATAGGGCGTCCTCAGTAGATTTGCTTTTCAGAAAACCGAATTGCGCTTCACTGAAATAATTATTTTTTTGTAAAAAACTTAATAATCTAGATTTAATTATTTTTTCCAGAATTTTAGAAAAAACCGGAAGAAGAGAAATAGGACGATACTGCTTAATATCCTTTCGATCTCCATTTTTAAAAATTGGTACAATAAGTGCGCATTTTAGTTTCTCAGGAAACACGCCCTGCTGCAGGCTTAAATTAACAATATAAGTTAAGATGGGTGCCACGTTTTCGTTAATAGCCTTAACAGTATTGGTGGAAATGTTATCTAACCCCTTAGACTTATTGGAAGTTAAATTTTTGATTATATTCTGCACCTCTTCAATAGAAGTCGGAGCAAAGAAGATAGAGTGCTGAGAGCAGTTTTTAGGAAACCAACTATTATAATCAGGAGGAAGAGTATAATTTACTGCATTGATACGGGCCGTATTTTGCTCTATGATCTGATTGAAAAATTTGCTAAACTCATTAGCAATACCTTGCGAATCCGTTATTAGTTCACCTTTTTCCAAGGATTTGATATTTTCAACATTATTTCTCAACGATTTTGCACCTATAATATCATCCACGACTCTCCATTGCTTGGCTATATTGTTACGATTGGCTTCAAAAGATCGCAAGAAATAATTTTCTTTCCTTTTGCGAATTTCAGCATCTAATCTCTTTTTATAGGATTTGTAGTAATGGACCAATTTATCATTATACTGTTGTTTCTTCATTTTTTTATATAAGAAATTTCTTTTCGAAATACGTGCACAAAGATCATTAGTTATCCACGGTTTGATTTCCTTATGATTCTTTTTTAGTTTAAATTTTACAGTGGAAGTATTAATATGAAAAGTGAGTTGATGAAGAAATATCTCGTAAGCTAATGAAGCATCGTTTTGACGGTATACGGCCGACCAATCTGTGTCTTGCAGTAGACTATTGAGAGTGTTAAAGTCGATTTTAGATGAGATTGTTTCGTGTTTACTCGAAAAAAGTTTAAGGTTTATTTCCATGGAACAAATTGTTAAGTGATGGTCAGTAAGTCCCAGATCAAACGCGTCGCAGTGCATAGGGAAATTATCTCTTGATCGAGCAAAAATATGATCAATACAAGATTCACTAGCAGAAGTTATTCTAGTTGGAGTATTTATCATTTGTTCCATCCCATGACTAGCCATTAAAATTAAATAATCATATGCCAATCCTGCCTGCTGTAAAATACATAAGTTCATGTCACCGATGATTAATAAATTCTTTTCCGTCGACCTATCTAATAAGATCTTCAGCTCTTCTAAAAATATTGTGACACGCTGGGCAAGCAGTCTATAAACGGCAACTAAGGTCAATTTCGTTTTTGGATCAATATCAATAGTAAGAGAAGCAACATCAGCACTCGTGAAATGAGTCCATTTATTAGAACAATGAGAAATATTTTCCATGATATAGATTATCACTCCACCAGCTCTGTAGGAATTATTGCAAGAAGCAACAGATATATATCCCGGGAGGTGGAAGGCATTTACTTCACAGTCACCTACCCAAATTTCGGAGAGTATTATCACGTGTGGTTTGACATCCAAATTTTGAAGTTCGATTGTAAAACTATCGAAATTAGCCCGAAGACTTCTTATATTTTGATGCACTACAATGAATTCATTATCATGTTTTACTAAAAAATCATTGAATGCATAGCCAACGCTGGAATCAAGCATATTTAACATAAAAAGAGGATAGCTTAGCTTATAACATTTTATTTTCATTTTATGTCAAAATCATAACGTTTGATGATAAAATCCTCGTAGAAAGCATGAAATGAATTTTTTAAATGAATTTTTTTAAGGTTTATACCACGAGAGAGGTGGTATCTCCTTTCTCCCAGCATTTTCTGTGTTCCTTCGTACGTGTATCGAAGCTCCTGCCCGTCTGACCGATGTACACTTTATTACAATCCTTGCACTTAATTCTATAAACCCCTCGGTGCTGCGACGTAAATTTCATGCTCGTGAAAGAAAAGAAAACAGATTGATTTAAACGAGAGTTTAGCCCATGCACCCTAAAATTTTCAACATTATTGTTATCAGGACGTTTTCAGGATTATAAGTTTCAATGTTTCAGCTAGTAGTGCGCCAAAAATAATACTATACGTATAATTCGTAATATATCAATCAAGAGAGATTTAAGAATACCGGAACTAGCCACGGCGATATCTTTACGGAGTCATCCGAAATGCCCAAATTGTGCGAAAAATCCACAGAGAAAAAATCATTCAAAACCGGATTCCCCGCTTTTCGGTCGAGTGCTTTAGCCAGTTAAGCTACCAAGGCGTCAGTCTTCCCTGTGGACTATTCGAGGACTAATCAGGTGACTATGCGAGTGACTTCGAAAAAAAGTCACCGTGGCTAGTCCCGGTATTCTTAATTTCAGTCAAGAGCGACCGCCTCTATGTGGTCTATGTCCGGGGTTTGGTCCCCGGCTGTGGCGCTGTGCGCACGATTTGGACTGCTTGTGGGATCATATGCTCAGCAGTCCATACCACTTTGTCAGGTATAGTACTCGAATCTCGGTAGCTTTGAAACCTGTAACCGCTGGACACTGATTTGTGAAATAAGGAAGATATTCATTGTGTGTTGTGGAGAATTGTACTTTGCTGCTTGAAAGTTGAAATAAATATATATTTACCCAACTGGCCAAAGCACTCACCCGGAGATCGGGGGATGCGGATTCGAATCCTGGTGAAGTCGAATGATTTTTTCTCTCTGGACTTTTTTCACAATCAAGAGGGAGTTATACATCTCCTCAATAATTACATCCAATTACGACTATAAACTGAAGAGTACTCTTTCTCAAAATAGAAAATTCTTTTGAGCAGACATAAAGCACCACCCACGCTATCAGCACTACATGTACATACTACGCCGCAAGCCACCCAAAAGGCGTGCGGCAGGAGGTGTTAGGACACCAGCCATTTACACTTAAAAAGGAAGTGCTCCAATAAAATTACGACTAGCATTTATTAAAATCCTTTATGGTTCGGGGGGAAAAACGATTTCCCATATCTATCCGTTCGGCAAAACATTTCTCTCAATTAATCGCTTCTGTCGGACCTGAAATTATTAGAGAGGCTCTCATAGTATGTTCTCCGTGTCACTCTTAAATATATCCATTCTCAATTGTTCAATCAATGTAAGCCTAGCGCGCAGCCTCCAAGTCTCCAGCGGCTCCCAGCCTAATTCTCTTAACATCTGGGGAACACTGTCTGTACGCCCGTAGCAGTTTTTGACGAACCACGCAGCCTTCCTTTGTATTTTATCCAGTTTGCGGATGAAGTCTTTCTGCACCGCATCCCATACGCTCGCAGCATATTCAAAGTGCGGTCGGACGGGTGCGAAATGGCACCTCTCTTTTACTTTCTCATCCGAAAATCTTCCCACAATACGCTCGACATTAATACGACGCGTCGATATTTACTTAACTTGTCAGACTCCAACGGAATCGTAGCAGAGCTATCGTCGCTAAATTTATAACTTTAGAATGCTTAAAACAAATAAAATCCTCAGGATAATGCCGCCATTTGATGTGAATTACAAGCGCCTCAAAGCAACCATGCGGCTTTTTTTTAGCTGGGTTAAGTACCTCTGTCTACAAGCAACAGGTGGTAATGAATAAATAAGCAGCAATTGCAATGGGAGGTGTTGAGTCTCAGAGGCAGAATAGAAAACACTAGGCTTCCGCCCACACGCATTTTGCTCATTGATTGGCACCCAAATTAGGTTATCTTCCCCTACGTTAATATTTACGCAAAAATTAGAGGCCACTTGTTGCTCTTGGACCACGGCTTTCCCCCTCGACATAAATTTCAGTCCCGAGGGAGGCCAAATAAAGACAAGTCGCTCACATGTAAGATGAAAAAATAACATACAGTGAATTCTGGTAAGTTGGGTTGCATTCGATACGGGTACAGTTTTCTTCAAAATGCGACTGACTAATATATCCAACTTATTCTGTAAATATACATATACAAAATATAATATGCGTAACAGAGAAAACTGCTGAGGAATAAAAATGCAATACTTTTTTGCTAGTATAACGTAGCATTGTTAACAAAATTACGAAAAAATTCTGGCATTAAAAACTTTTATATATAAAAGAAAACAAAAGGATTCATTGTACCCGGTAGGTTCACTCTTTTCCTTGCTTGAGAGCGAATCGTAATATTTCCATTTTTCCATAAGGGAAGGTTTTCGTAGCGTAAATTATTAGTAATATTTACATGAAATTCCGAGAGTTCATTAAACTTTAAACCTATGACTCCAACCCTAATTGCATGAGAGCTTGTGTTTACGGCTAAAGCATAGATGTTGGAGACGATACGTGCTCAGGATTTGTTCAATGTAGAGAGCAAAGGCACAAAATAGGTTTTCAGTGCCAAAAACTCTGCATATCTTCACGTATTTCTTTACAAATTAAAACCATTACGTGACCCGTTTTCTCATATTTTTGGCCCAGTTAATAGAGGCAAATTCAAGGTAGATCCTCCATTGGTTTCGATTCTTGGAGGCTTACGCCAAATTTGAGGCTAACCCTGAGTTCCCCTAACCCTAACCCTGAGTGTTTCAAATAAACGGCATCTACCCTATATCGTAGGAAAATATGTGACTAAATATGATAGTGATATTTTCTTATTTAGAAGGAGCGGAAAGCGTACTCGAAGTACAGAAAGTATGTGGCGTACACAAATAAAATCTCGGGATAACTTCCATTTGAAAAGGTACATTTTTCATCTAATTTATGAAAAATGTCGTTAGTGCTACATGAGCAAATATTTTACAAAAATAAACAACACATTAGCCAGCTAATATCCTTTGCAGAACCATCTAAAAGAGTACTGATGAGTAATGTAATGCCATAGAGGAAACAGTATCAGTACTCCAAGCCATTGTAATGAGAATACACACCAAGAATAATGATTTTCCACATGCTTTTTTCATGATTTTTTACGGTTATATGATATCAAGTATCCAATAGGAATACTTCCGGAAGCAGGAAATCATATGCCATCATGACAATGCAACAAAATCACAAATACATAGTAACATGTAAAATTCAAATGTTTCAGAAGAATCAAAAATATGAAAAAAGTTTCTTCTTTTAAATGAATATTCAAGCCCACTGGAGCAACGGGTACGAAAAATAACTACACTCATATCGAAACATATCTCACGTAAACATATATACATTTAAAATTCAATTTTTTCATAAGAATCCAAAAAAAAAGGTTTTGTGCCTTTGAAATGAATATTTAACCACTCTTGAGCTGCTTTAACAACGGATGTGAAACTCTAGGCGTGCCCGCGGTGATACACTTCTGAAGACAGGCTCCGAGACTTTTACGCTTGGACCGCAGTAGGAGGTAAGACAAAGTATAGTAAAAGTAAGCCGCCGAGAAAAAAGCCCGCCGCTGCACAGTGGGCTAGAAACGCTGGAAAAAGCTGGCCAAAACCTCAAAATCGATTTTTTTGAGCTAGGAAATTGAAACCTTACATACATATTTTCAAATAAATTATGCATAAATTACCACATTATTTATCTCCTTTGACTTCGCGTTAACAATATATTTGAGGTCAAAGTTGAATAAATTTAGCGAAAAACGACCATCTTCGATTTTTTTCTGAAAAATGCCAATTTTATCCTCGTGCGGTGGTTTCACGAATAGTTTTATTGACCACCTGAATTAGCACTTCTTTTTCTTCCATTTGAAGGGTTTTTAAAGATTTTGTTTCATCATTAACCATAGATATATAACAAGGGTGCCGACTTACAAAAAATATTGGTGGGGCCCAAACCGGGGACCTTGCCCCGGTAAATTTTATAAGTAGTGAATTTTAAGTTTTTAAGCATTTTAGAAGAGTCATATGATCAACGATAGAACCCTGATCACTCGAATCTTGATATCTGGACACTCCGGGGAAAATCGACAAGCCTCACTCATTTTTTCCTCACATCTGTAACGAATTTTTGGGGGGGCTCGGGACCCCTCAGGCCCCATGGAGTCGGCGCCACTGATATATAACAAAATGACGGACCCTATTTTCAGCCAATTTTTTTACATAAACGTAGAGAAAAAAGTAGATACCTACTTCCGCCGCCTTCGGCCAAATGACTCATACCATGTCATTTTATGAAACTTTTACATGGTGAATTTAAAGTAAAATCTTGCGCCAACTAGCAACCCCGAATTTTACATCGTTTTTTCGAGCGTGCGGTCAGCTCCGGTTCTGGCCGGCGGCGGTGGAGATTACGGTGATGCGGCAAGCGTGTGGATGCGATATGGCCACATTCACTTTTATATCGGGATAATAGAAATGAAAGTGATAAAAAGTAATCACCAGAAATTAAAATTTATAAATATTGTTACGAATTACACTTATTATGCAATCGCTGGGCACTGCAAGAGGGATAATGAAAGGCTTCTTTCTTTGAGTGCATTCCGTATACTATTACGAAGAGCTGGACTTACATCGTGTGCTTAGCGTAAGGAAATTGACTATTTTATTAGCAAACAAACTCTCTTTCTAAGACCCGTCCATGATCCATTGCCTCCACTTCCAGCCTCCCATACCTATTTAAAGGTCAGCCGACAAGGTACACGCGAGTGGTTTTTTGCTGATATTTTTGCAGGCATATTCTCTTTTACCTATTGAAATGCACTTTCTCATTTAGTTGTGTTTCTAGTGAAATTTCGAACGGTTTTATTTGTCGTATCCCTGTTGCTTTTCTTGAAAACCGAATACTTCGATTATTTTTATAAGTTGGTTAGTTTCATATATCCAACTGTACAAGCATCTTTTTCTGTGGAAGTTACATTGATATTCCATTTTGACTGCACTGCAATTTATTTTTATTAATTATATTTTTGCTAAAGATCTTTTTTTTTCTTTTGAATTGAAAAATTGAATTTACTTCACGCAATTTCTGATTGAACCGCTAAGTTAACTGTTTTTCCATTAACATTTCCTGATTCTAACACCATCTATTCCATTTTATTTCGTTTATATTTTTCTAAATTTCTCCCTCTAATTTCATCTCATTTTTGGCTCCGTTTCAAGCTTAGTAAAAACTCAGGTATAAATATTTCCCAATTAAATTTTAAATTTTCAGCTGCATATTATCCTAATGAAATGTAGGAAGCAAACATCTAATGCTAAAAACATTTATGAGGCGAAATACATTTCTACCAAGTTGCATTTTGCATCTGATAAGGATAGTTATAAAGCTCATAGTGAATTCTTGAATGAATTTGTTTTGTAATTACGTGAGGAAGTGGAATTAATGCTCAAGAGTGAACAATAGATTCCTTAAACTTGATGGAAAATGGCTCAAGGCAGTAATTGATTTTCCGACAATCACTCTTGAGGGCTTGCAGAGTACATCATTCTTATCCAGTAAGTTTATATCATTTATTTTAAGTAATATATTACTATTTCTTATGCAACATGATGTACATGTTACTTTAGTTTAACCAATGTAGGTGGACGTCGTGTGTTTTCAGGGTCCAAGCGAGAGAACAAAAAGGAGGAAAACGAAAGGCCTTTGATCCTCCCATTCCACTGAAGTTCTTTCATTTGCAGCAGCATTGAATTTAAGGGTAGAAGACAATGTGGCTGTCTATAATCTGCTAAAGGAAGCTACATTGACCACATCTCGGAGGAAAGAAGAATCCTTGCCAAGTGGAAAGAAATGCAACCTCGAGTCTTATATGATGTCAGATGAAGGGGATCTCTCACTGAGTAATTATTTCCACGCAGCTCACAAAATTTCAACATAACGGTCTTCATAACGGTCAACGGTCATAACAAGTCTTCTGGATCATTCTGTACCTCGAATCATAACGTGCATTTCTTCAGATCCAAGTACCTCGTCGAATATAAATAGCATTTTATTTGCAAATAAAGCTTTGACAGCAGTTGAGATATGCGCAATATAACCATGTATTGGGAACGAGAGTCTATGTCTCATGAATTCTTGTTCGTGAGCTCCCTCGTGCCTCTTCATTTGGTAAAGGATAAAACAGGTACCTAATATTCAAAAGTCATCGCAATTATTCTAGATATCGTCTCTAAATAATCATCACTGACTCTTAGAAAGAAATATTGTACGGCACCGACCGTACATAAAGTCTTCAAGCACGGAGGTGAATTGCATAAGAGTCCATTCTTCCCTTGAGACAACTGTCAGAGGAAGCAATAGAGGCGCGAAATAATGACGTGAAAAGTTTCGTGAAGGGTTGACTAAAAGAAAATCACGAGTGGCCACAAATTAGGATTTATTCCGAAAGAAATTCCTAATGTCATATCTGGTAATTAAAACTTTACGCCAATTTAACTGGAAATAACTTCCAGATAGCCGAAAAACGTAATGGATCTTTTATTTAAAATAAAAACAATTCTTTAGCTCAGATAGTGAAAGCAATAAGGACTCGTCAGACGGTCAATGAAGAAAAGTAATTTTTTATTGCTGTAAGTTCTAATTGCTGTATTTTAGTTTGGAAAAAGAGTAAATTGTGTTGTTTTTTTTGATATTGTATATTCAGTCAACTATTTGTAAGAAATAGCGCTTTTGTCATGAGGGAATTTTATTAAAAATAATGACTGTGATATATACTTAATTCAACACTTTACATTGAGCGTTATGCATGGATTAAAAATTAATGCATCACTATGAAAACGTATATTATCCGATGTAAGTAATATGCCTTCCGAAACTTCTACAGCTAGCTGGAGACCATACCTAAAACAAGGTCGAAGGGCATTTTGTTTTAAATCTATGGTTAATGATGAAACAAAATCTTTGAAAACCCCTAAAATGGAAGAAAAAGAATTGTTAATTCAGATTGTACAGCATTTTTGTCAATAAAACAATTCGTGAAACCACCGCACAAGGATATAGTTGGCATTTTCAGAAAAAAATCTAGGATAGCCGTTTTTAGCTTTTGTTCAACTATGACCTCAAATACATTGTTAACGTGAAGTTACAGGAAATAAATAATCTGATATGTTATGCATAATTACTTTGAACATATGAATGCGAAGTTTCAATTTCCTAGCTCAAAAAAATCGATTTCGAGGTTTTGGCCAGCTTTTTTCGATTCTAGCCCAATGTGCGCCGCGGTGCCTCCGGGGGTAGGAATATATATTGCGGAAGGTAAATTGATGGAAGAAACCCGACAGGTAGGCAACCATCAGCGAAACCGAACTAAAATATCCCTATAGAAATTTTGGAGACGCATCACAATTAAATAAAACATAAATAGACAACTTGACATTTCATTACACAGTAAAGATGAGACAGCGAAGAAACTGCCTTGATCCTAGATCCACCCTTGATGCAATCAGCTGAGCGAGAATGAGCGTATTTAAAAATCAACTTAAAAGATGATGTCTCCATGTTCCTGGGTTTCACCGCGTGGATTTTCTTTGTGACGACAGTTTCAGGAACTCAGGAACATGGAGACATCATCTAGAAAACGCCGCGGAAAACTACGCATCAACATCAACTTAAAAGGTTGTCATCGCAAAATTGTTACAATCATAAACACTAGTTTCGATGGCCGAAAAATAACCATCATCATAAAATTAAAAGCAATTATTAAACTGGGAATATTAAGACCATTCAGGTATTTTATTGTGCATTTAATTCATCACCAGTAAATCCGCCGTATATTTAATACAGCATCCTAGGTTTTTAATGCATAAAACTTTAGTCTAAGTTTTCGCTGACCGAAGGGACGCAGTTAATGCCTTCGGACACTCCACAAAAAAATCCTCGGAGTGCAAGGTGGACAAGGAAAAGGGACTGGCCCCCATTCTATCAATGCAATCCGACGAATGGATTTTATCACAGAGTGAGTGAAGTTAAAAAATTTTCTCAGATTAAAAAAATAACACATCTGAAAAGACTTTGCGGTAAAATTTTCAATCAAGAGATTGAAATGCTAGCATGGGTCCACTCTACATACTTAAGGAGTTAGAGAAAGTTTCAAACCAGCAGCAAGCCAAGATGAAAGATACAACCGAAAAGGAAAAAGAGTCCTCTTAAAGAAATAAAAGAGAACTGACAACGGCAAAATCCTCACGACCTTTAAATAAGAAATCGAGTTTCTTCGACTGATAAACATTAGAAGGCGAAACAAAGATCACTTCTTATTATGGCACAAGGATTATTTTAACGTTTCATGGGTTTCATTGTGGATTCACGTACCTATTCACCAGTGATGATGATTTAAATCCACATTGAGACCCAGATGCTGTTTTTGTTAACTTGGAGTTCCGTGAAAGGTATTTTATCCCCATTTCCCGAGGACGGAATAAAGTCTTCAAGTAGAGCTAACAAAATTGGACGGATAATCATTAAAAGGAAAATAAATACTCTTGCTATGAATTTTTTTATATGCACAGACTAGGTGTTTCGATATGAGTTCATTTCGTAACCAGGGAGACTGCCAAAGGTGATAAGAATCCACGATGACGCTATGGTCATGTTTAACTATCATTGGCATTGTTTGAGTGCCGTTTTTCATCCACCTGTACACGAATACTACGGCAGAGAATATTTAAGTTCGCCACTTATTGCATTGTCAACCGCTACGCACTTAAATGGGCTTACCAAAGTCGCCTTTTGTGTTGCAAACGACTGAATGATACACATTTTACGGTGAACTAAGCTCCACGTGCGTAAAAGTATGTGAAAGATAAGTTGGAAATAATATAACTAACATTAATCTAAATTTCCAATGCATTCTTTGCCAGTGAAACTACAATATTACATATATTGACAATTAATGGATCGCTCTAAACTCAATGCAGCAATGTGGACATTAATGAAAACCGATTAAAACGCGCCCAAAGAAGCATCATAAATCTAGCTTCTACGGGACGGGCTTGAGCCCACTCTACGTAGTCTCCACACACGTGTAGATGATTCTCGTTCTCTTAACTTAAATTAATCATTAACCGTTTGCATTTTTTTCGGTGCGAGCCTGTGTTATAATCTCGGATTTTATGGAGCAACACATTCTTGGTGGAAGTTCAGACTTACTGCACGGATTTTATTTTTCATTATTTTTATAAACATATTTCATGTTTATAAAAATAATGAAAAAATATGAAAATACAGTTTATTTTTTCATAAACTTATTTTATGAATTATAATATTTTTTCATGCTAAGAAGAGCAGAGAAAAGAAAAGTTTTTTGTAAACCCTAAGAAGAAGCCGGAACAATTATGTCGGCCACATCATGATAGCCTTTCAGGTCACGCCACAACAGCCTGAGGAAGACAATCATGGAAGGACTGGTGGTCGGGGAAAAGAGCGGCTCAAAATGAGTTACATTGGGCAGATTATTAAGGATGTAAAATATATAAAAAGTAACACTTTGAAATGGCTATCAGAAAAGCTATGGCTAGCAGAGTAGCGTCAAACCAATAGTACCACTGCCTATTTGTGATCATTATTTTGTATGACCATGTGGTGTGCATCAGGGGCGTAGCTAGCAATTAAGGCTGGGGGGGTTTCGGTGCAACTAATGCCGGGGGTGTGTGGGGGTATGGAATACCCAACAGGATAAGCGGTAGTTGCGAGATTAATAAATTGTTGGGAATTTAAGATTTAAATTGTTCAAAATGGTGAGTTTTACGGCTTTCTGAGGGATATTTTATAAATCCTTACGCTATTCTATTAGTAATATCAATCAAATTAAGTAAAATGGATTAAACTTGAAATTTCTCTGAGCTCTGGGGGGGGAGGTTTATCCCCCAACCCCCCCCCTCGCTGCGCCACTGGTGTGCATGACTGACGAAATTATTCCGATCAGTATGCATTCCGAACGGCTTATTCCTGACTCTGATTATTATTCTTGGTTTGCGATACGATAGAAATTTTTCGTATCCGATTTTTTTAACAATTCGGTGACAATGCAAGCCCTCTCAGATAGTCGTCGGAGTGAAAATCCTCGAGCACAACACATTGCGATCACGTAGCAACCGGAATAAATCGTTCGGAGTGAAAACCGATCGGAATAATTACGGCCATCATCAAGCACTCTCCCCCAAGGGTAATATGTAGATGCAGATTACTGCGGCTTACCTGCGGCGCCATTCTCCTCGAGTCCCCCTCGCTCCTGGTGGACAGCGTGCGTCTTGGGATTCCGCCCAAGGGCCTCAGTTCCACCGTACTGCTCATCATCGCGGACGCCTCCCAAACAGAGCAAACGACACGGCTTCAGGTCCCTTCCACAGGTTGCAAGGCGGTCGAGGAACACGTGCGCCCGGCGTTGAGTCAAATGGACGGTGGGTGGGCGTGGTGGACTACAAACTCGAACGCGAACTAGCTGACTACGGCCTGACTAACACGACCGAAATTATGTGATCGAGAATAGAGATAAACAAACCTTGAAGTAAAACAGCCGGTCGAAAATTACCGAGGTGAATTAAAAAAAAAAGCCTAACCACAAGAAATCGGCGGCGTCAACTCCCTTTCCCGCGACTCGCGAGGGTCGCGAAGTAAAACGTCAGTATCTGCACGCCGGCAAAATAGGGAGTAGTTCTTCTCAATGATGCTATAACCTCGACCCCGCCTCCGACAAAAACGAACTTGGAAACTTCACACCGTCTATTGGTCGATCGGATCATTAATCTTCGCAGTAAGCCCGACGAACCGCCAAAAAATCTTCCCTCTTCCAAAAGGCACTCTCCGGAAGGTACGGCACGACCGACGTCCCATCTGACGGACGGAATACTGTACTCGAGGTCCCCTCCACGCAGCACAAGGGCGAGGGTGGTGAAGTTTCCTCGTCTGGATGCGAACCCGTGCCCCCGGGATGGGAAGCCGACAAGGTATGAAGAGCCGCCACCCGTCTCCAGCCGTGGCATCACATAATGGTCCAGATATTCTTTTGCTTCTCGGCAATCCACCACACGCGTCCGCGGTCACGAGGAATACTGCCACATTCGTCGGCAGAGGAGGGCGTAAGCTTCCGACAAACGCCCCCACACCCCTCTTCCCCCTCCAAAAACTCACCTCTACCCCCCTACGCCCCGCTCCGACAGTTAACCCCCCTTCTGGCCTCTCCACCGACTTGGAAAGTCTTCAACGAGTGGACAAGAAGCCCCCCCCCCCCCCTCCTTTAGCGGACAACGCGAATCTTCTGCCGCGTCCAATGGTCCTCCTACAATAGAGGCGTCGAATCGTTGCGCCGTGAACTCTGGAACACACTTCTTACGGTATGGATTGGGGGGCGATGGACAGATATGGTCATTTGCACCATGACGGATGGGTAGGGAATGAAGGTTGGAGAGACACCTAGTATTTTATCGAAAGACGCCTAGGGGACCACTGCTAAACGCCCCATCTGACGGACTGAGTGCTGCGCTTGGAGTCCCCTCAACACAACACTGAAGCAGGTATCGGGTGACCTCTGAAAATTCTCGGCCACCGCCGTGGTATGAACCAGGACCCACGGGATGTGAAGCCAATACACTAGCCACCGCGCCAACCCGTTCCCCTCACACTACTATTTCTCCGTGCGGGAGCGCGGTCCGTTCCGACACGCCCGTGGGCACTTTTTCGGGCACGAGGTCAAAGGTCAAGGGGAGAGAACAGAAGGCCAACGGTGTGGAGACTCACGGGAGAGAGTCCGAATAATTCTGAAGCGGCATCCTTCCCTTGCACGAGGTTAAATTATTCTTCGGCTTACACCCTCAGTGATGAAGCTCAGATAATACCACCGAAACTTAGAGAGAAATAATAACATTCCGCAAGTAAGTTCCTTGTCTCACGCATCGAATAGTTAAAAGTTTTTTTAAAATATGAAAAAAGAGAGAGACGAATAGGTATGAGAGAGAGTGTGCGCTTTCACCCTCAGAAATCGCGCGTGTTTTGTTTACCTCCAAGACTCCTCCCGACCGATAGGAGTTGGAGGAGGTGATGAAGGGGCAGGAGTTGGTGCTGGTGGTTGTGGTGTGCGTGAGATAAGGAGGCGATAACGCGAGACGAAGGGAAGAGGACCCTTTCAGAGGGAGCGTCCATTCAGCGGAGAGACCTTGCCGAGTCGTGTTTTAGAGTGAGAGTTTGTCAGTTAGACATACGAGATACGAGCAGCAGGAGGAGAGAGTGGATATTTCGGGGCGGGAGAGGTGTACGAGGGGAGGGGTGGAAGGACTAGGCGAGGGGTGGTAGATAGGAGGGAGGGAGAGTGGATGGCTATATAAGCGCTAAGATAGGAAGGGACTTGGAATAGAGCGGTAGAGGAGGGCTTCGCTTCCCTCCCCAAGCGACCCCGTCGACACAACCGCGCGCGAAGCCGTCTTCCCTCCTTCCTTCCCTATGGGGTCAAATGCCGCACTCTATCTGCTTCTCTCTCTCTCTCTCTCTCTCTGCGGGGGAAAGTGAAGGGCATTCTCTCCCGGCGCACGCGCGTGTTCCTCCCGCGGGCGGCACAGTGGCGGCGCCGGCGACCTCGCCACACACGCCCTGGCGACCTTTTCCGAAAAACTCGCGCCACGCGAAAAGAGAGGATCTCTCTCTTTCTCTATCTCTTCCACCCTCCCCTCTCTCCCCCTCCCACTTCCCTTTCTCTCTTTTCCCCTCCCCTGGAGGACCGCACGCGCGTGTGTGGCCGACCGGGAGCGGTCGCAATCACCGGCCTCAAAACTTCCGCACCGTGCCCCCTCCTGCTCCTTCCCCCCCCCCCCCCCCCGCGTGTCCGTGCTGCCACCGCCGCCGTTGTTGCTCCTCTCGGTCGGGAAAGTTTGCACTACTGCGTGCGTAAGTTACGTGAGTACGCTATGGCGTGCTGTTACAATGTACAGCGTAAATATCTACTTTTTAAAGGCGAAAGACCAGTAAATGGCCTTAGATTAATAAGCAGACCACTTTTGCAAGTTTGATTTCGGTAGCCACACACTTTTTCTTCAATACACATGTAACAATAAATTTTTCTATTATATTTCCTTCGCCCGTTCATGTACGCGTGCCTAGGCGTAACCAAGGGAGGATTTTGGGGATTGTAACCCCCACACAGAGAAGAAAAATTTTAAATACCCTTAAGCTTAAATTATTTTTAAAAAATAAGCGTAAAGTAACTTCAAAAATATTTTGAAATATACTCATTATTTAAATCCCCTTACTACATATGGGGGTTATTACCCTCTACAGACGCTTCTAGATTTTTATAAAATTTAGCTCAAAACATCCGATGACATTTTCCAACGTGTGCATAGGTGTATCGAATCATTTTGTGGTATGTAACCCCCACACAGATAAGAAAATTTTAAAATACTCTGATTCATAACATGCGATTATTACGGGAATTTAAAATCTTCATAAATATCTTGCGAGATACATATTTTTCAAAATCCCCGAACCACAGTTTACTATGGGGCTTATTCCCCACTTTTCGTCCGTTCGCCCACAAATATGACCCCATGATACGTATATACTGGGCATTGGTCCAGCTGCCGGTGATTGTATATACCACCTCTTTAACGGTATTGATTGTGATAATACGCAACAAGGGGACAAATTGCACAAAAATTTTAAGGGGCCATTATTACCTTTCCAGGGTGAGTGTTGCTTATTCCGCGCTTCGGACACTTCTAGATCTTAAGCAATTAAACTCAATAAGTAATATTGTTGTTTCCAACGCGTACTTAGGCGTCACGAGCGTATGATTTTGCAGGTTTTAATCCCGACATAAAATCGAAAATTCAAAAATAAATAATAAAAAAAACTCGATTCAATCCATGCTACTACTAAGGTGTTTACAAGCTTAGAGCATTTTCTTAACTTCAACTCAAGATGGATATTTTTCAAAATAGCCGGACCATATTCTTGAGGAAGAGGCATGAAGGGACTAGGAATCAGCGACCGCGTGTAGAGTAGGTTGTTAAATGAAATACTGAAAGAGGAACGCTGCTTCGCACTCGTTAGAATACATATCTGGCAGGCATTCATAGTCGTGAGTGGTCCAGAGAATCCGGCAACAGGGCAAACGCGCAGCCAATTGGAGCGCTTGGCTCAAAGTTTCCGTAGTTTAAAATGGTGCACTTTCGAAGTAAACATCAGTAATTATGGTTTATACAGCCTTCACCAATCCACGGTTAAAATTTCAAGACACAAATTTTCTCCACCCTGTATAATGATGAACTTCCTACTTTCCTCAGTCATTTCTTGTCATGATCATGAGTTATTCAGGCAACATACTTCATTTCCAATAGGTTCCTGTCAGTAATTAACGAAAATAATGATCGAGACAGTGAATACGGCATACAAAATGATGATAGAGAAGGTGAGAGAGAGGTTAAATTCGATCAATCATTCCAGGCTATCTCCCTCGATGCTTTTTTTTCGCTTTAAACTCAATGGCGTCGACACAATTTTGCAGTTTCATTCCCTTCATACTCAACAAGTATTCACTCGCACCAATCAAAAGTGGACGGAACTCCATGGAGATACCTCTTTCAGGTTTATTTTTAATTCTTGCGGAAAATGGGGATCGATAGAGGAAAAGCGGAAATAAAAACCAAATGCGAGGGTGTGAGGAGCAGGATGAAAGAGAGAGAAAGCAAAGGCGGGGAACTGGTTGCCTGGCATCGGGGTTCCACGTCAGCTGTAAACGGCAATTTCGTAGCCCACATCTCGTTTTCACTAATTTTTAAATAGGAACATTTATTTTTTTTAACATTTGCACAGTGTAAACAATGATAGCCAAAGATAAAAAGTAAAAAATATAATCAATTTCGGCTTCGGCGACTGGAATTAATTCAGAAACAGCTTTTTTAATATATTTTAACTTTGTAAACATTGAATCGTTTAAATTGTATCATAGTATAAAAGTAATTGTCAAAGATTAAGCACAAATAACAGCACATTCAGCTTCAGCGGATCAAAGACTACGTAAACACACATTTCAGACAAGGAGAAATTAAAACAAAAAAAAGCTATAGAAAACTTGTTCCGAAAACATTTTGAAATCCGCAAGTTTAAGCTACTGTTGCACAATTGTTCGTTTGAGTATTTATACTTCTTATACCCTCCATGAGTTGATGTTATGACTTCCGGTGGCGGAACGTCATTATAACTACTGTCGCGTTCAGGAAATAGTCAGTTACGAATGTTCTGGTAACAAATTGTCGCGGTTACGAGATATTATGGTAAGAAATTGCCGTTTGCGTATTGACGTGATACCGGCCCCAGGATGAGGGAAGCGGTGGCCCTCCCCGCTGCGCGACAATGCCAACAGTAGCCCTCAACCAACGTGCACGCCGCCGTTGTGCAAATTTCGTCACCAATCCCTCGAGTCCTTGAGCCCAAATATTGAGGGAGGAAATCGTTCGTCTTCAATTACATGCGAAAGCATTCACAGGCGAGCGTTACCACGAGTAGATCAACAAACTGATCAAACTGATTGTTGACGAGTTGACTTTGAGGAAGTCCATGGATAGTGATAATTGAAACAGCAGTAGTATTTATAAAAAAAAAACAGCAGTAGTAAGAAATATTTACGTAAGAATTGATGTGCATAAAAATTCTTTTTTAAATTGTGACAACAAATCTATGTTTGCAAAACATTTGTATACATGTGACCATTCATCCGATTTTAACTTAAAAATTTTACATGTATTTGACAAGGGTAAAAAACTGGATCTTGAGGAAAATTTTGAAATACGTGTATATTCGAAGTTGTATGGTGAATGTCTTGTCAATGAGGTGGTACCAACGATGACCTCACCTTTCCTTAACGTGAGAGTCCCTCCTCCTCCCATGAAAACCTTTTCCGATGACCCTGAATAGACATTCCGCAAACGGGTGCCCACCCTCAACTCCTCCCCCATTCCTGCTTCTACATTTTACACCAGCCTACACCTACCCTCAATACCAGGCTTGCTGCTCCTTAGGTCAGACAGCTCTTGATAATAATGCGTAAGCATTGAAACCGTTAGAGAAAGAATAAAAAGTGTGGAAAAATACTACTGCTGTTTTAATTATCACCAACAAACTGATGACTATGTGGTTTCATAACTTCTTCTTGTGATCATATTTAATGTCTAATAGCTTTTTTAACTCAGGTCATAAAATTTTCCTGGCCGTTCAGCCAGTGACGGGGGGGAATGTGAGGGGCTATAGCCCTTGGGTATCCAATTACCGCTAAATATAATGGTAATTTTTTTCCAACCCCCACTACTGCTGGAATCCCTCCCCTTGTCCCTATCCTGGATCCACTGCGTTTAGCGTTTCAGAGGTTTCACTGACAAAAAAATGCGCAGTCATTGTTACTCACCAGCGTAAAAATCAAAGTCGGTAGGTACCTATTTATGCACGTGTTGTGAACGGAGATGTGTACAGAAAATAGAAAGTTTCGATTTCAATCAAAAAGAACTCTTTGTGGACTGAAACTTAATTAAATGTATGGAAGGCAAAAGGTACTTCCCCAAGCTTACAGAAATCGAGTAAATTAGAGATTCTTACATGACAGTAGACTCAGTCATATTGAAACCATTTGCATTATGGCTATTGTCATTCCAGCAAACCTCAAATCGAATAAAAAAGGCCAGTTTACACAGTGCATTAGCTCTTAAAAGTTAATTTCTAAATGCATGGACGTGGGAATGAGCGCCGCAATGCACGGTCTAAACAACCAGCTTGTGAGAATGAATGAGCAGAAAACAGAAACTGTTCTTATTTGATGCATGCATTCGTACATGTTCCGTTCCGGTCCACCAAATTCATTCATGCAATCAGACATAAACTCACTCGTATTATGTATCATGTAAACAGACCATAAGAATTGAAAGCATAACCTTAAACTTCTCATGACTTTCATTCCCTTTTACGGTCAACGTACTTAAACAAATTCCAACTCCCTTTTCTACGGTATTTACGTCTCAGCTGTTCCAAAAATTCGTCAACCTCTCCTTAAAAGAGAAGAGTAATGTAGCTTACATCATCCCAATTATAATGAATAATAAAAGCTTTCGGTCGACTTAAAAGGAAACATGAGTGTGGAGCCACTGTTCCGTGCTCAGAAGGTTGACTTTTGAGTCAAGTTATCCCTTTATGCTTCTGATGATAATTCAAAAGGGCGCGCGATCCACGCAGCCGAAAACATTTCAAAATGATGAACAGGAGGGAGAGTGAGAAAAGGGCTTTCATCGGTATTAATCTTCTCTTTTCGACTGAAAGCGACGCGGGTGGTTCTAAGAGCCTGTCGAAAGAGATGGGTAGGAGGCGACCACTACCGCCTCGCAAGAAGTTCGAAAAAGCCTTCAGAATTCGCAAGAAGTGTCAAAGAGAGTTGGAGTAATGCGCGGAAAATGAACCCAAACGACCCAGCACAAGATGTCTTAAGAAACATTTCGCGTTGGATGTGTGTGGACACTTTTGAGAATGCGAAGGCCAATTTCTCTCAAGCCTAGCGAACCCGGTATCCGTCTCATCTCCGTGGGAGATAACAATCTTACCCTAATGTAAGGTGCTTCAGCTTCCATAGGCGTTTTTTTTAGATGCCATTAATGTGTACTTCTTTTCAATTTTTTTCACCCAGCCATTTCTTACCTAAGTTTTTTTTACTTTTTTTCCATTCGTCTACGCTACAGAACAAAGAGGTATTCAATGGGTTGCGCTTAGGTTGCTGCTGACCTTCAAGCACTGACTAAAGTATTGCGCCTTTGCGGGTAATCATACTATTAGCGTTTTAGAGTTTAGGAGTTTAACCAGCAATCGTCACTATCACAATCGTGCACTTGCTTTCGTGTCCATCATGTTACTCTGTGTTGTCTACTTGAATTATTTATGAAACCAATTTTATGATTTATATAAGTGCTGGGATTCTTCACATGGCTTCTCGCAAGCAAGACAAAAAATAATGAATACCTTATCGCTTTTGTGATTTAATTTCTATCATATGTAAGGTAATAAATGTGATTAAGGGTTTTGAATTGATATTTCTATAGCAAAAGTTCCGAATATTGGTAAAATACCAATATTCGGAACTTTTGCTTACATGAACATATTACATGGTTGGTTATACCAGGACTGAAAAATCAGACTTTCAGAAAATGTTTTTCAAAGTATTTTCTATGGTAACATTTTTCCATTTCTCATAACTGTAGCGAAGTTGGAGGTTTCAATGCTGGCCTCGGATTTTGGCTCCTACGGTGCTATTCAACAACAGCGTCATTGTTTAAGTTCACTATAGGGGTTGGTACTTTACATATACACGGTGTATGACAGGAGACCCAAGTTATACCACGTAAACAGTAACAAGAAACGAAGACTCTCAGACGCTGATCAGCAACATGCTCTGAAACGAACTTTCACCAGCGGCTTTGCAAGATTCAGGTTTCATCCCAAACTTAAGGCGTATCTTCACATGTTTTAGTGTGGTCTCCGAAAGCCCTTAATTAAAAAATATAGGCGTGTCAAAAAGTTTTCCCTTAGATTCCGTGTCACAAACTCAAGTGGTTTCCTCACGCTTCGAGAGTGTATGTACAAGAGACGCGAGAAGAAAAAAAAACAGGCAATCCCGCCACTGTTTACCTTCTCTCCCAACCCCTTTGCCTTCCGATCGCTAGGGTTGCCAACGAGTTGAGTGTAGCTGTCCTTCAAACAAGTGGTTGCGGATCGAAGATAAGTGTGGAGTGGTGTGAGAGAGACGGCTCTTTTCCTCGCGAACCCATTTCCTTTATTTTTTTCCTATTTTTTTTATTTTCGCGGAGGCAAGAGGTTATTTTTCGTTACTCATCGAACACCCCGTCAGCCCCGTATCCCCATTGTTGCCACGTCTCCTGATCGAAGGACCTGTTGATCAGGACGTCGCCGCACTATGGGTCAAAGAAGTTTTCCTACAAAATGAGTGGCGCCACGTATGCTAGAGGGCGATTTAAGACTCACTATTTCGATCCATGTTGTTGTAAGTGTATTTCCATCTAGATACAATTGGTTTATAGCGCTCGTCCTAGCTGCACAGTAGCGTAATTTCTTGGGCAAAATTGGGTCACGTGACTATTACAAGACGTCATGGCGACAAGTTCTTAGGCGCATTCAGACGCACTCTGATTAGTGATCATTTGATGATGATGTCATGATGACTAGATGACACGGTACAAAATGCAACACTGCGCAACATGACTCTCACCTGCTTTTCTCACTTCTGCTCCATGGTGACCAGAACGTGAGCGCGGTGTTTTTACTCTCCCTGAAATGGCGACTGCTCAGTGCCGTGACATCAGTCTGCTCAGTCCCATGGCGTCAGAGTGCTAAATAGCGTAGTGAGCACAGGTGAGCACCTAATGCGGCTGAATGTACCCATTTATTACTCTTTTACTCAGCGTTTGCTTCGCAACGCCTTAACGGATGTTATTGCTGGGAAGACATTCTAACAAAGAGAGCTTTTAGACACCTTTCGTGGCCAATTACCCACAAATTCTCGAAACTATACGTGCATAAAAGCGTGGAAAGCGGGGAAATTGTGGATGATTAGCAATTATTTTAATTAGCAAACAAAGTTAGCAAATTGTGAAGCAATTAAATGAGTGTAATTGGAAGCACGTAATAGTCACGAGATCTTATGTTGGATTACTGCACATTGACCAAATAGTGCTCAAGCCCATTCCATCTTAATAAAATCTGAATTCCAAAACTATTTTGTATTATGCTCTATGCCGAGATAAATGGCATACACGGCTTAAGAAATGCAATTAATAATATTAAAGAATACATATATAATTATTATAAATGCACTTTTTGCCTAAAAGAAGAAAATAACTGACTACGGTCCCTTAAATTATTGAAAGTTTCAAATAAGATTGCTGAGTAAGTAAAATAAGTTTTAGAAAAATATTGGAGATGCCAAAAACGAAAAACGTGGTACGCAAGTAAGATAACATTCGCTTTTGATTGGAGACAAATATGATACATATTGACTAGCAATTGTTAATTTTATAATCTAACATGCGCATTACGCTTTTCGTTTTTGATACTTGAAATGTTCTTCTAAAACTTATTTTACTTTCTAATCAATCGTAGTTGAAGTTTTCAATAATTTAAGGGGTCGTAGGCAATTATATTCTTCTTTATAACGAAACGTAGTTTTTAAAAACTTATATTTTTATAATTCAATAATATTTTATACTTTTTAGTTTTGTTAGAGAGGAATTTTGCAATCGATTTAAATTTCAAGTAAAGCAACTATGCAGTCGTCCTAAATATTATCTCTAATACTGGACAGCGATAACGACTGTTATAATTTCAAGCAGCAAGAAAAGTCTTCTAATCTATTGAAAACAAAATGCCAGAGCCTACTTAGTTGGCAAGAAAGGATGATCTTCAAGTTATATAAGCACTTTAACTCAAGTAGAATAAACATTATTGTTATAAAGCTATAATTATTATTGTCATAAATGCTCGTTTTTTAATCAAGTGAAAGAGGATTTCTTTCCTTTAACCTTTAAAAATGGATAGATTTCTATTCACTTTCAACCATCATTTCTCTGACTAAAAAATTGAAGGTATATTTTATAATCCCTAATATTTTTCATCACCAAGAGAAATAAAGAGCTAATGCAACAGTTTCAGCAATAGCTATCAAGAGTTACCTGATGAATATTCTGTAAAAAAAATCATCTCGCGCTATATTTGCTATGCTAAAATTAATGAAAAGATATTGGATTGAGAGCGCTAATCTAAAAAATGTTCGAATTAAACTGTCCATCTTACCAACCTGCCTTGTCCTAATGCCCAGAAATTGATGTCTTAATACACTATTATTATGCTGTTCCTCAACTTCTCTTCGCTTTATTTCATTTCACTGTATATTTTGCACTTCAACTATTTTACCTATTTATTTCTAGACTCATTTAATTCTCATTGTTTTAAATCGACAGGAGATTTCAAGAACAAATGCAACAGTTTCATCAAGAGCCGTCAAGAGTTTCGTAATGGATTATAATTAAACTGTTCATCTTGCCAACTAACCTTGTCTGATGTCTTGAAATTGATGTCTTAACACACCAAACTACAGTTCGTCACTTTTTATTTTTTTAAATTTTCACCTCTAAATTCAATTGGTTAACTTCTTCCTTCAATTTGAAATGGTTTTGTGGCAAACAGACGGCAGAAGTTATGCGCGAAGTCGTAAATTCTCCTAAGCACTGTACAATTATCAAAGAAAGTCATAAAAGAAATGGTAAATCGCAAGCTTCTGTTGAAATTAAACAACAGAAAAATGTAGATACTTTACTTATTAAAAGCACGTACTTTATTGCACGTACTGTGATTGCAGCGCTTCCATTGGATTTTAGTGGCCTTTTTTACAACTCCACATTTAATTTTTATTTCTGAATATTACTCGATGTACTCTTCCAATAGTGGTAAAAGTGTAATAACATAGCATTTTCATTCAGTTCTTGAAATTTCAGCGCTCTAGTTAATCAGGAAGTGGTCGAAATTTGAGTTGCAAGATTTTCCCTGGAAGGACAAACAAACAAGAAAGCGAGTATAGTAAAACGTGGTAAAAAATGAAATTCAAAAATAGCATAAACATACCAGTTTCGGTACTCTTTACTTTGAGTCCAAAGTAGACACTTCTGACACAAAGTATATTGTAAATAACAAAAGTAAACAAATACTCTTACTATGTTACCCTGTTACTTAATCAAACTGTGCGACAACCCGTCTTTTTGGCAAACAATTTCGGTGACAAACAATTTGATTTATCTTGTGCAGGTTTTGGGGTGTTGATTAATTTGCAAAATTGGCTCGCCGTTGACGTTCTCGCACGCATCTGCGTAAATTTCCAACGCTTCAACGAGAGCTTAGAATGGTTACATTACGAGAGCGATCCCAAGTAAAGCAACTATGCAGTCGTCCTAAATATTAACTCTATACCGGACAGCGATAACGACTGTTATAATTTCAAGCAGCAAGAAAAGTCTTCTAATCTATTGAAAACAAAATGCCAGAGCCTACTTAGTTGGCAAGAAAGGATGATCTTCAAGTTATATAAGCACTTTAACTCGAGTAGAATAAACATTATTGTTATAATGCTATAATTATTATTGTCATAAATGCTCGTTTTTTAATCAAGTGAAAGAAGATTTCTTTCCTTTAACCTTTAAAAATGGATAGATTTCTATTCACTTTCAACCATCATTTCTCTGACTAAAAAATTGCAGATCTACTCCAAAAACTTATGAAACTTTTTTGAGCAATATACCAACATCTCGCGTAAAAGAGTTCACTTTTTCTCGCTCTTTTCCTCGAAAAAAAATGAAAAAACACTAGACTTCCTCCTCTCCTTTTCAATCACCATTACCTTACAACTACAGCCATTACCGAACGATCGAAAAATATTCTCTCTTCACAAGGAAGCCCCACGTAGGCGGGAAGGAGTCTGTAAAATAAATTAAACTCCCTAAGTTGTTCGCGTTGGGAAAAGGTCGGGACCAAAAAAAAGCCGTCCCTCCGCTTTATAAGACGCTCAAATAGAGGGTTGAAATTCTGAAGACAGCCGATGGAAGTGGCAACAAACTAATTCACTTAGAAGAGAGAGAAGGAAAATGTGGTATCGACAGACCCGACAGGAAACCACGAGCAAAAAATAAAGTCAACTAGCGCGTTTCCGACGTGAAGTAAAAACATGAATGGAAAGAAGGCGAGGTGTGCTCAACCCAGATGATTTTTTGCCCCCTTATTTCTAGACTCAATCGCTAGAAATGCAGACAGAGCCACGTAAATAAAATATGAGGACCCATGAAAAAACTTGCGTGGATTTCATACGCCATCATTATCAATAGTCAACAATCCTAATTGATTTGACGCAGCTCTCTATTCCCCTTTCCTATCTGCTAGCCTCGTAGCGCTGAGGACAGTTTTGAAAATCGATTTAAATACGGCGAAAGTGGCGACAAAATCAAGCTTTAACGGATTGATGATCCCTCTGTGTATCCCCCTATCCTGTATACATAACTCCTGCTCCACTGCTCCTTTTCATCACTTCTAACTCCTTTAATGCCGATGATATGCTCTTATATTTTTCAAGGCATTTAGAGTAGACCTTAGTAAATATTTCCTAGTTTTTGTCATTATCATAGGTCAACAATTCAAAAATTGGTTAGACAGGGCTCTCAATTCCTCGCTCGCTTTAGCTAGCTTTTTCATAGCGATATATTTATTCTCTTTTACACCCTTTATAACCTGTCCTATGTACTCATATGAACTCATTCTGGGCCGACCCTTGCCCTTTTTCCCTTCCACCGATTTTCATATGCTCATCATCATCATCATTAGTCAACGACCCTAAGATTGGTCTGACGCTGCTCTCCATTCCCCTCTCCTATCCGCTAGTATTTTCTGGGTGACATATTTCTTCTCTCTTACATCTTTTATAACCTGTCCAATTTAACTCATTTGAGGCCGTCCCTTGCCCTTCTTCCCTTCCACCTGTCCTTCAACGATTGTTTTCATCAGGCCATCATATCACAAATGTGCCCAACTAAATTGTCCCCTCTGCTCCATAAGGTTTTTAGGGGAGTTCTCTTTTCTCCCACTCTTCTTAGCGCTACCTCATTTCTTTATCGGTCGATCCATCTTATCTTCATCACCACATATCCAATACTTCCACTCTTGACTCCTCTGATGCTTTCGACGTCAAAAAAGTCTCGCTCATAGAGAGACATGCTCCTTGTGTTTCTATTTCATACATATCGAACGATTTCAGAATGTGATATGAATGATGGTGGAAAAATGAAAATAAATGTAGGGGGAGGGAGAAGACTTAAGTTGGAAGGGGGAATTTTTCACCTCTCCCAGCTGACAGTATGACATGTGAAAATGTGGCCGAGCGATTATCAATCACAAAAAAACAGGTCTGCCAGCGAAAAGCTGAGTTCCGTGTCCCTCTCCATCTTCCTCACGGCTATCCCCACGAGACAGATCGCGAGGCAGAGTCAGTCCAAGAAAATTCCTCCTGCTGGGTGCGTAGCGCTCAAGGTACGAGGAGTGATGAGGGCCAGAGAAATGGAAAAACACTGAGCTATGAAGAGGTAGAGAATTTTCTGGTCACTGCGCAGTGTGCCGACACAAGATCACGCGACTATTACGGGTTTCCTAGTCTCCCTAGAATTATTTGATTCTTCACTTCCAATGATTGTGCAATTGTATATTCTATCTAATTTTACATTTTTATTATAAACTAACAGGCCACCCGGCGTTTCTCGGTAAAGATACTACCCAGGGAAGTGGGAAACTTGGAATTCATGGTCACATAGCTAGATTTTTATGTTTTCCCTTTGAGAATGTCAAGAGGTATGCCTATCCGGCAGGATGTCCAACCGTAAAAGTTGCATGACGTGACGTAACAAACGGTAATGAGAAGAGGACGCGTCGGAAGCAACCGAAAGTAGAACTACGGGATTTGATAGCATGAGATGCACCTATTACCTAACTTTGGTTGAAATCCGTCCATTAGTATAGAAGCGAATTGCGGGCAGACCAACAGACATCCTCTTTTATATAGGGGAATGAGGGGCCAGAGTACGCAAACGTCTAACAAACAATTATAAAAATTTTGCCTTCAGGTTCAGACAATAATTTTATTTTAAACAATTTATTCACTGTTATGTTTTATATAATACATATCTTCTTATTCCGCATAAAAAATAAAGAACTGCCGTTATTCATCAAAACGTGAGAGAAAAACTTGCCCCTCTGGTGGAGCAATTGTCCTTTTTTGGGGCGAGAGTCCTAATCACAGTGTTCACAAAATCCAATTGACAGTGTTTCCTCTTACAGAGTTTCCTCTTACGTTGTCACGGCCTCTCCTCTTTGTGCACGGTTCTTTCCGCCATGTTTAACATTCATAACATATTATCCAATCAAGAATTGGTGGACCTGAATACACATTCTGATGGTGAGTCTGAGTTTCCCACAACCTCCACAGTGATATGTTTTAATTGATGAATCCCAAATCACACGTTAGTAAATGAGTTCTTGGAAGTGATCCATTTGCTAGCTTATTTTTCAAATGATTTCTCGGAAAAAAATAGGGCTTGGGCGATGTACGCTCATATTTGTACTCTGGTAGTTTGGACGAAAACAGACAGTATTATGCATATCTACGAACAAAACGTAGTTAAAATTCTGGAATTAGTGATATTTTTCGAATGCCCGATAATAATATGTGATATATTTTGTATTGTACACACCACCTTAGACGTTAACGCGGAGAAAACTAATCAATTTCTAGACCAGCTGAAATAGAACATATGGATTCTCCATTGCTCCTCCTCAGAGTAGCTATTTCCAAAATTTGCTGTGCTAATGCTTTCCGATCGGTTTTCGTCTAGCAGTTCCGAATTTTGTTTCCATATAATTTTCAACAAAGTGCACTTGATACCAATAACAGAAACTATGAGGTCATAGAAAAAGCAATGGTATGTAGTGGGCAGTAGTCCTTACGCTGACAGGACTCTTACCCCGACGGCACTTGATACACGTTATTTAAACACCCTAACACAACTATATGGTGTGCTAGAAACCAGCTAACTGCATGAAACTTCGAGGCAATAAATGGAAATTAGCGAACGCAAGACAAACAAAGTTGTTAAATAAACGCCAAAAGCACGTTTAAAAATTACGCGCCCTTGTAAATTAGATAAACGATGCGTAAAAATGCAAAAATAAGAAAAACTCACGCCCTTTCGTTCGTTGTCTTCCACAGAACGCACCCCTGCGCTACATTCAATCACGTAAATGAAACTGATTGACTACAAGTGGCATCATTTCAGCATTTAGAGAACTATTTCGGAAAAAGAATCTTGCCCTATGCGGACCCTTGTCCCTGACTACACTATATAGAAGAGAGCATGGGTGTCTTTTTTTGGATGAGAAAAATTTTTAAATTACATAAATTAACATTACTTTGACTTCGTCCCCTCTGCCTCAAAACAGTAGCTATTTTCGCCATTCGTCGAGATGGTGCTTAGTTTCCTGGAGAAAAGTACCCCGGTACGTGGCCGCAGCTGACCTACCGTTGGTCACTCTCGCCGATGGACGCGCGGGAGGCGAGTAGTGAGTGACAGCTCTCCGATATTATTCCGATGGGTTTTATACCTCGAGTCACTTGCGGAATGGCAGGAGAACTTGTGCGTGTGCGGGGGGAAAAATGAATGCGGAATGGGAGGTGAAATGAAGGCAAAGTGTGGGGCACTGTTCTATATGCTGATGCTTGCCTGTGGCTGTTGTGAGGAAAGAACAGCGAGGGGTGCGTGTATTTATGATTGACCTGAGGGGAATTTTGTGATAAAAGTGGGGAAAAATAAAAGCGAAACAAAGAGAGAAGGATAAAATGGGGTATTTAACAGAAAATGATGTCCTGAATTTCAAAATAACATTGAGGTGCGATACTGATTTTATTCATTTTATCTCAGCAAAAATATTACATCATATAAATAACGAAAATTTAGGTGACGTGGAATATATTTGAATGTTTTCGTAATAGGGTCACATTTTTTATGTTTCATGTTGTACCTGGAGAACCCTGCTATATCTCTAAATCCAAAAGAATCGTTACAATAAAGCAGAGATAAAGATTGCAGGCTTTCCCGGAATATTGTATCAGGACGGTTACTCGACATTTCCACAGGGTAAGATTCGACCGACGACCGATTCATCACGACCGACGCGACGTTTCGATAAACGAATCGTCCATCGAAACGTCTGCCGTGATGGTGAAACTGACCCGGTGGAAATCCCAAAAAATATTCCACGAGATAAGAGAGATATTTTATGAAAATAGGAGTTCATTTTTTTCCTAGATAAATTAAGGACTTTATCAAAATCTAGATCAAACTCAGTCAATCCAATTATTTTTTCTCCGCCACAGTTTAACGGCCAGTGTCCTAATACCGTCCGTTACATGTCTATGGCGACTAGCGGGGTAGTAGGCAGATATAGAGGTAAGGATAATATAAACCGGTACTATTGAATTATAAATTCAATATAGGTGGAAAAGTACAAAGTTATTGCTATGAATATGAGATACTTTCATGAACGGAAACCGACTTTGGTTTATATTCTACACTAATAAATGTATAGTATCGCTTGAAAACTAGACTGAAAAAATATTTCATGTCACAGAATTCGCCAGATATTTTTAATTAATTATATTCAAATAAATTGTTAGAAAAAAATTATGACGGAAAATAAGTACCTCCCTAAAACAAAAATATTATAAAAAATAAACTGCTAAATATATTGGTGGGACGAATTTTAAAATTTATGTTCCTATAGCGGTTTATAAATAGCTTTAGTCTTCTAAATTGTGTCATGTTTTTCTAAGAGGCTCAATACGCAAGAATTAAAACGGAAATACCAAGCGTATTCTGATGTTTAATAGCGTGTCCTAAACGATAAAGTGTGGTAGACGCGTTTTCGTTTCATCATTGTATTCAATGCACATTTCGGATCGATGTGGGAGAGAAAGGCATTGTATGGGAATAAACAGGTATCCTGAGAGAAAGGGTGGACATCCAATCAATTGAATACACATAAAATGAAAGAATTAACCGAATTGGTGGACAAGAGAATATCATTACGTGCCCATACGGTACGTTACGTATGGCTGGAGTGAGAGAACACGATATGCAAATGAAAGGAGGAAATAAACACCGAGAATGGAAGAAATTTGAGGACATTAAAGTTTTTCAATTATTTATTTCACGGCAGCGTTGATATTAGTACCGTATATTTCCCCTAAACATTCACACATGCCGAAAGAGGTTATTACTGAAAAATAACTGCAAAGAACAGTCCAGAGGGAAAAGTGGAGGATGATGAGATTCACAAGTGCAGGCAGGAAAATCAACAGAAGAGGGATAAAAAATTCAACACAAAAATGCTGCAGGGACGAAAGTGTTCAGCCAGATTGCCAAGTAAGACACGCGCTCTTATCAGAAAAAAAGGTCCAAAAACAAGAAAACACTATAAGGAAGTGAAAAGAGAGATAATAAGGAGCAGAATCAATAGGATTCAAAAGAAAAATCGAATTTTCATTATTTTTATGTGCTCGTGGGCCAGTTGCATTATAGTTAAAAAATATTGCATAACAATAGCTGATTCCTAACGGTAACTATCGTTTAAAACTCTTCAAATATTAAAAACAGTGTATTGCACAATATGAAATGAATGTACCAAGAAGATAGACTCTAAATGCGTTGGTTTCATGAAACAATTTAATCTGGTTGTGTCCATGCATCGATCATATAGAAATATGCAATAAAGTGAGCTTAAATATTTTCCAGATCCCATAATGTAAATATCCAAATGTTTTAGTTACACCTGAAACACTATGTATAAACAGTGCGAGAATCCTATTAAGAAAATGTACAGTATTACATTTCTCAAAATAATAGGGTTTATACTTTGAGTAGCGTTAATAGCGTTTACTGGAAGACTGTGCTTCATCAAACAGTAAGAGATCCCATAACAAAATAAAGAGGTAAACCAAACGTTTTGCAAATCTTTGGAAGATTCAAAAAAGGAATGAAAGGACCAAATAGGGCAGACGTAGGTATCATTATAGCCCTTAAAACTACTAATGACGATGAAGATAAAAGAGGGTTAATTAAATGAGGGCAATGTAAGCTTCTCCCCTAAACAAAGGACCTCACTAGAAATTTGAGAACGACGAAGCAAACAAAAGACCATTTATCCCCATTGTAAACGCTAAGGTGGCGAAGGGGCGCAATAACAGGACTCGGTCTAGCGGTAAATGTAGTCAAAAGGAGAAAGAGAGGCATCATTGGAAGTGAAAACGTGAAACGACAGAGTTAGGCATGTGCGGTATCAAGACATGTGATAAGGGCAAATTAGGATCCGTGGCTGAAGAACGACGACTTAGGAAGAAGATTTGAAACCCAATAGGGACGATGAAGATGCTGAGAGAGTAAAAAAAAAATATTCGTTCATGAAAGAATGGTCTTTTAGTTATTTGAAAGTCGAGGAGGAAAATTTGGCATATTACGGAAAAGTCTCGGAAATTTTCCGAGATGAAACGAAGAGAAGATGACTTGCAAAAGACTGAAGAAGCAAAGAGTAGCTTGCTAAGTAATACGGTGTAGCTCCGTATGAAGAAAACTTCATAGAATTGAGAATGTAGAGTAGGTGAGGGTAGAAAAGAGCGTCTAGGTATGACGTAAGAACATTTTGGCCATTTCGGACAAGTCCCCCGTATGTACTCAAGAATAAGCATTTTTCCGAGCCCCAAAAGTGAGAAAAATCGCTACCCCTTTCCCAAAGAGATGTTGAGGTAATACTTGAATCACCCCCAATGATAACTAGGAAAAATCTTTATGAGAAGTAATTCAACTACTGAGGGAGTTTAAGGAAACAGAATGTTCAAGATTTTTCAAGATATTTCTGTATTTTTTTGATTGAAGGGTAATCAAGGTGACAGGAACTTGGAAAAAATACAAAGCGTACGAGAATTTTATTTTAAACAATCGAGCTATGCGTAGATTTTTGGACATTTCTTAATGAAACTTATCAATCTAAATGCTTTAAAATGTATGCAACATAGAATCGGTGCACCCTATACTACTTTCAGACGACGCCAAAACATAAGAGGACGCATGCCTTCTTCTCGAACGATCTAATTTAGTCATGGATAACCTGCAAAATAACTTATGCTGTCACCTTGAAAATTTCAGATTAAGCACAGCAAACCCTTTTCAAAACTATTCTGTATCAAAAGTATAAATATAACAGCATCAGATAACACAATTAACAGGCAATAGGCTTTTCCACTATAATTTCATTCTTAACAAACGTATCGGGACACAGAGTCCTCATATAGTACAGGACCATCATGTTGTACAAGATAATGGCTCCATCAGCCGAAACGCGTCATTCACATTAAATAATTGAAGAAAAGTTCGTCTACCTTTCATTTCAATGTGTGGAACTTCCATAATCTCACGCCATGAGAGGTTGAAAACCGTTCACTTTATACTGAGAATCGCATGATGATAACAAAAGTATTAACCGCTTAATTCGACATCAAAATAGACGTAGAGTAAGAAGCGTTCTGTTCGGGCCTTTAGAGACGGATGGGGTGGAATGAGGGATTAGATGAATTGGAGGAGAACGTGGGCCGAGAGGAATTGTGCGAAATTGAAAAAGCGAAATCCCGTACCGCTTTGAGCATTTCGATTCGAGGAACATGGAACATGTGGCTGACCCTTAATCAGCATACCTCTGCCACCTTCATCGAAGAAAGGAAAATCACCCCACCATAACCCACTTATGTGTAAAACTCTCTAAAAAAAAAATTAACCGAAAGCAAATTTCAACGCCGGCACTCGGCTCGCAATCGGCTAGAATTTCAATTAAAATCATTTTGCTTTGCCACTGTTATTGAATTGAATTGATGCTTATAATACCAAAAATATCTTGTACATCAAGGGAAATAATACTTGCGGCACGTGCAACAAAAGGAATAATAACTATTCGTTCGGTAAAGGCTGTGTAATAGGGGCGGTCATCAAACAACTTCTTTTCGAAATTCAAAGTTCGACATACGTCAAAATGTATCCCGAGGTACCAAATGAACAGAGAAAAAATTTTGTTCCTGTAGGTTGGCATCCTACGGTGGCGCCGGGGCCATTTATGATGAGCGTAGGCAGCCCGCAACATATGCCAACTTTTTACGCTATTTCGGCGATAAATGTGTTGATTTAAATGGTTTTTGCGGCCGATTCTACACCAGTCACGCCATAAATTGTCGAGGCAAGGAGAATAGATCGAATACTCACGTTTTTCATACGATCACCGGTATTAAAATGCAAAGAACGTAAAAAAAAACTTTGAAATTTTATTAATTAATGGCACATATTTTAATTTGGTGTACTCGTATGGGGATGATCGTACTAATATGACCCTACCGTTTATATAAAACAACATTTTTCCCCTCTCTTTCTACAGGAACAAAATTATTTCTCTGGTCATTTGGTACCTCTGGCTACATTTTGACAAATGTCGAACTTTGAATTTCGAAAAAGGTTGTTTGATGACTCTGCCCCTACTGAGTAAGTTTTCCGAGCGAGAGAGCGAATTACTCGGCGTTCCCCACAGAGTACGCAATGTCGACCTAAAATCGAGGAAACAAAGCATGATTTTCCACTCACACACACACACTCACTCGCCCGAGTCGAGGTCGAGGAGGGCCACTTGGGGGCTTAATTTCTCAGGAATAAGGGCCGAAGCCAAATAAGAGGGCATTGAAATCGAACAACTCTCGCAGGAGAGAGACTCGGGTAGACAGGCGCGATATAATAGTGAAAGCTCTAGGGGAAGAAGATGGTGGACAAGAAGTGAAAGAGAATAAATGAGAGTAAAAGGAAAGCGGGAAGAATGGAGAGGCGGGTGCGTAATTGGAAATATGTTTGGGGGGAAAGGATGAAAAATTGAGGGGAGAGTGTTCCAAACGAGCGAACGTTGGAGAGAGGCTGAGAGGAGGGTGGAAAGGAATAGACGTTATAGGGGTGAGGGTTAAAAAATAAAGTAACGGTAAGGGGTTTGTTTGAGGGGCCACCCTAATATCACTACTCACTCGTCTTCCTCTCTCCGCGGCATAAAACTTACGCTTACCCTGGCTCGCTTTCCTCCTCAGTTTTCGTCGCCATCGAAATATTCACTGCCTTTGAAGACGACCGACATGATTTTTTCCCAATGACAGGAATATTACAAAATAGAATTTTACGCATAGATACCTCCATTGCAAAAACGCTCAAAAGTCGCCCACCGAATCAAATCCGCTCATCTAGTACAATACGAATGCGCTTAGCTGGCAGTGTCCGGAGCATAAAGCTCATCTCTGATTCCCCAAGCTTGGAGGTGAGCGTTTATGCTCCGGACACTGCCAGCTGAGCGGATTCGTATTGTTGGCCTTCTAGATGAGCGGATTTTATTCGGTGGGCGATTGTTGAGTGCTTCTGCGGAGGAGGTATCGACACTTCCCCGCAAGCTGCCTCAATATGCGCGTGACACAGGTTGTCAAGAAACCAGCCCTTAAAAAAATAAAGAGAATGCTAGCAGCAGGGATGGAAAGTAAAACAAAAGGAAAATCAAAACCAGTAAAACTTCAATAGTTTCGTTCTCGAGAGCGAAATGTAGAAATGAAACGAAATGGATTTAATCTCGGGGAGCTAAACTCAGGGTCGAAACGAAATCGGAGTCAAAACTACTTCTGTCGAAACTTCACTAAATTCTGGGACAAAATGAAACATAGATAATGTTTCGCACCAGAGGGACCACGTGGTTCACCGTCAAACAGTTAAGTTTCGACCCACACACCGAGGACGAAGAATGGTTGATTGAAGTAGAGGTTCGGCCTACTGCCATTAGATGCATAGAGTACTCATATCTTTACCACTAACAGGAGAACGGAGAACGCAAACTGGCTATTCGATTTTTTAAGCTCGATGATTTAACATCTCTACACGCATGTCGCACGTAATGGGTAGAAACTGTTACCTCTTACCCCCCTCCACACAACCTCTGGGATCGAAACTTAACTATCACCAACGGAGTTTCGATTGATTTAGTTTCGTTCCCGGGAGTAAAGTTTCGTCCCGGGTCGAAACTAAACTCGTTGGTGATATTAATTTCGTGCGGGAACGAAACTAACCCAGAATTCGTATTTTCGGTTATTTCCGGGTCGAAACAAAACATTTTCGTTTCTTTTCACTTGCCATTCCTGACTTGCAGTGCCAACCTTCCAGTTCCACAGACAGGTTGACTGCGCTGCGCTACCGGTCGTTGTCTTGTCACCCCATTGTTGTGGCGCTATGGTGTGTCATCGGTGGCGTAGCGAGGGGGAGGTCTATGGGGTCCGGATTACCCCAAAAATATAAAAACACAATTCCATAACTTCATACAAGGAAACAAAATATTGAAAAATCATGAATTTACAAAATATTCCTTTGACAAATGAAGTTTTTTCGATTACGAAAAGTATTAAAATTAGTTTAAAACCCTTTACTTAGCACCCTGTCTTTCATAAATTTTCCACCCTGGTTTTCGACAACCCCGAACGAAATTCCTGGCTACCCCACAGCCAGTCTAAGTGTTGCAAATGTGACCATCCAAGCGCATTCTTTCACAAACATGGCATGAATATGGCGCATATCGGTCACTGACCTGTAAAGGTTGATTTCAAGTGACTGTGAGTCAAAATAAAGCTTATATAATTAGGGTCAATCATTGACAAGGTAAATTTTGGAAGAGCCACGAAATCATGTCAAGCAGACTCCCCCATACACATAGGGTTATTTCACTCACACTTGTAATCGCAGTTCATTAAAAGAATTCGGCAGATGGTAAGAAAATAAATGTTACCCCATTCAGTCTCTCTCTCCCATTATTTTAAAATAAAAAAGCACGAAGCCCTCTACTTTTTATTAGTTGATGACGTCATTAAATTTTTGGTGTAGAAGAAGAAATTTTTTGTTGAGAGAAGGAATCCCTGACTAATGTTTTTGGGAAATTACTATGATAATGTAAAAAACATAAAACATCAAAAACTAGGGCAATTCAGTCCGGTTAAACACCAAACAAGTTGGTCCATCACTCACAATCAAACTCTGGGTAGCGAAAACTCAATGAAATGGGGCCCGCAACCTCTAGGCTGGCACCCCCGCCGACAAAAAGTTGCACCAACCTTGAATCGAACACGGGCCGCCCGCGTGGCAGGAGAGCATTTTACCACTGAACCACCGACGCCCTTAGTGATTTTCATTAGAATCACTCACTATGGAATCCCAAGATTTCATTGGGACAGGTCCTATCTATTTCTTTCCCATGATATGATATTTTCAGTAGATGTTTGACACCTTAGATCATTTACGCCATTTAGGAATGAAAGTCAGAGAGAAACCCGGCGTCGGTGTTAGCCTTCTCTTAATGACAGGGTCCAATGCTTGATGTCGAATCTAAGTGTCCTCGTGAGTGCCCAGTACCGCTTACGTGCCCTCCGCAAAGCACTCGAGCAGTGAATAAAGAGTCTGAGAAATCTCTAACACCACGTGGATTTGAACCCGGGCCCAGAGAGTAGGAAGCCAACAATCCAGCTTCCACACCAACCTGATGCCCTTTTTCTTTCCCGTTTTCCTATTAGCAACATACACTGTAAAAAAAATGCCAGTGAAAAAAATTATCAACAATTGGCACTATAATAGCTACTCAACTTCATCGAATTGATCCAATTATAATCTTTATTTAATGCTAGTCTATGTGTAATGCTTTATATGACAAAAATCGTCCTCAATGATAGATCCATTAATACTTAACGTATTTTCCCAAGTATTTTCGTACATCGTATCGAAAAAATGATTTGGGAAAACAAATTGTAAAAGGAATATTGCCAATGAATTTTGTCCTATTGATCCAATAATAAACTTAATGCCATATAAGTTTATGTTAATGTTTTATTGGCAAAACACGATAAAATCAATGAACATTATTGTGCCAACGATTCTCATTGTATTTTCCCAAAAATAAATTTTTACAGCGCGTATAGGAGCGAGTAGAGCGCAAATAAGACGAGGATCATGTTCCTTTAATGGAATCCATAACACAGACAACAACGGTTGAAAGGTCAACAGGTTCAAAAATTGCATCGGCCGGGAATCGAACCCGGGCCGCCCACGTGGCAGGCGAGCATTCTACCACTGAACCACCGATGCTTTAAATAAGGCATTCTGAAATCAGTCAGTATGGAACCTCATACTTTCGTTGTTACTATTTCTATTCTATTTCTAGGTCAATTTCTTTTCACGGTATGGTATGTTATTTAGATGAGGTGATGTTTTATTGGATCGATACGATAAAAATCAATGGCAACTATAGTGTCAACGATTCTTTTGCTATTTCCATGTACATATTTTTATGCAATGTGTACAAGCGCGAGTATATGTCGTCGGAATGGGAGAGAGGGAGGATGGATAGCAGGCATTGGGGGAAGAGAAACGCGGGTCCAGCGGTGCGGGGGGGGGGGGGTGAGGGAGAAGGGGAAATGATAAAGAGAGACACACTAGAGCGAATTTGGAGAGGGTGCGCTGGAAGGTCCAGTGGGAAGGGGTGTGGAGGAGCATAGAGAGTGGAGAGTATAATGTGACGTGTGCTACATCACGCGAATGGAACGAAGGCGCTTCTGGTCGGTTTGAGTCTGGAAAAGGGGAATCTGCTATGGACGCGCACCAAAAGAGGTGGAAACGTGGGAGGGTGGGGTGGGGGGTAGGGGGGGGCTGAGAGGAAGTAGGGGGAGGGGGAGGAGGATAGAGTGGCGAGCCCTGGAGGCAGAGAGAGGAACCAGAGAGGTGGACAATAGGCGGGAGAGGGGGTGGGGTACGAAAACAACATGCAACAGGGGAAGGGGGTGGGAGGGTAAAAGTTGCCGCAGGGTAAAGGGGTAAGGGAGAGAGAGAGAAAAAAAGGGTTCGGAGAAAGAGAGGGCGTATGGACCTAAGTTACATTGCCTGGTGCCCTGTCTTCGCTGGAGGGAGGAATCGTGGAGCCCGAATATTTATTTTTTTTAATTTTGCTCAGCGGTGATGTTAACTTAAAGTGAAATGTGTAATAAATGTATGTGCATGAGCCTACATCGTAATAATAATAAACAACGCAGAGTATGAGATCGTTTCAGATTTGACATAGTGGAAATGCTATATATCTATGATAAAATATGAACAACAAATGGTGAATTCCACACTTTAAAATACAACTAAACTACCGACTATAGTGTCGAAATATCATTGAAACCATGGTCGATAGAGGAATTGCATATTAAAGTGTGGCAATTATCATTTTTTTGTTTGTATTTTATCATGGATATATAGCAGTTTCTGCTATTTTAATATTTATGACTCACTTTTTGTGGTTTGTATTTAAGCGGATTAGTTTGGCTGGTTGTCAATTATAGGAAATCATCTTGAAATTATTTTTAAATAGTAAAAATAAAATAGGCGCTTTTCTGGATGGAGTTGACTTGATAATAGCAACCTACATAGAGCAACGATTGCGTGAATAGTTATGTATTAGTTAGAGATCTGGTACTCTAGAAGGAGAGTAGTTTAGGATAGTCAATACTCGTTGTAGGAAAAGAAATAAGATGGCTTTGTTTCTAACTGGATTCAACTGTGTACCATCTTTAAAAATACAAGCCCTATAAAGAATGTTCTATGCTAAAACTTACGAAAGTTCTCACCGATATTGTCCATCGAGAGTAAAGTATTTGGCAGCGTAGCTTGATGAAACATCGAATATTACTGTAATGTCGAGCTCAAAGCACGTGAATCGTTTGGGACCACCGACTGCGCCATGTCATGACCTTTTGAACACTATTACAACTGATAGGTCATCGTAACAAAAGCTTTTACGAAAAATAAAATACTTTCAAAGGGCGTATAACAGCATGGTATAGCAACAGTGCTTGAGAGAGGGGTATCGATAGGTAAGACATAGGGCAGCGAGGGTCAGTCATTGAGATACGTGTTCGGAAAGCCGAGAAAGAGGGATGTCCAGTTGAGGACGTAGTTTGAGGGTATAGCCTGGGGAAAAGAAGGGATATGGGGTAAGGTGACCCTGAGGGAATATAGAGGACCAGAAAGTAAGAATAAAAGGGATCCCCAGGACGACTTAAGCACAGGATATATATACAGTTCACTCTCTCTGTTTTCATTTCAACGAGTTAGGCCTCACGTCCAACCCTCTTTGGGTCGACTGAATGGTAAATAACCGATGCATCACTTACTCGAGGCATACAACCGGACAAAATGGGAAAAGGTTTTCTCCGTATCATGGAGATGTCAGGGAGGGACTTTATGGATGAACATAAATAAAAATATTGCCACCCAACCAAATGAAAACAAAACGCTTGCAGAGTGTTTGAAAGGATTATTCGAAATGAGTTACGCATTCAAAACTGAGTTGAATTGGTAAATATCATGAAATATGGATCTTTTTTAAGCTTTTACTTAAAACAAAACAGCATTCTGGTATGTAGAAGTTTAAAGCAAGTTAAATATCGATGAAAAATATTTCAAAACTCTCGATATGTAAGAATTACTTCATGAAAAATTGCAAAATATGATGAAAACGACAAATAAAATTCGGCCGCTTTTCTCTTTATACAAATTCTTTCTTTACACACTTTCGTTATTGCAATAGAATCAACCCCAACTCTATTAAACGACGCATCAAAAAAAACAGATCAATAGCAACCGTAACAGTAGTTAATATTACAAATGTTAGGCTTGCCAACATCAACAAAAGGTTTCCCTGAATACACATCAAGGAAATATGACGCCTAGAAATCAAAAGCAGTTCAAGAAAACCGTCGATAAGCAATAAACCTTGCAGAGATTCTCGTCCTTAAATCAATACTATTATTCTATTTCGATGTGTTTGCCGTAATTTCCAGCGAGAAACTTATATCAATCCTTGCAAGAGACTCTATCGCTTAGAAATTTTCTTTGTTGTAATTTTGTGTTTTCATGCTGAGTTAAGTTGATGTATTCTAAAAGGAGATAGAAAAAACTTTTCATTGTTGGGTATTTAGCCCTTTATTACCCCCTAAAGTACAGAAAACCCAACATCTTCCGGTCCAAGGCATAATCTCATTTCTATCAATAGTGAACAAATAATAGAATTCAGCAGGGATAGATGTTAGAGGAAAAGGAAAATATAAAAGACATGATATTCAAGTTATTTACTGGGATAAATAAGAGTCAATTACTACGTAAAATATCGTGATCAAGGGATATAAACCACTGGTATCAGTCTAATACGGAAATATTAGTATTTATTTTTGAAAAAGCTTCATTGGAAATGGTATCATAAGAAGGATACGAGACACGAGGTCGCGATTAAGGTTATTTCCAAGGTTAACTGGTCGAAGTTGACGCAAAGGGGAAATCCGAGTAATGCAACAGGTAATGAAAGCGAAGACGTACGGAGCGAAGGCGTTGTTTGGCTTCTTGAAGAAGGAAGGATATTAAAGGGGACGCACCAAACAATGCGATGGAAAGAAAAAATGCTGGGAAAAAGGCACAAATGAAGAAGCTGATGGTATTATTTTTAGCAATTACATAAAACACTATTTGTCACATTTAATGGAGCAAATGCTCTTGCATTGAAAATTTGCGAGTGAATTCGAAGAAAAGCTTCGTCATCATAAAGAAGTAAAATATTATTTTCTCGTCAAAAAACCGATACCTGTCTGCCCTATGGCATAAAATAACAATTTATTGCCGCAAATCATAAAGCAATCATCATGATCTGTAAAAATTACTACATAATAGCCTTTGCAGTCATATTCATACATAATTTTGCATACTTTCAAGAAACCGATGATATTCAGTACACTAGTTTCATTGTATGATAAAAGTTCACCATCATGAGACATTATCTTTTATTGGACAATAATTTAGGAATGATTTTCTTAGGAATAAAAAGTTTGTGATCCGTAATTAAGATGGTATTCAACTTATTGCTTTATAATCATTTTAATAATTTGGATATGAAAGCCTTCAGAAGGTTCTTTTCCGTCAAAATACAACCTATCGCTAATGTAAACACCGATATATATTTGAAACGTAAAATAATACATGTATCAAATGTTGAGAGTTTACTTTCTTAATCATTAGATTTTTGCCAGAATCGACCGTATAAACAGTTTGCAAGAGATGAATCGTAACCAATTAGATTTATTGATTGATTATCAATCATATAAACAGTAAAGGAACTTTGATCTTGGCGACTTTTGAAGATAAAAAATAGCAATATGATCTAACATAGTACTTTTAAGTAGGAAACGTAGGAATTTGTTCACTCTGTAAGGTTTCTTATACTTCGTTAACAGAGTCTCCCTCCACCATCCAAGAAAAAGCTCAAATTTAGGCCTTAATGAAGATCATTATTCAACTAGAAGAACAGAAATAATCTCAACAGAAGAAATACCACCCTGCGGTGAAGCAAAGTAGCATGGAATCAATGAGCATTAAATTCACTGCAATATAATGTATCTCAAGTCTATGGAACGCTGATGTGGCTCCGTATTAAGTTAAAAATAGCGCATTATATTCCATTATAAAAATTAAATTCTAATATTTGATGTAGATCATTTAATGAGCCTTTTAAATGCTGAGTTTTTGCACCATTTGGATAGAACGTGAATGCACACAAGTTCATATATTTTGTCCCACGAATTTAAATGCATGCGTTTCCGAAGTTAGAGGTTAAATAAATTATAGAACAAGGCAACTCTGAATCAGACATTTTAACGTCTACAACACTAAAGGCAGTTCAAGGTAACCGTCGCTAAACAAATGACCAATGCAATTATTCTAATTTGTTGAGTTTCGTAAAATATCTTTCAAGAAACTTACATCAATCCTGTCACAATACTCTTTCGTTTCGAAATTTTCTTCGTTATTTCATGGTGTTGAAATACCAAGTAAAGTTTATTAATGCGAGGAGTAGAGAGAAAAAACTTATCATCGTTGGGTATTTAGCCTTTTCTTACCCGCTATAGAACAGTAAAGCCCACATCTTCCGGTCCAAGTAAGGTCTAATTAACGAGAATAATGATCTGACAGTGTTATGTTACACCGATGCAAAGCTATCGGATTGCGTCGGGAGGGAGGAGAAGAGAAAAAAGTTTGCCCACGCAGTGCAAAGAGGGCAAATTCTCGGAGGCAACGAATTGATTGTCATTTTTTCATCGTTCGCCCATTCTGAACTGCGCTTGGGTTTCGTTGGATTGAACGCGCAGGGAGCAAAGAATCGTCCGCCAGAAATGGTGGAAAGAGGAAACCAACGTCACCAATCAAGGTAAACAGTCTCAAAAGCCTTAAAGCTTCGTTGAAGGCCAAAACCTTACAAAAACACCCCGGACGGCATTCTGGCAACTATAATGGAGGCACAGCTAAACAAGGCAAGGGCACAAAATGGCAGTCCAATTACGGAGACGTGTGGCGCTGAATCAGGAAGATGAATTGCTGTACAGCGAAAATTTATGGGGAAAAAGTTGAAGCGCATGTACTTCAATTTCCCTCTATAATCCATTTTAACAGTATATGCAACATGAATGATTCCCATATCTCTTGGTTGCGTGGAAGATGAAATACATATTAACTTTTTTCATTCATATCGTCATAATTGTTGATTTAGTGTTGCTTTAATGTAATAATTGCTATAACATTATTTTCGAAACTATTTCCACTCACATTATTTAATAAGTACCTAATCCATAATTTAGATTAAGCCCTTCCAAAAATGGCCGGAAGATATTTTCGGTCAACGTAAAGAAAGAATAATATTTCAAATCAAAATAACATATGGTCAATCAGATGACTCTCACTCAGAAAGAATAATGTGAAAATATTTTCCCATTCATAATTTTGAATAATAACATAAACTCGAATGTTGTGGACATGACCATGATGTGGAAGTAATCCATTCCGAATCGTTCAGCACACACCTGTTTCAAATTTGTTTCCATGACTGCCGAAAGCGAAATAAATAAGACACCGAAATTTTATCTATGGATAAATATGATAAAATCAAAAAGAAGCAGGAATGTATTTTTTTAAACAAGGAGAATCGTATCTGGAAGAAAGCTGCATTTGTGCATATAAAGGCATATATAGAGGCGGTTTCTCTTATCTCAAGTCCCGTCAGGGGCAGTTAAATGAAAACACAAAAACGACTAATTGGAGTGACTTAATTTAAAATATAGCTGGGTATAAATCCTCTTTTTCCTGAGGCTAAGTTTTCTATTTTCCCCAATTCCATTAATTTTTGTTATACGGCTGCTACAGTGAGGTCAAAGCATTAGATGCACAACACAGGAGTATGCACGCAGTTGAGGTTGTAAACCTTCTTTCAAAGTTGTGGAAACCTACGGGGGGGGGGGGGGGGCATCAAGTCTAATTGCCCTGAGGTACTTTGTCTGGTGATATTTTTGCACTGCTCCAATTGGCCGTTTACTTTTTTAGGTTTAGGTGAACGAAATGAGTGATTAACATACAGATTGCCCATTCTCGAGGAAAGGTCATGATAGACCTCGCAATACCATTTTCCCTCCGTCTCACGTTGTTTTCAGCCTGAATCACGTTGTTTACCCGTCAGGCAGAGAGATAGCTCCACAGTAAGGTTTTTAGGGACCAATTTCTCGAACCATCATTTTCTGAATCACATGGTCATTCCCACCGTCCATTTTTCATTGATTATTCCGTCACTTTCCGTGCGTTTAATACAAAGATTGCCAATTATTAGCATATACAACTTGATCCTTCTTAGCCATGTGGCTTATCAGAACTTTCGAGTGATGGAAAAAGGGATGGGATTCCCATCCCTGTAGCCATCGCGGAAAATGATAGCGTGAAGTGGTCATTTTTCCGCCATCATTGTAGCGAAATATCGTTTGTTTTAAAGCACCAGGGGGGGTCTCGTGCCCCCCTCCTTCCAAATCCGCCTATGCTCTTGACTTTTTTTTACCAAGAATATCGATTTTTATTCCAATTTCAGAGCAGCCTCTTCCACATATATCAATGAATCAAGGAGAGGGTATGTGAGCGATTCAGCCAAATGAGGAACACAGGATCAGGGTTATGACGCAAATCCTTCACTTTTCTTTTGCTGGCGGGGATATAGAGTCAAAAATGACTGAAAGACTGACCTTATTTATTATTTTTAACCGCTCATTCAATTTATACCACTGAATTGACCTCAAAAGCTGCTTGAAGCAATTAAATAATAAATATATCATCATATAAACTATTACAGAAAGGTCTTTTCTGTTATTCCGTATACGCTCCGTTAATACTACACCTACGTAGATATATAAGGTATCATTTTAAACTTTGAATCACCGGCTTTTGACAAAAAAAATACAATCTTAATCTCCACTTTCACTATATACCCATTAATTTGACTTAAATGTTTCGATTTTTCCATGTCAATTACTCGCTAGAGGTACATCGACTCCACACATTGTTTTTTAATCTAAACTTCAAAATAATGTTTGAAAACTCATTATGATGAAGCTCATAAACAAATAGTTACATACGACAACATTGTTACCTCTTATATTGTCTTTCAAATTTTTTTGTAAATTGCGTGTCATTAGTCAGTAACAGAAATCATGATTTTTTTTTATTTTTTTTTTTATTTTTTTTTATTCTCAAACCACCGGATACAGCTCTTGTTGGCCATTTTACACCGGGGTGTTCAACAAAGGTAACAAGTAAACGTACACAAACGACCATGCCTTGGACCGGGTAAACCTACCCAGGCGGGACTCGAACCCGCGACCTCTTGTTTACTCCAATGTCAGAGAAACCTCTTTCACATATCAAAGTTTGATTCCAGGAAATTGTAATCACAAGTGCAAGCAAGTTATTTTTCGTTTGATGGGTGAGATTGGTATTTTGAGAGAGGCTTTGTGTTTTACAGAGGATGAGAATTAGACAAAGGGAAAGGCACCATGGTGCTACGGCGGATTACATAGTTCCACCCCTTCACAAAGTTCAACCACTAGAAATATTTTCTTTTTGCCAAAGTCACCGTATTTTTTACTTTACTTTACCAAGACTACCACACATTAATGTGTGAATAAATTGACAAACTACAGGTACATTTTTCCATTTAACATAATAACCGAACTTTTCCTCGATTTAACAGTGAATTCCATAAAATTCAACCCGATTCTGAGAATAAAAAATGTTTTTAATAATTTCTTTTGAGCCTTAGATACCGTAATTTCACTTTCTCTTCGCTAATGCATCCGCAAATCAAAACATAAATTAGTTAATTAATACTGAGAACTGTTGAAATAAGCTACTTCTATATTTAAATATGATTTGATGCTTTCCCAGCGAATGATGTGGGTAAACTCTTCTCGGGATTCTCATCGGGTTAATTTTTCCATAATGGCCAAAGTTTCAAGCCCCGACTCGAGGATCATCCTCAGGGATAAAAAGCCCTGAGTCGGGTCTTGAAACTTTGCCCATTGTGGAAAAATTAACCCGGTGGGAATCCCGAAAAGAGTTTACCTACTTCTATATTTTTTACAAAAGCAATCAATTTTCTGCCTCGGTTTAAGAGAGACTTCGCCGTATCGAAGCGAGATTCGAGAAATTATAATCACAACCTTGAGCAAGTACTTCCTCAACTTTAAGACTTCCTCCAACCGAAGCGTAATTTTAAGAAATTTAGTTAGCTAGTGGTTCACTTATTTTTCGCCAAAAGAACCGAGTTTCTCGTTCGATTTCATCGTCTCTTCTACGCATCGAAACGGGATTCGGGGAACGATAATCACCAGCACAGGTAGGCACTTCTTCCTTTGATAAGTAAGATTGGGTTTTCCGGTGGCGAAGATATTTTTAGTGGATGAGAAGCGGGCAAAGTGGATGACGCCTCGACACTGCGTGGGAGTGTGTAGTGCCTGCTATCCCTCCACTTCCTGCCCTTAGTTCCCACCTTCACTCAACACTTCAGTCGCACCGAATGCGGGGGACGATTTTCTTTTATTTTCTTTGCTGACACCCCCAAACCGGGGGCGTGACTCAATAGAGGAAGAGAGAGAAAAATATGGAAATCAAGAGGTCAGGAGTTGGGGCAGTTCCGCAACCTTTCTACGACGGAGGAGGTAGTGAGGAGACTAAAAATATGTGTATAAATAAGCAGGTAGTAGAGTTTTAGCTCGGTTGGGGGCGACTGTCAACTCGCCTCGTGTTCGTAAAAAAAAAAAAAGATAAGAAAAAGAGAGATATTCAAAAAAAATGTCAAGGGTCGGTCGGAGGCACGGGGAAGAAACGGGAGACGATATTACAAAAAGATATGGGATGGAAAAAGAAACGCTGAGGAGAGGATGAAATTTAATAGGATGCGGAAGAGACGGAAAAGAATGAAAAGGAGTGGCATTATTACCGGAGGGGAGTTTTTTGGATAAGGAGCTTTATCCCGGAAAGGCACCATTATCTTCGAAAAAATATATAAATAAATAAAGAGGAGTACGGGGCGCGAGACAAAATTAAAGAGAACGTCTCAAAAGAAATTTTTCAGTCTTATTCGAAGAAAGGAATGAAATAAAGATAAGTTTTTGGGAGGAATTTGCATGAATTTGAAGAATCAATGACATTTTCGAAAACAAAAACGCGAGACAGAGATGAATGAAAAAGAATGTGTGATTATTGGTTTATTAAGTTACAAAATACTACTTCGATATGCTGTCTCTACCCAATCAACTTCTCTGTCGCCAAAGCGACATGATCTTCTATTATGTTACTCAGAAACAGACTAAGAAATGTAACAAAAATATAGCGTTTCTCAAAGTTTATATTGTTGTATGCAACTGGTTCACAAAACTGTGCCACCCAAAGGTGACGTCGGGCGTTGCCGGATATAACCCCCGAGGAGCGAAATTGTCAATGATGCAAACGCAAGTTTGAGAGGAATGTTCGCATGAATTGGAATAATCATAACCATCTTCCAAATTAAAAACACGATACAGAGCCAAATGAAAGAGAATGAGCAATATCTCGGTTTATTAATTTATAATATACACTAATTCTAAATGCTGTCTCCACCCCAAGGAAAGGCAATTTTTTTCTCGGCTTGAAATTATATTCAAAAAAGTCTGTGAGATTCTTGGAGTGGATAAAGATAATTAAATCAATATTAAATTGGACAGATTAGTGAAGGGGTGCATTTAAGATATAACTCAAGGAGTCAAATTGCCAATGGTACATTAAAATACATTTCATTAATTAAATATCATTAGAGAGGTTGTGGCATTTTTTAGTGTCCCCCCCCCCCCCAAAAAATTTCTGGTACCCCCCCCCCAGAAATTCCTCGAACTTCCTCGAACTTCCTCCGAACTTATCCGCAGAACTTAGCGCGAAAAATCCTTAGCGGGAAAAGGTTTTTCGCGCAAAGGATTTTCGCGCAAAATCCTGTCTCGCAAAATCCTGTCTCTGGAAAATCCTGTCTCTGAAAACCCTGCCTCTGGAAACTCAGCCTCTGGAAACAGCCTCTGAAACAGCCTCCGAAACAGCCTCCGAAACAGCCCCGAACCAGCCTACCTGCAATGCAAGACTTATATAGGACTACTGCGGAGAAATACTTCTCCTTGGCAAGCAAGGGGAAATCGGTGCTAAGGCCTTAGTATTGCACTTGGAGTGAGAAGTTTTACCATTGTCCTATCACAACTCTCTCTCCCTCCAACACCTCACCCCAGTATCTCCTTCCCCTCCATGTGTTCCAATGAACTATCCCTCTGATTCCTCTGATGTCTCCAACCCAGAAGTTGAGGGGAAAATTCTGGGTGCTGGCTGTTGTCTCAAAACCAGGGAATGGTGTTTTGCGGAGCGGCCGTTTCTGCAGGGGCAGTGACGCATCAGTGGGCGGTTGTTGAATTCGCCTGGCTACCCCTCCACTCCCTGGAAGAAGCCCTCCCCTCAAATGCTGTCTCGCCTTGCATAGGCAAGCTCTTTTTCTGATCGTGACCTGCTGGGAGTCACATGTCTTGTGAGGCATGAGATTTTTAGAGCAATTTTCTGCTGGTATTTAGCTGGTAATGTTTCCTTTGGGATCATGAATTTACTATCATTGTTTTCTGTAATACTTCTGATTTTTTGAATACTCTACTTTGAATAGATATCGTACGGTAATAACTCGTAAATTGTTTTTGGCTACCTTTTTCTTGTGAGCTGTTTTTCTCGTTTGTGGAGTCTTTCGCTGATCCAGCATGTGACCGACGGTTGGAGTATTTCCCTTGTCTGGACTTACGTGAAAAATCAACCAGATTTTACGACGTAACGTCACATATTGGTAGCAGAGTTGAGGTTCGATTTCCTATCCTTTCGTCGAGGTCTCCGAGTGCTGGACAATGGTGACAATTCTCCACCATTTCTCCACTTTTTGCAGTTTCTGGTTGTTTCTCCTCTTAAAAGTGAGTTATTTTATGTTCCATTAAGTGCTTTTTGGTTCGTGTGGGATTACGTGACTAGTGTTGCCGACTTTTCCTCGTGGTCCTATGCCATTTGACATTAATGTTCGTAATGCTCGTAATGTTCTTGATAATTTGCATAGCAGCTAGTTATTCTCGCACCCCTCTTTTCCTATTGGATTCTTCCAGTAATGAGAGATAGTTTTATTTCTCGCTTTTTCTCTCTCTTTTTCTCGTTGTCGTCACTTCACTTTTCAAAATGCCTGGAGGTACTGACAACCCGTACGAAAAAACTTATTTAACCACGGGCGAGGATCATAAGGCTAGGGGTACGGCTAATGTGTCCGTAGGAAGTGAAGTTTCTAATAATGAACGGGAATCTTCTTTAGAAGTGGTTCCACCTCGCCCAACGCACGAGGAAAGCAGTGATGTTCACGTCTCTCACGAAATGTCTGCTTCTCAGACATTGCCAGTTTCTGAAGGGTTAGTAATTGTCAAACAATTACTCAGTGATTTTCCGCCATTTGAAGTGTCAAACAGTGAGAATTGATTTAATTTCATGTTAAAAGTTAATGAAATCGTTTCTTTGTCTTTGGTTCCTCTGTCAACGTTATTGTACCTTGTAGTATCTAAACTACCTGCCAGCTCTCGTCATTTTTGGTTGTCTATGTTAAACTTGAATCTCGCATGGTCTCAAATCACAGAAAAAGTTTGGGCTAGAATTGTTAGTGACAGAGAGTTTGATCGCTTGATCACTACGAAAGTTAAGAGATTTCAGTTCCCTCGCGAAACGCCCCACGATTTCGTGTGTTCTGTGCGTAATGCCACTCAGGTGCTGGGTTTGCAGTATTCCGAGTCTTCTATTGTGCGACTCATTATTCAAGGGTTAAATCCTTTAACAAAATCTGCAATTATGTTCTCAAATCAGCCTAACACATTTGTAGAATTGGACTCTGTTATCACGCAGGCTTCTAAACATTTAATGGACTGTGCTGAATATTCCAACACTTTCCATCGTATCTCTAGGAATCCGTCTTCTGTTGCCTCTTCCAGTGCGCCTAGGGAAGTTTCTTTTACTATTAATTGTTCTTACTGTCATAAACCTGGCCACAAAGTGAACGAGTGTCGCAAAAGACGACGATTTACTCAGCCTGCCGTGAGTTTGATGAGTGTCCGTGACAAGTGTTCGACTCGATTGCCAATATTATCTATTAATCTTCATTCTATGCCATGCCAGGCTCTAATTGACACTGGGTGTTCAGTTTCACTGTGTGGTGAAGATTTCTTTGCTTCTCTGAAATGTTGCCGGAGAAAGGTTATTCGTAAGAATGTTGACGTCGATTTAATCACTGTGTCGGGGCAGCCTTTTCATATTAATTCCTCTGTCTCACTCAAGGTTCAAATAGGCAAGTTTTCTTGGAACCACGTGTTTTATTTAGCTAAAATCCCGTTTCCCGTGTTACTGGGTGTGGATTTCATTTGTAATTCAAAGATGATTATTCGTCCGGCGAACGTCAGTTTTGAAATTGCCCCGAATTCTCTTTTTTCTTTTACGGACAATTGCGAAGCGTTTAAATCGGCGCCAGTTAGTAACTCGTCCGAATCACATGTTCTGTCGTCCACTGAAATCACGTTGTGTGATAAGTTGAAGGGCTTATTGTCAAAATTTCCTGATGTGATTTCTCAAGAATTGGGTGTCACACCTGTTATGACATACGAAATTGAACTGCTAGATTCAACTCCGATTCGATCCCATCCTTATTCGTTGTCACCTCCAAAGGCTAATTTAATGAAGAAGCACATCCAATCTTTACTTGATAAGAAAGTGATTGAGGTTTCCAATTCAAACTGGTGTTCGCCAGCTTTTCTAGTGCCTAAAAAGGATGGATCTGAAAGATTAGTGGTTGATTACCGTAAGTTGAACAAAGTTGTTAAATCAGACGGTTATCCAACACCTTCTGTTGAACATGCATTCCAATATCTTGCTGATGCTAAATATTTCACTGTTCTTGATCTCAATTCTGCCTTTCATCAAATACCATTATCTGAGAATTCTAAGAAATTAACTGCTTTTGTGACGCCGTTCGGAGTGTACCAGTATAATAGATTGCCATTTGGTTTTGTTAATTCTCCTCAAATATTCACTCGTCTCATTAATGAAGTATTGGGCGATTTGAAATATTCATGTGTCTATCCATATATTGATGACTTGTGTATCTATTCCAAGTCTGCTGAAGACCATGTATCTCATGTTAATGCTGTCCTCAACAAACTACGCAGTGCCGGTTTGACGGTGTGCGAGGACAAGGTTAAGCTTGGTGTGGGATCACTCACTTTTCTGGGCCATCTCATCACAAATGGAACCTTGCAAGTTGATCCTGAGAGAGTGAGACCAATTGAACAATTCCCAGTTCCCAGAAACGTGAAGGAAGTGGCCAGATTCATTGGACTTTGTGGGTTTTACTGCAAGTTTATTCCAAGGTATTCTGAAATTTCTATGCCACTGAATCGCTTGAAACGTAAAAATGTTCCTTTTCAATGGACAGCCGTTGAAAATGAGGCTTTCTGCCAGTTGAAGAAAGCTCTCACCAATCCACCAGTATTATCTTTCCCTCGATTTGACGAGGAATTTCATTTATTTGTCGATGCCAGTAATTTGGCGGTTGGTGCCGTTCTGAATCACAAAGTAAATGGTGATTTTGTCCCTGTGGCTTTCGCTAGTAAGGCACTCTTGGAACATGAACGTAAATTTTCTTCTTATGAATTGGAGTGTCACGCAATTCATTTTGGAATTCAAAAATTCAGTGTTTACTTACAAGTAAAACCATTTCACTTGTACACTGATAATGGTGCCTTGACATGGCTTTTCTCTCATCCTAAGCAGTTGGGCAAATTAGGCAGGATGGTTCTTAAATTATCCTCTTATAAATTCACTGTGCATCATGTTCGAGGATCATCTAATTCTGTCGCAGATTGTCTTTCTCGCATTGAGCCATCCTCATCTACAAATAGTCATTTAGATGTGGAATCTAACACTCATAAGGAGTCAGCTGTTCCTTATTCTTGTGTGTTACATAAATTGCCTTTGTCATTTGTCGACATTCGAAAACACCAAGAAACTGATCTCGTTCTAAAGGATATTTTCAATCAGATTAATAATAATTCCTTGAACGACAAAAACTATTTTCTGAAGGGACAGCTATTATGTTATGGGAATTCTAAAATTAAGCGAGGAAGAGCTGTTTTGCCTACAGTCTTGAGGCCTATGATTTTTCAATATTTTCACTGCTCTAGTATGTCTGCTCACTTGGGCATGGCTAAAACTTATGATAAGATTAGCAGACACTTTTGGTGGAAGGATATGAAAAAAGAGGTTTATGACATGGTCAGAAAATGCCATCTGTGTCAAACTTGTAAACCCAGAAATGCTCCACCTCCTGGCATGCTATCGTCGCACAATCCTTCTGAAGTTTGGGAAAGACTTTATATTGATTTTGTGGGACCTTTACCTTTGACTAAAGGTGGACACCAATATATACTTTCTCTTATTGATGGTTTTTCTAAATTCTGTTTTCTTGAGCCAGTTCGTAAGGCTACTGCTGGTTCGGTTGTTTCAATACTCACTCAAAGAGTATTCCCGAAATTTGGTTTCCCTAAATATTTGGTGTCTGATAATGCACAAGTTTTCAAATCTCATGCCGTTAAGGAGATGTGTTTGCAACTGGGGGTTAAGCAAATTTTTGTTTCTCCATACTATCCCTGTTCTAATCAGGTAGAGAGATTGCATAGAAATCTAAAATCTGCACTTGCTATTTTGTGCAATAATGCTCACCATATGTGGGACACTATGCTGGCTGACTTAAATTTTGCCCTGAACACTGCCTTACATGAGAGCAGTGGATATTCTCCTGCCAAAATAATTTTCGGCAGAGAACTTAAGCATCCTTTAATTAATCAGTGGGACATTCCAAAATCTTTATTCGAGAATGATCTCAGCGATAATGACAGACAAGCATGTCTGAATCATGTTATTGCTAATTTAAAAAAGGCCAGAAATAGGCATAAAGAATTCTATGATAAATCTCACTCCCAAATCACTTTCTGTGTGGGAGATCTTGTTCTCTGCAAAAACCATCCTGTCAGTTCTAAAGGTGAACAGAAAATGGCAAAACTGCAACCTCTGTGGAACGGACCTTTCGTCCTTAAAAAGTATCTCTCTCCTGTAACAGTTATTCTGGAAGTTTCTCCTGGGAAAGAGAAAATTTGTCATGTTTCTCATTTAAAGGCATATCATGGTGGCATTGCTAATTCCAGTAATTAAAAGGAGAGAAATATCATTGATTTATTTTTATTTTTTTTATTTTTCTCAATGAATGCTAATGTTTGCTTTCTCAAATACTATTTGATGCTTGATTTCGGTGTTGAATTTCTCTTGATTCCTAATAATATTGTTTTGAATAATGAATAATAAGTCTATTTCTATGCTTGTAATTGAAATTGTTCTGAAATATTGTATTGTACATGCTTATTCACACTTTTAAATCACTCATGTTATTTAGTGTTGGTCTACTGTGATTGTGAGATGGGGTAAGGTGGAGGAATTATGGGTGCTTGGAGGGAGAGGACGGGAGAATAACTTGGGGATAAATCCCCGAGATGGCTCATTTCCAGATAAGCTGTGGAGGTGGCCCCAGTTATTAAGATTCAATTGTGTTTTGTGTCACCTTTCCTCCACCAAGACTTATGGACATTCTCACAATTCTGGACAGTGATAAGTGTCGTGATTTTGCAGTGTTCGATATTCTATCGATGGCTGAGTGATTGAATTGATCAGCTGATCTTAAGACTGCCTACTGTGTTTTAGTGTGGCTTTGGCGTTGAGTTGCGACCTTCATCGCCCGACAAGTATGAACTTTCATTTTGTCGCAAACAGCACGTAGCTTTTCAAGCCATTTCTATTGTTAATTGAAGAGTGAAATTTAGAGTGATTTCTTTTGTTGATGCAATTTGCAGTTGTCATTTTGTTAGCATCGCCTATGATTCTTTTTTGACTTGTCTAATTAATACTGAGAGATATATATACACATCTTGATTAAATTTAGTCAGTACTTGTTCAATAGCTGACATGAATACCATATGCCTTGTAAATATTAATAATTATTGGAAAATCGAGGAAATTAGTGCAATCTATTGTTGTTTATGTAAATCTTGTTGAATTTTGGAGGATTCTTTATTTGATGATTAATTATGGACTGATAATATTTACAAACATGGAGGGTTTAAATGGAGAATTAATAATGCCAAAGTATATCAATTAAGTGAGACACATATTATGCTGAATATTTTTGCTGGTATTTTGATAACTAATAATTATTTAGTGAATAACCGTATATTTGAATAACCTTGTATTTATTGTTTATATAAATTGGGATATATATTTTGTTGGTCGACCCTAACTTTCTCTTGGGTTGCAATATGAATTTTGGGTAGAAGTTAAAACCCATTTTTGTCAATCGTTGATTTTTGATAAGGTGGTTGAACCCAACTAATGGGACAACCCAGGGTTCTCATGAACCCAACTGCTTTACCAACCCAATCTTGCCCATTTACTAAGTGGTTGGTTATTGTATTGCCTTACTTGGTTTTAAAAACCACAAAATATCTCTGATGAGAGAAGGAACATTTGAGTTTGGTAAAGATATCCTGGTGTTATACCAATAAAAATCTTCCCAGTTCCTTCTAGTCGCTGATGATAATTATTTGTAATTTTGATTCACTGTACACCGAAACAAACATCACATTATGACATATTGATTATTAATTTTATTTTCTTGCTATGTAATACTAAATAATCTACTCTATATCAATTCAGCAATATTTCTTGTCTCACTCTTGTAATTATGTCATGTTACTCACTTAAGAATTCTGTTGAATTCCAAACATCACTCCTGAAGTTATTATTTACAGAGTGATAAAAATGTATGTTCTTGTCAAAACTATTTTTTGAGTGATATTTCTTGAAAACTATTGTCTCAATCAATAAACTTTTTATATTCAGTTCAATTCTAACCACTGAATAATGGTTTTTGTGAAATTCATGGGGGTTAAACAGTGGGGGTTCATCCAGTGAAAACCAGTGGACCTGTGATGCCTCGATAAGTTTTCTAGGCATTAATCAGTTCTTGGTGGACGTGTCTTGGTCCCCAAGTTCAAGCAATTTTTGTGGTCATTTTCCCACAGAGGATGTGGCATTTTTTAGTGTCCCCCCCCCCCAAAAATTTCTGGTACCCCCCCCCCCCCAGAAATTCCTCGAACTTCCTCGAACTTCCTCCGAACTTATCCGCAGAACTTTTCCCGCTAAGGATTTTTCGCGCTAAGGTTTTTCGCGCAAAGGATTTTCGCGCAAAATCCTGTCTCGCAAAATCCTGTCTCTGGAAAATCCTGTCTCTGAAAACCCTGCCTCTGGAAACTCAGCCTCTGGAAACAGCCTCTGAAACAGCCTCCGAAACAGCCTCCGAAACAGCCCCGAACCAGCCTACCTGCAATGCAAGACTTATATAGGACTACTGCGGAGAAATACTTCTCCTTGGCAAGCAAGGGGAAATCGGTGCTAAGGCCTTAGTATTGCACTTGGAGTGAGAAGTTTTACCATTGTCCTATCACAACTCTCTCTCCCTCCAACACCTCACCCCAGTATCTCCTTCCCCTCCATGTGTTCCAATGAACTATCCCTCTGATTCCTCTGATGTCTCCAACCCAGAAGTTGAGGGGAAAATTCTGGGTGCTGGCTGTTGTCTCAAAACCAGGGAATGGTGTTTTGCGGAGCGGCCGTTTCTGCAGGGGCAGTGACGCATCAGTGGGCGGTTGTTGAATTCGCCTGGCTACCCCTCCACTCCCTGGAAGAAGCCCTCCCCTCAAATGCTGTCTCGCCTTGCATAGGCAAGCTCTTTTTCTGATCGTGACCTGCTGGGAGTCACATGTCTTGTGAGGCATGAGATTTTTAGAGCAATTTTCTGCTGGTATTTAGCTGGTAATGTTTCCTTTGGGATCATGAATTTACTATCATTGTTTTCTGTAATACTTCTGATTTTTTGAATACTCTACTTTGAATAGATATCGTACGGTAATAACTCGTAAATTGTTTTTGGCTACCTTTTTCTTGTGAGCTGTTTTTCTCGTTTGTGGAGTCTTTCGCTGATCCAGCATGTGACCGACGGTTGGAGTATTTCCCTTGTCTGGACTTACGTGAAAAATCAACCAGATTTTACGACGTAACGTCACAAGGTTGAAGACCTATTTTGTTTGTACATCTTCTACAGCTTTACTTTCATGACATCTTATATTATGCAGATACATATTACTCTTTTTTCTTGCAATCTATTCATTAATTTCGTTTTCTATTACATGCATACGCAGATTCATGTTTAGTGAGGGTCGTACCATCAGCAAGTATATATAGAGTATTTTTTAGAGTAAAGTGCCAATCGTATGAAGAAAACTTACCCCGTTCTCAATTAATTTTGATTAGTTTGGTCAGAATCGTCAAATTTGGCTGCAATGTAGTTAGCAGAAGTGAAACTTTTATGGATAAAACAAAATTGCAATTTGCTTTCAGTCCATGGAATACCGGGTGTTAATTAATTGCTTTTACGATAATGTTACATATGATACGCACTGGAAACATTTTGCAAACTCGATTTAAAAATGTTATACTGAATAAATTATCCACGCAATAAAGTTACAGGTAGAAGCATCTTTTTTCAAGGCATCGTCGGTTAATTGCCAGGGCAGTCTATGAAGCTCCCCTTGGATATTTGGATAATGAATAGAAGCTAATTAAAACTTCTGCCTATAGTAATCAGATCTGCGCACTACGTTGATAACCGTTTTATTCATTCTCCAGCCACGCGAGAGTTGAAAGTTGCCTAGTTACAGAGTTTACTGTCAAAGCATGGAAAGCAGTTTTGCCAAAGCAGAAAATTCCCAATATAATTCCAGCTTTTTAGGGGTTAAACGGATAGAGCTAACCTACTCGTGATAATTATCTCGCAGCTACTTCTGTGGACCCAATTTAAGAAGTGAAATGACAAATCGAGGTCACACGTGTACTGAGCTGGGACTTCAACAACCACTGGAAAAAGTGAGCATCAAAACTCCCATGGGTCCCCTGTGGATATCTACGAGGTAATAATAATGCTCGTATTCGAACTACCAGCTAGAGATATATGTATCTGCACAAGAATTAGATAGCAATCATATTAGAATACTTTCTAGTCTTCTATATTTTTTAAATTTTCCCTTCACATTTCGCCACTTTATGACAACATATTTTAAGAGTCACGTAATACCCCAATGGTGATGTAAGGGGGCTAAATGCTAAGGAAAATTTACAGAATACCTAAGGAAGGGTAGTTTTCTAAAAGATATAAGAGTCACTATTAAGGACGAGTTAGATACCCATGGATTCATAAACATGGTAAGAAACTACGTGTACCTCACTATATTTTTCCAAAATTTTTACTAATTTTGAAATACTTCCCGTTAATTTTAAAAAAGATCGAAAGAAATTAGAAGTTAGAGGTTAAATAAATTACAGAAAAAGGCAACACTGCATCAGAAACTTTAACGTCTATAACACTAAAATCAGTTCAAGGTAAACATCGGTAAGCATTTGACCTAGTAAAGAAACTTCTAGCTCAAAGCAATTATTCTAATTCGTTGAGTTTGGTTAAATATCCTGCAAGAAACTTACATCAATCCTGTTACAATAATCTTTCGTTTCGAAATTTTCTTTGCTATTTCACGGTGTTGATAAACCAAGTAAAGTTTATCAAGGCGAGGAGAACAGAGAAAAAACTTATCATCGTTGGGTATTTAGCACTTTCTTACCCGCTATAGAACAGTAAAGCCCACACATAAACATATATACATTCAAATAAATTCAAGGTAAGGAAAGAAAGGGATAGGAACATATAATAGACAAAGGACGATGACAACGGTGCTATGGTAGATGGAAAAAGTCAGAAATCAGATTGTAAAAATGCTACCTGATTTACCCTCTGATTATATGTATTAATAAAGCATAAGTCTGAAACGTAATAAACCAATTTATCACAGATTCTCTTACATTCGGCTCCGTATCCTGTTTTTATTTTTGAAGATGGCAATGATTCTTCAAATTGATGCGAACTCCTCTCAAACTTGTCTTTAATTTACTCCTTTTCTTAATAAGAACGATTCTAAAGGAAATTACAATTGTTCCTGAAGTTCCTAAACTGAAGAAGTTTTTGAAGAGAACTGAGTTAAATGGCCACGTGTACCTCACACAATTTTATTTTTTCAATTAGTAATAACATTTTTCCCGTTTCGGAAAATAAGATATTTTTTGGCAGAGGGAATTCAATGCTAACGTTTCGTGAATAGCCCTCGACATCAAAGGAAAGGAAGATTGTTTAAGATCGAGGTAGCCTAAAGAAGTCGCTGGAGCGAAATGTGATAATTTTACTACGTGTACTTAATACGATTTTTACAAAAAAAATATTGGATAATTTAAGATTTTTCTCGTTTTAGGGATTTATAGCATTTTTTGTAAAAGGAATTCAATGCTAAATCATCATGAAAATCCCATTAAACGATGAAGAAAAGGACGATTGTTCTACTTTTAGGGTACCTGAGGAAGTCTTTGGAGTGAGCCGAGTTGATTGATCACAAGCAAAAAGAAATAAGAGAGGAAATATATGAAAGCGACAGCATATACACTAACATGTGCGGAAAGGCGATTAAGGAAGCCGTACCTGGAGGAGAGACACATCGGCACGTTAGTCTTAAATGAATCAAGGAGAGAGTATCTGAGCGTTTCAGCTGAGTGAGGAACACGGGATTAGGGTTATTACGCAAATCCATTAGTTTTCTTTAGCTGGCGGGGATTTAGAGGCAAAGAGGATCACCGTTGTTTATCATGTTAAACTCTTCATTCAATTACCACTGATCATACCTCAAAAACTGCTTGAAGCAATTGCATAATAATAAGTAAACCATCATAAATATTATTACATATTATTACAGAAAGGTTTTTTTTCTGCCATTCCGTTACTTAATTAATACTACACCAACAGTGATAAATGAGGTATCATTTTAAACATTAAAACACCGACTTCTGACAAAAAATACAATCTTAATTTCAACTCTCACTATTTACCCATTAATTTGACTTAAGCGTTCCCATTTTTCATTTCCAATTACTTGCTCGAGGCATATCGACTCCATAATTTTTTTAAACATCAAAATAATATTTCAAAACTCAATATGATGAAACTCATAAACAAAAAGTTACATACGACAACATTGTTACCTCTAACATTGTCTTTAAAGAAGTTTTGTAAAATGCGTGCCATTATTCAGTAATAGCCATCATAATTGTTCCCATTTGAAAAAGGCCAGATTAGCACCCATGCCATGCCACTCCACGTAACGTCACAGGGACCTAGATTCTATACGAGAATATAGGAGTTTTATATCTTCTGAGACAACCAATGCATGCATGAGGCACAGAATTCAGATAAACATCTGTTAATAATCACCTATTAAAATTGCCCAAAGTCGGAAAGGTATTAATAATCCTTATTTAAGCCAAGTGCTACCTGCTAGCAGTGAACTCTACGCTACCGCCATGCACAGCAGCAAGCAGCCTGCATCGTAGCGGCGTTCATAGCTTCGCACCCTGGTGGCCTCACACAGCAGCAGCCAGACGTCACAGGGGTTTTTACCAGCATTCATACTTAGCCGTCGCGTTTTCGCGCGCTTGAAAATTTTCACTTTTCATTTAATCGCGAAAAAAAATTGTCATTTAAAAATCTAAAATCGTGAAATGCGTACTCCAGGAGTAATAATCTTTCTATTTAGGCAATAAAAAATGATAGGAAACCACCCTATTATGTCAATTTTCTGCATATCAAACTTCGCTATAATGATAGGAAGTGGCTTGTTGCACTTCAATTTTTCCTTAACTTTTATCCATTACATACTGGTAGTATCTAATATCAATCACCAATATTTATGTAAACTGATATCTTTTACACATTTGCGAAATAATATTGTGGTTATCATTCAGATCATATGACCTTAAAAGGGATATATAGAGCTTGAGTACACCCTGTCAAAGTAAATCTCAACCACGCGACTGAGATTATCCCATCGTATTTGGTGTCCAACAGTGACTTTGACTGGGACGGATTTGATTCAGATTACGGATGATTTTGCCTTAAAAACAGAACTTAATTACTATCTACACATACCTAACTTACTTTACAAATTAACTTGCTACCTGCGTCAACCACGATGTGTGATTTTCTTTGACATGATCAGCGGATCACTCAAGCCATCGATAAATTGTACGATTTTAGACTCGTCTCACCCTTATAACCATTATGTGTAAGCAAAAGAGTTTGCCCAAAAGTCAAAAGGGGAAACTACGGATAAAAGTAGGTAAGCACCGTAATCTCCCCAAAATATACATTCATGTTAGATCTGCAAGGATTCTTGTTGACTTCAATAATAAATAGGGCCTAATATATAATTCCAGTGACGTGAATTTTCGGAAACGCTTTAATTAGTTATATTCGGAACAAAAATACTTTTAAATAATGGAAGTTAAGGAAGAAAATAGTCTTTTAATTTGGGTATATTTAAGTTATCGATACTGAAATATACCATGTTTGATAGTGCTACGCACAAAATAACGTATTTTAAAATGACATTTATATCCACGCCGCGTGTGAATCAAAAACTTTGGGGGTAGGGCAATGTAATGATTTGTGAATTATAATACACTTTTTTCGTTTTCTAATGCCATAAAATGGAATCTTGAAGGAAGCAAGGAAGCTCATCTGGCTATGTCCATGCCGTCACCTGAATTTGAACACGGAACTTTATAAATACCCAAAATTTTATCTTTTTTGACGCCTTATTATCGATGCACTCCATAACCTTAAATAATTAACCCTTAGCTACACCCGGCCGCGAGGATGGTGCCAGTGCACGTTACAGCTTTTTCGCCGAACTTTGATGTTTTTGGTTTTCCCAAATGTACATTAAAATATTTGGGTATTTTAACGCATTTGGATAACTTCTAATAATTAAAATCACTTTAAATATTTTTCTCTTTCAATTGTAAACAAAAATGAAGCATATTAACAAGCAAATTTCTTGGTAAACACTTTTAATAATCTTTCTTAAGGAATTGCAAACGATAATGTTCTTGGCCGAGGAAAAAGTACAGAAATAGTAAACCAAAGCGTGCCACCAGGGTTCCATGCGCATTAAACGCGCTATTTCGAATTTTTGAAAAATGTGGCAAAATACCCGCTTCGCAAGGGTTTCGCAATAAAACTTTTTTTTTTCAATTTCCTTTTAAATGATTTTTCGAAAGTTTCGCACAGTTTCTGATGCGTATTAGTAAAAACAAGAAACAAAAGTAATTTCACCATTCTAACCGCGAGGTGTGTCAGGATTAACCAGTGGAAGAGAACCAAAAAATATGGAGAATAATTTGACTACAGGTATTTTGTTTGTAGGACAATTATGCGTCACAATAGCTTTCCTTCATTTTAATCAGTAGTTATAATTTACCCATTTACCAACGCGGAATTTCAAATATATTTTCCCCTCCAGAGTAGCTCGGCCATAAATTATATCGGCATCTTGATTCCCATTTAACAGTTGAAGTTGTATTTTCCGTCCTCCAAATAAACTTTGAAAACGCGAGCAGAACCCGTAATTGAACTCGATCCATGGTGAACAAGGAAACGAGTTTCCATGAAAACAGTATTCTGACAGGCCACAAAATATCAACTTCGACGCGGAAATAAAACGGCCGTATGTAGGTATTCGCCCGGAGTGGTCGCCCGTGGATAGGAGAAAACTGAAGCCTATGGATGGTAAGAAGGATTTATAACACTCAAAGGAATCATTCCAGCCTTATGAGAGGGAGCATTAATATTGAGATGAAAGGGAGAGAAACGGTACAAAAATTGAAGACAGGCGGAAATGTAAGTGGGGTAAGGGTACAAGGTTGTAATAGATGGGGTAAGGGAGTCCAATGAAAAAAATGCGGAGTCACCGCAAGGCCTGATGGTTTTGTCAATTAAAGAGAAGCCTTTCCAGGTCTTCTTTGCTCTTTGTCAAGGAAATGTATCTCTAACTTAAAACACTCCCTAATTTCAAAATGATTTTAAATGTTTATTTGAATACTAATCATTCCTATTTATATTTCAATTAATTTAATTAAAATATTTAGTTTCAATATTTTAATACGAGGAGATAAACTACTGAAACTAATTGTACCACTATTGTATTTTACTAATAAAATGCCGAATTAATTAATTAAAACATATTTCGCATAGCTATTTATTAATAATGATAATTATATCCTTTCTGCAAAAAATTATACAATTGAAACCATAGTAGCCCATAATTTTTATGCTTTATTATTAAAATTTTAACGGGTGTAAATTCTAAACGAGCCCAAACGCTTATGCATATGATTTCCAGCAATTAAATTTAGGACAAGGGTAACAGGGAATACATTTGAGGTCAAGATTGGAGTAAATATTCACAGCTATTACTTTGAATGATATCAATTTGTTTTCAATTTACCAATATTTTTAAATTCCGATAAATATTTTCAATATTTGTACAGCCAAAAAATGTATTGTTTCGCCTATGCATTTTTACTAGCAGGGGTAAACTTCATTTCGATAAAATTGAAAAAATAAAGATGGATGATACGCTTATTTACGCTTATATTTACCTAATTCTTCCAAGTTTACCCTCCTCCGCTCGAAACCTTGGATACGAAGCAGTGCTTTAAAAGTATCTGTCCGATTGAAGTGGGCGCAGATATTTTGATGGGCGAAAATGTTCAAGAGGGAAGATATGGCTTAGATTTTTTTTTTGTTCTAGAAGAAAATGCTGAATAAAAAAGAGGCACGGTTTGGTGTGAAGGAAAAAGTAGGACGCCATGAGGGAACAAGGGGTTTGCGTAGAGGGAGGGGCGGGAACGATGGGACGAAGACTCGATTTATTTTTTCATCCCTCCCATTTTCGCTTCAATTTACTCTTTTTTCCCCGAACAACAAAGGGTGGACGAGAGGGTAAGGGAGGAATGAAAACCGCTGGCCGGCTCCGTCAAAGGATTCGGCGCCATTTTCCTCCTCCCGGACGGTAGAGGCGGGAGTTCGCCCCATTTGACGCGCCAGCAAACAACGGAGCCGAGCATGCCTATATGCCAGAGAGGCACAGGGGTGGGAGGGAGGGCGCGCGAACAGCCAGACTAAAGTCTCCCGCCACCCCTGTTTTTAATCCCCATGCATCATGGGCTCCATCCAAGTTAGGACACGAAGCAAGCGGCCAGCAAAGGCCCTCCTCTCCCTCTTTGCTTTATATAAAGCAGAGAGCTTCTTATTTTCGGCACTCGCCATGCGCTTACCTTTTTCCCACTCGAAAAAAATAAGATGTGCTTCGGATTTTCGATGAAGAAATTGGGGTGGGCACTTGAGAGACAAATGGAAAAGAGCTAGAAATACATGGCCTAATTTATTTCTATTCGAGTGAAAATACCCCTGCCGTGCGACTGAAGACATTGGCCTAAATGGAAAGTGTGACATTTATTGACGTAAAATAAGAGTTAATTTTGGAAACCAAACCTCGGATAGAGAAAATATTCTCGGGTTTTGCACCGGGTAAGGCCTTTTAAGGCCAACGTTTCGATAAGAATCTCCCTCATCGTCATCAGGGCTAACGAGAAGGCATCGCGAGATCGATGTTTGAGATCTGAATGCCGATGTTATTTTCTGAAACTGTACAGGTAATGTAGAAAAAGTGTCACTGCTTTCTTCCCCTTAGGCCCGGGTACGAAAGATTTTCGCACGTAAAGGTTTCGCGTGCTATGACTTCCCTAGAATAAGCCGTTTTATCTAGTAAGCGATGTGGCCGAGTGGCTTTCAAGCGAATATCTCTCGAACCCGGGCCTTAGAGGAAGAAAGCCGTGACGCTTTTTTCTACACCACCAGTACAATTTCAGAAAATAACATCGGTATTCAGATCTGGCGATGTCTCCTTGTAAGACTGACTTGGCCCTGATGAATAACAATAAGTAAGACATTTCTTGACAGAGTGTGATTTATACCGGGTATGGCGAAATAGAATGGACCTTGTGACTCCGTAACGACCCTGAGCAACTTAGCCAGGTAATAATTTTTTTGAAAGTCACTGGGCTGCTACACAAAGTTTAACATAACTAGTATTATTATTACTTTTCCTCTTCTATTCTTGACCTTGTTTAATAACTTTTTATGATATTTCTTGGAGTTTAGGTCAATATAAACCAAGTTATAGCCAACGTTTCGATTTATATAAAATCATCCTCCGGGCTATGAAAGAGAAAACATGAACAATATAAAATACAAAGGTGACAACGATATACAATACTTTTACATAAAAATGTTACGATCGCGTTTTTTATACAGTAATATAATTTAAAGTACCTATACAAAAAAATCAATCAAAATTAATGGTAACTAGGTGTGGCAATACCTTAGTAACACAACATCAATAAATATGTACAAAGTTAAGAGGTATGTCAAAATTTTTGTGTATTCTATTCTGTTCTTATATATATATATGTGTATACTTTAAATTATATTACTGTATAAAAAACGCGATCGTAGCATTTTTATGTAAAAATATTGTATATCGTTGTCATCTTTGTATTTTATATTGTTCATCCAAGTCCAAGTCCAAGTATATTTCTCGTTGTTGTTTTCCGCAGTTCCCAGCTTTGCAGCTCATAAGATGTGGTGTGGTTCAAAATGACCTCAGATATCGACGCACCCTTTAAACAATATTACTACTACCACTAATAACAGTAAGACGGAGTATGTCATCGAAACGTTGGCCTTAAACAGCCTTTGGTGCCAAACAATAAAAGATTTTTTCAATAGTATTGGCCGGGAAAGTCTACGATCTTTTATGGGCATCTGGTAATTTCGATTAATGGAACATTTGATAGGGGATGTTGAACTCAACAGGTACGTTCTTCAGATGAGATTTTATAAGCAGCAATATGTCAAAAGCGGATGGGCGAAGGAAGTCATGTTATATATGTGAATTATAGGGACTGATTTTTTTCAGAAATAAAACGGAAAAAATGATCACCATAGCTTATTCACTATAGCTAATTCATTTTATAAAATATTCGGACTTGTAAACACTGTATTTGACAAAATTTTCCCCAGTATGGAAGGTATGGAACGAATTCATTTATCAGGATATTTATTCATTTAAGACGTATTTCATGTTCTTCATAAATCCTCCATTCAATCCTATTCCCAAAAGTCACTCTAGGTACGGAAGTCACGGTTATCATAGTAAAAGGAAATTTTTATCTTTGATATGTATTACTTCCAAGGACGCGTTTACAACTTCCGATCATCGAACTTGTATGTTTATTTCACATTAACGCTTCGAAAAAACTGTTATTTCATTCATGACATCTTTTACCTTAGCAACTCTACTGTTTGAATTGAATAAACAAACAGAAATCATGAGTTGGCCCATCTAAAGAGGAAGTAATGACAGCAGAAGACATTAAAGAGAACCATTAACTCCCATGGAAAAATTTACATGCCGCAGGGGCAAACTGAGCCAAGTTATTACATAAGTATAAGACAAATAAAGATTTCTAAGAGGCACAGGAAGTTTGTAATGAACAGAGAACAAATTCTGAGAGGAGGAAATTCAACGCAAATCTAAAATGATGATATTCTTAAAAACTTTGCATGAAATGCCTAAAAATCCTTCAGGAGTAGCAACCAATTAATTTAAGAGCAGAAAATTTAAAGAAAAAGGTAAATAAGTTTCTCCGGCAATAATGAAATAAAATTTTCTTTTGAAAAATATTTTGTGCGTCGTGGATAGAACTCAAATAAAAAAGGAAACTCGATAAACAAGCATGAATTTTCATTATTTTAATTTGCATTTATTAAGCATATATTTACAGGCACACTAAATGAAGATAAAATTAGTACCTCTAATACTGGCACTAAACCTTATTAATATCCTCATACTTCCACAATTCCACGTGGGAATTGAAATGGCTATTTGTATTTTTTTGATCAGTTGAGGAAAAATACTTTTATACGTCAGGACTAGACCAGTGTTGCCATGGTGCCGGAACGCCGATCTGGCTCTGGTTTACAAAAAACATGATAGTCAAATTACACTTTTAAAAATTTTTTGCCTCAAAATTCCTAATTTTTGCATTCATAACCAATGCAAAATTTAGTTAGAAAATGAAAATGATGACTTTTAATAAAAGAAAACTCACAGAGCAATATTTCTCTTCCAAAGAAAGTTAAGGAAATTGCGTTCCGGCACTGCTAATTTTGATGTGACATCGCTGGAAAAGACTACCCAAAAGTAGCTTGAAATTTTCAAATTAACAATAAATATTTAAACAATTCCGAATTGCACACTTGTATTTAACTTCCTGATTCATCAGGGAATCAAGCAGTATGTGCTAGTTGGTGCTAGTAAATTTCCGCTGCGGTACCGAAGGTTCTCCACGCGCAAAAGCAACAGGTATCGTTTGCATTTGCTAATGGCATCGAGTTCCAATACTCCGCATAAAATAACCAGCCTGTATTCCCTTTCCGGAATTGTCATTAATATAACTCAACTGAATCAACTCGGTTGATCCCCCAGCGCATTAAAATGGGATAGCAAACACAGGTTCCATTCGTCTGAACTATCCCGAGGTACTTTTAATAACATTTCAAGCCAAATTTGCGTACGGCAAAATTCAATTTCTCGGAAAAGCTCGTACCTATCATTCGAAATTGCATTAAATTCCCTCGGGTAAGGCTATTTAAACGCTTCAAAGCTCTCCCTACCACTTACTCAAAAGTGGTTGGTAAATATTTTCTTTGGCATGTGGGCATAAAAAAGTGAGTAGTAATATATGAAATGCAGCAACATATTCCAAGAGTTTAGCTTGCAAAACCATTGCCTATTCTGCACCAACCAGCATTTTAAGTTATGCCCTCACATAACACAGGAATATAATTGGATCAGTCAAATCTACTCGAATTATAAATATCAGATGATTTTATTATAATCCATATCCTAATATAATATGACTAAGGTCCAAATTAAATGCTAAATTATTCTCTGTTTGAATGCTAATAAATTTTCTCAGCAGAGTGTTTGAAATGTGTGCAGACTACTCTGGCACTTATGTATTCCTTTTAAAATTACTATAGCATTTAAGGGAACATGCAATTATTACGAGGGTTTTCAGCTCATTCTTAGACCAGCGACAGAAAAACAGAAGGAGTGAGTGGACAAGTATGTACACAAAGTTGGTGGTCGAAGCTCACAGGGAGGTAAAGTCAAATAATTCCCGAATATGATAGTGAACAGAAAAAACGGAATGAATTTGGGGTAAGAGTGAGGAAGATCATGTCCATAGATAGTAAATCCAGTTAAAACTTGGCAAAAAACCGCTATTATATGAATTATTATAAATCAGCCAATCCATGTAATTGGATAAAAATACCATAAAAAGCCAAGGCATGGAAACAGGCTGAACTTCACTGCTTGAAATATGTTTTAATTTATTTTTTTCACCACCAAAAACGCAAAAAATCTTTGACATTGCTTGTGAGAATTTAATTTTAGGTAGTTAAATATTCCTTCATAGTAATATTCCTCCTTTATTCATTGAGTTATTATGCTCTAGCGTTCGAGAGAGGATAAATTCCTCCAATCGACGGTATTGAGTGAAAATAAACGTAACCTCCCGTGGGGATTGGCGGTGGTCCACGGCGTTTGGCGGCCGCCGACGCCGTAATTCGTCCCGATTTTGGAGAACTCCATTAGATACCTCCTCCCGCTGCCGGCGGCGGCGCTGCGGTCGGGCCACTTCCACGGGAAATCATTTTTTCATCACGCTCTCGCTCCCCTGAGATGTAACCCAGGAGGAGAGATCTCACGCACCTCGCCCCACTGCAGATAACGTTTTTCGTCGATCCATTAATTAAGCCGTATAATAATAAAAAGAATACCCCGTAATAATAATAAAATTTAATTTCGAGGGGGAGAAAAAAATATGGGGATATCCCCAGGAAACGTCAGATCATTTCGGGAAAAATGTTCCCAAACAAAAACCCAGGCCAAACCAAAAACCTAATACCTTTCCCGTCGTAAATTCCTTTTTCCTAGAACCCCGCAGGAGGGAAAAAAAGCGGATATCGGTGGAAAATTCGACGCAGTAGCGCCCGATAACTGAATTACATCGCTCCTCCCCTGCCGAAACCCCTCTCTCTCCCTCTCTCTGGATTCATGGATATATATCTTCACGTTTCCCGCACGCTAAATTCAACCGAGCCCACCCCGCCACACGCGTCGACGCCCGATAATTAAAATGCTCTCCAGTCTCCTTAGGGGGCGGTATGATCCGATTTCGGTGAGCAGTATCGGGAGTTTTGCGCTCCAGTCTATTACGCACCCTCCAACCCTCTTCCTTAACCCTTTGAACGCCAACCGATTTTTTTGGTTATGCGCTAAAAGTGCCGAGGCGGTTTAGCTGATTTTGCAGTAGGTTAGGAAAGGTCTTAAACCCTTTCATGTATGGTGTCCTCATACGAGGACGCCAAATGTGAATCGCATCAATGCCTGTAAACGTCACTGAGTTGGTTTCCTGAGCTAAATCTTGAACGTGATTACATACATAAATATTTTTTAACAATATTTAGTTACAAAAACCCGCAAAATGCTCCCATGATTGTTAAATAAACAATAAAAGATGTGCGCTATAATACTCAAAAAGCTTTTGAACATTTTTTCTACGTAAAAGATCCAATTCATAATTACAGCGTATTAAATCACGATGGCCTGTTTCTAGCATAATATTCTCATATAATGAGGACGTCAAAGTTTAGCCATTGCATGGCAAAAATGTTTATTTACCACTATATCACTTCAGTATTATGGTCAATTACACGTAGAAACACGATTTTAAAAGTTTTTATCGCTCAAATTTAGTAACTCATGCATGAGAGGGTTAAAAACAATTAAAGGTACATATTAAAACACATTGGAAAATCTTTATTGCATGTGGTTTCACCTTTTTAATGAATTATTTGACGAATTTTTGGTGATGTGAGTCAACTTTTATCATTTGAAGGAAATATTTAATGTTAAAATAAAATTAATATTGACTATTGAATGATTAGTGAACTATCATCATCTAAGAGTAGCATTGCAGGAGGAGCGCTATCGCGCCCCTGGCACTTTTCGCGATAGCGCTCCCCGGCACTCTAAGAGTTAACACCCCACTCAGTAGCATCCCCTCCACACATTTTTTCACTTACACCTTTCCTCGCCAATCTTCAATTCATTCTGATTAGGACTTTTATTCCTTTACAATCCCTATATTATCCGCAAACTGTTTCAAAACAGCAAAAAATCGTTATTTTATTTTACTTCACAGCGAGAAAAGATTACATATGAGAGGGTGAAAATCCAAGGGGTGCAATTGATTTTTTTAAACAGAGTTAGGCACAGAAATTAGGTTAAGGAAAAAAACGAGATCAACTATATTTTCAATAGCGCATTTGATTTTCCACTCGATGTCAACGCAGAACATAGACTCGTATCCCTTGGCCACCAACTTTTTCTTTATTCTTCTTTTATCAATTTCTATACCTAACTCTGTTTAGAAAGAAAATCACTTGTCCCTACTTGGCTTCTCACCCCCTCAAATATATAAAGCAAACGTCTTTTGGAAGCGCTTTGCAATTACCATGAAAACGGTCATTCTTGGGAATCCGGCCTTATCAACAGTTTATTTAATGCCCTGTATTTTTAAGGACATTAAATAATAAGTTTGGATGAAAATTTACGATCATAATTGTTTGAAACAATTAATCATTGAGCTTAATTAACTGAGCTTTAGACGAGCATCAACAATACGATTGCACAATCTCACCCATTTTGAGATTAGTTGGTTCAGACAGTTATGATCTCACATATTTTCCAACCTTAACTATTTAATGTCTTTCAAAATCAAGAGTATTAACCTTTCGTTGGTCACGTGGTGTCTACCAGCCGCCAGGCCATTTTCTTTCCTTTGCCCACATCGTATTTTCATAGTTGGGAAACTAATATTCCTTATACCTCATTATTTTATGATTCAGATAAAGTCACCAATATGCTTATATGTTTTGTCACTTTAATGGAATAAATTTTGATACTTGGTTGTTTTTTATATTTGGTTGTTTTTTAGACGCCACGTGACAACTTGAGTTACAGTAACTTACATGCTAATAGGTTCGTGATATTCATGGCAAATTTTTAACGTACGTTTATCATTTAAACTAACAACTATTTAAAGCATAAAATTTTGGGCTTGCGCTTTATTGAAAATAATATTTTATTTTAATCAATTTATACCTGAGTAAAACTATTATTGCGAATTATATACTATGGGTGTCTCATAATTTGAATGAACTTTGGTGACTTTGGCGAATAATATACCGTTTTCCCTCTGCTACATACGTTTATGGTGGCATATTACACTGATGTAGATGCATAACATTTACCGTAAACATACACATATTAATTTCGTGGTTGCATTGAATCCTTGCAAACTTTCCAATTTGATAGGAAATATTTTGCTTCAAGTTCAACTGAACGCGCTATCAATATAAAATGTTCCCAAAATCAATAATTCCCCCTGTGGTCAAAATTACTTTTTAGGTTATTAGCGAAATCCGTATTATGAAACTGTGAAAAGTATGTTTGCATTTACTGTCCAAATAAAACATGCTGATATAATTTCGATGAAAGGAAACTGTAAGAAGCGTCAAAATAAGTAGCATTCAGTATTTTATAAATACTAATTACCCCATCACTAATATGCATAAATTTGTGATCCATTCATAAAATTAAGTATTCAATGAACTGTGAGACGCTACGCGACAAATATCGTTCCAAAATGTGACGCGACTGACAGAGAGATAAATGAAATTTCAAAAATGCCGTATGCCCAAGAATAAACGTTTTCAAAATAACTGCAAAGTGCACCCAAAATAATTTTTGCGTAGCCATATCTCAGTAACTAAGGAGTTGCGACCCCATGCATATGGACAAAAATTGCTTAAAAATATCTCCTCTTCCACCTCCTGAAGCATTGCAGATTTCTTTCGAAACAAACTAAATTTAACGCCTCCCCTCTCCCGTCTTCAAACCGTGACAATGTGTAAAAAAATTTAAATTTACAAGTTCCTCCGAAAATTTTAACATTATTTCATCATCACTGGTCAACAACCCTGAGATCGGTTTGACGCAGCTCTCCACTCAATTCTTATATCAGCCAATCTTTGCAAACCTACGTATTTCTTCTCTTTCATATCCTTATTTACTTGTTCCATATATTTAACTCGAGGTCTGTTGTGGTATGTCTTCCTTGTTAGAACGTAGGTTTCCGCGGCGATGGTTTGATCTCTGCATTTCTTCAGGGTTTCCTTCCGCGTCAGCTTGTTTGTGGACAACAGTTTCGCTGGCAGGTTAACCAGCGAAACTGTTGTCTACAAACAACCTGACGCGAAAGGAAACCCAGAAGAAATGCAGAGATCATATGCCTTCCTTATCCGTTTGTGCTATCTATTTGTCCCTCGACTCGAAGTTGTATTCATCTGGCCATCATGTCTCAAGATGTGGCCTATAAGGTTGTTTCGTCTTCTTGTCAAGGTTTTCATGATGCTTCTCTTCTCTCCTACTCTTCTTAGGACTTCCTCATTACTAACTCGGTCAATCCATGTGATCCTCATCATTCTTCTGTAGAACCACATATCGAAGGCCTCTATCCTTGCTTTTTCCGCTGCTGACATGCCTCACTTTCGTATAGGAGCAAAGTAGGTATGCTTGGAAATATGGGTTAACTAGTGTCTCTTTTCCGCAAAAACATGAAAATATCGCCAAACGATAAAAAAGGAATGAATATAGCCCGGAATGTAAAGTTTGGCGTAAGAAAATACCACATTGTCGTCTCGATCCTTTTTCTTTGTGAAGCGGTTATTTATCTGCTTGATAGAATAGGAAAAAATATATGTAATCAGCTGTGTTGGGTGAATAGAAAAGCGGTCTTTTATGAGAATTAACGAAAGTCTACGGCGTCAGGCGACCTTTGTAATTCGCACCGATTCTGGAAGTTTAGCATTCCAGTCCATCACTCACTGCGCGACCCAACGCTCCGGAACCTTTCCCTTTGCACCTACTAGCCTCTGTTCTTCGCATAAATAAAACCGATATACCATTTTTTTACAGCATTCTCCCTCTCCAATCTTCAAACCGTATTGGTTTGGACTCTTACACCCTTTAAAATCCCTATATTTTCCTCATACTTCCAATAATTTGCGTCCTTTTATTCTGCTTTTCAGCGCGAAAATTTCATATCCCATTTTAGCTCGTTCACAAAAAGAGGCAAAAGAGTCGGATAAATTATTTTCTGAATGCCTGAAATTCCAACGTACGTGAAGTTCATTAGAAAAGAGAAAAATGAACACTTGAAAAGAAAGACATCGCAGCTCATAAAGGGAACGAGAGTGCTGAGGCATTCATTAATATCCGTAGCAATACTAAAAGAAAGAAAAAAGAAACTTAGGTATCAAATGAACCTGCAAATCTTGATACCCGACAATCGAAAGGCCTTTTAACGTTAAAGAAAAGATTATGAGCACGCTTAAGATTGGAATTTATTATCATAAATAATTATATTGTTTTCAACATTTTTTTCGTTTAAATCGGGGTAATACCTGATGATAAATATATTTTTAAGGATTTGGCGGTGCTTCCAGAGATTTTTTGGTAATCATTAGATTACAGCAAAATATTAGTGGTGACGGTTTATATATATAAAGTATTAGTGACGGTGCCGGAGTAAGAAGCCGATAAGTTGTAAGCCATAGAGTTATTGACCCGGATAGATACGCTAGAGCAGTAAAGTTTTCAGTTTTCAGCGAGATCACCAAGGTTTTCAGTAAATAATCAGTCCGAAGACTACAATAGAGAATGATAATTAGAGACCGAACGAGAGGGAGTGATTTGTTTCTAAAAATGATAGTTTAGTTATAAATCGAAGTTAAGGAGGTTAGATATTGAGAGTCATTAAAAGGTCTAAACTTCGCTTTGAATTTATTGGAGGTCATGCCTACCTTTGAAGTAGCGATGGGCACAAGAAAAAAGCAGCGTAGGACCGGTCCGCTCGTCCGAGGGAGCTCACTCATATACTTCCAAACTTGGAGAAGAATGCACGAATCATCCACATGAATTCCCGTCTTGATGCTGGGTTTCGCCACATTGATTGAAATTAGTATTAGGCTCTTTGCACACACAGGTCGGAAAAATATGTCGACCGTCCACATTCCAATCTTGCTCACTGACCGACTAAGACCCAGTACCGATAAAAATTCGGTTGATCGCAACAAACAACCAAGTGATCGTTTGACCGGTTAAAATCCGGCTTTTGTGCAAGCAGCGCTCCACTGATAAAGTATCGGCCGGTTTTATACCGGCCATACAAAATCGGTGTGTGTGTGTGCAAGGAGCCTTAGAGTGGAAGTTTGGGTTTCGGACTTGAGAGGGAGAAAGACGACCTACGATTACACCACCATGCGATTCCATATCCTAAGGAAAGACGAAACTTTCACTAATAAGGTGCTTACAGCATTATCGTATGCTGAGAAAACATGGCAGTTCCTCTCTGCACGCAACGTATATCCTATTTAACAAAGCATTCCCCCATGAATGCGAGATTGCAGGAGTTCCGATAAGACGAATGTCCTTCAGTCATTCGGAACACCAATGGATAAGATCCTTTCAAATTCCAAGAGTCGTCGAGTGGAATTAATGATCATAATACATTAACCGATAGCGTTTTCTTCAGCTTGAACTGATTCTGTAAATATGAGAAGAAAATAGAGATGGCAGTTTTCCACAGGTTTATTTAAAGTACGACGCGTTTCAACCGTTAGGTCATTATCAAGTACAATGATAATGATCATATTGTCAAAATAAAGTCATCGTAATTGATAATGACCTAAAGGCCGTTTTACTCGGTACACGGAATTGCGCAATCTGACGTACGTGCGAAGGCGCAATCAAAACTGCGTCGTGTAAAGCGGTGAATTGCTAGAACACATGCGAGAATGCGTGGACGCGAGACGGCAAAATAGCCCATGTTCTAATTTCGTTCATGCATTCGCCCAATTCCACGCCATTTTAGAAATTAATGCAGCTCTAACCTGCGCAATTCCGTGTACCGTGTAAAACGGCCTTAACGGTTGAAACGCGTCGTACTTTAAATAATCCTGTGAAAAACTGACATCTCTATTTTCTTTTAATACTTACAGGATGTCATTCCACTATATTTGGCCTGCTTCTGTTAGATGAATTGATTCATTAAAAAATGAAAAAATGTAAACGTCAGATAACTGAGCATTGCTTTAGTCACCAGACCTATAAGCTCCATAACAAATAGAATTCATATTCTAAAGAAGAAATAGGGTAAGGGAAATGTTTCATTTTTTTAGAAATTTATTATTAAATGATATTGGTAATGATTTGCGCGGACGGTACAACCCAATATGCCGATAATTAAGATATTATATTTTAAACTTCCAAAATTAAAAACCGTGTTCACGATTATTCACGATACTTATATCTCCCAATCCTATACTGACCTTCCTAATTCACTCACAATAACACATTGCAACCTCTAGAACACAATTAACTACAATTGAGAAACTCGAAATGTATTGCCCAAAGAACACGTGGTCAAACCTTACCAAACAACCATACTCCAGCAACAAATAATCCCATTCACTTGATAACGCCCTCTGCCTCCAGCGTATTTCCAACTCCTTTGGTCGGAAGCGAGGTCACTAATAAGGCTTCTACGAGATCCAAGCGGCGGTTTTATTCCTTTCCCTCGAAACCTCCGTCATATGTGGATTTTTGTTGATTAGTTTTCCGGGAACAGGAAAAACTGATGTGAGTGGAAAAAAGGACTTGTCCAAACCAGACTTGAGGCCCGTTGAGAAATCAAGCGATTCATAAATAGAAAATTTTGAAGGCTAATTCCTTGAAATAGAGTTGGCGATCGAGCAAAGGAATGGGGACTTCTTTGTCTCCCAGGAAATAGGAAAAAGGAGTTCATGGATTATTTTTTCCTACAACTTTTTTCTATACATAAACGCAATAAAGACATTCATCAGGGATGGCAAGTAAAACGAAACGGGTGAATGAAGTAGAGGTTCGGCCTACCGCCTTTACATGCATGGGGCACTCATCTTTTTACCACTAACAGGAGAACAGAGAACGCAAACTGGCCATTCGATTTTTAAGCTCAATGATTTTACCCCTCCACAAGCACTTAAAACGTAATGGGTGGAAACTAAACCCTCTTATCCCCCTCCACTCAACTTCTGGGATCGAAACTCAACTATGAGCAGCGGAGTTTCGATTGATTTAGTTTCGTTCCCGGGAGTAAAGTTTCGTCCCGGGTCGAAACTAAACTTCTTGGTGATTTTAATTTCGTGCGGGAACAAAAATAAACCTAGTATTTTTGTTTCTCTCTGGGTCGAAACGAAATATTTTCGTTCCGTTTCACTTGCCATCCCTGATATTCATATTTAATCAAGAAAGGATGGAAATGGATTCTAAAATTTATGTATAAAATTAATAAGCACGAATATTTATCCCCAACACCAACTAAGCACTCCCCTAAACACACCAGCATTGAGAATTGATGAACGATATTGTCGCATCCCTACGGTGACCAGAACCCCTGGAAATCGGGATCGCGGACCGTCTGGACTCCATGTTCTGCCGACTCGCTGGAGCAGGCAACCTGCGTTTGACCGTCTGCGGACAATAATATTCTACCGACGACCTCTAATAATGACAGGCTAGGGGTTTAGAACGATACAATGGATTAATTTATCTCCAAAACATTAAATTGAATAATAATAATAGAGTTTTAATTGACCTCGTGAGCACTAAATTAATGTCAACTGAGAAACAAACGGAAAAGATGAAAGAAAATAAATTGATTCCAAAAGTAATCAACATGTGCCTCTACATCAATATGTCCCTTGTAAACTGGAGTAGTAAACCAGATCACCTGCACAATATGTAGCTTTCATAATACTTGAGTAACTGTGGTAGGTATTTCAGTCAGAAACCTAGCATAAACAGGTCATAAGACCTTACGAGGATTGCTCAGCAATAGCCAAAGATGCTTCTAAATACCACGGGAACCATTCCTGATCGGATAAATATTTGCGATGATACACTCGATGATTCAACCAGCATTCATCATAAATATACCTTCATTATCGGCCCCCTGAGCGACAGAAAATAATAATGACAAAATCTCCAGCTTTCAAAGGAAAACTTTTGTTTTCAAGGTGAAAATGAGCTGTGATATCAACCAAATATTGAATTTAAATTATATTGTTGAATATTCATGAACTTGCTTAGTAATTTTCAACTTGTTTTTCAATATAGCAAAGTGAGTATTTTAGAAGTTTTCTTTGTTTCCAGATGCCGCCATCCCCTAACACATCTTCTGCTAGAAGCTCATAATAATCAACTCGAAGACAAACTTCACGGAATAAAATTATTTTTACTGTAATATTCTCCCAACAATCTGTATGACATGAACTCCCTCAAAACGAATGAATCCCATTGTCACGACCTTATCGTAGTATTAATATATTTCCAACATTATACATAATTTCAATATTATCCATAAAATAGAGGCTTAAGGAAACCTTGATCGATTGTGACTTAAATTATTCATCGTATCCGCGTTTATCAAACGTGGATCATTTATTCGTTGAAACGTCAAATCAACTCACTCTTCGACCAAAAACTTTTCTGAAACATAGCAATGAGTACGACCCCCCTTCATGTCTAGAAAAAGAGACAAATTTTCTCAATCTTAACTCCTACGCGATATCAAACTCATCTTCAAGACGATCAGCCGTCCCGAATCTTTTGCTACCGCAAATCGAATGAGACAGGGTAATCAACAAAGTAGTGTATTACTTTGAGGATCAGAGCCAGATGATCCCACATCGTGGCTTGATGGTGATCGTCTATCAAGTCGGATGATCCGAACCACTAATGATAATGAGAAGAGGAAGCATCAAAAATTCATTGGAAAAGATGCCAAGTGAGAAGGAAAGCAGATTTGGAGTTAATGAAGCCAGAAATGTTTTGCGATGAAAGTTCATCCTTCCATAGCAAATATGAGTGCCAATATCAGATAGTAAGTTTTAACGAGGGAATAATATCGAGATCATAATATGTCCTCGTCATCATTATTTACCCAGCAATTATTGGCGTGATCATGGGAAAGAATGATGCCAGCAGGTGGGATAGCTTTACTCAGCTCTTGCCTAATTGAAAGGTTTATCCTCCACTGACCATCCAACGAAACCCTTTGACGTATCATTTATCTTCCTCAAGTGAATTATGTCTTATAAAATTACAATAATAGTAAAGCATAAAGATTGGTGTGAGAGTGACACTCAATTAATGATCCCTTCTTCCAATGAGCCCCAGTCAGTCAGTCATTCAATTATGTTAGATATTAATATACGGATGCAACGTCAATTAAAAATTAGTGGCACCTGAAGACATCCTTAAAAACAATGATATAAATATTTTAATTAAAAAAGACTAAAAAGAATAAATATGAAAAATGAATTTAGCAAGGCAACTATGACTTGTATAAAAATTGAAAACTGCTTGCGTATCTCTATTTATCCATATAGTTTAAGAGTAGATATACAGGGTATCCCATTTATCTTGACCACCCGAAATAACGTTTTGTCCAGATGAAAATTCAAAAATATGTCAAGCGAATGTTTATTAGCCGTCAGGGGGACATTAATCAGCACGATTGCCTTCCTTGTAGCTTTGTTATTTACAAAGCTATGAACAGCGGTAGGTCTTTTTTAAAGGGCACCCTATATTTTTTATTCTGTAATTCATTTCCTCGCCTAAAGACTTATTCAAAAATATAGCACAGTGGACCATTAACATAAACACAACGTTTTGAAAACATAAGAAATTCGTCCACAGTAAGTGGGCGAGTTTCTTATGACTGGTGTGCATTTTACTATGTTTTCATTTGTTCACCGTCAACGTCAGCAAGTGGAGTAGTTCCAATACCCGCGTACCTGCACTAAGCGCCAGAGAGTCAGTCATTTTTCATAGCACTGAGTTTATGTTAATGTTCCACTGTTCTACATTGTTGAATAAGTCTTTAGGAGAGGAAATGAAATGCCGAATAAAAAATATAGACTGCCATTTAAAAAAGACATACCGCTGTTCATATCTTTATAAATAACAAAGCTATAAGGAAGGCAATCATGCTTATTAATGTCCCCCTGACGGCTAATTAACGTTTGCTTGACACATTTTTGAATTTGCATCTGGACAAAAAGTTATTTCGGATGGTCAAGATAAATGGGACACCCTGTATAGGAGCAATATTGTCATTCATTTTAAACGCACTGCAGAAAAACTCTCACACAAGATGGGGGGTGTAAAAAACCTGTTAAATCCTACTCTAATGAGTATGACCTCACATAAGTGGGGAATTTTTCATATACTTAGATGGGGAATGTGGTAGTACATAGTTTTGATCTCAGCTGAAAACTCTGTACACCTCCGAATTGCGAGGTTGCTCAGGGAAAGAATTGGTCCTCTACCCTTATTTGGCTTCGTTCAGGGTGGAGCCTATCCTATCAAAAACTAGCTTCGAGCTGAATCAATGAGTGGGGTGTATATTAGGTTATGCCATAGGTCGGATACTAAGCATGATTGTCAGGCTCTTTTCACGGTTACGTCTTGCCTATCGTAGACTTGAATCAAAGCATTAAAAAAATCTAAAGATTACTGAATATTGCTTTGGCTACTAGACCTATAAACTCCATAATTAATAAGAATTATATTTAAAAACACAGGGTACTGGGGCTACTTCATTCTATTTTGAGAATTTTATTGCCAAATGACAGTGGTAATGTATTCCGCGCGCGATTCATCCCAACATTCAGATGATCATGATAATTAAAGACATTATATTTTCAACTTTCAAATGTGTATATCTCCCAAGTCTATATTCACTGACCATCCTGATTCACTGACGACAGCACATAGCGATCTCTTGAATACAATTTTAGCAATCGTCAGCATTAAAAGGAAATTAAGTGGAACTCTGGTGTTGAAACAGCAGTCCGATAATTGAAATCTGCCTCCTAATTACCATAACTTATGCATAAAATCTAAAATCTTCCTTCCAAAGCTCTGTGCAATCGGTCGGCCTAGTATGCTAATGAGCTGAGCCTAATCCCGTCTACATACCTACGTTTTCATGGATGTATCATACTTTTTTTTAATTCCACGAGGAATTAATGAGCGTTTGGAACTAACGCCCCTTATTATGGGGATCTTTCCCATCCTCATCCTGGGCTAATTGGAAACCCGTCCTCGCCGAAGAGGATGGAATCATGTTGAGATGGTGAGGCCTCATTAAATGAATGGAGAAGATTCATTCAGATTGCGACGGCTTAAAACCTACCCCGGGTAAATACTTTGCCGCTCAGGCAAAAAAAAATTCGAATCGATAGTAATATGCTAAAAAAAAACGATGATAATCAGGTAGCCAACACAGTAAAGGCAATCGAATCACTTAATTATAAAATAATTTACGAATCGAGAAAAATGTACCAAATGTTTGGCCAAAAAGGCCAAAGGTTGCGTTAATTGTGACATTTAGATTCGAAAATTATCAACACAGAACATTCATCTAAGTTTTGCGCTGAAATCTTTCCAAATGAGGAATATTTTAACCGCTTTATTGAGACCTCGTTCGTGCCAAATTTACTCATATAATTTATAGTCTGTAAAAATATTACTTACCCCCTATTTTTCCTAAATGTGCTTATATCAAAATAAATAGACCTGTTGCTCTTAAATTGTACCTACTACAACTGAACAAACTATGTCTGATAAAATACCAATAAAATCTGGAACCTCCTCAGGTTTTGCAAAATCTTAAGATCAAGTATACTCTACATTATAACAAGATACAATAACTGTAAATAATTTTTACCCAGGAAAAAAGAAACAATTGCCTATATAATGGATTTCTTATCTGTAAATAGATACGTGGTAAGAGCTTAGTGCAACCTATTAAAGTGAAGATTTGAACGTTATGTCGCATTCCAATCGACGCCATTGTTTCAAATCTTGATTTTTGATTCGTGTAGTTTTCCAATACCCTACAGATGGAACAAGAGGTAAGCCCTACAAGAAATTGACAAGGTAACTTAAAGACTGGACTATTGGGATTCTTTTTTTTATTTTTCGGCTTTACTGTGCTTAGTCTCAGCTTAAGTATGGGTATTGATTAATGAGAATTGGTTCAAGTGAGTACAAACGATATAAATATAAAAAATATTTTAAAAAGTGAAAATCTCAAGGAAACATTATGACACGGATAACTGCATAAAAGCATTCATTATCGTCTCCAAAAACTAAAGTCTCCCAAAATAACAAGCTTAGTTCCATATGCCCAGGACTGTCTCTACCTCAGGCATTCTCGACCAAAAAAAAGAGAGAAATGAAAAAAACAGCGAGCAGTTCCATCGAAAAACTCACGACGCCCAGAAGGCAATACAGAACACGGATATATATGTCCACGTGGATAAACTCACACGGGTTCTGGAGAAAAAAAAACTGAAAAATTTTCCCAACCACCCACACGGTTCCCCTTTAAAGAGAAGTAATCAAAAAGACATCCTTCAAAATTCCGCACACAAAAAAGAGAAGAGTTAATGAACATCTCACGGGGAATAACAGGAGAAAGAATTTCAGCAGATGCCACAACGAAACGGGCAGCATTCGAGTTGGCGAATTGGAAAAGGGTCAGAATAAAAAAAGGTACATGGATCACATGGCGCATGTACACATAAATAGGTGCGCGAGTGGGGAGGATGGAACTGTTGGAATGTCCCGCGGGGTTTAATTTGGCGCCCTTCGTAACACCCCCTCAGGCTTCAAAAAAAAAAAACGTTCGTTCACATCTACCATTCACGAGGAGAGTGTGTGAGACGGAACCTCATATCGATGGACTGTGGACATAAACAGGAAATGGCTGATTAAGAGGATACTTCCACGAATATTATAATAGAGGATTCTCCAGTCGCCCTGCTGTCACTACCGCGCACTTAAATGAGTTTACAAACTCGCCACTAGCGTCGCTGACGGGCAGAGCGAGCCGAATTTCGAGGCAAAATAAGCCATAATTAGGGCTGTTAACCGAAATTTATCCTCGTGATGATATTCTGAGGCAAAATTTTATGCCAGGTTAAAAATTCACCCTGGTCTACTCTATATGCCTTATTTTTTTTAAGATAACAGCATTAGTTTTAAACGTGTTATTATTGACGAAAAAAGACCAGTGGAGCAAGAGTTATTTCCGCCATTTATCAAATTCATAGATTTTCAATTTAGCATTTTAATTGATATTTTATATATTTTTCGATTTATAGCTTCTCAAAGCTAATATTCACGGTCGTAAGTAATGTATTGTGTACACTAAAAATACATGGCTGGAATGCCTTTGAACCTTTATTCTGGTTGCCACTTAGGCACATTTCTATCGATTTTAAAAATGACATCAGTGCGTCAATTAGTGCTCAGCGATCCTTCCATCACATACATGGAATATATTCATTGTAAACTGGCTCCTTAGGCTTAACATTGGTTGACCGGTATAGCTGCTGAGTGCGTCTGCGGAGCGCCGATTGAAGCTGTGATTCATGTGCCTTTTCCATTTTGGCCCTTTTCCAAATGGCCAACTCGAAAGCTGTCCGTTTCATTGTGTATTGTGCTGTATTTCATTCTCTCGTTGTGTTCTGTGAGACATTCATTAAATCTTCTTTTTTTGGTATTTTGAGGGATTTCTTGATGACTATATCCTGTGAACATGTTTTTTCTTGCATCTGTGGTCCTCACCAAAAATACTAAGGACTTTACCATCCGATGGACCTCGTTAACCGATTGTGGGTGGTCAATGCTCATTATAATTCCTAGGTGGCTGATCTGTAGAATTAAACGGAACATACATGCCGTAGCTAGTGAAAGTACAGGGCTTCTCCCAAAAGTAATGAGCTTCATTTTTTTGCCACGCGACTGTACAACGCCACCAGTGTGACTGATTGGAAGTGGTGGGGGGGACTCTAAGCTTGTCAGCGACGCCTCGTTCAGTTGCATACGAACTTTCGGAGCGGTAGGACTTCATTTTTAGTAAACCTCCGCGCAGTGTCTCGTCGTGGTTAGGATGGAGAGAACTTTGGAGCAACGCTATGCGATAAAGTTTTGCGTCAAACTTCAAAAGACGGCGAAGGAAACATTTGTTTTGCTCACTGAGGCCTTTAAGGATGATTGCTTGTCGTACTCGCAGGTCAAAAAGTGGCACAAGTCGTTCAAGGAAGGCCGGGAAGAAGTGGCCGATGAGGTCCGTTCTGGGCGTCCATCAGCATCACGAACGGACGATAATGTCACTCGTGTGCGAGATTTGCTGAACAAAGACCGCCGAATGAGTGTTCGTTTGATGGCAGAACAATTAAATTTGCCGAAAACAGATGTTCATCAAATTCTGAAGACTTGTCCATGCGTAAGATTTGCGCTAAATTTGTGCCAAAAGGCTTGTCCGACGCTCAAAAACAGCAGCGCGTGGAAGTGTGCAACGAGCTGCTTGAACTCTGCGAGGAGGATCCAAATTTCCTTGACAACGTCATCACAGGAGATGAGTCATGGATCTTTGAGTACGATCCGGAGACGAAAAAACAGAGTGCGGAGTGGCACACGACCTCGTCACCGCGTCAGAAGAAAGCAAGAATGAGCAAGTCCCGCGTCAAGTCCATGGTCATCGTGTTCTTCGACGCAAAGGGAATCGTGCACTACGAGTTTGTACCACCTGGGTAGACCGTCAACAAGGACTTCTACAAAGAAGTTCTCAAAAGACTCAATCACAGAGTTACCCGCGTCCGGCCAGAGATCCGTTCGTCATGGAGACTCCACCATGACAACGCGCCGAGTCACACCGCCTTCGTAGTCGACTCCTATCTGACCCGAATCGGTGTTTCAACGGTGCCACAGCCCCCCTATAGCCCCGATGTAGCCCCGGAAGGCTTCTTCTGGTTCTCTAGGGTGAAAAGGGAGCTGAAAGGAAAGCATCCGGAGACCCTGGACAACATTTAAAAAAACCACGACGAGGTGCCTTAATAGCATTCCGCAAAGCGAGTTCCAGAGGGCCTACGATGCATCGAAAAAACGTTGGAATAGGTGTATAGACGCGGGAGGTGACTATTTTGAAGAGTATTAAGTTGTATTATATGTTTGATCAATAAATCTATTTTTTTGAAAAAAGGCTCATTACTTTTGGGACAAACCCTGTATACTTATTTATGTTGCGTTTTGGTTAAGGTTAACTTTCAGAATTCAAGTAAGGACTAGATCGTAGATAAGAAAATGAGCTAAAGCAATATTAAATCACCGAGTCCTTACTTGGATACTGAAAGCTAAGCCGATCGCTTATCCAAAACGCCACCTGAATAAGTATAATTTGACCAGCCACGGCAGGGATGTTCCGTTTAACTCTATAGATTCAGCCACCTAGGAATTTTGATGAACATTGACCACTCCAAGTCGGTTAACGAGGCCCATCGGATGGTACAAACCTTAGTATTTCTGGTGAAAGCCACCGAAGCAAGAAAAAATATTTTCACAGGATTTTTTTAATTCAGACTTTTAGAATATTCATGTAGGATGAATGTGCCAATCACTAACACAGCAGATAAGTTTTTATAGGTAAAAATGATACAATTTTTAAGGGCATCTAAACGTAGAGTAAGTAAGTTCATTTGTCAATTTATACTACATCACCATGAGGCATTTAATTCAAAAGGGTTCATTCAGAGAGTTTAGATAAATGCTCACCGAATGTTGGAAACAATGAATGGTATATTAATACGTGTCCTCTATAGTGCCAATTAGAAATATCAAATGATATTTCTTCAACATACTTACCTGAAGAAATTAAAAAATACTCACATACTCTACAAAAATACTCTAGTCCTGATCGTGACCTTAAACTTAACTTTCTTATAGAACAGGCATGGTGAGCTCTACGGCCTCAATCGCGAAACAGAAAATAGTCTCCAACGGCGGTAACGTAGGGATCAAGTCACAGGTAGTACCTCGCTAAGGTTTCTTCAGTTAATGCACAGACACTCAACGCAAAGGAAACTGTGAGAGTTAGTTAATCAACTTGGTTACTCCGGAAGTAGTGGAAGGCAATGTTACTCAACATTTTCAATTATCCTGAGTTTTTTATCATTGGTTCCCTACAAGTAGACAATCAGAGAACACCATTTGAAACAAAAGCCATACTTTTTGGCAGCCATTTTTGAAAGGGCAGCTGGGCAAATTTTGACGAAAAACGTGGTTTGCATAAAGTTTAATTTCGAAGCTATTTTAAAAGATAACAGAATAATTTAAAATCAGTGTGTTTAACACGAAAAGAACTTTTGGAAACCATTCTATTTTATTTTTCTGTCATAAAAGACAGTCAGTCAAAATCTTTCCGTAAAAACACGGAAAAAAGTTGTCAATAACCTGGGTGATTTGAAATGGATTTACCCCTAACTTAACTCTTGTCACTACCGTTAGGGAAAATCTAGCATTACTGGAGCACACTACTACAAATATAGTTATTTATTCAGGAGTTATTTCATTTTAAAAACGCGAGACGACGGCGGGGGAAATTTTGGAATTTGGTGACTCGATTTGAGTTTGGACCCAACTGATCAACTGAAGAGTATAACCTGAGCGAGCTTTGGGACACTAATGAGGTCTCGTACTTCTTCCGGAGTAACCAAGTTGATTAACCGACTCTCACAAGTGTTTTGTGATTGTCTACTTGTAGGAAACGAATGATACAAAAATCATAATAATTAAAAATGTCGAGCAACGAATTTTATTTATATTGGGTGATTTGAAATTGAATGACCCTTAGATGTATTACTTGGGTCAAGTTACGACTTAACCTCACCACAATTACTCTGGCTGAATAGAGTTGAATCGAAGCTAGTTTCTAATGAGTGAATCAAACTCAAACTTAATATGGGCCTGATCTCTGAACCTACCAGATAAGAACGAGGAATCAAGATTGAGTTAGGTTCTGGAATACAGACCTACGTCGTTCGTCGGAGTGGTTCCGTTTCTTTACGGAAGACCTCAATCGTGCATGTCTGACGCTCACTAAATAAAAAAATCGGTGAATCATACATGAATTTCCATGAGAATAAATTCCCCTGGACCAGGAATCGAACCACGGACCTTTGGCTTTCAGGAATCTGCGCAGACGACTACGTTATCCAAGTTTCTTAGGTCGATTCAATTCAAAAATCAACTCTTGATAATTCTTGTACATTTCACCGCCATTCATGCGGTAGGAATTTGAAATGTTACGCGAAGGTTTGAGGCTCTCAACCGGTTGTGGCTTCTTGGAAGTCCGTTCCCTCTCGCGTTAACATCCTTGATGATCCGCGAGGACCTAACATCCATTACTGTGAGCCTCGGTACAACTGCCATTGGAACTAAGAAATCTCTATAGCGTAGTGGTCTGCTCCTGAATGCACTGTAGTTCGATTCCTGGCCCGGGGGAATTTTTTTCTCATGGCAATATGGTAGTTTCCTTTATCAAAGAAAACGAAAGGCATTAATTGCGATTCGTTACCCACCATTAGTGTATTCATAATATACAAAATTTTTGGTTTTAGAATTCCCAGTTTAGACGAATGCCAATGGTCAATTTTAACTGCATTTGAAAAGGGCCAGATTGGCGCCCATGCGATGCCACTCCACGTGACTTCACAGGGACCTAGTTTCTATACGAGTAGATAGGAGTTTTACATCGTCTGAGGTAACCAATGCATGCATGAGGCACACACTTCAGGGAAACATCTCTTAATAATCACCTATCAAAACTACCTAAGGTCGGAAAGTTTCTTTCGTTTGATAAGGCATTAATAATCATTATTTAAGCCAAGCGCTACCTGCTAGCAGGTAGCAGAGTAGCAGAGCCCTCGTCGCATCAGCGCTCAAAGCCTCGCCCCAAGGTCACCTCACTTGCGGCAGCGGGAACCAGAATGACGTCACACGGAGTTTTCCCAGCATTCATACTTAGCCGTCGTGTTTTCGCGCGCTTGAAAATTTTCTCTTTTCATTTAATCGCGAAAATAGATATTGTCATTTAAAAATTTAAAAGCGTGATATGCGCACACCAGAAGTAATAATCTTTCGATTTAGGCAATAAAAAAATAGGAAACCACCCTACCCATGTATATTTCACCGTCGTTCACGAGGTAGGATTTAAAATATTACACAAACATCGGGTATTTTGAGTATTTATAGCGGATTACGACCCCTTGTAAACTGATATTACGCTTCAGGGTGTAAAATTACGTCACGGCCCTACTTCGTTGCTGGAAGATTCCAATTTCCTCGTCCGTTTCCCTGCCTCCGCGCTAACGACCAATCATGTCCAAATATTTATCCGACAGCGGCTGCTACCTACTTCCTTCAAAATGTTGCCTTTCTCATCCCGCTCGCCTTTCTCCGCTCCCCTTCCTCTCTTCCCCTCTAAATCTTGTGTCCGAATGAAAAAATTCGCCACAAACAAAGGAGATATTTGCCGACGAAATGAGTCAACACGTCACCACAGAGGGTTACCGAAGCAAACAAACCAAAGTCACAACAATCTTCAACTCGGAAGCGATTTTGATCGAGTTATGAACGAAAGCATTAGTGTCAGTGGTATGCATTATATACAGTGGCGTTGCGAGAAGGGTCGTCGGGAAGGGGTCCCCCCCAAACCTCCCGAAACATAAAAAAACACAATTACTTTGCTTCGCACAGGAAAACAAAATACTGAAAATCATGAATTTACAAAAGATTTCTTCGAAAAATGAAGTTTTTCTGTTGTAAAAAGTGTTAAAATTAGTATAAAGCCCTCAACTTAGTACCCTATTTTACAAAAATGATTGATTTTGGTCCAGCACCAGTTTGGTCCAGTACGAAATTTCTGGCTACCCCTCTGATTGTATAATACATATGTAACTTTATATGTTATATATTATGAACAAATGTAGGTGCCCAGAAGCCCGGTCCCTCCTTCTGGTAATGAGGGCAATAGAGAAAAACAACGTAGTCTGCATCTGATTATTGAACCATGCACGAGGGTATGACCGCGTAATGCAGCCATATTCCGTCAGATAAACGGTGCCTCAGGAGGACTCTACAATACTTCAGGTGAGGTTGGGGGGTAACTTTAAACACTTTTCGCCCAAAAACATGGTTATAGTCTGAGGTTTCAGGCGAGATGGAGTGGAAACGTGACATAATGAAAATGAAAAAGCAGGAGCAATTTCCACAATTTTACATTTATTAATACGACCGGTTTCGCTTTTCAGCATCATCCTGCTTTTTCATTTTCAAAAACATGGTGTCGCAACCCCTTAGTTTCTGAGTTACGGCACCGCATACACTGTTTTGAAAGCACTTTGCAGTTATCACGAAAACTGTTTATCTTAGGTATCCAGCCTTTTTGACATTTTATTTAATACTCTGGGTTTTTAAGGACATTAAATAATTAATATTGGACGAAAATACGCGATTATAATTTCCTGAAACAATCCCAAAATGGGTGAGATTACGGAATCGTTTCGTGGATACTCGCTCAAAGCTCGCGTTCAATTGAGCTCAAAGATTAATTGTTTCTGACAACGGTAAACGCATATTTTCGTCCAACCTTAATTAAGTTAATTATTTTATTTAATACTTAAAATTCAGAGTATCAAATTAAATTGTCGAAAAGGCTACATACTCAAGAAAAACCGTTTCCATGGTAACTAGAAAGTGCATCCAGAAAAATGTTAGCGTTGCCAGAGCTCAGTAAGTCAGGAGTTGCGACCCCATGTTTATGGACAGAAAAAATCTTGTCATTGAAAACATTGCCATACTTACCACCTCCTGAAGTAATATATATTAGATCCCTCCTGAAACACCCTGTACGAGGTTAGCCTTTTAAGAGTCGGGAATAGAACGTTTCTTATCACCTACCATCTATAAATGGTATTTATAAACAACTTTTTGAGTTGGTTAATGCCCACGCAAATTTTCATTAAGAACGGCCAGATAGTTTTAAGGCGGTGGTGGGCGTGTCAAAGCTCCCAATTCGCTGAACGAAATAGATTTAAGTCATGAACAGTACCGCACAACAATTTTCAATAACTTTCGGCGAAGCCTCGCCCAGCAAGAATGCTTTACTGAAATTTTTATTGTTTTTGGCGAAGAAGCACCATGAAAGACAACCATTTATCGCTGGTATGCAGAGTTTCAGCGAGAACGCTTTAGCCTCAGTGACGAACCGTGTGAAGGGCGACCAAAAACCGTCACTCAAGAATACGTGGATGCTTCACGTAACAGGATTATGGAAGATCATCATGTTACATATCGTGAGATTCAGGCATCATTGGACACCTCAGGGACCTCATTTAAAAATATCTTACTCGAAGAGTTAGGTTTTAAAAAATTGGTTTCCCGCTGGATACCGCACCTCCTCACAGAAGAACAGAAAGCAGCTCAAGTCAAATGGTGTCGAAATACTCTACAATGATTCCATTCAGGAGCATCAAAGCACGTTCACAACATTGTAAGTGGTGATGAATCATGCATCTATAGCTACGAGCCTGAATCAAAACGCCAATCTTCAGTATGGGTCTTCCAAAGTGAGCTCAAACCGACAAAAGTTGTTCGCTCTCGCAGCGCTTCCAAGAAAATGGTCGCATCGTTCGTGGCCAAATCAGGGTTAGCGACGATTGCTCTAGAAAACGAAATCACAGTTAATGCTCAATGTTATACGACCATATGCTTGCCGGAAGTGATCGCCGAGCTTCGGAAAGATAACTGAAATCGACGCATTACGCTCCATTATGACAATTCAAGCTCACACACCGCCCGAGTCACGAAGTCGTTTTTGTAACAGCAAAACGTAGAAATTCTTAATCATCCTCCACACAGCCCTGACTTAAGCCCCAATGATTTTTTCACATTCCCCAGAATCAAGAATATGCTACGAGGAAAGCGCTTCCAGGCGTCTGAAGAAGCGTTTGATGCCTACAAAACAGCCATTTTAACTACTCCTACTTCGGAATGGAATAAATGTTATAGCAACTGGTTCCATCGAATGCAAAAGTGCATTGACTAACCTGGAGGGTACTTTGAAAAACAATAAAATTGCGTTATTGTAACTCTTATAGTTTTCTTCATTCCCGACACTTAAAAGGCTACCCTCGTATAACTTACTATCACTATTACTTACTATCACTACTTATTACTTACTATCACTATTCATATCTTGAATCATAAAATAGCATTATCTTAGAGAGCTACCTGAAAGATAACCGTCTTCTCAATATGTACACAATTATTACAAGAGGGGGAGGGCTCCACCCTGCATTATCTGCCTTAGAAAACGTTGTTCATCTTGAGACGCCATACGATCATGGCGCTTTTCAACGATCATAGCTCTTATTGAATATGAGATAAGCTTACATCGTTCTAGATTCCTCCACTATCATCCATCCGTCATTTTCAGTTACTGCTAAGCACTTTTTCCCGGGTATGCGCACCCTAAGGTCTAAAATCGCCTAACTCAATTTGACGAATATTTTGAAGTGTTCCGACAAGCAAAAATCCACCTCGCGTCACCGGAGTTGCACTCAGAATTGGGACCAAACAAATGTTTGGATTTGCTAATGGCTGTCCCCGCCAGGGCGAATATACCTAATGGAGGGAGCAGAGAGGATCTGGCGTCCTCCTTCACCCGTATCGAGCGCTTGTTTACGCCACTGAATAATTTGGAACTCCATGTAATGGACATAGCTTCCAATTCACAGAATCACCTTTTTTTATTGAAATTCAAAGATGATGACAACATAAATCGTCTCTGAAGGATTGGGACGGATAGGAAATGGCCCGACAACCTCATGGTTGGAAGAGAATCCCTCATTCAAGAAATTCAATTATTGCGTAGGTGTAACTCATAACTCATTCTTTCCGAAGGATATAATGCGATAAATCTCAGAACTATAATAAACCAGAAATAAATAAAATGCATTCCCTCGTACGAACCGGATTTTTCACTAAGCGCCATACCATCGTATGACATCGTAAGGCGAACAACCTTTCGTCATTGTCATCATCATTAGTCAACAATTGGAAGTAAGGAACTAAAACTTTGCAAGGTTCACTGTTATTTAATTATGGGCACGACCCGGGTTTCGTAACTTGGTTACATCGTCAGGTGACTGATCTTGCATGCATCATACATTTATACACAAAGTACACAAGTGAGGACATCTATCGGAAAAGAAAAGGACTGGTTGAAATGGCGGGGGTGAGGGTTAAACACGGAATGGAATAGTGAGAGGGGGGGGGGAGAAAGTAAGGGGGAAAGGGGCAGCCTTGATTTGGGACGAGGGTTTTTTCTGTGAGGATAGGTATCTGACCAGCCAGGGGAGGGCGGGGTTAAAGTGGGTGAGGAGACGAGAGGTAAAGAAGGTGGCGGTGTTGGGGAAGAAAGAGAGGATTAGCGGGGTACATTGAGTTTTCTAAATCACAATAGTCTATGGAAGGTCGTTGAGTCCGGCTGTGGAGGGTGCTGGTATGGGTTAATGATTTCCCCGAAGGACATGGGTCACTGGGGGAATTTTGGCAAAGGCATTGCTTAGTATTCGTTCTTGGAAAGTTTAACGGCACACAGGTGGATAGGCACTTGAAAATTTAAAGGTTGTCACTGTAGGAGTTCATTGATGGGGATGGAAAAGAGAGGGGAGTGGGAGGGGAGCACTTGTTCGTTGGCAAGAGGGATGTTGTTCTTTGAATGTTGTATAATCTCCAACGTTTCCAGGGCATCGAGTCTCCCCCTGTTTCCTTCTGAGTGTAGGATATCCGGCTTAAAATCACTATTGTGTTTTACGGATAGGTGTGGGAATTCTTTTTCCACTCGCACCGTAAAGAACCTTATAAATGCTGGGCGTAATTTCGTAAGAGTATTTCTTTTTTTGGGTAAACAGTAGGCGTCCTAACACTCCCCGCAAAACATCTATTGATGCGGCTTATAGGGTTGTATGTAGATGCTGATGTATTAAAATGATGATGAAATACTTTTTATAATTTTACACTTATGAAAGCGATTGATATCACTCATATCTTCAAACTTATTAATCGCGCTCACCCCAGAGTTTGCTGTGATATATTTAGGAGGGGTGAATTTATTTCCACCTGGTCCTTACACTAATTGTGGTTCGCTCACCCACTGAAAGGAAAGCGTTGGCGCTTTTAATCACGTTATTTCCCACATGTTTTGTAACCAAGAACAAGAAATTTTTTAAAAAATATGACTATCGATCAAATTACACTTATTTTTTTACTCTAGGGTCATCAAAGTGATTTCAAATACGAGTGCATCTTATTATTTTGTGATGATTTAAATTACTGAGGAGTGTAGGAATTACACTCAACGTATGTTTGACAGTAATTAGCCGAAAAGACTCGAAGATACAACTACTCTCACCCCCTCCCCGATTATTTCTTCTCCGTGAATGAATCGGTTTAGATATGTGTTAAGGTAGATAAAGTCATCATATTAATAAATTTAGTCGTTAAGAAAAAAAATCCGGAACGAAATTTTTCTTGAGTCATCTGCATAGCTTATGTTGATTTTCAGGATGTCTCTTTTAAAAAGTAAAATAAAGTTTGACTTCGGATTCGAACCCTCCCAGAACCTAACCGAAATTACCGCGCGTAGTAGGTATAGACCTACTCGGCCACAGAGCGACGTATTAGACAGAGATAAACGATAAGTCTAAATATGAAACTAAATATAGGAAAAACCTCGCCACGGAGTCCGAAAGAAAACACTCCCACGGCATAACGTGAGCGTGGAAGAGAGTTACCTCAGTGATTCCATCGTCTAATATTATTTCCAATTGGGCGTATGCTCCTGGAGTTTGACTCCAGCTTCGGTAGCTACATCACGACTACCTCCGTCCTCATTGGCTCTTGGTGGCATACGAGTGAGGGATGCAAGTCGCTTTATGTGCCAACCTCACAAGTTTTCACCGACCCGGCCTCATCAGTTAAGTGGGACTGGGTGTCTACATACTTTTGAAAACGATAGTACCATCAGCAAGGTTGATTTGATGCAGCTTTCTAATCAACAATCCTATCAGCTTATTTTTTAGCACTTACCAAATTCTTCTCTTTTACATTCTTCCTCAATCGCTCCATATTTCTCCACCGGTCTTCCTCACTTGTCTCTTCGCGATTTTTATCATCAGGCCCCCGCGTCTCGTGATATAGCCAGCCATTCTTCCTTCTTCTTATTCTGTAGGTTTTCATAAGACTTCTATTTGAAATCCTGCTCTTCTTAGACCTTTCGCCTAGGTGACACTATACATCCATTTCATATTCGTCATTCGTTTACAACGACATATTTCGAAGGCTTCCAAGCTTGTCTTCTATGTGGCTTTCATCGTCCATGTCTCACTGCCGAATGGAATCATACTCCGAATGCGATTCCTGACGCATTTCTTCCTTTAACTTTCATACGTAAAATAAAGTCCGCGGAAAATGGGGTGGCAGCCACTAGGAATTAGGGAGCGGAGGTGTGATGCAGGCAGCCGTGGAGGGTGGGGAGATTAGCGGCGATGAGCGATCCTGGTAGTTGACCTTGAATGGAGGGAGGTAGGAATGAAAGAGCTTTTGGGGTATTTTACTTACTGTTGCTACAACCTGCGTGAAAGTTTTGAAATACATTGATCTCACGGTGATTCGGCAGATCTCGGACCAGAGCACTGCCGGATTACAGAGAACGCCAAGTTACTGGAAATCACTGGCAATGACTCAATTAAACTGCGAAAGCTATGTTTCATTGCATGCAATTACGGACAGGATTTTTTCTTGGTTCTGAAAGGCACACGGTCCTCTCATATTAGGACATATGATCAAAATACAACAATTACTGTACAAAATATATTCTTCATCTCCATACTAATTAGCACAGAAAACGACAGTAATGATAACGGGACCGACCGTATTAGAAATCTTGTCTATTTTCTTATTGTCTGAGAGGGGGGCTAAATTCGCCTATGCATATATACATGTATATAATATATTGTTTTTAACTCCGCATTAGCTCATATATGCAATTAAAGTGTTAAAGTAAAGAAAAAACTACGATAAGAAAAATCAAACTTAATTACAGTATTGTATTGTTTCGTATTATTTGTCCACTGAACTGTTCGTGCATGTACCGATATCCCCTCTCAGCAAGCACTATTTCTCCCATTTTGTGAGTTGGACTAGGCTTACCTGCAAAGTAGACTGGTCTTAATTACTGAGCTACCCGCTTGGTAGTTGCCTGTATAAAAACGCTGGATAACTGACAGGGCCAAAGAATTGAAGTGCCGGATTATAGAGGCAGTACTGTGTATCGAATCATGTAATGAAATTCCACCAGGGGTCAAGGATTTGTTCAAAAGGGTCTGACAGGCAAATGATCTTCTCATACTTGAGATTAAAAGCAAGATGTGTTCAACAATTATTTTACAAAATATTCCCTTTATTTTAACATGAAAGATATTAATGTAAAATTTAATGATGTAGGCTGTGTATTATACAAGACAAAAAGAACGTGATTATAATTTCTTATGTCTGATCCAATAATGCCCAATAAGAAAATATCCAATCCTGAGTATTTTCATTCGAGTAATTTATTTATTTATTTATTTCAAAAGCCCACATACAGCAATTATTGCCAATTTACAGTGGCGCAATAATAAGAATAAATAATATATAACAAGAAATAAAATATATATAATGCTACGGGAATCACATCAACCAAAAACATGCCGAGAATCAAGTAGGTACATAAAAAATAACGAGAATCCAAACCTCGAAATTATGGAACACAAGTATATTAAGCTAAGGAACATTGTAGCAAAGTTAAGAAATGGGAAGCGTTGTTATTGATGTTCAGAGAGGTAAGATAGAGCAAGTTTAGTAAAGACTTTCGGGGATAGGGAAAAGGGATCAATACTCGGAGGAAGGGAATTAAGAAGTGAGGGAAGGTGGTAAAAAAGTGAGCGTTGAATGAGTGATAATCTGGGGACTGGTGTGTGGAGCAGTGAGTGGGTGCGTGTGGGGCGGGAGGGTACTCGGAAATTAAGAAAAGAAAGGAGTTCAGGACAGTCTGTGATTGAGTTTAGGATATTGTAGATAAATTTAAGGTCACTTTTAAGGCGTACAGACGGAATATTGTGAATGGAGAGAGAAGTTAGAATGGTGTTAGTGGGCATATTACGCATGCGAGGTACTCTATATTTTACTATACTTGAGAAAAAGTTAGTAAGAGATTTAAAGGCGGAGAGATTTGACGGAGCCGACATCGCCCAAACAGAAGAGCAATGGGCTATAACAGGGAGGACAATTGTCGAAAAGTAGCAACGAAGAGCTTGTGGTTCTTTAATTTCCGAGTATCTGTATAGTAGGCCTAAAAGGGACATGGCCTTAGACTTAACTGTTTCTATGTGCTCGGAGAAATTTAGTTTTGTATCGATTAATACGCCAAGATCCTTCACTGACGACTTGCGATTCAAGGGTATTGAGTTTAAATTGTAATTAAAGGTAAGGGGGAATCTTTTTAGGTTGATGGACATGGTATTGCACTTATGCTCATTGACCTTTAGTTCCCAGGTAAGACACCAGCGTGAAACGGTACCTATTTAAAGCGTTTTGCAGTTCGTGGCAGTCAGCGGGAGTGTGGATGGTTTTGAAAACTTTGCAGTCGTCAGCGTAAAACAGCATGTGGGCTTGCGAGGCGGGAATAAGGGAGGCTAAGTCGTCAATGTATAAATTAAATAGATATGGTCCTAGAACACTGCCTTGGGGAACTCCTGATGTTACAGGAGACCAACTAGATGAGACGCCAGAAAGAATGACGCGCTGGTATCTGTCACTGATAAAGCTAGATAAGAGGCTGAAAAAATTACCATGGATATTAAACCTATTACTTATTTTATGAAGGAGGAGACTATGGTTGAGGGAATCAAAAGCCTTTGAGAAGTCAATAAATACTGCATCAAGTTGGGCTTTCTTAGATATTGAGGCAACAGCATGGTGCTGGAAAACTGACAAATTAGTTAAGCATGATCTCCCAGGGAGAAAGCCGTGTTGGCAGGAGGATAGAAAAGGGGACGTGGAATAATAGAGCCTGTTTAGAATAATTCTCTCGCAAACTGATGAGAGAATTGGAAGTAGAGAAATGGGACGGTAATTGGAGACATTACTTTTCGACCCAGCTTTGTGAATTGGAGTGACGTTAGCAAATTTAAATTGCGGTGGAAAAACACCGAGAGAAAAACAACAGTTAAATATTATGGATAAGGGTAGTGCGAGGGAGGAAGCACAGTTTCTTATGAGAATAGGGCTGAGACCGTCAGGACCAGGGGAACGATGGGGGAAAGTCTTGCAAAGATAAGAGTAGACTTCCCGAGGGTCGGTTTGAATTTGGGATAGGCAGTGATTGGTGTTCGGAGTAAGTGCATGATCATGGGTTAGAGGGTAACTAGATGGGGGTTTAAGGCTTTCAGAAAAGAATCTAAGAAATAGATTAGATCTCTCTGAATCTACTGCGCTGAGGTCATTGTATGAAATGGAATTCGGAATGCGAGGCCGGTTACGACGACGATTGACAAAGGACCAGAATTTCTTGGGATTGGATGCAACGGATGAGCAGTGGGTTTGGGCATATTCTTCATAATCTCGACGGATCAGGGTTTTTGAATAACGGCGTAGGTCAGAAAAGGAACGGCGAGTGTGAGCATTGGGAAAGGACTTAAAAAGATACCAGGCACGGTTCTTGTTTTTTTAAATGTGGATTGTTTCAGTTTTAAACCAGAATGGGATTTTTTTCGTCTTGGGGCTGGCGATCGGGACAAAGTCTTTAGTGACGCTCTCAAGGACTGCGTAGAGGAAGTCCACTGCTTCTTCAGGGGACAAAGAGGAAACAACACCCCAGGGTATTAAGTCGAGACAGTGATTTATGTCCTCCCAGCAAGGCGTTAAATGGTCAAGTCGATTTATACATAATCCTTTTTAACATCCTAAGTTTAGTATTTTAGGTCAATGAAGACGATTTTCGTGCTTTAAATGACGATTTTCAAGAATAAAGTTTCAAAGAATATAAAAAAATCGACCTCAGTTACCGAGCCTCAGAGTCCCGCGGCGAGTAGCTCAGCATTGACGCGCGATCGAAAAATCGCGCTCATTTCCTTCGTCGCAAACGTTTTTTCCAAGATTTCTGTTTAGTTCTCTTCATAAATTTCTACTTTATATTGTGGTTCAAATTTACCGAATAATATTTTTCGTAAAAGAAAGATAATGCCTATTTTATGTCAAATTTCACGTGAAAAACGGGTCGGCCATTTTGCCTTGTTAAACCAGATATGACAGCCAAAATCTTCATAAGTCATTAAAGGTATAGGCATAACACCAGATCAAAGGAATATTGCGTTTTTTGTTGCATAAAAGCACACCAACGCACAGGGGCGCAGCTAGGAATTAAGGCTGGGGGGTTAAGGTGCAACTAATACCGAGGTGTGTGGGGGTATGGAATACCCACCAGGATAAGTGGTATGTGCGAGATTAGTAAATTGCGGAATTTTAAGATAAATTGTTCAAAATGGCGAGTTTTACGGCTTTCTGAGGGATATTTTATTTATCCTTCCACTATTCTATTTGTAATATTAATCAAAATAAGTAAAATGGATTAAACTTAAATATTCCTCTGAGCTCTGGGGGGGTTTATCCCCAAACCCCCCCCCCTCGCTGCGCCACTGCCAACGCAACACCACCTGGATAAATTCAAAGATTTTCGAGGAAAAACGAAATCGCGCGTGGTTTTGAAAAAATTGGTCATGTTTGGGCCACTGTATCTCACTATAGGGTCGTATTTATGTAAAATTGCATATAAATCTATAACTGGTAATAATTTATGAGTATGTACGTTAAGCTTTAAGTCTCCACCTCAAAAAGAAGGGTTATAAGGGTGAGAAACATGAGGGAATTTAAGGTTTTCATCTTTTACCTCGAAAAGTGGCGTGAAAGACAATCGAAATCGTTGCAAAAGGCGCAAAAATGCGAAAAACGATAGAGGACTTAATGCAAAAGAATACTGCTTAAAATATTGTGAAACGTGGAACGAGAATGTCGAGACACATGAATTACGATTTCTGCGGAGCAAATGAATTTTTGCCTTAAAAAATTATAACGAAAGCAGCTGTTAATATGCATTAATGTGGATCGGAAAAAATATTTCCTCGGACAGATTTGAAACTTTTTGCATGCTTCTTAGAGATATTCCGATGCATTACCACTACGACGACTGATTGGCTGTGATAGGATGGGTCTTATTACGATTTTTTTAGCCATTACACGTGAATGAACCAGTCTTCTAGAGTCACAAAATCAAACTGAATTTTTGCACGCAGTGGCATTATTTGCGGTGATATTGCAGCAGATCTTCCGTATATTTTACGATCCTTATTTCTCATGTCTTATATGCTAGAGTGCTAATCGTAAGAAAATATACTTCGACGAATACGCCAATAAATTTGAGCAGAAAGCAAATTGAGGAGTCAACTGTAGGTTCCCATATGAAAAAATTGTGTAAAACCCGTTTAAAACTTCTATACAACTCATGCAGGTTGTATATGATGTGTATACAATGTACACATTTTGTACAAAAATTGTATAACCTGTATAAAGTCACATGTTGTATACAGTGTACAATTGTACAGTGTAGACGTCGCGCGAGTGATGATATTGATGCAGATGATATTTTCTGAAACTATATAGAAAAAGTGTCACGGCTTTCTTCCACATAGACCCGAGTTCGAGAGATATTCATATGTAAAGATACGCAATACGCAACTCAAAGCCACGACATTTATTTTAGCGGACATGAACCAATCCCACAGCCGCCAGGTTGGATCAGCCAGGAATTGAACTGAGAGCCCCCGAGCCAGGGGCATTCTATAGATCCTGATTTGCACCATTAAGTAAGAGTGGAGGGGAGGAAGGGAAGAGAGAAGCCCGGTGTCAGCATCTTCACTAATGCTGAATTAATTTTTTTTATGATTAGAAATATGCTTAGTCATATACATACCTGATTTTTGGTGGAAACACCTTCCATTAAGAAGACACATGTTTGCTTATAAGGAACGATGGATTTTAACTTTCAGCATTACCCAAACCAAATATTTATGAATCTTATTTAATTAAACTATATACTGCAGTTTACCGATATGCACAAATTGACAGAAAAAAATAGCAATATGGACAACCCGCATCCTCCCAAGCTCCCCCAAAACACACTTCTGTGACTGTGTAAATGGCTAGGTAATTCATTATCCTCAACATCCAAATTATTGACTGGTTTGTTATATCTATGATTTCAAATAATCCTGAAAACTGATTATTTAAAATTATGGATGACCTAATAAAAAACAAGACTATCCAAAGCCATACAGACCATGAGATAATGTCTAATGAGTCAGTCACTCACAGAAACATTGGTAATGATGGATAACCTAACTTTTACAGAAATCCAAGAGCTATTAAAAATAAGGCAAAAAGCTTAATGCCTCTTTTGATGGCGTGGGGGGTGGGGATAAATCAGTCTCTTCTGAATGAACCTTAAAATATACATCATAATATGCCCATCTTCATCAAAAATGGCGAAACATCTTTGACCTAGATCAATCAGAACTTGGTTCTTGGGAAATCCTGATAACCAGTCATGACAGGCAATGCCCAACTACAAACTTATATGTAATTCTCTGATGTATTTGGTGTGTGTGTGTGTGTGTTAATGGGAGAGTTGGCCTACATTCATACTTGCATATTTTACGTGCTGATTGTTAGTAGGCTACCTATCATATAATGGAGGAGGGACATGGTTAATCCATATCCCGCGGCCTACGTTCTGCAAAATTCTTCATTCTACACCAAGGATTACGAGATTTCTCGACATTATGTGGCATGACATTATTTAACAGTCACATAAATTTAAAAGAAAAAATATTTCTAGACCATGTTGCATAGTAACCAAAAGTCCTTTCATATGACACCTATCATGAGTGAGATCTTCAGCCAATTCAAGACAACTTTGAGACATTTTTAGAGCATTTTGAGATCAAAATTGAGAAGATTCAAGCAGTAATTTTATCTCACTTGAACGTCAAAAAGTCAAGACTTTAATGGCTCCAGTTAGCTGATACTCATCCCATTAAACAACCACAGAACTTTCTTTATACCGAGTTATTATTTTAATGAACTTCATGACTATCATGATCCTGGTAACCTTTTCTATCCATCCTTCTATTTTGCAATAATATACCATTGCATCGCAACTACTTTACCTACACTTTTATAAACCTACCAAGTTTCAAATCATGGTACATTCAGTCCTTAACAGGATTACCAATCCTTAACCCCATCATGAGTCAGGGCAGTGGCATAGCCAAGGGGGAGGTCCGGGGGGTCCGGACCCCCCCAAAACATAAAAACACAATTACTTTGCTTTATATAAGAAAAAATATTGAAAATTAATAAATTTACAATAGATTTCTTTGTCAAATGAAATTTTTTAGATCATGAAGAGTATTAATATTAGCTTAAAACCCTCTACTGAGAATGTACTCTGTTTTTTTTTATTTTCCACTAATTTTGGACCCCCCCCCAAACGAAATTCCTGGCTACGTCAGTGAGCCATGGAGTTTATATCCCAACAACATCATTCAATGGCTCTGATGTGATGGTATTGCAGGATGATCAGAGGTCTTTTGTGACATGCTACTGACACCTTTGAGAAATTTCTATGCGATACCTAATTTTCCATTCTGCACAATCACCAGTTCCACATATTTTCCTTGAATGCCTCCCTCTAACTGCCTGCCATATATCTGGAGATACCTGAGCAAATAAATAAGTGAACAACATTTTCAAGTTTTTAATTGATGTTAACCTTCCTTCAGGGTAAACACAACACCCTAAACAACATTAGTACATTTGAACAGCAGCAAACAAAAAACTGACTGCAAAACTGAAGACTCAAATGAATGCCAGAAACAGAGGAAAGAGAAATGACAGAACTCACATGGATGTTTTTCAATCCTGTATTTCCAAAGATAAGTGACAATTTTTGCGACATATTTGAGTAATTTTGGTGATTATGCCTGCTGGTATAGTCAGTTATGATTTTATTTAAAGCACTTACTTCTTGGCCCCATCAAATATGATTCCTTTTTATCAAAAATTAGCCAGTTTATATCTTCAAACAATAATTAGAAACTATTTTACCTAAAAATATATAGGTTAATCAAGAAATATTCATATATTTTTGAATACAAAAGCTGCTATTGCCACACCAATGATCTTCAAATAATGTTGCAAAATAAATATAGTTCCATAAAATATGGATGCAGATGTTTAAAAAAACCCAATCGAATTCCAAAAATTAGCAGGAAAGGTAGTTGACACCATATTGCAGGCATAACTCTTCAGCTTAGGTGACTGGATCAAATATTTGCATCCATCATTACCAAAGGAAGTGAAGAAAATAAAAAACTTTATATATTGGGTAACTTGTAAAATTTTAACAAAATATATCTCACTCGCAACATTTTGTTCACATATTGATAAATCCAAGCATACACACACAAAAGCATATCTTTTAAATAATGATTATGAGGTAAAGTACATCTTTAGGATCAGTGGTGGAATTATCTAGCAATGAGCTCTGAGACAAGGAATGTTACTGGATCCCACTGCTGATAAATCAAATATATATTCAAATCATAGCCATTGAGGAGTACATTTGCTCATTAATACTCTGGATTAATTTTCTATTCAATAGATAGTATAAATTGTAATGCAATATAATTGTTAAAACAATTGGCTGGCCTATTATAACAAACAGACTAACAAGTACATACTTCATTATTCCAAAGAAAGTACACACAATGGGACCAAAATAATTAAGCAGCAAAGGGTATCCAGTTATCAGAACACAAATTATATGGGACTCATGCCCTTGGGTTCAAACTTCTTTCCACCACTGTTTAGGATTAACTTATGATGATTATGCATTCAATAACAACACTTTAGACTTGCGAAGGCAAAATAGATTCATGCTCCGCTATGATCTCAACAAATTTCTCTGCAAGATTCTCCCAGGGAATGGAAAACTATAATATGATGCTGTTGAACACCACATATATTCTTCAAATAAATAATATGAAAGTGACCTAACTTCGGGGAAAATTCAACAATCCATTGGGATCGATACAATGATCAATGAAAAAAAAGAAACTCACATGACCCTGAAGACAATGCAGTTTTACAATGGAAACCAATATCAGTGATAAAACATTTGAACTGATAATTTAAAAAAATGGAAATCAATTACAGGAAAAGTGTTTTCACTCAAGTATGAAGCCATCTGTTGCTTAAAGTAACCATACAACATTTTCATTCCTTCTCCTCTGAGCTTGTACAAATTACAACAGCACAAAATAATAATTCTAGGTAAAACTTATAATCACCTAAATATGATTGACCTCAATATTAGAAACACTGTCAGAAGTTGTACCACTCTGTGTAGCCAGTAAAGTCTGAAATAAAGGAAATCATTGGATTAATGAAACCAAAAAGACTTGTCAGTTTTTCCATGTCCATTGATTGTAAATATCAATGTACCTACATACATACTGTTGAATATAAACTCCCATATTTTTCTTCAATGAATCGATTTTCAATGTATCTGTATACATTTTATGATTCTGATTTGTTTGCCACAACATCTTAAATCTGATTTGATCTGATTTGTTTGCTAACATGCTAAATTTGCTAAATAGGTAAGCTTTATCAAGCATTCAACATTCAAAACTATGATGTGCTAATCAATATATAGAGTCCTAGCAATTGGTAGGCTCATTAAGTTTGAGCTCTAAACAAGAAATTGTGTAAAGGAATTGTCAGCATGGATCAGAACCAGCCCTATAAGAAAAGTTGAATTTTTCTCCTCCAAAAACATCGACACTTGTTCATTGCATGTCGATTTCAATGAATGCATTAGTAATTTCAATATTTTTGCAATCAACTTTTTTCGACAAAACATTTTTTTAGTTTTCCTACCAAGCGATAAATAGGCCAAAATGCATTGTATGATCTGTATAAACTGGGATATAGTTTATAAGAGACTTCATAACCAGCAGAGATTAATATCTTCCCTCTAATAAATTGTTATTGCTTGATAAAAACTGCCTTTGATATCATTTGTAATAAATTGCATGCTCTAACAATATTGCATAAATCAGAGCATAGATGATTTCCAGTCTAGAAAAGTTTCACTAATAGTCTCTCAATCTTTTAGCTTTGTGAGTGAAATATAAATTAAGCAGGAGCATATATGACGAGCTGAAGCTGAAGAGGAAATATACAGAGAAATATATACAGTGATTCCTCGTTCTACATCACCCTGTTTAACGTCAGTTCACCAAAATGTCACAAAAATTTTGAGATCGTCATTCGCTTATCGCACCTTTGCTTCGCGATAACGTCAAGTCTTCTAAATTTCGCTCGAGAAAAAAGGCAAAGCGGCAAGCGTTGTAGGTTGTTCGTTTTGTGGGCAGTAATACAGTCATTCTATACAAAGTGTAAAACGATGTGTTTTAATGTTAATTGCGACTACGGTTTTAGCAAATTTTCCACAAAATGAATTCTTAGGTAGGTGCACAAGGTTTTACTTGACATAATAGTTTTCAGGAACCTAAAAAGTGATTTTAAGGCATTTTTCTGTGTAGAACTCGGAATTTTTGTCATCACTTTTTTCACCGTGTTCACAATAATTTTGGTTCCTGTAACTGCGACGATGTTTCAGTGATGATGATGTCCAGGCGACGCTCGCCTGGGCGACCACCATAGCGAAGCAGATAAGCAAATGCGGGAAGATACAAAAATGGAGAAGGATTTATGTCACTCCTGCTATTGTCATCGTTGAAGACAGGAACTCGTATTTATGCCATAGTTTGGCATTCACATCTAAAAGAATGCCCCCCAGATATGATGCGCTAAAAATTTTTCCCGTAGGAATTGTGAGGTCTAGGAGCCGATATTAACTTTTTACATTGTTTCTCATGGGATATTATGTTTCGATTAACGTCATTTCGTTTATCGTCACATTTTTCAGGAACGGTAAGTGACGTTAAAAGAGGAATCACTGTATATGTAGCATTATGGAAGTAATTGCCATCAGTATGATGACTAAGGTTAGAACTATCTCATGTCGTCTCCATGTCATCATTCACAGGTTAAGGGAAGGTAGCATTCAGCCAGGGAGAATTTTCAATTCACTTATGCCATTCCTCCATCTGACAGATAAACAGCTGACACTGTAGCCTAATTAAGATAATGCTGGCTTATTTTCCTTGCATCTATATTAAAAATTAAATTATCAATAACTCACCTGTTCAGTTTCTTGCAAGATTTTGGAATCGTTTCTGGAGGGTCCTTCAAGACAAACCTACGAATCCCAAGGACATATGTGCGAACATATTCATTCCAGTCAAATCCAGAGATATCAATTGGAAAAGTTTTTGCATCTTCAATGGCCAAGCGATGGTGGACTCCTTGCATTCCTTTCCCCTCAAAGTCCCACTCATGAAGAGAGAAAAATTCTCCAGTTTTTGCAGCCATTTGAAACCTTCGGCAGATCTTGACCATTCTTTAAAGAAAAATAGACACACAATTAAACTTCCAATACAGATTAAAAGTTATAGACCTAAATATGTACTTCCAAGCATAGAAAACATTAAAAATTTAGAAACCAACCTTATGTGAGTAATATCATAAGTATTCCAAAGATGAGATTAAGAATTAGGTGATCAAAAGAAGCATCATCAAAGAGAAGAAACTTGATTAGACAGGGCATAGGGTCTATCGTGAAGGTTGTCTTAGATAATGAAACAGTCGCTAAGTATCAATCAAATAAAGCAGCAAGCAAGAAGGTGCACTTAACTTATTGGTGCACATTGGCTTCTACGTATAAGGCCAAGGTGTCTCAAATCAAATGATTCCCCTCCCCCTCATCAAGAAACTCATTGGACGATTGTTTTTTATGTATAAATTTGTTTTTTTTATTGCTAACGAAATTACACGTAGCATTTATTTAACTTCTGTATCATGTGGGGGAAAAACGAATTCCAATATCTATCCATTTGCCAAAATATATCTCTTAATTTTTCCTTTCTGTCACACCTGGAAATGTAGTGGGGTTCTAATATGGCGTTTCTAATATTCCATGTCACTCTTAAAGAAAGCAGGATAGGCTTATATTGCTAGAGCATTCTCAATTTCTCAAGCAATATAAGCCTATCCCGCAGCCTGCAAGTCTCGTTAAACAACTGTGAAATGGTTTCCATACAACTGTAGCAATTTTTGACAAATTCACACAGCTTTCCTTTGTATTTTATTAAGTTTACAGATTAAGCAGACAGCCATGGAGAAAGTTACGACTGTCCAGGAAAGTCATGATATTGTCATCGACATTATGTTCGAGTATATAGCCTATAATCAATGTTGATGAAATTGATTGATATTTCCCTGGGTATTGTCTGTTTCCCTTTATGAATATTGGTGTAAGGTTTACGGTTTCGCAGTCTATTGGTATTTTCCCTTCAGGCAGTGACTTCTTGAATATTATCTCTAAGAATGGTGCAATCTGTAGGGTTAACTCCTTGAGGACACTCGTTGGTACTCCCTTTGGACCCAGAGATTTACTATTTTTTATCGATTGTAGCTGCTTAGTTATGCTATCTCATTTAATGATTTATTTCAACATTGAATTCCTGACACTGCCTCTCTGCATCATCCATAAATTCTCCATCCAATGAGGTAGCAGAAGCTATCAGATCTCTACCTTTAATGAGTTCTATTTTCACTCTACCAATTACACTTTTTTAGAGAATAGATCTGGGTATAAATGAATTGAATGGTAAGATATGGTAACCAAAATCTCCAGAAAAAAAAACAAGCTTTAAAAGATTTTAAGAAGCCTACCATTAAAAGAATGTCCAAGTCAATTTTTTCATCACAAATATTTTTTAATATAATATATTAGTAATTATATAAAGTATATTAGTAATAATATAATATATTAGTGCACTTACATTGGTTTTGCACCTTGCACCCTCAGAACCATGTCCACAAGGTATGCTGGTAACAGGTGAAGTAAATATTCACAAATGACATGAACAACTCTATTAGTCCGGAAAGTGAATCCTGGATACCACTGAACATATCTTGTTGGAGAATTTTTAACATGTTTCAATGTAAGACGTCCATAATGGTCCCAATGTATAGGTTTGCCACTGCCTGAAGAGGTACAGTTGTAGACACAAACAGTGGAGGCAGGGTTGATGGGTCCAGTGCTTGAGTCTCCCTCAAGTCCCACATTGTTGTTCTTTGGCCTGAAAAGAAGTGAAATGAAAATTATTGCAAACCTCTCCTTTATCTAAAGATACACATCATTAACATTTTTCCATTTGTTATGTACTTCTTACAGCACCTGTCATTAACTATGTAATAAAAATGACTTGCTCTGCCTTAATCTCGCTAAAACTTGAGAACGGCTGGACCGATTTGGCTAATTTTGGTTTTAAAAAGTCCAGAGAATATTTAAACCGCGAGGATTTTATTCCACAGGACCCATGACGCCCTGGAATGGGCACTGACCAATTTCCATAGGAAATACAAGTAAAGTTTGCTATTAATGCCTGCAGACATTTTTTCTTTTGCACATTTAAATTAATGATAAAGATTGCATACAGTTGAAACAAATACCATTAGAAAGAAAAATAGATACACAGTCTTATTCTTGCAATTGATTTTCGTTTTCCGCGTGATTTACGGTGAATTTTGAAAAAACATTCATAAAAATGTTGAAATTTTAGCTTTTTTGGCTTGCTATCCCCTTGACGACCATCAGTAACGTTAATTAAGCTTGACATCTCTTTCTAAGTTTATTAATAAAATAAATTGTTTGATTTAGCCACCAATAAGTTCATTACATATTCACGAATTTAGTACACGAAAACATTCTCTGTTTGCTTTTGGCTAATTTCTTTATTAACCATTTATTGTTTATGTTAAGACAGTATTTTGTTTATGTAGTTTCCCAATGCAACACTATTTACTGCAAAGTGAGCAAGAACTTTCTTTTCTTTGATTACATACAATGCTATAAAGGAGAAGACGATCAAACTTAGGTCGTTGAATTCAATCACATGTGCGACGGCCAACAAACTACCTTACGTTAAAAATCCACAGAGGAAAAATCATTCGCCTTGACCAGGATTCAAACCCGAATCCCCCAATTTCCGGTCAAGTGCTTTAGTCAGTTAAGCCACCGAGGCGTCATTCCTCTCTGTGGATATTTGTGGACACAACCGGACTAGGTCTTATGGACTGCTGAGCATATGATGCCACAAGCAGTCCAAATCGTGCGCACAGTGCCACAGCCAGAGAGCAGGCCCAGACTTGGAACACATAGAGGTGTTCGCTCTTGACTAATTTTAACGAACTATGTACCTTGCATTACGCGCTAACCGTACTGATGACCAGCGAGAGACTAATAATAATAATAGCCCAATTGGTAAGGCAGAATTGCATTATAGAGTGGCTGAAAATGAAGCGAATAGGCTCAGAATGCAACGAGTTTGTGAACATCAAACACATTATTATTGGGTCAATAAATCAGTAGCAGTTGTGGAAACGAAAATCTTTTGTCAATATTGTAAGGAGTTAAGATGCAGTGGTGAATCTACTGGATTAAGTTGTGCTGGAAAGTAAAATTGCCGCAATTGGTCCAACTACCAGATCCATTACAGTCATTAGTTTCTGGGATGGGAAATGATTCTAAACAATATTCAAAAATATGACATTTGGCCAACATTCAAAAATATGACATTTGTTTTCAAATAACTTTGCCATCTTTGTTTATTTAATCACCGAAAAAATGTAAAAAAACAGTTTATCAGAAAGCATTGAATTGATGAACTCTATGGTAACTGTGTAGTAATGAATGAAAAATGAAAATATTATATTCATTTAAATTGTATGGAAGTTTTACTTAATAACCAAATTTAATAATACTAGGTCACAAGGGTACTTTATTCCAAACGGTACTTATTTGTTGGCTTAATTATCTATAACACAATGGTTAGATAAATGAGGTTGAACGATGGGATGATCATCAAGTATTTGGACTTTCACAGATATTTTATAACCAAAATTAGCCAAATTGGTTCAACCGTTTTCGAGTTTTAGCTAGCAGAAATAACTGCAATTCATTTACAAGTAGATATGCGAATTTGCAGCTTGAATACATTCCTACCTTGGCCACCACTCCATTTCCCCCTGTGAATACCAATGACCTTAAAGGCTTTAGGGTGGACCCTTTACATGGAAGTCGATTTGGCTGATATCCTATGACGGCAAAAATGACACCTAAAACCATATTGCCCTCAAAAAAGTCATTTCCACTAGCTCCAAACTAGATAAATGATCAAAATTAACTAGTGATGGGTCGGTTCGATTCTTCGATTCCTCGATTCTCAGCCAAGAACCGGAATCGAAAATGAGTACTTGCCAAGGGGAAAAATCGATTCCGATTCCAGTAGTACGAGTACTTCAAACCACAAATTTATAGACGACCGCGTTTCCAACAGTCATTGGAATTTTCGTGCCGCGTAATCGTAATAACAAAACACATTATCTTCTAGGGATGTGTGAGTACTTGAAATTTCGAGTCGAGTCGGTGGTACTCGACTCGAGCGTTTCGAGTAGCATTACAAATGTCTAGTCGAGTAAGTTACGGTTACAGAGCTTTCGAGGCTAGTAGGTCCAGCAATCTGCCTGAAAGGAAAACAGGAAGCGCTATCATGAAACTCGTGTAGTAATACAGTTTTTAAAGCCGATAAGTCATTCTAATGCCTTGGCCTGGTAGTTTCAGCTTGCTGTATTCTCTATAGTTGTCGAAGTGGGCGCCGAATACCTTTACGCCAGCCGCGGCGGCCGATCGTCTTCCGACCCGGCGCACACCGGTCCGAAATCGGAAAAAGCTGGAATGAAGTCAAAAATCTCCTTTTTGGGGATAGAGACTTGAAACTTAGCGTAAATACTCATAAATCATTACCAGATATAGATTTATATGCCATTTTACATAAATATGACCCTTTAGTGATGATACAGTGGCCCAAACATGACCAACTTTTCAAAACCACGCGCGATCTCGTTAATCCTCAAAATTTTTTAAATTTATCCAGGTGGTGTTGCGTTGGTATGATTTTTATGGAATAAAAAATGCAATATTCTTTTCACCTGGTGCTTTGCCTATACTTCCAATGACTTATGAAGATTTTGGCTTTCATCTGTCTGGTTTTACAACGCAAAATGGTCGACCCGTTTTTCACTTGAAATTTGACATAAAGTAGACATTATCTTTCGTTTACGAAAAATATAACTCGGAAAATTTGAACCACAATATAAAGTAGAGATTTCTAAAGAGTACTAAGTAGAAATCTTGGAAAAAAACGTTTGCGACGAAGGAAATAAGAGCGATTTTTCAATCGCGCGTCAAGACTGGGCTACTCATCGCGGAACTCTGGGGCTCGGTAACTGAGGCCGATTTTTCAAATTTTTAAAACTTTAGCCTTGAAAATCGTCATTTAAATCACGGGTAATCGTCTTCTTTGACTTAAAACAGAGGGTGTTAGAAAGTGTTATGTATAGATAGACTTGACCATTTAACGCATTACTCAAGTGAAAATACTAAGGATTGGATATTTTTCGGAACCATCCCACGCATAAGAAATATGGCTCGGGTATTGAAGTGAAGTGAAGAGATTAAGTCGGCATACTTAAGAGAGAGGAAAATAAGCTGTTTCCTCGAAAGGCAACAACCGATACCCTTTTTCCCTTTCCACCTTCGCCGAGGTGAGTCGCGCGGAAAGGGGAGTTTTCACACCACAAGGCATCTTTTAGTCTTTTGTATTACTACGTCCGTCCGATGTGATATTCATTTGTAGTGTTTAGTTTCTTTCTTGAACTTAAAAAACAAGAGTTTTTAAGGTTGATTAAACGACGTGAGAAGTATAGATTTTTTTGGCTCTACAAATCTAAAGCTAAGTTCTTTAGTCCATTAGCTTAGTCACTTGAGTTCCATGAGGACTCAAGATCCATAAATATCGATGATATAGTTTTTAATAAAAATTCCAGTTTCCTAAATCTTGCAATTTTGGTAGGAAAGTACTTGCCCAGTCACACAAGTGTGTAGCAAAAGGCAATATTCTGCAGGCAGTAATACTGTAACATGGAGACATCAAAACCTACTGGCTGAGCATGAGCATGTTGGTTTTTCTGCTTGAGAATTTGAAAGGGCCAAATATTACATGATTCATATCCATAGATAGTATTTAATCTTTATTACAACTGTGAATACGAGTATATACTCAGGGCTCTCCGTTGTAGTTATAAGTGATATTTTTCTTGGAGCCTAAGGTGTCAGAATCGATGGAATCGGTATCGGTAGAATCGGAATCGAAATGTCAGAATCGGAATCGGGATCGGAATCGATAAAATTTTGGAATCGACCCATCACTAAAATTAACCTATGTCATTCAGTTAAGGAGACGAGATAAATTAATTCGTTAAGTCGGCTATTTGGATGCATGATATCTAATGGTTTTGGCTATTGCATAGCAATGGATTTTGACGAATATATGAACAAAGAATAAGATTTGTGGCAAGCAATACTTTTAGTATGCATGAAATGGAAGTAATTTAGTGCATACTTAGCGCAAGTTCACATTTTATAAAGAGAGTTTTAAGGCTATTTCATCAGGCTAAGCAGCATTAGGATGTTCTCCCAAGGAACCAATTTGTGCTATATCAAAAATGTGCTATGCAAGGCAAAAGTGTATTTAGAAAATATTCACTTAATGTAACAGCTAAAAACATCAAATTTGCCATTGCTTTTTCAAAAATTCACTCAAATGCTCATGAATGAAATTTCAGGGTTCCAAGGAATGAATTCCTCTGTGGTACCTAAAGCCAGCATAACAGTTTGATGCATAACAGCATAACATGTAGTATATATGTATTTAGGTTATTCTGGATCCCTTGTATAAAAAATGAAAATGCTGGAATAATAAGGACATTCAAAATAGTCTTAACTATCATTATACTATGACCTTTAAAGAGTGTATGATATCAGTTACCTTTGAGTGGCAGTGTACCAAGCTACAGTAATGAGTGTATTCACAACAACATCAACTGGAATGAGATCCACAATGAGGCGGTCATCACAAATTATGCTCCGGATAGTTCCTCTTCCTATTTCCATCATGATTCCAGTTATACCGCAGACATTATCCACCCATCCTGGGAATGGTTCTTTCCATGCTGCAGTGACTGAAAAATACAAATATATTGCAGATAAAATGACACGTTGAATAACATCCTGAAAGAGGCCTGATTCTCTGACTGACCAAATGTAACCACTAATTCATGCCGCAATATCAACCTTATCTGTTGCTACTGCACAGTTCTGGTCAGTGTAACCACAATACCCACATACATGCTCGCCTTCAATCACTTCAAAACTTAACACACACATGAAATTTTAAAAAAACTTCTCTACCTTAGCTGTCTGCCATCCTGAGACAGTCAAGAGTAGAGGCACTCCTAATGAAAAAATGACCATGTCTTTAGTCAGTTAGATCAAGTTCTGTAGATGAATTGTGATGTTTCTTTCGAATGATCTGCATTTTTTATCTTCTGGGAGTCAAGGTACTGTGCTTGCAATCATCAGATGGGTTTAGAGCAACCAAAGTGTCACAGTGAAAAGTGTTAAATATGCTTCACACTTTCACTGATTTTTATTGGCCATTTTGATGGAAAATGTCGCCATGAGCAGCAGTGGTTTTTCTGCATAACCAATTAGATATGTCTCTATGGATACCATAAAAAATAATAATAAAAATCCTACGGTTGTTTTAAACAAATAAAACGAAGGATGCCTGGTGCGTCTGCCACACACAGCATTGGCAAAGCTATGCAACCCGTATCACATGCGTTATGTATCCCGCTATACAAACATTTTAATCACCCTTAACTTTCATCTAACGTCCATATATTTTGACTTATTTTGCAAAGAGATAGATATATGTATTTTAAAATTTGGAGCATTCGAAGATGACAAAATTTTGATTATTTTTAATGAATTAATATTTTTGGTGTAAAATAATTACAAACTCATAATTTACTCATGGTTTTGGGATAACTTTCAGGGATTATACTGAAAAAACACTGGAATGAAGAGTTCAATTAAAGTCAGGGATAAATTTAAGACTTAGTGATGAAAACTTGTTTCAATAAATTAGCATACTTGAAATTATAAATCATTATTTTGTACAATTTGCAAGAATGGAATATCCTGAAGCATGAGTGTACCCCTTTTTTTATGGGCAATCTGGATAGTAAGGGCTAATATCTTTCTTCACTCTATTTTTGGCACACACTCTGCACTTCTTTCTTCCTTTTCTTTTCATTTCCAAATTATGTGGTGAGTGAATATGTTTGGGGGAACTAATTGAAGACATTGCCTCAGGTTGGACATTTAGCAATGAATTTATTATTTTATCACGGTATTCTAACAAATTTAAGCATTTCCCAGTAAATCTTTGGTATAGAATGAAAGAATGAATCATTATTATCTGAATAAAGTATATTCTCAACTTTAGGTACCAACATAGAGTTTTTGTTTTGCAATGATAAGAAGACAACAATTGATCTGTCTTGTCTATGCCTCCAATACGTTTATTGTAAGCATTCACCATACTGGGCGTAGTTGAAATCCTTCCCCGCATGCCCACAAAATCATATGCATACTCAGACAAAATCATCTTCACATCTCTCTTATCCCTCCATTTCAAAATGCACACCTCCATTATATTGTAGATATCTCCAAAAATCAAGCATATCAATCTATTAAGAAGGCCCTGAGCACCTAGTACTTTCCTGTGGCAGCGTCATACTTGCAATGATATTTTGCAAGAGGGCGTGGATGGATGAGAGTGAAAGGAATGCCTCAACGACACTGCTTTTATGGGCCTTACGTAACGATGTCCACATGAAATGAGACAAAATGTTACCCTTTTATTTCACACATTATTGTGATCGTCTTTGAATTCCCGGTGTTACATTTCCATCATATCGGCATTGAATTTCATTCTCAAGTTCAATACTATTAGATCCTGTGTACAATATTTTATCTTGAAACGGTGGTCGATTTCAGTTTCATGTGTAATGTATACGCAGAGTGGTGATTATATAAATTCCTACCTGTCAGTTAAACAAAGTATTACCCTGTGAAATTGAACCATAATATAATGAGACACTTGTCTATCATACTGTGATTCGGTGTTTTGTGGAACAGCTGATTGATTATTCAGCAACTTTTTTCATTATATTTAAGTAAAATTTGGCAACATTACGGCATATTAACCTAATAAATACGCTATATGGAAGAATCAAAGAAGAGTGCAATGAATTACAATTCATTATTATCGAGGGGCATTACACAATGCCCCTTGATGTGCCTTATGGTGATAACTTCTTAGAGCTAACTTTTTCGGTGTTATGCACGATAAAGGGATATAGAAAATTCTGGCATCGAACCTGTGTCAATAACGCATATTATTTTTCAAGGGATTTATCATCACAAAACGTAATATCTATTATGTTCAAAAGAAGCAACCATGAAAATTGTCCAAACCAATGTGTTCACATATTTTAGCTATCTTCAGATATATCTACACATTTCCACTGTTAACGTACAAATAAACTTAATAAAACACTTTATTTGACAGAAATAATATTCAGAAAAGTTTTGAATGCATACAAGATGCATTTATCTCTGGTTCCGAGTCGATTAAGTTCAGAAAAATGAAAATACTATGAAAATTATGAAAAAATTCAAAGAAAGATGAAAAAGTAGTTAGATAACAAATGAAAGGTGATTCCTAGAAACGACGGCCAATACTGAATAGTACGGAATGTAATACAGCAGCGAGAGGTAATTTGGAGCACCCAAGACGTTCTTGGCTGATTCTGGCGGCATTTGAAAATGGGTGGTAGCAGGACACATGGGTGCATCCTCCGCTCAGGACAATAGTTTGCGCAGGACTCACTGGTGCGTCCACCACGGCAAAAGTGTTAAGAGAAAAATACAGTAGAAGATTGATAATTCGGAAATCTAATTAACTGAATGATCTAAACAATGGAAGGTTTTCTGGAGATTTGTAAAATTTCAATTTTTTCAAGTTGTGTCACCAAAAATACATTTATCTAAATGCTTTAATTGCCGTCTCAGGGCCTGGCTATCTACACACTAATCCCGTGACAGCTTGCCAACTAATGTGTCGTTTACTTCTGCAAAATATTTCTTTACATGACTTGGGATACCTTGATGTTATGGTTTCGTAGATCACAATGCATGGCGTCAATGTACAATATCTATTCCTTGAACTTTCCAGAATAATTACGAGAGGAATGGAAGTGGGTTGTAGTTTACATTGTGCATGCCCTAACCCCAAAATTACTTAAAATCTCTCCGAGGAGATCTGCGCCAACTTATACATTTGTTGAGATCCAACCATCATGAATATAATATCTACCAATTTTTTTCATGTAAATTATCTCATTTTGCTTCAATGAGAATCAAAATTTTGTTTAAAACATGTTTCTTCCAATGCCGTTTTCCCAGCTGAAAGCACTCTTTTCCAATCAGAAGTTCGTTTTTCTTTTAATTCATAGGTGAAATAGCCAGTTGCTTCAAGCTGGGGAGCCTTGCAGTAGTTTTTTTTTATTGGATATGTTAATCCCTTTTTATAAGTAGACGTACCCAAAACATTCTTAACCCATCTTAATGGTGATTGAAATCTGGGATTGAGATAAGAAATTCCATGAAAGGAGCGAAAGGCCATCTTACATTACAATCTAAAGTTGGTTGTTATAACTGAGTCTATAGGCAGGCAACCCCCACCACAAAGCCCACTGCATGAAGGTCCGCTCTCCATATGACTCACTCAGATTAGTAGAAGATTGTTTCTGAAGTTAATGCCATATTAGTTTTTCAAAAATACTCGCGTTCTGCACACTTATAATATTAGCAGTGACTACTAATATTAAATTTAAGTATTAACATTCACAATTGCTTAATATTTATATACCAAAAATTTTTAGAATTCGATCGGGTTTCTCTCATTAACCTCTTCCCTACGCAGGGCGTGATTTCACGGCCTCAATTTTCTGATGCTAAAGATGGAAGGCCGGCTTTTCACGGCTTGAATTTTTCGAAGCAAAAGGCCAAAGGCCGTGTTTTCATGGTTTCGCGGTCAAGCATGCCAAGTGGGTCCCAACAGCCATTAGGGTCCCTCGGCACGAGAGATCCGACCCTTTCCTATTGTCCGTGTGGGGATTACCTCGGCCCATTCCGGCTCTCAGTGTCCCACTCAAGAAAGGTGCTCATGGTCACTTATTTGTTTATAAGGTGGAATAACTAAAAACGTAAATGTTGCATTTTTTGAAAATCAATGCGAGGAATTACATTCTGGATGTTCTGCTGATTGGTTCCAAATTTTTAACGGCATTCTAAAAATATACGTTACTCTGTTAGCAACATTCTAAGTGTACATTTGCGGTGAAATTCGATAGAATATCCGATTTAACTTCTATGAAAAAAAGCCCTCGTAATGTAATAAAATTTGATTCTCTCAGTTCTTTGTCGTGAGCCAAAATTGCAGCGGCTATTTTTAATAACCTCTTACCAACCTTTGAATACAAAGGTATTATAAACGAATTTCACTATAAATACTGATTAATGCATATCCTAAAAATTCGTAAATTTAATGTACCAATAGGGAATGTTTTACGTAGACACATGTTGTTAGAAGCATTCCATACCATTGCAGGAATAAGAACTGCTCTACCCAGGTAATTACTCTCATATTGTAAGTACTCTCATTGGTGTAAGTTTTCTCCTACTGAAATATGTACGTGGAAGATGATAACCTTACTCTTCTCGGAAAAACTCATTTGGCTATGATATAGTGCCGTTTTGCTGAAAACCCTAAAAATAACCGTAGAACTTCGTTTAAAAGTTCTACAGGCATTGCAAAATTAAAAGAATACATTGATGAACTGACATTTAATGTAACAGTAACAATTAAAAAAATTAAAATTGCACTGTCAACAATAAACTGACCGCAAAAGTACGCCAGGTTGGGCTGCCTTCGGGGAAAAGGGTCGAGGATTATATTTGCTCAGTTGCCACGGAAAGGGTCCGGTACCCCGCTAGGAAAGGTCATTAAGGGGAGGAAGTGACTACCTGGTCAGTCCCAAGCCGAAAAAAAAACTCCGTACGGGGCGAAAAAGAAAATCTCAAACCCTTCGTAGAGCCAAAAGCAACTTCCCGCGAAGGAGCTCGGCGCGAAAAGGTTAACCCATTCAAGACAGTGAAGTTCTCGCCTTAGCGTGACTGCTATACTGAGCCCCAAGAGATTCTTCTGTCCCCTCTGAATGTAGCATTTTTGCAGGACATTCGTGAAGAAGGGTCTCGCAGATAATCACACTCTCTCAGCACCAACCTTTTTTGACCCTTCCTAACAGGGACTCTGCATTATCTCGGACTCTGAGGGTAATTGGGTTCCCTTCTTTCGGGGTTTACCCCACCAGCGACATCTGTTCGCATTCAATCATGCTTTGTTTATACAAATTAGCTACATATATGGATAATTATTGCTTGCATGTGCCTTGCAGACTTCCAATTAAAATCCTCATTTTATTCTGAGAATTTTCTAATTTTGAATGAACCTCTACCGTCAGTATTAACTGATTTAATGCATTAACAATTTCCATGTTGACTTTTTTACTGAAATCGAGAAATATGTAAATATTTATGGTAGAATTATGTTTAAAAATTGTAAACGCTGCTCAAAAGACAAAGAATTCAATTCTTAGTTCATATTTTTTGAAAAAGGAACTAATTTTTATTTTGCAAAATGACTGAATAAACAATTGTATGACCGTGGTCCCTTACCGCTAAGAGGGGTATTATAAAACAAGGGGTCCGGTACCTGCTCCCGGTTTTGAGGGCACAGCCTGAGCCCCGCAGTATTGGGTCCTGATACAAAGACATCACACACCCGCGACCGTCATAAAAGGGGGAGAGCTAGGAAACGTATATATAATCGGCATTCGTTCACCTGCGTAGGAAAATCTCAGATGAAAATATACGGCTTTTGTCTCCTGGGTCAAGAAACGTCAAGATGCACGTTTACATTTTTAGTAGGGAAAAGGTTAATTGACCCTTTACTCAACAATGCCTCATTTCCTCTGATGCCAACACATCATTCCGAAGAAAAAACAATTTTTCGGTATAGCAGTGCTGCCAGGTACCTGATCTATTCACCGGAAATATCATTAATCCGCAATATGTTTAATCCCAAGCATTCTGGATCATCAATCTTCTATTGTATACTAATTCAGGCAGGGAATTCAATGACTTGGAGCAACAGAGAAAAGCTTTTTGGTTTCTGTAACTCAATGGAGATCTCTCAGGTAATCAAATGAATGAAGAACTAGGGGTGGGTATGAAAAGCTTTTCCAACAAATCCTCAAAAATTTGACATCACCCAGATAGCAAATAGGATTGCTAGTTTTCAAGTTTTTCTCATGGTCGTATGATAAGGGTTGACATGACCTCAAAAGATATCGGTAAACATTAGTTAAAGTTACTAAATAAGAAAAAAGTGGGTCATTGTGCCAGAGAAGATTTTTTGAAAGGCTGACTTTGCCAAATCATTTTTCACTGAGACAACATCTACTTACCAATGTTATTGGCTTGATTCCCATGGATATTTTGTGATGCATTTTTTGACAATTTCACTGTGTTTTTGAAGTGATTAATAGCCCAAAATTGGCATTTTTTAAAATTAATGACTTGAAAACGCAGTAGCAGCATCAGGTTAAGATTTCCAATTGTTTTTTTACCTATAATTTTTAGAGCGCTGATATATTCACAATATATAAGAAAAAGTATTTCAATACAAGGAGGCTGCTGGAGGCAGGTAACAACAAAATCTTTAGTTCTCCTCTCCAACCAACATTTTGCAAATAAATTCAACTGATTCAGGCCTGTTAAAGTGGATGCTTGACAAACTGAAATAAAAGGTAGTTGCACTTTTCCCCAATTACTTTAATGCATACAACATGTTTCCACTCACAGCAAGCAACATGATGTTTCAAGTGTGATGTACGACACGTTTCGGCTCTGGTCTTTTACCAGATGATGGTTCTGTTTTGCCTAAATGCATCATATGCATTAAATTAATTATGGAACAGTGTAACTAAGTTTTATTTCAATTTTACACATATACCAACAATTAATATACCCTCAAAATAAAGATAGGCCACAAGAATATGCATATAGTATTAGATCCCATATAGAAAATAAGTTACCAATGTTATGAATTAGATAGTGAAGGAGCAGTTTGAAAAATATTAATTATATAAAGTTATATAGTGAAATTATTGGAAAGAAATAGAAACTTGATAAATTTTTAGCTATTTCCAGCCATCTCACCAATTGATGGACGTACTATTGCTGCTGGAAGACCTTGTGCTTCTTCATTCACTATGCTCTCTGCCAATGCTTTGGTAAAAGTATATGTATTAGGATGGCCGCTAATGAACCTTAGGGATAGAAATACAAAATAAAAATCATGGCACAAACAAGAAAAATAATCCATTTCAAATATGTACAGCATACAAATGAATCAAATGAATTATGAAGTGGAAACTAATACAAAATATAATTGATAAGACAAATATTAAATACTGTTGACCAATTTCATGATCAAAAATCAAAATATTCATTGTTAACCCTCCGTCAGTTGCGTCACATTTTTTACTACTATTTGTCGCACGGCATCTCACAGACACCATTAAGCAATGTTTAAAGAGAATACATGCAAGTAGAAATGACTGTTTTATCTATGAAAATTCTATCACCGAATATTTAATTTCTCCTCATATTCTATATCTCATATTTTATACTTCTCACATTTCCTAATGAGTGCAGGATTTGTGGCATATAGTCAGTCCGATGATGCTTTTACTTTGTACTCCTACTTTGTTTTCGACAAATGAGAATAGAGAAGTTTCACGTAACGGATTTTGCTCAGAACTTAGCAAATAATTTTAACCTCAGGTGGATTTATTGATTTTGGAGACATTTCATTTTGAAAACGAATTTAGTTGAACTTGAATCAAAACATTTTCTCCTGTCAGATTGAAAAGCTACTATTCAAGGTAACTACAAAATTGTTGTGTGTATAATTACAGTTAATGTTATCAATCTACATCTACGTCTACACCCTGCAAGTCACCATAAAAATGAGTGGTGGGGAGAAACAGTACCTATATAGTATATTCCGAAGTTCACTCAAATTATGTGAGAAGCATAGTAAATATGTATGTTTTACGCAATAATAGTTTTATTCAGGTATTATATTGATTACAATAAAAAATGTGCTGCAATAATATGCATATTTAAAATTAAATGCTTAAAAAGCTGTTTGTTTAACTTATAACATATAAAAACACTTTGCATTGAATATCTAAGTATCTATAATGTATTGTAACTCAAATTATCGCGTGGCATCAACCAGACTCCAAAAGCAACAAAATATCAATATTTTTCCAGAAATGTGACATAACATTGAATCACATTGGTGACTAATTCAGAAGCATTAAATAATAAGATGCAAGGAGGGTGAGTTTTCTAACAATGAAAACACGATGTGGGCTGAAAAAAGAAAATGGCTTTGTGCCTAGTAGATGCCACATGACCAACGGAGGCTTAAGTACATGAGCTTGTTAGGAATAACTAAAATTGTAACCGCATTATAATTTCTTTAAGCTTTGCATGAGAATTAAAAAATCAATATATACATAATTTCAACAGTGAAGTGGGAAACAGAGATGGTGTTTTGACTCCACCTAATTTAAAACACATGACCCCAAAATGCACTGGAGTGAAGGTCTCACTGCAGGAGCAAATACATTCTAATTGAAACTGTTAAAATAAACAACTTTATTGTGTAATCACATGGGGTAATAAATATATGTGTGAGCAATGAGTTTTTAACTTGGGTAGACTTGAAGTTAATCATTGATAAGAAAGTATGTATGTATTTAGAATTTGGAACTTGAACTCCCTGAATCCTTATGGTCCAGTCAGACAAGCAAAAAAACTAGAGGATGAAAATATATAATAAACTTGTCTTTTAATATATTTGACTCAGCAGGAGATGTGCATCCAAACACTTGGTGTGTCAAAAAATGAGTGCCTACCGTCAAAATTAGTGCTTAAGAGTTGTTTAAATTTTCTCAAACTTTGCATCCTTAAGTGTATACTACTATAACTGTAGTTTTAATCACATTGTAGCAGCAGAAGTACAACAAATAGAACACATCAAAACAAGGCAAAAAATGCATGTCAATTTGCAATACTGAACGCCGCTCTTCCAATTTTTCATGAAGACTGTGTTTTAGCTTTCCAAGGGATAGAAGAAGATATCTTTTAATCACAAATTTTCATGTGCTGCCTTGTGAAATCAACTGTCATAAATGAAATTTGGTGGATGTTGGTAGATCTACATAGCTTCATAGAAAATGTGGCTGAAATAGTGATGTTAACTTCTGCCTGTGCAAAAAGTTGATATACATGAGTTAGGGTGTTGTACCTTGGTAACTAATCGATTGGCTGTAATAAAATAAATTGAATATTAAAGGAAATCTATTCCTACCTTTCCTTTATACTATCAGTCACTCATCATATTATTGACAACTCTTTTAATCTGACTTTCTATGAAAAATTGTACCACTTTTTTGAGCTTAGAAAAAAGTATGTACCTCAACAATCAATACTATTTTATTCAGAATTTCTCCATGTATTGATACAGGACTCCATACAATGGAAGAATGGACTCTTATAAATGCATATCTATGAGCAGAACAAAGTAGTAATAGCATCAGTACCAAAAGTTATTGTTAAAGAAAACTCTGCTATTTTTTATATTTAAAGACAATTAAAACCTCAGTTGGCACCAAATGTATGCACAATTGACAAAAAGAAGCCCTATATATTTAGAGATTTTAGAGGATATCAATGCAACAATATGGACTAGATTTTGGTGACAGCAGCACAGCCTCATACCGGTCTAACATGAACTGTAAATTATTTTTGTGCATGGTTGCTGAATGAGATGATCTGATGAATGCATTGATCCTACACTGCTGACTAATGGGGTTGCAACGATTGAAACTGCCTTTGTGATTCTTTCCACAACCGCGCCCAAGAACCCTACATGAGGACGGTTACCTCCATGCACTTCCGCAAATCATTTGCCCAAATTTGTATCGCAAGTTAATATGGTTCCTAATTCTGCCGATAGCAGCGCTGACCATATACTGTAGGCAGCCTCACATCCATTTTGCCATTACCTCTTATGGGAGATAAGTGAGCGTCTCTTCGAAAATCAAAGATTACTCAGTAAGAAATGGGTTTACGTAATTATTGTTAGCCAAGATGCTTTTGCGGAAATTCATCTGCGAAGGGGAATAATAATAAAAATCAGGAGTTTGTTACATATGACGTACTAGAGTGTAATGTGAGTGTAAAATTAGCAATTAGTAAAGTTAATCACTGCTCCTACAGTGTAAATTTTATATTTCGAGTGTTAACTCAATCATTTACTATGTATACATAGCCATAAAATGTGAGCGCTTCCATGTCTGTATAGCGTCGGAGATGGTTTAAAGTCGTCAGCTTGTGCCGAAAAATTGTAAACAAAGGTCCACCATGTTACAATTGTGTCGGTAGGCTACAACACCACCTGAGCTTTTCTCGAAATAGTCTGTCAAGGTATCATGGCAAACAATCTTGAATGCTGCAAATTTCTTGTATTTTCATTCATTTATCGATTTTCTTCCTTGATTATTTTGTACATCTGAGGTTAATTGGTGGATTTTCAACTTTTTCAGAAAGTTAAAATGGTTTTTTGCGGAGGGCACCAGTTTGAATGTAATTTCACTTAGCTGTACTATCACAGGCATCTGCATCTATTCCATCCCCTCAAATACTGATCTGACTGTTATCTAACACATCCTATCAGAAAAATTAGTAAAACTCATCATTGTTCACTGTAATTTGGTAAAACAAAATTGAGAAATAACATTGACTCCCTAATATAACGTCTGTTAGCTGCATCGCCTGCACTTGGTGCCACACTAGCAGCCAAAGTTGGAACTTGAATTTCTTGCACGACCATTGATAACATAGTCAAGATAGGAGATTCCTCATGTAGGGTTCTTGACCGTGCCAATCACTTATGATGGAAACAAACACATCTCGGCACCATTTTGTATCCAACATATAAATTCAGTATGTTACTTGACCCAGCTTATTGGCATCACTTTAGAATTGATTTTGATAACAAAAGTTAAAAAAAAAAAAACTGATTGGAGCCACTGGGGTGGCACATCTCATGTAGCTCCATCTGATATTGACCTCAGACTGACACTCGAATTGCAACAATTTTATCAGAAATTCGCAGTAACAAGACCCTGTAGTGAGTACGTGAACCTCGAGGCAGTGGCTAGAACCAAGGCATGACCCATGAGTGGGTCACAACGCATAAAATGAAGTGCATCCATGACCCAGCCATGGATTCCACCATATTCTGAACTTGAGTAGAGAGATGCCACTCTGCTGGGAATGCACTACCACAGGGAATCTACCCACCACAATGGTAACGAAACCCTTGGGTCGGGTTCGCGGGATACACTCCTGAGGCGAGGACTATAAGCGATAAGCTTTTTTCCTCTGCCCCCAGAAGGGGAAGGACGAGAGGGAACAAGGAAAGGAGGCGCCGCCGCGATAGGAGCCCGACGACGCCTCCAGGGGAAGGACGGGGAAGGAAGGGAGGGGACGAGGAATCCTGCACCGTCACAAAGGCGGGCAGGTCCTACCACTAACGAAACCAAGCAATACGCAATTAATATGCTACCAATTTTAGTAGATTTCTACCCACCACAGCCTTAATTTAAGGGATTGAAGAAGGAGAATGAATATTGACCTGAAGATACCATATGCATTTGAATGGAGAATAAAATTTGTCGGCCAGATCTTCAGATATATTAAAACATAATTTCAAGCAGAACAATTGATTTCAACTAAGTAGTACATGAAAACCTTCAATCAAATGTATTTGACATGTACGTAATAAAAGCCCAGAATATGATTGAATCACAGACAGAACATATCATCCAAACAGATGATACCTGAACTTATATACCAAGCATTATCAAAATCAAATCCAGTTCAAATCAATATTTAAACTGGCTTATTAGTGTAAACAAGAGATGAGAGTGAAAAGCAAGGCATTTTCCATAACATTAGTGGATATGAAGCCAATGTCTTGAGAGTAAACTTGGGAGATAGACATATTCCTTTGATTATTAAATGGAGTAAATACTTAAAACAGTAATGCAATGAGCCATTTGTAACTAAAGACTTGAAAACTCTTTGAGAAGCCCCAAACTTAACAATGGAAGAAATTGTTCAGAATATAGAAGAAACCACCAGAAAACCAGAAAAAAACTTACACTAAGCAAATAAGAAAATATTTTTTTAAAGCATCAAAAAATTAAATTAGATGGAAAACATGACAGGTAAACCTTGACAAAATAATTAAAACGTAGAATTGTAGGTATATTTTCTTATTGTATACATGGGTACACATATTTTTCCAAAAGTGCTTTTCCATCCTATTTTAATTTCTCACTAATGAAATCCATTTCTTTATGTTCAAAAATGTTCATACCTTGGAGTGAGGGTGTTCAACACATCATCTTTGATGCCCTGAACACACTGGAGCATTTTTTGAGGGTCAGCTGGAGGTGGGTAAACTTCTTCACCAACATATCTACGAGTTGCATTGGAGTAAGCGGTAGAAACATGCACTAGTGCCTAGATAAGATAGATAAGATTACTTATAGAGATACAGAACATGAATATAAATGATTCTAATAAATTTAATAATCAAATATGTACTTGAAGGCCTTATCAAAACCTTAAAGCACAATAATTTTTGTATGCCACCTATTTCAACCAAATATCATGGAAATAAAAAAACACATACCACACAAAGAGCATGAATAAATATTTATCCAAAGTCAAATAATATCTGGCATGGCAGTTCAAATCACCTAAGTACTAATGTGAACACAATTATTGATTATAAATACAAACATAATAAAGGGTACATTAGGCTACAGATGATTCAGCCAAATTATAAACTACTGTATTAGACGGCATATAAGATGCAACCTAATTTCAGTATGGCACGCACAAAGAAAAAAGTTCATACAAAGGCACAGCACACTAACAACTTAAGTTAAATAGTTCCTTTTAGATCTTATATGATAGTATGAATCGAAGGGAGATAATGAATGAGATTGATCGTATAAATTTGATCAAGCTCATTTGACATCTCCCTCCCAACTCCTTCAATGACGCAGAAGAGATCAAAGCAAAAGTAATATATAATAAAGTAAATAAACTATTAATAATGTCACATAATAGAAATGAGCTTAATAATTGCAACAACAACTACATAGGTATAACATTTTTCAATTGAAAAATAACTTTGTATCAGTAAATGTAATAGAGACCATGTTGAACACTAACCCATGGAGGTTGAGCCATCACATATAAGACACTCATGTTTTTTTAGGAATTATTTTGGAATAAAGGTGTCTTATATGCTGTCAAATATGGGATATGAAAGTGCATAGAATTGCATGATACACAAAACACTAACTTTAGTCATATTCATACAGCAAACTCCTGATTATCCAGACTAATGATGGGGAGAGGCGGCACGAATAAACGGAAAACACGGATAATACAAACTTTCACTTTAATTTCATATAATTTTCACCATTTACGTAAATCAAAAAAATTTACTGTTATTTACGCACTTTGTCCGTTCTTTTAGATAGCTTTCTTTTCCCAACCGCAACATTTTTAGCGGCAATAATGTGATTGTATTCTTATTCCTACTGCTCCACGTAATACTTGGTTTCCAAAAACCATGCATTCGTGGATGCGAGATTACGGATTCTGAAAAGAGATTCGCACCAAAATTTTGCAAGGATGCTGCAAATCTACTGCGAGACGTCAGGAGCAAAACTGTCACTGTATAAACTCATGCACGGATAATCTGCAATACGGATAAACTGCAGCCGGATAATCGAGAGTCGGCTGTACAACATAGGTATGAGAATTCATTCATTAAAACAGAGGAAAATAAAACATTTTTACAGGTTACAGGACAAAAAGTTTTTGTTTATAATAAGAATACATACTATTATGGATACATGATATAACTACTGAAATAATTTTTAAATAATCAACATGTAATCTCATTAACCCTCTCCCTATTGAAGCTTAAATGCCTCATTCTCCGCTCCGTCCTAACCCGGCCGCCGCCATTTAAGTCGCTCCTTCATAAACCGGCTGAATCTGCACGGCCTGCCCTGCTTCGTTTGGGGCAGCCTTCTGAGCTTCATAGGCATCTGTTTTATCTTGAGAGTGTTTATCTTTGCTAGCAAAGCATCCTTCCTATCTCTCGTTTCATTAAGAAGACGCAGAACGTCGTCACCATAAGCTAAAATCCCGAGACAATAAGGTGCTTTGTTCCAGCGTGGCACATTAACTGAGAAGTAATGAGAGAAGATTTTTAAGCTATTACAATGGGATTTTTAGGAGGGCCAGTTTTGAAATGGTGTGATACGAAAACCCTAGGCCTGCCCTGTGTCATTTAGAGTGACTGTCACATCTAATGGCAATATTTCTTTCTGTGTGGTCACACACAAGCTCACGCTTTTCCTATGTCACATGGCAAGGAGGCATAGCTCAGCTCAAATGAAAAGAAAATTAATCCCCCTCAGTTCTGTTTGTGGGTGGTCACAGGCACTTTCACACTTTCCCTATCTCATATGGTGAGGAGGCGAAGCTCAGCTCAAATGAAAAGAAACCTAATGCCCCTCAGTTCTGACCATGGCTTTGTTAAGTGAGGATGCTATCGCAGAAGAAGTGAACAGAAGTTAATTTTCGAGTGATTCAGATAGTTCTAGTTGTTTGAATGGAGAAGAAGGATACAGTGATAGTGACAGATCAAGTGAAGTAGAACTGGAGGATGACGTTATCCCAAGCGCGAGTGATTTAAAAGGTGACGATCAGGTGCATGACTCTTGGAGGGACACCCTGATTTTTGAAGAACCGTCGGAGTTCAAAGAAGAGAGAGGGCCTATTCATAATTTGGCGATAGGTGACAATGAATTTTCCTTCCTAAAATATATGCTAGGGGGCGAAGATTTTTTTCACAACATTATCAAGAACACAAACAAATATGCAGAACATCTTCAACATTCCTCAGGAAAGGCTGACAAAGACTGGGTAGATGTTACGTGCGATGAAATGGTGGCATACATTGGAGTGCTTGTATACATGGGAATATTCGATTTGCCTGAAAGCAGGGATTACTGGCATAGCCAAGATGCTCAATTGTTCGTGACTGTATGACCTTTGGAAGATACACAAAAATTTCAAAATATTTCCATATTAGTGATATATGTAACTCAGGAAAAAAACAGGGAGAGGAGGGTTTTGATGTATTGCATAAAATTAGGCCGCTTCTTGATGTAATGGAAACTTTTCAGCAAAAGTATAAACCAGGTAGGGAATTAGTAAGTGTTGACGAGGCGATGGTTGCTTTTAAAGGACGTCATTACATTAAACAATACATCCAAGGAAAGCCAACGAAGTGGGGATTTAAAGTTTGGGTTTTAGCAAGCTCCCATGGCTACGTTCTGCAGGGAAATGTGTACTTAGGGAAAAAAGATAAAAGAAATCGTGAAATGTTTCTTGGGACGCAAGTTGTAATGAATTTAATGAAAAACTATTTAGGGAAAAATCATCATGTGTACTTCGATAGCTTTTTTTCGAGTGTGTCTCTCATGAAATTACTACTTATGAATAACAAATATGCATGCGCTACCACAAGATCATCTCGTAAAGAATGGCCTGCGGAATTTAAATATCCAAAAAAACTTAGACTCCAAAGAGGAGAGAGTAGAAATTTACAGAGCGGAAAAGTTACTGCAACGGTTTGGCATGATAATCGGGATATTTGTATCCTTCAAACCAATTGTGATCCCAATAACAAAGTCTATGTGCAAAGAAAAACAGGAAAAGGGAACAAACAAACTATGGTATCCTGTCCAAATTCAGTTGCATTGTACACCAAATACACGGGTGGTGTTGACAGAGCTGATCAAAGATGGTACTACTATGGCTTAGGTAGGAAAACAAAAAAATGGTGGAAATATTTATTTCCCTTCGTCGTAAACACAGCTATAGTGAACAGTTTTATTTTGTACAAAGAAACCAATTCACCCTCAAATACTAGGCATGGAGTAACACAGAAGAATTTTCGTTTAGCACTTTACAGGCAGATGATAGGGAAATTCTCCTCACGTAAAGTAGTGGGACGTAAAAGAATCCTTCCGATGGGCACATTTTCACAGAGACAGCAACACTCTCTTATAAAGATCGTGGGGAGAAAAAAAGTGTGCGCCTATTGCAGCTCAAAGAAAAGAAAAACTCCTGCTGGTCGTAGCATAGAAATGTCATGGAAATGCATCGGATGCGATTTACCTCTTTGCAAACTAGGATGTTATCATCAATATCACCAAGAAAATGGAGTTGAAGGAGGGAATTAAATTCAATATAAGGTAAGGCCAACTTCTTTCAATAAACTAATATATTCTTAAAACGTATACAAATTTTACAACAAATCACTTAAATATATTTCGAGTTAATGTAAGTTAATTGAAGTAACCTGCGTCAGTTCCTCATCGAGGAGAAAAATAGGTCTACCAGTGGGGCAAATGGTATTTAAACTTCATGCATTATGGGGAAATGTTTACGGCCGGTTTCGGGCGGTTTAGGAAGGAGAGGGTTAATGATCTAAATTACCCAATAATTTTTCAGGTATAAGGATATCTATTTCAAAATTTTACAGACCAATTACTTTCTAACCAATTTTTTAATGTAAATGTCTACAAAGCCACATAAGAGAGGAAATCTAAGTGAGACGTTTATAACTTCACCACATAATTGAATATTCTGGTGTGGTCCATCAGAGTGGGTGCCTGCATTAAGGATTTTCAAAAACCACATGCATGAATATTTGATACACTATGTAAAGAGTGTTGAATCACAGACAAGGAAAATGTACCAAATTATGTAATTTTACCTACACAAGCAGGTGCTTCTATATACCAGTCCATTCAGTACTACTCACCATTGACCCAAAAATAAGGGACTCTCTCCCTTGCTGAAGGCTTTAAAAGTGGATGAAAAGAGGGGCAATAATTTCACACATTTTTCATTTTAAATGAGCCCATTTTTACCATGCACATTTCATCAATTAGCATACTCTACCATTGGCCAAATATTGTGACCAAATAGATAGATGTGCTCATTACCAAGGTCTTAGCCATCAGGTTCAGGGGGCCATACAGCTCAAATACGCCAAAATGTTTGGGAGAAGTTTTAAACATAGCCTCCACTAATGATCCCCTCCCCCAAAAATTATTTTCTGACTAAAACTTGGCCTGCTGACAATTAGTCACATCATTTTTATAATGCTTCAGGTATGTTCATATGGCTTTGATATACAGTCAAACTTGTATAATTCAAACTCCCTAAATTCCAAATATTCTTTAATTCGAATATTTCTCTTGGCCCCTAGCAATTTGTATTCAAACAACGCTAAAAAATAATGGATAATTCGAATTTTTGGTGAGTCAAATTAAGGTATAAATTATAATCTGTGACTCAAAATAATTGTGAATCCATCGGAAAACATACTTTACTAGCGCTATTGTCAAAACGTTTGTGTTAGACAAATTGCGTGCCAGCGTAGAGTCTGATGACTAACCCTCCCCCTCCAGCCCGCCATGGAAGGTTAGAATAAAAAAGTTACTATACTTTACTTCATACTTTTTAAAAATAAATATTCCTGTTTTAAGATTACTTTAATCTTGACAATAGGTGCTAATCAATGTATTTCAAGAGAGCCAGTGTAAAGGGTTTTGATTGGAAATATGAATTTTATTGTTTTTGGCCTATTTATGAAGGACTTCTTTAATTCTAATTTTTGGTAATTTGAAGTATTTAACTGGTCCCTTGGTGTTCAAATTATCCAAGTTCCACTGCATAACATTTTATAATAGTGCAGTTATACTTTTCCATTTCATTAATCTTTCCGAAACGTATCAATCCACATCAGGGCATAAAAAGAAAAAACTTCAAACGGAATACAGTTTTATTGAAAGGGAATGATTATTTCCTAAGGAGCTTAACCATGAATGCCCAATGAAACTGTTCTAGTCAAACTAATAAAACTGGCCTAGTATGTAATATGAATGCATTTGGTGAGAGTTCATGGTTAAAACTGCACAGCTTTGGAATTCAGTTCACAAGTAGGTCAATCCAAAGTGGAGCTCCAAATGAAAAAAAATTAAATTTTATTTCACAATAAATTAAATAGGATAACACAATTGATGCTACACAGCTCATCTACAATAGATCCAATTGGAAAAACTCCTGGCGCAAGGCCTTATTTCATTTTTTCTAAAGGAATGAACTCTTCAAGTAGAAGAGCCATTCCTACCACCTAAAAACTCATCTTGTGCATTGATTTTTGATGAATCACCATGGTTAGTAAAGAAAAAATAAAACAGGCCATTACCTGAAGATTTTCTATCTCCTTGCAGAGCTGAACCAAACGTTGTGTGCCAAGGGTGTTTAACGTTGCAGCATTTCGAAGTCCCTCATTGAATCTTACAGTGGCAGCAGAATGGAAAACCACAGAAACCTGGCTGCAAAGCCGCTGTCGGTCAGACGGAGACAAGCCAAGGCCAGCTTCACCAACATCTCCTGCTATACTCACAATCTAAAGACCATAAATCATGGAGTAGTAAAAACAATACACATTTAAAATTACAATATGCCTTATGCAAGAATATATTCTAAATAGGTAATCCAACATATTTTTAAGGTTCATTGAGCTTTATTTGCAAAACATAATGCTGTTAAAGTAAGCAAACTGTAAGGAAGTTTTCCTTACAAAAAACTCAGGCATATACCAATTTTATGAATGGCACTTTCTAGAGTCACTCACTAACCTCAAATCAACTACCAAAAATAACCCACCAAGCAGACATATCTTTACCACCACTTGAGGAAAACCATCGCCTCCATCAGAAAAAATATGCGTAAAAGAGTTATTCCACATGCAATAACTGTGATATGATTATGTGCACTGTGTTTTGCAACAGGAAAATCTGTTCAAATTTTTGGTTTTACAGTTGAATTTCTCTTCCCAACGGTCATAAATTTAGTGTGCACTTCTCTTCATACATATTCACCCACATCAGCTGCAATATAATCCACCTTGAAAAATGCATTATTTTTTTCTAGCTGCTTTCATCCAAAGAGAGCATGAAAGGATACAGTCATAGTTCCTCCTTGTAACTCAATATGAAAATACAATAATTTTATAAAAAATTATAGGCTGGAACTCAATTACAGAATACCTTGCACTTAAGGTGACTTTGACCTAGTCGTTCTGAAGCTTAAACGACCTCTTATGAAGTGAAAGAAATACCTAATGGCAAAGCAGTTGCAAGGTTGAAAGTTATTTTGGATTACTTTCAAAGGAATTACCAATGACAATTATGTACTTCAATTGAGTGAATAGGGAGTTTCCTATTACTATTTGGATTAATCTCTTGTTAGCATAACAATAGGAGGGTCTTCTACTGTTTCCCCCAATGACTCCTTGATTACCTTTAATTCACTTTTTGATAATTACTTTCCCAAGAGGATAACCATAAGATTATTTTAAATAGTGCTTATGGAAGATTGATCTTAATTAAGTGATGATTGCAAACTGTTAGTTTGGAGCAGAGGATCTTAAGATTTTAAAATTGCCATTATGTACTAAGCTACTTTCAGCATTGAAAAATTACAATAAATAATTCAGTAACTTGGATAAATTATTATCGATGTGATGATACAAAATTTATTCGAAGAAGATTAGAGAAGAAGTATTTCAATTCCTAAGAGAAGCACAATAATAAATTTTCAGCTAAAATCTTAAATTGTGGCACTTGATAATTGGAATTCCAGACATGGTATTAACTGAAAGGCACAATGCACAGTGTAAGTGCAGTGGCAGCTTGCCCATAAGGACTCTCAGACCTCCCAAAGATTTGAAAAAGGAAAAAAAAAATTAAGTACCCATTCAATTATAATTATACATCTAATTAACCAAGGTGTTTTTTCAATCCCATACATCAAATATGTAGGAAAAACACACAAAAATAGCACGAGATATTCGTATTTGTATCCGAGGGGCGCTGGCCAGAACTTCCCAATCCATCACCATGCACTTATATGAAGAGTGGTAGTGGTGGAGGCTGTTGGTGCTATGATACGTCTAAGCTTGTGCCTTATGGAAGTCTTGGGATGTCGCCCGAGCATGCGCAGAGCGACATATCTAGTGAGTTGACATCGCCGCACCGGCCGGTGGCTTCTACTTGGTGATGCAGTGTTGCATAACACCTTGTTTTGGTGAACAGTTAACTTATAGAGCACAAATTGTTTTACCGAATGAGTGATTGGTATATAAATAGGCCTATTTGTAGTTGAGTTACTCGAGTTAGAGATTGTTAATGTTTTTTACGTGCTATAAGTGCCATTTTTGTTACCTAAATCATTGCAAATGCAGTAAAGATTTTACAAAGAATGCATTATGATTGCAAAACGAGCAAAACGTGTGCTGTGGGCATATCCATGCGAAAAATGTAGGTGCTAAACCGTAAAGTTACGTATTTTCGTTTTCATTTGCGAAATATGGCAACAAATATAATTTTATTTTTCAAGATCATTGATCAGTACACTTGAGAGCCTGGACTAAGCCAATACGTATGACCAAGAGTCTACTGTATATGGTATTTATTAATCAAGCTTTAATAGGAACATCTGGCATCACAAATTTAATACCTAGATTGCCTTAAAAACTCACTAAAAGACACAAAATATTAAAAAAATATAACCCCCCACACCCGGTTGAGTGTGGCCCCCCCAGCATTTGACTCACGAAGCTCCACTTTGTAAATGGAAATCTCACCATAAAGAATGCCCTCAAAATAAATAGATGTATCAGATCGAAGACTGATGTGGTAATGATGGTCTGCTTCAGTCTCCTTTGGTAGCAGCTATGAGCAGCATTTTGACAACCAAGCTTCAGCAGCCATCACAAGATACATTTTGCTGAAGGCCATCAAAGCTTGGTCAAAAAGACGACCCATTTAGCTGCTATCAAAAGAGAGCAAATTAAAGTAAGAAACATATCAGAATAAGTATTCCGAGGTAAATTATTGATGAGTGATTCAATCTTAACAATGGTATGCAAATAATCTGAAGATAGGAATGATTTAAGCAATGGTGAAAGTAGTTCAATTCGTGGTCATATAAGTGAATTATTAGATCAAATAATGGAATCAACTCCAATTGATATCCTCTCCTGAAAGACTGACTCTCAGAGAGATGCCGGTGTTTTTGAGGAAAAACGTGTGAAATTAGAGACCAAAATTGCAATTTATATTTTCCATGAAGCAAAATAGCTGCTTAAAACACCTCGGATAGCAGATACACAGCATTGAGGGAAAGCCAATGGGCCTGGTGGTTGTTGATTTTTCTTTGATGGGTGCTCTCGATAATGCCATTTAATCAATTATAATTTTCATGGTTGCTAAGCTGAGAAAAGCACAGATAAAGCAACCACAGCATTGTTATGGCCACAAGTGTGGTTATTTTTTACCTTTGAAAGGGCCTGAGGACATTCTGATCGAACTCTCTCGAACACCTGGAACAGACAAAAACTTATTTTAGAAAACTAATTGTAGAAACTTTAGAAAAAAACAATGCTGCGAAATTTTAAAACGTGCACAAATGTATACTATTTCTGGGAATGTTCCCATGCTGACATGGATGAATACAGTGTGCCGACTCCATGAGTCCTGAGGGGGCCCAAGCCCCCTCAAAAATTCGTTATGGGTGTGAGGAAAAAATTTGTCAGGCTTGTCGAGTACCCAGATATCGAGATTCGAGTTATCAGGGTTCTAATGTTGATCATATGACTCTTCTAAAATGCTTAAAAAACTTAAAACTCACTTATTATAAAATTCCCCGGGGCAAGATCCCCGGTTTAAGCCCCCCAATATTTTTTGTAAATCAGCATCCCTGGATGAATAAGATCCATACAATATTTGTTTCGAAAAGATACACTATGAATTAGGTATGAGGAGACTATTGCCTTATGCAGGAATAGATTATTCCTATGGTTTAAATAACCATCTCCCTGGCATTCCTTTATTTTAAAAAAATTCCCATTCAAGCAATGTGCTAATATATAAGTAGATCACCAGAAAATTATATATGAATGCTTAAATATCACCAACCTACTTTATTATAGCCCTGTAGGTCAAGTGTTCTAGGAAAGAGATAATCATACCCTCACATATTGACTTTTTATGCAATTTTGACAATTAAAGACATCTATAATAGAGAGAGATTACAAAATTGTATTCCCTCAATCATACAGGGCCTTTCATATGATTTCACAGTCATAATTATTTACACAACTTACATATTCATTTGGGTTGATGTGTTTCGGAATTGATAAAAAATTCATTGAATTTTATATTTCTATTATGAATGCAATTGAATAATCATATTTCCATAGGTGGACTGTCATCCTAAATAGTATCATATACATTTGTGTGAAAACAATTTTTTCGTATGATTAAATAAATAAGAAATATGAACTAGAAAAGAAGTAGAAGTGTCACAAACACTTACCGGATTTTTCAAAAACTCTGCATGCCTAGCAGCAGCATCCAGACCTCGTTTGGTGCGTATAAGCACATACACTGTGGCTATTTCTGGACATGAACGGAGCAACTTTTCCACCAATGCCTTGCCAACAAATCCAGTTGCCCCGGTGATGAATACTGATCGGCCGCTAAAGAACTCCGGTATCGTTTGGCTGCTCCCATCAGCAACATTTTCAGGAGGGTCCATGGAACCCCTTCAACTGAACAGGTCTTATTTTCCAACCAGCTAGAAGAAAAGAATATGATTTCACAATTACCACATGAAAGAATAACACTGTGGTACTCAGGAATGGGTCAGATCCATCCGTTTCCAAGGTTACAACTTGTATTGAAATAGTGGGCTGACCAACTCTTTGACAAAGGAATTTTCACAAAACTTTTTCTTGGAAGGAAATGAATGCTTGGGATCAAAGCTTACAAGATGTTATTCAGGCACTCATAGAAAAAAGGGATTTTTAAAATTTTAAGTTTAAATTTAATATCATCACCTAATTTATCACCAAATATTGTGGCAAATTCAGAAATTTGGCATACAAATATTAGAAATTATTTGTCATCAGTTCTTTAACCCTGGGACTGTTTTAACATATTACCACCCCAGGTAAATATATTGTAAATTTATCTTTTTAAATGTTGTTTAAACGACATGGTTTGCACTCCCATGTTTTTTAATGGATTTATGGAATGGCCATAAAGACCAAACCCCAACCCCCTTACCCCCAAACTAAGGCACGGTGCCAGAGGGGAGGGGTTTGAGGATAAAGAACCCCTTAAAAAAATTTTCCCTAGCTGCAAATACTCATGATGCATCTGCTAAGGAGAAGTAAGGAGCTCACACCAGCCCAGAGTTCTGACCTCCTCTGACACTCTATTTTTCGATATACAAAATTTCTGCTTCTGACTATCGATTTAACTTACAGCATTATATAAACGAAAAATATAGATTACTGTAAATGATGCAAAGTTATCCGGTACGTGCGAACTGACAAAAAAACATAAGTACAAGCAATGTAGGCTGTATTTTCGGGGTTTCACCGCGTCGTGGTTGTGTTGGAGACAACAGTTTCTCCTGCATTCCAGCAGGCGTCTTCAGGTCGAGGTGCTTACGCCGTGTTTTCACAACCACGACGCGGTGATACCCGGAAAATGCAGCCAACATTACCAGCGCACCGCGGAAGCCTTCGCACCAACTTCATAAGTACAAGCAATCCCACCTTCTCGCAGGTAAATTTCGTGGAAACGTGCCCGCCACGAAAAGAATTGCAGCAATAAGTCATATTTTTGTGGGTGTAATTCTCTCGCACGCCCCGTCGCGTCGGCCGCCGGATGCATTTGGCGTGATACGGCCACTCGGTTCCTGGTGCCGCCTCCGGGCGTCGCAACTGCCACCCCCACCCCGCTGGGCAACATACGGCGCCCTTCACACGCCAACGACCAAAGCACCCCCGCGACGTCGCGCCCACCCTAACCCCCCTGGCATGGCCGTGAAAGCTCTCTCCTCCGCTGCTTTCAGTGCGAGCCCATTCAACGTGTTCCCTCTCCGAATTGCTAATAAAAACATTCCGCCAAAATACTAGCAATTATAATAAACACTAATTAATGTGGATTCAATGTTCCTGTACTACAAAAAAGGTATGGATATACCCTAAAGTACGGAGAACAGATTGAAGCGAAGGATATACTTTAGGAGCACTACATACAGAGAAGATTATTTAGGAAGTCTAAAATATACTTGAAGACGGCATATTGTATGATTTCAGCATGAGATAGGGAATAGAATTGCTATCCTCTCCTCATTTTAACTTACCTTAACCGAGAATCCACTCACATCGACAGTAATAGTATTGCCTCGCCTAGAAAAAACTGGTCAATTTTGAACACATTCGAAAAGCTCCTTCTAGTCTTCAAGACTTGAAATGCTCACATCTTGGAACATACACCGATTTCAAAACATTCCAAACCGAAACACATGGAAATGCTTATCGCATCCGAGACCACAATTTGCTTCGACTTATTTACCGTAGCAACCAAATTTGCATGGTTGATTTCAATTGGTATGATATTTGGAGTAGGCGACCGACAGCTAAGTTCATTTGCGCCATGAGGGAAGGGGTAGGTAAGGGAGGGTGGAGAGAAACCTGGCGTCGGCATTAGCCTGCTCTTAACGACAGGCGCCAAGGGGACCACGGCTTAACGTCCCATCCGACGGACGGAGTGTTGCGCTTGAAATGTCCTTCACACAACACTCAAGCAGGGATCGGGCAGTCTCTGAAAATTATCTGCCGCTGCCGGGATTTGAACCCGGGCCCACCGAGTGGGAAGCCAACACTCTAGCAACCACACCAACCCGATCCCCTTGATTTCAATTTATTCGCCGGATTTTAGTAAACCTACGCCTCCTTCGCATTGTACAGGCCTAGATTGGGTATAACCATCAGCATCGGTAGAACCCTACCCAATTCTACCTATAAAGCCGCGATATTAGTCCACACATTAGGAATGGTAACCGATTTAGTCTGATGGCCATGGTTGGCCGAGTATATACGTTCAACTGTTCTTAACATGGTATTATTAGGCAATACCGAGTCCTAAGTACTAAAATGTATTAGTATCACGTTCACAGAAAATATTTACTGGTTTTGAGGAGCAATCCTAAATATTCGATGACAACTCTCAGGCTATAATATAGCCGCTATATGGGTATGTATAAATAGGTCCCTTTCGGTGTTCCATAAAACCACGAAATTCATTGTCTAATATACATTCCTTATTTCGGGAGGGTGTCGGTTCCATATCGACCTCTCCATTACATTTTACGTACCACGAGAAAATACCAATGGACTTCATGTCTATTGGTATCGTCTCGTGTAAACATGCTCAAGATGTTTGATACTTAAATTTATAAGAATAATACTACACATGAAGGAGTGCCACCGTATTCCGTGTCCATACCTTCGCGAATGAATCGTTTAACTAATTCGGACTAAAGTATTTTATATTTTATTTGTTTTCCGCAATTCGTGAGCTTCGAGCTTTCTTGATGAAAAAAGTTGCATATACGACTCGTTTGGCAGCGCTGGGAGGCCTACCACGTCCTCAAGGCGATTCTCTGAAGACGCACCCTCGGCCGCAGATTACGGGGGAAAATATGACAGCGATTGAAGGACGAGTAGACTGGGTTTGGGGTGCGTCACCAATTGGGGAGGAGGCCTTCGTTCATTTCGTGAGCGAGTGTGCCGTCCCCCCTGAATTGGACACACATGACGAGGGGGAGTCGCCCGGAGGGCATTCAGATTACTAGGAGGGCCTTGCGTCCAAACAAGACCGAAGCAGATGAGCCTACCAAGAGTTTGAAGAAGGGATGATTGGTGCTTCGAGTCGAAAATCGGCAGGAAGATTCATCAAAAGCCTCGCAGCATTCACCCATGAGGGAACGAACAAGAAGTGCCCTAATATGGAGCGAGTTTGTACACATTTAGATATATAACCTTCTATAAATTTCGAATTATTTAAATTATAAATACGCTCAATTACGAAGGAAAAATCTTAGGACTAAAATTTACACTGCAATTAGATATAAAGCATTCTAGCATGAATTGCTCATTAGAAAATGCTCACTTTTTTGATACTGCGCAGCTGAAGTCGCTACAGGATAGAGCGGATAAGCAAAAATACTACTTATTTTGCTCTACCATGAATATTAACCGTCGTATTTGTAATATATTTAGCTGAAAATTGGTTTGAACAACCAACTACGTGTTTATACACCAGAAAACTATAATTATGAGTGTGAACTATTATGGATACAGAATGGTGAGATTTACTAGTAGTCGTTTCATTTTTTTCACCACTTCGGAATATAATACTTTGAAAGTTGTTGTTTAGAATTCGTAAAACTTTGACTGCTCCCTGAAATAATATTATTTCACATTGAAAGAGCGCCTCGGGACTACATATATGACGCTAATGATTTTCCATCCAATAAAACTTATCATCGCTTAAATAATATACTTCGATTAGGATCTTGAAATGTAGGTCTTTAAGAATGAAATAAAAATTTTTTGGCCAAATTTTCGGTAGATTTTTATACCTTTTTCAGAGTTATGAATGAAAATGATTAATCATAGCCCTGAAGAAGGTATAAAAATATACCGAAATTTTTTATATTTAATTCTTAAACACCTTCACTCCAAGACACTAATTAACGTTAAAAACTGTGGTCGAGAGAAAGGAAAAACTCAATTTAAGTAATATAGCAATAAATGCACCATTTAAACTCATTATTTGTTTTCTCTCTCTATAAATGATATTTTGGTGTTTGGATTTGAAGTAAGCGCCGCCGTGTCGCTGGCACCGAGATGTACTCCAAGAATGCGCCGATGCCGATGATGCTGAAAATAAGTTCGAGAATTCCCTAGATTATACTCCTTTTGCCCTAGCTACTGGATTAGATCATCTGGGCACTTAAACATACGGGCAATGGGAAGTGCTGTTCGTAAAGTAAGGTTCGTAAGGTTGAGACAAAAGTGGGAAGTGTAGCTCCAAAGAGATTTTCACTTATATGGTAATCGATTGTTTGAGGTATTTTTCGAAAAATATGTGTTCAAATCTAAAAGTAACATTTTACTGTTTTTAATTTTAGCTATGCGACGAAAAATAAATTCATTTTTCCCCCGCATTGAAAACAAATATCGCACGATGTACGATTATGGACGCAGTTCACCGGAATATTTATGTTCAGCCAGAATTAAATGCAGCGAATAGCCTTGTCATTTTATAGATTTTCTGAATTCTACACTAAAAATCATGTTTTAAGTCAAATGGCGCACATCTCGCGAAAAATCTCTTAAGTTAATCCAACGGCAAGTTTTATCGTTCTTCGCTGTCTTGGTCACCCGGATTAGAAAACTAAAATTGTCGTCAGACATTGTTTAGCGTATTTTATGCATACATATCACAATTAATCACTTAGTTCTCTTTTAAAGCATAATTTAATGCGATGATTACGGGTGTCAACAAAAGTTCGCGTTAGATAAAAAGGCGTGCTCTACGGCCTCAAGGTCAACTGGGAAATGAAAAAACTCCAATGCCCGTAACAGGGGACCTCGTCGCAGGTATAAACAAATCACTGTGTTGGTATGCTGGAACGGGAAGATTTAAAAGTTCGCGTTCTGTGATTAGCGGCCCCGATCATTCCCTATACTGGTAAATTACCCGCAGCCACTATTTATCCCAAACCTTATCCAGTTCCTTTAGCCCCCTGTGTTTCTGCTTCATCAAAGCTTCATCTATCATAATTTAATATTTTGACCCAACGCGAACCCGACGGGAGGGCTTTTATTTGTGAGAATATACATTCTCTAGAAGTTAAATCATATATTGGAAAAAGGAGTTTCCCCAAGATTTATGTGTATTTCGTTTCAACATCGTTCTATTAATTAGATTTACGTATTTCCAATCACAGGACCATTAGTATCAATTAAGATGCTAACTTTAAAATACTTAAATTTTGGGTCAATATGACCCCATGCACGTAGTTACGTAACTTCACATGAGTGGTCAAGGTTGTAGTTCACGAACATGCCAACAGAAGATCATAACGTTCCCCAGCAAACGCTGATGATCCAATCTTTCCCGCCCAACACCGGCGTGTTCGTGGTCACTGGCAATGCGATGAAGTAACCTACCACTGTCTTCAGGGCCGATGAGTTTGGGCACTAACATAAGCAGGTGACCTAATTAGAAAACAAATATACAACCCAATGATTAAAGCCTTGTTCATCATGGCTTACATTGGCGTAACCCACATCGATAATTAAAATATTCTTGCAATAGTAGTTCAGACGGTTCATCAATCGTGCAATCGATTCCAGAGAAGTTTATGCGATACGTTATAGACGTAACCATCTTTCTTTGAAATGATTTTTTTAATATGAGCTTTTCGCAACTGATGATTAAGCCTAGTCAAGTAACGCTGATTTAAGTAGTTATGAACCAACGGAGTTCGAGACTTCAAGTTTTCAACTCCATACGTTAGGTAGCCAAGTTAACTTTGGGAGACAGGGCTCAAGTCGTTTGCACCATTAAGGTATTATTACGGGGAAGATTTTTCAGGGCGTTTTCAGATAAAGAAAATGACACATTTTCGAATATTTACGGAGAGTTAACTTTTGAGAATGTTGGTGAAGTGCAGATGCCAAGGTGATCCATTACATCATACGCAGTCCATTTTTCCGGAAAGCTAACGAAATAAGTCACAACGCCCCCCTTGGTTTAATGTTTCCCCCGAGGATCTGAGTAACTCGATGAGGGCCGGTGTCGACCCGGAAATAGGGCGTGGCTAAGGGCCGGAGGGGCAAAGTGGAGGGAAAGAAGGGGGAGATGAGGTAGAATGGCCATTCAATTTCCCCCGAGATGAATATTTGAGACTGCTGTAACTGAGTCTCCCCTCACGGAATGGGGAGGATTGTTAGTTTTTTCGTACCGATTGCCATTAAATTAAATTGCCACCTTGTCTCCAAATATTTAATTTGATGATACTTTGCACATTGCACAGACTTATTCAACATCGAGTCACAAGGTTTCTGAAGGCTCATAAGGGCAATGTCCAAAAAGCGGGTCTCAGAATTCAATCAAACTTTATAGAGTTATATTCCATCGAGAGATGTCCTCGAATGACTCCCATATGGAGTAATATAACCAATAGTTTAAACAAAAAACGCAGTTAAACATTTACAGGTCAAATTTATTCACATAAAAGAACCATTCCATGATTTGTGATTGATTCTTAAAAAAAAGAGTCCATAATATCATATTGCATCGGAAACCTATAGGTATCGTAAAAATTCTTTTTGCCGCACGGAAATACATAATTGAAAGTAGGCTTCCGTGTCGAAAAAATGGGGAAGCATCAGAAAGATTTTCATGCATGAAAATAAAATATTCTGTGAAAATCATGGAAACGATGGTGAATGTCTGGCTTCTGTAAAATAAAAAGTAGATAGAAATCATGAATTCTCAAATGAGATTCAATCCTGAGACACCAGCATGGCAGTTGGACCATATAACTACTAGACTATGACTCACGTGTCTCATGCGGTTGTTATTCAAGGACAGCTCTCGATGGGCAATAATACTAAAAAGTTTGATTGAATTCTCGGACCCGCTTTTCGGACACTAACCTTGTCAGCGCCATAGCCACGGTTTGCATGCTTATAGACTCCTTGCTCAAAAAGTTTATCAACCATAACTAAGACGCTCAGTAGTTGAAACTACGGTCGTATTGAGCCAAATTCCATGGACTATAAAAAGTTGTCTCAATTTTAATAAGAAATTTTTTCCACTGCATGAAGACTAACGGAGTTTCTTTCATTCTTCATGCGAGATTGCATTCAAGGCTACAGGTTTATTCCTATTTTCAAATTTGACAAAGATCGCTTAATACCATTAACTCGGTGACGATACAACTATCCACGATCAATTGCAATGTCACATCTATATTTTCTACCGATGAAACGATTTCGATAAGTCAAATTAAGAACGAAAGATTCTATATTTACTTTCTTGGCGTCATCATATTAAAATATGTCCTCTAGCCCCGCATTCAGGTGGAAATACGATATTCAAGCGTTACTCGTAACATAATTTTCAGCGGTTTAAATACGAGTAAGTCAATGCACCACCGGCAATATCACAATTTTCCAATAAATAACTATGTTCACTACTGCATATTGTCTTCAGTTACAGAAGCTTTCGGCAATCAAAAACCCGATACTTCATCTAAATCGATCAAACCTGAAGACGCCTGTTGTAACGCCGACGAAACTGTCTCAAAAAGAAGAATCGACGAGAACAACTCGGAAGCCTAGCTGCGCCCACTGGATCTAAGCCTCCATCAACAAATAAATGGACGATTCACAGATTAAAGCACAAACCTGTTTCTATGACGCCGTAACATGTATTTGAAACATACAAAAAATAGAGCAAACAATATCACCAGTGGCGCCGACTCCATGGGGCTTGAGGGGGCCCGAGCCCCCCCAATAATTCGTTATGGTTGTGAGGAAAAAAGTGTCAGGCTTGTCGATTTTCCCCGGAGTGTCCAGATATCGATATTAGAGTTATCAGGGTTCTAACTTTGATCATATACTCTTATAAAATGCATAAAAGACTTACAATTCACTACTTATAAAATTTCCCGGGAAAAGATTCCCGGTTTGGGCCCCCCCAATATTTTTTTTAAGTCGGCGTGCCTGAATATCACTTGTATTTAAGAAGCGAGTGGATGAAGACAGGCTACAAAAATGCTTATTCACGGGAAATGAAAGACAATACTCTGAATTGACTGCGTAGTGCTTGATGCTCAGCGTAAAAAAGCTAACCTGACCACAAGAGGACTTGCACAAAAATAACCAATTCATACACCTACGTAGCCTTTCCCCTATGAAAAATTGTATAAACCTGTTTCAAATTTTATACAATCTTATACATTGCCATGGCAATTGTATAAATTGTATAAAATTTTGAAACAGGTTTATACAATTTTTTCATAGGGGTCTGACTTACTATAGGAAATGATGAACGAGTACCCTAATAAACACGGTGAAATGAGAATTAACTTCGTGATCTCCCAAAAATAATTAATCGCTGCTAATAAAGCAATTCCTTCTTTAGACGATATTATGCAATAATGGCTTTGAGACTTATTAGTTCTAGATTATTTGCCATTTTTGGGTCTTTTGTTGATTAAGTAACGAGATTCCTTACGAAACTATAAAAAAAATCTTGAAACGCTCGTTTATAAAGCAAGTTGTATTACTGAACGTAATTAGGCCAACTAAGCTCGTCGGAAGGTTGCAACGATTAATTATTTTGAAGTAGAAATTGGAAGAATTAAGGGCACACTATTTCTGAAGAGATCCCGGATCGTAATAAAAAATCGTCATTTTTTATTCCCATGAGAAGAGCATCGGAGACGCGTCACAGGAAAGCGATCCACGAGAACCCTTCATCATCTTCGTGTTTCGATATGGTCGTAAATAAGAACAGAAATCCAATGCTTTGAAAGCCATGAAGCTCTTTCGGCATCGCAGGGAAAAGGAGACGGGTTCGTCTGTAGAACCTAATATACCCCACTCACCAGTATCATGTATCCCGCATTTATATTCTTTATAATTTTTTTTAATTAAAATTTTAAGCTTTTTTTTACAGAAATTAAAATTTTTACTCCGCCAGCTAAACATTGAACAGAAAAAGTGATTGTTTCTATGATAACGGACTCATCATCATGGGTCAACAATCCTAAGATAGGTTTGACACAGCCCCCCGAACAATTACCCTTTCAGCATGTCTTTTCATACAAACGCAATTCTTCTCGTTCACGTACTTCTTTACATGTTCCATATATTTCATTCAAACTCTTCCTTTTCCTTTCTTGACATCAACTTGTCCCTCACATAATTGCTATTCAATTCATTAGTCCATCATATCTCAAGACGACTAATTAGATTGTTTCGTCGTCCTAACAAGGTTTTCTCGAGGCTTCTCTTCTCCCCTACTCTTCTCAGGAATACCTCATTACTTACCCGGTCGATCCATTTGATCCTCATTATTCCTCGGCAGCATCACATTACCAAAGTCTCCACCCTTTATTTCTTCGCTGCTGTCATTGTCCACACCGGACTTCCGTAGAGAAGCATAGCCCAAATTTAAGTTCTGATGGATTGTTTGCTCACTTCTACGCTAAAATTTTCCGCAAAAACTATAATTTATTTTGTTGGGAATGCTCTTCTCACCAGGGCTGCTCTGATAATAATTTCTCTCTCGCTTCTCTCATCACAAGTAATCCTGCTTCCCAAATAACAAATTTCATCCACATTTTCCAATTTTCGTTTCTAAATATTAATATTGGTCTTGATTTCTTCTCTTCGACTGCATCTTAGCTTCCTTAGTGCTTATTTTCAGCTGATGATCACAGACTACCTGTGCGAAATAGATTAGCTATGTAACACTATAAACATTATTTTTACGCTGTCTGTAAACAGATAATATCTTTATTTTATGCATCGATTTATGAAGTTTTAAGTATCTCTATCTCCATACCTCCCGATTCTTCCGCAGTTCTTTAACTAATCATCTATCACTGATGTCTTCCAGCACCTCACGTAAACAAACTTTCTCGCTCTGCCTCTGCATCGCCTTGCTTCTAGGTTCGACTGCAACATTTATTTTGGTTGTCCATTTATCATTCGTTGCTATATACCGTTCAATTGGTGTGTTTTTATTTTCAACTACTATTGCGTCATTTATTTTCATTACTCTTTTGATTGTTTAATTCATTATTCTTTCTTTAATTTTGGCTGCTCTTCACCAAAAGTCGATTTCCGAGGTCTACAAAAGGGAAATTGCATACTTTTTATAAACAGTATGCTGATATACTACAGTAAACACTTAGTACCGCAATATACTTTTTTCCGCTTAAAATTCAGTTTATACACTAGAAAATGACTCCCAAAAGTCTCCCGAGTTTCGCAGGCTAAAAAATACCGCCCCCACTAATCTTTGGCCGTGACGTCATAGTTCAGTAGGAGTCCAAGATCCAAGCCCAAACTGCAGGTTTGGAAGAGCCACGTTGCGTTTAAAGGAGAATATGGGTGAAGTAAGGAAAATTTACAAGTGGTGCATTGTTCCTCTGTGCAATAACACCCCAGAAAAAATTTTCGTCTGCATTCCCACGGAGGAAATTAGAAGAAAAGCCTCAATGCATGCCGTCTGTCGGGATGAACGTTACGGAAAAATAAGAGTATAATAAACGGAATGATAAACCCGTGTGCTATGTGAGCGAAGATAACTTTAATATAAATAATATTTCCATATTTCATTGACCGAATAACTTGAAACTGAGATTTTTCGATAATTCGGCCGCCGTAAAATAATTAAAACTCAACTTCACAACAAAAATCGAGATAGGTGTTTCTCGATGGTTACGATGGACTCAAATTATTTATGGCACTTGTTCAATTTCAGTTACGGAAGGACATAGAAAATCCCATAATGTTTAAAATCAAGGGAGGAAATATGAAAATATAGAGCAACGTTATAATCCTCATGCATTCGAGTGCCAGCCAAGAGGACAGCGTTTTCTTCTACTGTCGGCGTCAAAATGATGTGCCGCTGTACTTTGCAAATTTACATCCTGGCATCACTGCATGCTATAATAGTGAACTATACGTCATTTTAAAGGAAATTTTATCCTAAATTCTGATTTATTTTATTACAAAAAAATTGAAAAACGTAGACACGGCCAGTGCAATAAATGACTCCGCGCACCGAAAAATTAGCCGTTTTGTCAACTTCATGAACTTTGCAACTCAACCTAAGGAAAACTACTACGTCTACAGCATTCATCTTCCACATTAATTTACACTCATCAGTGTGGATTAATAAAATGGCTTTTGGGTATTTTTAGAACTTATATTTTGTTATAAATTAATGAAAATATTTAATCATTATCTTGTCCCACAGTTTACCCCGAAAGATAAAGGAAGTTGTAGATGGAAAAATAATGGAATCCAGAGGTGGTCACAAAAAGTGAATCGCAGCATTCTTTGATTTTATTCTACGCCGGCTTGCTTTTCAGAAAAAGTTGAGTCACAAGAGGAATGTTCCGCGGCCCTTGATTTGGAAACTGTGGAGATAGAGGAAGACGTGTGGATCAGCAATTTCCATTTAGTTGGTTGTCAGGATAAACCAAGGATCCATTTAAAGGTTGTCAGGCCATCGTATAAAGATAGGATCCTGATGTGCACCACAGGGGAAAGGGGGTGTTTGAGGGAAAGTCAAACCTAAAGTTGCCCAAAGAATGTGCAGTTCTATGTTGCTCTTTCCCCAGTTAAAACCAAATAGAATTTGGATTGGGATGAAATTTTCACCACGGGTTCCAGTGATAGTGAGAGTGGAGGTGATCACGGTCATCGTCGAAGGTCATCCCTCTAGGATTTCCGATACGGAATTTTTAAGTGACAACCGATCGCAATGACGATGAGCTCGCCTTTAGAGTAGGTTTCTGATATATCGTGAGAAAAGCTCCCAAAATGAATTAAAGACTCTGTTTGGAAAACATGCACATTTTAATGCTAATTTAGGAAGTATTTCATTTCAAAAGTAACTTATTAACACCTGAAGACGTTGTGTTTATTATATTGATCGAAGGGCGATTGACCGATTCTTTCTGCAGAATAGGATGTGGCTTCGGGGTTTTGAGTCACAAGATGGTAGATTGTGTTGGAAGTTCGTCAATATTATCGCTACTAAATTGAAACATTAATAGTCTGGCTTCCTCAGAGCTTCCTGTTGCCCTCCAGGCAAGATATTTTTAAGTTGAAAGTATCATCGATAGCTTCGAGGTGGAAATAAGTTCACCATAAGACTCTCTACCGGACTGCGCAAAGAATACACATTTCACATGAGTATACGCTTCCGCCAATATTATACGCAAGTCTCACTTTGTTATGAACCATAAAACATTTCAGATGCACATCAGCTACCTTTCCATTTATCGGCATCGACTTTCCGCGCCGACGAAGTCTACAGTTTCACTAAAATACCCTGTTATCATGATGGAATCATTAACAGGAAGCTTGCTAGGATCAGCCTAAGAATAACCATATTCCTTCATCTTTACGCAATCTATCGCTTTCAATAGAGGAGAAATAGATCAAATAATAGCCCTGAAGTCCCAATGAACAGCTCCGATACGTCTGCTCTTCAATAAATGAATCATAACCACGCCGTCGCATGTATTCAATTCAAGTACTATGGCCGTGCCTCCTCGTACTGAACTATGACGTCACTTTTCTACCAGCCAATCATCGGGCGTTTTCGCTTCTCACTTGCATTTGAAAATTCTCTTGAACTTTGATGCATTAAATATCGCAAACCACGTCATAAAATAATAAAAAAAACTTTCACCGAGGTATGCAAACATATATTTTTATATAATTTTGGGGCTATTGATTATATCTGAAATATATGCAAGTTCCCTATTGATTTTCCGATTTTTCCATTAGCAGCCATACTTAACAGTTCTAGGTTTTTATGAACTTCCAAGTTGAATTAAAGATTTTCTTATATTTCCTCCAGACATTGTCTAGCCCCGTAAAAAGCTACTCAATAGTTTTATTGTCTTTTCCCTATACTAAATTAATTCCCAATGGCTTCATTTTATCATTTTGTATTCCACCATTTGCACCCCGAGGTATAATTAATTTTTACAAAGTCCTATTTCTTACTCGTCTTCTTAAATGAGATTCCTCTATATTCTCCAATAAAAATATGTTTTGGTAGGTACCAATATCCAGATCGCTGAGTAGGTATTCTTCCATTTTAATTATTATCCTCGTTATATATTATTTATTTTCATAATTGATTTTTCATTGATTAGTAAGTGAAATTATCGTAGCTATCTCCCTAAAAACTTTTTTTTAACTATCCAAGGGACTTATTGAAAATAATTAGCTGTGATTTGACAGCGGGCTGCAAGTCCATTGACATTTGAGTTAATAACCCACCCACTACAGGTTAATCTGTTCCCACCGCAAACATAGGCACTGTCCCCTTCACCAGTCTCACGCGAAGGATTAATCATTCGGGGCATTAGGGTTTCTCTACCGAGATATCCAAACCATGGCCGTGATTACGTCTTAACGACCCAGAAAAAAGCCACTCATTCGCCGTAAAAGGTGATGATTTGCCGGGATTGATACGAGCGTATCACCGCATGAGATATATCATGGAAACACGATAAGCAACCCTTAGGTCGGGATCGATTGGCTTTCAGAACTTGCTCGCCTCATTACTCACCGAGCAACTGCCGCAATTGGGAAGAGTATCGCAAATTAAGAAATTTAAGCACCAACGAATTGTCTGAACATTGTACAGCCGCAGTTTTCACATTTAAGTAACGATTAGGCAGATTTTCTCTTTTTCCTATTTTGAGTTGATCTTGGTGTCTCACCGCGCTTGTAAGGGAAAAATAAAATACGAATGAGCCATGGGGACTAGGGTGGACCGAAAGAGGGTTATGTCAGAATTCATTTCCCCAGGGGTGTCATTCACAATATTTTGCTATGATTAGAGGTATGGATTTTAATGTCACTTATATACTGTGAAAGCCTGTTTTGAATAAACTTATCGAGAGGAAGCAGACAAATTTATTTTATAATAGAATTTTTGCAGCTTCGAAAATTTGTCCAAATTCCATAAAAAATGAGAGAACAAACTACCTTAATAATGATAATAAAATACAAATTCTATGCCTTTCTTTGATAAATAATGGGTGAAATGTACTTGTTGAGTAGTTATAAACTGACCCTGGTGAAGACAAATATTGGCATGATTTCATTTCACCCAAAATAGATGAAAACACTTAGAAAATCAAGAATTAATGAAAATTTGCGGAAAAAAAACATTTTGTCAGGATACAGCAAAAAGTCTCAACCTATGGGAATGTGTTTTTCATACCATATTGTCATAGCAAAACATTAAGAATGGCAATCTTCTGGAAATGATTGGCGACATTGAGCCTTTTTAGATCTACCCTAATGAGCACCAAGGATACTATTCACCGTGAAAAAAGCATTTAGCCTAATCGGGATTGCAATCGCCACCTCCAATCGTAGAGCACTTTCCGTAAAAAGCGTTTTCACCCCGAGTATTTTATCCTTCGCTCTTAAAAGTTCATCAAAATCGAAATAGTATCCCGCAAGCCACTTGAATTTGCAAATGGCGCGAGGTTTTAATACGCCGGGCCGTAAATTGTAAATGCCGTTTTACGCTGGGCACGTCATTGCGCCACCTGGCGTATGCACGGATGCGCAATCAAAATTGTGTCGGGTAAAGCGGTGAATTGCTAGAACGCATTTGAGAATGCATGTAAGCGAGATGGCCAAATATAGCCCCTACTCTAATTCCGACCTCGCATTTCCACAATTTCAACAAATTTTTTTCAGTGCTAACATGCGCAATTACATGCCCCGTGTAAAGCGGCCTTGAGAGAATCTAAAAACAGATGCGATGTTAGAGGATTTCGCAGTAGTGGGTCTGTGGGCACAGGAGGGGGCCTTCTTATTCCTTCGGCACCTTTCGTTGAGAGCTCTCCTGTTTCTACGCTCGGAATCAGGGTGCTCTCCAACTGGAAATACCTGGAACACTCAAGAGAACTTCGATCTTTGGGAAACATTCAGGGGATTCCATGAGTTTCCTGGAAAAATGGGTTGTCGACGCATGCAGCGTCCAGCGAAATGCAGCCCAATGCATTGAATTATCTCGATGCACACAATATAAAGCAAAAAATAATATAATTTTTATCCGAGTTTTGTTTTACCATTCCCATAACTCTAAATCCTTTTAATGGAACCTCCTCTTCCAATTACTTTCCATTAGAAGAAGTTCCTGTTGGGATAGTTTCTTAAATTATATTCCCCAATCATTCACACACTTGCAGCGCGTATTTGGAAACTGGTTAGTGAGGCTACTGAGCTGCTGAACTTGAGCTCCAGGTCACCTTTAGTTACTATCAAGGGTATTCTAAGATGTTAAGCTCTCTGTCATGTTGAGATCATTTAAGGTACACAAATTTTGGAGGATGTGGTAAAGAGAGATCGCCATAGTACCATTCGTAAAAGTTAGTTTAGTGTGTAATTCCCGTGCTTCTACTTCCTCGTGTTTAAATAGGTGATCTGTCCTGTGCTCAGATATTTTCTTGTCCATTAGCAATATTAGATAAGCGATTGTTATTTTTGGTACTGCACAGCACCATGGAAAACAAATCAATCCCGCTGGAATACTAGAAAATCTCGCAGAGTTATTTATTTGCTACACAGAGTACACTGTCATACACTGGTAAGGCTCGGATATCGAGAAAAATGAAGGCCCCTGCCAAGGCTCATCAACCCACTAAATGTCTTTAGCATTTTATTTAATAACACACGAGATTGTTTTGATTCGCGCATTCGTAAACCTAGTTCTTCAAGCGAATTTGTTGTGGACAAGGCATTGCCTTGTGGGTGAGGCATTAAAGGGTGGAGGGCTAGGAGGGGCGATCCGTCCATTGAGGGCAAAGGGGGTGATGAGTGTGTACGATAGTCTTCGTGGGTTGGCTGCTCCCCCAAGAACACGGACACGGAGGGTGGGCGTGTAAATTGTGTGCATGGCTGCGGGAGGGAAAAGGTCCTTGGGCGTGGTTGGGAGTGGAAATTTGGGCGACTCGAGGCCTTGATCCGAGGCGAACGGTGCCCTTCTGAAGTCGCGCTGCCGGATCGATTGCCTACCTCTTCTTTCTCTCTATCCCTCTGCTACGCCTTGCATCCTGCGTTATTCCTCCACACCCTTTAAGGGTCTGATGTTAGTTTTTGCGGCGTTCATGTTCGAAGTAGGTTAGATTTCCGGGTTCCGTCCGCGTTGTCATTTTGTAGGCTACGTTTCATCTAGTGCTGTCGGCGTCCTCAGGCCAGGCTGAAGTGGATAGCGCTAACATCACATAATGTGACGCGCCGAAGGCTGTCACATAATGTGATGTGCTGTCCCTGAAGCCTTGCTTACCACAACCAGCCAGTTAACAATGGAAGATTTTTGTGTGCATTTGTTTGTGTTGCACGAGTACTTTGTTGTTTGTTTTATTATAAACGTATATGCTACATGATAACATTATTAAAATATTTTAACCATTAAGTATATTACCACTTTACCAAAACATAAGTAATATTTTCGATTGATAATTTTCTAGCATTTTTTCTTTCAAGTGATTTTTTTATTGTAAATGGTAATTTTTACTATCATTTTGTCATTTCTGAGTGTTTTTAATTCTATTTTTTGTGTTTATTATTTTTGTATTTGTCAATAGAAAAATAATTTAAATTTCTTAAGTACAGAAGGAGTAAAGACATAGGAAATACTCATAGAAGAGTTACTTGACGAGGTAGTATGTATATGCATAATAATGTTGGATCGTGTTTCTAAATGTCCGTTAACATTGTATCATTTGCTGCCCCAAGCCTGAGATTAAATTTTTTTTTTTAGTTTTGTGATAAAATGCTTCATGATGGTAGGTAAGCTCTGGGGTGTCCGAAATTTATACGGCAACGCCACACTGAGAGAGAAGCGCGCTCTTTGCTGATTGGTCCTCCATCCGCTAATCGTGGGAAGGGGGGAAGGTCTTTCTGGGTTCCAAAAACACGCGTTTCCAAGTGCTGGAAAGAGTGTATCCATCTTCCCGATTCATATTGTATGGCCTTTTGGTTATTCCCCAAGCTTCTCTGATTATTCTTGAGAAATTTTGCTTTTCTTTGGTTTACCAAAGTTGATTTGTGAATGAAAAACTTTGCTGTTTCTACAATTTGGAACTTTATTTTCCTGACTAGTTTCGATACACTGTATCATATCCATAGGACTAGCGAATAGGGCTAGGGCTAGTCATATGGCTAGGCTTCATAGGGCTAGTCCTATGAATATGATACAGTGTGTCGAAACTAGTCAGGAAAATAAAGTTCCAAATTGTAGAAACAGCAAAGTTTTTCATTCACAAATCAGTAAGATGGATTTCTACAACGTGAAGGTCTCTACTGTTCAGTGCATTTACCAAAGTTGATTACATGACCTGGTTCATGCACAAGACATGTTGAGCAAGTGCTGATTTCTCTTTTCTGTCCATTATTCAGTACTCGAGCATGTTCTAATATTCCTCCATCGTCATCATAAAAATTACAGCGCGGACCGAACCCGCATATCTACCCTTCTGCGACCCTTTAAGGATGTTTCTCTATAACTGAACAAACGCTGTGACACTATTCCATAGTGTGCATAATTTGACACCCGTGTGGGTGACTGTGTACAGATTTGCTTGTTACACGTAGTACTTTGGAAAATTTCCGTCTGTTATGCTTTTGTGATGACTCTTGCGCAAGATACCTCGAGAAAATCATAACTAAATATATGTTACATGAAGTTAAATGATAAAAATTCAGAAAAGAATGGAGGAGGTTCCGCAGTCGACTTTGACCGTGCATTTCCCTAAACGTAATACGTTTTTTTCTTCATTTTTACGCAAAAATCTGCGTGGATGTGAATTCGTTCTCTTTAAATATCTCCCTCTCTTTTTGTGGGATACGCTCCGTGACTTCGCTACTCCTTCCAGCTTATCGTTTCAAAACCGTTCGATACATATGGTGCGGTAAGCCACGGATTAACGCAAGGTGTCTTTTTATCCAGATTTTCTGTATCTCATCCTCTATAACCAGTATCCTCGCATGATTACCCATATTTTTTCCTTTCTAACTTCAAGCTTAATTCAATTTCCAACTCCAAGTGAAAGTATTTATTTTTGGATGTTCAAGAATTTAAAAAAAAATCAAAATATATTTGTCATGCGCCCTGTTTCAATACTGTACAGGATCAGCTTTATTTATTTCGAAAGGAAGAATCAACACCCCATTATATTGAGGATTGTTGCAACGTATAATGTCACTGATTAATCCGTTTTAGTTTACATTAATTTAATGTTTTTTTCGAGCTCCACTCATCTACATTTTATGATTGCTGCTACATGTGAAAATGATTTTAAGGCAGTGAAAAGAAATTAGCACAATTAATCACCTTATTTATCACAATATTTCACATTCAGGATTTGTTCTGCGATTTCCATTTATGCTGAATGAAATTTGAACACGATTGCCAGCTTTTAGTTGCCACATAGTGACGCTGTACCTATCCTTAATTTCGAACTAGCTTATTTCTCTCTGAGAAGGCAGTGTTTCAAGCAGTTTCTTCACATATTTTTATTTCACCACGTATTTTGCGCTTATAATTAATTGTTGAAATAATTGCTACATATTATTTAACTATAATTTCGGCAGTCTAATTATGCGTAACATTATTAAAGTGTCGTATTGATTAGTATCATTGATATGCAAGTACTTTAAGAATCGCAATATTTAGCAATTCCAAGATTTTCATGTCTTAAAGGGTGCCCTACACTAATATCCATGAAACTGAGAAAGATCAGAGCAAATCATAAGAATTTTCTCACGCTTGTTGCCATTATTAAACGAGGCGTTAGCATTCGCGGCTTCTGACCACTGCTGCGTGGCGGAAGAGATCAAGGTTACAATTTTAAGAAATATCCTGTTTCATATGGCCAAAGTAACTAAGGGAAAGATTGTTCCTTATTTTTTGTAAAAAATAGAGTCCAATTTACCTCCTTTCCTCCTTAGCATTGCCTTAGCGGTCACGCATCCATTTTCTCACTTTAAGCCTTCGCATTTTTCCAATTTCCATCAAAGACTGAAAACTGCAGCAACTTATTTCCAATGAATTTCTTGTATAAATTTTATTAATATAAATTAGTGGTTGGGTATGCTTCGGCATTTTCTTGTGTATTTTTGGATTTCAATCTTACCCCATCCACCATAAGATATACTAAACGCCATCATTGTGTCGATGCCGTAAAGCACATCTAAGATAATAGCCCTCAGTGTGAATAGTAGTATTCGACGCATAGTTGCCGTATTCGGTGATAAGAGATATTTTTGAGAAGTTATTAATCAGGTTTGTTTTTTTTATATACTGGTGGTCATCGAATCCATAAAAAATGCTGGGAAACCGTTTTTCGTTTATTATCATATTTTGTCTCAAATACAATTTTGTGAGGTGAGTAAACTTTGCATCATAAATGAAGTGTGTGATCTTTTACGAAGATAAAATCCATCCAAAAGGAGAAAATAATGCAAATGATTTGCTAATAGATTTTTAGGCGATCTTTTTTGAAGAAAGGTAGCCTCTAAATTTCTTGAGGTTCGTTATCGTGAAAAAGAGCACTCTGAAGAGACAAGTAGATAGGGATTCATTTTAGCATCAAATACATGGAGTAACATCGGCGCATCGCACTTCCTGTTAATGATAAATCATTTGGTTCCGCAATGACATCAAGGAGGTTGTGATACACTGGATGGGGCACCACTAGTTCTGAGTGTGGAACGAAGTGTGGCAGGAATGGGGTGCTTAGGTAGCATTAGACACGCCTACTTTGACCAAAACATTTACAATCCCTTTAGGGTTATTGACAATCCCATAAGAGTCAATGCTTACTATTTGGTGAAATTTTTGGTCATAACTCGTTCATACGTTAGAATAAACTATGGAACGCACAATGTAAACCTTTTTTTCTTACTTCATTAGTAGGTTTCGCGAAGTTATGTCTCAAACATCTTTACCCAGAGAAAATATTACTACTATCAATCCCCACGGTTACGTTCTACAACCAGCTCATCTTAAAATAAAATTTTACGAGAGTAAACTAGTCATTTACCTGCACTTATACTGGTATTGAATTTCATCATAGCCAACGGAAATTAACAATAACAGCGATAAAGTACATTTTCAAGGATATCCCTACCGGTAAAGTGGCGAACAGACACAGAATTTATATGTACATTAATAGAAGTATCGCGAATGATAGGAAAAATCCGATGACAATCACTGGAGCAATACTAATGATTGTGATAGCATTTTTCACTTAATGTAGTTCATTTTCAGAACAAAACTTATTGTTAGTCACCTCAAAAGTCTAAAAATTGTCAAACTAACAAACTTCAAACTCGGAAATAGTGCCTCCAGATATTCCAACCCCCTTGGATGACATTTTCTTGATGTCTGTTGTTCTTTACAGGGGATAATTTGGGGAAAATCATGACTATGGACAATTCGCATTCCAATACCTTAAAAATGCGTATTAATATCGAATCTAAAAATCGATGGCTAAGTTTTAACAACACTATCTCAAAAATAGCAGCTTTTCAGGAGAGCAAAAGAAAATATTTATATTTTTAATTGCACACTGAAATTAAAAACAAAAAATTCACAAAACTAAAAAAGAAACATACATTTGCAAATAAAGAGTTGTTTTTCGCTTGAATTTAATTTCTTTAATGTCATTACGCTTTGTTGAAGATATGCGTCTCAAACCGGCCAAATTTTGAGATAGGTGTTGTTAGAACTTAGCCATCGATATGGAGATTCGGGAAATGACGTTGATGCATTGCCGCAGCACACGCAACTATCACAAGTGTTCCGGGCACGCATTTTATGGCGACGTCATTAAGACTCTGGGGGCACGTGCTCTTAATTGCTGGGACGTGCTTAGCGCGGGTAGTGTAGCCACTAAATTCGGAAGCATTTGTAGGTCACCCTTTCTTCTGCTCCGAGTTGGGTGCGAAAAAATATTTCCCAAACCCAATGCCAGCATACCTTGACCTCCTGGGTCTTTGAGCGCTCCTTTGTTTCATGCTGATACTTCAGTTCAACGGTAACTGAAAATTGGTCCAACTGATAACGGAGAAAAATTTGTTGCGTGTAACTTTTCCTTTCCCTGCGTTCCAAAGAGTCAATTAAAAATATCTCAGACAGCTCATTGTCCCTTCAGTGATTTGAATTCATTTTATTTTCGAAACAGTTCGAAGCTGTTTCATTGTAGCGCGACATTCACACGTTTTTTTCCCTAGCTTCGAACTTCTTAATTGCATACCTGTTGTCTTGATGAGTTTACTGATTTTTGTAAACCTTTTTAAACTTCTTATAAGAGCAAAACCATACTACTGTAAACATCTATTTTATTTGATTTATATTGTTCGTATGTTAGTTACTGTATATTTTCATAATTCCAAGGTTCTCAATACAGTATTTACTCAAATGGTGTGTGGGAGGAATAAAACTCCCAGGAAGAGAAATTACTACTTGACTACGAAGTCAATCTTGGCGATAGTAAGAAAATTCCGAGATTATAAATTTATTCACGGGGTTTTTCTTTATTAGCACCACTAAGCATTGAGATAGGCACGAATGAAAATACTGAGGTTTTCATTTGAGATGAATGCTACGAAAAATAATAATAATATTTTCACCTCAATCATTCGAAGGGACCCACAGGATATCCACCAAGATTTGGAAAAACGAACGCGGAAAACACAGGAATAGTATATAAAAAATGTGCAGATAATTAGAAGATATTGGAGAAAGTTTGTCGAAGGGGGTAACTGGAAGCCCTATTTAGATGTGAAAGGCGAGTCGTTAGGTAACCATGGAGAAGAAGACATTCTTTAGTGGAGGAAATTACTGTAATGGCTTAAAAATGGTCATGATGGACTAATCATTTTTGTATTCCCTATAATTGCACGAAAGTTGGCGTAGCTGTAAGTAGTGACTTTCTCAGTATAATTTTACACCCAAATTTCGCCTAAGATTCACGCAGTTCCTGAAAAAATTAATTTAAACCTGCATTTTAGAATCTTGCGTTTAGATAAAAATGGTTTTGTGATTAATTGTGCACCATAACGTGGATTGAGTACTTGGGTCACTGAAAGGTATGTACCCTTTTAAGTTTAGATAATATACTGGTTTAAATTCTATCATACACTAATAATAACCAATTTTGACTATTCGTAACCACTTAGTTGAAGAAAGTAGTAATTTTAAATCGGTGACGTTAACTCCACCAAAATTATATGAATTTTGCTCGCATATGCGTAAGGCTCATGGTGAAAATTCTGGGATACGAAATCCTTCATTCCTTGTATTCTTAAACATAGATGAAGGTGTTCGGAAATAAATAAAAGAGGTAAAACGGGCCATTCGTAAGCTATGCCTATCAAAACAGTTCCCAGGATAGTATCGCAACGCTATGAGGTTCTCAGCAGACCCCTTTATCTCACTTTCAGCCGTAATCTTGCGATAATAAAGCTTCCGGCCACTCATAATAATTGCGTTTTTCAGGAGAACCTTGTTACCATGGATGAACTCGATCGATTATTACATCAGAATCAAATTACAAGCCTCAAAGAAACAGAATAGATTTGCCTACTTCTTCGTCGATAAAAATACGTACTATCTCTGCATTCATGGAAGATTATTTTTCATTTCTGAATACAAAAAAGAAAAATATAGAAAACAAGATTTACTTACATCAAATATTCAAAGATTCCTTCTCTGCAATGCAAGGAAAAGTGGGATTGTAATTTTAAGGACGTTTCGATTCTAGTTTTAATTGTACTTATTTTTTTATTAATTTCATAGAATGAAGAATGCATTAAATTTACAAATGCATAGGAAGATAAAGACGAATATTTATCCTAAAAATTCACCAGTATTTCGATTATTTTTTTGGCTCTCTTTACATTTAATAGTGGCATATGACAATATATAGATTGGAAGCCCTTCCAAGTTGAGAATAAGTTTAACTGGAGATAATTCAAATATCGGAGAGTACCGGAGAAACTCAATATACGGTTAATATTACTGTCATGGATCTAAATTCAAAAACAAAAGAGAATTTTTAGTGAGAAGTTTTCGCTAAGTTACCGTACTTATAGCGTTTGACAATTGTTTTTAGGATACGAATAAACAACCATTCCTTACTAAACAGATCTGTCAGTTCGAATATTTGAACAGGTCGAATATACGCGTTAATTTGGCAAAAATTTTGCTAACTAATTGTAAGTAAAGTAATTTAACCACACGCTATTAATCGCTGATATTTAGATGAGTATTATGAAAGAAAAACGCAAAAAAATATCTATGCATGAAAATATATTCTTTGACAATGACAATTTATCCTTAAAAGCTTCATATCCTCATAAGCCTCTCATGAAATGCCAAGCTCATTTCTCATAAGCCTCTAAAATAATTATGAAATTAGGCGGTAACAGTAGCAATCTCTGCGGAAGGAAGTAACGTTGCTGGACGCAAATTACCAGAACCATGGGACCGCTCCCCGTTACCCAAAGCCGAGCTTTTTTCACAAAGGGGTAAGCCTCCGGTATACTCTTCCGGCCACAGCCGGAGTCAAATATTGACGCCTCTCCAGGGCATTAGCATGGCAACGGAAGCTAGGTTTCGGCCATAAAATTACATGAAGGGCACTGAACTTTTGTAGTTCGGAGAAAAACGTCACATATTGCAACCCCAATGAAAAGCTTTTCTACATATATCCCAGCAAAAACAACTGTTTGATGGTTCATTGTGATGAGGCATCTATTTATCTCAAGATGTGAATCTACTGGAATATATTGCATTGCAAGTGATATAAAAATATAGTAAAATAAATTGGGACAAAATGTTTTACTATGTCCCAAGATTTCAAGTAAGTAGCACACAAAAACGGAAACGAGACTATAAATGAAAATGCAAAATTAATCTAACAATGAACTCACGTTAATTATTTCATTTTCCGATGTTTTCGCGTTGATTGACTGAAGACGGAGATTTACGCAATGGCCTACTTGCATCACAGTACCATGAACGCTGAACGCATGAAATTTAAAAATTGCAACTAAGCGAATTACATCTCCAAAAACTGTTAAAAAATAATAAAAGAATAGCTTTATAAAATAAAATGAGGAAAGGCAATACCATGGGTGATTTAGGAAGTTATTATAAAATAAATCCAACAATGAGAAAGCCATATCAAATGATACGAGAACCTGTAGTCGTTGTTCCTACGAATTCTTTTTAATTATCAGGATTAAAAATCACAAAAGTTTCATACGATGACATAAAATTTTTGAAATTATCTGAAAAATTAAGACATTATTTTGCGGATGCTATCGTGGAAAAAACTGCAGTTCAGCCTTAAATTATTCAAAATATTTTAATCAAACATATACGAGTAGCAGCAAAATATATTCTAAATATGTAGCAATATAAAGCGAAAAATATTTATCATAACTTCGATGGTAAAATATGAACCAAGGAAATTTTCGCACTCACAGTAAGAGGCTTGGATTCTTAACAGGAGATATAGCTCATTAATTCCCTGCGCGACTATTCCAAGTAACTAACTGTTGAATATATAGGGTGGAGAAAAATTATGTCGAGAAATTTTAACCTTGGAGCGCTGATGCCAGTAGGAACCAAAATTATCTATTACGTTTAATTCGAAAACGCATTATTTTTCAACTACAGAAAGTTTGAGCCAGGCAATCCTATTATCCGCGACTTTTTCCTGCTGACGGATACTCAGGACAACTCATGACTTCGAATAATTTGCCAGAATTTGCCTTTGGCTTTGTCCAGCAACAGGGCAAACTCGCGGTCAATCGGAGCGCTAAGATCAAGATTTATGTATTTGAAAAAATGATGCGTTTACGAACTACACATCAATAGTAATTTTGTTTCCTACTGGAATCGGCTATCCAAGGTTAATTTTTCATGACATAATTTCTCTCCGCCACGTCTTCCATCATGATATTAATTTTCCCTTTTTATGTGAGAGATTTTATATTGTCATTACATTTTTGTGTTGAAATAGTTATATTTTTGGCCTTAAATGCTTTACTTCTGTATTTTCTCGTGTGCTATTTTTTTCTCTCTTAATTTTACATTTACTTCACATGATATGTTTTTTTGCCACGTGTCATATCTAATGAGATATTTATAACCTATTAAAAAAATAATTATTTCTTTGTGACTACCAGTTTTTTAAGTTTAAGGATGGTAGCTTCCACACTGGCGTTAACCGCTGAATCTACTTAAAACTCCTTTGTATGTTTTTTACCATAGCTGTAAATTTGATACATTTCGGAGTAATAAATTTATTATGTATTATTATTTTATCCATATATTCAGCACCGGAACATATCCCAGATTTACCACTTCCTATAGAGCCAAAAATACTCCCTCTGCTCTCAGAATACCGTTCGTATAATAAACCAGCATTCACCCCTTACTCTAGAACGACTTTCCATTTCCCAACTCACCCTACATGCTTTCCCTTCGACTCACGCAACTCGCAGTTAGATAAGAATCGCTACCGGAACAGGGGACCAGGGGCAGGCGCGCGAGGTATGGATCCACAGCTGTAAAAATCACGTATTGATCAAAGGAATACCGAGGAGGACAAAACGCACCGCATTCGTGCTTAACCGCCGTTTGCAATCTACCGAGACGACGAAATTACCCATGGGAGCATAATCATAACGGAATGAGTGAGAATAAAGTACTTCCCTTGAAGAGACATTAACGGTCAAATTGTAAACAGGATTAAAATTACGAGAGCAAAGAGCGTTATTGCTTGCACGGTGAATTTTTTTTCGGAAAGACATAGTAAGCAAGAAATACAGGCAAAATGATCAAAGAGCTTTTGACCGACCACGCCCACTTTTGCCAACCTGAGGAGTATCTATCACGAAGGCAAGTTATTTCATAAACATGAATTTCATCGAAAAAATATAACTGCTAGTAATCAATGACTCAGGTATTGTGGGATGGACAGAGAGTAATGTAGTTGGAAATAAAAAGAAGAGAAGCGCTCATTCTTCGACGCATACATTTGAATAATTTTTAAATTCACCCTATCAAAGTGACCTTTCATGCCAACTCACCCTCAAAGGTGATTGCCTAAACGACACGTTGGCAACGAGCTATAATTCCGAAAGAGAAGTAGAGGAACATGGAATCTTCATGGTATGGATGGACGGACTAATTTGAATGCTTTGAAGCTTCGTATACACTATGGCTCATGATATGAATTTCATAATACCGCTAGCGATAAAAATTGAAATATTGGGTATACATGAATTGGGTACAGAATTTTCCTTAAGGTTGAGGTTGTACCTTAAATGGTAACAGTGTTAGAAGCGACGAGAAACACGTGGAATTCACAATCCAAAACTGAAACAAAGACATGGTCTTTCAAAAAATTACAAAAATAAACAAATATTATTAACAGGAATTATACATCTATCTCGTTCCTTCTGACTAGAGTGTATAAAACTTGCCCAATGCGCGAGAGAAATTAAGGGTTCAATTTTTTTCGACTATTTTTTTATAATTCGAGTATATTTTTATGTTCGTATATTTTTATGATAGGCTACTTAAGTTTGTTATTACGACCTGATGATTCGTAGAGCTGCTGCGATCATTTCAAATATATGATCTGTTGACTTGATGACGATTATTCAGGAAAAAAATCCCTTTATAATGTGCCCGACCGCCATAAACACATAGGTTTTGCACGAATGTGGCGACTTAAAGAGATAGCACCGTTGACTATAGTTAAATCAACTCTGTAGTAGTAATCGCATATATATTTTTGCTGGAATTATTCACCGAATTTCTACGAAAAACCGAGCATTCCCTGAGATCTGAGGGTTTCCGAAATATTTCCACCTACGCCGCAGAAACCGAGGGAAAGCTCTGAGTTATCTCCTTTAAACCCTTCGGTAGGCAGCAAATGCATCCATTGAACTGTCACGGATATCTGTAGATCCGGAACGATGGAGGAGAATAAAAGAAAACAGGCGAGGCGATTAGAAAAAAAAGAAAATGATACAGATCTCTCAACCGTTATTTCACCATACCAATCGCTTCGTTGACGACCGCAGGACTTGGGTTCTACCTTTCTTCCTACATACCTAATGACCAGGGATAACGAGCACCGCCCAAAATAAGGTCATTGTAATACAACAGATACGATACCTTAATCCGTTCCTTGAATAAACAGAAAACATTATTGACACATAGGGTTTGGAGTTTTTATGCTTTTTGTAATGCAATAATTTAAAACGCACCTCGTTTCTCTCCTGAAAACGTTATATAAATTACCAGTCAGTTGATTACGCTCAGAGCCTTACGCATTAGTCAGAGCCTTACGATTAAAAAATAAAAGAAATGCTAAGAAATAAGACACTGGTAACTGGTAATACTTAACTTTTGAATTCAATAACGACTTCAAGAGAATCGAGAAGACCACACAACTGTGAAGTATTCTATCGAAAACACATCGAATACACAACACACGATTCATTTCTTTCCGACGTACATATGTATAATCACTAGGAACGTCTGCCGTAATTTTCCTCCTCACATAATGCTCAAACAATGACTTTAATCGTAAAATTCTTCCGTCAAATGATCAGCTGGAGTTAGACCATGCTCCCTGAATCAGAGCGAGAATATTCATCAGCTGCAAAGTTAGTGAATTGAAGAACTTAATGAGGCAAGACGAATTCAACTAACTTTAACCCCTGGAAAGGCATCTCAAAAGAGCTATAAGTACCAATAACTTAAAGCAACTTAAAACGTGTATTAATTGTTATTTCCTTTCAAAGGTGCATGAAGAACTAAGGTAAATGTATACCATTCAGTGGCACATGAATCTGAGTTAATATAGCTTGCAGAAGCACCAAAATACTGTAGTATTATCATCATCATCATCACTGGTGAACAATCCTAGGATTGGTTTGACGCAGCTCTCCACTCAGTTCTCCTATCAGCTACTCTTTTCACACCTACGTATTTCTGCTCTTTCACATCTCTCTTTACTTGTTCCATATATTATGTTCGAGGTCTTCCTTTTCCATTCTTGCCTTCCACTTGTCCTTCGACGATTGTCTTCATCAGGCCATCATGTCTCAAGATGTGGCCTATAAGGTTGTTCCGTCTTCTTATTAAGGTTTTCATGAGGTTTCTCTTCTCTCCTACCCTTCTTAGGACTTCCTCGTATTATTATCATGCATTTTAAAAGCGGAATTAACCAAATCGGTAATAAGCAGCACTTGGCTTTAATAAACCACTGATGGTTAAAATATCTCAAAACTTTCGGTGTCCTTCATCAATCAATCATGAAAGATAAAACGTAAACTACACAGAAAAAAGATGTCCCTAATTCTCGAGGCCTACTTAATACAGATTCAGGCCCCTCGTTCATGGATACAAAATATTTTCGTAAGTTAAGACGGGATACCACTCGCGAAAAGGTCTAAATAAAATATAATTACATAAACACAGTGGTCTAAAAATGTATCACTGCCCAATATAATGGAATTGGAATATCCTAATATTAATAGGAAGGCAAGAATAGTTCAGTATTTAATTAATAGCAATTTCTTAAATTCAACTAGTTCCATGACCCAAACTCGAAATGATATCCGTTTTGACTCAACCAAATAAGAAGATCGCCTTTAATTTCAGCGTCGAGAATATTATCTACTTATTGCAAGAGAACTTTTTTCGGCGTGGAATCTCTTAATTGACTAATTTCTTGTTTTTTTTCCCCTTTTCTCAAAAATAAAGATTGCGACAATAGTGTCGGGAAGCTTTTACATGCCACCCCGAGTTAAGCAACAAGTGTAACCTCTTTCCTTACGCAAGATTCTCCTCAGCTACGAGAGGCGGGCGAGGGGGTGGCTTAGGATATCACCCTTTAATCCTCCGCGCCCCCTGGCGGCAGCGGGTGCACCAACCCCGGAGGCGGCGGAACATCGGTTAGGAAATCAAGCGCAAAACCGCTGCCGTCGCCGAAGGGCAGAACACAATCGCACGTAAACGTAAGTTCAACGCGCCAAATGGACAGAATGCTTGACACGCTAACAACAAACCTCAATGCAAGTACTAATGAGACGTGAGTTTCAATCTTAGGAATGTCAATTAACCCTAGAAGTGCACACTTCTTTTTTCAATCATAAAGTGCACACTGGGGTCCAGCGGACCCCATAACTTAAAAAAATTTTAATTTCAAACCCCTGATATTTTTTTACTATTAATATAGTCAATATCAATAATAGAAGTGTTTCTCACACAAATATGTAAATATAAGTTATTTAAACATATTAAAATGGAAGTAAAACAATATTTTTCATTCTAAAGACATAAAAATTCTTTAAGAAAGTCACTAATCCTACTTTTATTTACTCTTACAAATGTTGTAGATGTACAGACAAATAATTTTAACAGCTTAAGTATTACATTGTGTAGTTCATGTAAAAAAATGTTTCATATTTTTTCTTTCCATAAAAGGTATTAATTTTAACAATTGAAAACAACAAAATTTTCCAGTGTATTTTTTAAAATTTTTTTTCACAAATTTCATTACGACTTCCTATTGCTCCAAAATGTACATTACTATTATTTATTTAACAAGTAAAATATAAATTTTTAGAAAAAAAATGCTTTGTTGTTAATTTCTCACTCCAGTACAGGTAGTACACTGATAACTTCGGTGCTCGTGACACATCGGAGCGCGGCGCGATGAGCATATAATTCTTGTTTTTCTGTCTCTATTTCTTGGGCATAAGCTGCATCGTATTTTGCTTTGAAGGATTTCAGGTTTATCAACTGCTGATACTTCAATTTTTAAAATTTCCGCAATGGTATTCCTGATTGAAGAACACAAGTTTTTTTTTCAAAATCCGTTGATGCAAATGAGGTTTGATGAGTGACAAAGCCAAGTTTTTCAAAATTTTTCTCCGATTTATTTTTTCATTACTATCAATATGAGAGTAAAGAACCATTGCGTTTATACCAGCTTGGTCTAGCATGCCATAGAAAATCCGCATTGGCCATCGAAGGGTTTTTCTGGCTGTTGTATATTCATAGCACAGTTGATCAAATGTGTCTGTTCCTCCCTAAGTGGCATTATACATGCAAATAATCTCGGGCTTTCCATTCTCTTCATTTATAGCTCCATCCAAATGAAAAGATGACAACAAAAGCACTATTTTATTTCTTTTCGGTGTAAAAGACACCAGGGTCATGTCAGGGTCAACGGCAAATCGTGAAGATTGAACAACAGCACTTCTTGTAAAATCCACTGGAATTTGACGCTTGTTTTTACGAATGCTGCCCACCATCGTTATTGAATAATCTTTTAGTATCTCCTTTATAAGCTCAACAGAAGTGAACCAGTTGTCGCGCGTAATATTTCTATTCGTGCCATGAATTGGTTTTCACAATGTCCGTACATAATATTCGGAACAGTTTCATCTGGATTGGTTACTACTTTTCCTATGTAAGGACAGGCATTTACCATGTAAAACGTTTTTGCATCATTCATCATTACAATTTTTATGCCATACTTATCTGGCCTTCCTTTCATATATATCCGAAAGGGGCAACGGCCTCGAATACCGAGAAGTTGTTCATCTACAGTACAATACTCATGAGGAGTGTAATATTTCTTGCAATTATCTACAAACCCTTCCCAAATTTCACAAATTGGCGCAAATTTATCGATCTTTCTGCGCTGCATTCTCGTGTTTTTATCATCAAAACGCAAGGTTGACAGCAAAAATAGGAATCGGTGCATTGATACAACGTAGATCCAAACTCAGTTGACCACAGTTCATACAAATTAGTGTTGCACGTCTTCTGCACCCCAGAAAAATATAGAAGTCCAAAAAAAGCCTCAATCTCCTCAACATCTACATCACCGTGGTGCTATTGAGGAATTGTGACATTTTGACGCTGCCGTTGTATTTCCTCATTTGTGTGCGTCATTATTTTATTTCGTAAAGCGCTATCCAACAGTAATTCCCAAGCTTGCCGGGGAGTTTTGAAGTCGCGCGCTGCTCCTTTTGGTCCAGGCAGATCCGAAACCAAATTTCGCTCTCTCTTTCGATCTCCAAATGATTTCAAACGTCAATGTTTGATGAATAGTTTACTATTATGAGTAATATATGTTCAAAACTACTGCTCTACAATCCATTCCATTGAAGTTTGTTCGTACGTCTTTCACTCCGAAATTCCAAAATTATTTGCAAAAGAGGAAACCAAGATATTTCACAAAAAAAGTTGATGTCCTCAAATATCCCAAAGTGATAAAAAATGATAAATGGCTTTTTAATTACTTTAAACGTATAAATAGGATTATAACAAATACATTTGCAGCAAAAAAGGCAATAAACAAATGTGTTAATTTTTTTTCGCAATTTCAAAAAAATTTCATTAAGTGCACACTGGGGTCCAATGGACCCCAGACCATTTTCAATATTAAATTATAAAGCAATAAGTGCGTTGAAAAAATCACCACACACTAGAAACTTTTACTAAGATATAAAAGGAAATTTACATTGGTATGAGCTCTCAATATTTTGTGCATTACAAAAGTTACAGCAAAGAAAAAAACTCCTGGGGTCCACTGGACCCCAGTGTGCCCTTCTAGGGTTAATAAAACTTATGGGTTAAACCGCGTCTTGTGACTTAAAAGACAACGTTTCTTCCCGCGGACCTCTTCAGGACTAATGTGGAATTATAATCAGGAATAATTTTGCGTCATGGAACTGGATGAGTTTAAGAAATTTTCATTAACTATAGATTAAATTATTCCTATCTCCCTATTAATATTGGGATATTCTTGCTTCAAGGGTATTATGTATACGTTATAATTTTCTAGACCACTGTGATAATGTAATTATATTTTATTTTGACCTTATTGCTAGTGGTATCTCACCTTGCAACATATGGACCGCGAAAGTTTTAAAGTTTTAACAGTTTAATCTTAAGAATTAACGGATCGACCTGCTTATGACGACAGGTGCCACGAAGAACACGGATTTATGTCCCATCCAACAATTGAAATGACAGAACTTAAGTCATGTTCCGCTCAGGAACAATTAAATATAATATTTTTTTCAGGATTTAAAGAAATCATATCGAACGTTAACAAGAATAAAAGTTTGTGACAACGACAAAACAAAATATTCAACGTTAGTGGTACAAAACGTATAACTCATGAGGTTTGTGAATAAATAGTAACGAACAAGCATTCGAAATGTTTTGACGGCACAAAAGCGAAAAATCGTAATACAAACTTAAATGCTGGTCTTAAAAAAAAGTGCAATTTTTATTTAAAGGACTGTAGCGATTGTGATGACTAGAATCTCTCAAGAGTTTAATTTTATTATCTCTCTACGTTTTATTGTAATATTGGCCTCAAGTAAATATGGAATTTACGTACAGAATACAGTTAATTCAATTCTCTTTACCCCTTAGTGTTGTTAGGGCTCGCAATAATATAACCCACTGATTAGTTTATTTTTGAAGCATGTTGAAATAACCCCAAACAAGGAAAGAGACGGGAGCGAAACGGAAATTCAATTCGGACGTCTAGTGTCTGTAAATTACATGAAAGTATCACATTAGTAAAAAGGAAATGGCATCTTATAGATTACTTTAATATATTTATAGAATTACCTTCATCCAAAAATATGCTTTCCCTGAAGATTTATCCCTTCTATTAAGGCCATATGTGCAAATTGAACAGCATTACATTCTGACCTCGCTACCGCCCAGTGTAGCTGTATGGCTAAGGATCATTCTGAAGAAACAAGTAGACGTATCACCGAAATATTTCACTGGATTACTGAAGACGACCATAGGAGCTGCCTTTTCCATGGATAAGCCAGAGAGCTTCCGAAAAAGGGTCACTTCTCTCCGTTCCCTAGGATTAAGGCACCTCTGAAATGAACCAATTTTACGTCCATAAAAGAGATCCAATCAGCCGTGACGAAGGCCTTGGGAGAGGTCCCAGAAGAAACCTTCTAGGGAGCATACCTGGCATTACAGAGTCGCTGAAAAAATTTTGTAGAGACCCAAGGATAGTGCTTTGAAGAATATAAAGTGTTTGTGCGAATCTATTCCATATGTTACTTATTTTTTAATAATTGTATTACTTTTTTAAAGCACCCTGTATCACCAAAATATTACATTAGATAACGAAGGAAAAGCATAGGAACAACCTGCCTAAAAACTTCACCATCGCAAGCAGAAAGTTCTCTGGGCGGAAATGGTTTGAGTCAAAATCTCTGCCAGCTCACCTCTTCTCTCCCGCTAAAATATTCCTGACTCTTGACTATGCCTCGCTTATATCTCACGTCTCTCCCCCACAGGCTCTCCTTGAAACCCAAATATCAAACGCCCACACCAATCTCCCGTCTTCCATTAACTGCGAAAAAAGTTTACGGCCCACGCAGCCCCATGTTCCATATTCATCATCCTTAAGTGAAGAGCGAAGAGGATATTCGCGCGGTAAAACCAATGTACCGTAATAGGGACACACGCAAATAAAATCAGCTAACATGCGAAAACATGACTTTCGCCGACAATTCCTACTCGGGGGAATGCGTATCCACGATCCATGCGAGAGGTGCAATAAAACTAATGGAGGTCGGTGAGATTTCATTGCTGCTGCTACTTAAGTTTCATTTAACGCGTAATTTTACTATTTTAATTCCCTAATGTATATAAACATGCGAGGTCGCAATTACAAAAGAATCTTCATCCACAAAACCCAGACATTAACTTAGCCCTCGTTTCGAGTTGCACCCATGAAGCTTGTTTGTGGGGTGAGATTTAAACTCAATCGTTAACAAGCCATTTGACTTTTAACTCATAAATGAAGGTTAAAGGTGTTAGAATGACCCATGGTTTCCCTTGATGAAGCTGTTTGTGAGGTACACACCTCAAGTAATATTATGGTATAGGAATACAAGAAACAAGGATTTACTTGGATGAGGTCTTCATTGATCAAGTGAGTGATGGCAATGAAACCCAACGTTTAATTCACATCTTCACAATTGGTACTGCATATAATACAAATTATACCTTATTATTGACTAAACATTCCGTCAAACTGACAATACATCTAGTTCACTCCACTTTTCCAAATGGAATTTTCAAAGCTCCAACTTTATTACCGACGGCCAAAGGTGTACCTGGCAAGTACTCCGGTCACGGGATTACAATTCTTTCTTAATATTCGGACAAGATACACAACGGAAAAAACTTACAGGCAGAATTTTAGTGAACGCATCACTCGACTTGTCAATTATTTTTGCACTTTTTATCAAATTATTGCTCGATTAAAACTTATCATCATGAAATGTATTAGAGTCTAAATGGTAGACCGAAGAATGACGAAGATAAAATAGATTGCATATAGATTGATTGACCCTGTAAGTAATGAGGGAAGGCTACGAAGAGTGGAAGAACAAGGATTCTTCTAAAAACACATGGAAGAATATTGGATAGCTTGGCCGAATAATGAAGCATGGTGGTCTGACGAAAGCAATAGATGTGAAGAAGGGCGAAAGGACGGACCCGAAAGATTTGGACAGAAGACAACATTAAGAATGCAAAAGAGAAGAAACGCAACACTATGAAAAGGCTAGCAGGTAGGAGAAAGGAATAGAGAGCTGCGTCAAACAATCTAAAGATAGTTTACTTATGACGATGATGATAGAGCACGCATTTTCGACATTTTCTCCCCTCTCAAACAATATAATATATCTGAGGTCGGAATGGGAAAAGAAGGCTGCTTGCGATGTACTCTTTGTACGTGGTGAAAATTTTTATTCCAGCGAGACTAGATTTTGTTTTGCAGTTGAAAAAATGGCAAGAATTACATCTAAGGATAAGGATTTCACATTCCACAAAGTTAAGGCAGGGTGGGGGTAGTCTATCGGGTAGTGTGCTTAGCTACCGAAGTTGGAGTGCCCGAATTAAATCCCTTGAGATGATTTCACATACTCCGTTTCGAAGGGCGTTAGCCCAAAGAAAGATAATGGCCACCCTACCCTAAATGAGAGAAATCCAATAGTTATTTTCCAGAGTTCGCTCTCCCTTCGTCCATACCAAACCAATCTTCGGACTGACTCAGATATTGAGAAGCCTGACCTAGCTTCCAGTCTGTGAAGTTATCACTTGGATATTGAATAGGTCACGCAGATAAATCCACTCATATTAACTGTTTTAAAAGACAACTAAAGGCTTATAAGAGGTGATTCACTTCACGTACTACTCTCTACGAAAACTATAATTAACTTTTATATTTACATCCGGAGAGTGCCATCTGGTGATAATAATATCTCGAACTTCTCCATGATGCCATTTCATATGAGATAAATAAATGGTGGTGCTTTTATCTCCAGGGACTAATTTCTGTGCAAGAGAAATGTTTTTTTAAACATTGATAAATTAAAATCAGTTCAATATGTGTGTTATGCATAGCATTCGTAAAAGGTAGAACAAAAAGTTCACAGAAAATAAGTACAGAATATTTTAGCAGGATTTAACTGCATTTAGAGAACACTTGAAAACCATGAAAGAACAAACCAAGACGAGAAATTGTATAATTTATTTGGCGCTCAAGTCACCATTCCAAATTGGAAACCTTAAAGTAGACCCTAACTTAAAGAAAATTTAATAAGTTCCAGAAGATAGACCGAAAAGCGAATTCCATCGTAAGTTGAATTCGCATAATTTCAGAACGAGGATTTAGTTTAACGCATCAACACATTATAATGTTGCTTTGTTTATGTGTTTCTATAAAAAAAGAAGCCTTGGATTTACATACTCAATAACATACTGCGCGATTAGAAAAAAAAGATGAAAGTTGAAATTTTAAAAAGCGCACGTTAAATCAGCTCAGATCGTACACAGAATTCATCCTAAATCGAACTGACCGTGGAACGAGGGACTGCTGAAGCATAATTCATGCCATAGCCTATGAAAATTGGAAAATTGAGGTTTCTAACTCCGTTAAAGAGAACCGACAAGAAAAATGATGGACACAAGCGGATGCAAACACTCAGTAACAGCGGATCAATCGTAACGTAAGTCAAGCTGTAACCACTTTCGTCCAACGCATACCTGGGAGTGATTTAATTACTTTCCACTTGGGTCCTGCGCTTCCAGGCTTCGGTTTTTCGTGTACCTACCACCAACGCAGAGCAATATCGAAAATTCCTCGTAAGAAGACGATCGTCTGTCGACGAAGGGTTCGCTGAGGCATCACGAAAACACAAAAGACGTCGCTTATCCGGGAGAGAGGCAATCCGCACGAGGAGAGTGATTGAAAGCTCCGGAGGGAGGAAGAGAGCGGAGACGCGCTGAAAAGACTTCGGAGGAAAAGAGATTGGCGGAAGGAGACAGCGAAACCATCTACGCACATCGTCACCACCCATCGTCCGCGATCAATACACGCCGGCGCTAACCTCCTGCACATCGCCAGTATCGTCATCCAAAACATCGATGTTTGCGTTTCTTCAGTAGAAAGTCATGTTCTACCGCTTCGAACACACGGTGATTAAGGATGGTTTTGGATAGTTGGAGGTAGAGCTCATCTCTGACAAGACCAAAGGCGTGTGATTTCCAGGGGCGAATTAAGGATGCGTTTATTGATGGGCGTTTCATTGCTTTCCGTGGTGCCTTGGTGGTATGCAATACCTCTCCAAGAGATTCAGCATGAGTTCTGAGGCAGGGGTAGAGCTCATCTCTGAGTGGACCAAAGGCATGTAATACCCAAGGGCGAATTAAAGCGTGATTTGGATAGGTGGGTGTAGAGCTCGTATATGAGTAGATCAAAGACGTGTGCGCTCAAGGTCATAATAAAGGCGTGATTTTGGATAGGTGGGGTAGAGCTCATCGTTAACTAGACCAAAGGCGTGTGACACCGATGGGCGAAATATGGAGTGATTTTGGTTTGGTGGGGGTAGAGCTCATCTCTGAGTAGGCCAAATGCTTGTGATAACCAATTATTAAGGCGTGGTTTCGGATAGGTGGATGTAGAGCTCATCTCTGAGTATACCAAAGACTTGTGATACCCAAAGGCAAATAAGGCATTGTTTTTTATAGGGTAGGGTAGAGCTCATCTCTGGATACACCAAAGACGTGTGACACCTTGGGGCGGATTGAGGCGCTGTTTTGTGGGTGGGCGGTTGATCGCTTTCCGTGGTGCCTTGGTGGTATGCAATTCCTCTCAGAGATAATAAGTCTGAGGCCTGACAAGCGTATACAAGCGGATTACAGATATTTATAAATAACTTTTAAATGTTGTTTGCTGAGCTGGTGAAATAAATACTTTCATGCGAGAGCCATCTTTTCAATATTATCACATTTTCAATTTCCTACAAATGACGCGGGAGCGGCCGCCACTCCCCCCTTTCATGCGCCACTGTTGACCACCTCGCAATCCGAGGAGAGTGCCAGAAGACTTCGCCCGGGATACGTGCCTAGGACACTTCGATCAGTAGCCGAGCTTTCTTACTAAATTATTATGCTCTCCACCTCTTCGATAGCTGTTACATAATGAATAGGTAGGCGTAAGCTTGGTTTTAGTGTGTGGAGCGCTTGAGTACTGTCAGAGGGGTCTCGAGTTCCAATCCCAAATGAAGCATTAAGATACCCGCGGTCGATAGAAAATAACCGCCAGAGGCGGAAACGCTAGTGTCTTAGTTCAGGGTGAGCTCTATCCTTACAATTTTATACTTTAGGGTAATAACAGTGTGAGCGATTATAATCTTTCCTAGAAATGTGTTAGTAACCTCTTTCGCCACTACTAAACAGCATGATTTGATGTAAATTATGATATATTCCACTAATCACCGTTCAGAGCTAATAATTATTAAAGAATCGATTTTAGTGCACTTGTTGTTGCCTTTTGGATTGAAGATACACCCCGATATCCCCTTCACCACTAATAAGAACGAAGTTGAAAACGACCATTGTTCAACTGAGGTTAACACCAGGTCGAGTTTCGTTGCTATACGTTGCTGTTAACTATCACGACGTTTTCAACTCCAAATTAACGCCTGTTTTAGCTATTTAGAACACAGAACAAGGCTTTAATACCACGGGTGTATCCAAGAGAGAAAGAGGGGTGTTTGAAACCTTATAGCTACTCCAACTACCATAAAATCTGATTCTGTTACCAATCCAATCTGTTTGGCAGGGCCGGAAAAAGGGTACAACACTTAGATCCTCAAATTAATCCTTCCTAAGGCTATGGTTAATCCCTTAAGCCAATTAACCTTTTCGTAGCAGACCACTCTTCATTGATCACGAAGGGCGGGAAAGTGAAACGCATCTTGAAATCCTCCGGAATTTTCGATATCCGATCATTAGTAATAATAATAAATATAGATTAACAGTATTAATTCCCAAGAGATGAGAATTATGTGTAGAAATTATGCAAGTTACAAAGAACGAGGGTGTGGTAAGTAGGTGGGGAAGATATTCTCAAAAACTAAAGAGAGTGCGCACCAGGAAAGTCCGTAGCAGCCCACCATTCGAACGTTTGAGATAATATCTCAGCTGCAAGGTGGTGTAATGGAATCAAAACTACCACTAATAGTATACCCATTGCGGTGGTCGTATGACCAATTGATTAAAACAATTAAATACAATACCAAAATGGAGATATCAAAGAGCCATTGTTAATTGAAACCAACCATTGGAATTCAACCTAAAGCTCTACTACCAATCAACTTTTCAAATGATTTTTTGATTCTATGGCACTAAGCCAAATGACCTCACATTATCCTCAGACCTTCCTCTTGGGGAATGGGACTTACCTAAAAAAAGAGGTAACTGGGTCACTGATTGCACCCCTTTTTAATGGAAGTCCCTTTCATCTTAAGAATTTTGATTTTAAAAAATTTGATGAAAATAGTAACTTCAAGCCTAAGATATTAGGGAGGAACATTTTAATTAATACCGCATAAAAATAATTTAGATCCTTTCCAAGTTCATTTCAAAGTGGTTTTCATTACGTTTTATGAAACTAAAGAAAGAGTAACTAAGCCAGAACCAAAGTTAAACCCCAAAGAGACACATAATTAACACCAAAAAAAAATCAATGAAATCCTTTTATCCTTCAAAGTTTAAAGGACTTGAATATATGACACCTATTCCACAACCAATTATCTTGCTTTTTTAACTACAGATATATTTTCGAGAAACATCGCACAGAAATTCCGTGCACAAATAATATTAATACAGCCAAGGAAACATTAGACGGACCAAATAAATTAATGCCTAAAAAAGTTTGAATTTCATCCGACCTTCTAAGATGTAAGTGGAGCATGAATGGAGTAGCAATGGGTGTAAAGAATTGAATGAAAACAGTCAAATATATGTTTCCTGCAAGTTTCAGCTTAATACTAAGAACAGTCTTTCGGCAACTGGATTGGGAATATAAAATCGGAAAAAGCAAGTTACTAGCCGAAATTCAAGGAAATATTTTTATAACAATTGTTATGAACAAAATCGACTATTGTCACCACTAAACGTAGCGACCCTTTTTGCTTCAGAATATATATTTTCAGCCTTGTGGTACGAGCAAATTCAAAAATTTGCAAAAAATTCTTTCTCGCCATCTGGTTAATTCTTCCAGAACTACATCAAAAATATATACGTTTTTTGTACGTGCGGTGAGCCCTCTATATATACTTACTCTAGGCTTAGACTCATTGCCAGGTACCGCCATTTTTACCCTTGGAAGCCTCTACAAGTGACAAGAAAGGCATCTCTACAAGTGAGAGATTTTTTTGGTCAACATCAGAAGGGGAAATGTGTGGTATACGCTGTCCGACTTTATACGGAATGACAGGAAACCTATTTCACATTCAAATTTTTTATTTGAATTCATTTTAGTTAACACTTGATTGAGGGGAACACGTACTTCATGTCATTCTGGAACCTTTATAAATGAGAAACTGGGTAAGCGAAAAACCTCTATAAGCGAGAACAAAATTCCGGTCCCTTCAACTCTCACTTACCAAGGCTCGACGGTATTAATATCTAAATAATGGAGAGAAGTTGAATAATGCAACTCATTCTCATGAATCTTTAAGACTCGATATTGTTATGTAAAAAGGTGCACGTATGTATTGTAATTTAAAAGATGAAAAAACCTAATTATTTATATTTAGTAATGAGTAGTATAGCTCCTATATATGTAGACACATTGAATAGAATAAAATGAAGGCCTTAGAATCGGGAAGTAACACATTAATTCGCATCGAGATACTGATTTCGTACTGGCGATACGTTCATCCCATAAACCCGCCGTCGACCTGCGAAATGAAACAGGTGCCTGCTCTTACAGTCAGAAAGGCAGTTCCTGCCTTCGATGCAACCGATACAGAATCCACTGCTCTCTGCTTTCACCCGGAAACTTGGGGATTCCACATGCGTCACTAGTTAGCCACTCAAAACTCTCCACACGTAACAAGTGAGCCTTCACTCCAGCACATAAAAGGAGGAAAACGGGAGGTCATTATCTCCACGAGTGATATACCCCGATATTAAAAAATGGTCTCCCGTTAAACACAGTAGTAACTTCATTTCTTTGCTCACTGTAAATTGCAAATGTGTTCGTCAATTCATTAAATTCCAACGAGCTGAAATGAAAAGAGAAACTGATGGTTGTATCTTTTGTATCGTTGTATTCTTATTCATTCTATGTAATATTATGTACAAATTATTCAGAATCTTTCAGATGTATTTTTTATTATGCTTTATTTATTCGTTGCTTATGTAAATTTGTTAATTTGGTTTTCCATTTAACAATGCCTAAAGGACCAGTGAGTCCACAACAATAAATGTATATTATAGGGATGTGCGAGTACTCAAAAATTCGAGTAGAGTGGTTAGTATTCGACGCGATTATTTCGAGTAACATTACGAATGTCGAGTCGAGTAGTTACGGTTACAGAGCTTTCGGGGCTAGTAGGTCTAGCTATCTGCCGACAGGAAGCGGTGTCATGAAACTCATGTAATAATAGTTTTTAAAGCCGATAAGTCATTCTGAAGCCTTGGCCTGGTAGTTTCAGCTTACATGCTGTACTATAGTTGTCGACATGGGCGCCGAATATTTTTACGTCAGCCGCGGCGGCCGATCGTCTTCCGACGCGGCGCACAGTGGTCCGAAATCGGAAAATGCTGGACTAACGTCTAAAATGACCTTTTTCGAGATAGAGACTTGAAACTTAGCATACATACTCATAAATTATTACCAGTTATATATGTATATGCCATTATGCATAAATACGACCCTTTAGTGAGATACAGTAGCCCAAACATGACCAATTTTTCAAAACCACGCGCGATCTCGTTTTACCTCGAAAATCTTTGAATTTATCCAGGTGGTGTTGCGTTAGTATGATTTTTATGGAATAAAAAACGCAATATTTCTTTGAACTGGTGCTTTTCCTATATTTTCAATGACTTTTGAAGATTTTGGCTCTCATCTGTCTGGTTTTACCGCGCCCGACGGCAAAATGGACAACCCGTTTTTCACGTGAAATTTGACATAAAGTAGACTATATCTGTTGTTTACGAAAAATGTAACTCGGAAAATTTGAACTACAACATAAAGTAGAGATTTCTGAAGAGTACTAAGCAGAAATCTTGGAAAAAACTTTTACGACGAAGGATATGAGAGCAATTTTTCGATCGCCCGTCAATGCTGAGCTACACGCCGCGGGACAGAGGCTCGGTAACTGATGTCGATTTTTCAAGTTTTTTGAAACTTTATTCTTGAAAATCGTCATTTAAAGCCAAGGAATATCGTCTTCATTGACCTAAAACACTAAATTCAGGATGTTAAAAAAGATTATGTATAAATCAACTTGACCACTTAACGCATTACTCGAGTGAAAATACTAAGGATCGGATATTTTTCGGAACCATCCCACGCATAAGAAATATGGCTCGGGTATCGAAGTAGAGTGAAGAGATTAAATCGGCATGCTTCACAGAGAGAAAAATGAACTGTTTCCGCGAAAGGCAATAACCGATACCCATTTTGCCTTTCCACCCACGCCGAGGTGGGTCGCGAGGAAAGGGGAGTTTTCACGTCACAAGTAATGCCATCTTTTAGCCTTTTTTATTGCTGCGCGCGTCCGATGCTATATTCATTTGCTTCGTTTAGTCTCTTTCTTGAACTTATAGGATGAAAGTTTTTAAGGTTGATTAAACAACGAGAGAAATATAGAATTTTTGACACTACAAAACTAAAGCTAAATTCTATATTTCGTTCACTTCTTCCACTTGAATTCCATGAAGAATCAAGATCCAAAAAAACAGTAATATAATTTTTAATAAAAATTCGAAAGGTTCCAAAATCTTACAATTTTGACAGGAAAGTACTTGCTCAGCCACATAAGTGTGTAGCAAAAGGTAATTTTCTGCAGACAGTAATACTGTAACATGGAGACGTCAAAACCTGCTGGCTGAGCATGTGGAACAATTGGTTTTTCTGCTTGAGAATTGAAAGGACCAAATATTATAACATACATACACGTAGTATGTAATCTTTATCATAGCTGTGAAAATGACTTTACTCAGGGATCTCCCTTGTAGTTTGGATACATATATGACTTAAATTGTCAACATATTACTTGAGGTTTATTCATTTCAATTGTGCCTCTGGAACTATTAAAGACATTAATTTTCACTCATCTCCTTCTTATGGCAGTAACCACCAACGACCCTCATTATGTTACAACGTTTTTTTCCTTCTTACACTAGGAAAGGCATTCAGAATAGAAATTTGGAGTAGAGTATAATGGAGTATGCCTTGCTGTATTGCCTGGTTCTGAAATTATCATACTCGACTCGATACTCGCGAGTAATTTTCAACTCGACTCGAGATCAAAAAGTGGTACTCGCACATCCAAGTTTATTGTTGTATTTCTTTTGCCAAATGTGTGAAGCATGTCAACTGAACCAAAGCACTGTCGTATGTAGCGGAATGAACGGTGCATTCTTGGTGATACCTAAGTCATGACATGAGCAATTGTGGCAGCAGCGACTTATGGTCAGGTGCATGCTGGGGAAAAATACTCAATATCTTCCGTATACTCTAGATATTCCTCCTAGGGTTTCGCTCAGATGAAAAAACATGCAAAGATATTTGAGCTTACAAGATAAAATACCACTCGACGATTACAAACACGCGACTGGTTTAGCACATACATTCAAACTCTTTTCGGTACTAAATCTGAAATACATCCTTGCCCTTCATATAGTTGCATTGGATTTTAATATGCTCATTGACATTATTTCAATGAAACGACAGGACATATGGGTTATGACTCCAACTACCCGGATCAAAAGCTATTAAAACCACGGTTCAATTCAAATAGCAATTTATATTTGAGCAGTGATTATGCACAGAGTTTTGACTTCTTTCTACAACTGAAAATCTTTTTTCCCAATTAATTCGCTTGGCAATCCTTATGACATACATCACAGACACTCATTAATTCCACCATATTTTACCCAAATAACTGCTCATTCATTACCTAGTTAGTAGCACAGTCAGACATATTTAGCTATGATATTGGAACGCGATGATTAAAATAATATCCACGCAGCACACTTGTCATCTTCTTCTAAATAATTTCCGAGAAAATATTACATGCTTTTGGCCAACGACGCACTGAGCAAATTTAAAAAAGAAATTGCAGTATCTCATTTCAAAGGCTGCATCCAAAAAATGACAGGAACAAGTTTCGATATAAATTCAACAGGTAGAGAATTCAGTATTTTCATTCTTTTGATCGTTATGTGACTTATCTCGTACTCTATTTGATCTCGCACAAAAAAAATCGTGGCAAGGTCATGATACTGCATTTGCACTTATATGATCTGGGAAGATCGTACTTCTTTCATACAGAGGTAAAATGCCGTTCATGACTGAAAGAATGCTTAAAATGAATAAAACACGCGATATCACCCACCATACCAATTTCTGAGTAGCAGCTAATAAACTAAAAATTTGACAAAGAAATCATTCTACTGAGATTCAGAAAATTTATGAGTTTCTTCCATATTTTTTTATATTTAACGCAAAAAAACATCCGCTGTGCATAAAAAAATAAGAAAAAGAAAGAAGTAATCAGTAGGTTATTAATAAAAAGCAATCCACTCTGCATGGATTTTTAAATAAAACAGATGAACGCAACCTGGAAAGCATCACAGCCAATTCTACTCTGCCGTGTATTTCCGTTTTAAGTAAAAGCACAGAAAATCAAATTTAGATGCTGTTAGCACTCTTCCGGGGCGTGATGCCTTTGATGAAGTAATTACTTTTATCAGCAGGAGATAAATAGACTGAGTCCGAAAGCCTTAAGCAACCACAGTTGTGGTACGGGTGGCACCGGAAATGGGTTTCCCTGCTCTATAGTCAAGTAAATTTTTGACCTACTAAATTCAGCCAGTGACCTTAACCCATAGATGATTATAACGTACTCACCTCTCTCGAAGTATCTAAGTTACAGGTTCGCGGCAAGTTATTCGTTATTGGGTGCATTTATTCCACATGATATTAACTATAATTCTCTCGGAAGTATACATAGCTTCTGGGCCACGGATGCCGACTTACAAAAAATATTGGAGGGGCCCAAACCGGGGATCTTGCCCCGGGAAATTTTATAAGTAGTGAATTTTAAGTTTTTTAAGCATTTTAGAAGAGTCATATGATAGACGTTTGAACTCTGATAAGTCGTATCTCGATATCTGGACACTCCGGGGAAAATCGACAAGCCTGACACATTTTTTCCTAACACCCATAACGAATTTTTGAGGGGGCTCGGACCCCCTCAGGCCCCATGGAGTCGGCGCCACTGTTCTGTGCGTTCAGTAACCAAAACATTCAATGCAGGAAACCAGCGCTGAAAACTTTTTCTATTTCCTTTCTACGTGCTCCATGAAGACGTTAGATAGCACGGAAACACGCACTTTGGAATTCGTTTGAGGAGTCTTCCCATCAAAACAGTATTCAATATTTCCATTATTTATTTTTTTGCAGTCATCTTCTTAAATCTTATGCCGAAAAAATGGGCTTTTACCCTGCCTATCTCCTTCACTTTCACAGCAATTCAAGCCTAGGTTGAGTTGGATGGGTGAGTTTAGAGCTCACGCAGGACTCAGCCAAACGCATGAGAATTTCAAACATTCAAAGTAAGAGTGCCACTTCATTCCCTGGGCCACTTCGAGTTGTTTGCAGTGTATTAGAAATAAAACTAATTTTTGGGCCAGTATGCTCTGAATTCTGGCCCATTTTTCATTTAGCGCTATCTTAATCAACTCGAGTACCTAAAACTATGCGGTTCATATTTATTTCAAGGTTGCTGACAGCATTTATTACTGTATTATCCCATTGGGGCTTACGACTATTGGCCCTATTACATTGCATGTTTTCAAAAATTGTACCAAAAAAATGATCGAAAGATTGTTAAAACATAACTAACGCCGTAGAGTTAACCCAAAGTTTTAAGTTTCGTCTCATATCCTGCACTACTTCGGATTATCGAAAAGTATCAGATGAAATAAATTATACCATAGGCACCGTAATATATCCCCCTCAAGTATTTCATGAGACAGGAGTTTATTTTTCCGCAAAAAAACTAAAATTTTCACAAAAATTATTTTAATCTCTTCCCTGCATTAAAACGCAGTTTTTCATTGCTTTAATGTGTACTTAATTTCGTTTTCATTCTTTCTGAGAACTTCGCCATCCTCGAAAAAGCGTAGCATTTTTCGTAAAGGATACTTTCCAGGTCCTCAAGGCTCGCCACGCTGATGTATCGATGCTCACAGAATGTTGAGTTCACTGATTCACTTCGGTATAATGATTCACTTGCGTACGAAAAAAACTACGAGTTCCCGTGCTCTTATCTTCATTCAAGATGCGGTGAACCTTCTTCTGGAAGCCATCCAAGATAGAGCGGACAAGATTTAGTGGTCCGCCTACTCTTCTACAGCCATTACATCATTTATTCAGCCGTCTTGAGCTATTTTCTCCCGTGACCGGGCCTATCCCTCAGCACTCCAACGCTACAAAGCCATTAGTCCGATACCGCAATGAGCCGCGGTGTCTTTTTCAAGGACATTTATATTCTTCATTTGGCGCTACCTTAATCAGCTCTAGTACCTAAAAAAATGCGACTCGTATTCATTTCAAGGTTGCAAACAGCATATCTCCATGTAGTATTCCATTAGGACTTGTAACCCTATTACATCGGATTTTTTTAAATTGTATCAAAAAAATAAAATTGATTATCAGCCATTAATTTGCCGCTATTAAGTATTATTTAGATTTTAATATTTAAGACGCGTGATAATATTCAATTGTAAGTTTCCAAAAATGGAACCAAAAAAATGAAATTGATAATCAACCGTTAATTTGTCACAAGTAAGAATTATTTGGAGTTAAATATTTAATAGGACGCATACCTCCCACTAAAAAAGTCATTCTGGCGAAGGACCACTCACTCATTAAAGTTGCTATTAGTTCATTAATCCCACAGATATTTACTCAAAGCCTGAGCGTCACATCCATGTTTTATGAACTTATAATTTCAGTGTTCAATACAAATCTGTTTAGTAAGCAAAATATTATCAAATCCAATACGAAATTTTTTAACCAAGTGACGCTCGAAAAATTTTCTTTGATCACTTAATGCTGATAACATCGTCTTAAAAATGTCAGTATTGATAAAGTGGACCATCGTCAATAGTTAACAGTATTGCGGATTAGAAGATTTTTACCCAGTATTTCCTCAGTTCAAGTTTAGGATTTGGTTGCTCCGCGGCCACCGTTGGCGATCTTGTTTATATTTCATCTGAGGATACAACTCCAAAGGATGAAATTTGCTGTGAAAAACGTGATTCCCGAATCAAATCTCAAATTAGAAAATTTTAACCCGTATTTTTTTTAGTTAAACCTTAGTTATCAGTAATTCTGCCGCCAAGGTTGGATCTCTTTTTTATATTTGTTCTGAGGATAGAACAGCAAAGAATGAAATTCATCGCGAAAAACAAAATTCCCGAATCCTGCTCCGGTAGAATGATTTTTTTGACAGCAAATTTTCCTGCTGCGGTTGTTTTTTCTGATTTTCGTTTTCAAAATTTCATCTCGCGTAAACATGGAAATCTATTTTCGAAGAAGCGCTCCCTGGCGGAAGGACATGAACGACGCAACTCAGTGGACTCGAGCGATCCAGTCCCGAGCATATCCTCCACAGCTGCTTGAATACACCTTTCCTCGCACGCTCAGAAAGCATGAAAAAAAAGAAACACAGAAACACTTTCCTTTTCACCGGCTACCCTCACTTTCTCCCTGAACTTTGGCCTTTTTGCAACCTCTCATTCCCTTCCCACCCACCCAAAAACGAACGATTACGGGATGGAAAGTTTTTTTTTTTCGTTCAATACGCCATGTCCTCTTCCAGCATTTCGCATTTGGCATCATCCCGAGGGAAGTATTGAAAAACCAGCGTTGATATGGAGGAGCTTATCCAGCCTTCATTTACTGGTGGAATAAATGCAATACAACACTTTTTCTGAAAAAAAAATTAGAATCATTGTTCGTTCGTTTTATCGTTCCAGAGTGCATTTCCGTTACTTTAGCATTTCTTTCAATCATAATGATGATGATCTAAAATTAGATACTTAATTGCTTAAGAAACATTAGTTTATAAAGTAAAGCCTCCTAGTCTCCAGAACCTGGCCCGCGTAAAATTATGTAACGCTCTATGTTGTATCGTAACAGTTTTTTAACGAATGGCGCCGCATTCCTTTGTATTTTACTTAGTCACCGCAAAAAAACACACACGGCACGATGCTTAGCGTCTCTTCCGCGGTCGCCGCCGTGATAAATGACCCGCTGCTCGGTAGGGAAAGGCGCGAGTCCCAACCAACCAACACAAAATCTGCTGAGCATACACACTCATTTCCGAATAACGGTCTTGAAAAGATTAGCGGATAGAGGGAGAGAGATTAAAAAAACTTTCACGAGGAAGGCCGTCCTCAAAAAAAAAAATAAAAGAGAATAATAAAATAACATTCCGGAGGATCATTTCCGACCCACTCACACCTTTTGGGTTGCGCAACTGAGACGAAATGTATTTTTCGGAAGTGCGCGGAGTTTTCAGGACAGCCTACTTCCACCCCACCCCACCTCCCCATTACGTCCGCATAATCACCTCCCCCCTCTCCTCCCCAGCCTCTTTCAATAGTGGACTGTCTGCTGGCTCCATCACAGTGCCCCAACCACCTCTCATCTCCCCACCCCCTTTTGTCCATTTATCCCGCCCGCTTACCCCACCCCCCCGTCCGCTCGCGCGCGAGCACTTTCTCTTCCCGAGTGAAATTTTATAACCAGTTCGAAAGGAAATCTTTGTGGAGTTGGGGCTCCTTTTTTTAAAAAAAAAAAAGAAATGAAGGGTATGAGGAGGAAGTTGAGGGTCTGAATTACGGGGTAGGAGGAATGTGGGAGACGGGTCGCGCTCATGCAAACGGGAAAACCTAGGCCAATCCAACGCATCGAGTCAGGGAAGTATTAGGAGAAGTTAAAAGATAGCAGGCTTTCCCGACGTAGCATCATCACTGGTCAACTATGCTAAGATTGGTTTGACGCAGCTCTCCACCCAAATCTCCTGTCAGCTAATCTTTCCACACCTACGTATTTCTTCTCTTTCACATCTTTCTTTACCTGTTCTATAAATTTCATTCCGGGTTTCCCTTTTCCGTTTTTGCCGTTCACTTGACCCCCGACAGTTGTTTTCATCAAGCCATTATGTCTCAATATGTGACATATAAGGTTATTCCGTCTTCTAATTAAGGTTTTCATGAGGCTTCTCTTCTCTCCTACTCTCATTAGGACTACGTCATTACTAACTCGGTCGATTTATTTTATCCTCATCATTCCTCTGTAGCACCACATATCGAAAGCCTCTGTCCTTTCTTTCTCCGCCGCTGTCATGGTCCATTACTTCTGGCGTTTACTATTGGTAAAATCATATCGAGTTTAACCTCGGATAACAAGGGCGGATGCGGGATATTTTGATTGAGGGGGGCACAAGGGTCTGACAGGCAAACGGTCTTCTCATATTTTAGGCTAAAAGCTACATGCAACAATTACTATAAGAAATTCTGTCTTTATTTTAATACGAAAGTTATTAATATAAAAATACATGATTGAGGCACCGTAAAAGACAAAACAAAACGAACGTAATGATAACCGTATTAAAAATCTTGTCTGTTTATTAAGCGTCTGGGGGAGGGGGGGCACGTTCCCCCCTAAATCCGCCAATGCCGGGTAAGGCTGTTTGAGGCCAATGCTTCGATGATAAATTTCCTCATCGTCATCAGAGCTAAGAGTGACCGCCTAGTTTGGTCCACGTTGGATCCAATGAGTTTGGCTTTTACACTCAGCTAGTCAGAGAACCGTTGAGACCAATTGTTTGCCATCAGTTTCACATGCACTCAGGGGGGTTTTGAATTTGAGTCTGTGACTGTGGTATTTTATCAACCAATGGTCTCCATATTTGGCTTATATTCTGCCCAGAATCTCGGTCAAGCTTTTTCTCCTCGAGACACACTTCTGTTACCTCTCTAACCATTCGATTCTAGTGACCATAAGATCGGGACATGATTTTGCGCCGTTAAAATTAAACAACCTTACTAGGTGCCAAAACCGTGAATATTTTATCGATTAGGCTAAGATGCCTCGCGCGACATTATTTTGATGTACTTAATATAATTATCGTACTAATTCATCCTTAATCATCAATGGTGCAGCGGCTTAGAAATGTGAAATATCGAAAAACTGGTCGGGAAATGCTAGTAGCCTTCGAGACGGGAGATTAGACAAACACTGTCATAGGAGCCCGTGTAAACGTGAGGATTAAAAATAAATTCAAAAATTTATTTTTTGTATATTATTTATTGCCCTGAGAACAGTATAGCTGATGGCGGGGTTGACAACTAGTTAAACACGATCACACTTGAAAATGCAAACCTAGCCAGGCGGGTGTGAACCCCTAGATAGTTACTTAAGCAGGCGGAGACCGACCGTCATCGAGTCCGGAAGGGATGAGCTCGAAAGGCCTAGTTTCTGTCTCCGTAAATGGAATATACAGAAGAGAATATTACGAGATGTTCGAGAAAATTACAATGGCATTTTTTATCGAGAATTAAAAATGATTGTAGCACCAACCTTGATTGGCCAATCTAAAGAGAATATGGATATGCGCCGCTTGTGTGAGGCAACAGAGTTTCGGATGGAGAATGTGAAGTTTGTTGGTGTATTTATTGGGTTCAGAGAAATTGAAGGTGTGTATTTATGTCTCTAACGGCTCGGCCTGGAATGTTTACTAGCTAAATATTACAGCATTACAACAGAACAGAACTCGCTCAATATGAATTGAGGAAATTTGAAGTTGGAGGTCGATGGAAGAGTTCTGATAGGCCAAGCCAGAGTGAAAGGTTTTAAAAATTATCAGTAAGTAATTCTTTGGTGGAGATTTTACCCTCAAATATTTTGTTTTCAGGGAAACGCCGGATCTGAAAGCAAATAACCTCGGTTGAAATTACGAAGAGGTCTAACAACATACCGTGGGAATTGAAAACACCCCAAGCACTCTCGCAAATTTTGTTTTAAGGTCTCAAACACTGATCGATCCTCATACTTACAAGGCCCAAGTTAATTTTCCCATATTAATTAGCGCACATGATGAGTTTCTCCCCAATTCCATGAACGTATTATTGTTTCTTTACCCATTTCCAGGGTAACATTACATTGGCAATAAAAATTAACGGCTGCGTGGAGCGAGATATGAGTCAGGCTCCACTGCACAAAAAAAAGATTCTTGAGAATTTAACCGCAATTCTCTTTAAAAGAAGCAGTCCCGAATAAGTAACAATGTGGAAATTGAATTGATAATTAGCTGTTACATTTGAACTAAGTCCAACTCCATAGAAATTTCGATCGCGAGTCACGAGCTATTTATTTATTACATCTTCTGCATCCGATACTTGATTATCTAGTTTCAAAATTATTTTCCAATAAATTCATCGCATGAGATATCAAATAAAAGATCTTTTTGGGCAAGAAGAGTTAGTAATTTTCAGCACCCTTCCTAAATCAAAACGATAAAATTTCAAAATTATTGCCTCGGCAACGGGTAAAATCGTTATGAGGAATGAGCCTCTCAATTATGACTTGCAACAAAATTTATTTCGATAACATGACACTCACAGCACGCATATAGTTTTTTTTACCTGAATAGAAATTTAATATTAACTCCAATCAAGGCTCCGTGGGCATTTTCCATTGGTCATTAAACAGTGGTTCAAATGTAGCTGAATCACTCGCCGTAATTTTTATGCATAGTTAAAATCCTCGCAAAGAAATCTTCATTCGTAGAGGAGCGTTTTGCCATTATAGTGCACAACGGTGATAATATTTGCAACCTAATTTATCGCCAGCATGTCCCTGCATTGAATACCAAACACAAACACCGCTACAGTTTCCCTTATTTAAATTGTTCATGCATATTTCATTTCAGCGTTTCCCTTCCATTGACAGATTTCAGAGCTAAAAACTATACTCGGATAAAGGAGTGTAATGACTGTCTTGAATTTACGAATTTTTAATACATCAAGGAAATGCCATAATCAGCCGAAAATTATACACGGTTTACTCTTCCGCATTTTACGATATAATTATCCATGGTGACAGGATGAACTTGATTATATGCACTCCCAAGCAGGAAATGATAAACACATTTCCTTTTGGGGCTTATTTCCTTCATTGCAGAGATATTTAAAGGCTAGTTTGCCAATGCCCCGAGGTAACAAAAGCTGTCATCGGCAGAAAAGGTACTCAGGAGTGATAATTTCTCAGTGGAACTGTTTTTCACGCACATAATAATACTCTGTTCCCAGCCTTAGATCACGTGAACAGGACATGCTGCAGCTTCGGGAAAAGAGAAATGGCAAACGAAAAGTTGCATAATTTCCTGCACTTCATTTTTTCAAAAAGCCATTCCCTCTATCGAAAGTCAGCATGCGATGCAAATATTCGACATAAAATTGAGGATATGATTTTTTATGTCCAGTTAATAATGAGTCTTTCGTTAATTATGTATGAAGCAGAGCTGACCTAAAGGGCCAGAAATTTGACTTTTTTTCCGCTTTAGACATTACAGAGAGGGCGAGAGTAACCTATCGATTACAGTCTTCTAATGTTTGAATTGTTACGCCTCTCGCAATCGGAGTTCAAACAACTGATAACGTTTAATGAGACTGAAAGAGGGAATCTCTCCCAATACTAATATAGGAAGAGACGTAGTGACCTCTGTCGACCGTATAATGACGGTAAATATGAATATCGTTCGCACTCGATGAATAGTATCGATATATAAAAAGTAATGATAGCCTTAAAGGAAATAACAATTGGCTAGCTCGTGGTGTACCTTTGTGGAGGCAAGAGTCAAAATTCCACAGAGAAAAATCGTACCGGTCGAGGAACATGATTTCTTTTCCGTCGAAATTTTGCACATTTTGGAAGCATTTACAAGAAGAGGATAGGATAAAATTATAACTCCTGATCTTACGAGAAGTTAACATTAGTAACTTGTGTATTCAGGCATAAAATTCCAGTTATCGTCAGTCCGAGTTGGTGACGTCACTTTAACGTTACATTGAAACCTCGCTTTACGATATTAATCTGATCTGGGGTATCGACAATAAAGCGAAACCCATCGTATTAAATGAACATTATTTCCGGACGAAGAATTAGTATAAAAAGCATCATCGCATCAAAATGTTGCTGCATAAAAAAGTGCTTCGTAAACATGAAAGGCGTAGAGTTGGTGGATAAGTACTTATTGTCTTTTAACAAGTCACTAAAAAAATTCATGGTCGTCCATTGTGAAACTAACAATTCTGCACTATTGCATTGTCCGAATTAAGTAAGAGACAGATATAAACATGGAATGATCGAAAGGTGTCCTAACCTATACCCTAATAATTCCTATAACAGGCATATGAAAGACTCCCAGACAACCTAATGAAGTCGTCTAACGACAAATTTCAGAAAATCTTAAATGGAATACAACTAAATTCTGTTCATCACTCATTCGATTTGAATCGGTGATTTACAATAGAAATGTTTTAATACCTTCCATGCCTAGCTAATTTTTTTTTGCTATATTACAAGTCGCGCGTACCCTCACCGATTGTATTAAATTCCATGCAATTAAGCACTGATTTCACAACTGAACTCTTTTAGCATGTAATTAGGACTAATATGTAGCTCGAGTCTTCTTGAAAGTATTCAATTTAAATAAAAAATGCTAAATGGGAAACTGACAAATTCATCACATTTAAAAGGCTAGAAATCGGTAGTAAATAGACCACTCGTTTGCGTCAACCCGGATTGAAGTTAGCGGATGGTCACCTCTTACAGAAACAAAGCCGTATTTTTTTCTAGCCATCAAGCAATTTCAGGGTTCAGGGGCAGATTCCTTTCTCTGAGCCATTCTCTACTCAAAAGAGCGTAATATACCTCACGACTTGACCCTGGGAGGACCACAGTGGAAGAGCTCACTCAATATATTTTTCTAAATCAACAAAACATGAGCTATGGCTCCATGTTTTGCAACTGAATTGGGACAATTTTCATCAAAATCGCCATTATGAAATACAATTGGCTGTTTAAAGAGAGATACGGCATACTTCATCCTTCTCAGTCGATCATCCCTAGAATATTATCTCCCTTGGAGTCCCCATTCCAAGCGTGATGGTGGGAAATTGTTACCTGACAACAATCGTTGATGATATCATTACCATGGTAAACGAAATCAACTGATTTTGGCAAGATTTGGTGGAACAGTACTGGTTTTTTTTCTTTCACCGTGAAGACCGTAGGAAACATTCCCCTGCAGCCTTTTCGGAGAGTCAGAGTTTCCTTGAGCTCGACACACTAATTTCACATAATCCGTCCAAATCTTCACAATAAACGTTCCCTCCAAGTTACCCCATCGACATACATTTCCCAAACGGGTTATTCTAACCATTGAGGATTCAAGATTCTGATATCCTAAGATATACTATTCATTATATAGCTGGTGTCCGATCTTGAACTATCATCAATTACTGACGTTTGTAATTTAAATCATTGACATTCGCATTTTTTATAGTTAGCCGGTTGGCACTGCACCCAAAAGTTAAATCTAAATCATTGACCATTGACTAGCGCTTTAATTAAGCAAATTAATTATCATTCTTCCATTCGCATTCCAATGTCCATCAGCGATCGAATGAGCTTCAGCAGTCAATCAACGATCACACATTGAATGTCACAGACATCGAACAACAATTAAAATTAAATTATAAATGCATCTTTACCTAAAATCACTTTATATCCACAGCCAAAAACATATATATTTGACGATTCGAGCAATCGAACAGCAAACTTCGGCGTCCCATTACTTTTCTTCATAACTAATCACATCCCCAGTACCATTTTCTTCCGATTTGTTGATAAAGAATAATTTGAAACAAGAATAAAGCAATGGCGTTCACTAATTTACAGTTTCCGCTATGAGCGAATCTAAGTAATAGTATGACGATAAAAAAAAATATTTGGCTCTTCCAGGAGAAAAAAAATGAATTTGCATCTTCAGTGAGTCAGTCTGAATTACAGTCAAAACTTAACATATTTGATGGTTTCGATCCATCGAATCCACATTCGTACTTCGACTCCACATTCTACCACTATTTCAATTCGTAACTCATTACTTACCCAATCTCATTTACTTCCCCTTTGTTGCTAACGAACCATTTGACACAAATTGATAATAAAATGGCCATCACAAATCTAGAGTTTCCGCTACGAGCGAATCGAGGTATTTTTATGACTAAAAGAAGGATTCACCTCTCCCACGAGAAAAAAAGGGAGCTCCGACGCGCGATCTTTGACCCGGATTAAAATGGCCCCCTTTCTCGGTGCACAGCTGCTTTACACGGGGGGATCGCGCTCAAAGGGTACCATATCGACCTGTTGAGCGCGCGCAGAGGCGAATTGAATCGCGCTGGGGCATTGCGCTGGACACAAGGCAAAAGGATGAAAAAAAACAAGAGGAGGAACACATTCGAAGCATTCTTCCCTTGCTCCAAGTATAGCCGCGGATGTTTGGGACATAAAACGCCAGTTCCCAGAGAAAAAAAGCGGGAAAAACCAACTCACGGTAATAAAAAGAGCATATATGTACAAAATGCAACACTCCCTCCTTGAGCGTCACTGCAGGAAAACCTCATCTTTTCTCCCTACTACAAGCAGCCTCGAATGCCGCACAGAGGGTAAATAAATAAATAAAAAAGAATCTTGAGATCGCAGCTCATTGAAAGAGATGGATAGCCTAAATCAATTATTTAGGTCAGGACACGCTCTACATTAACCATTAATAGTTCAATCATAATTTTTTCATCGCTTTCAGCAGGTTCTAACATTAGCGAATGTATTTACTACATCATAATATTTTCTACTTCTTGTCTAAGGTGACCATTTTAATATTTTCTGTACGGTCACTCATCAAATTTTTGCGTTAATACAATCACGGACTAATAGTTGCTGCCCAAAGGTGTTTAATATAATTGAACTATTAATGCATGGGCGTACCAAGCGAGAGGCAGGAGGGGACAGCTGCCCCCCCCCCCCCAGAAGCAAAAATCGAAAATGTCTTAAAGGAAAATAATATTTTTTCAAGTAAATAATTTTAAAAACTAATGAAGAGCTCATGGTGAAACAAAACCCAGACCTATTCCACAAACTTTTTATTATTAGCTGTCTAAGTTTCATCGTTCCATCAAGTAACGCCCAAATCAGTCGATTTTAATAAAGAGCTGTTATAGTTACCTTAAAATGTTGATTTCATTCACCTTTTCCATGCTTAAATCTTACCTATAACTTGCATAACCATGTATGCCCCCCTAGTTTTGATCCTGGGTACGCCCTTGCTTTAATTAAATTTGATTTTTTATTCAGCCTATCGCCTTTAAATCAGGTTAAGCCCGAAGTACTGGGTAAGGGTTACAGCCGGCAAATGGTATAGTGGGAACTTTACTGAAGTTCTACGGACCACTCTAGCTGAGTGATCCGCAGAACTTCAGTAGCTAAAACCATTGGGCACGTGATTACCTAATGGTTGAAGCTACTTAAAAAGGAGTCGCGGGTTCAAATTATGGACAATCCTTTGACCCCGCGGTACTAGGAGGCCCATAGAAAGGAAAAACCCCTACACGCTTCAATGCAAAATTTTTAATCTACATTTTTTGACTCTCTTATGGATCTCATACTTGTTTCAAGTTCATTCATTCTTATTTTTATTAGGATATTAGATTTCCCTTTTCCTATTCGGATTGCAACACTGGGAGCCTTCCTCCCCGCTTGTAATTAAGATATCTTCCAGAGCGACACGGTGAGCATAATCTCTCTTTATTATAGGCCCGAATATGAGGATAAATTAAGAGAGATACTATCGCGGAGATTTTTTATATAGGAATTATTTTTTTCCCAGGAACCGTAAAGCACTTTAATAAATACCGGGTGAAACTCACTTCACGCATTGCCTTATCTTTTTTAAACGTTAATGGCTGGTGTCTTAACACCCAGTGGCGCAGCGAGTGGGGGATTTTGGGGGATAAAACCCCCCTCCAGAACTCAAGAGAAATTTTAAACTTTAATCCATTTTACTTACTTAATTGTATAAATATTACTTAAAGAATAGCGTAAGGATTAATAAAATATCCCTCAGAAAGCCGTAAAACTCACAATTTTGAACCATTTATCTAAAACAGTTTCTGGGGGAGGGCACCCGCACTTCCCGTGTACCATAACCCTGCAGTATTAGTTGCTCCCAAAACCCCCCCCTGGCGTTCATTCCTAGCTGCGCGCCTGCTAACACCACCCCGACACACGCCTGTTTAGGCGGCTTACGGGGTAGTAAGTAGATGCAGATGTACCCTGCGATAAATTTCAATCCCAATGACTTGGTACGGGGTGAGCTCTATTGGAGGTTTAGGGGGCTATGGAAAACCCCACATTGAAACGGAGGGTATTCCACAGCCCAGTGGCGCCGACTCCATGGGGCCTGAGGGGGCCCGAGCCCCCTCAAAAATTCGTTATGAGGGGGAGGAAAATACGTGCCAGGCTTTTAAATTTTCCCCGAAGTGTCGGATTCTAATGTTGACAATGAGACTCTTCCAAAATACTTTTTTTTAGTTAAAAACTCACTATTTATAAAATTTCCCGGGGCAAGACCCCAGTATGAACCCCCCCTCAATATTTTTTATAAGTCGGCAGCCCTGCCACAGCCCTTCAGTGTTCCTGGATAATTTGTTTAACTCTGCCTCTGAAAACAACATTTTAAGTGATTTCTAAGACTAAAATTTATTTTAAATTTTGATGTTATTGGTTTTATTGTACTTGAATATTGAGGTTTCGTCCTTTTCTCGGACAAATTACAATTTAAGTGGGGGGTGCGCAGGCTCCCCTTGCCCCCCCCCCCCCAAATTCGCACACGCCCTTGACTTAGTACGAATCGAAACCTATCCTCACCAATTGTGAGTGAGTGAGTGAGCGGTCCGTAGACTTTACTCAGGCCTGGAACCACAGATTCAAAACAACGTCGCCCCATCTGATGGAGTGATAAGGAAAGACTCGGTAAATAAAAGTACCTCGAGGTGTCGCCTCGTAGATACGAGAGAAGCAAGCGTTCTTGGGAACCCTCGTCTCGGCCGCTGCATCAAAGAGCAGCTTGTGTGAACGCCGCACGCGTCGCTTACATTTGTTCCGGGATGCAAGAGGTAGAAAGTCAGGTTCCCCCTCCCTCCTTCTCCACACATATCAGCGCGCTATTCCTAGGGACTCTCGTCCGTTTTATGTTTCCGGGAGGTAAACCAAGAAACATGTGACCGGCTGAAATATATAGAACCGGCCTCATCAGGGAAATCCATTAGTTCCGATTGCAATCGGTGAAACTGATTCAATTATAGTTTTAATTTATAAACTTCGAGCACAATATCACGCCGACTGAAAACATTCTAAATAATGGAAAATTTTAGTTGTTCCAACCTCAGGCTAAATATAAAACACAAATCCTTCCCTCAACCAGAGTTTGTTGATGAAAATAGTATCATTTCGAGGCTCTGTAACATATTTAGCACGGAATAATTTCTACCCTTTATCCCCAATCAGCTCTAAATCTTATTACGAATCCATTATCCGGACGCATTTTATCACGAAACCTTAGAACTAAAATCATTGATTCCGATAGAGTAAACTGTTCACGATCGTTTTGTATTTAAATCCATTTTTCTTTTCCTGAAATGGAAAACACTTAAAGATCAGGCAGTTCTTTATAAGCAGGCTCACCAGCTACAATGTGGTATAGTGAGCGAATGCAACGGCCCTGCATACCACATATAGCGATGGATTTTGATCGTCGAATTTTTGAGAAAATTGGTCGTTTAAACATTTCAGAAAAAGGATCTAAACAGAACGGATTTCTACATTTAGCGATCGTTTTAAAGACTATCCCAACCGCCAAAGGAAATTCCGCCTGTATTAGAAAATACAATGTCGATTATAACCGATAACGAAGTGCTCAAGTCATAAAGATATGCCCTTATCCCCCATTTCCGCTTACATTGCTGACACACCTATCAAAGACTTGCGAGAAAAATGTTCCCGCACCCTTTTTAAAGAGCAGCCCTCACCCAGGTGAATAATCCAAGCACATGACACCATCGCCACACGATAACAAATAAAAAACATACCGACCTTTAGTAATCGCTTAAACAAACGGATGTTCTGAAACAATTTTGAATGTCACTTATACATGCGGAAAACTAATAAAACATGATCATTATCATGATTAATGTCTTTAAACATGATTGGAGCATCGAATTTCGGTCACTCGTTTCCACATACACCGCCGGGTACACTCCAACTGTCAATTGTATTGCCAAATTCCTCACCAAATAGTTGGGAACAAATGTGTAAATGCACTGTAATGAACGTCTTAGTTTTAATTATTATGCATTCTCAAATAAAAGCGCGGTGTTTTAATGAAATGACTACATCAGCTTCCCTTACATATAATGCAAAACGTACAGTGGGTTACGAGAGGTTCACTGTCAGCAAAAAACAACTTTGAACTTCAAGAGAAATGCCACTTCGAGCGTACGGTGGACTCGTCGACCATACTCTCCAAGTGTTCGGTTATTCCCATAACTGTTCCCCCAACCACCGGAATGCATTCACCCGCCAAAGAAACAGCCCCGAAAAGTTTTTTTCCGACCCAGTGCAAGCCAATAAACGGCATCAAGCCATTAGAGAAATGAAAACTGTGTATTTGGAAAACAGTTCGTATAAACCTAAACGGAAACAATATTAACCTTCGCTCCAAAGACCTGTCGACAATGCTATTCAGCTTGCTTTGATTGTCAAATTAAGCAGTTCATCACATATACGTGTTCGGGCTCATAGTAAATTGTTGCTTTCTCATACGGATGACCAAAAAACAAACTTACAAATGGCGGCCTACAAAAATCAGTCGACAAATAATTACACAGATGAATAAAAATGATGGAAACGGACACTGACAATAAAATATAATGACAAATAATACAAATAGTACGAAATGTGCAGAATCAAAGGCGTGATTGGCTCGCATAAATCAGAAAAATAATGTCGAGAATCAAAGTTAGCATACTTTTTAATCGAATCAAACCCTAATTCCCTTCCCCTAAAAAAATGTGGCAAAATTTCGCCGGATCATAAAGAGAACGATTTTGTAATCAAATCTAACAAGAATAGTCAAGCAGAGATTTTAGCAAGTATTTTCCACTGGTTTCAGTGGGAATTGTTCGAGCAGTTGGGCCCTGCAAACTCAACTCATAATATCAGTACCAAGCCACTAAGCTTCACACAAGAATGATCAGCCGAAAATTTATATTAACTCACCTTATGAATCAAAGCATCCCGTCACGCCTGGAGAAGTAAACAAATGTGGCCTTTGGGATGACTATTTTCGATCTAGTATTTTCCTGGCTCCTGCGGGGTCCAATGGTCATAGTACCAAGATAACCGCCCGCATGATAATGTAACGAGAGAGCAAAGGGCTTGTTTACCACTTCACTTTCATTGTTGATCATGAAAGAGTTTGAAACATTTAGTAGCACTCTACATTTCTTTCCGTTTTTCGTTACGTCGCGTCAACTACTTCTCGAGCCATTCGCGAAGAGAAGTCGACATTTTAACCCCTACACAGATAAGTTGATGACATCACAAGTTCACGCTGAGCGCGTCACCGCTTCAATCTACTCCGTGGCTTTAAATGATGGGTCTCGCGAGTTTCGTAGTTGTTTACGCTCTCATGATCGATGCCTTCCGTTAATGAAAGATTCACATTGAACGAGTAAGTAAGGATTTCTGATGACGTCACCAACTCATGAAAATTGGCCGGCAACTTTAGGATTTCTTACTTTAAGACTGTTTTACACGGGGCACGCATAATTGCACAATACAGAACTGCATTTTTTTCTCCATCTGGCGAACAATTGCGCGAATGTATAGACGTAATTATAACGGACTTCTTTGCAATCTCTATACCATTCATTCTCTCATGCACTCTTTCGATTCATCTGGAATGGCTAAGTGGCGAAGATAATTATTTCATCGTAACATGCCTTTCCTTCACAATGAATCACAAAGATGAGGTAAGCTGTTACGGCAAGACAAAAATAAATAAATTCAGTAAATAATAGAGACCATTAGTCAAGAACACCAAACGTAATGCGTTGGTTTACCGGGGTAAATCCAAGGCAGAGACCAGCCACAGCCTCTCCAAGCTGTTGGTAAACCAACAGAGTTAAGTTCGGTGTATGTACTAGACAAGTGGTATCAATTTTTCACGGCTACAGGCTGAATTATTTATTTTTTAATTCAAATATATTGAGATTCCGAGTCTGAGTGAATTAAGTTGACAGGGGTCAGACGTCACACGAATCCGCAAGCCTTAATTCAATGGACCCTCTCGATCAGAAACTTTCAGAGCCCGTTGGAAGAGGGTTGGACAACCGGCTTTTCACACACACGTCACCGGCGACGGAAGCGCAACCTTCAGTTTCGGAGCGGCGAAAATCGGAACGTCGCAGTGGCGAGAAAGTCTCCTACCTTGTGTCCCTAGCGGGGGCGTTCAGCACTATGCCAGGCAGCAGCTTCTAACTCGAAGTCTCCCCCGGTGATGCTGTCCACTGCTTCACAAAGATGCGCAGGTAATATGTATGTATGCCTCCTTACTCCCTCACGTATCTCCCAACGTATGGTCGTAGCACGGGGCGATGGTGGTAGGCCGAAGGTTAAACGCGATAATCTCGGTGTTGCAGTACATGAGCCTCCGACAAGGAACGTTATTTCGCTTCGTCAATTCCCGGGGATACTACTTTCAGGATCGGCGGTAGTCGACTGACTGAACGAGGATTGGGCTGGGGCCGGAGAGGGAAAAGGTGGCTTAGGGGAGGAAGTGGAGAATGGAGGGGGGTAAGGGGAAGTAGGGGAGGGAAGGGCGGCGTGTAGCAGCTGGCCATGGAGGAGGGAGGGGGTCCTCTCCTCTGGCGCTCGAATAAAAGGGCGACCCTTTCCTCATCCCTCTCTCGTAGGCCGAGGTTCCCTTGAAATCCCTCTTGCAATCCTCCCCTCTCTTTTCCGCGGCCCACAAAAACCGAACTTGTTGGGTGGTGGAGGGTTAAAAAAAAGCCCGCTGTTATAAAAGCGGATCGTGTCGTCACTGAAATGTCACCATAGGTGGATTGAGGGATAAGTCGTAGCCGTGAAATTCCTTCGACTATAGGGCATGTTTCTCAATATGCTAGATTTCGCGTCAGGCAAGACAAGCTCCGCCATATGCAAAATTTTAGCATTCCAACGTGGGAGTCATAAAACCTTTGTAATATTCCGATTAATTAATTCGACCAATATCGGCAGTTAATTCTCCACTATTAAGGCTACAATTGCCTTCACAACAATTGAGTGGAGAATTACTAAGGTTTCAGAACTTACAGAGTGGCGAATTTCCACAAATCAAAGCCGAAATTTTTGACACCATACGTGGATTGAGGGATATGTCGTAGCAGTGAAATTAATTCTACTGTAGGGCATGTTTCTCCATCTGATAAATTTCGCACCAGTATACAAGCTCTGCCTTGTGCAAAATTTATCATTTTAAGTTGGGAGTAATAAAACCTTTGTAATATTCCGATTAACTGTATTATTAACTAGATCACTATCGGCAGTAATTGCTCCATTATTAATGGTTAATTATTAACGCTACAACTGCCTTTAAAACAATATAGTGGAATATTGAAAAAGGTTTCCGTGCTTCCACCGTGACGAATTTCCACAAATTAAAACCGAGTTTTTAAAAAATCAATCGGCATTCTTATATGCGAACCTTTTATTCATAAATTAAAACATGAAACACAAAGGAAATTAAAAATTCTCCTCCATCTTCCAGCCTCGACGACTCATCATTTTTCCTCTTTATATTTTATATCAACTTCTAAAGGCTGCCTGGAACGGTTAATTTCCTTTACACATTTTTGCTGATATATTTAGTTATTCGTAACATTTAAACACTTATCCTACACACGCCCTTACTGCCGTGGCCTATAAACCGTTCCCCGCAAAAAAATTAAAACCCGCCATTGAAAGCAGATTGTACTTTTGAAATTCCAAAATCGGCAGATCGAGTATTCTATGGTATTAGTCTCCGCGAACAATAAGAAACGGGATCATGTCGACATGCTAGACTGCCAATTAATTAATTAAGTACATGTTTAAACAATATTCACTGTTAAATAAATTCCCCGGCCTTTCATCACGTAGCAGTTCCAACATGCCGGCTCAGATATTTTAATAAAATCCAAATGAGAGAATCCATTTTTAGGTAAAAATAATTAAATACGAAAGACAATTATTTTCATATGGTACTATTGAGTAACTTACAAGTTAGATTTCGGTGGAAAATCTAATTATTAGTGCTAAAAATTTTAAATGCCAAAATGAATCACTGAGATAAATCACGCTGGATTATTATAAATCCGATAAAATATTCTAAGTAATTGAATGGCCAAGTATCATAAACGTAGACATCACCGTCCAATCCATCCATCCATCAAATACAACTGCACGATATGGATAAATGCGGTTTACAATGGTGGGTCTTTATTATGAGGTGGATGTGTTTCAAAAAAGATATTCGTTTGAAAATCATTCAAAAGATATTCCAAAAGCTATTTTACGTAATTTTCTGATCGATAAAATGAGGGCCTCAAAAAATACTACACAAGAGTTTAAGATCATTAAATGATGTACAACTCCGCCATTGGGGTTTTACACCGGCCATTAGTAAATGATTACACATTAAAACCCTAATTACAACGTTCAAATCACCATCTAGGCCTTACCTGCTTTCTAATCAATGGCTAAGTTGCCGAGGCCTATAGGTCCAAAACATTTCTTGAACATTTTACAAAATACATATCACTTTTGAGCACACTTGTAATTTTTTTATGTTGGTGAGCAAAATCATATGGAACGATTTTTTATTCCTAATATACAAAAACAAGCTTGACTTACCAATAATGGGGAAACACAGTATGATGGACCACTAATCTGTACGTCATCTTCAACTGTCATCAATTCTGAGACTGATTTGACGTAGCTGTCCTATCGACCAATATTTTGACACCCGCATGATTATTTTGATTTAAATTTGAATGATGAATTTTGATTTAAATAAAATTCATCACATGATTTATGTATCTCATCCAGTGGCGTAGAACTACATCATGTGGTATTACATTCTGGCCTCAACCACCTGCTACTGCGCCGGCAATATACCAGATCTCAGGTATGTTTCCTTTGAGATTCAGACCCCTGCCTCGCGATACCAGGAAACTTCCGCATAGACGGCCATCGAATCTTTCCAGTCTATAAACTAGCATCGTGTGAACGAATATTGAATTTTCCAACCAAATAACAGCTGCTCATTTAAATAGGATAACAAAAATCGTCGACAGAGAGATAGGAGGGAAGAGATTATGATTTTTAGGAAGAATGAAAGGGAGTAGGTCTTATAGTTTATTTAAGAGGGAAGTACATGAAGGCAGGGGAGGCTCCCAGAATGCTTCTAAGTACTCCATGGAAACCTAGGTAAATCGGTGAAATGCTTTGATAATAATAATAATTTATACTCGCGATTATGTGATTTATCAAATTCATAAATTTTCAATGCTATATCTCAAAATAATTAAACATTATATTGTCAATTTGAGAATAAATGAATCAATCTCACCCAGGGGCGGATTCTGAATCAAATTTCAGGGGGGTCATGACCTGGGCCCGGGGAGTATGGAATACCCCCCTTGGAGAGAGGGCCGTTCTCACGTGTCATTTTTTTAGACCTATTTTTACGCATTTTGTAGCTTAAAATTTCATTTCTATCATTAGCAACAAATGAAATTTAACAATTTTATGCATTAAAGCAGGGCTCTTCAACCTTTTTCAATGCAAGGGGCAAAAATCGATTTCACATCGTCCGAAGGTCCACAATGTTCCGTCTCACTTTAGCACCACATCAATAAAATGAGAAAAAAACATACAATTTCATAGTGCAATAATCTTTATCGGTTAAAAAAATCAATCAATCAGTGCAATTGTTCACCTTTCTTATTTTTGAAGAGTGTATCGATATATATTTTATTTTGTGCGGCGTGAAACAAAGTTTTTTTGGCCTCTAGAGGCCGCAAGAGGTTAGCTGTTGCGCGCGCCAGTTTGAAGACCCTAGCATTAAAGGATAGAAAAACTATGAAAAATGAAAATGAAGAAACTTTGTGCTTTCACATGAATATTTATTCACGTATTTACACGACAATGGTTTCAACGTTAGACGTCATCATCAGGTGAACTCTACAGAGGTCCAACACGTGATTTTATACCAGGCTTGGAAGGGGAGGGAGGAAGGTCACTAGGTTGAACGGATTAGCCAACAGAGTTGAGTGAGGGAGAAAGAACTTGCTCATACAGCAGGAAGAGGTTAGGGGGAGGAGGCTCCCTTAGGGAGGGTATGGCTGGTGGAGGGACGGGGTTCAGGTTTTCATTTTTCATTGTGAATCGCTTTCACAAAGTTACTCCTCAACCCATCAATTAGATAGAAAAACTATCAACATAATAGAAATTTCATAAAATTTGGGGGGGGGGTTTAATGCGATTGACTTTGACCCCCCACCCAAATCCGCCCCTGCTCTCTGCTCATCGCAGCGCTGCGGACATTTCTGGAAACCTATAAAATGTGGAAATAAAAATCAAGCTAAAACGGGACAGATTGGTGTCTCCTTTATGTCGTCCCATTGGTCGTGAGTTCAGCTAGAAAGGTTATTTATTAAAGTACCGCTACGCAATAGTTTTTTTTCAGATCGCTTTTTTGGCCCTCGCCTGAAAGACTTTTGGAGTGCCTAGCTACTATATTGAAGTGAGACGCATATTTCACGACCGGGGCAATATCACCGCGGCCGGTTCATGTCTAGGAAGTGGCTGCCGCTATAGCTTGAAATGTCAGTAAATATTGTCAAGGACAAACTTTTTCAATCGATGCCATTCTTTTTAGACCGGTCATGATTCCGATTGTGTGAATCATCATTTTAACATTCTCCAGAACCAAGTCAAATATTACTTCGGCGGGACCCAGTAATATCCATATTTTTTCGAAGAAAATGGAGGAATTGTGAGTTTTCCAAGATATTCCCATTAAACGGAGAGCTTGATTTTTTTTTCTAATTCACCAGTAACTGAAGTCTTTAAACTCAGAATCAAATGCTATACTATGTACGATGAATTTACTACAATATCCGAGCTTCCTTCAAGCTCGGCTATAGAAGTAAATTCTCAGGAAAATTAAAAATTGTTATTCTTATTCATCAATGAAGATGACCATAATGTTATAAATGAAGTAAAAGAGCTATAGGGTATATCTACATTTTATAAGTCGTTTTAAATGATCAAATTTATCAGTGTTGATTTAAAAAATTTACCCTAGGCATAAATTGTTTCGATCTTCGAGTTTAGCTCACATCAATAAGCAAGATAAATAATTCACTGGGACCGGAAATCAACCAACGGATTTTATCAGCTTTCCGGGTTGATATGCATACAACTACCACATTCAACTATTGGTGCATGTATACGATACTCCGAGGGAGTGTCGTATGGAGCTTCGTGTGTGAATGTGGTTCGATCCCCGGTCCTAATGCATTTTTCTCACGCCTCACTCCCGCTATTATGAGAGTTCCAAGAATCATATTTATGGTCCGAAGATATCAAACGTAATGCTTTTATCGCACTATTCAATCCAGTCCTTATCTCTAGAACTGCACCAATGCCTTACCCATACAACTTATTCCTAGCTGCGAGGCTTCGGAGACCATTTCTTTCCCTGATACATCGCCTTTTCGTGTATGATTTGACCTCAGGTCTGGAATAAAGTTCAAGAGCCTTCAATGTGCAATGATATAGCACCTTTTCCTGAAAACTTTTCTGTATTTTCCGCACCTCAATCCCTAGCTAAAGTAGTCTCTTATAGTAGTGCTTATAGTAGTACTTCCTAGTATGTACCTACGCACAACTTCGGTCTTCGCTTCGAGTAAATCTATTAACGTTAAATGAATGTACTTTATTAAAACTTCTATTTTTTCTCTCAACTCGTTTCAACGTTTGCAAAATGTTGCCTTTAATAAAGGGAATAGCTTCAAAATGGTTGCGCGATTCTTTTTTTATAATATCTTTGATAAACCAAAGAGTGGAATGAGGTAAGGTAAAATATATTAATTTTACCATAACACCGCTACAAAATAACAAATGGGATGCTAACTAGATTAATCGGAATTTTGGAAAGTTTCGTATGGTTGCATTCATGAAACCAAATTAACAATGTGGAGATAACGGAACTTTCCTTTATGCAGAGGAAAGCCGTTTCACCAAGTATCAAACAAATCTGCTGTATTTATTGCAACGTCTATTTTCCAGTAGGATATTAATATTATTTACCGAAATAATTAGAATAAAACAATGATAAAAGGGGGTAGAGCATGTTTTCCATTACTTGAAATAACCAGAGTAATTATAGAATCTACTATCTAGCTAAACGCCGATTAAGTATATGTGTACAGTTAATTGGTCCACTTGTCCTCCGAAGATAGTCTTCATCAAACCATCATGTTTCATGCTGTGGTCGCTTATGTTCCTGCTCTTCTTTTTAGGATTTACGTATAATTTTTCTTTTTGCCGAATATTCTTGCGCTTTTTTATTACTCAACTGATCTATTTTACCCGTTTTACCCTCAGCTGAAGCAAATCTCTGCCTGGAATTTTTGCTTGAAGAATCCAGCCGGATGACTCTCGATACAGTCGTCAACTACGCATCGTTTAACTCAGAGGCGATTCCAAAAATCTCCACCCCAAAGGGTAGCGATGACCAACCCTGAAAATCCATTATAAGGCTCCATTGTCCCGCGGATGCATAGCAGCATGGCATTTGAATACAAGCGGAAGAACTGTGTTGGTACAACAATACTCTCTTCCGTGTCATCAACCAGACTAGAAAAAGGCGTGACACTGTGAAGATAGTCATTGGCCATCTCATTCAATTCATCCTTTCAGCAACGTTCAATAGAGACTACTGCGCTACCCTCACAAAAAATAGAAGTCCACTATTTCATTAAGGTTTACAGAATCATAACGGAGGAACCATAGGTTCAAATGAATGAAGTAAATTCAAATATGAAGTCTGAATAAACGAACCTTAGCCAATGGCCACACACAAATAAAAATATAGTGAGCATTCTAGCAAGCCCAGGATTTCCAGTATCGTGAGTTTAAGAGCAGCATTTCAGAAGTCCTGCATCATTGCTACCATCTTAGCTAGTACGCTTGTTCCAGTGATTGGTGCCGTCGAAGTTGTCATTCCTGATACCACTTGTATCTAGCAGCCGTCGCGTCGGCTGATACAGTTTTCTCAATAAGTCTTTCGTATTACCATCCTCAATTATATTTTAGAAATAAAGATTTTCGGAGCTCATTGCGTGTTTTAATTTCATTTCTGAGTAATCACTAATCACACATGTTTCCTACTCTGTTCCGCGAAAGAAAGCTTTCCTGTGTAACAGAGCAGCAAAATGACAGAGAGACGTTCATATGGTCGACATATTTTTATTCACCGATTCCAGGTTACGGCTATGTCATTTCAAACTATGTCACTTCACTTAATTCTCGGAAATGACGTAAGTGTTCGAAACCTAGGTCGTTTAATAATAAATATCTGTGGACCATACAAACATTTTTTGTCATTATGGAAACTGTTACAAGGTTTCACAAAATATCGGCATCTACTCTTACGATCTCGTCATTTCTTAGCGAATGATGTCTTGTAGTAATTTCCGACGAATGATGTCTAAACCGAGTCGGTTTTAGAAACGTCGGCAACAATGAAGACATTTACCCGATGGAAAGCCAGAGTTCACCCACAACATCTACTCGATAGCAACAAACCTGAAGCCATAAGGAAAGTGTGAAATTCAGGAAATGATATTTTTGAGCATTCTACACCCTGAAAATCCTGTGCTCGTTAGGATCTTTAAACTTATGGATGGTCAAGAATTGTGTGATTCCGGCGTAATACCCGATAAATAGCATCATTCACAGCTCTAAACTATAGTACACTGCCCGGTGTGTGCCTTAGCTACCTCTAAAGAGTGCTGTCATTCAGTTCTTCCTTCTTTCTCCACTTCATGTCTCTCATTGCCTTAAGTCTTCTCCTGCGGTCATCTTTTCCGTGGCCTCTCTCTCTTTCTGACCCCTCTCACCTTGCTTTTAGGAATTTATTTTGGAATTCTTACGATCTGATCATTTCAACATAATCTAACTAGGCCAATCTTCACGCTTTGGTGAATCTTACTTTTCCAGAAAATCGTCTCTCGTAATCATTCAAGTCCTCCATTTCTTCTTAAGTTTGGCTGTAAATCGTGTTTACGATCTTTCTTCCAAATTTTCTGAAGATTAAACCCGAAGTAATATATGTTTGTGTAAATAAATAAATAATTTCTGGATCCACCTCCAAATGGCTCCATTTGCCAAAGAGATGAAATGTATTCCAATAAATAATTACACTTGATCGTAATTAACTTTCTTATTTTACGTTTCGATTTCTACCACTACCCAATCATACTTAGTAGATGTTAATATTCAGTGATTCAGTGAACCCTATTATCTATATATTTTTCTGGATTTTGAGGGAGAAAGCAAGAAACACGACCGCATCTCTGTAGCTTTGTAGTGCCATTATTGTCATACCTACGCTCCTCCTAAAAATACTGATAACCCAATAGTGGCCTTAATTTTTGGTTCAGAAGTATTAAATCGAAGATATTATCTACAGAGGAAAGTATACGAACTGCCTCGTTGAAATGTTGAAAGAAAGGCCGCCACTAGCCTAATCGTCAGATTAAGAGAGACATGAACTGGACGAATTATAACGCAAGAGGAGATGAACAAGAAATTGCACCACCAGTGCAAATGATAATCTAAGGGGAATGTCTTTTGAAACATGGATTATATTGAGCCCATATTATGTGGAAAAGTTGATTACTTCTAAAATGATTGGCGTAAGGTCAGTATTTCACGGCGGCTTGAAAATTTTCAAATTACTTAGTCGCCGGCATCAATCCTCTTAATTGGAATTTGTTCGTTGCAATTTTCACCATTGCCTAACCCTTGCCAGAACACGGCTCTAACAATCAGTGTTTTTATCCTCTCTCCGTCGGCCATCACAACAGCTTAGCTGCATGAAGAAAGTTTTGATTGCCATAAAAGGACCTTTTTTTTTCTTTTCAGGGTAATTAGATTAAGCGCAACAGCTCGATTTTTTCCGATCATTGTTTACCAACTCGCGGAAAGCTCAAAGCTCCCGACTGGCCACTCAGCGTTACTAGGAATAGTTGACTACACGTTGGAAATAATTTCATTCCCAGTAACGTTACTGGAAAATAAGTCGAAAAAGTCCACTCTGCAAAGCTTCAATCTGGAAATCCTGTAGCAGTTTGATACAAGATAAGCATAAGCAACTTATAGAAATAATATGTTATTTTTTGTAGATTTATGTTGAATTGGATCAGCGTGAGATTAAAAATAGTTGCACAGGAGAATCTAAATATTAGTAAAAACAACATAGAGTTGATAAGCTAGGTAGTAAACGAACGTGGGGAATTTCTTTAAACTGCAATCATCCTGATATTCTGCTTGATACGTGATACACAGTTACATAAACTCTAGTATTTAATGCTACTCAGCAATTTTTCAGTGTTGTATAATCCAAAGGACAAATGCTTAGTACTCTCTCAACCGGTAATCTTAATCTTTAAGCAGGTATGTTCAAAGAGATGCCAAGACTTACAAACCTTTATCACCATGAAACATGTTCTAAAATGAATTTTTTTCATTCGCCGAATATCGAAGAATGCCAGTCTATCAATATTTACCTAGCGCTTGATTTGAGAGTTTGGTCTCAAAGAAATCAGAATTAACTTCCACAGGAGAGTGCATGAGTTCCATTCCAGAAACCACATTCTCGTTAACAAGAAATGCTTTCAATAACAAAGTACTCTATAGAGGATATCTGGTTGCGTCGCGAAGAGTCAGGAACGTCTTTTTTTCGGGAAAATGTAATAAGTGAAATATATTGGATGAAATGCAAACTTTGCGAATAGCATGCGGCAGTGATCTACCAATGGGATTTTATCACGGAGACGATTAAGGCAAAAGGATTACAGAATCACACTTTGATGGATGCAACGTCAATAAATACAGCTCAAATTTTTTTCGATTTTTTTATGGGTTTTCCAAAGTCATGCTGATTCTCAGAGTTAAAATCTTAAGTAAAATTCTCAGTGGCTTAATAATAGTAGGATTAAATTGAAGCAATTGGATGAGGAAGAAAGATACGGAAGTCCAAACGAGTTTCCAGTGTCAAAAAAGAAGTGTACGTTAGTACACTTCTTTTGCGTTCGTACACTTTTCTGATAAAAAGATGTAAATCAGAGTCTAAACGCCATTCATAATTCAATGATCGCAGTAAAGGGAGAATATTTATTTTATTTTAAAATAATGCAATTATTTTGGTTCAAATTGTTCTGTACATTGACATGAAAAAGAAAAGAATATTTACAACAAGACGCAATTCCTTTTCTGAGACTTTACGAAACCAATAATTTACATTTTTTTATTAATAAATATATTTTCACCAAAGAGAATCCTTTCTCTGACTTTAAAATGCGACTATTCAGTATAATTAATGTAAAATAATCCAAGTCATAGAGAGGCACATATATGTACGCGCAGTTATTATTTAGGCTCTTAAATTTTCTACGCGAATAGGATGATTAAATCAGCTAATGATATCCAACCTTACCAGATGATAAGAAAAAATCTAATCTAACGAGGCACAACATCTGCCAAATACGGAAATATCGAATATTTCCGCACTTAAAATCAACACGCAGTTCGTGTCACTTCCCGAAATACTACACATTAAGAGGAAATTGTGACGTAGTATGTGCCAGATAATGTCTACCAACCGGATGGCTGATCTTTTCATTTAGAGTGGAGAACATCACCCGGAAACTGTACATAATTGGAAGGGCGTATGTAGGTGATAGTTTACTGTACGCTGGCGGTCACTTATCACTTATCGCGGAAAGAGGGACAGAACACCATGCCTTTCCTGAGCATCTGTTTTTCGAATTGATAGAGAGCGAAAAGGAGAAAAAACTGCCGCTAAATCACTTTAAATGTTTATTCTGGATACTATTAATATTTCCGAAACAAAACAGAATTCGAATGTCGTGTTGGCTGTCACTATTTCCCCTGTGATAAACTTTTTTTTACTCCTCTTTCGAAGGTTTTAATTGACTCTTATTTTACCAACTAATTTCGCGTATTTAATTTTCTTGTTTTTCGTGTATTTTAGGTATTTATGAGTACTTGATAATGGCATAACAGCCGAAACCGGTATTCATTTTTAAATAAATTGTGGAAGCAACGAAGTATCTTTCATCGCTAATAAATAATTTTACGCTAAAGTTTCTCTCTTATGAGTATTAAAAGTTTTATTAATTCTTAAGTAGAATTTGCTGCTGTATCAACAGCTGTTTTTTCCCGGAGAGAATAAAAATATGTTTCTACGCACAAGCACGCGACTTTATAAAGCCCTACTGCAGTCTAGTCCTCGGTTTTTATATATATTTTCAAAAAATTACATTAAAATAGCATTTATATGTAATAAATTTTCATTAAGTTCTACCGGTTAACTTGGGTTTACATGGAGCGTTCTACGCGTTAGTTGAGACTGTCTTCTTTCCCAGATAGGACCTCTGCCTTCAATTCACAACAATTACTCTCCCCACGCACTTCAGCACAGCAGCTGATTCTCGTCCTTTCCTTCCACTTCAACGCCATTATTCTCCCCATCCACTCCTCCATCACCTCCAGTCTTTTCTCGTCCTCTCTCCTAAGTGTCCACTTTTCGGCATCATAAAGCGTACCACTCCAGATGAGACTCTTCACTAACCTTTTCTTTAAACTCTTACATAACGATCCTCTCTCCAGTCCTTTCCATTAATGAATCCCTTCTTTGCTACTGCATTTCTATCCGCGCTGCTGAATTCGCTTTCCTCCAACGTGTTCCCCAAATTGTTGAGTTTCTCCACCTGCACAAGTTTGTGACCACCTACTCTTATCTTAAGACTCATATTTGTAGCTTTACAAAACCGCATAAATTTGGAAAAGTAAGAAAGATCAGTAGAATAGAACAGATGAGGAGGAGATTCTAACAAAAAAGGAGAGTCTACTTACTGCTGAGAATGCAAGTATATAAGTAAGGAAACACTTCATCAATTGCTAAATACATATGGATCATGTTTTTCTATTGGGAGCCAGGCTTGGAGGTTGACAACAGCGGATAAATCAAGGTTGGAAGCATTCGAAATGTGGTGCTACTCAGTGGCGGATCTATGGGGGGATGAGGGGGCTATTAACCCCCTCCCCTTCGATTGGTTCGAAACATCCTCTAGATAAAATCAAAATATGTGGAATTTGCAATTCGTACAAAATAGTAAGCTATATTTGCCGGTAATTTTACCTACTATTACGAATTGAATTACAAATTAATTTTAAACTCAAGGCATACTTGTGTCTTTTTTGTAAAATAATTAGCCTGAGACAGCTGTTTTTGAGTCTGGAAAATACTAAATTTCCAGAATTTCTGAACCTTCCTGCTGGGAGGAATTCTTCAGACATCCAGCACCCCCTCCCCTCCATTGGTCTAAACCTAGATCCGCCGCTGGTGCTACCGAAGAATGATGAAGATAACATGGATCGAAAGAGTAAAAAATGAGGAAGGGCTAAGAATAATGGGAAAAAGAGAAGTCTTCTATAAATTAATAATGAAAGAAACTATTTCTTCCACAAGTTTATAAAAATGTCTATTTTATTACCGGTTTCAGTTACTACACCATTATCAAATACATAAAATATATGGTGGGGACAGGTTTATATGTATTATGGTTGTTAATATTACCCATCCCCCTTATTACCCATCACCCTCCGAAATCCCCCACCCCTACAGCCCACTTGACAAACTGTGCCCCCCCCCCCCCCCACCCGTTCTCCTCCAGGAATCACCAATCCCAGCTTTAAATTAAACCTTCCCCCCAAATAAACAACTATAACATATATATAAACCTGCCCCCACTATATATTTTCTGTATTTGATAATGGTGTTATAACCGAAACCAGTAATAAAATAGAAATTTTTATAAGATTATAACTTGTGGAAGAAACAAAGTGTCTTTCATTATTAATATGGAGCCCTTCCACCGAGTACGAGCTTCAAGTTTCGATTTCTTCCATAAACCCTGAGAAAAAGACGTTACCACTTAGATGACCACATTATGAGGCGTTATAGCCTTATGAAAACAGTCGTCGAAGGGCAGGTAAATGAGAAGATTGGCATGGTACGGCTCCGAATTAGTTACCTTGGTCAGGTTAAGTAGGATGTGAAAAAGAAGAAATAAGTCGCTATGAAAAGGTTAGCGGATAGGAGAGAGGAATGGAGAGAGATGTGTCAAAACAATCTCAGGATTGTTGACCCCTAGCGAAGATTATGATAAAGTTATAAAGCGCTCATTAATTAATCAAAAAACAAACTTTGATCAAGAATGAAATGACACAGTATCTGGTCGAACCTGCGCCTTCATTGTCCACCTACAAGTGCGCAGCGACATCACCAATCACCCTACTATATTCCCGCAAAGTTTTTTTACCTTCCCCATGAGAACCACGCCGCGCCAGCGACAACACTCAGCAAGTTTACGGAGCTAGGAAAGTTTTCGAAGTAATTTTAAAACCAATTTTCTAAAACTGGACTACAAAGTTTTTCGGCGATGTTGCAGTCGGAATAGCGATCGAAAATTCCCAAATTGAGATCTTTTTCTTCTGTAAGAGGAAATAACACTTGCCAAAGGATAGTACTGCCTCCGGAAACTGGAGTATAACACGGTTTTTATCCACTTATTGGAATTCGAAGTTTGCCCATCTTGTCAAGGATAATCTATATTAGACTCAGTCTTCTCTTCCCTCTTCTGTTTACGCCATCACACCCTCTGCCATAACTTCAGATGCGGCCAATGGCTTGCGAGGCAGTGTCCTTGTTCTATTCCATTGAGGTCTATTTTAGTTCATTGAGACAGAGTGTATGAGGGTTCTGGGCGAACCCTTCGAGGGTACAACACACCGGGGCCGGGAACCAAGCCAGTGGCTTTTACGCCCGATCACCCGGGAAGGGGCTGGGGAGGAAGGAAAAAGGAAAAGAGGCGCCGCCGCGATAGGAGCCCGTCGACGCCTCTGGGAAAGGAAAGGTACGGAAGGGACGGGACGAGGGAAAGCCACCTCAACGCTATAGAAGCGAAGAGGGTCCTACTATTAGCGAAACCCGGCAAAGCCATTAATGTGCCAGCGATTTTAGTGGGTTTTCCCATGAGGAAAAAAAATCCATCGATCAAATCGCTAGATGGTCCATTGAGACAATATGAAAAATAAATTTTCCATTTTTCAATCTTTCCTACTGCTCAAACTTTTCGATGCGGACAATCGGCGGCGTTAATCCTTTCGCGGATATGTTGGTGACGTCACATAATCCTGCCAAGCGGGTCACTTAGATCTTAGTATGCAGCAGAAGAGAAGAAGTCAAGACCAACATTAAAATAGGGAGGCAAAAACTGATAGAGGTGGATGGATTCTGTTATTTGGGAAGCAAGATAACCAGTGACGGGAGAAGCAAGAAAGAAATTATCAGCAGAATAGCCCAGGCGAAGAGAGTATTCCACCAAAAGGGAGACCTGCTTACAGCGGGAAACTTAAATATGGAAGTAAAGAAACAATTTATAAGAACCTACATCTGGAGTATGCTCCTATACGGAAGTGAGGCATGGACAATGACCGCAGCGGAGAAAGCAAGGATAGAGGCCTTTGAAATGTGGTGCTACAGAAGAATGATGAAAATCAAATGGATCGACCGAGTTAGTAACGAGGAAGTCCTAAGAAGGGTAGGAGAGAAGAGAAGCCTCATGAAAACCCTAATAAGAAGACGGAACATCCTTATAGGCCACATCTTGAGACATGATGGCCTGATGAAGACAATCGTCGAAGGACAAGTGGAAGGCAAGAATGGAAAAGGAAGACCCCGAACAAAATATATGGAACAAGTAAAGAGAGATGTGAAAGAGAAGAAATACGTAGGTGTGAAAAGATTAGCTGATAGGAGAACTGAGTGGAGAGCTGCGTCAAACCAATCCTAGGATTGTTGACCAGTGATGATGATGATGATGACGGGTCACTCACCCCTCACCCAAAAATCGGCTTTCCCATAAAGAGTTTATGAAATGAAATTATTATAACGTCACAAACTCGTGAGAGGTGGGCGGAACCTTTCACGTTTTTCTTTAGCAAAACAGAGAATGGGAAAATGAGGAAGATATTTTTTGACGCCGCAACTTACATTTCTATTCTATCTTTCAATTTTTTTGATGACACTACGTGATTAGATTGTGATTTTGGGTCTATGTTAACTACCCTATTTCACATAACAAACGCCTAAAATTACGGAGAAAGAGTCCATTGATACACTGTTGAAAATATTCCTGAACTGCATGCCAGATGAATGGATACGGTACCATCAAATGAGACAATTATGAGCGCTTTTTCAAAAGTTGGGCAAATTGTCCCGTTTCGCTGAGAAGTAGCCTTATAATGGCTAAAATCAATATCCGATTTTATGTCTCAAATCACGGTGGCCCTGAATACTTGTTTATGCTATTGAAAAATCCATGCCATTCAATAAAACATGATCATTTAGTCCAGGAAGTTTGTGATCAATCAAAAATAATCGTTTGATTTTGCAATGATCTGTAAAATGACTACTCCAAAATTGAAATTAAAATTTTAAGGGTCCACTAATGAGAAAATGTCATTTTATCATACCTAAAACCAGTAATTAGCTATTTTAACTTTTGATAACCTTTCCCAGTCCTAAAATAGTTTCTTCGATAGAGCATGGATTTCAAATTATTCACTAACTTGAAGATTCAACCCTGAGGCATTGAGCTAGATAATATTTTTATCCCATCGACTATATATAGAAACTTCAGTACCAATATTCCTCAACAAAACCTTTCATGACTGGAAAAAGTTTTCAAAATACAAACACACACATAAAAAACTGAACCGCAAAACGCACGAAACATTCTCCCCGGAAGCTGGTCAACACAATATTGAGGTGTTTGTTCCTATTTAGAGGTTAGCATTTCTTTGTGCATGAAACTTTGGTAGTACTCTATGGAAAACAGAGCCATGAGAATTCCTAATGAGCCATTTTCCGGGAATCTTGACACTTTGTGGGCTTTTCAGCATCTTTAAGAGTATTTAGATCAACCGCGGACATTTTTTTATCCCAGCTTTTAAAATACCTCGTGAGGAACTTGAAACGCTCGTACCGGTTTTTAGAAGAAAAATACATACGAATTGAATGCTATTAATAGCATGCAAAATTATTACAGCCACATACCATACATAGTCTTTGATTTTCAGCATATAACAAAAAACAGTTTTCAGCACCTTTTCGAATTTTTAGATCATCCACTTACATTTTTTAATCCGGCTTCCGAAATATCGTGTGAAATTGAAACGCTCCTACCGATTTTTAGAAGAAAAATACGAATTGGCTATTAAAACATTGCTCAATTAATGTAATCAGATACAATACGCAGTCTTTGATTTTCGGCGCACACGCTTAAAAAAACCGACCAGCTGACATGGTAAGAAGCAAGAGAAATTTTTTGCAGTACAGCGCAAGACACATGTTCCGAACAGAAACAAATGGTCGACCTCTCTTTTTTGGACGTTGTCTCATCTAATTATCACGCTGATTCACTAAGGTGGGAACTGTCCGTGTCCACGAACAAATTCGCAAATGCACAGCTCGTGTTTTTAATTGAAAGTGGGACAAGTCTCACAGTAAACCGTGTCACGCTAAATGCCATCGCACACAGGCGGAGCACATCTTTCGGCGGCTTTCAACGCCGGAATAAACTATAAAATTGAGGCTCTGCGGATTTACCTATTTTACAACAAACAACTGAACGAATTCATTATCCTATTCCTATCCATTATCTAGTTTATCTCTTATTTTATCTTTGTGCCGGGCCTAAAACTTTATATTTTGTTATACTAAAACTATATGTTTTGAATTGATAATCTATGGGCCACTCCAATAGATTTCTGTACATGTTCAAACTAAGTCGAAGGCATTTGGAGGGGAATTTTTCAGAACCAGCCGTTAACCTGTAAAATACTTCCTGCAGGGCTATTCTGCTAAACGGGGCCATACGTATGGCCTGGCCCGAAATTACGGCCTATACCGATTCCACTCTCGAGGGACCATATCGTATCGCCCGGCCAAAAGTCGCCCTACAGGCGTGTACGAGAATTATAATTGGTACTATAAGACGTGTCCACTTTTTTTAAACACTAGTCATTTTTTGATAAGGAAGTTTATTCTAACGTGGATAAAAAATTAATTCTACTGTCGTTAACCTAAATGGACTCTTATTAAAGGATAAATTTGGATTTTCTTTAAACACTGGTCCGGCAGCAGATGTTGGAGAACAGTGACAAAAGTGAAGAGCGAAATTCACGGGCGGAAGGAAGGAGAAAAAATTTGTACACGATTTTTACCGTACAGTAATTATAATCGTGAGCTGTGATAATGAATAATATTCGTGAATTGTTCATGTAATGAATAGAGCCAGAACGTAAGATCTCCTTGTAGTTCTAACCCCCTTCCTCTCATTCCAATAGTGTAACTATTGTCTCATGGGTGCAATCCAGCCAATTCACGAAGTATAAAGATGTTATTAAAACAATGAGTTTCATTTATCTATTTTATTATCAGTGGCTTAAGTGTAGGGAGCTGTATAAAATTATATAATCAATATGAAATTATCATTTCTTTCCTTGATTTGTAGACGGCATTTGTCCTTTACGTATTTCTAGCTTTTACACTATAAGCGAACGCTGAGTCCGATCGGTGTCTTTCTTTTATAAGTCTAGCCAATGCCCGTTGAAACCGATTGTGCTCCCGCGCAATAAACATAGATTTCTTGAAACAATCGCTACATAATCAATGATACTTCGTAAATTACTCTTATAACTACTTAGGCGAGCAATGTTATTTCGTATGGCCCATGTTATGACGGCCTCCCAGGCAGGCCATAATATTACGGCCTTTAAGCCATAGTTACCGCCCGACTTATGGCCTTTCGCTCAGAGTAGAATCGCTCGAAGCCATACGTATGTCTCGAGGCCGTAGTTATGGTCGATTTCGACTTATTGCCCGGCCATACGATTAGTTGATAACCCTGCTGTCTATGTGAAGTGTTCTTTGTGTCGAGGGTGATTTTAATTTAGTATAATTGCTTTGTAAATTTACTCACACGACGATCCAGGCTGATGGTTTTTCGAGAGGCTCAGAATAATTATTACCAGCTTCAACTAACGATATGGAGAACTGCTTTATTCTTCACAAAATCAACAGATAAACGAAAGTGCATACTTGTGTTTGGAGATTATAGGAGTGCAAGAATGATAAGAATGGCAACGATAGTTATTTTATTTCTTTAATGTCCGCGGGAAAACAAATTACCTCTCCTACTCCTATCCATTGTCTAGTTTCTCTCCTGTCTTATATTTGTGTTTAGCCGAAATATATAATGTAGTTTTGAAATGATAAACTATGAGCTACTCTATTAGACGTCAATATTCAAGAGTTCAAGCTAGCTAAGCTTAGCGCGTAGTCTCCGGGGCAGAAGTGGCTCCCAATCTCATCCGCTCAAAAACAAGTAACGCTCTCTTTCCGCTAACAGCAGTTTTTGATGAATCCCGCCGCTTTCCTTAGTTATAGATATAGCACACGGATAAAATCTTTCCGCGCCGGATCCCATATGTTTGACATATGCATGCGAAGTACAATCTTGCTTTCATCTTTTCTTCCAAGAACCGTCCATCAAAGCGCTTGATGAATCGTAGTTTCTTTTGCCATAAAAAATGTGAGTTTTGCGTTTTCATGGCATGTGGGTAGGTCACATTAATTCTGGATAGTATCAAAACTCTCTAGAGGCCGCAATGTAAATCGACGTCTTCATTCTTTTAACAAGTTTTAAGAGTTTTTTTTTCTGGAAATTCCTGTCAAAAAATCCAAACAAGTCATAACACGAACATTCAAAGAGAGGATCAATAGAGATTCAAAGAACGTATTGGCAAGTTACATTTGTGGAAGAAGTTGAAAGCGAGATTAAGCCAGAAGAGTTGAATGAGGTAATTATATTTAGATAAGAGATTCGGTGGATTCTACGAGTACACCTTGCACAACAATAGACAGATTATTTGATGATAAAAGCAGATATTGTATTAAAAAAACTCTGCTCCAGTCATAGTTCTAACATCCACCTTTGCACAAGGGCGGATCCAGGATTTTTCGGGTGGGGGGGCACAAGGGTCTGACAGGCAAACGATCTTCTCATACTTGAGATTAAAGCAAGATTCAACAATACGAAATATTCTCTTTATTTTAACATAAAACTTATTAACATGGAATTAAATGATTGGGGCTCAGTAATAAAAAACGAACTTGATTATAACCGTAAAAATTGTGTCTATATTTTAAGCGCCTGGGGGGGACACGTTCCCCCTTGCTCCGTCACCCTAAATCTGCCTATGCCTTATATATGTCAGTTTAAAATTATTCAAAGTTTAATTATTTTAATATAAACTGGTACATTTACATAATTTTCGACGTTATTTCATCTGCATTTTATTCGTTGAAAACAAGGGCTTTGGTATCACAATCCTAAAGGCCTGTTTGCACTGTAATTTAACGAGTCAATGCCTTAATGTATAAACGCCAAAATGCACGGAGTAACCAGCCAACGTGTCCGAATACATGAACAGAAAATATAACCTTTTCTAATTCGGTTCATGCATTCGCACATGTTCCGGTCCACCAAAATCGTTCGTGCAATAAGAAATTAACTCGTACGTGCTGATGTATGGTGTAAACAGGCCTTGAGACAGTAATTGGGTCGTTCGCTTAGACAGAAATCGCACTGCATGAAAAAATTTCGGCAGATGAAAATGCGATATAAGTATCGACGAAAAATATGTATTAATCTCGTAGCCTTTCTCGCGTATGTTTAAAATAAGAAAACGCGAAAGTCTTTTTCAACCTTTTAGTTGATGCGCCGGTGCATATACGATTTTTGTGAATGGGAACGGAACATGTACGTATACGGACAGGCAGACGTGATTTCCATTCGGAATGCACTTTGTTGGAGAGACGGACTTTCAAAGACGTGGTGGAAGTAGGCCCACCGTCACTGCCCACGGTAAGGATTGTACGAAGTGATATCTAGCACAGAAGTACCCACAGCTTGTTTTCTTATTCCCCATTTTCCCGCTAAGCCTTATAACCGACATAATATATGATATTCTTAGCCTATGAGATCCATGTTGATAACGGTATTCAGTTAGAGCAAACATAAAAAAAAACATTTCACCGTATGCGTGTATCATTCCCGCCGTGAAAAAAATGCTGTAAAAATTAGTGTCAGGTAGGTAGTTCAAACCGATAGAACACCTAGAGCGAAAAATTGGAACTGGGCTATCACTTACGTCATCCCAGAGAATTTTACGTCGAAATTACCCCCCACCACTTAATTAGGGTGGGAATGTGAAACTCCTGTAGGGGGTTGGTTGGGTTGGGGTAAAAAAAGACTTAATATTCATTCTCATCTAGGAGCATCTCGTTAAGCAGTGCTCAATTTATAGAATTTTAGGTACCGGAACGCATACCCACATATTTGACCCCGCATAATTTTCAAATATAACCCCCCTAAAATGAAAAAAGACAATTATTAACCGCCTAAAAACCCCCGATTTTTAACCCTTAGAGTGCGGGAACTACGGCATTTACCCAAAATGTTTATTGCTTCCTGGATATCCCGCACTTGGGCACTTTCCCTCACCATAAGGGCTTAACTCTACTAGACCAGCCCTCGTAGCAGGGGGTGCCTCCTGCACTGGGGGTCTTTTCTGCAACTGGCTGGCAGCTAAAACCGTGAACTCCTGCAGCCCAAGGGTTAAAAATTTCAATAAAAGTTACAATGAGGCATCATGTTTTGCCAAAAACGTATTAAAAAAACGATGACGTTTCTTAAACTTTTTATTTATAAACGTAACTCACAAATCATCAAAATTATTATTAATAGAACTCAATTTTCTCTGAGAAGTTTCGGTACGCTGTTCCGGCAGAAATTAAGCGCTGGCGTCAAGAAGGGTGGGATAGAGCAGAGAGTGCAAACCTACCATCCCACAGATAAGAGTGCTGTACCTACTTGAAATACCATCAAGTGGTCAAGCAGGGATCAGCAGTCTTTAAAAAAAATCTCCATCACTGCCGGGATTTGAACCCGGACCAACTGAGTGGTAAGCCAACATTCTAGTCACACCAGCACAAACCCCCACCCCTTCCCGCCCGCCGTTCCCCCAATCACAAGTCTTTTGGCCTTTAGCTCGCAATGAACCTATCATCGAGTCGCATCACTTTCACATATTGCATTCGCAACCTAACCGCGTTCATCATGACCTCAGTTTGCTCCAATCTCCCCTGACAGGCCGTGTCAAGGCCAAGGGACTCTGATCCCAGCATCGCGTCCGATTCCCAGCCGACCAATTTTTCTATCAGCCCTGAACAAGGGCCGAAGTCATTAGGCCTACTATTTTTGACCACTCAATCATCTCGCAATTTTCTAGTCCCGAATTGCCTCCCTGTCACTGCACTGAGAAAGGGGAACTTGCATGCATTTTTTTTATTTCACAGGCGGACAGAAAATTATTTTCTGAATACAACAAAGAAAACCGCATGTATATCTGAGTTTTCCTTCGCGAGATATTTAATGATAAATGTAACGAATTTTAAAGCGCGGGAAAAACTCCCTCACCCCCAAGCCACTGCCGACGAAGCCTCGATGACGTCAAAGGTGCCTAAACATCACGCGAAGCTATTGTTGTGATTGTTTGTAATAGTTGCCAGCAGTTGTGAAAGCTTCGTTTGTTAGACGTGTTGATTATTTTGCATTATTTATAATATTAATATCTGAGTAAGGGCATAAAATATAAAACTGGAGCAGTTAAACCAAAGATTTCATGATACCTAAATAACATCGTTGGAGTCTGAGCCACGGCCATTGGAAGGGGGATACGTTAATTGTAAGTTGATGTTATCGGCGGCATATCATTCATTTAAGTATGTAATTTGAACGATTTTGATGTTTACTAATGTCCGCTTAGCTTTTATATGCAATAACTTCATCCGTTTATTCGTAGGTACCGGAGAATTCGTCATTTAGGACTGTCTGTGCTTGTATTATGGGTGAATTCCAGTCAATGCAACTTTTGCTCGCTGATTGGAGACATCTAGGAACATTTTTGTGCCAGAATAGAGTTATTTTCAACGTGACACCTCCCATTAAGCTACTGCTAATAATCACAGTACCAGTGGTTGTAATGCATAATGTTTGACAAGGTTAAAAAATATCGGCCAAGAGTTATCAGTGTCCCATCGTGATTGAATTGTAAAAAGTGCTATTACGCTATCAATAAATGTCTAACAGTAGTGTAAAAATTGTCAGTGGCGTGCTAATCTCCGTTGTTCACCGAAGATATGACATTTCACGATCACGCTATTGAAATAAAAACTGTGTGTGAAGTTTGTTATTCTATTATTTCAACGAATAGTGCTTAGTGAGAAAAGTCACCTTTGTCACTTGTGTGGGCTAATTTAAGGGTTTAAATCAGTGAATAAATAGTTGTTTTCATCATGACGAGTTCTGTTATTGTAAGTTGTACGTGATGAATATAAGAATGTGACAGTGACTTTCAGTTTTTGATAAGAGTATTTGCCTATTTCTCACTATATTTTTATGGTGTATGCTAGTATATTGTTTATGGATTTACCTATATTATTGAAATAGGTTGTAGCTTGTGTGTGTGTTGGCAGCGGAACCGATTCGTGATCTCACATGTGGATTGTGTGCAGACTGTTTTGCTGTGAATTCGTTCCGTAGAACGGATAGGACTACCTTCTCCGCTAATTCGGCGTTGCCAAATTCAACAGCACAGCTTACAATCGTTATCCTCCAGTATTACAAGTTTCTTTTACATCTCGATTTGCCGCCGACGTGTAGCAATAATTTGTCTTAACAAATTCCATGGGGGTCGAGGCATCAATTTTTGATGTCCTAAAAAAAAAAAGGCTGGTGTCCTAACACCCCATGCCACACGCCTTTTAGGCGGCTCGCGGGGTATTATGTAGATGTAGATGAATTTCAGGTGTACTATTCGAACAAGCGGCAACGTTATCATCCATTTTTCCGATAACTAAAACATACGAAGTGAAACGCTTGTACTTTATCATCCCGATGCCGCATTATTAATACCCCAAGTAACAATCGTGGCACAATAGCAATAGGAAAACTTGCCCAAGAATAACAGAACAAAATAAAGTGACGATGAGCGGCTAAATACTCCCTCAAAACAAATTTTACACCATGCGCTCAGCGTATTTCCCAACTCCCTACGGTTGTTTAGGCACCTATGACGTCACGCCAGGCCTCGGCAACGCTCGGGTGTCTTCGCGCAGTGGTCGGCTCAGAGAAATTTTTCTCGATTTTAAATGCAATTTTTTTATTTCTTTTGATGTTGAATGGAGAAAATGAAGGTATTTTTGCGATTTAATGTATCCATTTGACTTATTCAAAATAGTTTTTAGAGCAATCTACGACCCATGCAAGTTCCTAATCTATTTAAATGAAAGCCTCTCCCATAAAAGGTTCCCCGAGTGCTTATTTAATAAAGAAGGGCCCAAATGGAATAGAAACAAATATATGTTTTTAAAATCTGTGTGGGATTCTCACTCTAAAAATTTAAAGGCCAGAACTTTTAGAATTTTTGTCAGAAGGTCATATATATACGTTATTGGAAGGGGGAAGATCATGCCAGTGTAAGTATAAACTAGATTCACCAAGCGAAAGACGAGTAGCTATGTATAGGCATAGTTATAAAAGAAGGCAGAAGGCAGCTGTTATCGATTATCAATCACCTGAAACGAACAAACAGTTTGGCACACTATGAATCATAACAGCAGTAGAAGGAGATGACAGTCATGAAAAATAATTAGCCATAATTTCAAAAGATACTAGAGATAATTCGTTGTCTCGGGCGTGACTACATGTAATCGACTTAATATAGTGATACTAGCGATATTTACATTCAAGATCCATCTTTGAAATAGGAACCATAGATACGAAAATGTATTTTCTGAGGATAGGGGGTGATGGAAAGCGTCATAGAAATCCAATTATCTGCCACATAGTAACCATGTATCTATCCAGAAGTAGTAATAGGAAAAACTCACAACTAAAAAATCACACCTCCTTCAATTACCAATTTCAGCACCCAAGGGCCCTTCCCTATCATTTCAAGACATTTCCTCCGCCATCACATTATCTCTTATCAAATTTTCTTCTTGCCGACCATTTGGAGCATATCATCTCTTAAAGAATTACATTTTTTATGAGTTGTTATTATTATGGTCGTACACCATCGCGTAGGCCCAGCCTCATTTTTCCAGAAACACCGGTGAAAAAAGATGGTTCTCAGTTTCGAATACATTTATTTTATTTTTCGGTGTTTAGCCTTTTTGTTGCTAAAAATTAAAAACTTTCATAAATTTTACATTTAATAAAAGTTACTCAATGATATTAGAACTAAGGTATGTGTAATTATAACTATATACTACTCAATTTTTTTTTAAATGCTGTTTATTATATTTATTTAATAATTCTCAATTTTTAATATCACCGATATATTCATCTTACATTTCTTAATATTTCATCATAAGCCTCGAAAAAGAACAATAAATTTTAGAAACATTGTCGCAATGACTGTATGTTTGTTGGCGGACCTACAAGTTAAGGGAAAATGCTGTAATTAATTAATTTTTTGAGAATTAGCAACGAATATCTCCACTGAGAAACATTGAGGATTCTTCAATTGAATAATTGGCTGTATGGGAAAATTGAAATTTTATGTTTATGCCGAAGTTCTCGTAAGTTATTCCACTTTTGTGACTGAATTTCTTTGATCATCACAAAGGTTCTTTACTATATCTTTTATTTCTAAAATGTATTCAAGAGAATTGTCGAAGAAAATTTCCGTAACAATGAACTTTCGCCGCTACCTTGAAATTCTCTCCCACTTTCTCCAGATGTCTCTGAATTACATTTAATTTCAATGATTGTGACACAAAATGGGGCAAAAATATGGACTGCGTATGCTCATTTATACTCATCAAGGCAGTCTAATTTTTTTAAGCACTGATGAAAAAAGAGAATTCTCATTTTTCCGATTATGTTTTTCCTTTTTCAGGTTTTAGTCCTTACGTTGCTCAAAATTGAAAACTTTCATAATATTTTGGAATTAAAATACATAGGTACACTCATATATACTTACATGTTGAATATACTGAATGGGAGCTCATGATTCAATAAACAAGTCATTCCTTATCGTTTATTAATATTTTTTCGTGAATAGAGAATATTTCAGGCATCCTAATGATTTCTAAAGATATCTGAAAATATCATAACTGCGTCTTGGAGTAATCAAATCTTGCAGAACATGACAACACGTGAAGGCTTATTATTCCTGTCCGTAAGCTCTCTTGAATGAAGAAGAATTTTTTAATGAAGATCTTGATTTTAGACAGTAACAAAAAGTATCTCGCTTTCGGAAAAAGTTAGTATTTATAATGAATTTAATAATTGAAGATTACAAATCATGATAAAATCATATATTATTACAGAAAGATATTTTTCTGTCATTCCGTGTATGCTATGTTAATACTAAACCTCCAAAGATAATTGAGGTATCATTTTAAACGCCGAATAACCAGCTTCTGAAGAAAAATATAATCTCAATCTCAAATTCACTATTAACTCGTTAATTTGACTTGTAAGTTCTGATTTTTCCATGTTGATTACTCACTCGAGGTATACCGACTCCACATATTTTTTTTTTCTAAACTTCAAAGAAAGGTTTAAAAACTCGTTAAATCCATAATTAAACCAATAAACGCAACATAAGCAGACAAAAACATTAAAAATAAAATCTAAGAAGCACGAATATTGCGTATGAATATTATCAGTTACCTAAAGGAGGCTGAAATTTCGGGTTATCTTCCGTATAATGTAAGACTTAAAGCTAGCCATTGCATTCAGCCACCGCCAGGTAAAGGTGAAGGGAATATCATCTTATGGTTGTCGTAAACCAGACATTATAAAACCAGCCCTTTATTTCCTGAATCTGCCTGCAAATAGGGTGGTTTGCTTCATCAAAGAAAACGAAATGCATTGATTGCGATTCATTACCCACCATTAGTGTATTCATAATATACTAATTATTTAGTTTTAGAAATCCCAGTTTAGACGAATGGCAACGATCAATTTTAACCTCATTTGAAAAAGGCCAGATTGGCGCCCATGCGATGCCACTCCACGTGACGTCACAGGGACCTAGTTTCTAAACGAGTAGAGAGGAGTTTTACATCATCTGAGATTACCAATGCATGCATGAGGCACAGAGCTCAGGGAAACATGTCTTAATAATCACCTATTAATATTACTTAAGTTCGGAAAGTTTCCTTCGTTTGATAGGGGAATAATAATCCTTATTTAAGTCAAGCGCTACCTGCAGGCAGGGTACACAGCTACCTGCTAGCAGCCTGCGTCGTATCAGCGCTCAAGCCTCGCCCCAAGGTCACCTCACACGCCGACAGCTGGAACCAGAAATTCGTCACACTGGCTTTTCCCATTATTCCTACTCAGCCGTCGCGTTTTCGCGCGCTTGAAATTTTTCACTTTTCGTTTAATCGCGAAAAATAGATATCGTAATTAAAAAATCTAAAAGCGTGAAATACGTACTCCAGGAGTAATATCTTTCGATTTAAGCAATAAAAAAATAATAGGAAACCACCCTATTGGCAGCGCATGGGGAACGGTGACGGATCGAAACATACTAGATAAAATCAAAATTTTTGAAGGTTGCCACTCTGTACAAAAGCATTTAGTTAAATTTTCCGATAATTACATATGCCAACTTTAACGTAGTGAAATACAAATTTGCTCAAAACTTAGGGCCTATTTTACACTCTTTCGGTATGTTACTATCCAGCGGCTGATTTAGAGAAGGGCTATGGGGGGTTGTAGCCCCCCCTTAGGTATTCAATTTACACTAGGGATAAAGTAATTTTTTCAGACCCCTAAAAATGCTGGGAGGTTAGCCCCCACTCAGACTCCCACTTGTCCCTATCCTGGATCCGCCACTGCATGGGAATTCAGGCCAAGTCCGGAAAATTGTATATTTTTATGATTGGGATGACAAAATATTATGAGCTTGTTCGGTGATAAATCTGGATGCTGAACATTCTTGCTGGTCGCACGGCAGTATTCCACAATGCAACAAGCTCTTCCCTCATCAACGTGAAGGCCTCTGCATGCAACTCCCCTCCTCATGCGTGAAAGACAGAAAGCTGGAATCGCCTCGCCTATTCTCTTGCCAAATTGGCTTAATTATACTCTAGCCCCTCCGATTCCTCTCGCCAGGCCTCTTCAGCTTCTCACATAGGAAGGAACACCTGGGCCGTGGACGCAGGAATAAAGAGAATGCAAGGAGGTGGAGGAGAGATTTGTATGGGGGAGAAAAATCACGGGTTATTTCCGTTTGTCCCAGGGTTGTCTGTTATCTCGGTCTGTGGGAATGCGAAAGGTTGAGTGGGATCGGGCCAAAAAGGCTGTAGGGGTTGAGACATTAGGAAAAATTCCCCGCCACGTAACAAAAGAAAGCGACACGAAATGGCATGTAGTATGGAAGTCCTCCAAAAGTTCAGAGCGAAGGCCGCGAAGCATTAAGCGCGAGGACCTTTGTATCTTTTTTAGGACCTTAGAAGGAAATATGAGTTTTGGCTGTCCAAATGTTCTTACATTTTGAAATGTCACTTCCCAATGGAAATATCACCTTCTACCATCATAGCTGTCAGAAACTAGAAATGAGCAATGCTGTAATATCTTAAAAATAGCGTGGTGTTTTTTTTACAATTTGTCCTGTCAATGTCACCTTCCAATAGATAGATCAACTTCTGCCAGCATAGCTAGCAGAAACTGGAGGCACCTTAATGTTGAAATACCTTGGAAAACAATGTTATGATTTTCTACGATGTGTTTTTTTTTTCCATGTTCATCAAAATTTTAGCCTGCAGCTAGCGACTACGTGACTATTAATGGCCTCTTATCCAAGAGAAAATGTAGTCCCATAATGCATCAACTTAGATCTTCTACGTGCAATAACAAATACGATTTTATTCCCCAAAATAGACATATGAATGCACTCTTGAAACATTTTTAAAAAGGAATATTCTAATTTACGATTGAGTTGGTGAAAAATGAACTCAATAAAACCTGCAAGTTGTGCAACGAAACCGATGGTTAAAATTATGTAAATGTGCCACTAAAACCTGAAAATATATCAATCCAAAAACCACGTATTAAAAATTATAAGCATGTTCCAAAAGAACAATACAAAAAATGACAACTGGAATAAAATATTCTGGGAAATAATAGATACCTGCCTTTAGACTAGATAATACCGAAGTCTGCGATGGAAATGTCAAAGTGATACACGAGAGGAACATTGTAAATGGCTGACCTTTGATATGCAAATAACCTTTTGACTTGCAGTGGAGTGCACCTGCAAATTGAGTCCAATATTTGGGTTGACCCGCCGTCATTGACAGTGATTGAGAAGGCCATGGTGTCCTAACTGTCTCCACGGATATATTTTGGCTCCCTTGCAACGAAATAAGGCTTAGATTTGATTTCAGAGGACGTAGAATGCATGGCAAGGAATTCTGTACGCATCGAGGAATAGATAGGTTATTAACTGTGTGGCGAGAGGATGCTTTAAAAAAAAAGCGATGGATCACACTCGAGATACACTAATACACTCGTATCAGTAGTACCATGAAATGAAGGATACTGGGTAATCGGTGGGGGGATGAAAACCAAATTGGGTTGTGGTGGCGATCAATTTGGTAGCGAGAGTATTTACTTCCCATCCCCAGGGCCTGGGTTCAAGTCCCGGCGGTGGGAGACATTTTCCATGATGTAATGTCTGTTTTTTTTCCCTGCGAACAATGGAAATCAAGATTTCTCGGGTAGGTTCGAAGATTTTCGCGGCGTTGATCAGATGATCTCTGCATTCTCTTCGGGTTTTCACCGCGTCCGTTGGGTTTTGGCGACAGCAGTTATCAGAGAAGCTATTGAGATAGCAAAAACGCCGGCGAATTTTAACAGGGATCACGGCTACCACCTGCATAACGCAAAGAAAAGGATTCTCCAACCACCAACCAATGGGAGACCAGCAATGAGAGATGGACCACCAGCGACCAATGAGAGAGCAGCAGCGGGATGAAGAGGCCTATATAAGGCGAAGAAATTTTCCGAGTTACTTCACCTTCGATCTGAAGACGCTGACTGCAATGTCAGCGAAACTGTTGTCACAAAAACCCAACGGACGCGGTGAAAACCCGAAGAGAATGCAGAGAACAAAAGATTTCTCGGGTCTCACACCGGGTAAGGTCCTCCATATCTCCTTCCGACGTTTCGATACGCAACTCGCCCAGCGTCCTCGGGAATTCAGGAGTCCGATTCGATCATTTTGTTTTTGGATTTTATCATTGGATTTGAATGAGACACGGACAGAATGGCATTGAATTCCTGAATCCCTGAGGACGATGGGCGAGTTGCACATCGGAACGTCGCGTCGGAAGGAGATATGGTGGACCTAACCCGGTGTGAGACCCAAGAAATCTCCACTGCCATTTGTCAAGAGTTACCCCGTCACTGCTTGAGTGCAGAGCGGAAGACGCTCCAAGTGCAGCTCACCGTCCGTCGATTAGGATGTTAAGCCGTGGTCCTCTTGGCGACTTTCGTTAAGATTCCGTAGGGCGCAATGGATCTGGCAAAGACAGCGCGAGTGTTTTTTTTTTCATTTCTCCGTGCCACTAGGCGGTATAGACTCTTGACGTACCGTATTGTAGCTTTTTGTTTTGAAATTCTCTATGCATCCTTTCTCTTTTCGCATCTATGACGACTGATCAGTGGCGGATTATTCAGCATAGTTAAACAAAATAATGACACAATAAAGTAAAATAAAAGCATTGTCGCAAAAATAAGGTATCAAAATAAAAAATACTGATCTTATAGAATAAACTTGCTTAAATACATTACATATAATAACACTTAATAGCAGGGATGCCGACTTACAAAAAATATTGGGGGGGGGCCAAACCGGGGATCTTGCCCAGGGAAATTTTATAAGTAGTGAGTTTTAAGTTTTTTAAGCATTTTAGAAGAGTCATATGATCAACATTAGAACCCTAATAACCATATCTCGATATCTGGACACTTCGGGGAAAATCGACAAGCCTGACATATTTATTCCTCACACCCGTAACGAATTTCTGAGGGGGCTCGGGCCCCCTCAGACCCCGTGGAGTCGGCGCCACAGCTTAATTTCCTAAAGATCATGTTAAATCGTAATTAAATCTGTTGAAATAAAATACCCTTTTTATCTGTATCATGATATCGATTCTCGATTTCCGAAAAGTATTGTCTAAGATATAAAAATCAATACCTTTTTGTTTGTGTGTTAGTAGGTAATATGCGCGGAATTTTTCCTTGTTTTCGATTCAGTGTTTTAGTGTTCACTGTTTTTAGAGCAGTGTAATTTTAATTTTACAAACAATTTGAATATAGGCCCCTCTTGATGGTGAGACTATAGGCTGAAGCATAGTTATCCTATAGGAAAATTGGGCCCTGACTGTCCTAATGATGACCTGAATAGATAACTATGATGTTGAAAGTGAGACAACCGAGGTTGATTCGCAAAAATGCTGATTCACCTTCCATGTAAACTAATCTTAATGAGTTAAAATCCCAAGAGGTGATCCCACGTTTGGCTTATTTTTTCATATCCACGATTCATTTTAAACTGTACACCATGGGCGTACCCAGCGGGGGGCCATTAGTGGGTAAGTGAGAATACAATAGAATCAAATCCCCCCCCCTAGAATCAAAAGTAAATTTAGTTCAAAACGAAATTTTTGAACAAATTTTCGTTAACTCCAAATAAAATTATAATAGTATTATACACGTAATCAAAATAAAAATAATTTTACCGAGCTAATAATTTTAAAAATAAATAAATCGCTTTTATAATTTTCTTGAAATTTTGGTTTCATAACCTTTTCTGAGTTACAAGTTGAACGAAAAAGGCTTGTTCCCCCCCCCCCCCCCCCCTCAATCCCTCTCAAGTTTTGATCCTGGGCACGCCCTTGCTGTACACCTGTGTGAGATGCTAAGATGAAGTATAATAACTCATTCACTGAAATTCTTACGGAGCAAGGAAAAATGGACAATTTTCCTGTTGCATTTGGTCCATCGATCGTTGGACTAGTTGCTTTACAGTTTTACTCATGATTGTAACACATTTCTTTTCACGACCCCGACTTCCGAAGGCCATGGTGGACACTGAAGATGTGAAGACATTAAGGTCGTAGCCAAAGTCACGTGAAGCTTTCGCCTCACTGGACTCTGGGCAAGGCTGTTTTTTTTCTAAATATCATGGGTTCAATAAAATAATCCGTCGCGTCGGCGAACTTTTCCAAAGTCAGACGATTTCCCTCGTAAGTTTTGGCGTTGACCAAACGAGGAATGTGCTCCACGTGGAAAATCAACAGCTTAGGCATTCTGTCGCAACCGAAGAAAGCACTGGGTCGGTAAAATTTCTCCGTAAATCGTCATCTCGCTCTCGGCAACCCATTAATCTCGGCATATTAACAAATATTCAACGTTTCCGAATGAAAATGACCACATTCGGAGAGCTTTCGGATCTTAAAAAAGAATCGTTCAATTAGTCATACATTGCTCGAGGCAGTGACGACGACACGATAGAAATGTACGGTACTCGGGGATGTGAGCAAAGTTAGCCATTATTCGCGCGCCGTACGCATTAACTTCCTGAACTTCCATGCAATTCCCGAGTATATAAGGAGATATTTCCCACTTATATTAATTAGCAATTACGATTTCCTTTCCCCATATATATTCAATGTCTGTGTTTCGCTTAATCTGTGACGTTAGCCGAATTTTGAGTCCAATCAAAATTCTAAATTTCGCAAATTCGTGTGTAATTGTGATGCAACGCATCAATTTGTGAAATTTTACTGTGCTCAGTTCTTATATCATGAGTAAGCTTGGCGCGTTTTTAACTAAGCAGGTCATTTGATTACTTCTGTTCATATTGATTACTTAATACCCCATGCATATTTATACGATGAAAAGAATTAGCTCCATTTTGCCAAAGAAAATGATCAGTTAACTTTTTTCTGTATATTTGGAATGGATTTCTGGAAGATAGATTGTGTTGATTCGACCAAATTGGATAATTTACAAAGAATACGTCAGGGAATTTACTCCGTATATCTTCAAAGCAACAGAGAATTTAAAAATGCCAGACATATTCTCAGGAGAGTTTATACCTGACTGATTACTTGAGAATTGATTTACATTTTCGCTCACGCGAAAACCTCTTGGCCGTTTTCGGGTTCATCTCATTTCTCAACAGTGATTGCATTTTATTCAGATTTTTTCCTCGGCGAAGGATAATGATGCAATACCTCCATCTTCACAGAGCCACCACAAGCCAATTCAACTCTTTTGATCGGACGTGCTTCTCTTCGCGTGTTCTCTGCCAATCAGATGGAACCGCTCGCCGAAAATAGAGGAAAAGGTAATTCAAAACATAATATTTCTCCTCATATCTTATCGAGCTCTTTATCGATCTGAGACTTCGATTTATTTTGTGCTCCAGTTGTTGTCAGCCGTATCGCATATTATTTGTGACTGCAATTCACGGACTATAATTATTTGAAGGGTCAGCGTTATCTTGAATAACAGGAAAATATTAGAGTCAAAACTTTCCTCAGAATGGAAGCCGAGGAGTGATGGAAATCAGTTAAAGGAAAAAGGCAGGGGTTGTAAAAGTGACATTGATATGTGATGTGATAAAGCAAAATGTGAGTTTTGTACGGGAAATCATTTTTTCATGACATTGACACTGTTATGCAAATAAGTGAAAATTACTGTTTTCTTTAATTTTGAATCTAAAATTTTACATATACTCTATTTTATATTCTAACGTGAGGAACTGACATAAGTAAGGGAAAATAAATTAAGTGTACACAGCAATGCCATTGAATCCTGTACTGAAACATATGGTGAAACTGACTGCGTAATCTTGATATATGTAGGTATTTCATTCATCATTTAATGCGGAGACCAACAGCCTTTTTGTGATCACTGGATGGTATGGTATTTGGAAGAGGCGACCGACAGCTGAGGTCATTTGCGCCATGAGGGAAGGGTATAGAAGGAAGGGTAGAGAGAAACCCGGCGTCGGCATTAGCCTGCTCTTAACGAAAAACGCCAAGGGGACCACGGCTTAACGCCCCATCCGACGTACGGAGTGTTGCGCTTGAAATGTCCTCCACACAACATTCAAGCAGGGATCGGGCAGTCTCTGAAAATTCTCTGCCGCTGCCGAAATTATAATCAAAGACGATACACAATGAAAGCAATTTTTATTAATTAAATTATTAGACGTTATAAACCTCCATGCTTATACTTAGTACTTAAAATTTTAATGTTAGTACAAAAACTCATAATGCTGACCTTTTAGACTGAGTGCAAAAAACTTCATTTTAAAAGTCTTATTCATATTATGAAACTCATTGAAAATCAGCTTTAAATATGTAAGAGTTTTCCATATGCGTAATGGGAAAACATCAAAAATTAGTTTGATTTTTACTGTCTGTTTTTATAGAAAATTGCATTTCTATAATAGTAAGTGGGTTTGCTATTGGATATACTATATAGAGTACATTCATCGCATATTTGGTTTGTTGTGTACTTATTCTTCACCCTTCATAGTAAGTGATGATCATTATTATATCAGTTGAGGCGGGCGAAGTTACAATCGCCGCTTCAAAAAAACATCAACAAGTTATTTTGGCGAGCCTTCTCGATTTCAGCAAACACGGCAGGTAAGTTTCGATGGCTCTTGACAACCCTCGCAAAGATGTTGACGCGAAAGAAAACTCTGGACCGCCCAAGAGTGTCTCCGAAGACCAAAGTGATCCAGGCAGTCGAGAAGGTGGCAGCAATTTCTTCCCCACTTCGGCTGATTCAGCGACTTCTCTTCGGAGCGAATGAGATAAGTCGGGAACGGGAAGTGGCGTGATGTAACGCGGAGGAGAGGAGACAACGGTTTCGTATCCCTCGAGGCATTTTCCAATCCTTTCTCCTCTCTACATTTTCTCAAGATCCCGCACAGGCATGTAACCAGGAAGGGGGCTTTAAGGGCTCCACCCCTAACCCTCCTCCCCCGAAATGGGAAATCCCCTGTGGCGACTACACGCTATACAACTGCTAAGGAGACAAATACCCCAGGGGCACCTATCCTCTGACACTCCGTTTTTCGGCATAGTTACATCAAATGTACCCATATCGAACACGTAAAAACTGATTTTTCGGGATACAGTTTTGTGTACTGGTATTATAACGTACGTTTTTATGTACCAAATTTCAGACGATTGTGTGGTTCAAATTTAACAAATACGATTTTCTGGATTACAAAATCTAGATACGAATGAATGGAATGTTTTTTAGTTACTACTTTGCACCTAAGAACGGTTAAATAAGGTTTGCTAATAGCCAACGTAACTTTCAGAATTATCCAAATGAAATATATAGCTAATTCAATGAAACATGTGGTTCAACAGATTCAGGCGTTATACTTAAGGTGGGAGTTCAACATATTTAAATAAAATCTGGTAGCACTTTTCCACAATATATTTTAATGCGCACTGACGCGTTTCGACTCATAGAGCCATCGTCTGGTACAAGGCACTGTATTACATATGAACATTACCTTTATACCTTTGAGAAAGGGGTGGGGGAGGATTTGATATGTGAGTAGAAGGGATGGGAAACAGTCTTACAGAGTGGAGACAGTGAGAAAAGATATAACTAAAGAGATACGGGAAACCCAAGGTGGAAGGAGGACTCTGGTGATAACTGTAGAATAAGTATATGACTAGACTATAACTATAATATGACTAGAGTCCTCCTTCCACCTTGGGTTTCCTGTATCACTTGAGTTGTATCTTTTCTCACTATCTCCACTCAGTACGCCTGTTTCCCACCCTTTCTACAAATATGTCAAATCCTACCCCAATCCTTTCTCAAAGGTTTAAAGGTGATTCGCATATGCAATACAGTGTCTTGTACCTTTGTTAGCCGAAACGCGTAGTATGCATTAAAATATTATGGAAAAGTGCTACCAGCTTTTATTTAAATATGAAACGTGTGGTTTTGTGATGGGTGAGAATAGAAAACAAAATATCAGTGCATGCAACCCGAATACCAGCAAAGTTCCTCCCAAAATCGGCGTACCCCGAGAGGGACAGGAGGGGGCAGCTGCCGTAGAAGCAAAAATCGCAAATGTCTTTAAGGAAAATAATATTTTTTCAAGCAAATAATTCTAAAAACTAATAAAGAGCTGTTACAGTTTCCTTAAAATGTTGATTTCATTCACCTTTTACATGCTTAAATCTTACCTACAACTTGAACAACCATGGCTGCCCCCCCCTCCCCCAAGTTTTGATCCTGGGTACGCCCTTGCCTCCCAAAGAAAATTCTGACTGCGCTCCTGAACCGGTTCTGATACACTGAGAGATGGTCACGTACACAGGTCCTGCGGGCGAAATTACACTGGCGTAGCGACCAATGCAAGCGACTGGAAAAGAATTAAATTCAATTCTTTCTAGTCACGCAAACGCATACGGACGCGTGTAGACCTAAAGGCCTGTGTCACTTACTCCGACAGGCCTATACGATTAGTAATGGTTGTTTCTTTGCGTAGAGAGTGTCGAGCGTCTTCGTGTTTACGCGCTTTCTTCATTAATCCGCAAATAATTACGATTACTTGCAAGATCTGACTTAAATGTTTTAGGAATATTGCAAGAAAGTGATTGAGCCGGTCGATACTTTAAGGAATTGCATTAAAACGGAAAAATAATTAACCTCGAAAAATTCCACTCCTAATAATTGATTCCTGTCAACATATCTTATTGTACAGCAGCATCATCATAAATGAGTTCATATTATAGTCCTTTTGATGAAACACGTTGACTGAAATAAATTACTATCGTAACATTGAGTGTAATTTTGCACTTGAATTCCTTTTGTGTAACCTTGTTGGAGTACCATCATTTGTCTTTGTGAGCCAATCTATTCACCAGACTTAGCGATTGCGCTTCTTTTAAACGAGGATGGATTGCGAAGTGGAATATGAAGGAAAGGAGACCAAGATTTCGTACCCCTCGATATGGCGATAGTGTTTTTCCGGCCCTCTTCCTCTCCACCTTCTCCAAAGAGGGTTAACAGGTGAGGAAGGAGGGAGGCTTGGGAGCTGGTCCACACAGTTATAGTAGGCGTCTGGCGGGGAGGCAACACGGGTCTTCCTTTTTTTCTCATCCGGTCCGCGGGCCGCAAGTGAAAGCGATCACCTGACTTCCGTGATGACGGCGAAGAAAGTTCTGCAAATGCTTTCCCCGGACAATCTTCCCCTCCCCTCCTTCCCAAGCGGAGTCCTTCCTCCTTCAATGTATCCAGTATATATCTCCCCCCTCCGAATTAGCACCGTCCCCTCCATGACAGAACCAAGTGCGTGAAAAAAAACCTGTCCCACGAGTTTTCCTCTCCGGGTTACGTTATGTTAAGAGGGAGGGTCTGCCGTTCCTCACTCTTTTAAAGGGGACCTTCTCCCATTCCCTCTCTCCCATTTCTCCTGGAATGTTCCACTTTCACTCTCCATGTTTTGATCGGCGACGTTGTGTTTCTTTTTTTTTAATTCACCATCAAGCCGCTCGTTGGGAAGAAAGTATCTCTCAGACATGCGTACTTTTACCGCACGGACCGAAATAAATCGTCTGCCTTCCCACTCGGTTTCTCAACGATGTTTCCCAAGGGTCCTGCATTTGATAACAACTGAACGAACTCTTTTCAATAATAACAGAAAAATATAGACATATTTAATAAATATTTATCTTGAATTCGTCATGAACAGCTAGCAATCCAAAGATGCCTTTGCTTACTCGTTTTTCCGATCAACTAGTATAATAGCACTCAATTATTCTTCTGATTTACCAAATAATATAATTATTTTTTTGCTTCTACAAATGATCATCATTTCATTCAGCATGAAGTCACCCGTTGGGAATAAAGTATCTGTAAGACATGTGTACTTTTAACGCACGGACCGAAATAATTCCTTTGCTGACACCATTGTCTTCCCAGTCGGCTTCTAAGGGATGCTTCCATACGGTCCTGCGTTTGATAACAATTTCCGCTCATTTTCCGCTAGAAACATTCATATGATTTGAAATCCCCTGAGGAAATTAACTTTGAAATTCAAAAGATAATGAAAAAGTTCAATAAATTATGCTAACCACTAAAATAATCATTTCGGAGTAATTAACAGTCGAAGAATTTCTCTTCTCTTACCATGTTTTAAAAGAACTGCATAACTGAACCAAATCTCAGTCAACTTTTAATATTTATTCACAGCAGAAACAGGTTGACAACCATATATTTCATGAAGAAAGTTATTATTTGTTGTGTATAGCGTTGAAATTTAAATTCATTATTTCTTTCCTAAACCACCGCGCACATTGTGGCTTAATCTCCATAGTCTTTTGCACCCGAAATCCACCTGATTTTTCAAACAATTTTTAAACTAACGCGCTCTGTTGGCAATGTTTGACATAATTCCGAATTTCAGCATATTTCGGATCTGACAAGGGGAGTGCCAGTGTTGGGCAAATTGAAGTTCGCAGTGGGACAGCGCGTGTTTGCAGAAATACCCCATAGTGTTACAATGCCCCAGACATAAGACTAGATGGTCAGCCATTCACGAGAAAAACGCTCCGAAAGTTTCAGTTCTACGATATATAATACCATGCGTCCACGCTCTCAGTCGAATGGCGTGGTACCCGAGGTATCTACTTAGCTAGTTCCGATTCCGATCCGATCCATAATTCCGATTTTTCAGATTCTTGTTCATTTCATTGATCAATACGTTAATTGAATATAACAATATTAGTATTGGCAATATTGTTAACTATGAAATTGATTGTTAATTGTTATTGTTAATTGAACAGGGACGAGGTATGCATTCACGAGAAAATTGTAATAAAATTCACTCGATCGTTCACCAACAGTCATCATCTCCTGTTTTTCACAAAATGATCCAATACGCATGGTTCGCGTCGAAACTAACCACAGAAAGACACATCTTTAGAAACGTTAACGAGGTCTGCTTTTCGCAGATATCCATAATAAATCGCTGCTCGTGTAAAAAAATCTTCATTCATTCGATGCGCAAATTGTTCAAACATCTTTTGTTCCAAGTGTTTTAATGACAAATATCATTCTGACTCAAGTGTAATTTCGGAATTCAGCGATAAAACGTACTGTTATTCATAGTCTTCACATTATGAACATTACTCTCCCATGCACACAGTTTTCAACATACAATACGAACGAATATTAGAAGGAAATAATTTGGTTGGAAAAGTTGAAAATGATGAAAGAACGAAAGTTTTCAACTTGAACATCATTGTATTTTTATTTTTCAATAGGAAAAAGCATATAGGTACTTTGAAAATGCGACGCACGAATTGTTAACAATATTGCATATATATGAGTGTTATTATATTCAATTAACGTATTGATCAATGAAATGAACAAGAATCTGAAAAATCGGAATAGGGTGGTTTCCTATTATTTTTTTATTGCTTTAATCGAAAGATTATTACTCCTGGAGTACGTATTTCACGCTTTTAGATTTTTAAATGACAACATCTATTTTTCGCGATTAAATGAAAAGTGAAAATTTTCAAGCGCGCGAAAACGCGACGCTTAGGTATGAATGCCGGGAAATATCTCCGTACGTCGTATTTCTGGTTCCCCCTCCCGCCCGGTGAGGTGACCTTGAGGCGAGGCTTAGCGCTGATACGTCGCAGGATGCTAGCGGATAGCTGAGTACCTTGCTGAATGGTAGCGTTTGGCTTAAAAAAGGTTTATAAATACCTTATCAAACGAAGAAAACTTTCCGAACTTAGCCAGTTTTAATAGGTGATTATTAAGACATGTTTCCCTGAGCTCTGTGCCTCATGCATGCATTGGTAACCTCAGACGATGTATAACTCCTATCCTCTCGTGTAGAAACTAGGTCCCTGTGACGTCATGCGGAGTGGAATCGCATGGGCGCCAATCTGGCCTTTTTCAAATGAGGATAAAATTTGACCCTTGCCATTCGTCTAAACCGGTATTTCAAAAACCAAATAATTTGTGTATTATGAATACTTTAATGGTGGGTAACGAATCGCAATCAATGCCTTTCGTTTTCTTTGATGAAGGAAACTACCCTAAAATTCGGGGTGAGGATTCGAACACGAAACCTTCGGCTTACTATTCCTGCCAGCTAAGTAGGTACCTCGGGTACCACGCCATCCAATTGAGAGTGTGGACGCATGGTATTATATATTGTAGTACTGAAACTTTCGGAGAGTTTTTCTCGTGAATGGCTGGCCATATAGTCTTTTGCCTGGGGCATTGTAACACTATGGGGTAGTGCAGCAAACACGCGCCGTCCCGTTCCGAATTTCATTTACCAACCCTAGCACTCCCCTTGTGAGATCCTGATATCACTCCACAAGTTTTGATAGTGAAAAGAAAGTCAGGGGCCCATGCAGTTAATGTCCCTGGGCTAGCTGTCTCTTATGGCATGCATGGAGGGCAATCGCCACATGGCAAAGTATTCGAGGAGGAGGTGGATTGGCCCCCTAAGCCTACTCCCCCCGGCTATGTGCTTGATTAGAAGTGCCGTCATTAGGTGGTGATTTGACTATCTTGAGTCTTTAATACTGTTCTGAAACCCACGGTGGTTTATATGTACGAAGTTACGATTAAAAATTAAAACCAAGTTATTTGTCATCATAAATGCCATAACTTTCAAGAAGTTAAGAGCGAAAAGGTTATTTAATACCACTTGGTTAAGAAGTCTATTTGTCAGTGGAAAAGTCCAACTTTCGCTAATTAGTGAAAAAGACCCACTAATAAGCGAAAATTAATCGCAGCACATTACTCTGATGAAATATAATTGCTTTATTAAACAATACTGAAACCCTATGTTACAAATGGAGGAAAATAGAAATAAGATACAATTTATAGACTTGAAATTTACCATTCGTAATTCAATACAAAAGAGATATACACCACTGGAAGGAGGTATATTTTCCATCACAAAATTAAACTGTAAAAATGAATGACAAGGTACGTAAGACAATTTTTCTGCGGCGAAAAACGACGAAACCAATAAAATGACGGCTATTCTAAATTTTTCGCAAACTTTTGTATTTCCCTCAGCAACGACCACCGATGTAGTCGTTTAATCTGCCGAACGAGTCCATGTAGGCAGGGGGATGAGGCAAGGGTAAAATGGTAAGAATTAGGATACGATCGTATGACCATGAGTATCCGAACAATTACTTCTCTATTGCATAATAAATTTGTGAAAAATATTCGCGGGGAAAAACAATGAGGGGACGAGGAAAATGGGAAACTAACAAGTCTGGGAAAGTTTAGATACCTAATAGAGATACCCAATCTCACAAATAAGCGAAGGGTACCTGCATAATTGAAAAAAAAGTTGTTATAATTTTTTACTTAGTCTCAGAGAACAAACCCGTAGGTGTAAACTTGCTGAACATAAGTACGGTACTCCAAAGGGGTGCAGCTAGGAATTAAGGCTTGGGGGGGTTTCAGGCGCAACTAATACTGGGGTGCCTGGGGGTGTGGTATACCCACCAGGGTAAGCAGGAGGTGCGGGGGCCCTCCACCAGAAAAAAATTAGAGAAATGGTTCAAAATATTGAGTTTTACGGCTTTGAGGGATGCTTTGTTAATCGTCACACTATTCTATGAGCAATACTAATCCAATTAAGTAAAATAGATTCATCCTAAAATTTCTCTGAGCTCTGGGGGGGATTTATCCCCCAAACCCCCCCCCCCCTCGCTGCACCACTGGTACTCCATAGTATCATTGTCGATTTGGCCTCAATAAAATAATCCATTGACATCAAAGTATTGACAACACAACACCTATTTTAGGAAAATTTTGTTTAGAATATAAGCACTTATTATCGCGTCTCCATATTGAAAGGAAAGTGTGCAATGTAAGGAAGGTGCGATATCAGAGGAGAATGGAGGTGTGAAGGTCGGTAGTGAAAGGGAACGAGGAAGTACTAGAAATAATAGTAAAGGGACGAAAATTTCTTGAGGATATGCGAAAGAGACAGAGGGTCTGACTGAAGCATTATGCGGAGACGGGATGGTAAAACCGCGTTGGATGAGCAGGGAGAAAGGAAGAATAGCATAGGATTCATTGATATAATGATCGGGATTTTGCCTTATTGCGTATTGAAGACGTAAGTTATATGTAGGATCAGGTACAGGCCGGGTGATTCGTAAAATGCTCATGATATCCTCCCACTAACATCAAGGGGGTACCCAAGATCAAAACTGGGGGGGAGGGGGCGGCAAGCCATGGTTTTTCAAGTTGTATGTAAGATTTAAGCATAGAAGAAGGTGAATGAAATCAACATTTTAAGGAAACTGTAACAGCCCTTTATTTTTTTTTAATTATTTGCTTGAAAAAATATTATTTTCCTTAAAGACATTTGCAATTTTTGCTTCTGGGGGGGCAGCTGCCCCCTCCTGCCCCTCGCTGGGTACGCCCATAACTAACATTACTATGTATTCCCCTTGAGTCCTACCCTAACTGGTTGAATGGGGTCTTTCACTCAGACCCGAATTTCTTTTTCCGTTAAAATCATTCGGTCGATATTAAAGAGAATTTTTTGGTGCAACTTACTCCCATACATCCCTACGTGGGCGGTCCTGCTTGATAGCCCCGCCCCCGAGCCCTAACACCTGTGATTTCTCCGTGTATAATCCATAGAGAAGTCAAGAAAAATTTAAGATGCGACTAAAATAAAATCTTCCCCATCCAATCATTCTCTCATGAGATATCTCCATGGCTTCTGGGTGCCACCGCAGGGGACTTGTTGGTGTCAAGTTTTGCAGGTATTCCAGCAGACTTCCCCAGGTCGAGTGAGGGCATCTCACTCAACCTGTCTGAATCACTCGGTTGGTATACCAGCGAAATTGTCGTCACCAAAAAATCCCTTGCGGTGAAACCTAGGAGACCTGGGGAAGTCTGCAAAACAACGCTGCGGAAAGCTACGAGTCGATTTCATTCTCTCATTAAGTGTAAAATAAGAAAAAGCGAAGTTGATGCCCACTTTTTACGTGCTGGTGACGTCATTAGAGTTCTATTCCACTCACTCGTTCAAGAACACTATTAAATTGAGGGAAGGAACCGTTAAAAAGAGTTTAACAAACAATAAATCATGCGCAGACCCTGCGCATTGCAGAGTAGTAGCTGAGAATCGGTGACGCACTGGCCATGGATTCGTGACGTCATTTACTTACCTTCGAAAGGGTTGAGGCCGCCAATTTTTTGCCACTAATAGATCGAGAAGTAGGTGAAAGATAGAAAAATAAATAAAAATACGGGTATCATAATTTAAAAACTCAAGACCATTTTCCCTTCGAAATCTTTGCTGAGGTTAATGATTTCATACTTTTAAACAGTTCATCACCTGTGATAGGGTCTTTGCGAAAGTTTACGAGTGTAAATGTATAGTGCAGATGAGATTAACTGTGTAAAGGGAAAGAAACGTGGGGAAAGTGAGCTCATGATAGCCAATTACCAATGCAGCATCTCGTAGTGGAAATAGAATCACGAGTCGAATTGAGCAATTCTATTCAAGGTGGGGCATGGATCATGCATTCGGATCTCACGAAGGAAGCATCCTCAATCTATCACTGACTAATAAGGCACACTATGATCTAAGGCACACTAATTCATCGAAAGAATAAGATGAACCTCAAAGTTGGCCGTGAAAAACGCGAATAGAGACTTGCTGGTGCTACCCTACCACCAAGGGTGCCGACTTACAAAAAATATTGGGGGCGGCCCAAACCGGGGATCTTGCCCCAGGGAATTTTATAGGTAGTGAGTTTTCAGCTTTTTAAGCATTTAAGAGGAGTCATATGATCAACATTAGAACCCTGATAACTCGAATCTCGATATCTGGACTCTCCGGAGAAAATCGACAAGCCTGACACATTTTTTCCTCCCACCCATAACAAATTTTTGAGGGGGCTCGGGCCCCCTCAAGCCCCATGGAGTCGGCGCCACTGGCTACCATCTGTGACATACAGATTTCGTAAAATTAACTCTTCCTGTCTCACCACCATCTGCTGCTCAACGCCGAAAGGTTTCGATGGGACTGTATATAACTTGTCGAGTTTCTTCCCTTGAGCCCATCTATCATTAATGAAATGCAATATCCCATTAAAAACATAACCCCATTAAAAACTTTCCCCCAGAGAACAAAAATATACATTGTGAACCATACGATAGCTGCTCCCCCTAGACGGAAAATCGCAGAAGTCTTTAAGGAAGATCAGGACTGGATCAAAATGAAAGTTTTCAACAAATTTTCTATAAAATCACCGTAAATTATACTAGCAAAAGAGATGCTACTAAAATAATGTTTTTCAAGCATATAATTTTTAAAACTAATAAAGCCCTGTTATAATTTTCTTAAAATGTCGGTTTCATTCACTATTCCCATACTAAAATGTTACAATTCAAACAACCATGGCTTCCTTGCCCTCCCTTCCCCCTGGCTTTGATCCTGGGTACGCCCTTGTTTGGAACTGAATATTGTCTCATTGTGCATAGCCCCATGCATCCCCAAATGAGAAATTTCTACCCTCTCTGCCCCCAAAGTTCATGTCTGAATTCACCTCACGGGTGGGGGAACAGCCTGATCTTCAAATCATTACTATGGATTCGATAGGTATTATATCCTCAATAATTACCGATAAATATTTGACGAGAGACATACCAAATTCAAACAATCTTTGGATGATTCAGCATAAAAAATTTTCTGTGGTTTGATTTCAAATTTTTCTTGAATCCTCCATAGATGAGGCATAGAGCCAGTCACAGGTCTAAGGGAAGATCTTGGGCTCTGGGTTATCAAGCAAGACCGCCCACGTGTGGGATGCATGTTGGTGCAAGTTGCACCAAATATTTTTCTGGAGTAAGGAATTCGGGACTACTTTTAAAACTAGTAACAAAAGTGCTCAATTGTGATTATTTTTTCCCAATTTATACACATATCAAAAGGTTGTAATTGTGGATGGATGATAAGCATTAAGTGAAGCATAGTGAAACATTCTGTAGTTATGAAGAATCATTCAGCCAGCCAAATGGTTCTTTCTTTCGGTCACATCTCTTCATACTCTTCCTTGGATGCCACTCCGTGCAGTAGTCTGATTGTCAATGGTGTTGTCCACTCAGACCTTATAATGAGAATTCAAAGGATGGAAGGGAAAGATGGGTTACAAAGAAAAAATATCCTCTTATTATTTTTGTAGTTCTCCCGCAAGTTTATAAATGAAAAATATGCAAAAATTGACGCCTGCTTTCCATAAGGTGGTGATATCATCAGAGTTCTGGTTCATTTAGTAGTCCAGGGAGATCGCCTCAATGAGCAAGGGAACAGCTCACATTAGTGAAAATAATAACGAACCACGCTACGTTGATATGAGAGACTGAGGAGTAGCACGGAAGCAGTGATCTGCGGCACATTAGTTCTTCACACCATCAACTCATCACTGAAAGTATCAAGGAAATATCAAGAATACATTTTTCACCAAAAATTGCTCGAGAAGCAGGCAATGGATCATGATCTGGAAAAATGTGTTTCTTCCTTTTTCAAACTCTATCAGCTTTTATCGGCTTTTAAGAAAATATGGTGAACCACTTCAACCATTCTCCACTACTCACCTAAGAACATTTGAATCCACTTATAACAGTAACCTAGCACCTATATGCCTAAAGGCCATATCAAACTGGGCATGCAATTGCACAGGTTGGAACTACATTAATTTCTCATTATGGCACTCAATTTCACTAATGCATGAAGCAAATTGGAACAGGCACTATTTTTCCATCTCATGCCCACGCATTTTTGCATGCGTTTTTGCGACCCACTTTGTACAATGTAATTTTGACTGCATCTCCATACACACATCAGATTGTGCAATTATGTGCCCCTTGTAAAATGGCTTAAAAGAGAATAGATGTGCGAACATTTTGAAGATAACTCTGCCCTCCAGAATAGTAAAATAGTAGTTTATATAATTTAAGATGTAGCTACCAGCATTGGATACCAGCTTTGGATAGTCATGATAAAAATTTTTGGCTGGATTGAACTCAACACCTCTGGGGTAGTGAGAAGCCAAGCATTGTGGGAGGGGCAGGTACCTCTGAGTTAACTGTAAACCAAAAATAACAGTGTATTTCTCCATCCTCCAAACACATAATGCTACCTAATCTCAGGCGTTAAGTTTTATAATGTGTCCAACTGGAAAACTTTTTTTTCTATATTACTGCACCTCACATTCAACATTGATTTTGCACTATAACCATCCTCTTAACAGAGCTTTAATTAACTCAAAGCATCTTAACTTGCGGGGAAAACTCAAATAGGTAATGGATTTAAATGAAAGAAACTGATAAACCATCAATTATCATTTTACAAGAATCTTTTACTTTGCTTTCTGTGTCATGCTTTGTCTCATTTTATTTCCATTTCATTGAAAAGCTAGCTGTTTTTAAGAGAAGGGCTGGGAAGAGAGAATAGAGGTGGTCAGGAATAGGATTGAAAGTGTTTGAGGTATGTATTAGGGTAGTGAAGAGCAGATTAACAAATAGAGAATTGAATGATAGATAATCAATGCTTTAGTGTGAATAATTTTCAATGAACATCAAACATTTTTACTCTTGATGAGCAACTATGTCTTCATATAATTATAGCACTAGTTATCTATTCTTCTTATCCCTCATTCCATATTTTCAATTCACCTCCAAAATACTTCTCAATAGCTTATCCTGTGTTGAAGAGTAAAAACTGGAATGCCCTGCCAGAACAAGGGGACATCTTTTTTAGGAAATGAAAGTAGGATGATAAGGGTGGTGGAAACAAATACACAAACATTTTTACGAAAGAAATGTTGTAGCTGCTCAAATGGAAATGGCAATAAAAAGAGGCGAGGATCTGATAGCAATGGATTCAAATCAGCACTTGCTACTCTACCATAACGCTCCCAAAGTCAGTCTAAATGAATGAGGAGGACATTTCACTCTTCACATGACATCGCAATGAGGCCGCAGAAACAAGCGTCCAATCCTGAGTGAGGGGATGCACAGCACAGAAGCCAAGGCAGTGGTGTGGAATTTTTTGTTCAAATGAGATCTTGGGTGATAATGGGAGGTTGCCTTGCAATGGTGATGATGATTTTACACAAAAAATAGCAGAGATCTCAGATGCGGCCAGAGGAAGAACAGCAGTAGGGCAACCAGAAGGAGTCGAGCAGATCGGTCCAATATGTACATCCTGATATGGAGAGAAACACACAAGTTGGAGTTACGACAGGCATGAGTCCCCAATGCAGGTATGTACCACTCCAAGGCATACTAACTTGGCCCTTTCTTTTTAATTGTTTGTCAAAATAAATACATGAGAGGAGTATAGCTACTGAACATGTCAGCGACAGTGGAATTGGTAAATGCTTAAAGAACATAGACTTGATTAGATAAGGCCATTAAATAATGCATCAAAATTTTTTAACTTAATGATTGAGTAATGAGAGCTAAAAATTATTTCTTACATGAACCAATCCTAATTGATTCAGTCATACTCCCCTCACAATCTCATTTCATATCATGTATGTATTTCTATTTGTTAAATGTGTTACCCATTGTTAATGACCAAAAAAGCTTAACACTCAATTTCTTAATTCTAACTTTGAGATCATTACCTTTGGAGATTTGCTTTGGCTGCAGGCAATGTAGAGTCTGGCTCATTCAGAAGGTAGCGTCTACCTCCAAGTATTGCATTGCGAAAGTATTCAACCTTATCGATGGCGCTGATGTCCAGGGCAAATAATTCACGGTCTTTTTCAAGTATGAGCTCTCTATTCAGTTCAATGAATGCCTTGCTATGAAACTTCCACTGATGAAGAAGATAATACTTCACAGCTTTGTTAGCAGTGTATATACGACGATGCAGGCGCCATAACCTACCAAGAATTAAAAAAGGAAAAGAATAGCAAAAATATAAAAATATGTAAAGTGAAATGTAGTTAGTGACAAATAACATTTTGGTAATATGCACAGGAGTACAGGATCGAATACCTAATACATATGTTGTAACTCTGTAAAACATTTCTACTGATAAAGTTTGATTTAGAATTGATATTCATACATTAGAGGTTTAATGGGTTATTAGCTTCTGAGAGGAAAAATACTCAAGAGAATTGAACTGACAAGTAGATAAATATGTAATGTTATGATTAATAATTCATTGTATTAATAAAGGAAGATCTTAGGAAAGAACTCCATTTATTATTACACTCAGAAAACATTTTATACCGATATACTTCTCTTAATGACTACTCATTTAAGAGGCTTCCACTTAAATTCTTTGGAATTGGTTGCCCTATCAATACCATCCATACATTCCCAGCTCCTTACGAAATATGATACATCCCCTTGACCAATGACAGTCACTTTGATCGAGTTTCATTTCGTTCGAGCTGGAGCCCTTTCTCCGCCTTTGTACGAGACTATTATGCACTTTCGAGTCTTTAAATCGTGCGCATGGCCTTCAGCAAGCTTCCCTCTTTTGACCTGTGTGCGCTGTTTATAAATAGCAGTATTTGAATGGAAATTATGGTGCGAAAACCTCTCTCTAATTTTCTTTGTTATTTTATCGGCCGATTCTTATGACTTTCATGAAAATCGGGCCTGCATTGAATGCGTTAAAACCTCTACCTAGCATCCTGTTTTACAAACATTTTCGACCCTGGTTTTGGAACCCCCCCTGAGCAAAATTCCTGGCTACCCCACTGTAGAGAGCATATAAGATTTTTTATAGAAAGACAATCCATGAACTTAATGAAATACAAAGGAAAGCAGTGAGCAGCTCAAAAACTGCAACGAGCAAACAAAGTATCACGCGGCTTATAAACATATTAGGGTGAAGGCCCCTTGGAGATAGGAGAGGGTGAAGTCTATGTGCTAGGCTTAGATTGCTTGAGCTTTTTAGAATAGATACCATTCAGAGCCACTGAGAAAACATCTTTGAACCTCACTACACTTTCTTGTTAGATTTTTCCAACGGAAATGATAGGTAGATATTTAGGGTAATATTTTGCCAAGTGGTTAGGTCTAAATAATTCCCCTTCCCTATAAAATAAGGACTTTCACAATTATTAAGTGAAACTCAGTATGCACTTTTCTTTTACATTTTTCGATTAACAGCTGGTGTCAGGGCTGGATTTACCCAAAGTTATGCTATAGGCACGTCTCCATTGAGCGCCCCTCCTCACTTGAGCCCCCCTTCTCCCCATTTTTATGATATGGCATAGCCACTCGCATGAGGTAAGGTATGAAAAAAGTAATAAGCAGATAAATGGCTGACAGCATAAGTTAACGCTTGAATTTTTACACATGGAAAACAGAAGCAATACAATTTAGAAAAAAGCTTGGAGTAAAACTACATGAAACAGTTAAACTTTTATGCAACTAAAAAACTTTATGAATACCCTTTATAAAAATAATGTCTGGCCTTAATTCATAAAACAAAAAAGAAGAGTTACCTCAAAAATAAAAACATTACTTACTTAATGAACTGCGGTAGCACGAAATAGTAGAACACACACTAATTTTAGAAGGCTCCCCTTGGATTGCGGCACCCCTAGGTACTAGGTATTTTGCCTTACGGTAAATCCGACTGTGGATAGTGTCCTAACACTCCTACAAAGGTGGCCGTAGGGATAATATTTATATGTAGTGGTAGGTAAGTATTAAAACAAAAGAAAACTGAAAAACACATTGGTGCAATGGGTGAATTCGTCTTAAAGTTCGCAGCATGGAACATGTTAAATAATGCCACCCTAACCATCTCAATATACAATGATTGTGAAATCACAAAAAGCATAGACTGAAGCATTTTTAAGTACTTGTGCCTTGACCATTTATAAAACAGAGCACATTATAATATCTTCTCACCTTGTTTTTTGGCCTGTCAACCACAGTCCTGTGTCAAAAATTATGGCTGGAATGAGATGAAATAACACCATAAGGATGTGGTACAGAAATACGGAAGTAGTAGCATAGCCTCCAGGATACCAAAGGATAGTATTAAATGGCGTCTCAGCAGTGAGCCATCGTCCCATTTCCTGCACTTCGCCAAATGTCACAGGCTTCACCCCCGAAGTTGCACAGTTGAACACAGGAAGAAGAGGGTCCTTCAATCCCTCTTCTGGAATCACCTCAGGTATTCTAAAAAGGAATGATATCTTAATCAATAGACATGGAAGAATATTCACTACACAACTGTTACAGATCTTTCTAATAATTAGAGATAGTCTCTGGGTGGTAAATAAAAACTACACATTTCAGTACAAAAAAGGGTTAAAAAACAGCATAATAATTCTGTAAAAAGTCTTATTATATGTTTGCTTTATGCTAGTGGGTGAGCTTTCATGAAATCCCAGACACTCTGGGAGGGCTTTGCTGATGGAGGAGGGGTAGTAACGAGGGAGAAAAAAAGGAGCAAAGTCAACGTTGCCAAATGTACAATGTATGCAATTTAGTCTCAGGTATTAACTGATAAAATTCTGTTCATGCAACTGTAGAATTTTTCAGCACAGATCTTATCCTTGATAACTTCTTTCCTAGCTGGCACAACAAATATGACTAACAGAAACATGCAAAAAAATAATTTGATCACTGAATAAATTTAAAGGTAAAATTTCCCATCTTTTCAGCTCAGTAATTGCAAATATTAAATACTAGCAAGCCACCCGGCATTGCTCAGGAAAAATAGTACCCTGAGAAGTGGAAAACTTGGAACTTGGAATTCATCGTCACATAGCAGGATTTTTAGGCACGATGAAATGCAAAAAATGGAAAAAAAAACAACTGCCCTTGTGTATTGATGAAGAAAACTGCAACTTACAGTTGCATTTATCAGAAAAGCTACCAATGCTTTACATAAATCAATAAAATCAGGTTCATGGTTCAATAGTTGAGGCTAATATTCTCCAAAATCGACATGTCTCTGAAGAAAATTAGTAAAATAGAAATGGGCTATTAAATTCATTGTAAAAAAGAAGCACAAGTCTAATCGGAATTGAATTCATTGATGTTAACCAATATTTATTGTACAGAGGTCTTCATATTTATTTATTTACTGTATGAGTAAAATTATCTTAATGCTCCTTCTCAAAGCCATTTTCGTTGTATTCTCTAATTTTACAACTCTTTCCAATAATTTTTGTATCCATTTTTTCCTTTTTTGAAGACAATAAGAAAAATCTGCAGACACTCACACTTCCTTTTGTGGTGTTAATGCTGGAAATTTTGATGAAGTCGCTCGATACCAAGCAGCACCTATAACTCCTTTAACACATACGTCAACAGGGCAGTAATCAGCAATAAATGACTCATTCAAGAGTACAGTTCGCACAACTCCTTTACCACTTGCTATGAGTAAACCAACCGGTCCATTGAAGTTATCGAGCCAGCCTGGCAGTGGTTCCTGAATTGCAGATGTGACTGTAAGGAAACACCTAAACTTTATATAGATACACACAAAAATCCATTATGATTACTGACATTTACCTTGAAAATGCATGCGGTATAAAAAACAATTAAGTTAGTTCCTTTAAAAAGTTCACTTTTAGAACTTCAGACCTGAATTCATATTCCAGTTTACTTTGACCTTGACCAAAAAGGGGAAGTGAAAACCTTTGTGTACCGAGTATGAGCAAGGCTTTGTCACTGCTAACTTAGCTAACCTACTGTAACTACTAACCTATCTATAAGGCTCTCTCAACGGAAGGTAGTATTTGGCAGCTTAAAAGAGTCAGATGTAAAAAGTTAGAAGCATATAATTATTATAAATTAGAGATAAGCCAACATCAGAGTAAATTAGTTTAAATAAGGACATAAAATATAAACTTGTCCTATCACTTAAGTAACCAAAAATAAGGACATCCCATGATATTTTATACTAAAAATATATGCGAAATTATAAAGAATAAGAAAGTAAACATTACTAGTAGATAGTAAGTATTACAGCAGCTCTAAGCATTAGGTTTTAGATGGTAGGTAAACACTAAAAAAATTCCTTACTTTCAGGTAGTACGCAAACTACCTGAATGCACCCACTTATGTCCCAGCGGAAAACAGCAACTATCAAAAGTTTTGCATGACAGCTGGTTCCCATCAGGAGCATTGCAAATACATGACTTGTTCCAAACCCACAGCAAGTCTTTCATAAGAGTTGTAAGAGGCGGCTGTCATCTTCCTTACCTCATTTCCTTTCCCATCCGAACTCAGCGATAACTCCTTTCCTTTCGGCTCCCACAATTCCCCCACCACCCAACCCTGACAGGAAGCTCACATAGCCACGTAAGGTAAGACATCTTTCTTAAGAACGTGAGCCGCTACGCACCCGAGAGAAACGCTTACCAGAGGGAGACAACAGTTCGCAGGGTCAGTCGATGTGTGTATTCAAACAAAGGAAGAATAAAGTGTGCTTTCTCCGATATGTGACTTCTCCCTTCTTCTGCGCAACTTTCCTTACACTCCTGCGGATGACGAGGACAAGAGTGCCCGGCAACTTACAGAGTGAAGAAAAGTCTTCCTCTCTTCCCTACTGCTAACTCCATGCACAATGTACCAACTAAACTATGATGAAACTGGCCCCCCATTGGTTCAAAAAAACTTGGGAGCTTGAGAGAGCAGGTGCCTAAAAGGTTAACTGAATTCAATTATTAATACATAAAGTTGAGGACCTCAAATCCGGAAAGCTTGGGACCAAAGGGTTTCTGGATTTCTGGTCTTCGTGGTATATTTTGCTAATGAATTCATTTATAAATGCATTCAGGCTCTTGTGCTTGATATTTGAGATCCCTATGTGTCCCCACCTAGGTTGTTGGCATATGTTCATAGCGTGTGGTAATTTCCCATTCTTCCCAGAACAAGGCTTGGAGAGTGGTGCCACAAGGTGGCAAGTCGAAACACTATGCAGAGGAATTTTCAGACGTTATGGATTTCTGGTTTTCAGGGTTTCTGGATTCCGAATTTGAGGTCCTCGACTGTCTTTGTGGGAATGGTGGGTTTTCTTCATTCTTCACCAAGTGAAGTCCCTTGCACGGTGTCATGGCCCTGAGCCCATGTTGTTCATGTTTCCCTTCACATCTAGATGCCAGTATGCAGATATGGAAATGCCATGTTTGCTCTGTGCCATGCACTCAGATTCTTCCCCTGCCTCATAAAGAGGAGCTCACAGAGAGTGTCCAGAAGGCTGGTCCTCATTTGACAGAATTTGAGGCATTTATGCTTTCCTAATCACAAAATGACCAAAAAGGAATTTACATTTGCATACGACCTAAAATCTGGTTAGGTACTTTTAAATGATGGAAACACATGCTAGCACCCTCACCATAAAAAATCCTAGATTCACCTCTGGCTCATTTAGTATAGACATCTTGGCATTTTACAGCATGTTAGTGAGCTCTTCAGAAGTAATATTTTCGAAATCTTATGCATCAATATGTTAAAAATTTGAAAGAGAAAAACTTTGAAAAATAAATGTTGTTGCTTATTTCACAGCATCCACATATTCTCAAAATGCATTGTTATGGGTTTCAATTCAATAATTAAAGAGCTTGTTCTCCCTTAACTCACCTATTGATGGTCGGTAGATGAACAACGGCAACTTATGGCGATACTCATATACCACTTGCTCACTCAATCCCTTGGTAAATCCATATGTATTAGGCAGCTTTCCAACAATTCTGCAATGAAGAAAACAAACCTAATCAAATTCAAAAGGGTTTTAACAAAGAAAGATCCCCCAGGAACAGCTCTGCTCTCAAAATGGACCTAACCACAGCACATGGGAGCATGTAAAGTTTTTACTTAACTTTGTCCAACCATGATATACGGAAATAAAATTTGCTTTGTGTGTTTCACTGAGCATTTATTAACATATACCACAGTTTCAATACTTGCTTAACTTATTACATGGTGATAAAACAGCATGGAAACCATGGTCCATGTTAATAAATTCATATTCAGTTCGGAATTTTATAGGAAAATGAATTTTATTTCCCTGAAAGAAAGAAAACAGAATCACAGCTTGCAAAATGCAATGTATTAACCCTCCTCAATATGTTCAATATGCTGGTTGTTAAAAATAATTTCAATTAAAATAATTATAGCCCGCATGCAGCAGTCCCCAACCAGAGGAAGCCAGCCGACCTATCAGTCTCAAAACATACTACACTTACAGAGCAACTCCTTCCCACCAAAGGCAATAGCAGCAGCAAGCCATTACTCAAATCTGAATTCAATGGTGAATAAGTAAAACAGTTTCTTTGAACAAATAAAAGTTTAGCTCAGACATAGTTTGACTTTTCTATTTGTCTTAGGGACCACTTTCAAGAATCTTGTAAACCACCTTTAGCTTGTTGTTTAGCATGGGTTGTGAGTTACAGCTCTAATGTATACATATATGTATGTATATGCTACTATAGCAGCTACAAAATATCATTTGAAGTACATTTGTAGTAAAATTAATCCATACATAATGAATTATTTTTAGTAGATATTATGATGGAAGTAATCATTACAAGTAAAAATTTTACAGATTTAAAGTCAGTGACATTTCTAGTGGTATTTATCATTTTTCAAGCTTTACAGCCATAGTAGATTCCTTACTTTGCCAATAAAATTCATCACCAGATGAGTAATGTAAATATATTTTTGATAGGTACCTACCTACCAAATATAAACATAGAATCAGTAGCGTAGCCAGGAATTTCGAGGGTCCTGAACCAGGGGGAAAATTTTTGAAAAACAGGATACTAAGTAGAGGGTTTCAACCTAATTTTAGCACTTTTCATTCGAAATTTTTCGAAAAAACTTCATTTGTCAAAGAAATATTTTGAAAATTCATGACTTTTCAATATTTTTCTCTTTTATGAAGGAAAATAATTCTGTTTTTATATTTTGGGGGGAAAATAATTGTTTTTATTTTTTTTTATATTTATATTCCGTAATAGGTAACAAGGAAGGTGATAGAGCATTGATTTATTAACCGCAAAAATGTTTTTGTCATTTAATTTCCTCATTTGCCTAGACATAGACAAAGTTAGTAGCCAAATTTTCCCTCTGGGTACAAAAATTTAAGCTACTCTATGATACATGTTCTTTAATATTGTCATATTTCCAGGAAAGATCTCATGAAAACATGGAAAAACATGTTTTACAGCATAATCAAAATCATTCAAGCTCATGGGGACAGGGGTGCAGCTAGGAATTAAGGCTAGGGTGGGTTTTAGGCACAACTGATACTGGGGAGGTCGCAGGGTGTGGAATACCTGCCAGGGTAAACAAGAGGTGCAGGAGCCCTCCACCAGATAATTTTTCAGATAAATGGTTCAAAATATTGAGTTTAACGGCTTTCTGAGGGATATTTTATTAATCCTTGCACTATTCTATAAGTAATATTAATTGAATTAAGTGAAATGGATGAAACTTAAAAATTTTCTGAGCTCTGGGGGGGGGGGTTTTACCCCCCAAAACCCTCCCCCTCGCTGCGCCACTGCATGGGGTTACCATTTCTGAGGCCGGGTCTACAAGTCACTGAATTTGTACTATCTGTTCTTTACTTATGCACTGAAGGAAGACGTAAAGGAAAGCTTTTAATTGTGATTAGTATGACGAATCCACCAGGTTAGAATAGGTTCTTGAGGTTTAAGAAGAGAATGTCTTCTGCTGCCACTCAAGCTGCATGAGCTATCAATAGTAAAACCTTACGGCTCCTGCAGAATAGGAGAACCATCAAAGAGATGGTCCAGAGGCCTGTATGATATAATTAATTCAAAATCCAGATTTAATGCAAAAATATTAATGGGAGATCAGCCTAAGAGATCCATAGATTTCTCTCTAGATTATGAGCAATACAGTATAATACTACCTTCATGAAATGATTTAGCTTTACTCACTTGTGAGTGATAGCTGACAGCTCAAAAGAAGAGAGGTTTTCTGTGGCCCAAATGATGTCTCTCCATTCGGCAGGGGGAGGGTACAATGCTTCATCCAACTCTCTCCTTTCCGTGTGGCAGTATGCAGTGGAAACATGGGCCATTACCTAAAAAATACATTCTGTCATCAAGTATGTACATATTCAAAAATAATCCCACAAAATTAATCAACTTCGCCAAAACCTGAAGAAACTACAGTCTTTCTCCTATGGTATTTAAAATCGCATTTACCTTATTTACTCGTGTGAGCTACGCCCTTGTTTATCCTCCGCACCCTCATTTTTGGGCCAGGAAGAAAAAACACTTCCTAGCACTTTTTGGGTGCAGTCTAATATAGGTATTCGTAATTCGTTGCTAAATCGATAAATTTACGTTACCGTGATTAATAAGGTTAAAAAATGTTAGAAATTTATTCCTGAAAAAGTTTCCTAGTTCAATACTAAACTCTGAAGAAATAAACGAAAAGAATTTGAGAGGGGTCATTCCATTTCAAATCACCCAATATGAATTAAATTTTTGCTCGACATTTTTAATTATCCTGATTTTTTATCACTGGTTCCCAACAAGTAGACAATCACAAAACACCATTTGAAAAAATTTAGAAGCTATACTTTTTTTGGCAGTCATTTTAAAAAGGGTGGCTGGGCAAATTTAGCTGAAAAGAGTGGTCTGCATAAAGTTTAAATTTGAAGCTATTTTAAAAGATATCAGAATAATTAAAAAATCAGTTCGTTCATCACGAGAAGAACTTTTGGAAATAATTTTTTTTTTTTTAATTTTCCATCTTAAAATACAGTCAGTCAAAATCTATCCGTAAAAATTCGGGAAAAATTTGTCAATACGAACTTTTAACACCATAACCACCCCTAGGACAGATTTAGGGGGGGATAAAAGGGGTCACAATCCTCCCAAATTTTTCAAATTTTTAATAGTTAAATACTTTTTGCATCTTTGTAAAGGAATGAAGGGAGTGTATATGCAAATGCATGGCTAAATGTCCTAAACGTGAGAGAAGTTTGAATAATATCTATCATTGAGCGTAGGATTCGTAGGAAATCCTACACATAATTTTACACGTGGAAATGACCCTCTCTCCCGGGCAAAGGCTCAGCGAGGGGAGGTTTTGGGGGGTTAAACCCCCCCTCCCCCCAGAGCTCAGAGAAATTTTTAAGTTTAATCCATTTTACTTATTTGGATCAGTATTACTTAATCAAATTATATAATTAATCAAATATCCATCATAAGGCCGTAAAACTCGCCATTTTGAACCATTAATCTTACAGATTTTCTAAAAAAGGGCCCCAGCAACTCTTGCTTACCCTGGCGGGTATGCAATACCACAACACCCCTAAGTATTATTTTTGCCTAAAACCCCCCATAGCCTTAACTTTTCGCTGCGCCCCTGCTCCCGGGGGGTATTCGGGTTTGGTAATAGGCATGTTTCTAGTGTAAGCTGGGATTGGGTTGGTGTGCTGGCTATAATGTTGGCTTCCCACCCCATGGGCTCGGGTTCAAATCCCGGCGGTGGCCGAGAATTTTCAGAGACTGCCTGATCTCTGTTTGAATGATATGTGGAGGACATTTCAAGCAGAACACTCCGTCCGTCGGATGGGAAGTTAAGCTGCGGTCCCCTTGGTGCCTTTCGTTTAGAGCAGGCCAATGCCGACGCCGGGTTTCTCTCCACCCTTACTTACCAACCCTCATGGCTTAATTGACCTCAGCTCTCGTTCGCCGTTCCCCACAAATCAAGCCCTCAACACCTTTTATCTCCTTCATGGTGAAACAAAACCCAGTGCTGTTCCACAAACTTTTTATTATTAACTGTCAACTAGTTTCGACGTCTATACCGTCATTATCAACACTAACAAACAAGCTGTCAACTAGTTTCGACGGTATAGACGTCGAAACAAGTTGACAGCAATAGTAAAAAGTTTGTGGAATAGTACCTACTGGGTTTTGTTTCACCATGAACATTTCATCGTTCCACCAAGTAACGCCCAAATCAGTTCATTTTATTTTATTTTATCTCCTTGTTTAATTAGTACTGAACAATGGAGCGAGCGCTTTGGCGCCCTACGCGGCCGAGTTCGTTTATTAAGGCCGTTTTACACGGTACACGGAATTGCGCAGTCTGACGTACGTGCGAAGGCGCAATCAAAATTGCGTCGTGTAAAGCGGTGAATTGCTAGAACACATGCGAGAATGCGTGAACGCGAGACGGCAAAATAGCCCATGCTCTAATTTCGTTCATGCATTCGCGCAATTCCACGCCATTTTAGAAATTAATGCAGCTCTAACCTGCGCAGTTCCGTGTACCGTGTAAAACGGCCTTTAGGTACCGCTTTGCGGCCCTGGGGGAATTCCATACTCCTCTTACCCGGGTTTAGACCCTTCCCCCCCCACCCCCAACCATAATGGTACATAATTTTTTTTTCGCCTCGAGCATTCCAGATATCAAATTACGTGAGAAAATCTAACCTTGAGGTTCTTCATTTCCATGGCCAGTTGAAGAGCGCGGAGCGTGCCGCGTACGTTCATCTTTACGGCGTCGAGGAGGGTGTCGTCGAAGCGCACGGTGGCGGCGCAGTGGAAGAACACCGACACCTCGTCGGTTAGTTCCTTCCGGTCTTCTTCAGAGAGGCCGAGCAGGCCATCCGCGGTGACGTCACCCGCCACCGCCACCATCTTCTCCTGCCAGCCGGAGTGACCCTCTGAAGCACGGAGCCGGTTGAAAACCTGCGAGATAGACGTGTGAAGGCCTGGTTATACGGAGCGTAAAACCATGAGAGTAAATCTGTTAATGCATGAACGATTTTTGTGGACAATGTGCGATTGCATTTGCCAAATTAGAACAGGTTCGATTTTTTATAGATGCATCCGCACAAGTTGGGTGGTTACATGGTGCATTTTCACGTTCATTAATTTAGACGCTATCTTGTACAGGTTGACGCATGCCCGAAACTACGGCGGGGCAGTTGCAACCTCCTTAGTTGCAATTTCACGCGCACTTTATTCGGCGGCACCAATAGGCAGCGGTTTCTCGTTCAATGTTAATTTTGCCATTAACGGTAGTGGGGGTGGTCTTTAGTTGATAATCGACTGGCATGCGTTGAATGTGCGGTTTACGTGATTTATTGCCTCAGTTACTTATCGCTTCCGTGTATTCCCCCGTTAAAGTAGAAATCGATGACACGTAGTGCCGCGAGATGGTATTTAAAATGGCGCGCGTTAAAATTTTAACATTTTACATTTTAATCCGCGCGGAACGACAAATATTCTTGCGGCGCACTTGAGGATTCTCTAATGCATAACTCTAATGTATTATCGTGGGTTCAAGACTCACCGTCTGTTCAATCAATCGCTTCACTCTCTCCTGTGGGTCGAGCCCTTTCTTGGGTCGTACGAGCAAGTAAAGTTTCTTGACGCCCGGGCACGAGTGAAGCAGCTTCTCGACGATGGCCTTGCCGATGTATCCCGTGCCTCCAGTAATCAGCACGGACCTGCCCTTGAAGAATTCAGCGATCGACGGAGGACTTTTCGGAGCAAAGTAGACGGGTGAAGTCTGCATAGCGGTCGTCATCTGGAATAGAACAGGTAAAGCGACTGCATAAAGGAGGCCCAATTCCATCTCACAGAAGGTTTATTTTTGTTGCCACTTTGGCCCCACTTTAATCGGCTTTCAAAAATGTCCGCGGCGAGGTGATGAGTGCAATGCGATCTACTTTTTTCGAATATTTTGCAATATAAAGCTTCTAATTGCGAGGCTTAGAATTTAAGAGTATGAATATGATAAATTACATCATCATATATACATAAATTTCGGTTGAACACCGCTGATTATACCTTATTTCCCAATGACACTTCCATCTCACAGAATGTTTATTTCTGTTGCCACTTTGGTCCCATTTTAATCGGCTTTCAAAAATGCCCACGGCGCGCCGTGGGCATTCCGCGGGGTGATGAGTGCAACGAGATCCACTTTTTTTCAAATAGTTTGCTGTATAATTTTTGTAATTGCAAGTAATAACATCGAAAAGTTATGTACTTCATAGATCATATAATACTGTTACATTTTGGTAAACACTCCTAATTATAACTCATTTCCTGTTCAAACTCGAATCAATTTGTGTGCCTGCGACGCGAGTGGCGACTTCAGTAAACCCATTTAAATGCGTGGTGGGTGACAACACATTTAGAGGCCGACTTGAAGATCTTCTTTTGTAGTTTTCGTAAGAGGAGGCATGCAGCGTAAAATTTGCTTTGGGAGAAGCAATTATGGGATTCCGGTGGCCCATCCTGATATTTTGACGTCTGATGAATGTAAGGATATTTTTAACTAAAATTCGTAGTTTTTTCCACGGAAATCGCAGGCAGTGACCGCGTTCAGTAGCTAGCAATTCTGATCAGGGGTTTATTTTAATCTTTAAATTAGTATTCGTCTAATGTCACATAGCATACTACTTGTTCATGACCACGGTTACGGCCTACGTCCTTCACTGATAGCCTGCCTCAGTAAAACATCACGGTTGCCTCCGCGCTTTCACCGACTTTAAATTTGACAGAAATTCCTTCCAGGCTACCTTGAAAAAGGTAAACCAATGAAAAAGGTTTTGGGCGTGTAGTGATGCTTGCTTTTCTGTCGTTGGATCCAATTAATAATTTGATACTGGTTAAAAAATATGTCCTCGAAAATTATTTTTAATGTTTGGAAATAGTTGAGCAATGTCTCTCCTATTTCCTTAACAAAATTGGTCTTACTGCTTTTACTTTTTCGTTTTTGCTACAAATGTTTTACGGCGACCGAAGTAGTGTTTCTGATGATTCCGAAATGATTTCCAAAGCAGTCTCTGTATCGAAATGCCGAACAAATTCGGGCAAATACATATAATTTTTGCAACAAGTCTTCTGCCGTATACCAGAGTTTCATTAATGCCCTCAACTATCTCGTAAAAGCCAAAATCTTAGATTAAACTGGTAAAATACTTAATCGTCACATTAATTTCTAGATATACCTGTGAGTATGTCTTCAATACCACTCGTTTTCCAGAAAACGTCTCCACGGATTTCGACTTTTAGAAAATATTTCACAACCATTTACAGTAATACCATGCATAATATTGTAGAAGTCTAAAATGCTGTAAAGAATGGCTATTTTCCACTTCCATTTTCCATTTCTAATTTTGAGTGTTCCCTCCTATTAGGTGGGAACACTCAAAATTAGAAATTGGATTTCGTTATTTTAAACCAAAAAGATATGAATGAAAAACACATGCGCCAAATTTCAGAGCTCAATTTCAATTTTTAACCGAGATAAGTGGCTTTAAAGGTCCGCTAGGAGCTTTGGCCACGCCCACGACGCGAAACGTATTTCTATTGGCTGACGCCGTGTGACGTGTGAACCTCATGAATGCCGCGGGAGTAATTCTTGAAGAAGCCGTAAACACATTTGGTTCGTGGAAATAGTGGCCAAAATGTTACCATCATGGTGAAAAAAAAGGTTAATTTTGTTCTGGCCGGTTATCGAAATGTACTGACATTATCAACCGAGGCTCGATAAACAATTTCTTTGCCTTAAAACGAATCATTTCATTGAAATGAAACTTCTTAAGATTGTTTACAGTTTTGATAGAGACAGTAATCACGGCAATTGTAGTGGATGCTTTAATTTGTCGACATACTATCGTAAAATCCTTTACTTATTAATGGTTTTTAGTTTCCGGATGTAAATTATGAAATAAATTAAAAATGTGCTATAGGTATAGCTGTTTTCATGCTCTCTGAAGTGAGGAAGTTCGGGTTTCTCTCCGTTTCTGTTAGGATTAGCATTCAAATTTCGTTGGAACAGCATTTTTAAAGCAGAGGTCTCGCTTTGGTCAACTGTGCTCCTGATATTTCTTCAAGTCAGTTTCGCACTATAAAAAATGGTAAGCAGTTGTCATCAAAATGATAGAGGAACGCAGAGATGGGGATTTTTACGTGAAAATATCCGTTAGTTCCCTTATATTTACATCTGAGTTACACGTACAGCCACTTTTAAAAGTTTTAGAACAAAGTTTGTGGCACCACTTATGCTTCTGAAGAAAAGTTAGTATCCTATACTACTTACGTAGTTTTCTGCTGTGCTCCACTAACATTCCGCTTGTGATTGAATATATATATATATATATATATATATATAATTCTTCCTTTTTATAATACTTATTTTTCGAGTACTTTTATGTTACCGAGGCGGCCAAGTGGCCATCGATATGAACTGTGGAACTGTGGTAAAGGTTGAGGGATCGGGACTGTCTTTCATAATTTTTTCCGATTTTTCTCTCGTTTTCTTTCTTATTTACAAGTTTTTTGTATTCGTAATTTCGCTGTCATTACTAATTCGTTTTCATTGAAGCTATTGAAATTTTTTTAAATCAAGAAAAAAAGGTGAATACAACCATGACGTTGGCATTAACGTACAGTTTGAAGTCTAGCGAGAGGAGTCACACATTGCATTGTATAATTTGACACTTATTCTTTTTCGATTGATGATAGTTCAAACTATTTGCTAGTATTCATTCAGTACGCATTCGCCTTTGGTTTCTCTGTTTTGCTGTAAGATTATAGAAGTTAAAAAAGGAAGAAAAGTTATTATTTACTATTTGTGCTTCTATTTATAAACCTGGCGGCACCGTGACTCAAATGTGCTTATTTCTGCTTGTTGTGAGTAATAAGATATCGTAGTATTTCCTGGAGTACACATTTGTGATTATGATGTATTAATTTGTACTATTTGACACATCACCAGGTGAGCGTCAAAGACCCTTTCCGTTACAGTAGTTGGCTTTTAATGCGCAAGATAGAGACTAAGTGTGAAAACCGGGGTAAATATGTAGTAAATGCACACGAAATAATCATTAAATTCAACATAAATTGAAACAATGATATATTTGCAATTAAAAAGTAAAATTTCCCGTTGAGCGCGTATGTATTTAAGCACATACGAACTTTTGCGATGTGTGGCCAAAGACAACAAAAGGAGTAGGTAATGGAAACTAAATCCCTTTGAGAAGCAGAAGAGACTTACATTAAAATGGCCCTCACAAATTCTATAACAGCCCATCTCTGAAGGAATACGCTGTCGTATCACCGCCTATCTCGGTCTGGGTCGTTTGGCACAACAAAAAAATACTTTTCTCGTGTTTGACGAGATGTAGATTCACATTAGGCACACAACAGTACACGTAAGGTTTCCTCCCACTCATTTAAAATTCTCCGTTTCATCTACCATTTATTTTTACTCGAAATAACGCCTACGATAAGGTACTCCTTATGCAAGCAATCCTGAAATCATGAGGTTCACACGTCATCAACATGGCGTCGTCCGAGAAATACGTTTTTAGCGCGGAATTCAAGTTGAAACTTCAAACTCTTCTAGGGGCGAAATTATTCAGCGCTCAGTGGTAAAATTTGGTGAGAGGCTTTCTTACACCCATTACGTTATAAATCAAGCATAATATTTGGTAGTGTAATCCCTTCTAATTTCCGACTAGTGAAAGTACATTTTGTGACATTATGACGTTGATAAAGCGTTGATTTTTATTTCCATGCCACCGAAAACAGCTCAATACGGCCTTTTACATCGGGGTTATTAACATGCTAACAGTTCAACGTAACGTAAGTTTAAAGAAATCATACCCTGGATAGGGGTAACATAACCAGGCGGGACTCGAACCCACGACCTCCTGTTTGGGAGGCGAGGACCCTGCCGCCACCGAGTCTGGCAACTTCGAATAAAATATAAGAATAAAATTGTATTTCAATTAAAATGAAAATTACCTTTTGAACCAAACGCCGCTTTTCGTACCAACGATGCTCTCTTTGCGGACTCGGAATCGAACTGAATGCAGAGCGGCGGAAATGGATCAGCAGCGCTGTGTGGGAGGACTTGGAAATGTTGAGGGGGTCATCGCCACGAGTCGAGCACTGCCATTGTTTCACTGACCCCTTAAGTCAATAGGTGGCCCTTCCTGAATTCATAATGCCTTGAGAGTCTGAAAATCTCAATCCTCAGGGTGACCCAAGTCTCGAAAGCAATATTGCAGGAATTATTTTCAATGTTCTTAAGGCTTGTTTACACGATACATTAACACGTACAGGTTAATGTCTAAATGTATGAACGCGAGAATGAACGCCAAAATGCACCGTGTGCGAATGCATGCACAGAAAATAGAACCTGTTCTAATTTGGTTCATGCATTCGTACATGTTCCGTTCCGGTCCACAAAAATCATTCACGCAAACGTACATTAACTCGTACGTGTTAATGTATCGTGTAAACAGGCCTTTAAAGAGCAAATTAGTAAAGGACTACCTGGCCAACGTGTATTGCCTTGTGTTACACTTATTAAGTTCGATTACAGCGGGGAAAAATATTTCATTAAAGTCATCAAATATGTAATTAGTTTGTTTTAAAGGGAAATTTAACAGTAAGTTGTTGTTTATTTTGTGCAAACTCCTTTCATGCCTTTCTCGTTGCCCATAATTTATTAGATGCACTTTTTATTACGAATTTCCTAAATTATTTTGACCTCATAAAAATTCAACTAACAGTACCAATCCTGCAAAAATGATTGTACAAAACTTCAGGATGGTAAACTTTTGTAATGAATGAACTTAAATTTATATAAGTAATGATTATTAACATCTAATATTATTTGGCACCGATTATATTACAATACGAAGTCTCAAAAAATATTAATATTATTTCAGTTATTCATTTCAAATACTTTTTTCGAATATTTAGACGACAGCCTCAGGCTTTCTGATTATTCGTAAGGGAGGTACAGGGAAATAGCGCCACAGTCTCTTCACTTACGAACGTACAAGGGGATTCAGTGACTAACAATCGAGATAAAGCAATTGTCTTGAATACATTTTTTCATAGCGTTTCATTAATTTCAAGACTATCATATCAACGCCTTTACCATAATTCAACCAAGAACAGATGCCGCCTATCTGTATTTCAGACTGTGGTTAAGAGCAATAAATCTTCAGGCACTGATCTCATTCCAGCTGGAGTATATAAGGAATCATCTTCATAGATAGGCTCTTACGTGAAGATAGTGTTTGAAAAATCCCTAACGGAACGCATATTTCATAAAATATTGGAAAACAGCGAACGTCACGCCTATATTTAAAGATGGAAAAGGCTAGTAATTACAGGTATCTCTTATTAAATCTATTCCACAGTACCATATACATTAATTAAAGAAACGAAACTAAAACGAAAAGGCAAAAATTACATTCTAAATGTTCTGCAGCTGCTCTCCCTGATTTTATTATATGAGATAATAAACCTTAGCATAGATGCGTTCGTAATAGATGACTGATTTCATTGGAAAATAGACAGCTCTTGAATGCACACAATAGATTCAGTCTAGTTTTGTCTAGGTTCAAACAAACAACTCATTTTAGAATGTAGTAAAGACAGCAAAATATTGTTGATATCTATAATTTTCCCTACCCACCATCTCCACCGTGTTTGGTTGGCATCTAGCTGGGTCAAACTGATGATAATTATTATATTATGATAATTATAATTTACAAGTCTGCTACCACTATTAAATTGCTTTGCCATAAAATGCAAAGCAAAGCAAAATAATATAAGTAGCAGCCCTGAAAAGAGCTTTGTTATTTAAAAGATGCAGCCATAAGCGTTGTCAGTTTGTTCGTTTCCTAAACATTTTAATGAAAGCACCAGTGAGCTTTCAACAAATCACGAAATAGGTCCTCCGTCGTGGAGAGCCTGTAGCGCCAAACAAATTCGGTCAGGAACGTTTCCAGATTTCCCTCACACAATCTGCCGATCCTCCTCCTCAAGTCACTCTTCATCACCGACCACACGCTTTCCTTGTTTTGCGTGTGGGTGCTTCTATCTCCGGGATGAACAATATTCTGAGAGTGGTTTGCGGCACTGTGGATGTACCCCAAACTCTCCAGACCGGCGTACCCTCGCCACATGTCTGTTTTTAATGCCGTTCCCTTTTTTAACGAATTAAGTTATTGCTTGGTTTAGAGTGGCGGCAACCCGTTTCTCAACGACGCAGGGGTACGTCTCCCTGGTCAACGCCGCCAAGGATCCTCTTCGTTCGGCAGAGACGACCGCGATTGTACTTTCGACGTCCGAAAGCGCTCTCGTCGATCTCGACCACGTGCCCGGGACCACCGATCTCTGCACTGGTTTCCTGGAGCCAAGTGAAGACCATCTTTTGGACGGCACCGACGATGCTGGATACCATCCTCTGATGGATGCCTACCTCTCCAGCAATGACACTGACTGGATAGTGGTTCAATCCAGCCTATGACCACGGCAAGGACGTCTTCCGGTCCAGTGCTAAAACCATTGAAAAATGGTTCCCACTGTGATGGAGGAACATCTCCGGCATGTAGTCAAAGGGTATTGGTAAACAGGCAGCCTCCCCTTCCCCTTCTACCCGATAGTTCGCTCGCTCACACAGACGCAGCCAATGGTGCGTGGAGTAAAGCCGCAGAGCACGAAGAATGGCACTAATCACACCACCTTGATGTGAGCTTTAAAGGCAGATATGCTCTCACGGAACTCCATCTCACTGGTTTGGTAGTTCAATTGAGAGTAATCTATTGATGAGTTATAACGCTGCCTTTAAGGTCTCTTATTGATCGTGGAAAAAAAGACATCAATGAGAACCCAAGGGGGGTTCTTTGAAGGTTACAACCACCGGGGCCGGCACCCAGTACTACAACTCATACGCTCGCGCTCCCGGGGAGGGGTGTGGAAGGGAAGGAAAAAAGGATAGGAGCCCGACGACGCCTTCGGAGTAGGGATAGAGATGGAAGGGAAGGATAGGGAATACCCTTGCCGCTATCAGAGCGACTAGGGCCCATTACTAGCGAGACCATGATTTAATGTTTCTACAGAAAGGAAAAAATTTCCTATGAGGAAGGAAAATTTCTACGATTTTCCGTAGATAAAAAAAGACATTCTGAATGTCTGTTCTACAGTGTATCTATCATATTTTATTTATATGACCGGGACTACTGTATTATACTGGCGTTAGTAAGATGCCAATACCTTCGTCACAAAATACACTGGTCTTGAGTAGTAGAGTAGTAGAATTGAGGATTAGGGTGCGTCGACGGCTAGGTCATTTTGCACCACTACTCAATAATTTAATTCAAATAATATAAGAGTAATAGAATAATAATAAAGTTACAGTACACTTTATCAAAATAGCATTGCCGGGTATGCTTACATCTTATTAAAAGACTTCTTTCCTTGAGAAAAAAATTGTATTTTTTATATTAGTAGAGTGGTCTCATGGAAGGTATACAAGGTCTTCCCTATAGTAAACCATCTCCAAGCGGCACGGATTTTCTCACACATTGGATATGCCGAATGCTTGTATACAGGGCACCTACACTCATCACACTGAGGAGCTTGCTTCTCTTCGGTAAAGAGAAAGGCGTGAGTTAAATGGCAGTGCCTATCGTACACCGGACACGCTGAAGGCGTAAAAATACACGGACGCTTTGGCAAAATTCTGTATTTAAAATTATTCAACGCCTATACTCCGAGACACTGAATCAGCATGAAACATAGAGGTCAAAGGAAAGAAAAAAACTCAATTTATGGTATTAACCTAGGAGGAAAATAAATCGTCAATTTAGTATCACCATCTCATTCGACAATAAAGAAGTAAAACAAGAAGGTAGTAGTAGTATTTTTTTTAGGGTGCCTCGACAACTAAGGTCATTTGCACCACACTGGTCTTGAATTTATCTAATAGGTTTAATCTATTTCCAGTCTAGAATTCTATATTTCAGTTTAGAGATTTCCATTCGATTTTATCGTAGAGGTGGTAAAACTAACAAGACTATCGTAAAGAATTTTCACGTACCTGGAAGCTCCTCTCTGAACGCATTCCAACAGTGTGCTCCAGCCTATTTCATGAGGATTCCTGTTGAGGATGAACAGTCCTATTGAAGTATATATCATTAATATCATCTATTTATCTTTTCTACCATAATTAGTAGGTATCGAATACTTAAAATATATTTTCTCGAACAACTTAATGCGATTCTTTGGAAAAGTATTTCTATTCCCAAAAGTTCATTTGTACAAATTCGTTAAAATTTAACTGTATTTGCGAAGTCTCACACAAATCGTTCATAGCATTCAGATCTTCCTTCAGCGTAATTCTGATGCACTCGTTTATATCCCTGTAAAACACTGCATCGTCCGCGAAAATTTGAATTTTACTTGACCCAAGGCAGTATTTCATATACGTGTACATTAGATACGTACTTCGAATACATTGGCATTTGTAATTTCGAAATTATTATATGATATCTTTTGTATTTGAATTAAAATTACAGAAGAATGGTAGAATTTTATAATTGAAATAATAAAAATGCAGAATGATATGCAGAATCCGCAATTAACTGCAATTCGATTTAAAAAAGTAAGACAGGATTTTAGGTTTTCGGTACTTTGCTTAAAAATTATTCCAGCTTTTGTGTTATCGCGATGACAGGTAATTTTTTTGTTACCTGCTTGAACCCTATGCTAGTCCTGACTGACCCTCATCAAGCTGAGCGTCCAATCGGAATTTCCGACCTCGCCTTTATTCCCGCGACCCTCCCAGAGCAATGCAAATTGCACAATCATTCTGGATGGTCATTAATGGGGTGCATTTTTCTCGGCACTCAAGTCTCGTTATCTACAAAGTACATAGCCGTTATGGCTGAAAGAGGATTGAGTTGTAGATGAATGCCTTTATATATGACAAATATCTTGCCAAATTCAAAGGGTACATCTCAATACGATAGTTAATGTATCCTTATGATTTTTTTCAATCATTTTCCTTGAGAAAATATGTAAAGGGAGTCGCAATCACCGTCTAAAACTCACTCAGCCTAGCCACCTCTACGGTGTTTGGCAGGGGGTGATCAATCATTAACATGCAGCATACAAGACGACCATCATATGCACACCGCACGGTCATAAAAGATGACGCATAATAGCAAAAAAATGAGTGCATATTCATACAAAGACAAAAAACTGCCAATTACTATAGCAAATTCATGCTACCGAAGATTATCAAAACGAAAAAAATGGAAATATACATAAGTTGTCCTAGCAGTGATGCCATTAATTTTTTTGCTTATGACACCTATGTTATCCTTAATATTATGACGCAAGAATTACATTTTAAATCTCTCTGTTTTGCAATATATTTCTTTAATTTTTTTCTCGTGATCGTGTCTACCATAGGACGACGGTAAACGAAGGATATGTTTATCTTCATCTAAGAAAAAATCTTCTCCGATTTTGCCAGTCTAATTAGTCTATAACTCTATACTTTGTTCTACGCTCCTGAAATGATTCCCACCCTTACTCGCCAAACATTACGGCAAGGTTAAACTTTTTGTCATAGAAGTTCATTACTAATCTGGCCGCCCGACACTGTACCCTATTGATTTCTGTTATTAGCAATAGTTCATAAGGGTCCCACACGCTAGCTTAATATTTCAATTCTTACTCGATTCAAGCAGCTAATCTCTTTATCATAGGGTGGGTAGTGGTAGAACTATCAGATGAATGCATCCTTTCATTTCTTCCCTTTCAAAAGTAGGGTGTAGATTACTCCCGCAGCCCCTGTGCCATATGTACCGTAAACCTTGCGAACGAAATGTTCATATCCATGTGCATCCTCTGGTGCATGTTGGTGTATGAATTTAATGGCATGTATTCTAAATTGGAAGTTATTGTTGACACAGAAACTTTGCGCGCTTCATTTTGAGAACATCTGACTAAATATCGAGGGTGAACTTAGAAGAACTTGGGTCTTAATGGCTTCTTTGAATACTTGTGTATTCATATGAGAAAAAATCTGGTCCATGTTGGTGATGGTTCACCTCTGCTAAACACCTTTGCAGGTAGATTGCAGGGTAATATGTAAATATGGATGTTTTGCATACACCATGCACGCACTACGCACATGCTTTTTTTCATACAAATTCTCACAAGTAAGACCCTCGTGTGCCTTTTTCATTTTAGAGTGGATTACTCTTCAACGCTGTAGAGATTACATAACGTAAACACACTTGTTCCATGCGTCGCGTCGTACAATGGGCTAGAATCGAAAAAAGCTGGCCAAAACCTCAAAATCGATTTTTTTGAGCTAGGAAGTTGAAACTTCGCATACACATTCTCAAATGAATTGTGCATTACTACTCAGATTATTTTGGTCCGGTGTTTTCACTTTAACAGTATATGTGAGGTCAAAGTTGAGCAAATTTAGCGAAAAACGACCACCCTCGAATTTTTCTGAAAATTGCCGACTTCATCCTCGTGCAGTGGTTTTATAAATAGTTTTATCGAATAAACTGTTATACCATCTTAATTGGCACTTCTTATTCTTTCATTTGAAGGGTTTTTAAAGATTTTGTTTCATCAATAACCATAGATACATAACAAAATGGCGGAGCCTGTTTTCAACCCATTTTTTTACATAAACGTAGAAAAAAAGTAGACATTGTCACCGGCTTACACTAAGTAACTTATATCATGTCGTTCTTTGAAGCTTCTATATTGTGAATCTAAAGTCAAACCTTGCACAAATTTGCAACCCCGAATTTTAAATCGTTTTTTCGAACGCACGGACGACTCCGGTTCTGGCCGGCGCGGCGGCGGCGGAGAGTACGGCGACGCGGCAAGCGGGTGGATGCAATATGGTCTCATTCACTTTTATGTGTGGATAACAGATATATTAGTGACAGAAAATAATCACCAGAAAGTAAAATTAATAAATATTGCTACGAATGACTCTCATTATGCAATCGCTGGGCACTGCAAGAGGTGCACTGAAAGGTTTCTTTCTTTGAGTGCATTCCGTGGAGAATGGACTTAAATCGCGTGCTTTAAGTGGGGAAACGTACTCTTTTACTAACTAACAAGCTCTATTTCTAGGCAATAGCCCTCGATGATCCATGGCCTCCACTTCCTAACCTGCCATACATATTGAAAGGCCTTCTGACAACGGTCGTTTTATAGTATTGTTGTAGTGCCGAACCCTTCGAACTTGTTTTTGGTTTGAACTCCTGCTAGCTTTAAAAGTTTCGGAAGGCATATTACTCACATCGAATAATGTATTCTTTCTAAGAAATACAGTTCATTTTAATCTATGTCTTATGCTCAATTTAAAGTATTGATTTAAATCTCTTACCTATATATCGACGTCATTATTCTTAATAAACTGCGCTGCTGACAAAATGGTTATTTTTCAGAAATATTTTACCATACAAACATAACACAAACAAAAACAACACAATTTACACTTTTCCCAACTAACATACTGCAATAAGCACTGTCAGAAATAAAAGATTACTGTTTTTCATTCACTATATGACGAGTTTTTATCACTTTCATTGTCTGAGCTAAAGCATAGTTTTCCTTTTTCAAACACAGATCCATTACATTTTTCGGCAAGCTGTGTGTTTCCTCCAGTTTAATTGGCGTAATTTTTGTCATTATCAGTTATGACATTAGGAGTTGTCTTCGGAATAAATCCCTATTTGTGGCCACTCGTGCCATTTTTCTAGTCAACCATTCACGGAACTTTCTCACGTCCTTATACCGTGCCTATATTGCTTCCCCTGACAGTTGTCGCAATTAAGAATGGACTCTTTTGCAATGTCAGCTCCGTGAATGAAGACCTTATGTACGGTTGGTGGCATAGCAAAATTGTTTTTAAAGCGCCAGTAAGAGAGAGAGAAAATTAAATTATTTGGAGAGGAAATCTAGAATAATTGTGATGGCTTTTGAATACTCGTGCCTCTTTCATGCTTCGCCAAACGAACAGCATTTTTTACCTAAGCAAGAAGGCACAAAGGTGCTCACGAGCAATAATTCATGAGACATAGGCCCTCGTTCTCACGTGCGATTATATTGCGCATGTCCTAACTGCTGTCAAAGCCGTGTTTGCAAATTAATGTGTACTTTATATTCGACGCGAAACTTGGATCTGTGGAAATGCACGTTAAGATTCGAGTCGCAGTAAGATTCAGAACCATTTTTGGAAACTTCTTATGTAACCTCTGCTACAATTATTTCACTCGGGTAAATGAAATCATATGCTCGCGTCACTCTCTCATAGCTGGGGTTAATATTATATCCCTGGCATTTCAGATTTTCGAAGACCCTTACACCGAAATTGTGTGAGCTGCATGGAAACAATTACTTAGTGAGAGGGCCTCTTAATCTGACATAACATAATACTTGGTGTTGCATTTTATCCACTTAGCGAGAGTTCTTCTTGCCTCCGAGGATGGTCACTGTATCTTCCTTTTGCATTCGTTTTCCTCCTATTCGTTCTCTCGATACAACCCTGAAAACATGAATTGACGTCCATCTGCACTGGCTAAACTAGAGCAACATGTAAATTGTGCTGCATAAGGAATAGTTATTAATTGCTTTAAATCAAGAATATAAACTAAATAACCTTACTGGATAAGAATAATGAACTCTTCAAGCACCAAGACAGTACTTGATTTGGGAAAATTCGGCAAAATGAAGTACTGTATTGAGCCATTTTCCATCAGGTTTAAGGAATATATTAATTGTTATTGTTAAAAAGTTTATTAGTAAGTAAAAGAGTCCGTTTCCCCACTTAAAGCACGCGATTTAAGTCCATTCTCCACGGAATGCACTCAAAGAAAGAAACCTTTCAGTGCACCTCTTGCAGTGCCCAGCGATTGCATAATGAGAGTCATTCGTAGCAATATTTATTAATTTTACTTTCTAGTGATTATTTTCTGTCACTAATATATCTGTTATCCACACATAAAAGTGAATGAGACCATATTGCATCCACCCGCTTGCCGCGTCGCCGTACTCTCCGCCGCCGCCGCGCCGGCCAGAACCGGAGTCGTCCGTGCGTTCGAAAAAACGATTTAAAATTCGGGGTTGCAAATTGGTGCAAGGTTTGACTTTAGATTCACAATATAGAAGCTTCAAAGAACGACATGATATAAGTTACTTAGTGTAAGCCGGTGACAATGTCTACTTTTTTTCTACGTTTATGTAAAAAAAATGGGTTGAAAACAGGCTCCGCCATTTTGTTATGTATCTATGGTTATTGATGAAACAAAATCTTTAAAAACCTTTCAAATGAAAGAATAAGAAGTGCCAATTAAGATGGTATAACAGTTTATTCGATAAAACTATTTATAAAACCACTGCACGAGGATGAAGTCGGCAATTTTCAGAAAAATTCGAGGGTGGTCGTTTTTCGCTAAATTTGCTCAACTTTGACCTCACATATACTGTTAAAGTGAAAACACCGGACCAAAATAATCTGAGTAGTAATGTACAATTCATTTGAGAATGTGTATGCGAAGTTTCAACTTCCTAGCTCAAAAAAATCGATTTTGAGGTTTTGGCCAGCTTTTTTCGATTCTAGCCCACTGTGCGTCGCTTCGTTGGCCCCAAGGTTGAGAATGACGTCTTCGGTATAAGTGAATTAATTCGACTGCTTTAAACCCTCAAAATCCGCCTAATGGAATAAATAAATCCTTCTCGACGCAGGTTATCTATCGGAGACTATGTGGGACCAAGAGGAATGAATCATGTGCCTTGTGGTCACTAATAGCAGCCTCAGTTCTAATTACGCACTCTGAAATATTCGCTGCCAAGAGGCCCAATATGTTGTCACCCAGGTATGTATATATATTTGCTGAGTCAAGGAATTGAGCTGAGACACGGGGTCATCAATGAGTCGTCACCATAGCGAGTGAGGCAATCAGTTCTATTAATTGAGACACCGCTGATATCCTTTGTAGTACGAAGAAATTTTGACACTTTGAGAGATTTTTTGTTTTTCAGTAACAGTAGTTAGTGACAGAGAATACTCAGGTAAATTAACTGAAGCCTCGGCGTGTAAATGAGCAGTGCGAGACGGCCAAATCATACTCGAAACCACAGAAGAGTCGAGATTTTAACTAGAATAGTTTTCGGAGACATTTTCGGAACCAGTTTCCACAAAAATCTGTCCCTATGGTGGTTATTACAGTCGGGATGAGCGTTTGCGTTCACGAGAGGACGAAATGTTTGTAAAATGGTCCAGGGACGCCGACTTACAAAAAATATTGGGGGGCCCAAACCGGGGATCTTGCCCCAGGAACTTTTATAAGTAATGAGTTTTAAGTTTTTGGGCATTTTATAAGAGCCATATGATCAAAATAGGGTGGTTTCCTATTATTTTTTTATTGCCTAAATCGAAAGATTATTACTCCTGGAGTACGTATTTCACGCTTTTAGATTTTTAAATGACGATATCTATTTTTCGAGATTGCGAAAAACGGCTCTGCAGACTTCAGGTTGCTCGCCATTTGCTCGCTTATTATACACTCTGGAGAGAACTTGTTTTGGATATGGTTTAAGCTAAGATTATTGTTATTGGCAAGTGAAAAAAAATTATTTGAAAAGCATTTGTTAATTAGTTATTTGCGCTGAAAAACACAATAAAACGCCTGTTTTCTCGATGTAATTCTACCACGTAGAAAACGCGATTTGAATTTTTTTTTCGGGAAATGAGAACATTCATCCTTCTTCTTGGAAATAAGATACGTTTCATCAATGTAATATTTGTAATAACAACACTATAGCTCAATTTCCCGAGCGTGTTTTCTCAACGTCAAGCGCTTACGATCTTTTCTTCCATGGCGCTGCTGTATGATCCCCCACTCTCGGTGAAAGAGCTTCTCACCCCATAGCAGTCTCTCTCACTACCTCCCCTCCATCGTCTCTTGTGTCCCCTACATCTGTTTTTTTTCCTCTATGCTTTCCTCGACCTAAGAAGCCCGTCTGACCCGTGGTCGGGCCCCAGCAGGCCAACAGTTTTTTTCGTTATTATCCGAAGCCCTGTGTTCTTGTGTTGCGAGCGGCATGTTTGAAACGGGGCTAGCGCGAGTTTTCAAGTTTTCTGTTCTTATGCATGGAAAGTGAAAGGAAATCAAAGAGGAAGCATATCTTTTGTGGGAAGGTGGAAAAGAAGTACTAGGAATAATGGTGAATGTATAAATCCTTTTTAAGTGTGCTACATTATTAACAGTTAGTATATCTTTAGACACGTATTTTCATCCACGTAAAATCTGTAAAAACGTGATGCAGCTAAGAAATAGACTATCAAATTATTTTAACCATTTTAGTCATTACAAACCTGCAATAATAGGTGTTATTTACACTACAGAAGGAGAAACTGCTTTAAAGTAAGTACCTACCTCTCGATAATTTATTGGCTGTGACTATAATATATTAATATTTTGTAACCAAGCATTGAAAATAAGATGAATACAGAGAATATACTGCACATTATTAATTAGATTCTAGGTTGCACCATTGCCTTTTAAGTTCTTTCTGACGCTATCCAAGAATAAATATTTCACCGAGTAGGTAATATAACGTGCATATCTTCATTTCGTGTCCAAATATTTTCAGAAGCCATTCAAAAACACCCCCGGAAAACATTTTTTTCTTCGTGGCCCTCTCAAAATATTTTATGAAAACATGCGTTAGAAATTTTCAAATTGACGCCATTTCTCCTTTCCCCGCTGAAAATTCTTGAAAACAATTGAAGATTTGCTCCATTAAATAAGCTTTCAAATGCCGCAAAAATCATTGAATTATATGCTTTCTTGGCCGAGATATCTCTAGCCTCTAAAATTTCTAAATTCTGGTGGGCCTCTAGCGGGCTGCAAAGGCGGGAAAGTTAGTCCCGTTTGATCCCAAATCGAATAACTTAAGTATTACGGAAAAATCCCGGAGACGGGACTTTTCGCCCTCTTATTCATTTATGCCTTTTAATTACGTTTAACTTACCTTCTCGAGCTTTTGAAAAGAAAAAGAACTTCGAGAGGAGGAAGGCTGATAATCGTATACACTAGGTACGCTAACAACCCCTTTTTTATTGCTGTATTGCACCCGCGCACGCGGTCTTGAAAAATCAAGCGACTTTACATTTTTGCGACAGAATGAGCTGCATTATTATCGGTTCCAAGATTTTGACGAGTTTTATGTTTTGACATTGCAAGCGGCCTTAAATACCAAATTTCGCGTGTTGTTGCAATATTGAGAGACATGCCAGATAATATGGTTAATACGGTAGGAAATACAGTCCTTTTCTGAAATACCATGACCTCACTCCCCAACCCAACCCACGCTAGTAATTCTTCGCGAGAAAGCTTTTAAAACACGAAGAAATGTTGTAGGTATCCTCTTAGGCGGATCCAGGGGGGGGGCACGGGGGCACGTGCCCCCCCCAGACCCTCAAAAATATGCAAGATTTTTAATACGGTCCCATTATCATTGCATTCGTTTTGTATTGCGAGGTATCCTTGTGCCCCACCCAGAACAAAATCCTGGATACGGCCTTGCTTGTGCCCCTCCCAGAAAAAAATCCTGGATCCGCCCCTGGGTATCCTTTATGTAAGCATCATGTCCTTACGACCCAACCCAACCCACTCCAGCAATATCAGACTCAAGCGAATACAAATCGCTACATCCTCGTATTAACAAATTTAACCTATCGCAAAAACCGCATTTCAAATTACTACATCACCAATTTATCGATATAAAATCGGCTGTAGCAAATGATTTAGGGCAGAAGTGAAATAATTTGCCGGCCCTATATCGGAAAACTAGAAAAACGGCGAAAAGAACGTAACAGGGTACGGAAAAACTTCCGATTTTTGTCATTTTCAGATACTAATAACAAGAAAAATATTTATTTCCACAGGAAGTATTGCACATATTTGTAATCTCCCATCCGCCAACTTTTACTCTATGCGATAATTCTGTCTTAAATTGCAATTCATCTACGATATTTTTATTACTTATGTCAACTTGACGGTATGCGAAAGCTAACATCTACCGAAAACGGACGGCATTATTCTGATCAGCGTCAAGCACTCCCCCACTGCTGTTAGGTACTCCTAACAGCGTAAATTAGACGAGTGGTTATAACCACTCGTCTAATTTACGCTGTTAAGCAAGCAAAATATTCCATCGTATACGATAGAAATCTTGCTATGGAATATTTTCACTTCACTTAATAATAATAACTACCAACGGATACTTACTCGGAATACCCGTACAGGCAACTGCTACGTGACGAGCAGCATTACCGAAGTAGTCATCAGCGACAGCCATCGATACAATTGGGCAAGTGAATACTGATTCCCGCATTAGATTTGAAGAGCCGGTGCAAAGAATGCTTATCCATGGCTTAGATACTGGAACTGCGAACTAAAATGGAAATGGTTCAAGCTCATGAAAATGAATTAAAGCACGAACTGTCACCGCTGGAGCATCAGGTATGCACTCGAGAAATAAAAGAACAGACAATCACCTGAAAATTAACCCTTACCAGTTGCGATAAAAATGCGTCCAGCATTGGACCAAATGATGGATTGTTTTCTCTCAAGTAGTTCAAAGGAAACACAGCAGCAATAAGAGTCATTTACCCTTCTTGATTTTTCCATCACAAATGCCCCTCAAATTCACTCTGAGCAGCAATTGAGTGAAATGCTCGCGCGATCGAAGCGCCGAAACGTGGGAGGGAAACGAGGGAAACCACGGAACAAATGATAAGCGTTGCGCAACTCAAGCCAGATTTCAATCATAGTACATAAGGACCATATTCAAAATGCTAAGATGAAAGTAAACGTAGCATTTCAATAACTGTCAATTAAACACCATCAATTAAAAGCCTTACAATAAATAACTATAGTACATTCTTAATAAGCTGGTGAATTATAGTTTTCGAAGTATCCATTAACAATTGTATGCCAGAAGAAAGTCAACAAGGTCTAGGTTAACCAATAGGATCTGAAATATGTAATCTACCTTTCAATGTAAGAGGCCAATTGATTATATGGCAGCTATATCAATGTAGAGCAACTTTGCACAATCGATTATTTGAATGTAATCGACGGGGAAAAAATCAAAAGTTGGCGTACTCATGCACTAGTAGGTAAAGTAATATATTGATTGCTGCTGAAAATTGATTTTAATTAATTGTAAGTAGAATCTCTATTTTACCACATTTACCTCTGAGACCAATATTCCATAACCGACAGGTATCGATAATTAACGAGAACCAACTTGCGCCGGTTTATGTTGCGCATTCTTGACGTTCACGACATGATAATTTGAAATCATTTCATTCTGCTTAAATAATCATTATGCATGTATGAATCAGGCGCGCTGCAATCAAGCAGATACCAGACACCATCTCCCAACGTTGGTCCAACGGATCATAAATAACCGTGCGCAAGGGCGTATCCAGGATTTTTTTCTGGGGAGGGGGGCACCAGGGTCTGACGCAGGCAAACGGTATATTTGGGTACTTCTCATATTTGGGATTAAAAATTACAAGCAACAATTACTCAATGAAATATGCTCTGCACTTTAGTATAAATTCATAAATATATGACTATTTTTAATTTTTTATTAAAATTAAATCGTAAAGTTTATTAATATTTGTATTAAAAATCTCGGTTATTTTTAAACCGTATCGGGGGGGGGGGAGGGGCCCCCATTCCTCCCTCCCCCTAAATCCGCCTATGACAGTGGGAATGGCACCGTTTCCCAACGTTGGGCCTGCAGTGGTAAATAACCAAACCATTCCCCAACCGAAGCACTGTTTCGCAACGTTGGTCTAATATCCTCGACAGTGCTTCATGGGACTTTTATTTTCACGTAAAAAGGATTTCATCGGTAGCTGAAATCAGTTGGTAAATAAAAAAATCATGAGGAGTATGCAAAGCATTCAGATAATTTCCTCTGATTACAGCCATAACTTCAAGTCGGTTAGCCAGAAATTTGCTTTGGGATGGGGGAGAAGCTCAGGTATAATATGCTGGTTGCCTTCATGTACTAATATTTTGTTGCCACTTTGCTTGCAGTCATTGGAAAACCATATATTTCGTAAAATGACCAAATAGAAGTAAATATCATTTGCTGAACGCTAATAGTTAAAGTCACCCTTAGTTACTGGTGGACATTATGAAACGTAACTTTGCCAAAAAACATGATGTTATAGTGCCCCTGGGCTAGAGGTTTCTGCAGCAGATGTAATGTGCATAGTCCCCACACCAGGAAAAAAATATTTCAGCAGGGCTGAAGCCCCCTAAGCCCATCTATGTGCCTGCTCGTTGATTCAACCCCAAGGCTCCCCAGTAGCTTACCAAATTGGGCCAATGCTGGACCAAGATGGCAATGTTGGATTTCATTGTGCGTGGACTGCCAACGAAAGCTCATAATGGCCCAATAATGACTACTCCACAAAACTCAATATGCTATAAGCAATAGCTACTGCATCTCGCTACACTGCGATACCTCCACTGCACAAGTGCTCAACAATCACCCACCGAATCAAATCCGCTCATCTGGGGACCCAACAATACCCATGCCCTAAGCTAGAAGTAGCTAGAGCACAAATGCTCACCTCCAAAGCTTGGAGATTTGCAGGTGAGCGTTTGTACTTTGGCTACCGTCAGCTGAGTGCATGCATATTGTTGGGCTCCTAGATAAGCGGATTTGATCCTGTGAGCGATTGTTGAGCACTTGTGCAGTGAAGGTATCTATTGGTTACCCCATGAAACTCAATATTGGCCACCCCATTACATTTATAATGAATAATCACAGAGTTTACTACATCATATTTGTGCCTCAGTGCACATGTTTTCATAGTAGCTTTCCCACTCACATAGACCCACTAACATGAGTCCATACATGCCAATATTTTCATACATTTGCTGACTGTCATGGATTCCCACTACGAAGTATACCTACTAACCTTTTAGAAATGATTCTTTAGCCATCTTAATGCCAACTACTTGGAGTGGCATTGGCGAGAAATGCCTCAGGTATTTAAATATCAGCCCATGGTACTTAGAGGGTTAATAGACACAAAGTTAAAGAATAAGTGTACAAAACTATATGAATAATTTAATGATATGAACAGGTTGCCGAAATATGTGTGCAGTTATCATAGCATTTTTCAAGGAGAAATTTTTGGGATTTTTCAAACTTCAATAATTTTGGTCGTAACTCCTGATTTTCATAAGTTGGAAAGTCAAAAGTCAGGGACCCACAAGTATACATTATTTCGGGGCACTACAAGGGAATGCGGAGATTATAGGACTATCAGCCTAATATCACATGTGGCGAAAGTGGTACGGAGGATATTGAATAGACAAATGGAGACGAGGGAAAATGATTATTTGGGCGAAGATCAGTTTGGTTTTGGAAAAAGGAAGTCAACTCGTATTGCAATTGCAATAATGAGGTCCCTCATCGAGGGGAAATTAGAATATGACCAGGACGTATAAGTCTGTTTCGTGGATTTTGAAAAAGCTTTTTATAGGGTGAACTGGGTAAAGTTAATGGATATCCTCAAGAGAATAGGTGTTGATTGGAGGGATAGACAACTAATTGGTAATCTGTATATGGCCCAGACAGTGAAGGTAGTGGATGGAGAATCTGGGTGGCCAAGCATTGGCCAAGGTGTGAGGCAAGGCTGTCGTCTATCCCCGCTGCTTTTTATCGTATATGCCAATGAGATGGTAAGAGAAACGTGGGACAAGTTGGAAGCTGTAGTGAAAGTGGGAGAAATGATTTTTAAATTGGTAAGCTTCGCGGATGATCAGGCGATTAGCCGGTCAGCGAGGAGACTGCAGGCTCTAGTGGATGCGTTAGACGAGCGGTGCGAGGAGTATGGGATGAGGATTAATCACAAGAAGACTAAGGTAATGTGGTTTTGTAAAGCATCACAAGCAAGGAATGTGAGACTCAAGATAAAAGTAGGTGGGGAAAAACCTGAGCAGGTAGAGCAATTCAACTATTTGGGCAGTACATTAGAGGAAAACGGACACAGGAGCAAGGGCATCAGGAAGCGAATTGCATCAGCAAAGGAGGCATTCATGCACAGGAAGGAGCTTCTGAGAGGATTGTTATGTAAGAGTTTAACACTTTGAGTGCTGGCTGCTAAATTTAAAGCCCTACTGAAAAATCCAGCCATTTTTACTATTTTCGTACATTTTTTTAAATCATTAGCGTCAAAAAATGTATTTATATCGATGTGCATTTCAATAAAAATGGACTTTGCTCTTCTTCATGAATGAGTTGAATTACATTTATTGATATTTTTAAAATATGTATATAATTTAACAATGAAAACCTACTCTTTTTGAAAAAGAAAAAAGTTGCAACATATGATGTACTGCCATAACATGCATAATCATTTTTTTAATATGCTCAATTTGAACTATTTAAAGCATGGAAATAATAAAAAAAGCTTTGTTCCAAGCAAAGCATTATAAATCCTGGATGACAAAAATGGTCAATGCACCCTCAACGAACAGTCCATTGGACCAAAGAATTTTCGCACTAATTGGCCTAAGATGAGGATGCCGGTAGCTACAGAGGACTTTCCGTTCTCAAGACATAAAGTGAACTCTTTTTCCATCGAGCAGTTGATTTTTGAAAAAACAGAACCCCTAAGCAGTAAACTGGAAAAGTACCATGGGCGAAATATTACGGCTTCACGCATACAAAGCCAATTAATTGGAAAGACGTAATATTACGTCCATGGCAATTCTCAGAAGGATTAGCAGGACGTAATATTACGTCCATGGCACACAAAGTGTTAAAGAAAAGGTTAGTGAAGAGTTTGATCTGGAGTGTAGCTCTCTATGGTGCGGAAACATGGACACTGAAGAAAGAAGACGAGAGAACATTGGAGGCATTCAAGATCTCGGTATGGAGATGAATGGAGGAAGTGAAATGGACGGGAGCAGTACTTAGTGGGGAGGGGATGTTGAAAATGGTGTTAGAGGGTAGAATGTTAGGGAAACGAGGGAAGGGAAGGAAAAGAATAGGATTTTTAGATAGATTAAAAGTGAGTAGGCCTTACAGTGAATTGAAAAGGGCAGTGCTGGAAGGAAAGGGAGACTCCCAGATCACTTCTTTAGTACTCCATGGAAACCTGCCTTAATTGGTAGAATAGTATAACTATGCACGTACAAGCTGACTCGCTGGGGTAAAACTATGTTCAATCGGTTAAGGCAAGCAGGATATGAGGACCACTGCCTTTCCTTGGGCTACTGCACCCTTTGAGGATTTGTTTTAGGGATATCCTAAGGTTTCACCAGGGATTTAGATCCGAGACCCTTTCATCAGCAGTGCAACTGGAAACAATGAACACTAAGCTCCCATGAAGACAATAACTATGTACATAATCATGCAATCACCCATGACTCAGTTAGAGACGTGTGGTTCTTGGAAACCAGGATTTCAAGTAAACGACTATTGTTATGTACCCAGTTAATTATCCCAGTTCTATTTAATAATACTACCAATATTCACCATCAGCACTGTGCTTTCCCTGATCATTAGTGTACTGTTTCCTGTCTACAATTGAACATAATTTTGAACTTTAATTCTTTCACTGCTGTGACTGTACCTGGTACGTCCCACTGTCCCTCTCATTGGGATTTTTCTTCCTCATAGAAAAATCTCCCCGGGATGGTGGTAGAGAAATTGCGTACGCATGGTTTCGTTAGGTAGGGCCTCTTTTGCATCTATAGCACTGGAGTGTTTTAACCCTATTCCCCGCCCTTCCATCCCTTTTCCTTTCCCTGGAGACGTCGGCGGGCTCCGATCGCGACGGCGCCTCTATCCTTTTTCCTTCCTCTCCAGCCCCTCCCCGGGTGTCCTGGCGTATAAGCCTCAGGCTTGGTTCCGGGCCCCGGTGTGTTGTATCCCGAGAGAGGGTTCGCCCAGAACCCTCTAAGCCTTTGTACCTGGTACGTTCACATGGCAGGCTGCTGTGAACGTACTTTTTTTTTCTCCCTGCCATGCGGTCAGCACTTTCGCCATAGCAATCCGAAGGGTCGCAAATTCGGGACCCTTTCCTCCACGAGCTCACCCTCGCTGGCCCTTCTCTGGGACCCTCTGAGAGGGGGGCCTCCCTCCCCAAAAGTTATCGCTATGACTGCATTTTGAAAATCTATCAATCAATGCGATCATCAAAAAATGATTGTTTTGCATCGCACTCCTGCCAATCAAGCAATCAACTACATACATCTTTGAACTGTGTTTCTGCGATGAGAAATAACGATTTTGTTAACTTTGCTAAAATGGCCATTCTCCGGCGGTCCGTAGCAATGTTTTTAGCAAAGTTCACAAAATTGTTATTTTTCATCGCAGAAACACGGTTCAAAGACGTGCTTGATTGCTTGATTGGCAGGAGCGTGATGCAAAAATCATTTTTTGATGATCGGAATAATTGATAGATTTTCAAAATGCAGTCAGAGCGGTCACTTTTGGGGAGGGAGGTCCCCCGCTTGGAGGGTCCAAGAGATGGGTGAGCTCGTCAAGAAAAGGGTCCCGCATTTGCGACCCTTCAGAGGGTATACCACGCCCATCCTGGACGTACAGTCGCTTTCAAAAGTCGGTCCCCATACCTGGCGCAGCCGTCTCCGTTATTCTCCGAAGTCGACCTGCGCGTATTGCTTACACGTTCCTTGTCCACTGGGGATCGATTCGACTTGATCAGATAGTACAAATGGTGCAACTTGACTACTTAAACCGTCGTCAAGAGCCCCACGCACGATTTCAGAGGTAGGAAGGCCGCGTGAACCTCCCCCCCCCCCCCACACAGCCAAACAATTCCACCACCGAAGAAAGCGGAGAAGAATATATGGGTTTTCCGGCAAGTAACCCATCGCACGAGGAAGAGAGGAGACATCTGTGTAGTTTGGTAAACTTATACAAAACATATTGTGCAAATAAATTTTCGGAGCATTTCGAGCATGTTACTCCAATTTTTTTTCTTCACATCGCCTGGTGAAAAATACGTAAATATATACGCCTATGTAAATATTGTCATTTGCGTCACGGTTACCATCCGTCATCGCGTTCATCCATGCCGGCGGTTAAAGATTTTCAGACATTTTTTCAATGTTTACAAGTTAAATAGCAGTCAGTCCCCAAGTAGTAGGTTATTCTGACTACAGTAGTGCCTACATTTTGAATAACGCAACTTATTCCCATACTGTGAGTAGAAAATCAGAAAAAGTTTTTAAATTTTTACCGGTCAAAACTACCGGTACGGCAATTTTTTATTGGAGAAGATAATTTTGCATTGTTTTTTCGAAAAAGCAATTGGATTGTCTTTAAATTTTATTGAATTACTTTTAAGATAAACATAAATTTTCACTAAAAGAAGCAGCGAGATGTTTATTGGCATCAAGTGAAATGGCAGGCTGTTAGACCATAATGCGTCGCAGGAAGTGTTGTCCTTTAGTTTATGGGAAATACTCTTACATTAATATTGTTCATTTTTTTAAGAAAAACAGTACAAGCAACATGTGCGTGGAGTTATGATGGTGAGTCAACCAGTTATGGTGGTCATAGAAAAACATCATTTACCTGCCCTTCTGAATTGAAGGTTTTACGAATCACCGTGCCTGCGCCCCTCCCAACTTCAACTTAACCCTTTAATTAAAAGTGACGCCCATTCGCATTAGGCTCTTTCATTCTAACCATATCCTTACTTTCATCCTTCCCCTCCCCCTTTACCAAAAATCTCTCGACCATGGATAGCACTTCTTCTTTTTTTCCTCTCCATCCTTCTCACCTTTTCCTTTCTTTTTTATACTCACATCTCGGATGCCTTCATTCTTTTCTTGTCCCTCTTTTGTCGTCGCCTAAGTTTCCACACCGTCAAACGCTACATCCCAAGCAGTATATTTGGCAGCTCATAAGTTTAATTTGTATTAATAATGCAGAAATAGTCATTAGGTACCCAACACGGTATATTTTTATCGGATGAATATTATGCGTGCGTAGTTTAGTGTCAGTAGGAATATGATCAGTATTTGTTCGCACGTAAGACTGACTCAAGGTATTCATTACATGAGTGTAAGTTCTATTTATGATGTAAAACCACTTATACATAATAATGTGTAGGATATTGCCCTGCATGATATCAGCAGGCGCCAATTACGACTGGTTTTAGCAGGAAAAAAAGAAGCGAAAAAGGGGGAAGACTTAGGTTAACCTCTCCATGAAGGGGCAAAGATAAAACATATAGTATTAATATGCCATTAAATGGTAAGAAATAGGCACACAAGTCATGTAATTAATGCTTCCGTTGGTATTTTCATTATAGAAAATATATTAATGGTAACTATTAAGACATTCGACCTTTCGATGAACATAAATATGTCGGTTAATTACTTCCTGATACCTCGAATGTATAAAGCATTATTTAAATATTTGTTCATATGGGATATGTTAGTAACGACTGGAATAAATATGATACAGAATTAAACATTACAATTTAGCGCACATTAATATTTTTGATTTCTCGCGTGATGAGACACGTAGAAAAATGTAGTATAAACCATGGTAAACATATGTATCCTAAGAAAATGGTTAGGAATAATGAATGCGCCACACAAAGTGTTTGAAATACTTAAACATAGAGCAATATATATTGATGGTGTTGGTAATAATGTGTTAAAGGTATAATCTAGAAGGTTATTTTGTAGGAAACTTTTTTAATACTCTTTCAGACGTAAATTCCAATTTTCGTTTCTTCCTCATATGTGCGTTGCGACGCAGATACGTCTCGTTATTTTTTAGTGCAAGCCAGACTACTCGGAATATCCATCTCAGAATACTATCAGGGTGGGAATCCCATGGCTGAGAACATATGCTTCGCCTTGTGTTGTGGCACTGGGAGTCGGGGAAGTCGCGAAGTATTTAGGAATAGTGAAGGATGCCTAAGTCAAACTGGCCCGTTCAAGACACAGAAGGCATAGCCAATACCCGAAGTTCGACCTCCGAGAAAAACGTAGTTGCTCGCGCTGGCCGTGGGGACCTACTTTTGAAAGTGACTGTACCTGCTCAATGGTCCCACGAAATGCATTTTGACCTTCTTGCCACATGTGAGGAGAAGGTTTTCGGAGATCGAACAGCAGTGAAACAGTTAAATTGAAATTTCTTTCTTTGAAGCTCTCATGGCATACCAGCTTCCTCTCTCAGGAGTAGAGTGGTGACCCCATGACACTCCTTGTTATCTCCCCCTGCCATTCCATTTCTTGGTTAAACAGGGCAATTCAAGAATGACAAGATATTGATAAATATTATAAATCATTAACTATTGACAGCTGACATGTAGGATTGGTAGGAAAATAAAACTGCATCTGTTGGATCTATAACGTCATTTATAAAAGTTTAACTCATGATGTACATAATTAGTGGGCACCTTATTTCAGTATCACAAGGTCAACTTGTCTATTCACAGAGAGTTTTGCTACCTGCAGTTGGATAACCTATGTACATTTGCATACACACTCTAGAAGATTCAAATCAAAGCTAGGACATGAGTATTATTTGGTTCATTTAAGTCGGATTCACAAGTATTATTTTCCAGTTTTCTCAACTACTGTTTATGAGGAGTTGATTCACCAATCTATACAGTAAACAACTTAATTTCTTTTCCATCTATAATGTAGGTATTGCATGCAATGAGTTCTCACACACTTTTAGGCATTTTTCTTTATCATTCATTACAACAGTCATTGTAGTGCAGATTAATGGAAGAATAATGTTCCTAATTGACAACCTCCATGGTATGCAAATCTGCAAATTTATTCTTTTTACATCAATGGTGCACAGCACTACAATGAATAACTAACATTTTAACACCATAATGATTAACAAAACACTTCAGTCATGATGTCAAATGCATTTGGTCTTTGTAGGATAAGACAAATAGAGGGATTATATTACACGGGAGAGTACTGGAATGAGGCAGATAGGGAGTTTGATCTAACAACAAGAATGGGATAAAATCCACACAAAGGAATGAATTAAAAACCAATGAGGCAGCTAGGTTGCCCCACTTCATTTACATAAATTAGGCCAACAAAGGCCCAGCCCCCTTCTTAAGTCGTAAGGGTGGGAATGGTAACAAATACATAATTAGGCTCACGGGTATCTGAGTGAGGACTAATGGTGAACAATTTAATCAATCCTCATACCCTGATTGGGTTTTTATACAATAACAAAGAATATACCTTTCTCTATTTACATAAACAACAGTATTATTTACCATCATTATTACTATATGCATTATTTTGAGGCACTACACGCTGACTCCCTGGGGTCACACAACGTTCCATCACTTGGCCCATTTCACATCTTCTTCTTTCTCCTCATCTGAAGTAATATTTCCCTTTTGACATAAAAGGGTTAAAAAAAAGAGGATAATTTTCACAGGGAGTCAGCCTCAACTCCAGTAGATAAGGTACGCAAGTTTATTTTTAAAAACATTCTTTTAGGAGGTGCATCAGAGAAAGTGAGGCAAAACAAAGAGATTCAATTGAAACAAACAGTTACTTGAGGTACGGAAATCCATAACATTAATAAAGCTCAAAAGGATGTCGATCAAATGCGAGTGTTTGGAAAAACAACGTACATATACATAGTATATTTAGTCACACGAAAATATTGGATGGCTCTGAAGAAAATTTGAGAATACTGAATACCTACACTATAAAATGCACAGGTCAATGACTAAAACATTATACAATAAAAAATTAATGAACATCAGTGGTGTAGTTGTATACATTTACAGTGCAAGTGACTAAAGCACAGAAACAGTAAATTAAAGCTTTGGTTATAAAGTGTGCTTTCAGAGGAAAAACTTTCATTAAAAGCAATTCCAAATGGCAGCATGACACAATATATATCGAAGAATATCTTATTCAGTAATAAGACGCAGCTCTTAATATACATATATATTAATATATCTTGATTATTTCAGTACCATGACACTATTAATTGGTCAACAATAATAGGCGTAGGACTTGGGTGAAAACATTGTCACCTCACAAATTATGCAGTCCCTTTTCCTGGACAGCAATCATCGTTACATAGTTAAGCAATCACTCATGACATGCATTGTGTTCATGCATTTATGTTTGTTGGCATTCGCTCATAGATTAGGCCGAGCCAAAATAATACTCAAAATTGTGCTTTGAAAATCGGAAATAAATCAGAACGGAGAACTCTGCAGTCAGATTTCAATAAGAACTTGAGCTCATGGTATATGATGCATCGAACACATTTCCAAACCTGAGAAGCTGTAGCAATAATATCATTGCTTCAATTCCTATGAGTATCCATGAGAAATTGCACCAACAGTTTAATGCTGAGGAATGTTTCACTATTTTTCAAAGCAAGTCTAAGAAGTAATCAAAAATGATAACTTCCACATTTCGCCAACAAAGCCAGCCTCGTTTAGCATAATCTCTGCTCCTACTCAAAAGAGGGCATTTTAAACAGGCAAGTTTCTCAGCTGGAATTACATCATGAAGCTTCAACTTTCGACTCCACAAGTGAGGCAGATTATACTGAAAGCTCATGACAGTTAAAGTCAGAAACTCTCACAATCACAAACACCTGTCAAACACTCGTGACAAATATATTCCGATGAGCTAAGATGGGCTTGCTGCTAACGGCATAACTCATATGTTTAGCTGCACTTTTTGCTTTGCTTCCTGATACAAATTGACCAATGGATAAATGATTCCTTTGGCCAGTAGGACTGGAGCACATACCTTCGTTGAACAACTGGAGGAAAATACGGAGCATGAAGACAGTGTCTGATGCAACCCCCATTTTATAGCTATGCCACCAAGGGATGAGCTTCTTAGTTTTCCTTAGATCTCCTCGTATTATGAAAAGAAGACGGTCTCCTTGACGATGACGGCAAGGAGTCCGTCTTACCGCTTTGTCAGGGAGATTTAGAACTCAAGAAAGTCGGGTCAACTGAAGCCACCTTGGCCGTGAGAAAGGCATGCATACAGAAAAGGAGGGCCTGCAAGGATGAGCATTCCAATTCCTGAAAATAAAGAGCAATAATTGTATTACTACATCATTACTTAACCTATATAATTTGAATCACTCAACACATGTATTTCTTATGTATATGGTAAAAACTATTGTAAATCCAAATTTTTTAATGCCTAATAAAATCATTCTCAATGAATTACATGAATTAAGATGTATCTAGTTGGATCAATAAGTTAATGTAAACAAGTAAGTATAGTTCATGGTTAAATACATCATTTTGGACCATCATCATTCATGCATTTGGGGAGAGGTTGTCACAGTACCATATCGTCAAAATTGGCTGCATAGCGGCACTGACGTCCTCCATTACTGTTAAAGCCATTATTGGCTTCATGTTTACATTTGTGTTGCTGTGTGTAGTGGTGCTTGTGAGTAAAAACTGTTGATATTTGTCTATGCAATAATAGTTAAAGTGATAATCTGACCTAAGCATTGTTGTCGTGTCCCTGCATTCAATGTGGGCCGGTATGCACAGGTGTATTAAGATTTTTGGCAAATAAAGCAAAACATCCCGGATTGTTGTGAATATTAATAAAGGAATCATCAACAGTGCTGTGATTGTGAACAAATGTGAGGTATTAGTGATTGCAAATGTCAATTTCTTGGGTACCAAACGGAAATGGATTTCTAATTTGTGCTTTAAAAAACCATGCGTAAGGTACTTCACCAGTCTCTGCTATAACGTGATAAGGCTAGAATGGACTTGAACAGTAGGATTTATGGTTTACCGATGAAGGTATGAAGACTGTTCCGTGTTCTAGTGTAATGTATATTGTTTTAAGATTATTCATTAAATTCATCATTTTTAGAGCAATCATTTTGTTTATTCTCCACCTTCTAATTCTATAGGATTTTTTTGTATGTACCTAAACTTGCGTGAATGTGTAACATAGTGTAAAAAACCTTATTGTGAAGACTAATGCAGTGTTGGCTTTTGATGGTGAAAGATTCAGTGCATTATATTTCATCATGATTGTTATTATATTGTAGTATCCCATATAGCATCAAATATCTCAGAGGCATCTCACGAGGCATGATCTTATAGGCATACAGACCTCTCTGAGTGGTCATATATGCCTCATGAGATGTCTCTGGCATATTTGATGCTCTATGGGGTACTGAAATATAATAAAATGCAATGAAGAAATATAATGCATTGAATCTTTCCTCAGCGAAAGCCAATTTATGTTATTACATTATTTTCACGCAGTTCTCATGAACAGCTCGCGAGGCAGCACAGCAATCATACGCAAAACAGCTGCCACTTACTGGCAATTATACAGCGTAAGGATAGGTGTATCTCCAAAAATGCGGACATTCATCTCCAATTTATTCCCAAATACGGCGTGGATTCTTCATGCTTTATCTCTGCATCCAGATAGGTTTTGTCACAGCATATATGTATAATATCCTCCTACTTAGGTATAAGGCAAAATCTGCGCTAGCTGGGTAGTTTTCAAGAGCCAGAATAGCATCAAAATTCATTTTGCGGACATGCAATTTCCTGGAATTTTGCAGGAAGTACCCCTGAATTCAAAATAATATTATGAAAAGCAGTACCTTTGTTTCAATGGTCCGAGTTTCAGCAGTCAGAAAATGTAATTTTAATCTGCACTTCCCATCATCTGATGACCCTTTAAGTTGGGAAAATTTGTACTTCCAAGCATAAGCCTTTGCTTCAGTGTCATACAGAGCAAACCCCATATTCCAGTCAAGGGTGAGCCCAGCTGTTTTCCCATTTGCTGATACAGTGAAAGTTTTGCTCTGAAAGAAAAAATATACTCTCATGGTAAGCCTTCATAAAACGTAATCATACATTTACAATAACCAAGCCTCAAGCCTCTTCTAAATCTTGTATGTTAGCAATTAGTTTTCAAATCTTATTCAGTTTCTTCTAAATCAACAGCTGAATTTTTATACTCTACACAATCATTATAATTAATTTAACACAGAGGAAACCAATTTTCTAACTGAGGAGAGATAGTGGTGCCACAAATTTTTTTAATGTCCTTTTTTCCCCCATAGTACATTAACACCAAACGCTGTATTATAAACTTATGGGAAATTTTTTAATTAAAAAATAAAATAACAACAGAGGGGATTGAAGTGGAAAAGCCTTCAATGGGGATAAACAGAGCATGGGCATGAAGGCACATCACCATCACCATCAAGATGTCCAGCACCCAGATGCTGCGACAGTTCTTAATTCCAGCAGTGAGGTATTTTTTTTTCTTTCCAGGTTCTCTATATTCACTCACTCTTTATTTTTAATGGAAAAAGGGATTCTAAGAGCTCAACCCTATTAGTGCCAGCCTATTTTGCTCAGTATGTTGAGGAATGCCAGGGCTTTTTTTGGCAAAATTGTAGGTTCGCGCTTAAACATTTACATAAAGTCTAATGTGCAATTTCAGAAACAATTTTCTTAAATTTGCTCCCAAAACTTATTGGGTATGTTAAAGCATGACAGATACCAAAAATACATGAAACACAAAAAGTAAAAGGCATAAGTGTAAAAAAAACCTGGTCGATAGATAGGAAACTTTAAGGCACTTTAAGGGTTAAGATAGGTCACTGGAAAAACTGGTTGCAAAGAGTCAGAGGACTTGTTTATAAGATTTATGAATAAATAAATACCTATATGCAGAGGCAGAAAAGCCTTAGTGGCACTGTTTTGAATGATTTCCAAATTTGATAAAATCCACTTTACAGATTTGATTGAGGCAAAGGGCTAATGGGGCATAGAGATCACTGAACTTCACCAAATTATCAAGACCATTACTGTGAAATTAGAAATCATTAAACTATAGCAGAGTCTCAACATGTAGCCATTGAATAGGTGGAACAGCAATGATTGGAACAGTTATACTCATGGAACAAATGCATCGTCTTTCTCTTAATTAACTTATGAATAAAAAATCTCAATAATGGAGACAGCTATTCAACTTAGAGTTAGAGTGTATTCTTACCCCAAGTCTCATCACAGCAGAGCATACTGCACAATGCCAAGCTCCTTCAATCCTCAGCAGTTCCTGCCTTGTTTCCACAGAAAGGTAGCGAGATTCTCGGCCAGAGGCCTGGACTAGAAAACAATGCTGGCGACCATCTACATTCTCAGAGTCTCTCACAGCTCGAAACATTGTTTGGTATACTTTAATTGCATCAACACCACCAGTACAGCAAGACCAGTCTGCTTCTGTCAACTAAAAGAGAGGAAAGATACATGTACATTAAAACTCATGCCACATGGTAAGAACCCTGTCAGGGCTAAACCCACTTTACTGCCCTCCCCAGTCAGCTTGATATAAGCCCATAAGCATGGTGACCTGAGAAGAAAATGAATGGTAAATCTGAAACTTATAAGGTAATATGAATCGGAAGCTAATACGTATCACTGCTCATTAGACATGCTGGCAAGGAAAATTTGTTATTTTTACTTATAATACTGTAACCGGTGCATTCTGCCCGCTTACATAGTGACGCATGAGACGGGAGTGCGAGGTAAAGGAAGGCCGTTTTTTTTCTTTAGATATGTGTTCGTATGAATGTGTGAGTGAGTTTAAGAGGGTTTTTGAGTGTGTGTTATGAATCATTGAGTCCCCATTTGATGTTTCCCTATTTTCCTCCCCACATTGATGTGTAATGCTCTCCCCTCCCCCTCCTAAAGTGTGCAAATCGAACTATTAAGACGAAGAAGAACATGGTTTCTTCCCCCCCCCCCCGTGTCCTTGGTGAAGTGACCGTCCAGCCCCAAGTGCATCATCCTTTTTTTTCCCCCTGACCCCTCCTCCCTGGTGTTTCCTCCCCTCAATGGCTATATAACGTGGTGCACCGGAGGAAAAGGGCTTCTATTTTTTTTGGCGGTTCCAAGTAACAAAAAACGCTCCTAAGAGTAGGCGGAGTGTGGGGAGGCAGAGAAGACAAAGTTGGTGGAGAGATCCCGAGAGAGAGAGAGAGGGTGCCCAATGCGAGTAGGAGTTGTACAGTAGACTCGTGGTGCCGATGAAAGGATCTCCCAACTGTCGCATAGAGGCCATCTCCCACTCGTGAACCTGCCGGAGAGGACGCAGAGCAGCCTACGCCGCGGAACGTAATCGCCACGATCAGCAGATCGAGAGCCCCGAAGATTCAACAAACTGTAAGAGAAAAAGCCACGAAATCCCATTCCCCCCCCCCCTCAAGGAACAGAAGAAAATTCCCACTTCACCAAGTCAAGAAGAGAATTCATTAAAAACGTTTATAAAATTCCCCCCGCACAAATAGAGAAGAGGACAGTACTTCCCCCTATTACCGTGTGAATTTCAGTGCAATATCTATTTCGTTGCTTCATATTTCCATTCCCCCCGTTTCTTTTTGTTTTTTTTTTATTTGTCCCCTTTTCTTGTGGTTTTTGTATGGGTTATGAATGTGAAAATGTGTAGCGTGATTTTTTTTTTTGGGTTTAGGTTAAGGACTGAAATTTTTCTGTTGTGCAGCATAGTGAATTATGCGTTGTATTTCATTGAATTCAAGGAGAAGAAGTTAATTGTTACTTTTGCTATTGATTTGCTTGTATTTGTAAATGATCATATTTAAACTCATTAAATTTATGTTGAGCAAACTACGCAGTCGAACGGCTTTCTTTATCCGAACGCTACTGTCTCAGGTCTCATCACCCCTAAACTTCCCTCTCCTACCCTTTCCCAAAATCCCATTCCCTCGCCCCAGGTGCACGGAATATCCTCGCTACACCTCTGCCCCCCCCTTTTTGCCCTCCAATTCCCCTTCCCCGAATGTGCCCCGCACGGTGGGGTTACAATACCAAGATATTATATTCCTACCAAGTTTAATACAAATCTGCAGAGTACACCTCATGAATGTCTCCTGTTCGTTAACCATTTCCCTACGCAGGGCGTGATTTCACGGCCTGAATTTTCCGATGCTAAAGGATGAAGGCCGGGTTTTCACAGCTTGAATTTTTCGAAGCAAAAGGCCAAAGGCCGTGTTTTCACGGTTTTGTGGTCAAGCATGCCAAGCGGGTCCCAACCGCCATTAGGGTCCCTCGGTGCGAGAGGTCCGACCCTTTCCTATTGTCCGCGTGGGGATTATCTCGGCCCATTCCGGCACTTAGTGACCCACTCAAGGAAGGTGCTCATGGTCACTTATTTGTTTATAAGGTGGAATAGCTAAAAACGTAAATGTTGCATTTTTTGAAAATCAATGCCAAGAATTACATTCTGGATGTTTTGCTGATCGGTTCCAAATTTTAAACGGAACTCTAGCATTCATATTAACGGAGTTTATCATCACCTAGAACAAATTTTGGAGAATCTAAGGTTAGATGTTTAGTTGTTATTTTCAAAAATTACTAGCAAATTTATAGGAGCGATACTGTAATGATTTACATCTAAAGATATACGTTACTCTGTTTGCCACATTTTAAGTGTACATTTGCGGTGAAATTCGATAAAATATCCGATTTAACTACTATGTAAAAAAGCCCCCGTAATGTAATAAAATATGATTCTCTCAGTTCTTTGTCGTGAGCCAAAATTACAGCGACTATTTTTAATAACCTCTCATCAACCTTTGAATACAAACGTATTATAAATTAATTTCGCTATAAATACTAATTAATGCATATCCTAAAAATTCGTAAATTTAATGTACAAATAAGGAATGTTTTACATAGACACATGTTGTGAGAAGCATTCCATACCATTGCAGGAAAGTGCACTGCTCTACCCAGGTAATTACTCTCATACCTTGGTTCTCTGGTCAGGTTACATTTAGGTGGTCTGCCCTGTACACCTCACAGGCTTACTTCGGGACACATTAGCGCATTAATGTTTTCTTGGAAAAACTTATTACCCTCCAACTGGCACATCTAAGAGTAGATTGGTGCAAGTAGCCTCCTACTTAAATTTGTGGAAGAAAATAACCTCACTCTTCTCGGAATAACTCATTTTCTTTTCAAATTTTTCTTGACGTGTATTCAAACACATATAGCCGTTAACTCTCTGTTCGCATTCCGCTACCTATACAAGGGATGGTTTCTGTAGAACCCTGCAGTGCAATGCAGCCCATACCATGAATGGAAAGAGAACTGCTCTACCCAGGTAATTACTTTCATATCTTGGTTCTCTGCACAGGATCCATGAAGGTGGTCAGCCCTGTGCACCTCATGGGCTTACTTCGGGACACATTAGCGCATTAACGTTTTCTTGGAAAAACTTATTACCCTCCAACTGGCACACCCAAGAGTATATTGGTGCAAGTATCCTCCTACTGAAATATGTATGTGGAAGATGATAACCTCACTCTTCTCGGAATAGCTCATTTTCTTTTCAAAATTTTCTTGGCGTGTATTCAAATTTAACCGTAAATGTTCTGTATGCATTCCCTTTCCTACTCCTGCAAGGATTGTCTTTCAAATGATGTTTCGGGATGATTTTTTCTTGGAATTATACAGCCAGGATTTTTTTCTTGAAGTGCCTTTCGATGGTTCCTTAGAGCTTTCGTTAGTTTTGCATACGTTCTCGACGTGTTCAGCGTTACTTGGATGAGTGGAGCACTAGGCAAATTTGCTGGACGGAAATTTCCTTGCACTGGGAAAATGTCCAGGCTAATTACGGATCAATCGATCCTGGAAATACTCACCAGAAGTGATAATGAAGACGAGGATAGTGACTCTAGAAACAGTATTCTGTATTTTTTCTTATTTCGTGCCTAATATGAATTTATATTTATCTAAGTGAAATTGCTTTATAAATGTAATTTTGCAATTTCAAACAACCAATTTGTTTGATTCAAGTAGTTTTATGAGAATTTTTCGGGAAAATATTCCTCTAAAAAAATTCGAAATGTTTCATTCCCATGTTTTCAGAGAACTCGTGGAGAGCAGACGCGAATGAGGAGTGTGGATTTGGGCATGGATATAAAATATGTAAATATCATAAATCGTAAATACCTAGAAGTATGCTAGGAACATTGAAAGATTTCATTCCCTTTAAAGTACCGTATAAGCGCGTGTAAGAGGCGCACCTTTTTTCCCAGAAATTGAAGCCAAAAAGGGGGGTCCGCCTCTTACACAAACTTCTTATCTTCCCCTCCCCCTTCGCCGGCCGCAAGTCCAAGGGGAACTGAGTCGCCTTAGTTTTCAGCGTGAGTCAGTCATCTGAAACCCTGGGTCAAAAACAAGCGGCAGGCAGGGGAGTTTCTCCCTTAGTGACCTATTTTTAAAATGCTCCTGTTTGAATTTCTTGCAAGCATCGCGCCATCACGTCGGTACCCCAGAGGTGAACTTGGAAAAGATTGCGCGGGGTGATTCGCTCCGGAGCGCGCGATAAACTTACTGCCACGAATGGGCATTCCGCGGCATTTATACTGCGTATAGTAATCGCTTATCAAATGTAGAGACACGCATAGTTTTGAAGGACATGCCTGGTTAATAGTCAACATCTGTCTTGCCGAGCAATTTCCATTATGCTGAGCACATGATTTTTCAAAAATTACCTTCAGACGCTTATATGAGGATTTTTGCAACTGAAAATTATATTGGTGTCAAAACCTGCAGTTTAAAAAATTTGAACGAGTGTGTTCATTGTTGGACTAAATGGTGGATAGAAGCAATCGGAAATACTTATAAGTGAAGAGCGCTGAAGGAGATGTCGAGGGGAAGGAGAGTATCCGTATTTCAAGCTACGAAGAGCGTATCACCTCCGTATTTCAAGCCACAAGGCTATGAGCCGCTATGAGCGAAGGAGCAAGGGAAACCACGTCCGATCTTGCATTTGACGTTGTTGCCTTGAAAGCGAAGCGGCGAGGGCGCAGCAATGTGATATTCATAGTTTGCGCATCCTGAAGTTTCCAGTCCGTCTCGTCTTGTTTGAGTGCGCTTATGCTACGCTTGTTTCTTCCGAAATTGTGGTGTTTGGACTATGTTGAATATTAGTAGCCTTGTTTTAACTTTAAATCCTTGTGTCAATCAATTAGAGTTCAAAAAACTTAAATGCCGTCAGATATACATCGCGTTAGGTCTCATTCGTTGTAGAACCTCTGCGCGTCATACAATTGCTGAAAGATATCGAGATATCTTCGAGCTCAGTAGGTGACTCACCTAGTATTTGGCCTCCAGAAACTAGGAGAATTGAACCTGGTAGGCCGAAATAGGTCAGTTGGTGAGATGGGGTAGGGATGAAACACATTTCCACTGTTCCCCGAAATTTTTTTGATACTTTATATTTTCCTATTTTCCTGTGGGGTCTCGGAAAGGAAAACAAACGGCAGAGGCATCAGCTGATGGAGGGCCGAGTGGAGCTCCCTTAAATCTACGACGTGGTTATTATCCTACGGCGCTGAGATTGCCCCGATTGTTGTCCAATCTCTTGGGAAGGTTCATGCTATGTGACTGTCATGTTTTGACTTAAAATTTTCCACGGCTGCAATTCTATTGCAATACTCGTGCGAGAGCTTCTAAACAAAATTGTTCGTGAGTAGGACGAACATCGTAGAGCAACGGCGTATGCGAAGAGAGGATCGGAACTCTTTCTACTCCCTCTGATGCCGCTATTACTGCCGCAGTTATCAAAATTTTCTCTTTCAATTAGCGTTGAAAGAGGAAATTTCGACAACTGTCGAAATTCCAGGCATACGTCTGCAACACCGCACAATAGGATAAAAATTGCAGCAAATTTTTTTTCTTTATAGCTTCGATGCTCAAAATAGGGGTGCGCCTCTTACACGTGTGCGCCTGTTACACACGCTTATACGGTATTTTTTGGTCTATGATCTAATGCCCTTTTGCTGAAAACCCTAAAAATAACCGTCGAACTTCGTTTAAAAGTTCTATAGGCATTGCAAAATGAAAGGTATACATTAATGAACTGACATTTAATGAAATAGTAACAATTAAAAAAAATTAAAATCGAACTAGTAACAATAAACTGACCGCATAAGTATGCTGTGATGGGCTGCCTGCGGGAAAAGGGTCGAGGATTATATTTGCCCAGTTGCCAAGGAAAGGGTCCGGCACCCCGCTAGGAAAGGTCATTAAGTGGAGGGAGCGACTACCTGGATGATTCCTTGCCGAGAAACAACTCCGTACAGGGCGAAAAAGAAATGCTCAAAGCATTCGTACAGCCAAAAGCAACTTCCCGTGAAGGAGCCCGGCGCGAAAGGGTTAAATCAAAAATTGTGGTTTACGTCATGGGGAAAATATTGATATTCAATCAATATTCGATCAATTGATATTATTTCAGTTTTTGGCATGCCAATTGGTTTTCCTCAATAATTATTATATTGTAGCTGTGATTACTTCCACTTTTGATTAAAATTATTACTTACATATGAAAATTTTAATTTCATAAATACTAGCAGTAAAGACAAATTCACACAAGGTTAACTATAACGGTAAACACCCCATCAACATTATGTACACAAGAAATACTAAGGACTTACAGGTGGAGCATCCAAAATGAGGACATCAGGGCCTTTGAGGGCCAAGAAGCGAGGCTGCCAGCTCTGCCACGGCCTCCTGTTATCTTTTGTTGGAGACGCCTCATTCACCCAGCCCATGTACTCAATGCGCTCCGTGCGTGCAAAGTTCCGGTTGCAAATTTTCAACTGCAAATAAGGAAAAAAATTATATTATAAATGGTCCCATTGACATTTAAAAAAACAAAGTACAAATAAACACTGCAAAATAAATCCTTAAATAGCACAAAGACACATTCCTCAACATCATCACATCTTTTGAAATTGTACTATATCGAGCATATGTGCAGTACTTCAAGCTCATGTTTTGTACCAATATTAGTGCATTACCACTCAAAATGAGGATCAAAAGTGTTAAACAATGAGTAAATTTTCATTTTGCCTTATACTTATGAGTAATGTTGGGAGTTTTATGAACATAAGTGCTGGTTTTCAAGACCCACTCATAAATGGCAGCACTATGCACAGGGGCATGATCATGGATCTGGGAATGAAGTTTGAGAAACCACTGCATGAAGCAGGAAACTACATTTTCAGACACGAAACCAAGTGGCTGTGCCACACATAAATTGCCCAGGAGGCAACTTTTACAAGGTGTGGATTCAAGTTTACAGAGCATTACCACATTCTCACTATGTCTGTGATGTTTTTAACCAGTAACGAAGAGTTACCAAAAAGTCAAATGGTGCACGAGGATACCGTCATCGAAGCGAGCTTCTGAGAAGAGGCAATTGTGCATAGGTATGGGGGACTGTAATTCTAATTCCAGCTCGTGACTAGTCAGAATGGAGTAGAAAACCTTCTGGGTGATTTTGCTGTTTTCCTTCCCTTCAAAGCAAAATAGTAAATCAACAATTGAAATCCTTAACTATACTTCAATTCAGCAGTGAACTAATGCAAGTGCCTCATTGATGCACCAAAAAGCTTGCAGCATGGCTTCTGTGATGTCTAGTCGCTAATATAATGGGTGGCCAGACTGCCAAACCCAAGAATTCTTCTTATTAAGTGAAGTCACCGTTACAGCTCGAATGATGGTAACTCAAAAATGGCTGAAAGATTAAAGAAGACACCAAGCTCACTGGCAAGGCAATTATTCATTTTTGCCTGTAATCTCATTTTGAGCAGCTATGATTAGTTGTGCTACACAATACATAATCTAAATGTATACTTTTTTATGTGAATGATACCTGATACATATATCATCCCATGTTATTCATCAGTGTATTGTATTGACAAAGCCTATACCATTTATGTACTAATCTGTATTGGTTCTCTTGGCTAATAAAACTATTATTATTATTATTATTATTAATAATATTAGTTGTGCTACTACAGAGTTCTTAGGCAGCGTTGACCCCATGTTAATTTTAGTGGGCGTCGCCTACCACCTACCATGCTGATGTTAGCAACTTCATGAGTTGGTCATCGATGACTGAAACATGAGATCCAGTGGTAATGAAGAAAACTTTAAGAGATTCACGATACAAGTTTGAGATGACAGGGTGTCGCAGCTTGGATAAGTTGTTGTTTTTGGCAGCCTCTTTGTTTGTTTGGGAGGTTTGCCCTCCTCCCCAAGACTTGTTCATTTCTCCCTAGTGATCACCAATGACCTTGAAGGCTTTTGAAGGCTCTACTATGAACCCTTATGGTGGAAGTCAATTCGCTCAATAACCTATGACCACAATAATTATATATCAAGCGTAATTGCTTTCAAAAAACTCATTTCCACCAGATCCAAACTCAATAAATGATAATAGTTCACAAATATATGTAATACAGCGAAGGAGATGAGATAAATTACTTCGTAGGTCAGGTATTCGGCATGAGCATTGTTTTTGGCTATTGTGCAGCAATGGATTTTGACAAATATATGTTTAAAACACATAGAAGATTTAAGGCAAACAATAATATTGAACTGCGTATAATAATAGCTATTTCATATGTTCTTATGGTTCGTACACATTTAATTTAGAGAGGCATAAGGTTACATGATTTGGCTAAGTGTTGTTGGAAATAAATTTTTCCAAAAGGCATGAATTTGCACTATGGCAAAATTGTGCTACTCAAAATTGTACTAAATAAGGCGTGAGTGTATTTTTATTAATTTATACACATTTTACCCATAGCTATTGGTTTAAAATGTCAAAAGATTGCTCTCTACTGCTGGATTTAATTCAAATGGCTTTAAATTACACCCTTTGTACGGGCACACCATCATTGTGTGGAGTTACTTTCCTATACCAATATGGCCATAATAGGTGTTTAAAGGTTAACATAGATTAAAGAGATTTTTGAGTAGTCTCGTGTGCTTCTGAGCCACTAATAGCAACAACTAGTCCATGAAACAATGCTGATGCCCACTCAGTTCAAAACTATAATGGGAATATTCCAAAATTTACCCATTCAAGGATGTACACTAATTACTTTATACTTATTTGGATCTTCATAATAATTGGAGCACTATTTTACGTCATCAGTGACCAATTTGCACCATAGAGACAATTGGCATAGAGGCCAGCACTTTGCTGCCGTAAAAAATACCTCCTGATGCCACTGTCAGCAAATGCTTCAATCAGCCATCTCAGGTCTACTTGCAAGACACCATAGTCATGAGGGTCAGCAATATTTTTGCCATTATTTTGTTCATAAATGATTCAAAAATATGAATTAAAACCAAATTCATAGAGAAATAAAACTTCAATGACTTAACTTCAGACTCTCAATTATAAGAGTGGGCAGCGAAGAAAGAGCATGCAGAAATAACAAAGACTACATACATAAATACCACAAAGTCAGTCAGACCTGGAGATTTGTCAGTCCAACAACGTTGTCAGTTATATACTTGAGCCATCTTGTCAGCACAGCTGTGTCCTCACAGAGAACAACACCAGTCGAAGAGCCGTCCAAGCCCCGAACTTCGAAGGCATTTGGCCTCAGCTGGTCAGTACCAAAGATGTACCGTGTAACATATGCCATCATGAGAGGAACTGCAAAGTTGAAAAATATATATTTAATGCTTACACCAATATTTTCCTCATAGAATTAGGTATATGGGGACACAGGCTTCATTAGAATGACCAATATTTTAGGTCACATATTGCATTCAATAGAAAAAATCATTGGCAATTGATTATGGTAGAATAATTAAACCACAATCTGCAATTTTTTGTAAATTATCATATCAGAAAAGATATATGTATTTACTCTGAGTAAGAATTAATGGAATGAACACATGTACATTCATCCTTGAAAAAGTTAATATAGATACCTTTTGTCAATGAAAACAATACACTATGACACCAGTTACACTTGCAACACTCATGGCCGCTTGCACACCTTAGCCCCGACAACTGGGCTTTTTGGGTGACTGAGCCAATAAATATATGTGCAGTAAATTTTGCTCTAGTTTTATGACATGCTAAAATCAAATGAAGTGAATTCTGCCAGGAAAAAGAGATATGCTGAGCATAATTACTCTATCAGCTATTCAGAAAATGAGGAGGTAAACACACAGTAATATAAAGAGCTACAGCTAGTGTGAGTCCCAAGGCTAAGTAAAGTTTGGGCTAAGACACACCTGGAAATTGGCTTGCAAGAGTACCACTCAGGCATAATTCAGCAAGTGCTCAAGTTGCCAATACGATAAAAATTTCAGATGGGGATCAATGCATGGAATATGCTGAATAAGGACAAAGACAAACCATGAGTTCACTGGAATCACAGGATCTGCACAGAAATTATACTCATATCTCATGATTTTAGAGCTTAACTTTTATGAAATCATTCATACTCAAAATCATGATCAGTTTCATACATGCTCAAAATTTGGTGGTAATTGGCAGTCTATCAACTGGCGATTTTCTCTGAGCCATCTAGGATGAGATACAAATGACTTATTGTGAACTCCTATGAGCTGTTCTGCAAAGCAACCATCCACAAGATATTGCCAGCTGCCACAGAATCAATGAAGTCTAACTAAAGAAGTGAAATACATACAAGGTAGTCACTGGTGATTTCAGAATGATTCAGCACCATTACATCGCACTTTTTTTTTTTTAATAATAATAATATTTATTGCAGAGATTAGAAATTTTACAAAAATTGATAACATTAATCAAAGATGAAATGTCATTTACAAGAAATACAATGTGAAAAAAAAAGTCTAGGTCCCGCTAAGCCTTTCAAGGCTTGTCAGCAGGTGCCTATTAGTTTTTTTTTTTTATTCGTGGTCGTACATTGTCTTTTAAAATTGTGTATCTCATAATGTTTCCACTATTACCAAAAACATATTATAAAATTATTAGGAAGCAAGAGTACATACATAAATACACATTAACATTACAGGAATATATGTATTAAATATTTTTTTTTTATATATAACGTGATTGCATTGGAGTTATTTCTTGTATTGGAAGAAAGAAAAAATATATATGACAAAATAAAGACAAAATATATGTATCTTTCTTTATACATGTATAAACCATAAATTTAGGTTAATTTTTAACAAAACAATGTTTAAAATTTTTAGCAATATAATGTAATAAAATTTTTTAACAATAGACTTTTTTATAATATAAGAAATTTAATGGCAGAGATTAGAAATGGTAGCAGAAAAGGTTATAATAAAACTTATATAACTGAGTAGTAACAGTAACTTATAACTTTAAGCAAAAAGAAAATAAATGTATTATCACATTAGCAAACATGAATTCTCACTAATAATGTTTCCACTATTGCCAAAAACATATTATAAAATTATTAGGGAGCAAGAGTACATACATAAATACACATTAACATTACAGGAATATATGTATTAAATTTTTTTAAAAATATATAACGTGTTTGCATTTGAGATATTTCTCGTATTGGAAGAAAGAAATTATATATGTGACAAAATAAAGACAAAATATATGTATCTTTCTTTATACATATTTAAACCATAAATTTTGATTAGTTTTTAACAAAACAATGTTTAACATTTTTAGTAGTATAATGTCATTAAATTTTTAACATGTGTACATAACATAACAAATTTTTAACATACATACAAGACAAAGAAATAAATGTATTATCACATAAGCAAACATAATTCTCATATATCGGTATCATTATATTTCTCTAGTAACCAATGTCTCAGACGCGTTTTTAGTAGAGAAATATTTTCTATTGATTGCAAATTTTGTGGTAGCGTATTAAACAATTTAGGAACTACGTGTTCCAAGGTTCTTTTCCCGTGAGCGTTGATGAAACTAGGTACATTATATATTCTAGTACTTCGGAGTCCTATATCGTGTGTTACATTTCTTACAGTTTTGTAGCTATTGTTAAAATAGTTGTCTGTTATTAATATGTAGTGTAATAAATCGCGTATTGGAAGCATGTTTAGATTTTTGTAAATTTTAAAGACATTTCTTTCTCTTGGATCCAATTGTAATACCATATTGTTTTGGATTTTTTCCACCTTTCTCAACAGGGTTTTATTTGTGGAGCCCCAGATCGTTAAACCATATCGGAGTACTGCTTCACCGAGACTTAAGTACAACATTTTTTTAAATTGAATTGGTAAGGTATATTTCACACAATATAGTTGGTACAAAATACATCTAAGTCTATTACACAAGTGATTAATATGCTCACTGAAGTCAAAATTTTCGTCTACGGTCAATCCTAAATATCTAAAGGAGTTGACTTGGGAAATAAATGAACAGGAATATAAATGACAGTTACTCTTTTTATGGCCAGGGTTACCAGTATGAAGGCATAAATGCGTATGAAATCTTAATTTTATTAGTTTTCTCGTTGCCTTGGCATTTCGGAATTGCATGGTTACCGTTTTCTTATCATTTATTACTAATTTATTGTCATGGCACCAGCACTGTATCGCATAGAAATCCTGTTGCATTTTTTCCTTAGCCATTTCAAAAGATTTGCTGATTGAAACTAGCGCTATATCATCAGCATACATATATATTTTAGAATGATTAATATATTCTGGTATGTCGTTTACATATATACAGAAGAGTATTGGCCCTAATATAGAGCCTTGTGGCACACCAGAGGTGACAGATTTAATCGTGCTCTTATGTTCAAATAATTTTACAAGTAATTTCCTATTGGTGAGATAGCTTTCTAACCATGTAAGCGGTATTCCTCGTATTCCACATCGTTCCAGTTTTTTTAAAAGGATGTTGATATCGATAGTATCGAAAGCTTTAGTGAAGTCGATATATACAGCGAGAACGGACCAGTTCTTATTTAGGCTTTTCCGTACATCTTCACTGAAGTACTCCAGAAGCGATCGTGCACTTTTATTTCTTTGGTACCCATATTGATGTGTAGTGATAATGTTGAATTTTTCTATGAAGTTAATTAATTGTACCGCAAAATATCTTTCTATGACTTTATCCAAGGAGGGTAGAATAGAAATGGGACGATAATTGTTTGTGTCGTTTTTCTTTCCTTGTTTATATATCGGTCTGATTACCGCTAACTTTAAATCGTTATGTAATTTACCTTCAGTTATGCTTTTGTTTATCCAGTGGGTTGTTGCAGCAATGATGTCATGTTTACAACTGAGATCGATCATTCTTATATTATCGTGCCCTGGGCATTTATTTTTTGATTGCTGTAATATACTTTGGATATCAGCTGGAGTTGCTGGCAACAATAAAAAGGTAGATGGAATTATTTTTTTAGCACCAGGGTTGAGAATGTGTTGTGAGCATTGGGGCAGTATTTTTTGTATGTCATTAGTGAATTGAGATGCAAAGGATTCGCAGACATAGTTTAAATTAATATTCTTAAAATTTGATTTTATTTGCATATCAATGCTTTTCTTACTGGTGACACCCCTAAGGCTATTGATCAGTAGCCAAGTCTTCCTAATGTCGTCTTTGTTCCTTTCGAGATTAGAGCGAACATAAGAGATTTTAGATCGCCTTATCAAGGAAGTTACCTTATTTCTTTGGGTTCTGTAATTATTTCTGTGCACTTTGTTTGTTGTATTGGATTTGTATTTTTTGAATAGTGTGTCTCTTATCTGTATTTCTGAATAAATAGCATTATTCATCCACGGAAGTTTAAATGTATTATTACCGATATTTTCCCGTTGCCTGATTTTAGATAATGAATAAACATGATTTAACTTTTCGCACAGCTGCTGATAAATGCTGTCAGAATCATTGAGTGTAAGTAGTGTCGACCAGTTTATTAATTGTGTTACCCTCCGGTCGCAAAGATGAGTAGATTGTCCCATAACCTTATCTTCAGGTAAGCTCTTATCTGTGTGTATGAAAACACCAACAGGAAAGTGATCAGATATTTTTGTTTTGATAATGAAACCATCAAGTTTTGAGTGGAAACCTTTAACGTTAATGTGATCCAAGCATGAAGCTGTCACTTTACGTTTTTTTATTTCTATTCTAGTGCTTTTTGTGATACAAGCAGTGAGCCCATTGGATGCAAGTAAATTTTTGTATGCGTCCACATTAGTATCTTTTTTCGATTTTAGATTCAAATTAAAGTCACCAATCAATATAATCTGGTTTTCTGATCTACTTTCGAGGAAGGATTCCAGACTAATGAGGAAATCCTTCTTCTTACAATGTGGTGGTCTGTAAACACATACTAATAACACTGTGTTAGAATCATAAACCATTTTCAAGATCAATGACTCGCATTCGTCCAACTCGAAATCAACTACCGTTGCAGGCAAGACCTCCCTCAGAAAGACAATCATACCTCCACCCTTTCGTTCTTCCCTCAGTTTATGGAAAGAGTTGAAACCTAGTAGGTTGTAAGGACCCATTTCTGATGATTTTATATTGACCTCAGTCAACAAACATGCCAATACCTGACCCCTATTATTCAGCATATTGAGCAATACTTTTACTTCATCCCAACCTTTCTTCAATGACCTCACATTCAACGAACAAAAAATACAACCTTTAAACAAATTTACATTATTCAAGAAACCACCAGTGCTCTCATAGGATTTGCATTCAACATCACTAGCTATTGATGACAATGGATCCATGATGCCAAAAGATCTTTCAATTTCAACAGCAAACAGATAGAACACTTAATGTGTCTTATAGTGTTAAATACTTAATGACAATAACAAAATCAGTAATAAGAAACAGGAATATAATCAATTGAAATATATATTATATCAATTTACATAGGTCATTTTCATTTTCCACTTTAATTATTCGGCTGGTTTCGTTTTTTTTGACAAGTATTCCACCATTTCTATACCAGACAAATTTGAAATCAAGTTCTTTAGCCCTAGTCCTAACTTGCCACATCAAGTTTTTGAGATAAGGAGTTAGACTTTCATTGATGTATATTTTTGCATTAGGGTACTTTTTCCTGTTCTCAGGGCTGTTCAAGGAGGTTCTGTTGATTAAAAGAGATTTCCTCACAACTTTGCTGTTAAACTCAACAACGATTTTTTGTAGCATTGTTTTAGCCTTAGGAAGGACGAAAACCTCAGATATAGTTCTGCTATCAATTACAACGCCAACATCCTTGGCAACATCGATAACTTTAGCAGTCAGGAGCTCACTGCTATCACTATCACCCAAGGGAATACCCACAATTTCTAAGCGGTTTTCTAGCTGTTTTTGCTCCAACCGGTTAACCTTCTTTTGGAGATCACAAATAAGAGTGTCTTTCTGTTTAAGTTGTTCTTTTAGGTCACTGATAGTGTTATTCAGCTCACCCACAGTGTTCTTAAAAGCATTTATGGTACTCACAAACTCATCATAGCCGTGGCTGAGGAAGGTAAGACTCTTCTTAATTTGTAGTACATCCTCCCTCGTGAGAACAGCATCAGTGGAACAGCTCTCTCGTTGTTCCTCAGCTGGCTGAGCCTCTACGGATGCAGCTGGTGGATTTCTGCTTTGCTCATTTTGCTTTGAATTCTCAGCACAACGACAGGTAACACATCTCCAAGCCTCTTTTTTCTTCGAGGACATAGACCTATATGTCGACTCTCTGATGCCGGCACAGTTGAAGTGAATTCTTGACGAGCAGCCGTAACAATTGACGAACTCCTCGTCAACAATATCTTCTTCACACTTGTTGCACTTCATGAAGATTTCAAATTGCTTTGTGAGTTCGTAAATAGTTAGTGTTTGTTGATTAGTGCTACGTGATACGTATTAATCACAATATGCAGACAACTTAAGGCACATGTATAGACGCTTTAGGCTACAGAGCTACACACGTCCGACCACCATGAATGCCGGATGATGAACTTAATACAAAACATGTCAGTGCTGGGATCGGAAGGGGGAGAGAAAAGCATTACTCGATGACAAATAAAGAGACTTGTGAGTGGAAGGTCCCAGCACTGCATTTGCAGAAGAATGGGAATGAAGAAATGCCACCCAGTATATTCGATCGACTCTTGCTAAAATTCTATGAGAATTTTTTTTTGTGAGCTGAAATTCAATTTTTTGGATAGTAATTTGCAAGGACCATCATGATAAAACATTAATTCGGCTAAAAATCTTGAGCGGGAAAAATTTTTACAAACTAGAATGTGGAAAAATGCAGAATGTGGAAACACTTGATGAGAGTAATTTAAAATTGCTTTCATAAGGAATTTATGGGGACCTCAAAAAGAAATTCTAATAGCAGAAAGATGTTAAATACGAAGATGTTAAATTCGGATTTGACAGTAACTAGTTACAATAGGAGGCGTAGGACATGGTTTGATTTAATAAAGATAAAACTTTCATTGGAGCCACTGACCTGTCACCACATCAACCCACTGCTTAATTCGCTTCGGCTCCGCAGGGGATGAATTGATTTGACTGATTGGACTTGGGGTGTTGGTCAGTGGTATCGTTTTCGGGTGCTTCAGAGACAGCGGGTGCTGGGATATCAACGAAGATTCTGACGGCACTGGTGAGGCGGGAGTCGGGGTGTGCCCTGGGGAGGATGGGTGTCGCCTACGGCTGTTGGTGTCCACCTGGATACCAGCTGGAGAGCGCCAACCCTCCCCTTCCGGCTGTGGTGTTTTGGTGCCTCCAACACCATCATCTAAAAGATGACGTTCGTCTCGATGCACTAGAAGCATTTAACACATTGGAATTTCAATGATAAAATATTTAAAGCCAATAACTTGTGAGCCTATCCTGAATGGCATTAACGAATCATGAATACTTAACTGCTCCAAAATGTAGATTACTGAGTTGGTCATTTTCTCTGAGTACTGATATTATCAAAACATAGTATTCATGCAACAAAAAACAACAATTCATTCAAAATACATATGAATTAGCAAAAGACAATAAATATGGCTTTAAGTCAAACTGTGCTTGTTTAAATGAAATGTAAAGTAATGCAAAATACAAGTAGATTTAAAAAACTGTACATCAATAAACATAAGACGAAATGTGTACCAAATAAGCCACAATTTTGATTGCAGTTTTGTTCTAATATCAAAAGAAAAACAGCCATAATTTAATAGACTGCAAAAGTAATTATCTTTCATTAAATTGATGAATGTGCATTATTCTGATATTATAGTGCATGAAATTGACTGAGCTTTTATGATTATATTTTCTCTTAGCAAAGTTGAAATACGTGTAATGCATTTTTATACACTACATGCAGTAAAACAAGGAAAAATTCATTCTGTGAGAATTCAAAAGATCATTTTCTTAGATTCACTGAAAACACATGTATTCTTCAACATTACTCCACATAATGTTTAAAGAACTGCATGCATATACCAGTCACTAAAATAAAATATAACAGTTGTCCACAACAATCATCACAAAATGGTAGATAGGTAACTGAACGGAGATTTCAATCAGCAGCAATTGCAGTGATTGTACAGTTCACTTATAAAGTTTGGATTGAGCATTTTTTGTTTTACCCATAAATAGCCCTGATAGAACTGCATATTTCAAGAAAGATACACATAAGGATAATGATAAAAATTTTCCATTAAATTTTGCATCAATTGTTTTAAATGGGGACAATACTCTGACTGAATGGAGAAATTTTTTTAGAATACTTTAGGGCATCCTTACCAACTGAACTACATAGTAACTTCCACCATTATTGTACAACGGAGCCTTGATTAGTTTGATTAGAGAATAGTTTTATGTTCAATCGCTTATTCAATTATCATTTCCTTGGCCAATTTCCTTAAGTGCTATCTCTTTCTTATTATCCATTATTCTCACTTTCCTGCCCTTACCCAACTCATAGGAACTAATTATTTCACTAAAAGATGGAGAGGAAGCATACTTCAATAAAAAAATTCAAAATTTCAAAGAAAATGAGAATACTAAATGCATTGCCTGTCTCTTCTAATATTTCATCTATGCTTCACCTTGATTTGGAATCAATGATTCTTTTATTCTCCTATACTTACACTCGGGGACGGATCCGGGAATTTTGTCTGGGGAGGGGAGGGCTCAAGGTCTGATAGGTCTTCTCATATTTGAGATTTAAAAAAATACAACTATTACTATAAAAAATATTCTCTTTATTTTGATATGAAACTTATTGATATTAAAATAAATGATTGAGGCTCCGTAATACACAAAATAAAATGAGTGTAGTGATCACACTATTAAAAATGTTGTCTATTTTTTGAGCATCTGGGGGGTGAGGGGGGAAAGGCCCCCGTGACCCCTCCCCCCCCTTAAATCGCCTATGCTTACAATTACAAGCAAAATTACAGCGACATATTCTCTGGCTTAGGCCTATAAGATACAAATTTCTGAAGTCTTTCAATTTAAAAAGATATAATTATGTATAGCAAATGGTACAATAAATAGCCCATGCAACTGGACACAATTGAGTGTTTGATAATTTTCAGACCTCAAACTTACTGCACAACTAGCGTACTACATTAAATAAAATACATTTGCAAATAAAAATACAGCCTGTTTTCATTTACTTTGTTTGGACTTTACTTAAAAAGTGTACGGAGGTTGTATTTGCTAAGAAAGTAGTAATTCATCAAGTACATAGACACATTTAGAGTAAACTTAAATAATAGCAGAGCCAAAGCCTAACAGAAACAAGCGCCTGGCGTATAATATGCATATAATTAGGCACAAAAGATGCATCGGTGCTGCAGGCAATGCAGTGTGTGCAACAGAAATTTTAATATCCAAGGAAGTTTTCAAGGATAGTCAAGCATTTTTTAAATAAACATACATTTACTTCACTTATCATTGCAGGGAAGCACCAATCTGTCCTTGGGAATGTTGGATATACTATAAGGTGTACACAGCAGGTAAATTTCCATTTCTGAGAAAATACCATACTTGCATGAATCTAAGATGACATTTTTAGCTCTCCGGAAGGTGAAGAATGGTAGTACTGTCATGGTTGACAATGAATCCCCGAACCTCTCTAGTCAAGACTTGTGTACCTCTAAAGTCGTATCCTCTGTAACCTCTACTGTCAAGACTTGTGTACAACATGCAAAACATACCCATGTACACAACTTCCATAGTAAAAAACATGGAAATAAATTCCATAAAAATGGCTAGCAGTAAAAGTAACCAGCAGCGTAGACCTTGACTCTAGGCAACCCCGAGATATTTATGTATATTAAGTGATGGTGAAAAACAGTTAAACCTGTATACAAGGGTGGATCCAGGATTTTTTTCTGTCTGACAAGCATGGTCTTCTCATATTTGAGATTAAAAACAACATACAACACTTACTGTATGAAACAATCACATTATTTCAATATGAAAGAAATTAATATCAAAATATTAACAAGTTACATATATTGCATAATAATGACAGTTTTTGAGCCCCTTTCCCACTTGGGCTATGATTTTTTCAAGTACTGATTAGCAAATGACCCATTACCAGAAAATCTGTCTTCTTCACTTGGCCTCAAGTCATTAATGATTGAGGCTCCATTATACAGAAAGCAAAATGAATGTAATGATAACCATTTTAAAAATCTTGTCTATTTTTTAAGCTTCTGGGGGGGGGGGGGCAGTGCCCCAGTACCCCCTACTATCTACCACTATCAAGAAATACAGATGGGTAATTCAAGAAAAATATGACTACAGAAAAAAATATTGGAGTTATAATTTATAAAGCCAAATTCCAATCTACTTTGGGCTGCATACGTACTTAAATTTTCCCGGATTCTGGAAGTGACATAATGCTTTTCGGCTTTGGTCCTATTTCATGACAAAATCAAGACAGTATGGCTGATACACCTGATGACAAAATACGTAACTGTACTTAATAAAGTAACATGGTTTATGTGGACCAAACATATGACAATATTATTTGTTCTTGAAATACTATTTTATCAACCTAAGTTACATTTTTAGGATAAAAATTGTTTTTGAAGGTAATGCACTAACGTTTAAAATCTCATACAGGAAATTCATCACCTTATATTTGACTCGTATGTTTACTTGATGTGCGCATGATATTCCATAATTTTTGATAGATATTTGGTGTGGGTAGACTTTTCTCGGTATTCCCACCAGGTTAAAAACTCCATTTCGTATTATTAAAATTATCTATTCCATTGAGGAGTTTCAAAAGTGGAAATTCACCATACCGTACATTCATCTTACATTTATACAACTATGGTATTTTATGCATTGGTCCTTGGTTTTCAATCTGCATAGGAGTGGTAGAGCTTGGTACTTATAAGCTTTAGATACATTAAAGTCTCCATTATATTAGGGTTGCATTCAAAGGCATAGCTTGCTGGCAGAAATACATTTTAGGATGGAAAGGTGTGCGACTAGAAGATGATAGATACTATCTGATTAGATTTTTTTCACAAGCAGATACATTTGGACTTGAACCCTTTTAGTGCTGCCCTCTATGAACTGGTACACAAAAAGAATTGCAGGGATATTTCGACTAATTTGCACAATCGAATCAGAATTTAAAAAAATATTTAATTATGACTTTATTGAAGTTATTTATTTTCACTTCTTGTACTAACATTACCAATAAAACTGTTCACCTACATTGCTATCTTCTCTGTACAATTTGGGAGTAATATTAATTTCAATATTTATGGAAAAGCACCTAGAGGATAAATCAGCCCTCGTTACCTCTTGGGCAGATAGATCAGCAGACTGGCACTTAAAGGGTTACATTATTTTCAAGAATGGAAATGATGAATTCTCATGGCTAATCAGGGACCCATAAGCTTAAGATATCCACGAAGCTCATTGCTTCACTTGTATTCTCTTTATACCAGCATAATATTTCTGTACACACATCAAAATTTGTGCAATAGGGATATTCAAAGAGGGCAAAGAAAAAATAAACTTGTTCTATTCTAAGACTGGCTGAAGTGAGGCACACCTATGCAGCTACACCTGTGAATGTTAATCAAAAAGAAAAAAAATGGGTTTAGGGGTGAAAAATTGATAATAACTTACAGCTAGCTTGAAGGAAAGGAGTAGCTGCTCGGTAATGTTTTACTGTTAGATGGACGGTATCACCTGCATTTCGGAGTATACTCACAGCATCATCATGTTTTGCAGTCGTGACATAACGATCATTAACTGAAATGACACAGACAAATAATTAGCCAAATAAAAAGTATGTATATCCACACCAACAAAGCAGTTTGTGGTCATGAAAAAGAATATAGATTTTCTTTCCAGAACTCAAAGACATAGGTTGAAAAGGAATATTTTTCTGTAAATAATTTTTTACCACTAGGATTTTGATATTTCAATAAATTTTACCATTACACCATATCGAAAATGAACGAAAATATGATACCAAGTGTAAAACATATTCCAGAAGAGACAGCTATGCACGTGACTACTATTGATCTTTTATTTATCATCTTCTATTTCATGGAATTAACCTGTCTCAACAGCAAGGTATGTTCTCACCAGGGGCGCAGCTAGGAATTAAATCTAGTGGGGGTTATAGGCACAACTAATACTGGGGGAGTTATGGAAAACCCACCAGGATAAGTGAAAGGTGCGGGGGCCCTCCCCCAGAAAAATGTTAAGATAAATGGTTCAAAATGGTGAGTTTTGCAGCTTTCTGAGGGATATTTTATTGATCCTTACAGTATTCTATAACTAATATTAATCCAATTAAGTAAAACGGATTAAATTTAAAAATTTTCCTGAGCTCTGGGGGGGGAGCGGTTATCCCCCAAAACCTCCCCCTTGCTGCGCCACTGGTTCACACTACAGTAACGAATCCAGGGCTTACCTGATTGACAAATCTGGATACAATTTCACAAAGACAGTACTAATAAGTACAAACTTAATAAAAATTATTTGATATTCTGGGTCAGAAATACCTTTTAAAATTTACATAAAAATTAGGATTAAATAAGCGACACAATACAAACCCTTAACAATAGCATCACCCACAAATAATTGCCCCGTTTGGTCAGCTGCTTGGTCTTTAAATATCCTTGAAATGAGGATTGGCAGATGATGTTCGGCTCCTCCTTTGATACTCAGCCCTAGGCCTCCAACTTTTTGCCTTATTACTTTCACGGTCCTTTCCTGCACAAAGAAAGGACAATGCATTATTATACGAGAAGAGTTTACGATAACACCAGCAAATACAGAGATGTTTTAAAGAATTTTTGGAACACACATAATTTTAATCGAAGAACATTTAAAGATTAGGTTTTTTTACCATAGATTACCTTTTTTAAGGATATCAAACTTTATTCTGCTGCTAGAATTTATTTTATACTCACTCATTGAGTTATTTCATTTAATTTTCTTTGTATTTTGGATAATATTTCAATGCTTGCAATTTTTAAATAATACGCTCACTCTCTCAGTGTTTTTTGTTTTGGCCTGGGATTTTGGCCAGATTCATGGTTAATATGAATTAATTGTTGTAGTGTTAGGACCCTAATCATATAATTATATATTATATAACCAATAAGAGCTTTAGAAAATCAGCACCATAGGAAGAGGCATGAAAAAAGTCCACAAAAAGTAGAGATTATTGATCCCCGACAGTCAATTTTTTATGAATGTAATTTTCACATAGAAAAATTTAATTTCCGGAAAAAGCAAAGTAATCTCTTAACAATAGTTAAATAATGAAACACTTGAAAAACGATGTATTACCTAAAAATAAAAAAAATACCAAATACCAGACTTCCACACCCCTCATATGTCTCCAAAAATCTCTTACTCTGGACAACACTGAGATAGTGAGCGAATTATTTAAAAATTGCAAGCATTGAAATATTATCCAAATTACAAAGAAAATTAAATGAAATAACTCAATGAGTGAGTATAAAATAAATTCCAGCAGCAGAATAAAGTTTGATATCCTTAAAAAAGGTAATCTATGGTAAAAAAACAAAGGTAACTCATACGTGATCGCGAATAAAAGAAACTTATGTGATAGTTTCATCTTTTTCTCCTGTATTCAAGCAACACACCACACGCTGAAAGATAGAACATATTTACTACTCGCTTTTTCTTAACTTGCCACATCTGTTTGAGTATTTCAACAATAGAAAATTGCAATTGATTTTTAATCCACTTCCCACTTAGTAATTTTATTCCATTGCGCTCTAATTAGTTAACTACATTTCCATGCAGGAAGAAATTGAAATTTTCTCAATAGATGGCGTATGTTCAAAATGTTTTGGCAGAAATTTCTATGGGATGTCATAGGGTGGAATAATAGGTAACCGATGGAGAGGAAGGAAGGGTATAGGGTTTTTACATATAATAAAAGGAAGTAGACCTTATTGGGAATTGAAGAGGGAAGTTTATTAAGGGAAGGGAGACTGCCAGAATGCTTCTTAAATACTCCATGGAAACCTTCCTTAACCGGTAGAATGTTTTAATAAATATGCAAATATTTGAAGGAGACGAGGGATGATTAAAAAATTATCACTTGTTTAGTTGTTTCCTAATACTCACCCTAGCGTGTTACAGGAGCTCACATATTAGGTTCTTCTACATCTATTTCTTATGAACCTAATAAGCACCCACGCTTTATTCACTGAATTATGAAAAGCTCATTTTTTAGTGCGTGTAATACTGTTTTAGGAAAAGCATATTTTTTGGTTGATATGTTTTTATGTACTTATATTGGCAGGGGACATGGAATGCAAAAAATGACACTTGTGCACGTAGCTATTTAATTAATTAACTAAATACCCAGATAGAAAATTAGTTTTTTTTAAATTTTCAATAGATAGCGTTCGTTATAATTTTTTACGGAGACGAGGGATGCTAAAAATTGACACTTGTGCACATAGCTATTTAATTAATTAACAAAATTTACACAAGGAAAATTTGGTTTCAAAATTTTCAATAGGTAGCGTTCGTTATAAATTTTTTTAAGGAAATGAGAGTTGTTAAAAATTAACACTTGAGCACTCTTGAGCTGTTTCCTGCTACTCACCCTGGCGTGCGGCGGTGGCTCCGGGAGGGGGCTCTTTGGGGTGGGGGTAGTGGGCTGCGCGGCGGGAGGGGGCGCGGTGGGCGTGGGTGGGGGCGGTGGCTCCTCCGTGGGGTGCGAGAGCGAGGGTCTGCTCCGCCGCTCCTCCCGCCTCCGCCGCCGCCGGCGTCGCCGTCGCCCGCTGTCCATGATGGCGTCGTCGTCGTCCGCCGCCGCGTCGTCCGCCGCCTCCTCCGCCGTCGACGACACGGCCGACGACGCCACCGACGACTCGACGCACTCCTCGTCCGCGCGACCCTCGCCCTCCCCCCGCTTCTCCTCCAACTGCGGAGATTCCAACGACCGAGATCAGAGAAAAAAAAAGGAATCGGGTTGCACGTAGACTTCGAGTTTATACATTTTTGAATTTGTTATAAATAAAACAAAAAATAAATCTGAATTCAAAGTGAAATTTTCTTTAAAATGACGTATCATTCATTATTTAAGTCCTTGCCTGCCACACAACAGGTCGCGAGCCCGATTAAGTTTCCCTTATTCAGGGTATGGATGTTCGTGCACGATTGATTGTCAAGTTACAAGCCCCTATTTAAAAGGCCAATGGTACTGTTTTCGGTGGTACAGAAATTAATAAATATATTTTACTCTTTTCCCTCGGTATTTTGCTAGCCTCCGCCTTTAACCGGCCTCGGTGGTGGAAGGGTAAAGTCCTTGCTTGCCACATAAGAGGTCGCGGGTTCAAGTCCCGCCTGAATAGGTTGCCACACAGCATGGATGTTCGTGTACGTTTCATTGTTAAGTTAAAGAACCTGAAGTAAAAGGCCAATGGTGCTGTTTTCGGTGGTACAGAAATAAATTTTAAAAATTTCCCGGCGTATGATTCGCAGTAGTACGATAAGATATTGCTATGGGTATATGGTCCTAACATTTCAATGCCAGAACGTAATTAACAGAGGAAAACAAAACCAATCGAGAACAAACCAATCAGGGCCCACTTGAACGGCACTCGAGAGTATTAATACCGACAAGAACTTAGTTTTACCTCTGAATACGATGACAGACTGACTATTATAACTTACGATGATGACTTAATGTGCAAGATAAATGCTGCAGACTTTGTAGTTTTCCTTAGGCTGAGTTACACATTTCATAAATTTGACAAAACGGCTAATTTTACGGTGCGCGGAGTCATTTATTGCACAGGCGATTCTACATCTTTGACTCTGTTATAAAACAACAAATAAATCAGCCTTAGTTTCAAAGAATGTAGCGCTTAAATGATTGGACTACTAGTCAAATGAAGAAAGCGGCTGGCATTAAAAAAGAAACCTATAGATGAGTGGCAAATCAATCTTTGCACTGAATGCATACAAATTTAATTCAATATCGTGAAGATTATTAGAATAAAAAAATCTAGACTTATTTCATATTTTTTCAGATTGTTTGAAATTATATTATCTACGGAATGTTATCTTTGCAGGCTATCAAAATATTACTAAGTGCTGTTGTAGATTCAAGGTAAAACAAGCAAAAATCTCGATTGAAATGATCTATAACAGTAATCAATCATCATCTATATGGAATATTGATTATAGGATGTTCAAGGATCGAAGATATACCTATGCGTAGGGGAATAAAGGAAAGTCATTTGGTTTTTACAGAAAAAATTATTCAAAAAATTTGTCATTTTCCATCACATTTCACAACGCTCAAGGCACTATGAAATTCCCTAGCATTCCTCGACTTCCTAGATTCCCTTTAATAATGACAAACATGGCTTTTATAGCAAAAAACTGAGGCCTCATTCTCAAAAAAGGCAAAAATTAACCTAATAGGTATGCACATCGTGGGTCCCTCATACCCTCATAGATGGTTCAAAAAAATAAAAATTTTCAAAACTGAAGGGCACCATTGGTACCATTACGTGAATCCTCAAAAAGAGAATAGCGTTTAGTAATATTGCTCAACAATGGGGATTAGAATCCGGCAGGAGCGCACAATATAAATGAAAGTAAAAAGAGTAAAATAAAATATTCTCAGGCTTTTCCGACAAAAAATAGTCAAAATCTTTAGTGAGCCAAAATGAAATGGAGCATTAATATGCCAGAAAGACAACTTATTGCTACAATCTCAGTATTACTGAAGTGGTTATTATCGTGATCACATAGGAAAAAATAAAATTTCACGGTCTAATTCCCACCATTTGGCACGATTTTGCCATGTTTACGGCAGTGACCGAAAAGATTAGAGAATATCCATGAGCACTCAATCACGTTCCTGTCGATGAAGTGCGACCGCTCAAAAACCAAGAGTCAGGCACGATGGAACCCCATACCCACGAAACCTCTCCCCGCCATTCAGGGGGCCAGCGGGCTCGCGAAACAACCCCTTAATCCCCGCAGCGATGAAAAATTAATCGGCCATTTGGGAACGTTCAGGAAATCCATTCCACCGATCGATTCCCGTGTCATCATTCGGACGAAAAAAAAGATGCATTCCTTGCCATTAGATCCTCGACTATAAAACTCGGCGCAGGACTCAGCATAAATCCTCAGCGACTCTTGTCGACTCGGTCCAAAACACGAATCAGAGAGAGAGAGATATACACGAGGAGGTAAATGAACTCGCTCGTATGTATATCGTAAAAAAATTTAGCGATAAACCGAAGAGTATCTCTCGTCGTGAGAAAATAAAAGCCATCACGGGAGAATGCCGATGTAGTAGGAAAAAATAAATAAAAATAAGATCGCGCGGTATTCGGCGAGATAAAAGGAATTCTGAAAATCGAACGTCGACTCACGAGAAGGATTGAGGAACGTAGCGAGTAAAAATACAAATAATGAAAAAAAAAACAAACGAGCAGCGCAGGGATGCCCGTACAGTGGGGAGAGTTGAATTTCCGGTCCGGTATTGACTTGGATACCGTAGATTTATTTTTATCGGTCACCGCACGATTTGCTCGTTCCCGATATGACTCTTGTTTCTTCACCTCCCATCTAAGATGATGATCAAACGGTACTGATGGGATGTTTAAGTCGTAAGCATAATAAATATCTGTGGTGGAAAAATATTCGCAACTCTTCATCCAGCGAGCAGGGATTAGTGACACACATTCCGAAAGCGCCAAGTCTTGGCGATTCCCAGCCTCAATTTCCTAAATAAATGGTATCCTTTCAAATAATCTATGCTTATGATTATCCGACAAAAAACCGGAACATTAGAGCGAAAAACACATTAAAAAATGCACTCCATTACTAAACACGTAAAGTTTACGAGAAAATTCCCAGTTAATGCATTAATTAAAAAAATATATGTGCTTAAGAGCTGGAAACAAGGTTAAAAAAGAATGACACAAATGTATTAAAAATTCTAAACGGTTAGAATCACACAATAGTAGTTTCCCTGTGACATATTTATATAAAAACACTATTTAAATTTCAACTCTTTCCGCTTTAAAATTAAATTTGAAGACAAAACTGTGATTTTTATTCATAAAGCGTGAGATATGAATTGAAAAAAAAAATCCACGACAGTTGAATTTTGTAATGAATAGCGAGAGAATTAATCTTTCCCACTCCTACTGCAAACATGAATAAGTGAACACCTAAATGGGCATGTGAGATAATACGAATATGCCTTCTATATTATAGTAGGGATAAAGTGATAACAATTTTTATTCAAATAACGAAGCACGTTTGCTTTTCACAAAAGAAGAAGAAAAAATGTTTGTTTTCAGTAGATAATATTCAGAGAGAAATGAAATACATCCAAATTACTGGGAAATGATTGCTACGACTAATTGTCTGAAATGACTTATGTTTGGAAAATAAGACGAAAAAAATCTCATTTCATAGTAAAATTATCTAAATAAATCTATCGCTGAGGGATATGAAACAACATAGATTACTGAGAGGACTCCAAGCATTGATATTTTTCGATCTATTAGATATTGCGGGTGACCTGAATCCAACAGAATTTTTCTCATTTAATATTTAGAGAAATGTTTTCTAAATTTTGAGGTGGGTACCTTACGACGCATACCTCTAGCTCGACCAATCTTTTTTGGTGAAATATAATGTAATCTTAGAATTAAAAATTATATAATCACCTTGAAAGTTTCAGGATATATGAAGTAGACTTAAGATAGTAAGACTGAAGTAGAAAAATTTGCCAGCAACTCAAATTTGAAAGTTTTTCCTCAAAAATTTCTCAGATGTTTTTATTTTAATTGAGATACAAAAACAACCGCCGAAGGACAGGAGGACAGGAAAATGGCTACGTTAAGGAACAATCCAAGAATGAGTTACATTGGCCAGATTATCAAGTATGTAAAAGTAACGAAATACGTCATCATCAAAAGACTAGCAAATAGGAGAGGGGAATTGAAAGCTGCGCCAATCCAATATTAGGATTGATGATTTCTGGTAACGATGATAGAAAAATACAGGCAAGGATTAACTCTATGTATCCTAAAAATTGAAGATGACATAATAAATTTTATATGAATACCATGTCACCAATGAACACAAAAATCGCCCGGTCCCCAGCCCTGTTAAAGTCTCAACGCGGGAAAGAGGAGCTCTCTCATTGATTATTCCAGCCTGCCATTCTTACCGATCCCAACATCAAACTGACAAATCTGCCTCATCCGCTAAGAACGTAAAAGAGAGAAATCTATTCGAGCCAACAATAAAAATATTTTGAAGTCTAAAGGCGATAATGCGACGGATTTCCAATGGCCTGGATTAGAAAAACGTTCATTCTCAGGAAAAAAAATATTCATATGATACTAATGCTAGCCTATTAGATCATACGATGTAGAATTATCTGGAAATATTATCGAAAAAAGGCATTTTAACAATAGCCAAAATCATTACATGTTTTCAAAATCTTGATAAACGGTAAACAGAATGCATCAAACTTTTTTGTGAGCTCACAAGGGGTTTATAAATTATTTTCCATTGGAAGTAAGGTATGGTAAAGGTTTGTGACACGTTGGGTTACTTAAAAGAGGAAATTGTGTCGTCTAAGTCATCATGAAAAACATTTTGACCGCATCATAATGCTGTTGGATGACCAATGGATTTATGTGGCGATAAAAAAAATAATACCTATAAAAAAATTCAAACATAGGATGAAGAGAATATCATTAAAAAATTCGGGTCAATCAAGTGAATCAAGGGAGGGGTATTCATCTAACTTGAAAGGTCCTTTTGACGGGGCTACTTCAGGCATACATGCGAGTGGGTGGTTCCGTAGGTATTTTTCTTTTGCCTCCAAAACAGTTTCCCCATCTCTCTTGACACCAACTTAAAGCCGCAGAACAATTAAAAGTGGTGGGCAAAGTCTCCTCCTGCGAGGGACGTTGAATTAATTACGTCCCAAAGAGTTTTCATAGCGGGAGGGAAGAGAGGAGGGGAGTTATGAGGAAGAAAGAGGATAGGTAGGGCGAGAGATAAAATGAGGAAAGGAAGGCAATTGGCTAGCTCACCATTTTTTTTTTTTTCGTTTTCGATGGAGTTTGAAAATAACAGAGGCCTGTCTTTTTCCCTTGTTGACCCCTCGCTTATTTCTCGAGCTATTCCCAAGGAAAAATCGAAGGCATTAACCAGGCAGGGGCGGTCTGGGGTGTTTGAAGGCTCTCGGCTGGGGCTCATGATGGGGCCCTCCCAACTGGGGGAGTCGGGGGTCCTCCCCCGGAAATTTTTAGGAAGTCGCATGACCGGAAATGGATTCTGACGCTATTTTGGCTCTTAAAAATTAAATAAAAGGTACTAAATAAACAATTTCCTATTAATAAATACAATGAAAATAGAGAATTTGACAGCTTATAAAATTTAATAATGAGAAATGGTTGTATTATATGTATATTTAGTGAATTTGTTGCGTGAAACTGCCCCGAAAGCTTACATACCTCTAAATTAACCTTTTCGAATAACCCTTTCAAAAAAGCATCAGGTTCTCTTTTTTCTTCTGACACCTTTATTTTACTTATTTTTTGCCAAATATTTTTACACACTGTATTTTGTAAATAACGCAACTAATGAATAAGTAGAATTTTATTATGGCAAAAAGCTTTGGTTCAAGTAATCCGAGTAATTTTTTATTACACCTGTCATATACGCTTCACGACAGGCGCGACCATTGTGGGTGCCTTCGGCGATTGCCGATCAGCCGACCTGGCCAGACCCCCCCTTGTTTTTGCCCTTTCGCAGATAATTTGATGACGTCATGAGCTCATGCTAAGCCGGTTACCGCTTCTCAGTTACTACATCCAAATTACTGGGAAATAATTGCTACGACTAATTTGCTGAAATGACTTGCGTTTGGAAACTAAGACGAAAAAGTTCTCATTTCAAAGTAAAAGTATCTAAAAAAATCTATCGCTGAGGGATATAAAACAACATAAATTACTGAGAGGACTCCAAGCATGGATATTTTTCGATCCATCAGATAATGCAAGTGACCTGAATCCAACAGAAATTTTTTCCCATTGAATAGAATAACATACGCCTTGTGAATGGGCCTCGCGGAGTTCGTTGTACTTCAGACTGTGGTGAGCTATTCCTTCACACGATGAGAGGGTCTCTCTGAACAAGCAAACAACTCTTACAATATCGCCAAGTCATGAAAAGTTGTCGGCAGCTTTTGATTTTATTATTTTAAGCGTACGAGGGAATTCTTGTGTTAGGAATATTTTTTGTTGTAAGTTAAAATGAACTGTGTTAGTGGGTAGAATGTTAGGTAAACAATGGAATAGAATACGATTTTTAGATAGAATGATAGGGCGTAGCCATCATTGGGAATTGAAGAGAGACGTCCATGGAGGAAGGAGAGGCAGCCAGATTGCTTCTTAAGTACTCCATAGAAACCTACCTTAATCAGCAGAATACTTTGATAAAAAGTAATAATAATAATTTAAAATTTTTATATCTCACACCGAATAAAATATAGATATCTGAGTTGAACTATCATATTTTGTCTTATTAACTAATTTGGTGAGTTTCATTACCAATTATATTCATTACTTGCCCGCTATTGGAGGAATCTACTTATCAAAACCTCGCTGAAGAACCTGATATAGTCTTTTCTTAAATCATGACAAGTACAAATGGGCGGTAACTCTCACTTTTCCTCATTTTAAGCATAGGAGAGGACGGCTTAGTGGGAGAAATGCGTTTTCACCATAACTAATATTTCCCTTCCATGAAACGAATTCTAGTAATGAATTACAATTTCAGGTTTGAGCGAAGGACCCCACGTCAAAAGTTTTCTGAGCGTGAGAATAACCCTGGCTATGGATTTTATGGGTGAAATTCGGCTTGAACGTGATGCTACCGGCCACGATGACGAATAACTCTGTAATTCAAGCTGAAGATTGGTTTTATTGGCGAGGGTAGAGCTCACCTCAGAGTAATGCAGGCGTATAATTTATCATACTCAGATCAATCGATTATAACCTTTTAAGTAATACACAAAATCAACATATTTTCAGCTCTATTAAGGTAATATTTATCCTGAATGTTCTTTTGTGCAGTAAAGTTTGATGGCGAAATATGTAGCCGCCACAATAATTTTTATCTAGTAGAAAATTTTCACATTTTCAAATCGAGAAGTCTTGAAATTAAATTTCTCCCAGAAGCAGCTCTGGGTTAGAAAGGGTTTAAGGGGCCAGTTTCTTTCTCTGGGGCCTTTCCTTTCCCCATTTCTTACCTCCACTTCCTCCTCGGCCTGCAACCGCAGTGTCTCCATGGTCAGGTGGAGTCGGACGGGCCTTGGGCAACTCTTGCCGTCGCTCACGGCAACCATGCCCATCCTCACCTGCAAAGAGGACAAGAAAAAAATTTTCAGTACTAGAATACGAGATGAATTTGGGGACAGAGTTAAGAGCATTGGAGTTAATTTTCTTCAAGATGCCTGGTGATGCAAGTATTTTCTCTGAATTCGTCGAAAAAATGAAAAAAAGGTCAAATTACGGGCGACTTACACCCACCAAAGTACCCACGAAAACTACGCAGTGGTAAATAAAATAGAAAATTCGCACCCGTAAAAGTAAAAACAAATTGAAAAAAATTGCAAATTCCTTAACAAGATAGTAAAAAAATGGAGCAGTTCCAACAAATTAAGCGAGATACTTCGAAATACTGTCAGTAGCTACGTTCGTACTAAAAAATGTCTTCTTAATGCTTCTTAGTATTCAGTGATCTTAATGTTGAGCAGAAAATTAAAGGGAGATTTAAATACATGAGTAATCTATACATGCAATCTCCAATGGAATGATAATATATCCCAATATACGAGAAACTTATCGAAATTCTCATTCGTGAAGCAAATTCCTACGCGGAACTCAAAAGAAGGCTGATCTGTTCACCATTGGATCAATTCATGAATGAACACAATCCCAACTATTTCAGATAAGTATTTATAATTTCTATTCATGCCTCTATGCAAACGTTCAATGGAAGGACCACAACAATTCACGGAATCCTGAGATAGGAAGAGTTACTCAAACATTCCATAAATAAACTTCGTTGTCATGGAAGAAGGGTTTTGTGTATTAAAATCCCGCTTGAGCCAAATAAAGTTAACAGTCGAGGTATAATAGTTCGATACAGGAGATCGAGGAAGTTCGATTTGGGAAATTTCAGTGGTCTTACCAAACTTATCACAAAAAAGTAGGCATACCTCTTTTTGATAATATGATCATTATATTTTAAAATTATTTATGTATATTTCATAGCTTCTTAATAAAATTTCATTTGGATTGCTAATTACACATTAACACTTGACTAAATCGAACTTAATTTAATTGAACTAAATTGAATTTACCTTACTTGAACTAAATTGAAATTAATAACTAAACTAAGTTGGAATTATCTCACTAAAATTAAATAAACCCTCGACTAAATCCACCCCAAACATCTCGTTTCCCACAATCCAAGCACCCCGCATAACACCTTCATTTCACTCTGTCGAGTCCAACGGCGAGATACACCGTAAGCCTTCACTGAAAATTTTTGCGCGGATGTCGAGAATAGAATCAGGATTCCAGGGAATTACGAGAGAGCTTGTATAATTCGCGGGGAGGAGGTAAAATGAATGGAGAGAGAGAGTGAGCGGGAGAGAGAGACCTGCATAATTTGTGGTCAACAGACGAGTTACGGAGGGGAAGGGCATAGTTTCGGGGGATGATGACTGGGAGGGAAGGGGAGGGAACAAGGGAACACGCAGATTCCGTCGTCCGGAAGAAGCGGAGGGCACTCTCGGCGCGTGAGGCGTGGCAATGCAAGGGTAATAGTCACGCAACGCCAACACTCGCGGCCATTGTGACGACAAACAAGCGTGCATCATTTTTACAAACGCGCAAAAATTATACCGTATTTTTTATGTTTGCATACATCAAATCAGCACACCACAGAGTAGAGAAATAAAAGGAAAGTCCTGCTTATTTTCCATTTTAAATTTTCCAGAACGAATTTTAAGCAATGAATTCAAAAACGGTATCCAAGAGGCAGGAATTTTGGATCAACAGTTTTTACTCATATTTTTGGAGCTAATAGAGCTGTTTTTTATAAAACAAACAAAGCTTCCGTTGCAAATAACATATATTCATGGCAAAAAGTCAAAGTGAAGGTTTGTTAACTATGAATATAAACAGAAGAGATTGTTTTTCACAAAATTTTGCAGAGCAGATATGTGCAGTTTTGGAATTCATGGTTTCACATTATCTTCTAGATTTTTATGCACCAAAATACAAATTTTAGCGTAGACGCATCGACGAGAAATGTGATGGGGGCAATGAGTCCAAATTATTTCCTATTTCCACGAGCTAATTAATGAGATATATAAAACTCGGTATTTTCCAGACGGTACGTAGACAGACTTTCCCTTTAAATAGGAGCAAAAGGTTTAAAAGAAATGTACGTACCCTTTGGATGTCTCCTGCAATTTTTTGAGCCCGTTCTCCCACCGGTCCTGTCTCTCTATGGTTAGGTATGCAATATTCTCTAAACGCATATGCTCTCATCGGGAAATACAGAGGGTGAATAAAATAAACCCCGGTCAGCACTTTAATGTGTCTCAAATTCTAAAAATTTACCCCAGAATTTTCTGAGGTTTAAACGGTTCACATTTGAGGTAAAGGCAAATACAGACATAGTTATAGTCACTTTGAAACACCCATTACCGGTTGTTTGAAAATGAAAAAGTGGGGTTTAAACGCTTCATAATATTAATCACGCTAAACTTACGGTCTCATATACTATGGGGGAAAACGTATCCCAACAAAGGTTGTGCCTCCACTATCGCTCCGCAGGATAGCGGGTTTCCTTTCCAGAGGGTTGTTATTCTTTGGTCAGGGAGAGAAATTCAAACAAGGCAAACCATTTCCTTTCCTCGTCGTCCAAATATGCGACCGACCACTGAGTCTCCCGTAACCCAGAGCACGACTCCGTAGAATAGAGGCGCATTCGACTGCAGCATGTGCGCACATTGGGAACGCTCCTCTGAATTTTCCTTCGCATATCTCAAAGAAACGACAAAAATCACTACGGGCCATAGAAAGCTTTCTCTTGAGGTAAACAAGACAGTCAACTAGCCGATTCGATGGGCCACGTATTTCAATGCAATTGACTTACCTCCTCATTTCATCTCAGATTTATCACAGCAATGCATAAATATATAACGAGGGCTCTAATCCTTTAAATTATAGAATATTCTTATATTTTTACCCATTTCCATTCAATAAGAACGGGTCTTTCTCCTCCCTAACACTATTCTCGAATTTCGGCTTCGCACCATCGCGTTACGAAAGATAGACAGCCTCGTAATAGCCATAAGGTCGGCGAAACCAGGTGAAAACTTGAGCACAGCCAAGCTTGGAAGCTTTAAAAGCTATATTTTACCAAAGAAGCCCCCGCGCACAGCAAGCATTTATCAATTTCCAACACCTTCCCAGCTCCTCCACTTCAGCATCCTAAGGGTGGTGGAATAGCCACGATCATTCAGGCTCGACCTCAAGCCGAACCACTACGACCCTGGATAAGGATGAAGAAACTTGCTTTTACGGCCTATGAAAAAGTGAGCAAGAATACCTAAGAAGAGAGGACTAAGTGGACGGGTTAAATGAGAGAGAAACTGCGAGCTGAGGATAGACAAGCATTGAAAATAAGTTGAGTGAGTTGAGTTGAGATCAGTTTCTTAAGCCAGTTTAAATAATGCAGAAAAGCGGCTCGATCAGTTATAAACTGTCGCAAGCAAACAAAGAGCGTTGGAAAACTAATACACGAGTTATGTTGAGGGCACAAAGAGATTAAGACGTTATGAGCTAAAATTATACCGCTTGCGAAATTATGAACATACATCTATGAATGTGAAACGAAGGCTATATTCCGAAGCCGAACAGGTACGATGTGAGCATAAAAATAAGAGAGAAATATTAACGAGGAGATGGAAAAAGGAATTACTTTTTTCCGCGGAAGGGCCATTATAATATTACGATGTGAAGAATAAAACCACCAACGCACAATTGAAATTTAACACTTTCGCAATACGCACCATATTCCTTTCAAAGTTAGCGAATGATATCCTACCATCTACCGTTACAAGGCTAATGAACTGGCATGCAGCAAGGACGAATATTAGAGGGGGTGTCCAGGGTTCCGCCCCCTCACCCGCCGCATTAAGGTTTGTATGGATAAAAAAATTAATAACGTAATCTTAATCATCTTCTCGAATAACTCGCGAAAGCATGGCTGAGGAATGCAGTAATATTGGTCGTCTTTTATTGAATTTAAATGATTAATACCGCATGGTGTTGATATTCAAAATACCTTAAACTACCACTGCATTCGTCTTGATTTCCTGAAAAATATGAACTATAGTCGGCACTGACTTGCGGGTGAAGTCGTAGACTTGGAATGACGTTTGAATGTGAAAACGCATGCATTAAATGGGAGTTTAATAAGGAGTAGGGCAGGGTGGTTTACCTAGGACATAGTGTACCTAGGAACATTTGCAACTACCGGCAAGTTCTGCAACCAAGCGGCTTTAAACTAATCTATTATGTGAAAGATGCGACAGAGTGCAAAACAGGTCAATTATGAGTCCATTTGGGTTATCCTTATAAAGAAGACGCTAGTTTGAAGTTTTTGTCGCTGAAAAGTAAATATTTTTAGTTGTATATCCAAGTCTTCTACCGAAAATAGATCACATCAACAGTGGTTATCGTAGCACAGTTGAAATTGACATATAATTTTGAGTAGTATTAGCTACTTATTTGGTATTTTAGACGTAATATTAACCAGACAAATCAGCTGAAATTAAAATGGCTACCTGTTGTACCAAGGAACACAAGCCCATGATGCACCTGGGAACATGTTCCTCTGCTTGTGATTTTTGTGGTCAGCCGTAATTTATGGCCTAATATTCTAAAATTTATTTTTTTTGTGGCACATTCATTTTATAATTGGACTTTAGAGAATGATATTTATTTTGGAGGGTTTAAACTAAGTTTATTTTTACTTGAAAGGAGTTATATTTTAAAATTGAGTTTTTACCCAAGCTACATTTATTTTCTTTATGTAACACTTTAATGTACATTTAAATTTATTAAAAAACTACATATTGATTCCCATTTTTCGAATTTTCAATTACTTTTCCCACCAATCTAACTTGTGTTCCTTTGTTCGATAGGTAGTTTTCCTAGGCACATGAACATGATGTAACTACGAACAACTATAAACACTTTAGTCTAAATTAGATCCATTAATAGTAAAGGTACAAGTCTAAAGCTATAACTTATTTTAAGTAATCCTGATGGATTAAATTGTTACTATTAGACTGAATCTTAAGTAAATATATTTTGCTTTATCTAAAGAATTTGAAAAAAAGCTCCGTGGTACAACACTCTCCCGTACGCCATTATGTATTAGAGAAATTTCAGTTACGAGAATGAAGTACCCCTCGTTTATACAAAGATTCGTGATCAAGCGCCTTCTGTGAAAGATTATATAACCTTTAAAATTAAAGCCTACTTCATGATGAACACGATTTTGTCGGATTTCCGTCGCTCGTGTTCCAGGCGTTAATTTCCGCCCAATGACATTTCTGTAGCGCTGGTGAAAATGCTCCCAGCCACGAAACACAACCCACGCACGGATATTCGGCCGTAAGAAGTCTTAGAGGCGCATACCGCGAGAACTTCCAATCCACACTCAAATACGAATTCCGGGGCAAGTCTCGAGGAAGCATGAAATTATGGATCAAATAGGAAACGAGGTACAGATTCCCAACTTGCATTGATATACGTATATATATATATACTATTCCTTCATCTTGAGATGAGGCATAAGGCTGAAACTGTCGTCTGCGATCTACGTTTGCGTCCCAAGCAAAATTCGCTGTCAACCATTTAATTACTATCACAGAATGTGTAGATTGTAGGCTTATTCACATGTGTTTTCAGTGCATTGTGGGTTAAAAATACACCCCCAGAGAAACTCCATCAGGAACAGAATCATTGGGAAATTGCTCTCGAAATGGTTACTGCATCACATTGATGTTGCTTTCTTTTTTCAGTTACGCAAGAGTCCTAAGTTAAAGCCCCGGCTTAATACAAGCCATTCTCATCCCGATCGAAAATATATTAACTCAGAATTTGGTGAAAAATAGCACTCACGCGAAGAAAACGAAATTTTTTTGACTTTTTGGAGACCAAATCGTCCTTTTGCTGATTCCCACCATGGGCTACACGACAAAGACTATTCAGAGGTAAGTAAATGGAGACAGAATTCACGGATAAAAGGAATGAATGAAGTTTTTCAGAGAGCAAAAATATTACTAAAAAAGTTTCACAATCACTATTTTCCTCCATCATGAAAAGGTTAAGGAAGCATTACAACGGATTCAAAAAAATACATTTGTAACTGCCTTCATGTTGAGAGGCTAAGGGTACCTGCATTTATTATATTAGTTGGAAATTAATTAATAGTTTTAATGAAAACGGTATCAAATATTTGCGAAATATATTATCTTATAAATCATTTAACGAACGAACGATCACATAAATATATATTTCTGTTTTTCACTCAAATCGGCCCATTTACGGGCCAAATAACCACTTCCTTTAGGTGCTTACGCTCAATTAATTGAGTATCAAGCTCAAGCTCACGGAGCTAATTGTGAAAACACAATATTAATAATGATGTGTGCTTTTAGCTAATATTTATATTATGTTAAATATATCAATAACCAGCTTTTATTCGGAGGAGTCCGATATTCAGCTCCCTCCTCGGCCAAAACATTTTTATCTACCTCGATGGCCTGCGGGGTAACCCTAACCTGTCCATGAAATTTTGCGGATTCGTGCTCCACGTGGATAAGCTCAACTGCTTCAGAGCATATACCTCAATGAGAAACCATTTTTTACTGCTTTTAAAGTAAAATTAAGGGTTTAAATAACCCTCTTTTTGGCGGTACAAAAAATTAGATCTGAATATCATTTTCTGCTATTTATAGAACTAAATTTGATGAATGCTTTTCTTGAATTGTTTAAGTCAAATTAATTATTGCACTAAATTAAAAAAAACTTTGATAATAAAAAATACGTATATGAACGAGAAAAATGAAAATATAACCATTAAATATAAGCCACTCCATATATCCTCGAGAGGCATTGTTGAAACCGGTAATAGCTTAATTTTTAGCTCAAAAAACGTTTTTTTTTCGCATAAAGTTTTGAAAAAATACTAAGTCCATTTTAGACCTTTTTTATTTGAAAATACAGCCATCTGGAGGCAAACAAGGTGGGCAACTTTAATCAATCATGTTAGAGAATCAGTTCCCTAATAGCCAGTAATGGCTCCCAAAAGGCTTAAGATGCACCAAATCGCATCTCCAGACATTAAGCCGGCAGAGAACCAAAAAAGTAATACAATAAATGTCTTGGAACTAGACTTCGTTGAGTACCGACCTTAGTCCCTCAGAGGTGCCTCGTTGACCTACTTTCGCCGAAGAGAGGCAATTTACGTAAATCCCACTGGTATGCTTTCAAGGGACTATATTCTCCTAAAAGAAAAGTTTCTGGGCGTTCTTCAGTTCCTCCAAGTATTTCTGGCTAGATTCAGTGGAAGAAAAAATCAATTGATGTTTGAGCTTAGGCCCTTCCATGAAAAACGTTGATAATGTTCAGAAACGGAAAAAAGGACCTGCCAAAAGTGTATGACCTGAAAAAATTAGTTGAGTTAATCCTCTAAATTTCCAACGATATTCCGCATTACATCCAAAATTATCAAATAGAGAGAAATTTCCATTGCATTTTGAAAATTTGAAAAAGCTAGCTTCACTCTGACTCTGAGCCTGATACCCTTACATCAATGGCTAAACTCTAAACTTACGCAACTCTACCTAAGGTTTCTTATCGCTCTCGCTCGGGCACTTCAGACACTGCCAGTAGGTTTTTTTTCGGAAAGTTTCCATTTTTCCCCAGCAATGCACATCTTGACTAGAGTAAATTTTGAGTCAAGATTCAGCTCAATAATTAATGTGAAATGCCTTTGAAATTGTGAATTCAAACTGTAGAAAAAACTAATATCTCAAATAAACCATCAACTATTTTTTATGCTTAACTTGCACCTTAACCGTGAATTGAACCATTATTTTCAAACTACGTCTTGACAGATGCCAAAGGGCTCACGAAGGATCACTAGGCTACCCTGAGAAAAAAACTACGAACTTTGATAAAAAAGGATGTTTTATAGAAGCTTCAGTAAAGGAGTTGAGAAAAATATTTAAATGGTTAACCTGCGATTCTTAAAATTAAAATTGAATCGGAAGAAATCTTGTTTATCCAACGACTTCATGACCATTAAACGTCACATTAATGGACAAATTATATTCATGCATCTTAAAACAAATAAATATGATCCGAAAAGGATAAAAAATGAACACAGAACGGGTTGCTTAGTTGTTTTAAGCAATAGCACACTTCCCCCGAGGATTTCAGATTAGGGAAGATGGAGAGGGGTGGTTTAAGGCGAGGTATATGTGAGGAACGCCGACAAATATGTAAAAATGCGAGGGCTTAAGGGTGGCTGGAGAAAGTTGCGCGTGCTGACGCATCTTCCCACGGTGGCAGCACGGTCGCCCTACCTCCCCCTCCCGTCACCCCTTCCTCAACACATCGCCATACTCCTCAGCCATTCGCCACCCCTACTAACAACCACCCTTCCCCACACCATCCCCATTATTTACCCAACTATCCAGAACCCCATGGCTCCCTCAATCCATCACTTTCACTCTGCTTGAGAGCGGGTGAAGCAGGGCGAAGAGGAAGAGGGAGAAGCGGAGAGATATCAACTCGCCCTTCCCCATGAATCGAGAAGACTTGTACTGGGCCTTAGTTTCGACTAAACTCTTTTTTTTCTCTAATAAATAAGTACTTAACGGTAAGTTTAGTTCACAAGTTGAAATTGCCTGCTAAGAAAGCAGTTTATGAATGATATCTCGATAGTATTGCCTTTCTTTTCTCTTTTTCTTGACCTCAATTTTTAGTGTTGTGAAGTTTTCTCGGGTTTACCACCGGGTGAGTTCATTGTAGACCGAATGGGGCAAATAATTTTGCATATCATTGTTAGACCTATACGCCGAGACGTTAATCAACATTTAAAAAATAAAATCTTGTTTTCCACCGGCGTTTAATGCTGGTGAAGTGTTCTCCGGTTTTCCACCGGGTGAGTTCGTTGTAGACCGACGTTTCGATAACCGCATCTGCCACATGACAAATCGAGAGAAGTGCTTTCCTATATAACGGTCAGTTTCGCGCCAAATTCTTCATGTCACTTATGTTCCTTCAGAGCTGTATCCGACTTGGCAATCCTGAAAAATCCGCCGTGGCAGAGCATAGCATAGACAATAACCACCGGGATACTTTTTAACGATGCCAAATAACTTGGCCGATCCAACGGCTACTGGGACCGTATAACGAAGGAGCCGATCGAAATCTGAATCGAGAGGAAAAATTTCAACCGAAACACAGGCTACGCGTGAACCGCCTGGAACCCAGCCCTAAGACAACTCAAGAAGGAAATGCAAAAAAATAGCGCGAACCAATCAGAAGTAACCTGAAGAATTTAGCGCGAAACTGACCCCGTTGGAATACCCGAGAAGATTTCACCAGTATCATCTGCCGGGAAAGAACAAGATCTTACTTTTTTTAATGTTGATAATAACGTCTCGGTGTACAGTTCTAATTGTAAGAATGATATGCAAAATTATTTGCCAACGTTTCGACATATTTTTCATATCTTCTTCTGGGCTATGAATGAATATGATTACATTAAATTGATACATGAATGCATGAAAGATTATTACGTGTTTATTCACAAAGAATTCAATTGTACACAAAACTGAAAAAGAAGAGACAAGAATTTTGACACACATTTTTTGCAAAGATTTGTTTACTGATTGTAACTACGCCGGTACAATGCCATAGTTATCATCGATTTCGATTTATTAAATAATAATAAATTTAACTTAAAATTAGGTTGTCAATATATGATCTTTTATTGCAGTCGTTTTTGTTTTTATAGGTTTGAATAATTTCTTTAAATTATCTTTTTTAAATTACTTTCACAAACTAAAATTTCAGTATGATCGGAATCAAAGGTATGGCTGTTGTTTATATTATGGTTTTCTAGGACTCATAGTGTAATTCTATTGTTTATGGATGATTTGTGTCGGGAAAAAATGATCGTTAAATACTGCGAAGCCTGTCCTATGTAGCAACTATTAGATACAATATCGCCAATAATATAGTTAACAGGGGCGCAGCTAGAAATTACGGCATTATGAGGGATATTTTATCAATCCTTACACTGTTATATAAGTAATAGTAATCCCATTAAGTAAGATGGATTAAATTTAAAAAGTACGCCACTGATTGTTAATGCTAATATTGCCAGAAAAGAGTCCAAATAGTGCCAACACTACCCGAGATAACAGAAATATAAAATAAAAACAAAGAGAAATATTTTCAGCCCCTCTTATCTTTAGAAATAAAATTAGTTTTTTCCTTACGATTGCTACCTCATAATGAAGTTTTTTTTAGTTGAATGAATGACGGAACAATTATCCATTAAAATGGCAATAATTGTAACGCCGATTCGACTTTCACGCAATTACGATATAAGGAATATAACAACACCAAAGGTTTCTCATCGTTTGCGCTATGTTATCTCGGACACAGCAAGTAGGTTTTTTCCGAACGACTCCATTTTTCGCTACCACTTTTCCCCAACAGTGCACATTTTGACTAGAGGAAATTTTGAGCCAAGATTCAGATCACAATTAAAGGAGAAAGATCCGTGAATTTGGGAATTCACATTATAGATAAGGATAACTTAGTGAACTACATAATATTTGTTCATGTTTAACTTGCCCCTTACACGTGAATTGAATCATTTTTTTATAATACCCCCATAAAATATACCAAAGAGTTGATATCTGGTGATTTTTCCGGGTATTCTTCCGCGTTTATCCATTTTGTAGGACAATATTTCGCAAACGTTCCAGTTGGCTTCCTCAGGTCCACTGAAGTGTCGATGCAGAAAGTTGTTCATCTTATATGCACCCCGTTTGCCGCCTGTTTTGTGGAGGTGTGCCCTGATTGGTCAGGATCTTTGAAGACTCATTGCCACGCGCTGGCGAGATTGTAGCCGTCTTCACGGTTGAAGTTATTTGTTGTTTTGGCGATTTCAATTGCCTCCCTGATTAGGGAGGAAGGTGGTGGTGGAGGCGGAGGTGGATCTGAGGAAGCCAACTGGAACTTTAGCGAAATATTGTCCTACAAAATGGATAAACGCGGAAGAATACCCGGAAAAATCACCAGATATCATCATAATCTCCGCGGAAGCCTACTTAGATACCAAAGAGTTCTCCACAGAGTACAAAGAACCTCTCTGGATACCATTATTTGCAATAAAAACTTTTATTTGGCAAAATAACGACGCTGAGCATAGATTAACATCCGCAGCAAAAAGCAAATAACACAATGGCGAAGTGTTTATACTAAAAAAAACTTTGTTGAGACGCCATAAATTATTATATTAAACTCCTCTTACTATAAAACAGTTTGACTGTTATCAGCCTAACAAATCCTGTTGCTTCAGTTAAGCGGTGGGAAGAAACGCCAAAAAAATCTAATTTTAAAAGTAATTCTATGAAAAAAAGTCTCTCAAGGAAAGAGTTCAGACGTTTAGTTTCAGCGTGGTCAAATTGCATTACAACCACTAAATGAAAGTGGGAGAGGCGCAAAAGTCGGAAAACTTTGCCGGAGCGACGGCCGCGGAGGAGGGAGCGACGAGGGACTGACATTCTATTTTCGAAACTGCTGAAAGGCGAAAAGAAAGGTGGCGAAGGAATTCCATATTCATGGAGCAGGAATGCAAAACAGGGAAGAAAGACTTTGGACAGGGAAAACATGTCTGGCGCGCAAGAACTTCATCTTTCTCCGCGCCAAGTCGTCCACGAGAGATTCGGTAAACAATATTACCCGTCTTCGAATTCGCATAATAAGCGATCTAATCATACCACATTTGGTACAAACTTAAACGAAAAAAAAGAACGTTAAGGGGGAAATTAAAATGGAAAGTCTGAGCGTAATAATTACAGCGTCCCTAATAAGGACTGGTAAAATCTGGTGAACATTTTTTTATTACTGATTTATGATTGCGTAAATATCATAATAAAAGTATAAAATAAATCAATATTATATCATTTACTAAATAAATGAATTGCACAATATGAGATTATATGCATTCAAAATTCCCGAAGAAATTAATTTTAAGCACTCCTGCGTTTTAAGAGCAGGTTAATTTCTTGCGCTAATTCTCAGTCAGCTGCTTTGTATCGAGTAAAAAGAAAGTTTAATAACTGAATGGACCAAAATGCTTATTTATCATAAATAATTGGAAAATATCCGAATGATTTTGCAAATGAAAAACAGGGAAGACTTTGGACGGAGAAAATATGTCTGGCGCACACGAATTTCATTTTTATCCCCGCCAACTCGCCCACAAGAGATTCGGTAAATAATACAACCATTCTTCGAATTCGCATAGTTCGCGATCTAATCGAGCGATTCAACATTAATGCGGGGACCGATAAATTTTCAGATCTCATTAGAGAAAAAAAAACGTATAAGTAACGAAAAAAGAACGTAAAGGATTTATAAAAATGGAAATCCTGAGCGTGCTCTTAACAGTGTCCCTGACTGGTAACATCTGATGAACTTGATTTTCATCACTGATTTATTCTTACCTAAGTATCATCATTATTGCATAAAATAAAATAATTTTTAAAATATTAACTGTATAAATTCATTGTACAATATACAATGACATATGTATCTTAAAATTCCCAAAGAATTTGATTTTAAGCACCACTGTGTTATTTTCTTGGAGTTCAATTTCATGCGCTAATTATCAGGAAACTGAATTGTATTTAGTATAAGATTAGCCAAATAACTAAATCGGACAAAGTGTTTAATATTCATAATTGGAAAAAATATGAATGGTTTACCTACGTCTTACTTAAGTAATTCATCTGTAAGACATGTAATCAAGAAAGAGGATAATTTTACACAATATGGAATGAAAGTTTGAATGAAGATAATCCAAAAACGTAGAGAAATGTCTTCTGAAATCAAAGGCATTTATTGCGCCGTAAAAAATAAAATAATGGCCAAAATGCTGACGCCCCGATGCAGGGACCTATCGAAAAAGGCTGTAATGCAGGAGATTGGATGAAGTAGATATTTAGCAAAACCCAACTATTCTCCAATTTCTTCATTCGTCACATTAGAATAATTTGTATGAGGACAGTAACAAGAGGTAATTAATTATAGAGAATTAAGTATTTTATTCATTATCGGCACAAACTAAACCATCAACATTAAAATTTATGCTACCACTGTGTTTATTGGAGCCTTGGGCTTACTTACCTCGTGCATTATAATATCAACACCAGAATACCCGTTTAAGTTCGTTGGGTTAGCAGGATTATAAGAACGTGGTGCAGATGCTATTGACAGGAAAATTCAGCTTGAAATAAAAAAATAGCTATCGCAAGCTATACATCTGCATCGCGGGCCTCAGAAACGACCAAAACATCATTTTCCGAGAAAAAAAGTATCATTTCATGACGGCGTAAAGGAGTAAAAAAAAAAGGAAATCCAAAACGGAAGAAAATTTTCTGCCAAACATCCCTCTGAATGGCAAAGTAGTCCAAGGGCAAACGCGAAGAGTTGGCGTACTGCCTATCGCTGTGAATGCTGGGAAACTAGGATTCAACTGTGGCGGCGGCGAGAGGAGTGGCGGGCCGGGATGGAAAGAATCAATTTTCAACCGAGATCACACCGATTTTGAACCACCCTCCCCTCCCTCCACGAGTGAAAGAATGACTATGATTCGAAGTGGCACGGTATCGTCGAAAAATTCTTCAGATTGTGATAGAAGCGTGCAACTAGGTGGAAATGGCCAAGACACCACTTGGAAATTTGACCAACAGATCCTTGATTTTTATCACTGCCTTGTGCTTGCCATTGATAGTCACAATTAATGTACACAAAACAAATATTTTAACATAATTTTTAACATAAATAATCTTTAGGTATCAATTAGGATTCAAAATGGGCGCACATTCCCAACATGGTGGCTTTTTAAAGTTTATTGTTTTTATTTCACGGATATTGGAAATCGAGGAATTATTTTCCACTATATTCGGAGTTAGTTACACAGATACACGGTGAGCAAACCCTGAGGCTGGTTTGGATAGGTGAGGGTAGAGCTAACCCCAGGCATAGCTAAAAGCCTGAAAAATTCGTACATTCTGGATACGGGAGCCAGTTCCTCCCACTGGATCACCTCGCACTTCGAAGATTTTGTTCGAAGGTGTCCCAAATAATTTACACACGTTATTTGATCTCGAGAGAGTAATGGCACTTATTTTCCCACCCTGAGCATTTGAACATAAAATAAACGGATTGGGTAATATTCAAGACTGTATTTCCGACAAGAGAATCAGATACGATAATTTTTTATGAACAGCGCTATCAAAAGCATGGAGACATGGTGGGTAAGCGTTAAATCTGTTGCCGTTTCGCACGCATTTTATTCGTCGGTGCCACTAGGCAGCTACATCTCGTTCGGTGTGACTTTCGCAATTAACTGCTTTGGAAATGGTCTTTTTCCGTTGAAAATCGTCCCGAATGCATTAAATGTATGGTTTATGTGATTTACTGTCTCAGTTACATATTGCTGCCGTATATTATCTCGGGAAAAGTGGATAAAGATGACTGATAGCGCCGCGAGTGGCTATTTTGAAATATGATTTTAATGCACAAGAAACGACAACAATTATATCGCGGCGGACTCGAAAAACCCTCTAATCTACTTTTCGCGATCAAAAGTACGAAAATGGCGTTCATTTTCCAATGTTGCGGCTAAATTAAAAAAATAATGTTAGGTTTTCATACATCTTGGTAGCAAAAGGGCCATTTTCCTCTATATCTATCGTGGGGACCTCGAGTGCCGTGGGATACTGGAGGAAGGAAGTGGAGTGGGGCGGGCGAGGATATATAGGGAGCGGGTTGAAGTGGCGAGGTTGAGAAGAGGAGAAGGCTGCTGCTCTTCTCCTCAAGACTTTTCACAGAGCTCCAAGAGAGTCGACCCCCTCCAACCCGTCATACCTGCCAACTTGAAAAATTAAGGGGTTGGGTAGGAAAAAAAGAAGAGAAAACGGAGAGGTTGGTGCGGAAGGAAGGAGCTTGGTTGAAAAAGAGTGATAGCTCTAAAGAAGGAGAGAAGGATGGGTATCGAAACTAAGAAAAGCCGAGAAAAAGTGAACAAATGTCCCGCAAATGCCCCGCGGAAGCTTACGGTATTATGGATTCGTCGATTGTGAGGCTGGGAGATTGCTTTTTATCAAATCTGGTAGTCGCGGGCTCAGAGTAAAAATAAATAAGTGCAAATTTAGGTATCCGCACATAATACGGAGATTGCAATGGTAAAATACGAGACCACAAATTGATATGATAGGCTGACTGCGACTACGGCGTTTTTGATTGGCCGTTGCATATTTCGACCGGAAATTCTTTCCATCGCTTTTAATGCTCATGCAGAGAAAGAAGAATCAAGATTTTAATAAAATACGATTTTAAGTTTTTCTATAGCTAACTTTTTCCATTTCCTTTGGCGATATTGAAATTGGGATTCCAATTCCGGCCTCGATAGTTGCACAGTCACTTTGAGCGCGTTTGTATATTTTTTAATGTGACGTTTTGGGTGGAGGATAGCGCACTACAGCTCTTTTTTTACGATTTTTGTGGCCTTCTTTGAGTAAATCACTTTGATAAACTAGAATTCTCCAAGATGATATATCCAAGACGGAGTATATCTTTAAGAGTCTGGTGCCAGCTCATTGCTGAAAAACTACTCGAATGTGGTCATTCAAACAAACCCGAAATCACAACAGGATAAAGAACTTGGTACACAGAAAGGTAAGACGAGTAATGATAAAAGTAGAATGCCTCTCATGTAGCTCTTCGCTTATTGGATGAAATAAAAAAAACCGCGAAAATTGCCATCCACTTATCATGACTGGGTGACATCATAACAGTACTTTATGACTTAGTTGCTTGTTCTGAGAAAACTACTAATTGAGGAAAAGAGTCACTCGCAAGAGTGACTCAACAACAACAGAGCATACAACAACAATCCAAGCAAAAGGTGACGGAATAGCAGAGAAACGGTGATCTGCTCGGCATGAGTTCGCGACGTCAAAAATTTATCCGCTAAGGGATTAAGACAGCCATCGTCACGAATAGATTAAGAAGCATGAGATTGATGGAAATACAATAAAATAAGGGACTTTTTATCATCGAATTTCTATCAAAATCGAAATTGAAAGAAAACTGGAGAATGAGTCAATCGTCGGATACAGTTCGGAGTCACATTCCCATTTTTACCAATGGGCTATGCTGGCGATACTGCGAGCCACATCGATGGCTACGTTCAAACAACACGTATCTCAAAAATAGAAACTTTTCAGGAGAGCAAAAAAAAACGATTATTTTTTTTTAACTTGTACACTGTAATTAAAAACCAAAAGTTCATAAAACTGAAAAAGAAGCATTCATTGGCAAACAAAGAGTTGATTTTTGCTTGTATTTTACTTTTTTAATGTTATTAAACTTTGCTTTAGATACCTGTCTCAAACCGGCCGAATTTGAGATCCGTGTTGTTAGAACTTAGCCATCGATATGCTCACATATCCATTCGTTACTTCCCTTTAACCTCTAAAACGTTTATCTCCTCCATTTTGCGTGCATAGAGGCCACAAGCTTTTACGATGACCGTGCTGCTCCACTTCAGTCAAATAAGTTTTTTTGGCGTAAAAAGGGTGATGTGTCGGGCAGGTTTTCTGCCAGGAATATGAGAGAGCACTCAGCGAGAATGCGAGCGAACGTAGGACAGCAGTGAGACACGGATTGCGGCACGCGCTCGCCAAACTCACGTCGCTTACTTTTATCGCTTGAACAGATTCCATTTTCACGCCGCGTTGACACAGATCTAACATGCCTCACATCGGCAGCCCAGAGTAGACATAAAAAGCATGCGGGTATATTCGAATCAAATGTTTTTAACTTTATACATATGAAGTCATCATCATCGGTAAAATTTGTAAAATTGTGGAAAACAGTACGCTAACTTAATTCCTAATATTTCTATTTTATTACTAATTTCAGGATCAATTATTTTGTTTCGCCCGATTAGAATCAAGCTATTCAATACATAATAACATATCGATGTCTAAGTTCTAACAACAAGTATCTCAAAAACAGCAGATTTTCAGGAGAGCAAAAAAAGATTAATATTTGTTACTTGCACGCTGAAATTAAAAACCAAAAGTTCATAAATATTGAAAAAGAAGCATTCATTTGCAAACAGATAGTTGCTTTATGCTGGTATTTTATTTTTGAAATGTTATTGCGCTTTGTTAAAGATGCTTGTCTCAAACCGGCCGACTTTGAGATACGTGTTGTTAGAACTTAGCCATCGATATGGTTCTAAAACAAGCCCGTTAAATGGCCTAAAACATTAACATATGGTTGAAAAGACGGATTTCATGGCATTTTTCAAGTCAAAGCGCGTTAGGTAATCTGCAGTAGGATTAAATATTCATTCCGAAAATTCAAAATAAAGTTTAAATAACTCCTTAGTAATAAAAAACATAGGAAAGCGGTCAAAACCAATGCTACTGCCTATTTTTCTTTTATTAAGGAAATTTGCAACATCCCTACTAAATAAAATCAAAACCCAACTACACATACTCAGCGAATTAGTGCATTTTAAATTATGACACCATATATATATTGGTGTTTAGAAAAAAAACACGAAATATCAGACTGAAAATATACGAGTCAAATAAATACTAAATAAAACTGGGGCATGTATGTCGAAAATCATATAAAACTATTCAGGGTGAGATGAGGATGCACCTTTCCATTATAAAAGAATGAAAAGCAAAATTTCCTTTTTTTTAATGAAGCCTCTTTCAGAGTTTCCGTCTGAGTGTCACTCTTCACGAACTCAGGAAAGATAGCTGTGCCGCCGGAATGTTTGGATCATATGAGTTCCGCCCTCTTTATTCTCCGTTGCGGAACTACTTTTCCTATCAATGACCTTATTCTGGACACAAAATTGTTATATACGCCCTCGTTTTGGCTACTTTTGGAGGCATACGAAAGGAAAACAGACAGCATTCGACTAATAAAATAGGCACATCAAATCAATCGTCGAGTTTCTTTAGGCCGATGAAAAGGGTATGATAATAGTATTAGATGGGATATCCACACAAAGCACCTTGACCTCATGGATTTGAATCCAAGAGTCTTTAGTTAAGAAAATAAGATAACCATGATGGGCCTAACAAACTCGCTACTAAACATGTTGCAACAATAATGAGCAGGTACATTTACAAAAAGGAACACCGAGCACTCAATGAAGACGGTAATTAAATAAAAAATAACGGAATTCGACCGTTTTAATTCATTAATTGAAGAAAAAACGTAAGAGCAGTTAATGGATCCGACCTTTTCACTTAACAACAAGGTTAACTTTTTTAAGAGCTGCTTGCAAAAGATTCAAGTTCAAACATCCAAACCAATTAGGGACGACGAGTGTTTGCACCAGTTGAGGGAAACTCTCATTTCCAGGCTTACTTTCCGATTCGAAAGGCATTCCTCTCCTCTCTTCCCCCCCATCGAGACACTCACACAAAAAAGACGCAAGCAGCGGCGCAGAGATTATTAAAATGCTTCGAAGGCGGATTAAGAAGTTCCTCGAGTTTAAAAGAGCTTCCAATCTTCCGCAAGACGTTGAACCGTGAAAGTATTGAATATTTTTCCACTGCAACTATTCCACTTCTTGGAGCGGAAATATTTGTGATGTGACAAACTATTTAAGAGCTACTCAGGGCATGTGAGAAACGCATTACGATTGAAAATTGATATTAAGCAAGTATTTTAGTCTTCATTTATTTACGCCTTCTTTGATCGGGCGTCTTTAGTGACCCAATAAATCATAAATATAAGTTTCAGTTTACACTACTGTTTAATTTCAAAGTAATTGGGGAAAACATCCACTCCACGGACTCAATACAGTTTTTAATTATGAAGTCGTAATCACTAAGAAGAAATCAATGTCGTCATGTTCCCACTTCAGTTAAAAACTTCTCCCATTTAATAAATTAGCGGTACATTTGCATAAAATAAAGCCAATTTCTAATGAAATGAACATTTGCCACAGAATTGAAGGTAAGGAGAATAAAAAAAACAATCTATCACCAGTTAACAGGGAAAAATCTAATACGAAGAATACCATATTTCAGGAGATATTACAAGGAAAAATGCTAAACTCTTCAAAATTGATGAGGTATATCTTAAAAATATTTAAGCAGCAGGTGAACTTAGGATTTTTTACAAACAGACTGATCAATTCTATTATTCATTAGAAATTATCAGCCTCCTCAAAAATATATCTCGTGCTACTGCCACAATAAAATTAAATACTTAGAAAATTAATCTCAAATTCCTAAAGCTATGAAAGTGAATAGAAAAAGTAAAGTCAAATGGTGAGAAATACACTACTGAAATAAAAGACCTTTTCGTCCTATCTCAAAATTCTGTATAAATTCAAATGTTACCCAATGGAGACTGCAACGCATGAAATAATGAAAATAATAACTTACGAGGATAAAAAGGTAAGAGATAAGGAGGTTAAAAAAGACCCTTAGAAATCATTTTTCAAGACGCGCTTATCCCATAACAGCGATCCCGTAACAATCCCACAAGGTGATAAAATTGACGAGAGTGTATACTTTGCTTCTAAAGTCATTGAAGACATTACTCGAAAATTTCGATGAAAATAAGAATAAAAAATCTTTATTCCCATACCAACGAAAGCAGAAATAAATTGGCCAAAATTTTGGGTTTTCTAACAAGTTAACAACTTTATGTACACTAAAATCCATGCCCTTGACAGGGGGAATCCACCAAGGCGAGATTCGAACCCGCGACCGTTAGACGACTGGCTAGTACTTTACTCCGCCGCCTCCGAGTCGGTCAATGCATTAATATAAATAATTGCAAATATATCAAACACTACACGGAATTGGAAAGATTAGAAAACAATCGATAACTATGCACATTAGTTAGGTGCTAAAATGATTGAGAAAATAAATTTACACGAAGTGTAAAACAAAAAAGAAACAAGTATGGTTTTAGGCCAATTGAAATCTACAGATAACGAAAAATGCATGGCTTTAAACCCAATAAAAGCGCATCAAACGTCGCTTAGTAAATGAATGGATTCCTTTCACAGAGGTATCCATAACAGCTCACTTACATCATTCAAGGGAGGTGGAAGGGTTCTTTCCGAGGTCTGACAAGGACGAACAACAACGGAGCCTGGAGACTGCTGCAGGTGACAGCAAGAGTGCTCTCTCAGCATTAAGGAAGAGGAAGTGGGACCTTAGACCTCGCCCATTAACTGGATATTTAGGATGAAATGCGAAGGATGGACATTGAAGGGATACATATACATAATCCGCGAGGGGATGTGGTATGATAGTTCAGTCCAGTTCACGTTGATTTAACCTACACCAACTTATTATGAAATTAATCTTCACGAAAAATAATCCAGCAGTTATAATTTGTTAATGAATAAGAGAGAATTTATTTATTGTACTCGAGAATGACCTGACGGTCGATACGCGTCGTGCTTGTGAAATAAATTTGTGGAATATTGCCATCTCTCTTATTCAGTAATCAGGACGTCATTCCATTATATCTCGCCTGCCTCAGTAAAAATTAAGTCGATATGAGTAAATAATGATAAAGTCCTAAGAAGAATAGTAGAGAGGCGAAGCCTCATGAAAACCTTGAAAAGAAGACAGAACAACCTTATAGGCCATATCTTGAGACAACATAGCCTGATGAAGATATCAAGGGTCAAGTGGAGAGCTCCGTCAAATCAATCTTAGAATTGTCGACAAAAGATAATGATAGTTTATCTACCGCATCAATCGTGCAATGTATATCAATAGACACTGATTTACAAATTTCTATCGGCTCGAATCGAGAGGATAAAATTTCTTCTACTTATGACAACACCAAGTCAAGTCAAAAATAGCTTAACGTGTTGTGAACTGGTGGAAAAACTTCTTAAAGTCGTTAAAAGTTACACCAAGTTACGTCAAGTGAAGAGTTCGTAAACGAGGTTTAGAAGGACGTATTACTGACGCATGACCGATCTGATTTTCCGGCACATTACACATGACAAACGTTCCGCTTCATCCTGAAATTTACAGGGTACCCAAAGACGACAGATACCCTAATCAAATTTTCAGTACCTCAAAATTTGGAAATTTTGCTTAAGAGAAAGTCCTGAGGAAAACGCATTAATATTTGAGACAGAGGTAATTTATTGACGCGCATTGTCTTTTTGTAATAAAAATTTATCATATATATTATCATGTTATCATTATTCATATGAATTTTTGATACAGTAATTTGTTTTGCTGCGGAAAGTCTGTGTTTTACGTGTAAATCAGGAGCGGATCCAGAGAGGGACGAGAGTGGCTATATCCCCTCTTGGATATCCAATTTGTACTAGATAAAATTGTTATTTTGTTCTGACTGCTACTACTGCTGGAGGGCTATCCCCCCCTCCATGCCCTCACCTTCGCACCCTCCTTGTCCCTATTCTGGATCCGGTACTGTGTTCATTTAATAGGAATTAACACTTGAAATTATTTAAAATATAAGAAATAGAAGGAAATAAGATAAGAAATCCCGTAAATCTCTCAGCTGAATCTTCGCCAGACCGCGAGAGCCTACAAAAGGAATAAGAAATAGTAAATTTTTAATAACTTTATGATCCCTGAAAATTTCACCATGACAGCGTAATATACAAACAATTAATGCGTGATGTAACCAGACCGGTCGAGAAGAGGGGGTGCTTCGTCTTCTTAAGGTTCGGGATGGAAAAGGGTGGCGCTTAGGGACACCAGAGGGATGCGATGTATTCTTTAAAAAGGTTAAGGGTTCGGGAAATGGAATATCCAATAACGATAACGCTTCCTCGGAAGAAGATTTCGTCGTGAAAATTTAAACGCGGCCGAAAATAGAAAACTGACTGCAAGGGGGATGGGTGGGATGATCAGAGTGGGCGAAGGAACAGGGGGGGCAGGGGGGAGTAGAGGGGGTAAGGAGGTGGGGGAGACACCAAGTGGAGAGGGCTCAACGTCCTCCTTCATTACTTACTTCCCACTTCCTTCGTCCTTGATCACTAATTCAAAGCCCTCTCCCATCTCTGCCACCTTCCCTTTCCCCACTCATCAAAAAGACCTTCCCTCACGCATACCCCACCAAACGGGAGCGGGAAAAAGCGAAATCAACCCCGGACCCCAAAAATCGAGAAAAACATTTTTCTGCGCCAAGTACTTAGAAAATGAGTCATACAGGGTTTGTCCGGAAAGTAATAGGACTGAGTCGATTTAAAAAAAAATTATTGAGCCAATCGTTACAATTCTTTAAAAACTTTCAAAATAGGCTCCTTCTGCGTTGATGCATTGCTGCCAGCGCAATTTCCAAGCATTGAAGGCGTCAAGGAAGGCATTCATCGGAATAGCCTTGAGAGCCGAGGTGCATGCTACTTGGATCCCCTCTGTCGTCTCAAAATGCTTGCCTTTCATCGGCCATTTCAGGCAAGGAAACAAAAAAATGTGCGGAGGGCCACATCTGGGCTGTAGGGCAGTTGCAGAAGCGTTGGGATGCCGGCCTAGGTTAGGTAGCTGTTCACAAGAAAGGCGATGTGAGCCGCAATTTCTGGTCATCAGTGAGCACTTTTGGGACCATCTTCGCGCACACCTTGCGCATGTTCAAATGCTCTGTCACAATGTCATGAACCACAGATTTTGATAAATTTAACATCTGGGCAATTAAACGAATACTTAGTCGACGGTCTGAGTTCAAAACTTTGCGCACACGAGTCACATTGTCGGTGTTTTTCGAAGTCGCAGGTCTTCCAGCACGGTCTCCATCAGCGACCTCTTCCCGGCCCTACAAAAAGGCCTGATGCCACCGAAACACACCACTTCTTGCTAAACCAACATCTGGGTAAGCCTGCTTGATCATATCAAACGTCTCTGTCGCAGATTTACCGAGTTTCACACAGAATTTAATCGCGTACCTCTGCTCTGACGAACGCTGCATTTTCGGCTTGCACCACTCAAAGAAACACGTCGGGCAAAAATGAAAATCAGTGCTATTACTTTCCGGACAAACCCTGTACATTTCAAATTTCGGTGAATAAAGTTGTAGAATTGTCCTTGGAGTATGAATATCTTTTTCATTAATTTAAAAAAAGTGTAAAGCCGTTTCCTATATTTTTTTTCGTTTTCAAGGCTTTTACCAGGTGCATTCAATTTCTAAGGTCTCCGGATTTTTGCTGCTATTGCCTAAGTGATTAACCAGTGGTCAAGACACTCCTAAAGAAGACCACGGAATATTGGTGACCATGTTGTGAAAAATGTGCATGCCTGCAAGGAAATTACACCAAGAAGTAACGCCATTTCTATTGTATTCTGGTGAGTAGCTAGTCACAAAGGCCTTGGAATGTGAATGCTCCTCTTATACAAAGTTGTTCATATGCACCATAGCTGATTGCGTTAAACCCTTGAAAATTGAGCATGTCAAAATAGTTCAAGAAGAAAACTCATCATATTAAATTTGCTGAGCGGAAGAGAGAAGATTTAAATGGCCAGTCTCGTCCAAAGTAAAAATGGCTGGTACTTCGTAGGCATAAATTAATCCCCTAAAAACGGTGAGATTAGTTTCTCCCAGGAAATAGTACTTATGAAGAGAGACTCACATATTCCAAATGTGGTTAGATACTAAAATTTGCAGTTGAGGAAAGATTCTTACTTTCAGTCACTCAATATATATATATATATATACTTCAAACGTAGTTAAATGTACTGAATTTTCCTCCTTACTACTTTTTAAATGCGCGTCGTACAGGGAAAACTCTATTTGCACCCCTTAAATTTAGATTTTCCCTCATTTTATCCACATTTCATCAGGTTCCTGCCGATGCCTCATATGAAATACAATTCCTCTATTCACCATTTTCTTTTAATTAGGCTATTCTTAAGTGGTCCCTGCAAAGATGAAAATTAGTTGTTTCAGTGATTATGGATGAACAGCCTAATGCACCTAGCTCTCTCTGGTTAGCCTCTAATAGGCAAAAGTGGCAAGATAATTTGAAAAATGGATCAATTTTCAAATGGAAGAACTAAAACTCGTGCACCTATGTACATGCTGCAACTAGTCTCCAGAGAATCCGGCAATAGGGCAAATATGCGGCCAATCCGAGCGCTTGGTTCAAAGTATCAGCAATTATCAGACTACTAGTAGAAAAGTAACGAGATCTCATACAGTTGTTTCAACTTATTTACCTCGTGAAAATCCTAGTTTTCCTCCCTCTTTTCGCTTGAAGTGTACTTTTCATAAAATTGCATTGATAAATGAATCTTATGACCCTAGGCTTGTCATTATCACTCATTCTAGATTCACTCATTAGGGGAAGGAGGGAAGATCCACGGGACTAAGGAGTGCCGCGAGAATCAAGAAACGCGTGGCGCGCCTGGCGGCAGGCAAGCGGGATACGTGCGGTGGGCACCTTTTGAGGCAGCGTTTCGGCATGAAGGAGTCGAGATACAACTAAACGGTTGAAAATTTTGTTCAAAGGGCTCTAAAGTATCATGTATACTTAAGAAAACGTTTTATCTGGATCGAAAAACTCAGCATTCAAAATAGCCCCTATAGGCGCCTCAGGCACGGCTATCCGACGTCAGACGAACCGGAAACTTTTTTATAATTTTTTTCTCACCATTTCGCAAATTTTGACTCCATGAATTTTCAAATCGGAGCATTTTGTAAATAAAAAAGCGCCGGCCTATTGGTACGTGTTGAAGCTAGTCTGCGATAGCAGGAAGTCTCCTTCCCCTTAAAACTGACGCCTTGATCCGCCTCTTACTTTCCCGCCAATGCCTCACACGCCCACCTTCTTCTTACTCTCCATGCATTCCACTTTTCTATAATAATCTTTCCCATCTTTTCCTCTCATCCTTCAATCCTTGATAAAATGCGCCCCATCATTCTCCTCCACTCACTCATTCATTCACACTCTTTTCAATCCGCTCCCACATCAACGACAGTTGCGATGCTCATGGAGAGGGGAGACATTGTCACTACTCAGAGTAGCACGATGAATTTCATAAAGGCTTTAATCTTACAAGCATTTATAAACAGGACCTTTTTAAAAGCAGGATGCTTTTTGGAAATTCATGCGAGAGTCATAAAATTTCTCAAGTTATCAAATAATTAATTTTCACTTGCGATACATTTCCACAAAGTTACTCCTGAAATAATCTATTTTTGGGGTAATATTTAGACTTGAAAAGTAGGAGAATTCTGAGAAATGGCGTTTCCTTTCATCTAAGTTCAAGTAATTTACCATGAATTGACTCTGAGAAAATTGGCTGAAAAGAAAAATAACCATCTATTATATAGTTAGCGGAATAATAATGCCACAAGTATGCCCGACTGACTGAAGAATGGAGCGTAATTTTGAAAAATTGAGCGAGACAGCATGCTAAAATAAAAACTCTACGGCGCGTAACATATCATAAATGCTGTTCTGCAACAGAAGTCAGAGCCTTGAACTGCATTTACCAGCACTAAATAAAATCAGCATAAAATTAAAAGAAAAGCATTGCGGCGCTAAAATATTGTTCAACAAAGTGGGGTATAAAATAAGAAATTAACACTTAATAAAATAAAATAAAAATTATTTTTTTTAGGGGATTAGGAGGTACTCACTTAGCGATATATATATTGAAAATAAAACAACTTATTCTCCAAAAAATCTATTGATAAGGATAAAATAAGCCGAAAAAATGAATGCTCTATTTCTGCTTGACTGCACTTAATAAAAACAAGATAGATTTCGAGAGAATTAACACCCTTCATGACGCGACATCTCTCTAAAATTTAATTACGATTACAACAAAACGAGATTCACTCGAGACAATTTGGATACGAACTTCCATTTTAACCTGGCTCATCATTAGTTTCTCTTTTCCAACTTCACACCACATTACGAAAATACAGATAAGTAAACTATCTTTGATGACAGGTCGAACGGGCTTCAATAGCTTTCTTTTCAAATCTGCCACGCCTTTGTGCTCGGCCTCCGAATGCGGCTTGAAGAGTAGTCCGTCTCATGTCAGTTTGATTGATAAGAATTTTCACGGTTGGCTTTAATAAAAGGAGCTATTTTTCCGTAACTTCGATTTATATGAATGGGTTTTCCATTAAAAATAGACGAGCCTCATCACCGGACAAATCAAAAGATGAAAGGGCGTATTCTCTCGACTGCAAGCAAGGGACTCGGATCAAAAGGTGACTGATGATATTCACTCCAGAGATTGATTAAAAGACTCCGTAAAATGCGTGCGAAGGAATAGAACGATAAAAGGATAGAACGATAGGCGATAGAAGAAACGAACGATAGAAATAAAGGAATAGAACGATTAAAAAAGCACAGTAACATCACTGAAAACTTTCCGAATTTGATCGTTTAAAAAAACAATATGTTCCAGATAATAAGTTAAGTCAAATTAATACTCAGGCTTTCACGATTTTCAATGCGAGAAAAATGCAAATTCTAACTCGCGAGATATACTTACAAAATAACTTAAAGATTTTTTACACACCGATTAGAGCTAATATTATGAAAACATGAACAGAAATAGATATTCGTTAAACATATTTAGGAACTAATATATTTTAAATTTAAACTTTGGCACCTAAAACCAGAGGCATGACCACAGCATAATTTCAAATTAAAATGAAAATATTTTTTGCATAATAGACGATTATAAAAGCAAAAATGCCATTAACTGAACATATATTCAAGGATAATGCCTCCAAACTTTGAGCCTATCAATGAATATCTCGTGAGCCTCAACTAAAAAATAAATTGATGGATACCGTTCCGAAGGAAAGCATCCTTTGCGTAAGAAAGTGGCAGATTATGTATCCAGTTCCAAACGGATTCACCACTGCGCGGAGGAAAATCATTCATGCAGTTGGAGGATTAATCGCTCTATTTTCAGATGGATACGCGTAAATGTTCAAATACCCTTTGAGCAATGGAAAAACCAATGCTTTCAATCGTTTAACAAAACGCCTCATAGAAAACGATTACCAATTCTTACGAAGATGGTAAGAGCTGGCGGTAAAGGCAATGCAATCGTGGTGAGGCTGACACATGGAGGCCGGGATTACTTGAATCACGTGGGCGAGAAATATAATTTTTTTTTCAACGGTGGTTCGACGCGCACGTGTGTTTTGGGAGACCCGAAGCATTTTAGAACCGACCGTGTAGGCGTTGGAGACATACGTGGGAGGGATGGGCGTAGGTACCTTGCTCGTATAAGAGCGATTTCCGAAATGATTAAGGAAACCGTTCAAACTGAAGTATGGGTGACAGTGAGATGAATACATGGCACGTATGATCAAAGCCGCCTAATCTTCTTCTATTCGACGGAAAACATGGTGCTGGGACAATACGATGGAGATCAAATATTAAAAGAAGAACATCACTTAAAATAGAGGAATATGTACAGAAATAGAAAGTAAAACAGGACAATTTGACAAAAGCTGAAATAAAAATTTGACTGAAGACTTCAAATCCATAAAATATCGGAAAAATAATATTAGGATGATGCATATTACATCAATAATTGATAAATACCCAATTATAAAATTATACGCAAGGAAAAACATTTTCATGAATAAAGAAAAATACATAACCTTTATCAAAACTATTACGTAAGAGTTACAAACAAAGCATTTTAATAGTGTCTCCCTTGTACAGATTTTATACTCTTCTGTAATTAATTCATCGTATACTTAATTTTATATTGTCGTAAGTGACAATTTCTATTAGGTGCAAATATAATAACGAGAGAAAATAATAGCCACGAATTATTTCACTAAAAATAAAATAAATTCCTCTAAAATGGTTTTAAGTGTAACTTGTACTGGGATACCATGATTCTCCTTTCAATAAATGGCTGCCGAGCTATTCAAAACAATCTTAAGTAGTGTAATTCTCCTAACTTCACTTACATTGTAGCCTTTGAAAACTATATCAACTGTACATAAGTCACCAAAGCCACAAAGTAGTTTCCAATGTAAATACGAATACGTATTTTCATAAACACGTTAAACGTATGACGTAATGAACCACTAGAAAAACCTTACCTTGGATCTACACGTAGAAATTATCTAGCACTTACGAAAGAAATGACGAATTTAGATGATGATACGAACAAGTTTCCCTATGGCAGTGAGACATGGACAATGGCAAAAAGCAGAGAAAACTCTGAGATGAGTTCCCCCCAAGGAATGATGTACACCAGGGTTCCCACTCCAACTACATTATAAAATTCACGGTTTTTTTCAGGTTTTCACGGTTTAAATGTCATCAAATTCACGGTTTGTAGATAGGGAATTTTAGGCAGAAATATTGATCACGTAACAATCGTCGGCCGCATGTTAACTAAAATTGTAACAAACGCAACAGATGCCTTGAATGCAAACGCAGCAATGACAGTGCTATCTATCATGACGTCACCTATCGTTAGCAAAATTCAGGTCCGGCGAAAGGGTGTGAGTGGGAAAATGGAGAGAGCAGGGTGGCAGGGAAGTGAAGAAGTGCCTGATTTTTTGCCAGGATTAATGTCTTCCAATTGCATGCTTAAGGTCAATGTGCTGTCATGGCACACACGGACCAATTAATAGTTGCGCTTTCGAATACACGTGTGCAGCTAAATGCGTGGACAGTATCTGCACGTGACTCGCCCTTGAAAATGTTTTAAATATCGTTTTTTTTTTTCTTTTAACCCGTCTATCTTTGTTCTTCAATCAAGTTTGATAGATTTGTAAGGTTCTATGACGAAATTCACGGCTATTTCCCGTTTTTTTCACGATAGACGAAATTCACGGCTTATTCACGGTTTTAAGGTTTTCACGGTTGAGTGGGAACCCTGGTATACCGAATGGATCGACAGCGTGAGTACTGAGGTAGTCCTGACAAATGTGCGAGAAAACAGGTCTCCTGGCAGTTCAAGGAAGAAGACGGGGAAACTAACGGCCAAATCATGAGGCCAGTGGCGTAGCGAGGGGGGAGTTCTGGGGGTTCCGCACCACTCCCCCCCGAAATATAAAAACACAATTACATTCCTTCACGAAAGAACACAAAATATTGAAAAATCATGATTTTACTAAAGATTCCTTTGACAAATAATTTTTTTTCGATCGTGAAAAGTGCTAAAATTAGTTTAAAACCTTCTACTTAGTACCGTGTTTTTAAAACATTCTCCCCTTGGAACCCTCCCTCGGAACGAAATTCCTGGCTCTCCCACTGCATGAGGCATGATGGTCTAATGAGGACAAAAGTCGAGGGAAAACAGGACAAAAAAGGAAAGCCTAGTACGAGATGCATAGATCAATTGATTGAGGATGTTAAGGAAACGATATACATTGACATGAATATTATGTAACAGACAGTTGTATGTTATGAAAATTAAGAGAGATTCGTCGTATCATTCCCAGGATTGTAGGCCTATGAAGATGGCGAATGTGAATAAGGACACACAATAAATACAGCGAATAAATAATAACGGCGCAATAAACCGATTCTCGGATTAATGACTCACAAACGGCTTGCACGTGCGTTTCGGGTCCAGCCGCTAGTGGGCGTCGCGAACGGAGGCGGAAACAACACCACGTGCGTGTCGCTATAACAGCGATTTCTCTTCAAAAAGAAGAAAAGAGAGCAGATCTCTGGTCCCTCGGGATCAGAGAAAGAAGCAGAAAAAATGGAGGGAGAGTGCAGCGGGGCTGATGACGCACGCGGCCATGAACTTTTTAACATTAGAACACGGGAGCGATCATTTTGACCGCAGTTGAGATCTCAAATGGCCACCTGCACCTTATTTCGCTTCGTCAAAGAGTACCCTCCGGTGACTTTCCCTTTACTCATAACGAAATAGGGTGGTTTCCTATTATCTTTTTATTGCCTAAATCGAAAGATTATTACTCCTGGAGTACGCATTTCACGCTATTAGATTTTTAAATGACGATATCTATTTTTCGCGATTATATGAAAAGTGAAAATTTTCAAGCGCGCGAAAACGCGACGGCTAAGTATGAATGCCGGGAAAACTCCCGAGTGACGTCGTACTGGTTCCCGCTGCCGCAAGTGAGGTGACCTTGGGGCGAGGCTCTGAGCGCTGATACAACGCAGGATGCTAGCAGGTAGCAGAGTACCATGCTAGCTGGTAGCGCTTGGCTTAAATAAGGATTATTAATACCTTATCAAACGAGGAAAACTTTCCGACCTTAGCCAGTTTTAATAGGTGATTATTAAGACATGATTCCCTGAGCTCTGTGCCTCATGCATGCATTGGTAACCTAAGACGATGTAAAACTCCTATCTACTCGTAGAAATTAGGTCCCTGTGACGTCACGTGGAGTGGCATCGCATGGGCTCCAATCTGGCCTCTTTCTAATGAGGATAAAATTGGCCCTTGCCATTAGTCTAAACCGGCATTTCTAAAATCAAATAATTTGTATACTATGAATACAGTAATGGTGGGTAACGAATCGCAATCAATGCCTTTCGTTTTCTTTGATGAAGGAAACTACCCTATTATTAAGGTGAGTTCAGAATGAGTCAATCAGTTTGTCTAATAAAATTAACTCTACCTACAACGCCTTAGCGATCAAATGAACCGCAGATGCAACACGGTAAGTATACCGATTTAGATTTTGCTATAATTTATCTTTCGCGGTGTTTAAATATTATATTTGATAGGCAATAGTCATCTTATAGGCACATATTAGTAGTCGTTTTAGTTTACGGATTTTATTAATAATAGCATTACATGGCGTTTCAGGAGGAATCTATATTACTTCAGGAGGTGGCAGAGAAAAAAAAAACAATTAATATGAAAATGGGTAAGATTGAGCAATCGTATTGCTGATGCTCGCTCAAAGCTCCCGTTTAATGAAGCTTAGAGATTAATTGTTTCAGACAATTGTAATCACACAATTTTGTCCAACAGTAACTATTCAATTTCCTTAAAAATCCTGAGTATTTTATAAAATGTCGAAAAAGACTGGATAACAAAAAAACTGCTTTCATGGTAACTGCAAAGTGCACTGAAAAAATGCTTTCGTTGCCATAGCTCAGTAACTAAAGACTAAGGCGACCCCATGTTTATGGACAAAAAATGCTTAAATTTGTCTCCCCTACCTGGAGTATTGCAGATAACTCCTGAAACACCCTGTATACCCCTAAGGCTTTATTTATACTCAGAGGATTGGGGATGTATATTCCACCATTTTTTTAGCCGAGCACACTAAGCCTTTTTTCGTGTGCTTTATGATGATTTTGGTTGATTTTACGGTGATGCATATTAAAGAGGAGGGAAAGAATCTGAGAAGCATAGGGAGCGTGCAGTAGAGCCGATGTCGTGGGGCCAAGGTCTTTTGAGGCCGTTTTAACGGTCGAGAAGAGATGCGAGCTCAAAGCCGGGGGAGTGTCCTAATAAGGAGTGGCAGCAGATGAAAGCGATGGCGGGTGCCCAAAAAGACAAAGATCCTTTCTTCTCACTTCCACCAGATGGCCAAATGTTAATTGATTGTCATTAAGGAGATGAATGAGGCATAGAACTAGTTTAATTCTCTCCAGGAAGACCTAAACAATGGCAAAATTGTGAAGGCGGAGCACTCTCGAAGAAATAAACAAAAAAAGGACAAATAACAGGAAATCTATTATTTCCATATAAACACTGGGCAACAATGGCTAAAGTAACAGAAATATTCAAATGAATAAAACTGTAAAAATAAAAAGTGAAAAAAGTAAAATGTTTCATTAGAATTAATTTTCTTTGTTTTTATAGGAGTCTGTGGTGATAGCATATTTTCTTGAAATATTTTCCCCTCGCTTTACATGATTTGTTTACCTATTCATTTGAAAACTTTGCCTTGTAAGAAAACTTAATGAAGTAAATAACGATAGAGCTTAAGAACTGCAGAAAGAGTGACTTAAAATCGGTGAAAAAACTATTAGGAATAATAGAATAAAAATAAATAATCTCAGAAATAAAGGACACGCGAAAGGGGATCTCTAACTGCTACCAGCCATTGGAAAAGAATTGGTAACTTTTTCAATCAAAGAGCGATAAAGTTCGAAAAGCCAAAGTCATTACAAAAATTGAAATAATAATTTAATTTTTCGGAGTAAAAATGGCTTTTTGGGATGGAGGGCATTATCAGTATTCCCATAAAGTTCTCCAATGGAATTTCATTATTTTAATGAAAACGTAAATAATAATAATAAAATAAATTTACCTGCTAGTTTCGTAGTACAATCTCAAATCTCAGTTTGCAAAAAAATGCAACGTAAATATATGCGTAGTATTTCCTCCTCGTGATAATTTGAACTCTTTCCCATGCGTTATAAAATAGTTGTTAATAAAACACACACTTCCATTTCAAGTATTTTGCAATTCCTTTTAAGTACGCGATATTGATGCACGATAGAAATAATAGCTTCTATAATTGTGGAAATGCAAATTTGACATCGGTGCGAGTGAGTGACCGTAAATGACTTCAATGAACGTTACAGGTATATTTAGCCATAGACTCTCCACCAATGTTATGGATTAAAGTTATCACGCATAAAGATTTTTTTTATTCTAAAAATTCACACTTACAATTTGCCTCCAGATTTGAGCTTCTTTAACGTGTTTAAAATGGTGACAGATCGTAGTTTCATTACTTATATATTTAACTCCACGATAAAATGAAGACGTGTGAAACCTTTTCATTTATCAAACGCGAATATTAAATTCGACTTATCTTCCAAAACTAAATTTCATAATCAGTCAAACAGTGCTCCAGTACCACTGAAACTGAAACAGATACCACTGAATTCATCATCAACGAGGATTGAGGTTCCAATGCTCAAAACCACTTCCGTGAAACGGTTACGCCCACATGACATTCATTCCAAGTCCATATTTATGTTTCGCTCCATCGAGCAGCAAAACAAGTTTTTCTGTTTAAAATCAATTTAAACCAGAGCAATTTTACCGGAAAAAATACGCGCCATCAATAATAATGGTCGAAGAGAAATTTAAAATAAACCTAGGAATGGTAATAAACTAGTGACCTATATACGTGGAACTTGCCCGCAACAATAAAATGTTTGGCAACACCATCGATGTAGAATCTCCAAGAAAATTTCTTAAAAATAATACAAAATGCCTGTTTATTTGATGTACGGGCACATAATTCCATTTGCACAACTTATTATACATGTAAGTCAACTGAATGTGAGTTCTTGGTAACAGATACAATATGGATTCCTGATTTTAATGATTTCATTACGGAACTCAACAAGCACCTAAAATATAATCCTTATCTTCTGAAAGTAATCTTTCCTTTCTGAATTGTTATCCCGCATTGTAAATCTCCAATCAATTGTGGATGACACGCTTGTGAATCTTTTGCTTGTGGCACGTTATTGGTTCGGAACGTCTGCCAGTGAAGTAAAATTTCCTTGACTAGGTAAGGAATTATGCTTGAATTAACTTCAGCGGGAAAAAATAATAACTTTGAGAAAGTAAAAGCTAAATAGAAAGTGTGGCAGTACTATGGATGTAGCTTCTTCTATAACCTTAGAAGGCTTGTATTCCAAAACCGCAAATAATAAGGGGTACGCGAGTAACTGGCAAATTATGAGCTCTAGATCACTCATGCATTTCATAGTAAATTTTTCTAAAGTAATTAATATAAATATACATTAACTTTAGCCGTCATCAACTGGAAATAATTTTAAACATTCTAATCCCTGAGTAAGATTCTCGTGCACTGATATAAAAAAATGTTAACAACAGGTTCTATAATTATCCTAATTGCAGAACTGTGGAGGAAAATTGCAGTAATCTGTAGTTCCTTGAATAAATACTAGTTGGAGCTTGTAATTGTAAATAATACTGAAAATGAACACCGTTATCTTTTCAGACACATCACCCATCTCTGCAGGTGATGCAATTGATAATACACTTGACGTCATCAAAGACCCCATTACCAAGAAGCCGGAGGGCTGCCAGGATGGAAATAAATACATAGTTCATTTGCACTTTAATTTAAAACGATAGTGACTTTGGAAGTCTTTTAGTTACGTCCGTGGAGTATACCCGACACATGATGACGTAATTAACAAAAAGAGGCAAAAAAAACCAAAGGTGAGAGTTATACAAATTATTTTTAACTTAATCCGGGGGCCCTTAACTCGGGGGCATCTCCGCTTCCATAGCAACGGACATACGTGCCCACGCGACAGACATGCGCGCAATAAAACGTCACGCAACGGAGGATATGAGAGGGGGAAGGGTAGGAGTACGAAAGTTCAAAGTTCAAATAAAGCAAATGTCATCTCCGATACTGTGGATACTGAGCCTCAGGGGAATGGGAGTTTGAAGTATATAGAGGTTTAATCAAAACGGTGGCCAGAAAGGACGGCAAGGCCCTGGAAAAGCGAAGCGGACTAAAAATCGTGGACATTGGCGAGGAAATGCCCGCTGCCCACGTGAACTAATTTCACGCATGAAAGGACTTTTTTTTGGGTAAGCAGGCAATTCCCATTTGCTATCAGGAAAATAGAATCATAAGAGATTGGAGAACCATAGACAGAAATATCATCGGCATTGAGGAAGCTGAAGGACATTCTAAGCGAATGAAAGTTTAACTCCTGGCAAGAATATACAGCCAGAAGTAGAGAAGAATTGAATCAATGTTAATGAGGCATGGATGAAAAAGGCGCCATAAAGGAATGATAAGAAAATTTTAAAATGTGAAGCTACAACATTTAATTGAACGATGAAGTAACTTGTGAAAAAATGCCAAATTACAGCAGAGTAACGCTAAATTCTAATGAATCACGTTAAAAAGAAGGATTAATTCCGAGTAATTTTATATTTTTCTTTTGGAGGAAGTCGTGATGTTAAAAAGAAAAATATGCATGCATCAGCATGTAACACTCTAGAAACGAAAATTTACAGAAGTGTTGTTGCCATTGTTGTAGTAACTGATATAAAATACAGATGTACTTGTATGTTACCATATTAATGCGTCTTTAAAAAGACGAGACATAAAAGGCAGCAAATTTGATTAAAGAGGGAAGACAGCACCAAATAAATTAACGAATGCAGTCATTGGAATATTTAAAATAAAAGGTAGTTGAACTTTACCATAATTATTTTAATGCGTAATACGCGTTTCAGCTCAAAGCTAACACAAACGCATCGTACGCATTTAATAATAGTGGAAAGGTGCAACTTCATTTCAATGTGTCGGACTTTCACTATATCAAGCCTGAATCGGTGGAACTTATGCAGTGTTGGAAGGCGGATCATGAGGTAAAATTATAGGAATGATCACCTTACGCTGTCTGCATGAACCAAATAATGACAGTGTTTAAAGAAAAATATCCAAGGACAACGACGAATGATCTCAAGAAAAGTGCGAAAAGTTATATGAAACCTAATTAAAGGCTGATAACGCTGAAGCATAAGAAACGCCAAATGAATAGCATTTATGCACGAACTGGTAAGGATATGTCAGCATTTGATAACGTCAATTTACATGAAACCTTAACTCACTTGACTTCAGTCTTTTTAGCGTTTTCACAGCAATAATTTTAACCGAAAAGACTTTTGGCCACAAGAGACTCCCGGAATTAGTACAAATTTAAACAGGAAAATAAGGCGAATACATTAAAATTCATTTTATCAATAAATGAGTCAATCTAGAGTGAAAATTAAATGATGAGAATCATGGTGACCGAGTAAAAACAACAATCAAAACGGTAAAAATTAAAAATAAATATTCTTTGGGCTAATTGGATAATCGAGTGAGACCACTGAATACAAATTGTGTGGTACAGTGACATTCTCAAAGTTCATCGGTTCGCTTGCTTGAGAGCCATGCCAATACCTGGTACAACCATACCTTTGAAGTAGAGCGAAATAATTCCCTCCCACTGTAAACCTTAGTATGACACTTGCGGTTTCGTAAAATGACTTGTTTAGGAAATTGAAAGTATATTTAAGAAATATATCGGTATAAAATTAAAAATCACTCAGATTTTACTCTTAATTAAACCAATCTATGAAAATTGCATCAAGAATTAGCATAAAAATTACATCAAGTAGTCCTTCAATCGGTATTAAACAACTTGCCGTATTAGGGTTCAAATTTTCTTCAAGGATTCTTGAAACCTGAGATGAGAAATTTCTGCTTACTTTACCCATGTCCAACCTTCCTTTCTCCAATCCATCACGCACCAAAACCTTTGGACGGTCCCTTAATTCATTTTTCAAGGCCATTCTGAATCCCCGATGAAAAATTCTCCTGTTCTTCCCACCACGAATCACGTCCTTCGGCCTCTACATCCTCTTGATCTCATTTATGTAACCTGTCTCTCTACTTTCAAGCTAAATGAAGCACCTGCGTTTTTTTGGTCCAGAAGTTTCAGTCACTAATACAACTTTATTTCAGCAGCATTAGCTCTCCCACTTCATGTCTTTATGAAAGGAGCTCAGAGATCTCTGTAGCGTAAATTAGACGAATATCTACTAGATCAGACAAAAATACATTTCACGTAAGTTTAACGATGTCAGCTATTCCTGGCTTTACAATTTATTTAAAAAATTACGACCGATTTCGGCCATGAAGACATTATCAAGTAGGCACATAAACGGCAATCCGTTCCCTTGATAATGGCATGATGACAGAAACCGGTCGCAAATTTAAAAAAATTGAATGGTAAATTTTAAAAATTTAAGCCTAAAAGTGTTATTATAGATTATATGGAGCCCTTCTACCCTGTTCAGGCCTCTGGTTTCCATTCACATAAGTTTATTTAAACATTGAACTCCACGTTGCCTCGCATCATAAAGAAACGCCACTATATAAATATCAAAAAGTACTATATAAAAATATATTTATAATAAATATTATGCGTTCAGGGAAGTAGTAGCTTAGTGGGTAGAATCAAAGGGTTTTATTCACATCTCCGGTGAATCCTTAGATCACCCCCACAAACCAAAACTCGAATGGCAAGGTGTCAAAGGGCAAAGAACTGGCCCTGCTTACCCTAAATGAGTGAAATTGCTTCGTATGAACTCTAGCCTCACCTGTACATACCTACTTTTGGGTTGAATTACAAAGTAATTGATCTTCTCAGACTCAACTTCTACATTTATAGCCCCCTATTTGACATTCGTGAATTGATAACTTGATGTAAATTGGAATGACATAATCAACTGCACTTTCGTTTCTTCGATACACCATAGGGACGTGTCTTGCATTTGGAGGGAGGCACAAAATCATCAAAATCATGGCTGGGCGCATTACATCAATGTCAAGTGTCGAACACCGCGACCACGTGAATCAGTTTTTATGACGAAGGTCAACATCGCACGTCGAGCACGGCACGTGTTGGACAAGTGAAGGGTGCAATAGAGAGAGAGGGAGAGAGAGAATGACCGATGCCACCAAGTCGATCAACAGGTCCTCCAAATGTAAACACGTGCGTAAAAAAATTGACGAGAGTGGCGAGACTCTTGAAGAGCAAACGCATGTTACCCGAGAGACCAGCGGCACAGAGGCGCGTGGTTTCTCGTCCACGATTCAATCCGTCCCACAAACTGATCAAAGGGCGTTTCAGAAAAGATGGCTGGGGAATGAATAGCAAACGGCCGAGGTCAGGGCATTAGACAACGCACATAAAGCTGCTGCTTTCGATTCGGCTTCAACGAGCACAAATTCAAAAGCAAATACGCCAAGGAATCACATTCGATTGGGCAGATGCAGACCCAAGGGGACTTCATAGTGGAGGCCCAATTCCATCCCCTACATGGTTGATTTCTGTTGCTACTCCGGTCGCAATTTAAACAGATTTTCAAAAATGTCCGATGCGCGGTGATTTGTGCAATGAGATCCACTTTTTTCCAGTATTTTGCAGTATACTATTCGCGATAGCGAGGTTCAGCATTGAGCTACTATGGAATTAAATGGGTCACATCACCACGCATAATATAAATCTTGGTCAACCCTAGTTATAACTTATTTCCCCGTGAAACTCGGATCACTTTGTCCGTCAGCGACGCGAGTGGCGACTATTGTAAACCCATTTAAATGCACGGTGGGTGACATCACATTTAGAGGCCGACTACTATCGGCGCCAAAAAGGTATAACGCTGAATTTTAAGCCTTCGTATAAAATTCTGCCAAAGCTCTATCATTTTATATCATGTCATATATCATTTTACTCGTTGTTTATTCTTCTGCCACAGTATATCATTAAAATTTTTAAGCGTAAAAGTTTAGCTCCTACGGTCAAAAGAGTGAAGAATAACACGTGAAATTCTAAGAGTACGGCGATACGTTCGCCTTCTTCATGGGAAAAATATTTAGTTGCTGGCATTTCATTGTATTTTTTATAGAGAGAACGACGTTTTCCCATTGCAAAGAGCTTTTTAAGATTAAATTTCATCCATTCTTTGAGTTTTGAAATTGCCGAAAGATATATTTCAATTTCCGAGGTGTAGAAAATAAAATGAATATCGAAGTTACATATGCTATAAAAATATTTCTAAACTTCTCATGCAAGGAAATGTTTATATCGTTCTTCTCACTTAAAATAAACCAAAAAGACGAAAATCGTCGTTTTGAAGAGAGCATTGCCGCGGGGATTATTCATGCCGTAGAAGCTAAAGGTTTACATTTAAACAATTTTTAATGATTTATTGTAGTAGTCAAATAAACAATGAGTAAAAAGATGTATCACATGACATGACCTATGGAGTTGCGGCAGGATTTTATACAAATGCTTAAAGTTCAGCGTCCTACCTTTTTTGCGCCGATAATAGAGGATTTTCTTCTGTAATATTCGTGTTCAGACCGTACGCTTACCATAGTCCACCAAGGGGAAAAATAATCCGAATCCCATTCACTGATCAAATATACTGCTCGAAAATATTTACCATCAAGCAGAATTCTGAAAAAACTGCTGTTTCGATATCTGGGATTCAAAGTTTTCCCCACGAATATTATGATAAAGAATTCTCCAGTCACCCAACTACAACACGCGTCGCTGAAGGGCAGAGAGATCCTAAATCTCGGATAAAGAAGCTATAATTAGGACTGCTACCCGAAATTTATATTCGTGAATATGTCACCCATCAAAGTCACAACTTAGCGATTTTATTCTTAACAATTGCAAATATTATATTGTGACATACTGACCTTATGTCACGTATTTTCTCTCGTTATGTAAAGACCCGAGTAGGGGATGATCACATATGTGTGGATGAGCGTGGGTATGTCTGAGTGTGTGCGTAATAGTGTGTCATGCCCCGGGCATGAGGTAAAAGTGACTCACAAATGTTCAGTGTTTGGTCAGCTCGGACCGATGGTTGCCCCACCCAACAGTGAGGCCCAAGTGCAACCCCTCCTGTCCCAAAAAAACCCATCCCCTGTGTATCATCCCCCTCCAATATCACTATAAAGCGGCGGACGGAGAGAGCCTCCAGGCGAGAAATTCTAGTACGGTCGACGGGCGAGAAACGCTATCCTGATCGACGCAGAAAGGGATTGATGACGTGCCAGATTGGTCGTCATCTATCTGGGTGTGCAGAAAGAGTGCTGTTAGCGGGACGAGATTGTCTACGGAGGTAGCCAGCAGCGGAGAGCAACATTGCAGACGAGCGACAAGCAGGACCAACGCCCAGAGGTCGGGAGGAAAAGTACCCCCGATCCCACGGACATTTGGGGTCCAACGTGTCGCATCATCGACGGCTCCTACTGCTCAAGGCTCCGAGAAACCGTAAGAACGTCGCAGTCAGCGACCCGTCCCCGTGCTCGTTCACCCAGACCCGATTTAATCCCCAAACTGTGTATCGTAATTATTTGGGTATTTTCTCTCCATCCCGGTGCGCCGTATGTAATCACCAAACTGTTGACTCCTTGTCAGAAATCTAATTCAGTGTTACCACGAGAGCAGCCTAAAAACTTAATTTGGGCAAATTGTAAACTCGGCCCACGAATCCTACCAATCACAAATTGTTGCTTTTTTTTGTATTTCTTTTGGAGGGGGGGCAATCGAACCATATCATCTTGTGCACTTGTCGTTCACCCCATTCTCATCAGGGTATTTAATTTCAATAAGTGTGTGTGTATGCTATGTTCAAAGTGGAAAATATATTTTTTTTATGTTTCAAAGTACTCAATAATCGTTCGATCATTCCGTACTCGGGACCATTGATGCCCTCCCCACCCAGTAAAAAAGGTGGCGTTTTCATGTTCCGCCACATATAAATGGCGCCCAACTCGCGGCACGATTGGTAATGCGTATAGTACGCAAAATAAATAAAAGGCGTCTTAACCCTGGCAAGGTACACCTTCACAAGGTTGGCATTGTTTTGTATTATTAAGGGATATTTTGTTTTATCGAGGTTATTTTTTCGCATGCCACTATGACAGAACTTGGGAATAAAGAATCGGCATTTTCAAAGTATCGGGAGAAGGAAAGCGAAGATGACGAGTCTGATGCGGGCAGCGGTCGGTCGGAAACCAATTGCATAACAACTGGTTTAGCAGGCATGGTGTTGCGTACCCCAAACGAGCGTGAGGTAGCATCATCGACCGCCCGTATTAGTGACCATATGGGGGAGTTATTACCGGAAGATTCGAGGGATGGCACTCTTAAGACCCTCGTGTCCTTGATTCAAGATTTAACCAGTAAAACTAAGTCGATGCATGACGAGTTAACAAGTAAAATTAACGCCAGCGAACTGAAAAACGAGTCGTTGCATAATGATCTAACAAGTAAAACTGAGTCGATGCATGATGATTTAACAAGTAAAATTAACGCCAGCGAACTGAAAAACGAGTCGTTGCATAATGATCTAACAAGTAAAACTGAGTCGATGCATGATGATTTAACAAGTAAAATTACCGGCGTCGAACTTAAAACTGAGTCAATGCGTGATGAGCTGAAGGCTGACAATGCTGCGTTACGCGAAGAGTTTAAACTCAATAATGAGAGAATACAAGTCGAGATTCAAACTTGGAAGGAGACTCTCTCTCAGGAGGTGTCTCAAATGAATAGAAATATAGGTGAGGTAGAAACTCGTTGTGAAATGAAAATAGATGAAACCGTCAGGAAGGTGCGCGAACAATGTCGAGAGGTGGTAATTTCCGAAGTAGGGTATGTTAAGGTTCGTACCGAGGTGTTGGAAAAGAACGTTGAGGAAGTGGTAGCGACACAGAAAAGCGAGCAGGATAGTTTCAAAGCACGCGACGAAAAAATTAAATCGCTTGAAAATGAAATTGTCACTCTTAAAGAAAAGGGCATAACCTCGCAGGTAGTTTCTGTGCCTGCCCAGTCTTTCACAAAGCCAAGCTTCTCTGCCCTCAGTCACGAACATCCCATTGCCTTCATAAAGGAAGTTCATGATTACTTCTCGGTGGTAAATATTCCGCACGCATTACGACCGCAAGTTTTCTTTCAAATGTTAGAAGGAGATGCCAAAACGTGGGGGAAGTCCTTATTTCCGCTTCCGGCCACACTTGCGGAATGTAAAGAAAAGTTTTTGTCGAATTTCTGGGATGCCGATACTCAATACAATTTTCGTATGCATGTAATCACAGGCAAGTATGTAAGAACGAAGATGAACACGATGAAACAATTCGCGACGGAGAAAGTAGCGTTAGCGAGATTGTGTTCTCCACCTATGTCTGAAGGGGAAATTATTTATTCATTAATCCGACAATTTCCCATAAATGTGCAAAATATGCTAAAATCTGTAGAACAGCTGACGGTCGATCGGTTAATAATGCTGCTTGGGTTATATGATCAAACGTATCAGTCAAGCGCGCCACCAGTGGGTAATGCTAATCCCCAAGGTTCGCAGCACGGGTCGAGTAACACGAGGCCGTCGACAGCTGATCACGAGTACCGAGTGAACTCAGTCACATTCAAAGGGGGACGCGGGCGAGGCAACTTGCCATCAGAAAAACAATCCTCCCTTCAACCGCATCGTAGTGGGTCCCCATTAAACCAGGAGGAAGGTTTAAACTCGCGCCGGCTGGTCTAGACTCCCTCCGGTGTCCAGCCGACGCGGAAAAAGCGGAGGTTTTATGTCAGATCATCGCGACTTACGAAATTGAGGTAGAAGGCGCAGGGGACGAAAGGAAAGGAAGTATTTATGCCGAGAGGCGTTGCTGTCCGATCGTGAATTGTTCCGCGAACGGCGTTCAGAGTAAAGCGCTGTTAGACACGGGCAGCGAAATTTCCGCGATCTCGGAGGAATATTTCAAAGAATTAGATATCAAAACTATGATACCTTGCTTTCCTCTGAACCGATCTTGTATCATATGTGCTGATAGTCGGAAGTCTCCTCCCATCACTCGTCAGGTTTTACTTACGATCACTATAGAATGCATTGAGTTCGAGGTAATTTGCCTGGGTGTTAAGGAATCTAATTGTGTATTTTTTTTTGTTTGTCATTACTTTTCCCTTGTCCTATATTTTTGAGACTAAATTTGGTCAAGCTGTGTGATTTATTTTGTTCATCCATGTAACACGAACTCATTTTTCTTTGCGGGGCCCCTTTCATCCCTCGCAATGAAAAATTCCTTCGTGTTGGGGGGCAATTGTGACATACTGACCTTATGTCACGTATTTTCTCTCGTTATGTAAAGACCCGAGTAGGGGATGATCACATATGTGTGGATGAGCGTGGGTATGTCTGAGTGTGTGCGTAATAGTGTGTCATGCCCCGGGCATGAGGTAAAAGTGACTCACAAATGTTCAGTGTTTGGTCAGCTCGGACCGATGGTTGCCCCACCCAACAGTGAGGCCCAAGTGCAACCCCTCCTGTCCCAAAAAAACCCATCCCCTGTGTATCATCCCCCTCCAATATCACTATAAAGCGGCGGACGGAGAGAGCCTCCAGGCGAGAAATTCTAGTACGGTCGACGGGCGAGAAACGCTATCCTGATCGACGCAGAAAGGGATTGATGACGTGCCAGATTGGTCGTCATCTATCTGGGTGTGCAGAAAGAGTGCTGTTAGCGGGACGAGATTGTCTACGGAGGTAGCCAGCAGCGGAGAGCAACATTGCAGACGAGCGACAAGCAGGACCAACGCCCAGAGGTCGGGAGGAAAAGTACCCCCGATCCCACGGACATTTGGGGTCCAACGTGTCGCATCATCGACGGCTCCTACTGCTCAAGGCTCCGAGAAACCGTAAGAACGTCGCAGTCAGCGACCCGTCCCCGTGCTCGTTCACCCAGACCCGATTTAATCCCCAAACTGTGTATCGTAATTATTTGGGTATTTTCTCTCCATCCCGGTGCGCCGTATGTAATCACCAAACTGTTGACTCCTTGTCAGAAACCTAATTCAGTGTTACCACGAGAGCAGCCTAAAAACTTAATTTGGGCAAATTGTAAACTCGGCCCACGAATCCTACCAATCACAAATTGTTGCTTTTTTTTGTATTTCTTTTGGAGGGGGGGCAATCGAACCATATCATCTTGTGCACTTGTCGTTCACCCCATTCTCATCAGGGTATTTAATTTCAATAAGTGTGTGTGTATGCTATGTTCAAAGTGGAAAATATATTTTTTTTATGTTTCAAAGTACTCAATAATCGTTCGATCATTCCGTACTCGGGACCATTGATGCCCTCCCCACCCAGTAAAAAAGGTGGCGTTTTCATGTTCCGCCACAATATAAATATATTGTAGTTATGGAGAAAAAGTTTAGTTAAAAATCGTTTCAATATCATTTAAAGATCAATGACAAAATTAATAAAATTCACTGGTTATAGGATTTTCAATCCTAATACTCAAATACTAACGATTACCGTCACAAAAAAACAATGTGATACAAATGTTTGGAATCGACCAAATAGCTATTTTCACATCACGAAAATTTCCGACTGAGGAATAAGTCAAGAGAGCTCGGAGAATTCACATATAGACTCCACGCGCAGAGAATTATTCCTCTCTGTCCTTGCTCCCTCGTGTTTGACCCAGAGCAGCAAAATAAATATCCATGAAAATTCAGGAGAGACGAATAAACGCTGTTTTTCCCCGTTCGAAAAAAATACAAAATGAATCGTAACAACGATATTTATATGGTCCTGCGGGCAATATTTTCAGAAACGCTCGGCGAAAAAAAGGCTTAACATCAGTTTAAGAGGAACTCCATATCCTGACGGGGGAGAAAATCGGGACTAAAGTAATGTTAAATTTTAAGGCAGAAATATTCACGACAGTAAAAAGTCAGGGAAAGAGAGAGATACATAAATCCAGGACACTCCAGAGCCAAGTAATTTTTAGCCAGAAATAGATTATTTAAATAGAAATATTGGCTAGAAATAGAATTATTTAAATTAACTTCCTGGCAATCAGATTCATAACTGCGATAATTTTCCTATGCAATCCAACTTGCAAGCACATATACAAAAATAGGAAGCAGTCAAATCATATATGGCGCATGAGGAAGTGACAAATAATAATTCTGAGAGGAACTGCTAATGAATAGTACCTACACTTTTGCCTGACACAACTCTCCTAATATCTGCCCAGCGACACCCCAATCTGTGCGGTAAATTTCAACATAGTAACAAGAAGATTTTTTCCTTCAAAATTCAATTTTTTAGTGAAAGTTCAAGGGGTATAATCTATTCGAGTCCAGATATCCAGAGAAAAATCATTTTTAACAGCTTATAACTATCCTTTGTCAAAAATCCTTTTCAAAGAAGGTTTTCAGCGGAAAAAGGCTATGACAATAAACACAAAAAAGGACTTTTTTAAAGAAAATTTTCACCAATTAGCCAAATTCCTTTGGTATACCACCAAACCGGAAGCACAAGTCACGAACACCATAGTAAGTCAAGACAATAATGGGCGTCTGTCTGTTAATGCATTTCCTATGTCGTGAATGAGAAAATCCACCTTCGCGTGACGAAACAGAAGTTGAAGCAGACAAAAAGAGTAGAAGACCAGATAGGAAAGGGAAATTCTCCAGCTAAGCACGAAGGAAGCATACATGCACAAAAAAGTAAAAGTTAAAAAGTACTCGCCTAAAAATCAACATGAATGATTGGATTCCGAAAGTCGAAAGTAGACTCAGCCTTAAACATTAACGGTAATGTTCAAAATGTAACAATGTATTCCAGAAAAATTATGATGACCCACCATTAGCTCAGAAAAAACCAGTAAGTTTATTCAATTTGAGATATTGTATGATTATCTCAACACTGTATCAATTCTTGCTAAGTCACCGCTCAAAACTCGAAAGAAAGGGAAAAGAATGACTAAAAAATTAAGGAAAATATTATATTAGAATAGAAGTTAAAGTGCACCAAATTATTTTTACAAAAAAACAATGCCAAAAGATTCTCATCAGCTTGATACATGATACAACAGGGAGAGGTGAAAAATACCAAGAAGAATAACCATTACGACTAAGCAAAGGAACCAATTGCAACTTGAATTAAAATATAGAATGTTTTGTAATAAGAATAACGGATATGGACAGAAAAATAAAGATGCAATTATAAGGCAATGTGGAATAGATGTATCAATAAAAAATGACGATGATAGAGATGTACCTAAATCACTCCCGTTCAAAGTCGATATACTTCGGAAGGGTCACATCACGCCGCACATAGGCGTCAATATGTTATGATAGACTAAAAAAGTTTCGTTCGCTGGAATGAATACCACTACAGATCATTAATCATTAAAACACCAATTAGCATCTATTGTACGAGATAGCAGACCACAAGAAAATATATCACTCGCGCCCAAAATAAAAGAATTAATCTGTGGAGGGTAATGTAGGAATTCCGAGACAAAAATATATTTCATGGTTATTATATTTTGCATTTTTGCAGTACTTCAAAGCGAGAACTACTTTCTTCAATCTCTCACGATAATTTCCTTAATCCCTCTCTTGAGTATCCAGTACTTTAATCTCTGTAGAAAAAAATGCACAATATAGATCGATATATTGCTCAAACTTGTCCCAAGTAGTTTTATTTAAATTTTGCAAGCGATTACTGACGGGTTGCGGAAATACGCAATCAAGTTTTGGCAGTCAGCCATACTTAAACTACGATAAAATTTTAGCATAAATCTTCCCCCTATTCTGATCAATAATATCACTGGACAATTCTGATCGGTGACATCAGTGTAGCCGCAGAGAGAAAAGAAAGGCAAGGAAATTTGAAGCAACAATCTCCCCGGTGGCTAAAAAAAATAAAAAAGAGCTGGCTGCAAGGGAGTACCCAGGATCATAACTGGGGGGGGGGGGGGCAAGCCATGGTCTGGGAGGGGGTAAGCCAAGTTGTGATATTAGTTTATGAGATTATTTTCTTGAAAAAATATTTTTATTTTAATCATACAACTTATACTAATACGTATCATTTTTCGTGGGTTTAAATAAAATTTTTTTAGTACTTTTGTTTCAATTCATTACCGATTCTTCTAAAAAACTTTTGCAATTTTTGCTTCTAGGTGAGGGGGAGGGCAGCTGCCTCCCCATGCCCCTCGCTGGGTACGCCCATGGCTGGCAGGCTGTTGAATAGAGCGGAATAATGGGGAGAGGCAGGACCGCGGATTTTGCGGGAAGCTTCAAAGAGACGATCACGCGCACGTAATTAGGCAGCCAGTCACTGCATGAAAGGTTGAAATGAATGAAAACCACGCCTGGGATGCAAACCCCTGATGGTTCGCTGTGGTAACGCCCTGACCGCGTCCACAGGCCTTCAATAGCGAAGCGACAAGTGGAAGACAGAGGGAAAAATAGGCGTCATTTGATTCATTCCTCACGCGCCACAGCGGTTATCGACCTCCGCGAGTGGAACCAAGATTCAAATGGCAAAATCCGAAACCAGTTGATAGGTCTGATTAGTTGACTACGACGATTTATTTCAATTTATGATAATGGTTCAGGAATTCAGTGCACATAGATAAATGAGCGTTCATGTTCCCAATCTATGACTCGCAATTATAATCCATTATCAACTTCTTTAATCCATTATTAACAATTAACCTAATGAAAACAAATAGCCAAACATATGAAGCGTGCATATCTCAGAGCATTTGATCGGAGATATTATCCGCCAATATCAACATTCTTTTCACTTAAGATATCAATTTCAACTAAAGTCCTAATACGCTCATCTATACTTACCCAATTAAAATAATGACTTTGGGGCGTATAAAAATCCCAATAAAGGTACTGTATTATAGCCTATCTCGACTACTAAGGTTAGGAGCAGAAATACATTCGCTGCTATTTCACCTATGTTTTCCGATTTGGTTACGTCAAAGAGCACCAAGCTACCAAACCATCAATCATATTTTAAGAGTACAATACGGTTGCGTCGGTTTATAAAATGTTTATTTAGACTGGAAACATTATTTCAATCAAATTTAACAATATAGATGAAAAAGAATGAACAGAACTTTAATAGAAATTATTGTTAAGTATTTCATTTACTCTTGTTTTCATTTTTCAATAGATAAAACTACACTAATAGATATAAAAAATTATATAAATACTGAAATCGAGGTTTCATTGTATGCCTCGGCTTAAGGTTAGCGCGCAGCCCACTTGCACTCTCTTGTTTTTATTTTCTTACAGGTTAGTGCTTCTCAGAATTTCACTTCGTTCATTGGAATTGTACCACTACAAATCAATAATCATCGAAACACCAATTAGCATATATTATACGCGATTCTACGCGTACTGATCTTAGGAATTACTGGAATTTATCATTAAAATGTCACAGCTGACGAGCTACCTTGAGCGCGCATCAATGGATCCACTCTGAGATTAATTCCCTATAGGAGCAAACGAACCTGTGAAGCAGATGCCTGAAAATCATGACCTACTCTTCATCCATATCGATTATTTAGAGGGATTGGATCGGATCAATTTTACGCCAATACCAACAGTAGGCGAAATCAATCAATCAATTTCAAAAAGGTAAGACTGAAAACCAAATACACAGGTACTTGATAGATTGAAATAGTGACTTAGGTGTGGATAAAAATTCCCGTAGATTGGATCCTAGTCTGCTTCAGCTACTACGGCAACGCGCAAACAAACTTTAGGATGTTTAATACAAGTGTTCACGTTTGGTTTCTCCTCTAATATTTATTTAAGTACGCTGTGGTCAAGCAAACTAAAATTCTCGCAGTTCAACGTGGCCCACCACGAATGCGGACTAATCACACACTTGTAGTTGAGTCTAAGGTGAGCTCCAAGCTAGTCTTCGGGTTGAACACTGAGGGAGTGTATTGCAGTTTTAATACTAAGATAATGAATGTACTGAGAACTAACCGAATTTTATTTGGAATTTTAAAACGCCAACAAAATATAATTTAAACTTTATGCTTCACGACCCCTTATTATATATATATATATATATATATATACCCCTTATTATATTGACCCACATCTCGTGATTTAAAAAATAAATATAATTTAAGATCTTGTTTCAGTAAATATATCCCAGAATGAACAGTCGAAAAACTTCTTCAATTGTATACCTTAGCTGAATTAACATTTTTCTACAGTATGAATAAAAAAGTTTTTTCTCGTGTATTCAAAAAAGCCATCATCATGTGAATGTAAATTTTATGGTAGTAGCCCTATCAATATAATTCTTTACAGTAGGCAGAACACCAAAGTTTTATAGTATTCATTTTATTCAAAGCCATAATTTACGGAAACATTATGCATTCAAATATGATTGATATGCATTGCAAAAACTAGGTTTTTATTTCGAGAGCAGTAGAGCGTGTGATAGCCATCGAAGTAGTAATACTCACTAAACATATTAAAGCACGAAAAGTCGGACCATACTCTCCACGATAACTTTTATCCCTTCATTTTCCGAGCGAAAATTGCCATTTATTGTTATAAATAACCCACCTAGAGGATGACGTCGTTGCTATGCTCGTCCGTCATCCCTCGATATTTTCAGATGCCGTCTCTCTCTCACTGACTGGAGCATAGGCGGCCTAACCATCTTTTCCGGTCAGTGCTCCACCCTCCAACTCCAAAAAGCGCAATGCCATCATCGCTAGATGGACGTGGTCAGTGTGTTTGACAGCCGCAGCCACCCGTGGATGCGAAGAGACGTTACACACGCTTCGTGCATGAGTGGATTCTCATAAACGAATGGCCCACAGTAAACTGATGATGGCGTCATCGCCGTAAAAAAAGAGGCTAGTAAAAGCCGATTTATTTTTTACAAAATTTTGCGAGCTTCCTATATTCGAGGTGGCTATTCGCCATACTTCACCATCAAAACGCATTACCTCAGGTTGAGAAGAGAAGGAAATTAAATTTGAGACATGAGGACCGGACGAGGCATCAAATTAAATGTCAGTCCTTGAATATGAGTAAAAAACTTTTCCGTTCAAGGGGGAATCTATAAGATTTTTTATATATTCTGCAAATTTAATATATACCGATCAAAGTTTATATTTTCGGAAATAGAATAACATTATTATTTTAAGAAATAGGGATAATTTAATCTATGTTTTTGACTAATTATCGAGAGTAGGTTTTGACTTAGTTGAATACATTCTCAGCCACGAGAAAAAAATTACAGTGAACATAGTATTTCTTAAGGGAACTGCCTCTAGAACTCTTACCACACTTTCAGATTTTTTGCATAAGTTTATTATATAATTAGTTTGTTTAAGGTTACTATTTCAACGTGAATATTATTATAACAAGGCTTTCGATTTAGTATACCAAAAAATGGCTCAGTTAAATAATAGAAAAGTAACAATATTCATAATTATCATCTTTATGATACCTATCAGTTAAAAAATGACGATCAGAGTAGTATTCTCGTAGGCAAGGATGATAATAACAGTCGTGAAACCAAATTTCCCCGCGAATTAAACGAAGTCTCAAGTAACAAAATTACAGAAAATGCACCAAATTCCACACATTTTAAGAAGTTATCCGGCAAGTACGGTTGACACAACACACAAATATAAGTTGCGCCCAGAAAAACAATGATCAACAAGCATAAAATGCAAGATCCATACGGCACTAAAACCGACAAACGAAACGCTTTGTTGATTACTTTCAAAAGATATGCTTTGATCAGCTTAGTTTTCAATCCAAGTAATAAATGTTGATACCAACTTTGATCCACCAAATAATAAGATGAAAAGCTAGAATAGGCATGATAATTTTACTGCTGTGGTACTTCGAGGAAAATAAAAAAATTATATTCTAGATATCCTTCTTTCGGTTAACCGAAAAGAAAGAAAGGAACGCGAAATAAGTAATGTCTTGTATTCGTTGGATACATCCTGCATTTCACGCGCGAATGGGAATGAAAGTGCTCTCTACAGAGACACTCGGAGGCGAAAGAAAAATATTCCTTTCCTTTCTGCCCCAGGCCGACATTAGCGGTGCTGAATAATTCTCCTCTGAGACCTCTCCTCCACCCAAAACCTACGTCTGAGTGAGTTGAGTGAGGGGGAACACAAAAGGGATTGAGCAGAATATTAGAAACCGAAGAAATCCCAAAAGACTAGGCTGGTTTGGGGTAAATATATACATATCAACTTTTATAGGAATGGTAGCTGAATGCGAAAAATGATTTCTCATATATGGAAGAATAACTATGGCTAAAAATACAAATTTAACAAATGATACGGCTTCGCAACTAAATACGTAATGTTTTTAATAATGAAAAATAGCATCGAAATGTGCCTTTATTGAACCGTTAATCATATATATTTTTGACAATAAGAAGCATATAATAAAAAATTTGAGCGACTCATGCTATGAAGTTCAAGGAAAATTAGAAAATTCAAATGTAAATACGAATAGATGATGAAATTTCATTTTTTTCTAAACGACAAAGGCTATTAAATACAAAGTTATTTCAACAATCTTTTATTGTGAAAGGAGCCATTGCTAGAGAGGATACGAGGTGTAATGACCCACTTGTAACACATTAGGCAATGGTATATAAAGCTAGATATCAGCCATTTCACAAAACATTATAAAGGTGAAAGCCTCGAAGCATCTGAGAATACAAGATTAACATAGTTGGAGCATCAAAAAAGCACTCCATTTCCAGAATAGCTTCATTAAAGCACGAAATCTAGCATTGGAATATTATTTTTGACCAATGCAGGAAGGATTGTCGTTTAGTAAAAAAGTATAAGAGTAATATTTGTTCATCTATTTATCATTCCCTTTCTTCAATGTAACACGACGTACTAAAAAACATTCAATTACTCTGCGAACACATTTTCTATTTATAAAGTGTAGAAAAGATAACGAATTTAAGGAGATTTGAAAGCGCCTTCACAAATCACAGTTAAGGCATGTAAAACGCAAATAACTGTAGGTTACTCGAAGTGATCATAATGGAATTTTCACACACTCGAAAGGGTATATTATTTATTATTATGATTGCTTGGAATATTGAGCGGTAAGGCGACAAGATCAAAATAAAAATTACAGATGAGATACTATTCGCATTCAGAGATCTTAGTCTATGCAAAGAGAGAGCAAAGTACTACGGACGAAAGAAGTTAAAGGACTGAAAGCATGACATCCAGGCGAGAAGACAATAGCTTTTAGTGAGTGCGCTTTTATCTTTCAGAACTTCAAAGCACTGACGCCACATGGCAAGTCGAAAACTTCTCAGAATTCCCTGAAATGGCAGAATTGAATTTTGCATCGGTATAGCTCCAAATTCGTAAAAAAGGAGTAATACGTCTCCCTTACACTTTTCCGTCTCTGCCGTCTGCCATTGCAGCCGAGGCCTCGATTTACTGCCTACTTCGCTCCTCCCTGCTCATTTCTTCATGCGATTCTTGTCCTACATTTTCAGTTATTCACATCAATGTCTGACGAATGTTTCTCTAATCTTGTTTTTCTTTTTATGCTACTCTGAGGATTCTATTGCGGCACATATACTCCAAAGATGCCGATTTTATTGAAGTTGCTGTGCCTTGGCTTAAGCGATTCTGAATTTTTTTTCAGCGATTTTCTCGAATTTCTGAGTTTCTTTCAGGATTCTTCTGGAATCCAGGGGTTCAGACCCAAAAAATAAAGAAGTTGCAGAAGATATGGAACAATAAGGAGGGGGATCCTTAATCAAATCAGCTACATCCATCAGAGGAGACAGGCATTAAGGGATTAATAGAATTTCAATTTCATTTTTGGGCAAAGGGAAAGATTTTATCCCAAGCTGTAATGACTTTTTGTCAATCTACATACATATAAAAGAAAGTCGAAAAACGTGTTAGTAACACCAATCATAACTCGCGAATGGATGAACCTATTTTATTGATATTTGGTTCTTTGGATTCGTCTAAGCCTCGGATAACAAAATAAACATTAAAAACTACGAAAAGTTCACAAAAATATCTTCATCTTATTGTTAGGGGTATTGTTTTAGGAGTTGGTAACGCTGCAAACGCTGTAAAGTTGGTCAAAACTAGACGATTTGTTTTGTTTTTATCATTTTATAAATGACTGAGCTTCAAAACAAAATTAAAAACTTTTTATATAATTAATAATGCTTTTTATTTTTATTGTTCATTGGTGCTTGACACCAGCGCCCTACACTTAAATATTCATACAAAATTCACCTAGTAGTGTATATAAAGATAAATTTTAACAGGCTGGCAACTGCGATAGTTGTGCTACGATAACACATCTTTGTGATAGAAACATATTTTTCGTTTTGCTTTAGCCATCTTTTATTTGAGTTCCATTCGTTGGCAACACTGTATTAAGCTAATTAGACCACCAAATGAAATTATGTCTTCTCTTACTTCTTGGCATTCTTCTCTTTTAAACTACATATTTAAGTGGAACCGGAAATGTAAATATCATTATTTCAAAGTATATGTTTTAACCAACACAGTCGATTTTGTGCGAGGCAGAGATGAATTTTTGGCGTAAAATAATCTAAGATAAATAGTGACGGATTATAGGCTAATTGGCTCGAGACAAGAATGATAAGTCACCAGAAGACAGTATGCATGTAGAACGGGTAAATATATAATTCAAAATAATGGAATTTCTTTCGGAATAAAAAAAATCACGAGAGAACACAGACACGAGTAGAAATAATTACAATTAGTCATTCAAAAATTCACCGTCAGATCACAAATTACAACACCTATTAGTTCATTGCAAAGATATGCTCGGAGCCGAACTCATTATTCCGTGAATTCCCAAATTAAAGGGTTGATAACGAAAAAAAAAGTATCTCAGACACAAACGTAATCACTAACTGAAGAATAAAAAAAGGAAAAATACAAAAAATTCACCATGGTGACGTTGAACTCGCGAGGAAGAAAATGTTCCCAATTGCATTCGACGCATGATGAGATAGTTAGCGGAGACATTCGCGGAGGTAGCAGTTCTTTTGTTTTTTTAGAGAATGAAAAGAGGAGAGAGAGAGAAATTGATTGAAAGGCATGGGGGAGGGGATAGTAGGAAAGAGAAAAGAACAGGACAGTAGTTGGACGGGGGATTAGGGTGGTGGGGGGGAACGAGAGGGAAGTAGGGAAACCAGTGTAATTCATGGAATGATAGGGACTCGTGGGAGATTTTAAGAGACGAGGGGGTAGAGGATCGCAGCTTTAGTGAGTGGGAGGGGAGGATGCGAGGGTACACCAGGGTATGGGGGAAGTTGGAGGAGAAAGAGAAAGCAGGGTACGGTCCCCATTCCAGCTGGGAGGAAGTAGGAGAGGGAAGTTGAGCAGGGTATTCTGACCGGAGGGGTAACGATGAGGGGAAGGGGCGGGTCCCGTAGGAGGGGAGGGGGAGATGGATCAATATACACGCGACCGGGTTGGTCGGAAGGGGTGGTGGAAGGGGGACGGAGTAGGGAATGGGGGGTCAGAATACAAAGGATTGCGGCGAGTGTGGCAGGGCGAAATAACGATGCATCATCATAATCGATACGGAGAATCGAATCGAGGCCATCGCTGTGATAAAGAGCGGTACATTGCTTGGGAATGGAGCAAATCGAATCGATATTTAATGCCAAATTCGCCATGTAGAAAAGCTCGCTTACGACGATCACGCATGTAACGAAATCCCGCCATATAACGAGGAGAGTTCCCGGTCTCTTGGGTATTCCTATGATCGCCAATGTTAATTTCCCCGCATGTAATGAGTTCGGATGACACGAAAACCCCGCTATGATAAACTTTTTTCTGGTCCCTTGGGGAATTATTTCCATTTTTATGAAGAAATTGTGTACTCTACACTTCGAATTTATGTAATCTTCGCTACTCAATCGTTCTTCCCCTTATCATCAGTTGCTCTTACGGGTGATTTCACCACTTAGTTTTACTGTTCGCCATAAAATACTTCCCTTAATAGCCGTTTGATGAAAAGGGTGGGACTATGGTTAAATGTTACGGATCTGTTGCTTAGATAAGATGATTTACGGAATATTAGCCGGCAATTCTGTGATTTTTAGGGAAAATCTTTTAATAGATATAACGAAATTCCGTTTGCAATAAAATACTACGATGGTAATCTAAAATTTCTTATAAGTGAGTTTAACTGTACTATAAGGGAGAGATAGATTTGTAGCGCCATTAAAAACCACATCGAAAGAGACAGTCCTGTGCTCTCTCTCACAGATTATATGTGATAGTACTGCAGTGGGATTTCTCTATTGTGGTTAATTCTATTCTATACAATAAAAATGTATTGCTGTTTGTTAGTCTCAATAAAACGCGACGACGGCAGGACAGATTTGGCTAATTTTGGTTTTGAAATATTTTTGAAAGTCCACGAAAGGTTTAGAAGGTGAGAATTCTATGACACAGGACCCATGAGACCCTGGAATGGGCCCTGAGCAATTTCCATGAGAAATACGTATAAAGTTAGTTATTAATATCTGAAGACCTTTTTTCTTTTGCACATTAGAATGAGTGATAATGGGTAGATTAAGTTACAACGTATACCATTGGAAAGAAAAATAAATACACATATTTATTGCTGTACCAATTTTCATTTTCCACGTGTTTTACCGTGAAATTAAAAAAAAAAACATTCATTAAAATGCTGAAATTATAGCGTTTTCGGCTTACTAACCTCTTGACGACCGTCAGTATTGTTTATGTAGTTTGACACCTCTTTCTAATGTTATTCACAAAATAAATCCTTTGATTCAGTCGTTAAAAAGTTCATCTGTCATTATTTATTCACAAATTTCATTCATTCTTCACTTACTGTAGGATAATTTCGTTGCTAACAGCTTATAGTGTATGTTAATACAGTCATTAGTTTATGTTGTTTGACATAGTGACATTTTTTACCGCAAGGAGCGCGACAACTTTCTTCTCTTTTATCACTTACAATGCTAAAGCCTGAATCACACGATCATTTTATTCGTCATTTCCCAGTGATCACTATCGCGATCACTAGAGTGATCACTCGCAAATGATCGTCGCCGGCAAATGTTTCCCATCCGATTCCAATCACTATTTTCCATCACTCCTCCGGTCGCTTCTGCCGTCGCTAAAACCATCGTTAAAACCGTCACTAAAACACCATATCAGCCAATCGGAACGCAAGACCGTATTGCGAGCGTTTGCAGCGCAACGTTTGACAATCGTGGGAACGACATAGATGAACAAGCACGCTATATAGTTTCGTTATGCGGGTCCGATGACAACGAGCTGTGATATCGGAAATGATGCGAAGGCGACGGCGGGAGGGACCGTGTGATTCAGAAAAATGATCACTCTAGTGATCACTTTTCGCGACGAAAGAAAATGATCGTGTGATTCAGGCTTAAGGTGATGAATATCAAACTTTGGTCTTTGAATTCAATAAAATTTGCGACGGCAAACAAGCTACCTTGCGTGCTACTGATGATCAGCGAAAGACAGATAATAACAACAGTCGTGTTTGTACGGTAGAATTTCGTTATAGAGTGACTGAAAATGACGCGGATAGGCTTAGAATGCAACGAGTTCGTGAACATCAAACACAACAACAGCGAGCACGACACAATGAAATTAATAGATTAGGACGCAGTGCACCTATGATCCTGGAACAAGTAGCATTCAACTCCAATTGGGCTGTAGATTATTGTGCCGACAAATCAATAAAAATCATTTTTCAATATTGTGATGCGTTAATATACAGCGGTGGATCAACTGGAATATGTTGTGCTGGTGGAAAAGTAAAATTGCCACAGTTAATGCCATCACATTTACACTCATTTGTTTCTGGGATGAGAAATGTTTATAAGCCCTTATTGGCACCGTTTTCTAAAATTACGAGAGACAAAGAAACCCACAACCAATGCCTAAAATTCAAATACCACTAAAAATATTTTCAATAAATATACACCATAGTAAATCAATTGTATCAATAGTGAATGTGTAAATAAGAATTCCCATAAAATGTGGAAGAAAGTCGCACCAATAATTAGTGCCGATCAGAAGCTAAATATGCAAATATGAAAAATTCCAAGCACTCAACAACAAACACAACAGATCATATACAGTTGGTTTTTTTTAATGCAACGAATGAAAAATCCAACGTAACAACTCAATAGACTCTCTGTGAATGGACCGACTCCTGGAGTGGGTAAAAATGAGCGTTAGATCAATCAAAAGCAAAACCAATTAATCTTTATTTATTTTGATTTTAATAAGTAATACGTCGGTAGGAACGAAATGAAAGAGCTAACGTAGCGAACGCTTCAGTGGAATTGGTTACGTACAAGCATTATCCTCAAAAAGTGGTGGTCTAATGCATTACTCAAGTTAAGCGGCAGGTAGTAACCCATTTAGTTAGCGTGGAGCCCTGACTCCGAGAGGGCAGTGGAGCACACCATCCCCCTGAAACCCTTCCTACCTTATTCCCTCACTGCCACATACCCTACGGAACCCTTTAAGATGGACGCACCACCTCCGCGGAACACGCAAAGCTTGAAAAGTAAGAGAAAAGTCCTACATTTTTGTATGAAAACGCTCAACAGTACTGCTTTAATAATATCCAGATGTATAAAAAAATGCACGAACGCATATTTGAGTTTTTTTTTCGATCATACAGTGGAATTTTCAAAGTGATAATGATGCGAAAATTTTCCAATTAGCTCTAAGAATTCTCAATAATGTAACTTTGCATCTATAAGTAATGAATTTTATGGTGTTTCAATGCGACAGTAAGAGATAAACATTTGTGGCTATTTCGCGGTATCTTCATCGAAAACTATTGGAGTACGATGAAAAGATATGATAAAACGTTAGGTTTAAGTCTATTTTCCTCAAATTCCAACACTGAAAATTTGCAATTTCTCGTAACGACACCACAAATCCATCATTACCTTAAAATACGCAGTACGAATTAAGTTCACCACAGCCAAGGTTAAGTTGCGAAATGAAAAATCTCTACGTAGCCCGCAGCGGTACTTGTCGCCGTGGTGGTGAGCCCCCTTAAGCTCCGTGTAGTGGCCTCCCCCTCCCCTCTTACCCTCCCTTCTGCCTTAATCCCCTTCCTCCCTTTGTTTCCCCGCTCCTCCCCTCCAAACCCTGCTTTCCCTTCCTCACTCTCACCTCCATACTTTCCCTCCCTTTTCGTTTAGAGCAGAAACGGAAAAAAAGAGCGACCGCGCACATTTTTAATACGAGATGCGGGTGTGCGATAAAAAAAAGTAAAGGGAGATTATAAGGGATTATTACGAGAAAGTCTAAACTTGCGCCTGGTGAAGACATCTCGCCGGAATTTTCATGACTATGACCGCCATGTGCGAGATGATTTTCACGTGAGCTGCCAGTTACGGAGGGGATAACGAGGTGTGTCGCGGCGGGTGAAGATGTTTTAAAATGCAGGAATTTGGACGAAAATGAACTCGTGGCACCGTTTTAAAGCACTCAAATGCAAATGGAATTATGTTGGGATTATGAAGTACAGGCAAGAAATTAATTTTTCTACGTCACCACAGATATTGCTAATAAGGAAAGTGGAATTTGTCGTTTCTTATTTGTTCAATCATTAAATTTTTCACTATCAGAGGTAATTTGGAAAACATTTGACGAAATAACACATTTAAGGTAGTGTTTTTTTGCTGGAATGAGCAAATATTTTCTTTTTAATTGTGTTGTTCGTAAATTTTTTGTAACTTTTTTTTGTTTTGATTCTTTGATTTCAGCGGAAGAAGTTGGTGCTTTTGTTTTTTATTTGATTTGAACGATATCCATGTTTTCTGTTTGTACTACATTTTTCCTGAAAGTCGTAGTCAAAATAGCCGTTGCTATGGGCAGTGTTCTAAATAAGTTTGAGCAATAAAAGTTTTTTACTACTAGAATTTCACATCTTTAATGTTTTTCACAAATTTTTAATTAAAATGAATTTAGATGGAATCCAATAAATTCTAATTGCAAGTGATCAATTTTAAAATATCACTGGATGGATATAGTCCGAACATTCTTCAAAAGCTTAGGTAACCAAATGTACTACGGCAGAAAGAGGACTGACAATGAGAGTACGTAATTGAAAGCGGAGAAAGACGAGCTGAATAATTCACGACGGCTCGCCAATAAAATTTTAAAGGGGACTTCCACAGACAGTAAAATCCGTCTTCCAAGCCGCTTTTGGCAAGCAAAACCATAAAACATTCCGAATAAATCGCTAACTTAGCTAAAACCAGGCATAGCAAAGAGATAGGTATTCAACCTTTACAGATAAGCAAAAAGACATTCACAAAAAAGATTACTGGATGACTGCAGATGAAAAAAGTGTCAAAGGTATCTAAAGATATTAATCAAACGGTGTGATTCCCTAAATTTGGGTATTTTAATTCCAAACAAACCCGTAGAACTTATAAAGGACGAATTAGCGATGCTACATGCAACAAAAGATAGCATTCTACTGCAACGGATAGAAAATTTGGAATCTCGGATGGTTATTGGCATGCATCAATCACATCACTACAAATCAAATATACCTTAATAGATAACGTAAAGAAAATGAGTAATATCTGATCTGGTTATTAGGTAAATTCTTAGTGTCGGTTATTTCTTATCTTAGACACGTCAAAGTCAAAAAATGCCTTACTATCCAGTTTTTCTTGACATGAAACAGTGTGAGTACGGTACTTCAAGTACTTATTTCATTACTCCTTAAGTTTATTTGTAATAAGGCTGGATACGTGAGATGAGTTTTTGGAAAATTAATGAATATAAAACTATGAAAAATTTCATGAATCAAGGCTGAATCGGAAAAGCTTTGAGTATTTCGACATTCATATCTGTCATAATAGAATAGAGCTAGAACTGCAAAGGATCGAGTATCTGAGAATACTGCACAGGCACTAATATCCATACTGAAATTCCAGATTGAAAAACAAGAGACAAATAAAATAATGATTTAACCTGAAGGAAATTGCATACATTTATTGAAAATAAAACTCCCTGCTAAAATATACTACACACTACGACCGAATTTGTTGAGACTACACTGAAATATTATCAAAATATTTAACGCATAAAATGGCTACAAATTAATTAATTGACATTTAGCGACAAATTACGGACTTTTATTAAATTTCAGCTTATAATTATTCCACTGTTTCTATTTCGTGACCTCAATTATTTAATCAATTATTAATGTTGATTAACATCTCGGAGAAGCTGTCTAAGAATTATTTGTAAAATTGTTTGCCAAATTTTATTAGATGCCAAAGGTTATGATGGTAACTATGATATTGTACTAGCTTAGTTACATTCAGTAAACATTTTTTTTTAAATAAGGGATGTCAAAATTCTTGTCTCTTCTTTTTAATTCATGTACACCTGGATTGTCTTCATTTTACTATGGTTAAAACATTATAATGATCCTTCATGCATCAATTTAATGTAATATTATCCATTCATAGCCCTGAAGAAGATATAAATAATATATCGAAAATTTGACGAAAAATTTCGTACATCATTCTAAGACCTACACTCCGAGATGCTAATAAACATAATTATTCCATGCAATCTCAATCCGAGAGAAAACAATCATATCCCAACAAACTTATTTTGGAAGCAGCTTTCGAATTTTGCTAACAGCAAAAGCAACGCTTTCCGACTGATGAACGGCGCGACGCGGCGGCCCTCGAGCGACGCTTTACCCGGGGAACAAGAATGCGACTTCGTCAACGAAAAGTTACCCTCTCCTCATACCAAAACCGCCATGACACTTAGAATCTTCGCACCCTCCCATTCCCTTTAAGGATAACCACCCACACATTCTACAGATAAATGGAATGATGGACCCATAAGCCGGCGATGGATCTAACTCATGGAGGAGTGGATTTAATTGCTCGTGGGTTTCCTAACCAATCAAAGGCGTATCTTAAGACCTCCTGGATTCATTCACCTCCACAGTGTTCTCGAATCAGAGCTTAGAATAACTCATAAAAATGGATGGAAAGACTAGAATTGGGAACAGTCAAAAGATAGTTACACGATGTATGGAGGTATTGTAGAAACGAAGTGACAGATAGTGAGTTCAGAATAATTCAGAATATTTGGGGTATTTTGGATTTTTTTCGGTTGATAAAAAAATGGTTCTAATTCATTCGAATCAACACGTTAAATATTATGCAATGATACACAACACAAAAGTACTAACTGCGGTTACTAATTAAAATTAGTGTGGAAATACTAATTACAATAATTTACTTAATATAAAAATTTACATCATAATGTAAAAAGGAATCCCGCTTCATTGCCATTTAAAGCTCGACTGAAATACCTGGTCTCTGTATTGTCGGCGTCAAAAAATATCAAGAAAGAGGAAAATATTACTGAATTATTATAAAGGAATTTGAACGCATACTTAAGTTTCGGTGGACAGAAAAGCAAGCGATGGACCACATTTTATAGAGGCCTACATCATAAGCACGAAAAGGTAGGCATTTCAACATGCTTTCGGCGGTAATGAAGTAATGGGAATTGAGCTTACAAACACCACGTACAAAGGCATGCCTCAGCCAACTCTTGTGAAGGCGAAAACGATTTTTAGAGATGAAAAAGCAAAAAAATTACAAAGAAATGAAACCCTCCAGCTATCTCAGCTACGTTTTTGAGGCCGTTGAGGGCAGCGTGGTTTAGATTGTCGTTCTGAAGCAGTTTAGCGCAAAGAGACGCAGGGAGTAGAGCAAGGAGGGGTTTGTTATGGATGAAATACCCTTCTCAGAGAAAAGACGGCTGGATGATTTCAAATAATGGCTTTGACAACAATTCTAAGAAACCAAGTGTTGAAATCGGCGAAGTGGTGCCCTGGACTTCAATTTTAACGAGGAATAATTCACGAGAATAATTCATATAAAATAATTGCAAAACAAAACAAAGTCACATGCATGTTAACCAAACTCTAACTTTACGGAATGTGATTTAGATCAAAATTAAACAAATATGAACACCATTGGGAGATTGAATACCACAATTAGTTTTGTCCAAATCGACTCGAGGAACAAGAACATATTAATTTTCATTGCTACCGATAATTTAACAAATTATCACAGCTGGTCTACTATCCTAATATGGATTTCAATAAACACTAACTTAGTTCATAAGTTACTTCTTTCACATTCTTCACCTTATTTCAATATATTTTTTAACTACAAAAGCAGATCCAAGGATAAAATGCATGGGAATGAATCATCCTAGCTCACTTTGCGCCAATATATCCAAAGATATGATTATTTCATAATTATTGCTCACATTTATTTAAAGAACATACATCAAAAATAGATTCTAAATTTACAGAGTTATTGACGAGCATTTTTTCACTTCTTCGCCAGTATCAATCTTTTCTTGAAAATTTGCCATCGCTGCAGAACTATTTGTAACATATGAACGATAATTTAATCCAACACATTAATAATGAATGAGATGACCTTCTTCTTTTCCTTTCAATAAAAAATTTTAGCAACTTGAGCATCTGTATGAAAAAAGGTAAAAAAATGATAAAAGTATTTCTCAATACAAATCACCTCAAATGGGTGCAAGGTTTCATGGATTCACCGCGACCTCCTACCTTTTAAAAATGACATCTTCATCCACAGTCAATTTGAGCATTTTAAAAGCGCTCATGTTATCCATCAAAGGTTTCTTTCTTTAATTTTACCAAATACAGTATAAAGTATTTCTCAACACATATCACCTGAAATGGGTGCAAGATTTCATGAATTAACCACGACCTCCTACGTTTTAAAAATGACATCTTCATTCACAGTCAATTTGAGCATTTTAAAAGCGCTCATGTTATCCATCGAAGGTTTCTTTTTTTTTCAATTTTACCAAATACAAACATTTTACCACAGAATAGCGCCAGAAATATAGGATGAGAAATCAGGATGAGAAGAGCGCTGGTTCTGGAGGCATTTGGAGGAGGCGACCGAAAGTTAAGGTCATTTGTGCCATTGGGTCGGTCCAGAGAAACATGGCGTCTTCATTAGCCTGCTCTTAACGTCCACTCCAACGGACGGAGTGCTGCATTTCAATTGCCCTCCACAAGGTTCCAACGATTTAATCCAACGATTTTATCGATGGATTTCTCTCATTTATAGGAAAATTCACCAAAATCGTTGGCACATTAATGGCTTTGCCTGGTTTCGCTAATAGTAGGGTCCTCTTCGCTCCCATAGAGCTGAGGTGTTTTTCCCTGTCCCGTTCCTTCCGCACCTTTCCTCTCCCAGAGGCGTCGTCGGGCTCCTTTCGGCTCGCGGCGGCGCCTTTTCCCTCTTCTCTTCCTCTCGTCTCCCTCCCCGGGTGATCGGGCGTATAAGCCACTGGATTGGTTCCCGGCCCCGGTGCGTTGTATCCTCGAAGGGTTCGCCCTGAACCCTCATACTCTCTTTGCCCTCCACAAGGCACTCAAGCAGGGATAGGGCAATCTCAATCCACCGCTAGGATTTGAACCCGGACCGACTAGGTGGCAAGGTAAAAACTTCAGTCACCAGAACAACCCGATCCCTGATATATTCGCTGTTTGTAACGGAGGCGAATATAAATAACGTTAAGGTACACATATACACTCTACGACTCCTGGAATTCATGAATCGCAACAATTTAGACAGCATAAAATTTTTTGATATCGTGTACTCATGGCTTTCACAAACCAGGCTAGAGATTATCAGAAGGATGGGGCTGACTCTTTAAAAGAGATCAATGGCCCACACCTGGCTATGGATCCTTATATCTTTTGGGATATCGAGGTGTACAAGGTATACCAACCGTAAGCGAAATTTCCGTTCCACCTCACTGCCTCTGACTCTCACGTCCACCCCGCGTTCACTACTTCGATTATAACTTCCTCCTTCATATCTTTCCGAGGCCTTCTTCGGCAACCATCAATGGGAGCATTGGAAGGGAAATGATTTCATCAGCCCCAGACTATCGTAAAGACCCATCTCGACGACTCGGCCCGATGAGGCATAAAAAGACGATCGACATTAAATGCCGAAACGGATCATTGGTTCAAGGCAATGACGCTCACTTTAACCGGAGGTTCTTACCACTTACAAAAAACAAAGGAAGAGAATGTTACCCAAAAACAGTCACTAATGACGGATCGTGCAAGAAGAACATATTCGATGATACCGCCACAGAAGTAACCACGGTTTTTCAACGCATTACAATCCCAGGACAAGCTTATTACGCGCCCTCCATTTCTCCCAATGCAATGCTAGTTTCTTTGCCCACCTGCGGTTGCTACCCAGAAAAAGTAGCTAATGATAGGCTTGAGGTTCCGGAAAAACATACGAAACGATGCCTTCACAAACGCAACCACGCACCACGCAAACTTTTTATAAAAATCCATGGACATTTTTACAATTCTGCATTTCTCCCTACACAACCTAGTTACTTCTCCACCCTGCAGTTTTTCCGCAGTGTCTCCTTTTAACGAATCAGTTATTTGCAACATAAAAAATGACAGTACTTTTAAAAAGGCGACTTTTAACATGAGAAAGTAAAACTTCATATTTCTACCAATGCAAATTGTTAAACAAAGTATCATTAGGTTACAATGTCTTGTTATTATGCTAAATACAGAAGTCATAATAGATAATGTTTACCATTAGAAGTAATAAAGAACTTTGTTTAATTTGAGCTAAAATTGGTCTCTATAGATTTTGGAAATATAATTTCAGTGAATGAATCCAAGGATTTTGAAAAATAGATGCATGGCTACATTTTCGTCTCCCAGTAAAAAACGAATACCTATACTTGCCTCTACAGAAAATTTCAGTAAAAAGACACATTCATAATCTAACACTATCGCACTTTATCCTGCATGAAAATTGAACACTTGCGTTCACGAAATGAGCAGCCCAGCTTATAATATGAAATGCTGCAGTGGTTCTTTTCCTTTTATTTCGGAAAAGAGATAAGGCGAGAAATAAAATCTGCGACAAGAATTTTTACGCAGTCACGCGCAAAAGGACATGAGACAAAACGTGGAAAAATGTGCAATGAAAAAAATCATCCGCATTGGCCTGGAAAACGAATGCGTCCCTTTATGCGGGGAGCGTGGCCTTGTTATCGGGTCATTCCATTTCAAATCAACACAGAAAAGTACAATTTCCAACCTGACCCTCTTCGATTTTCATGAAATTTGGTGTGTTCATTACACATAACAAGAGAATGAAAAATACCAAATTACAGATTTTTATCACAAGTATCATAAGAGTAATGGCCACTTGAAGTTATAAAAATGTGCGGAAAATTTGGCCAACACCCATGACAGAAATGGCTGTAACTTCCGTTCTAATAATGATAGAACAATGAATTAGGTAATTTTGGAAAGATCTTAAAACAAGCTTTCCAATGATATGTCATTTTGTCATATTAGAGGAATTCTCATAGTTAAGGTCAGTGACCTTGACCTTTGACCTTGAATATCTCAAAACATGTCACCTTCAAAATTAATGAAAAAAATATATTTGATTTATCATGATATTCTTTACAAGTTAGTAAAAATTCAAGTTGGGATGACCATGGGATCAGGAGATATAAATTAATGAGTACAGCAATGCGTTGCATTATTTCCCAATTAAACGTATTCAGATACTTACAATGGGAATAGAAGCACTGAAAAATGTTTTTGTTAGAAAAAAATGGTAATTTACCAAAGCACAGTCAGTAAGTGAATCAACGGGCCAATAGCAAGAATTTGTAATATGGGAGGTCACATGCACTGATATCAGACTTTCAATGATGCAAATCATGGTTTTTGCCTCCCAGCATAAAATATGTTATGCAGGCATTCAGAATTACAGATACAAATATGAAAAATAAATCACCTGACTTCTTATTCTTCAGTAACGGGAAGCAGCATATAATACTCTTTGTGCATCTTTTGGTGAAATCAAATAAGTTTGACCGGTTGCTGTTCTCACATCAACCTTCGCAACAATGTCCTTCTTGTCCACAGTTAAGATGTCAGGTTTCTCAGGGTATACATATGAAGGTGAAGGCCCATGAGGATGTAGGAGGCTAATTGAAACCTCATTGGTATCTTCATTAACATTTAAAACACATCCAAGCCACCAGTGACCTTCATACATACATGCAACAAAACCTGTGATGTCATCAAGGAACAAGTCTCGTTGGGTCCTAGTTAGGGATTCATTTCTGATGTCTAGAGAATCGGAGAAAATTTTCGTTTGAATATTGTAATGGCCAATGGGAATAACGCAATGTATTTTGTGGGTACCTGCGATTGTGTGACTTTGTGCAAATCGCTCTTGAAGGAGAGATAATTCTTCATCATACTCGCTGTTGGTTGTATAACAAAAATGACACACTTCAATGTTCTTGGAGCACCATTCAAACAACTGTCTGGGTGTCATTATCTGCGAGTTGTAGATGCACTGCAGACTGGCACGAGCAGCAAGTCTCTTGACAGTACCAGCAACACCATCACATGGTCCTTTGCCATGTGATGTGGCAAAGAAATGCCACTCTGAAGAGACACTGAAATCAGCATGATGAAAAGTTATGTTTGTAAAATTTTTGTGATTCTTATATTGGGCTGCAGCACCATCTGAGAAGTAGTACACGTGTTTGGGTGTTCTGAGGAAGTGGGATTTCATGAAGTTGATCAGGTGACGCTGAAAAAGATGAACACTCACAGTGTCATGTTTACGGCATTCTGAAATTATAACAAATGAAATGTGATCTATCATATGGTTTTCTGGATGTCTGTAATAAATAACAAATGGATGAATTGTGGCCTGAGCATTGTTCCAATGAAATCCCTGAACCTCATCTTGCAAGACAAATGCATAATTTTCGGCAAAATCACATATTACAATATATTCATTGTCACTAAGTCTCTCTTTCAGATGTTGTAGAAATTGTGATTGTTGTGTGGCTATGAAGGAATGCAACAAAAGCTTTTTTAATTTGTCTCCAAGGTTTTCCAAAAAGTCTTCCACGGATGATACACATGTCTGGAGAGTTGTTCTATCTGTAGATATCCACTGTTTATATGTTATTTCATCTATTCCATTTTCATCAAATAATTCTTGTAGGTGTGTCATGATGGAATGCATACCTGGGCAGTTTTCACAAGTGGAATTATAACATTTTGGATGTGCAGGATTACAAATAATCCAAGCAAGACACTGTTTGTAGGTGCTAAGTTGACAGTCTGCATCACGTGTCAACTCTTTCAGTCTGCAACCTTCCAACATGAGCTTCACATTTTGGTGAATACTACAAACACAAACACTATGGGTACCAGCTGCACCGGCCAAAACGCAGTTCCTGGGTCGCAACTGGCAGAATTTTGATAGCCCTACTTTCAGTCCTGGGTGTTCATCCTTAAATGCCTTATACAGTTCGTGCAGGTTTGCTAGCACTAGTCGTTTTTGTTTGTGAATCCTGGAACCATTTTCTTTGACGGAAACAAAATCCTTCTTTCCAGGTAAACAGCGGCTTATATCGTCTCTATTGTAGAATTCTATGACACTGTTCACTATTTGTTCGCTTAAGGAGCGTTTAGGTCGTGGATTGGGAGTTGCTAAAATACCGAATTCATTGACTAATTGCTTTGCTTTTCTTACTAAATAGTTCGAGGCTCCAAATTCATTTTCAATCATTCGAATGCTCCAACCTTTTGGAAGTAGTGTCAGAATTTGTATCTTTTCACTGTTTGCGGCGCTTGTTCTGAATTTATCTTTCAATTGCAATATTATTTGAGATTCTAAATTGTTTTCATGCTCTGTATTTTTTTCTACACTAGATACATATTTACTTTTGAAAACCTCAGACACTTTCTCAAACTTCCTCTGTGCATAAGTTTTCTCACTCAGTCTCTTCTTTTTCACTGGGGACTCACCAAGAGATACCAAACTATCATTTAATGAATCTAAGGCAATTTCTGGGGCCACGAATGTGTCCGACTCTTCTGAGGAGCTATGCCGTTTTGTGGAATCCACTTGTTTTGATGTAGCTGGGTGAGTCACAGGCCGTTGTCCCTGAGATAACTTTTTTCTACATTTATCACATATTTTGTAGTCACTGGTTATGCCACCAATCATGTCAATCATCCACATTTGCACTTTACGTAGATTTTTCTTGTATCTATCGTGTCCATTTTCCCCGAATGGATTACAGCAATAGATGATCTGCTCAAACTCCATCTTCAAGGTAACTTTGTCAATACACAAAACCTTTTCAGCAAATATTGGTGTATATGCACCAGCCACACTGTCATACAATAAGTTATGCCAAACACTTCACTTATGCACAGTATACTATATTTTCACAGGTGGGTAACAGAACCAAATGAGGTTTACATGTGACCTATTCCTGCTCCTGGCGCACGTAACAATGCTTAACCCCTCAAGCGTGACTTTAAATTCCCGTGGTCCTTCTCTCAGCATGTACGATGCACTGACTGCATCTTCTGAATGCGCCTCAAGCGTGCGTGACACACATAGGCGTCCGAAGGTTTCATCAACAATTCCTATCTCTTTAGCCTCCATATATGTACTTTAATGAGTATATCTGTGAGAAATATCTGCCTGCTTTCTTTCTGCGCCTCTTAATTGCCTTTGTTTGAGTGCTCGTATTTTTTTCGAATATTTTTCCTGCTGATGCCAGGATGCTTTAGGAGCGGTGCCTGGTGGATGCTCATGGAAGATATTCCTCCACTCACGCTCCGATTTATGTGCTTTCTTAGCGATTGTGTGTTCTGTGTGGGGTCACTGAATGCTTTCCTCTGTGGTTCATTATCATCTGCTTTTCTGCCTCATCGTTTCCTTTCTCTTTCACTGTGGCAATATATAGTGAAGTCATGGACCTTCCAGGCCTTGTCACTCAATGGTCCTCGGAACCTCGAAGACCTGCCAGCATCTAGTATCATATTTACGACGTTTGAAGCTTAGGATTGGGGTTTTTCACGCCTACGTTGTTTCGCTTTTTTTTCGGCCTTGGGTCCCTTCCGTATCTGAACCCCTCCTGCTATGGGGTTCATCCTGTAGTGAAATAATGCCACGCATTGCTGTACTCATTAATTTATATCTCCTGATCCCATGGTCATCCCAACTTGAATTTTTACTAACTTGTAAAGAATATCATGATAAATCAAATATATTTTTTTCATTAATTTTGAAGGTGACATGTTTTGAGATATTCAAGGTCAAAGGTCAAGGTCACTGACCTTAACTATGAGAATTCCTCTAATATGACAAAATGACATATCATTGGAAAGCTTGTTTTAAGATCTTTCCAAAATTACCTAATTCATTGTTCTATCATTATTAGAACGGAAGTTACAGCCATTTCTGTCATGGGTGTTGGCCAAATTTTCCGCACATTTTTATAACTTCAAGTGGCCATTACTCTTATGATACTTGTGATAAAAATCTGTAATTTGGTATTTTTCATTCTCTTGTTATGTGTAATGAACACACCAAATTTCATGAAAATCGAAGAGGGTCAGGTTGGAAGCTGTGTTGATTTCAAATGGAATGACTCTATCGCCACTTGGCCCGCGTGGAATTTCATCCGTCCCCCCGAAGATTAAACACAAGACGGAACGACAGAAGGGAATCCCCTTAAAAGGACACAAAAAAACGAATTTTAAACTTTCTCGGTTCTCCTTTAAAAGGGCCTTTTCAATTTATAATTCCTCGGACTCTTTCCCACGGGTATAAATGCGAAAACGAGGTGGATTGACAACCAAATTCTTTTGTCATCGTGAGACAGCGAGGCTGCATATAAGTTTTAGTAGAAATATTTCGTAACTAGGGCGAAAATTGATAACAGATGGGCCGATATCTTCTGATATTTCGATCGTATACATAGAAATTGGGCAATTATAGAAAAATCAGACTACTTTTAAGCATCAGGTTCTGATGGGTAACCATACGTTCACATAAAAAACGTATTTTTTTGTTTTATCTCGAATTTCCTCTGATGGCTAAAGAAATATAAAAATAATTAAAATGCTCTAGCGTAGTTACATATTTTGAAAGAACGACTGAAGCCATATTATAGACGATGCCAACTTAAAATATGAAAGCACAAAAACTCTCTAAAATGAAAAACATAATATATTCCAGGTTAATACATGCTATTCATTCGTCCTTCAAAAATTATTCCCTGCGAGCAGAGATTTTTTAAATATCCCTGTCAATGGTAATCAGCTTCGATGAAACAGCACACAATATGATATTGATGCATATTGTTCGTATCCAATAATTATAAAGCTCTTTGAGCTTCGTCCAACGGAAGTTGGAAAAATATTGAAGTTCGGTTACTGCAGGTGGTTCAAGAGGGGTACTAAAAATGCCATTTAATAAGTAACATGAGATTTTAATTGATTTACTCATCGTCCTTCTTTGATAGACTTAAAAAACACAGAACAATGTATCTACAGCACATATTTCCTCGGCTAATGAAAGGTTTCCGAAACGTTTTAATGAAGATTTTTATTTCATAGCTTGAATAAAAACAAGAGACTAAAATAATAGAGTTAACAGGCGCAATGCACATACATTTTATTATAAAATTTTATTTTTCATTTCCAAATAATGGACATTTTAAAAGACGAATTTTCATTGGTGAACTGAGAGAAATATTGTACCTAAACTTCGTAGGAACTTAACTTAATGTATTCCCACATTATTTCTACGAATATGGGCGATATTACAAGAAAAATTAATGCAGTTACTTTTAAGGCAAATGTATAGTAAAATAAAAATTGCGAAATGAGATATCGAAAGGGATCATTAACACTTATAGACACATGCACAAGAGAAATGTGAGCGTTAATTTCACTGGCTAACGGATGGTTTTTAAGTACTTATGATCTCAACGTTTTTTACTGAATACCAAAGCGGCATACACGAAATGGCGTTGAATGATAAGAGAATAAAACAGCAATATGGTATGAAATACTTAGCCTGATTTTAATTCTTTTTACAATCTAATCGCATTTTAAGTCAAAATCGTCGAGGAAATCGATTGAGGAGAACAAACATTCCGTTGAATCGCAATAAGTGGTTTCAACTCCATTTATTATTGATCATTCCCCGAATTGGAGCATCAATATTTATTAAGCCCTAAATAGCACCTATAAAAGAGAAATATTTCACAATCTAACGAAAAATAACAACAGATGGGCCGGTATTTCGGTTATATAATTACCTGGGCACCTTTCCAAAAATTCCTTGTAGTTTTCAAGCATAGATTCCAATGTATAGCTGCACTGTACCGCCGAAATCCCATGGTATTTCGGTTTATACAATTACCTGGGCACCTATCGAAAATTGGTCCGGTTTTAAGCATCAGATTCCGATTTATCGCTTCACTAGCGTCACAATCCTAAGGTATTTCGGTTATGTTTACCTGGTAACTTGTCGAAAAATCGGTCAGTTTTCAAGCATCAGATTCCAATGTATAGCCGCACTGTAGCATCGCAATTTCCTGATTCAACCCTAGCGAAGCCAAGACAACTCCACTATGGACCCTCACCAACGAACACTCACACATACACACAGAAGATCACACCACATGCCGATGGCTGGAGGGCCTGGGATGTCCCTTGGTCCCTTTCCGCAGATCCCTAAATTGGGAAGAGGGGGTTGGCCACCGCCCAGCCCCCCCCTCTAACTTACACTCCCTCCTCAATTCCTCCAACCTCCTCACCGCCTCTAAAACCAATCCCGCACTTGTCTCAGACAAATGAAATCGCTACCAACGTTTTCACGACCCCATTCTCGGCACATACCGTATAAATCAAAACATAGAGGCCATAAGGGACGTACCTTCGAATCGTTACAAGGGGAAGAAGTGGGTGCGAAAGCTGTTATTGGGACAGTAAACCATATAGACACAAGAGTTCGGAACACTTCTGTTATATTCCTGTTATAAATTTCCCGCGAGCAGAACTTAAATTCAGATGTAGCCCCTACCAACTTGGGGGGTCGACAGGGCGAAAATATTATTTCTCATGAATTATAAGTTCTACTGGTATCTCGATAAATTCGATCGTGGAATGTTTATAAATGTATGGCTACACTGAAATCCATATTTCATTGGAAAAATTGGACAATAAAGGTGCAAGAAAGCTAAAGATAAGGGAAGCTTATAGAAAAACGCTGTTTAAACTAAATAATAGCGATTGTTATAGGCTCCGTCTGAAGTGCACTGAAGTGCGGAAGTTCCTTACAGAATAGAATTCACCATAGCTACTCAAATATGAGCCTCCCAAAATCGCGTTTATTGACAAATGAAAATCTCTTAACAACATGCAACCAACCGATGCAAAATGATGGGTGAATGAAAAATAGTTTTCTTCTGCCATTTATTTCGACTAGCGTGAGAATTGAGCTACTGGCGACAAGAGAGACCCAGTCCCCATGGCTAGACCTTATCTCATTGGCTACCCCCAGTCCGTAAGTCTTCAATAAAATTGATAAAAACGAATTATTTAACTTATTTTGGCTTATTAAAACTTATGACGAAATTTGCGTGGCAAGAATTTACTAATCCAAATAGAAGTAAGACTTTAAATCTTGAATCGTCATTCCAACATGAAAGAAATCTGAAGGAAGAGAAAAACGGAACACTTACTAGCTAACACGCTGCTTTTTGTGAGCCCTCAAGAATTGAATAACCACATTTTTCGCCACTTTTGACCCCTCTCTCTGCATATAAGCAAAAATTGGGATTTGCCAAACCCATCTCCCCACTCTCTTACGTCAGATTTTTAAATTTTATAAAATAATTACTTAAAATAAAAAAAAAATATTTATCCTATTTGTAAGTGCTTTTTTAACCATTAAAAATGAATACCAAACATGGTACTATAAAAGTACATAATCACAAATTATTGAAAATATATTATCATTAACGTAGCACTATAACGTAGTAAAGCGTACTGATTGTTATAGAAAAGAAACTACGTGAATCGGAAAAATCAACCGAACATTCTCTCATTTGAGAAAACGACTGTGACACCCCTTCCCACTTTTCAGGAAAGTACGCAAACTAGTTAACCCTTGTCTTAAACTAGGTACCACTGAGTGAAAAGCCAACTCATATCTGAAATGAGAGTTCTAATTGAAGACATACTACATACTATAATAACAGAATCATAGACAATTCTCCCTAAAAGACAAAGAAAATTTGCATAGACTCCAGCCAATTTCTGTAGGTGATATTACAAAGCAATAAAAATTAGATTGAGATAGATACATAACATTTATCCTCTCCAAAGAGTTCTGACGTAATACTTGAAAGTCCCTAATAAAGTTAACTTGATCCCTTTTTTCATCCCTCGTCCATCACTATCTTAATTTCCCCTCTATTCCTCACACCAGCCGATGAAATTTACTATTCTTTGTTATTTATTTGTAAATACTGTTGAATAGTTCATCATTGGTTACGTTGCTTAATTTAATTAAATTGTTTCTCCTGTTATCGTAGTCCTCTGTAATTGGCCTCGTGCTGTTTTCGGACTGGATTAAATAAATAAATAAAGTGAAATCTAAGTATCAAATGGACAACTGTACCTACGAGTGGAATTCAATCCGACAACAAGCGAGCTGGATTACGGCCCCGATGGAGAAACCATTCAAATCCCCAGCGGAGCGACCCGCAGCTACAAGACGATCGATCGAAGTCAGATTCGCTGGTTCGGAAATGCCAATGGATCGCGAGGCGGATGGAAGGGGATGAGGAGGGATTAAAAGGAAAATGGATAACTTCCTTCCCCCCTCTCCCCGCCACCCCTACCCCCATTCCTCCGTTGAATTGGCCCAAAACCGACCCGGGTGGGGGGGGGGGCACGGAGCATTCATTAAGGATACCCAAATATCTGCCGCGTCGCATCTGTTCCTCAGAGGTCCCCTTTTATCTTCGAATCTCTATCTTAAATCTCAAATCTCAGTCGTTCACCGTCCGGTGTCATTCGCTCCCAACAGGTCGCAGTTTAAAAGGTAAAACTTTATGATTCACTCAATGGAAACAGAATATGAAATTTACAAATTCCCTCTTTTTTATTAAATACCGACTGGATAATTTGTACGCTTTACTTAATTATTTTCACTTCAGAACCCCATGATAATTGAAAATCCGAACATATTGGACACAAGGATCAAGCCATTATTACACAAGTCAAAGAACACATGAACTGTATGGAATCTGGTGAAAATAGGTCTCGTTTTGCCAAAAATCTGCAAGAAATGATCATAGTTGGGATTTTTTTCGCAAGTCCCCATGCAAAGGAAAAGATGGATTTCCTGAAACAATTTGAAACTGTGTATTCCTCCATAGGTGCGATTTACGTTCAACACCACTAATGGCACTGACATTAACCAGCATAAAGAGTAAACAAGAGCATTCACTCAGAATAAATAAATCCAGCATAATATTCACTCAGAATAAATGAATCCAGCATAATTTCGCTAAAACCTTTAAATAAGTCTGACAGGAAATCTTCGACCTGACCTCTCTCGAAAGACTAAAAAGACTGAAGGGAAACTACACGTTATAGCAACTATATCCGCTGCACACCTGATCCCCTAAACCGAAGGAACAAATAAAACAAAACAGAACTGACAAAACGAATTTAAGAAGCATTTAAAAGATACAGAGAAGTCCCATGAAGTCTATGGATGATTCCATTGAAGAATATAAAAAAAAACGCGCGATTCTACGGGGAAACATGAATGAGTTAAAAGCCAGGAGAGACCTCTTTTATCCCAAACCACTCGGCGAGCTCGGGGCAGAGCCTCGAAGGAAAGAAGAAAGAGGAAGAAGCGACAGAATGAAAGAGAAAAGGGAAAAGGGGGAGGAAAAGAATAAAAAAACCTTGTTGGAGGGAAGTGGGAGTACTTCTAAATGACTCATCATTCCCCTTCATTTCCGGGCATCCGAGATTTAATCTCGGTAATGTGTCAGATTAAGTCCACAACAGTGAATTAAGTCGATGGTGAAAGGGAACATCGCTTACGGGAGGGCAGGCCGCAAAGTGGCGTCAAAAGGCGACGCGCCGATAATTCAGGCAGAGGCTGTGACACTCATCCTCGGAGATAATGGATGGACACAAGGGTAGGGCAATAACCATTTGACTAATAGCTCTTCCAACACCTAGAGACGTGAGATCACGCCTCCAGAATGGATTTGTTTAAGGAAAGAACTGCATCACAATTCACGCAGCTGAAAGATAAGGATAGTAAAAGTACCCATCCAAGGGGTAAAATGTGCACGCAGAATTTTTTCAGTGCTTCATTCCAGCCTAGTTTGGATTCGAGAACAGCTGGATTTATGGAGGAACAGCTGGTGGCATGTCCGTAAGAAGGAACGAGAACAGAGTAGGAAATTTATTTCCCTAAAGTGACATCAAACCAACGGCAAACTAAATAGTAATAGGTAAATAAGACCTAACATGTACGTAAAAAAAAGTCTATGTTCATTCTCTCCGCTATCGTTGTAGTGTTCATCGCGTCACGGCATTTCCTGAAACCAAGCAGCAACAGCGGATAGTCTTACACGGTCACAAATTTGTTATCTTTTAAAATTTTGGTGTTGCGAAAGGTCGTGGCTGATTTATTTGGATGAACACTCTAACAGTATTACAGTAATTAGCGTGTAAGTATCTTAGAGTAACTCGGTTTCCTTCATTCACATTACCAGATACATGGAAAATTTTCAGTGAAATCAGCATCCCCATTTCGAAATGATTCGACGATAAATAACAAAAGACAGCGAATAGTTCAGATTATCATAAATGTCTCACTAATATGTCAATGCTTTTATTCAGTGTCTTTGAAATAAAATATTCACTCTCCGATATTCGTCTAGTACGGTATTTCCTGTGGCGAGAGATCAGCTCCAGACTGTGTCGGACGACCGAATTATCGGCAATAATTGATTTCGACGTCGTAAGCGGTCGCTGATCATCTCCCGGGATCACACTCGACAAGCCTTGCTAAGTATGTGGTGTAAATAATATCTGTGCTGTAAAAAACATTGCTCGCCCTTTTTTATCGTATCGGTCAAAATTACTACAACTAATTCGTGAAAGTAGATGTGAATCAATAATAGCAAACCGTTTACTAATATTGTAAAATTTTGTTACTACTGAATAACTAATAAAAGTGTGACAGTTTTTAAATGCAGACTTACGAAAAAAATTCAATGCTTTCAGAAATTTGTTCATATTTGTGGCATTTTTTTTAAAAGATGTAACTTATGAAAAACGGCATGAATCATTACATTCGCAAGTAAAGTTTCAAATTACATACTTGTAGTTTAGGCCATTTTTACTAGACTTCAGCCCACTGTGCGGCGTCGGCATTAGCCTGCATTGAACCAAGGTTTCACGGGGCTAACGGTTAAGTATCCCATTAGGCGGACGGAGTGCTGTGCTTGATTTACCCAAGGATTTGTAAAATTTCATGATAGCGGCTTTCGTATCGTAGCCAGGCGCAAAACGGATTCGAATACTATAGTAACCACACACCAATCCGAACCCAGTTTTGAAATTAAAGTTAAGGGAAGTAAACAACAGGCTATGTTAATATCTATTTAGCAAATGTCTCACCTCGTTAACCCGTGCATTTAATTCAAGAAGTGAAAGACAAATCCGTCACTATACTTTAAAAATTGATTTCAAAGTGATACAGCGAAAAATAAACGGCTTAAAGATATTTAAGGCGATGCCGTCGAATCAAATTACTTCACGCCCACTTACTCCCTTCAGCCAAGGGTTGAATAATCGAAAGGGCCGCAATGTTCCTTTCAATTTCACCTGCTGTGCAGAGCAACACCGCCCGCGGCAACCGACCAATAGGGTCACGCATCACCACGCAAGCAACATCGACCGCCGCGCTCCGCATGAATATTTGACGCGAAAGGTCCAGGGCCCGGTGCGAGAGCAACCAAACGAATCACCAACAAAACAAACGACACCACGAATTAAATACAATAAATTTGAGGTTAACCATGCCTTTTGATGTTTGGCGTATAAAAAAGTACGCTTTTTAAAAAGGTGCATTACGCTTCAAAGCATAATATGAAATGAATTTTTAATTCCTCAACCAGAAAAAGATGCTAAATAATAAATAATACGGTATCCGATTAATGCTTTACCCAAGTTCACCGAGTAAAAGGCATATACAAAAAGAGAAATTAAATGAAAGCAGACTTGTATTGCAATGAGAGGAAGTATGACTCCCCTTCGACCGGTTGTATATCCTTTTTTGGCGACGTTAAACAAGTTAAAAATTTACGCTGTCACTGTGAAATCTTAAGAGTTTACAGAGTAGATGTTGGTCGGAATTTGACTTTATCTCAAATAAAAGAAATAAGTACATAAAATACAATGCAGGGGCAAATTTATCAACTTCCAGATCCACGCGTTGTCAAGGGTCAACTTTACGTTCGTGGACGCTAAAACAGCTATTCCAATTTCCGGAACAATTTGGACTAATTCATTTTTCCTAAAAATCTATACACAGTCACATTAAAAAAGTTCACTAACACACCATTTAAAGAATTCTCCTTGCTGATTTTCTTGCCTCCCGTCAATAACCAGCGTTGCAAAGGCCCTCGATGATTCCTCCGCTACATTTATACTCCTCGCGATAAAAAGAAACGTTTCCAACATGGTAGGGGAGTTAGGATGGGAATCTTTAGAGGGAAGTAGAACTAAATATGGTGTAAATTTACCAAATGTATTTGGAGAAGAGTTTTTTTTGGAGTTTGGAGAACATTACCCTACGTTTACCGTCACAACATGGGAGAAGGGATCACAAGAAGATAACAAATGAAAAATACTACAAAACCGAGAGGTTTAAAATATCATTCTTCCCTATTACTAACAGGGATAGCAACGGTTTTTCTCTTAGTAAAATTAATGGGTTTACTAGCTAGGGTCACTCATTGGATGTTTATCATTTTCTATAGTTCCAACCTTGCATGGATTTACCGCATAAATTAATAACCGTTGGCCAGTTTCGCCTTAGCACTAATGTACACGTATTTTTGTTATCATGTGTAATACTTAAATGACCGGATTCTCTTGTATTCCGTATGCTGGTGATTGGTACCCACTGCCAAACACCCCGAAGGTATTGTGTGGATATAGGTATTCCCTGAAAATGTAACGGCGATAGCGTAATTTTTTAAATGAGAAATATATCACGAGAATATAACGATCTAGTGGGAGTGATACGAGATACGATTAAACAGGAAAGCTAAGATGAGATAAATTCGCGGAACTGGACAGGCCAAGCTTACTACTTAGCAACACTGCACAATTCTCACTGAGCCTTGAATCTCACATTCTTAAGCGTACTGAGGCAATTGTTACAACATGGTATTTCTCGCGGAAAAATCTATACTAATAATAATGTGAGACAGTAATAACCATAAGCAAAAAATGGAAATACCCCAAAACTGATTTCTCCAGTTAAAAATATTTCAATTGGTTACCCGTCGCGAGGTAAAGGCGAAAGCTCTCCGTCTGTCAAATAACATTTGGAAATAAGAGAAAAAATACTGTTGGTGAAAAAGTTCAGAACATAAAGTCCACACCGAAAAATCGAAGCAATAATATCCAAAGTATGAAAAATCCAAAGTAACGGGATCCAAAATCTGAAAAGCACAAAATATGTTTTTCAAAAAGCAATATACATGTATAAGACCACCATATTTAATTTTACGAAGTTAAAAAATGTAAATTATGACCGATATTTTTTATGCATTGCAACTAATCGTCCTCGTCCACGTAGCCGTTGTAATCTTGAATTGACTGACGATACAATCTATGATACATTCACATAATTACGGAGGTATCACTCCCGATATGGTATTTTCTATTTCAATCAACCTAAGTGAGATGATACCCATAAGCCAGATTAACGCATGCGGCCACGGTACCGATGTGGTGAGAATTAACCAGGACCGACACCAACGAGGGATACTTTAGTGGGGGGAAACTCAAAGGACGACTCCCGAAAGTGAAAATTATTTTTGATCGCAGGGTGTGAATGAATTCAGTGTTTGCATTGGGGTGCCAGAATTCGATGCACGCATTCGACGTGGATCACTCAGCAGGGGACGTGGGTGTATCCGGTCAGAGAATTCTGTTCGCCTCCGCCCGCGTATTAAGCCCAGTCCCCGGTGGAACATGTCAGTGGGATGGGCTCACGTCATCTGTTCCAGTCACGCGTGAATCCGCCCCCACTAATAATACACGTCAGCTGGGGATAGTTTATACGACCGAAGGGCGGGTCCTGCCAATATGGTTCACCAAATTTATACCGATCAAGAGGGGTCCATGAACTTGGATACCTTCATTAGGACTCAAAGAGCTGACAACACGCGTAATTACATGAATGGGTGTAAAGTAATAAACAAAAAAAAATAGAAAATTCATCTTAATTCGGACTAAATAAAGAACTGATCATACGCGTAGTTAAATTCATGATGAAAAGTTATAAACAAAAAAGAAAATGTATCTTTATTCGGACTGAATAAAGAATTTATTACACGCGTGGTTACATGCATGATGTAAAGTTATGAACAAAAAAGAAAATTTGCATTTAAAAAAATCATTTTACTCTATACAGTTCCCTCGAATATCTGTACAATGGGATTTTGGAAATTAGGATTTCATGGTGCACATCTTGCTTTAATTAAAATAGCTGTAATTAATGTAACCTAACTGATTAAATTATCACATACCATAAATATACTTGTATTATCTTTTATGGGCGTTAGACATGAGCGCCAGGTCTGGCGCTCCAGGGGAGAGTACCTATGTTTCATACAAACATTGTGAATTTATTGTATCATGCAATTCTTTTATTTTTTACGGACTAAAATTTTCTTGTTGTTATTTCTTGTAGCAATTTTTTCCTTTAGTATAATTATTATTTCTTTTATCATTTAGTATCATTATCTTATAACCATAATAAGCATGTATGCCCTGACAAATATCGCTAAATCGTACTTTACAGAAGATTGAGTGATTACCATTGCGAAATAATGGGTCACTATCATCCGTCACGCACTTCCTTTACATTTCACGAATACATTCATGCATGAACCAAAATAAATTCACAGACAAGCTGAAAAGAACCTTTCACTGATGTGGGGTTGCAGACGGAAATGACCTTTACCGGGAAGGACGCAATATAATATATGAAAACAAAAGAGGTCAGGACGCCTTCATCCATTCTACTGAATATGAATCAAATAGAAACAAGGCTCTTAAAGTAACTTCGGATAATTTACAGAAAATATAACGAGGCGAAATAAATGTAAGCATTCTAAAATTAGCTTAACTATTTATGCTAAACAGAAAATTCTATTAGAAAATACAATTAAAATCTACCAGTGGGCTCTGTTATTTTTTACTTTTCAAATAAATAACGACTAAAAAGCGATACAGAAAATTAATATGAGGGAAAACGAGCGATAAAGGACTAAAAACTTCTCTCATTGAAGTAAAATCGTCCCATTGGTACTGATTAATAAAAAAATTACATTCTTACCGACACGTTTTTAATGACTATACAAATGTACATTACAACGCAATATTTAATTGCTATCTCTATTTAATGCAGCCCAAATCAATATACGGAGTAGAAAAGGAATTTATTTGGACACACTTATTATTAATTTATTAAGGCACTATATCATCGTATACTCATTCATCCATGGGAATACATCTTAAGAGAGATATAATGAAGCCATCAATTGACAATAAAGGTTTCATTTCTTTACCGGAGAGCCATCTTGTATTTGGGAACGATATCGTCAATCGATGGAAATGAATTGAAAAACACGTTAAAGGAAAGTATGTTTTAACTTAAGAGGAGCAATTGTGAAATGTCTCCTAAAAATATTCCGTATATTCCGTGGAGAAATATAATTCTCATGAATCAAAATTCAGAATTAAAACATCAGGTTTTTTCAATGCGAGAAGAAACTATAGGTTCTTAGAAAATATCCTCGTGCCATATTCAAACAAGTCAAGGAAATGTGGCACGGAACAGAGGTATCTTCATTAGAGAGGAAAATGTCCAAGAATATCCTGAGAACCAAATGATTTTACACTTGGCGATACTCGTACATCGAATTATACTTCAAAAATCTGATTTTTGCCAAAACGAAGACATTGTATCATTCATAATGATACAATCCTAATATGGATTTAAAAAAGTCCTCTATTTCTCTTTTTCCCAAGGCAGTTCCATTCTCCTTCAGTGGAGTTCTCTGATGTTATTCTTCCTTGTACCCTTCTTTATCTGCCACAGGTACTTAGCCTTCCTTAGAGGACTTATCCTCATATTTTTCCCTTCCTTATATTCCTCACGAACATTTCTATTGTTAATGACAAGGGTTATCCACTGGGCACCAACTTCATTACCGCCTAGCGCTCTAAGTTTCTCTTTCATCTCCTATTCTCCGGTGTACGTCATCATCTCTCTTCCAATCCGTCCATTTGATATTTATTACCCGCAGCACCAGGTCTCAAACGCTTCTTTTCTTTTCCGATTGGTCCATGCCCCTTACCAGTGGCGTGCCACTGCCCACAAACTTATCACATTCTGTTTCCATGCCTTTAGTCAGATATTGTAATAGTTAGTTTCTATATAACATTAAAACTAATTTTATTTTTACAAAAAATGTATATTTCCATGATGAGTTATTATTTTTTAATTTCACAAATGCTGATTTCCACATTATAAGGTCAAGAAAAGTTTATTTTAATAAGACATTGTTATTTCGATAAATAACGCTGGTCCTTTAGCACCCTTGCGCATGAGTTCATAAAGGCACAATACTGGTTATATATTAGTACATCTATTTATTTTTTCAGGTCTATTATGTATTCAGTGGAAGTTGTTGTAATATGGAAGGTATTATTTATTTTCTGTTGACTTCAATGTGTCTGTTGAAGTTCTTCGGCATTTATCATTATTTCTCAGAGTTTTCTAATTGTGTAAGCAAGCTAAATTTTTACTTCTGAAAGTCCTTAGGAAATTATTATTGCTGGATCATTTTGTTTAACATATCTCAACATTTTGCTAGCGATTGATTGGGACGTAAAACGTGAAGTAAGTGAAGGGGATGAGAATTTACGAGAGGCGACTGTGCGGGGTATGTTAGCGGTCTCCGGTGGAAGTGAAGCATCGTTGGACGCGCGGTGCGAATTCGGAGTGACCCTTCAATTCACTCGAGAGTGCTGCGGCCTGCCTACGTGTGGCTGGCAGCGAATTCGAAACGGCCCCAGGCCGCGTCCCGCCCCATTAAAGCTTAGTCTCGACCAGAACAACTTGTACTCGCCCCGAACTGACAAGTAGAGAGAGTCAAATTGTATCTCGATGCAATTTCCACCATGTGGCCAAAAGTTTCACGATTAACTCAAGACGATTAAAGCTTTAACCGATTTAAGACTTTTTCTTAAATAGAAAATTTATAGTCCAACCCATTAGCGAGGTGAAAAATTTCAAGGAATTAGGAAAATAGGGTTTGTATTTACGTCGAGTGAAGGCGTACTCAAAGGTTCAATTCTTATTCCCACTGATTATGTTTTTCATTTTTCACCAGCATTAACTATTCTACCTCCTTAAAACACTGTCCCTTGAATATTAGACAACAAAAAAATCAGGCAGTATCCAGAATGTACCGTATTAACATTCTAGATTGGGGATAAAAAATAAAGATATTATTTCCGATAAATATCTCAAAAACTAGCATTTAAAAAGCACTGAAAGTTGTTCGTCAACTTCAAAATCAAGGTTTATTCCGCTTAACCAATTTTTATTTCATCACAATATAGCAACAAATGGCATCTTCATATTGATCTTCCTGGAGGAGAAAACAAAGATTTTGGCCGTCCATAGTCAAGACATATCACAGTGAGCGAGTCCCATCCATTAATACCAAAATTCCCTATCCACGGAAAATCGCCTCCAGTGGGTAGCAGCATCATTGGTTACGTAGCCAGCGAATGGGGATGAGCGATAGGGCGTCATCCGTTAATGTCACATGTGAACCTTCCCTCAGCCATGCAAACAAGAGCAGCAACTGCTGTGGACGGGACAACTCACAATCAGAGGCAGCAGTAGCGATGGGACGCAACGCTGACGTCTCTATTCCGAAACACAAATACGAACCTGAGTAAGGTGGGAGGAGCTTAAGGGATGCGACGGGGGATAGGTAGAAGGTTAGGTTGGTTATGGTACTCAGGAAAAATCGCCCATCGATCGCTTAAAGTTCGGTGATTTACACGTCGAATGCTAATACGACAACTCACGAATTTTAGAAGATACATTTTTAGCAAATATTGAAAACAAGGTAACCCGTGCAAAAATTGCGCACTTTCACACTAACAGGGAGTAAGTAAGTTAAGGGAACGGTGTAATTGGGTTTTAAATAGGGAATAACGTGTATTCTTGACTGGTGTATTCTAGGATGAAGACTCCGATTCATAGTTTACGGCCCGTACTCGACTGCGAAGTGGTTGATGGATATCAACGTGTACGTGCAGGGTGGAAGTGAAGAGGGGATGATACCCTCCACAACACAACAGCAGGAATTACACTGGTAACGGGGGTGGGTGGGTTCGGCGTGCTGCGCTGGTGGCGGCAGAAGCAAATCCAAATGCGCGGTTGACACATAACGCGAAGGCCCTAAAGAAGTGTTTCCCTTTAAGGAGGAGGCGAGTTTGTGGAAAAAACGATGCCAAATATTTTCGTCGCCTTGTCTCGGAATCCATGCATATCTCGCCCGGGTGGCCACGCGGTACAGGCATGAGGAATTCGACAACATGTCCCGCTGGAGATGTATTCTCAACAACCGGAGTTGGCCCAGTTTTCGCATGCTCTCTACGAAATTGCTGGGATCGCAAAAACTATCTGCGACACTTGAAGTCAAAGGGAGTTGTTTTTGGTCATTAAGAATCCCATACGAAACAAGCTGAATGCGAAAATGCGAGAAGAGATTTTTATTCTCACGAATGAAAACTCACAACAAATTTTCTGACAGTTCTCAAAGCAGACCTTGTATTCATGAAAATTGTTCCAACATATAATAATTCCTCCTACTTATTCTCATACCATTCAAATCTAAAGGATAAATAAGTTAAACTGAAATGATATTATTTTCTGAAATCATGTTATAACCCCCCGAAGGTGGAAGTCTAAATCTTGGAGAGGGCACTTACGAGTTATAATTATTTAGAAAAGCAGCTGGTCTCGTACAAACACCCATCCAATATTTTTTTCTGTTCTACATTGCAAGGACTTATCAATTACATCAAAGAATTGGGGACGGTTAAGTTTAAAAAGGACACTCAATGAGACAGCCCAAAAATACAGTGGAGAAGCCTCATCGTCATAATGAGTTGGAACTAATATTTACAGTCAATTGTATTATGCGTGACTTAATTATTAATTCAAGATAAATTGCATGTGACAACTGCAAAAAAAACGATAGAATAATAAAAACTCAACATTTTAGAGAGCATTTTTTTTAGATTTTGCTTCAATTCTTTAATTTTTAAAACACACGATAAAGGCACTAAGATAGAAAAAAATAAATAAACTAACATAATGATGACATTTTTGAGGTAGTAACAAACTTTCCTTTAAATGATAGAATTACTTTAAACGCCCAGGGGGAAAATGCGAGGCCAGTGAGCTATAAATAACCAGGCGAGCGAGAAAACGACGAAGACGACTCGGAGAACAGCGACCCCTTTGCATGCGCCGGGGGTCGAAAGCGGGACGCGGACGAGAAAGTAAACAGAAGAGTACGGGGGGAAAGATGTCAAACACGTGCTTCACTTCCTGGTGCGAGTTCACTTCCGTCCGAGAGATGGGATGAAAGACAGATAATAAGAGGGTAGTGATGTTATTCCATTGTTGAGCGGGTGGTCATATCGCTTAGATACATTTTCTTGGACACTCTCGTTTCAAGCGGGTGATGCACCGACCACGATGGTAAGGAAACGAAATGGACACTCAAAAGTCACCGACATTATAGCCTGGGTTATCAATTTTCACCCTCTTTAAGACGGAATAACTAGCATATCTTTTTCCCATCTTCAATAAAAAATAATCAGCCACTGATTCCAGACCAACTACAACTGACCCTTCTCACCTCCACCTGTTTCTAAGGACTTAACGAAGGGACCAAATAACTTGGGACGGTTGAGTTTGAAAAAGAAAATGAATGAGGCAGAAATCGACAAATAGAGAGGACAGGCCTCATCATGATAATTAGCTACAGTCATTAATATCTGTGCGACTTATTTATTAATTAAAGTTGAATTAGATGTGAAACCAGCCGGAAAAAACATAAAATAATTAAAAATCAATACATGAGAGTGGAAATTTTTTATGATTTTTTTCGGTGTTTTAATAGATTTTCGAGACCTCGGACAAACACTTATCTCAATTCTTTTCTCACGCCTAGTGGTAATCTCAGAAATTTCCTTCCCTTATTCGTAAAAGATTCCTCTTCTCCATACATTTCCAAAGAAAAGCCATTTCAACATTACCTCAGAGAAAACTTACCCCAGTAAATTTATTCATTATTTATTTATATGATGCGCTGCAACAAGTTATCTGAAGTTTTTTTATAATATGTCTCTTCCTCTTGTTCGATTCTGTATGTTATGATTCTTTACTTGGGGTAATTTTTGCTTTTGAGTACTTATTGTATACTTTGTAGCCAAGAGAATTGTGTCAGGTGTAATTTATTTTTTTGTTTTAGCAGAAATTGCTATATATGTTTATATTTGCTCTTATGGGGAAATCCATACCATTAATAAACTTTCATTCATTCATTTAAGAGATAGACACATAAAAAAGTAGAGACCTAATAATTTTTTTAAATACACTAGATTAAAATATCCATGTCGAGTATTTCAAGGAGATCTAACAATCTACATTAAGGCTCAAGAGGACGCATATCCTAGCTACGGCGTTATTTTGATACTTTTGCGACGTATTGATCTATTAAAACAAAGAGGCTATATTGATATTTACAGGATGCATTCAGTAAATTCTGGTCGTCCACAACACACTTTCAAATACAAAAATGTTGCAATAAAAAAATATTGATTTTAAATTTTAAGATTTTATATCCAGTAAAATTTTATACACGGGTACTCTATGAACAATAAAATGTCATGATCACAGCTTAAAAAATGGGGTAAAAGCAAATTTTTGAATACGTCCATAATAAACATGTACCCACCATGTCATTTTAAGGCTAGTAGGGGGCAGTTTAAACGAGAAGTAAATAACTTAAAAAAAACAAAATACGGCCGATGAAGCGGGAATGATTTGTTCCGTTTATGAAAAAACAAAACAGCAAATTCTGTTTTGTTTTTTCATAAACGGAACCTCAAAGACAATAAATTGAAATATTAGGTACCTCAAGGTTGATGCCAAAAATAATTGATGCATCAATATGATTTATTATGAGGAAGGCACAAAGGTTCGAAAAATATGAAATATATTAAATTCAATTCACATCACGTATTACAAAGTCATGGAAAATTTCTAATTCACTTTCAGAAACACGAAGCGAAAATTGGAGATATTGATGCACCTGGATTTATTAAAAAAATTATTGGGAACAAAATATAAATGATTTTTCAACATTCTATTCCATGCAGTGATAAGGAGAATATTTTAGCTGGAGGTGGCGGTGAAGGAATAGGTAGATATGTTTCCGAGACTGGTGGCTTTAACGAAGAGTAGACTTGCGGTTTGAAACAGAAAATTGTTCATATGCTTATCAACACATGTATAATTCATCCTTGGTGAGATGGGAGAGTGTTTCAAGTTTCCATTTTCCAGAACGAAGTCTTATCCACCATTCTTCGCCAGCCGCAACGAAAAAAAATGAAGTGAGCGGGCAGCGCACCTTCTGTATACGATGTTATACACGGTTAGACGCAAACATTTGAACCACAGCGTATGGACAAAAGCACCACTGGAATGTGAGAACAAGCACAGTATAAGGGAACACTGGGATACATATGACTTCCATAGAAACACACATAGCAGCAGCTGACCTACTGGCGTAGTTTTTCCATTAATACCTGCCAGACACGACACACGGTGACAGAGGAAAATTCAATAAGGTCACCCTTTTCCATAGAAAAAATACTTCTCTTGGGACGCCCTACTTCTGTGCTCAAATAACTGTCTCCACACATCTGCTCTTCAAAATTCCGAATTCCCAGTCACAGAATATCGCAACCTACGAGACCAATATCGGCATGCGCCCAATATCTGTAATCTCGTGACCAGATAGTCGGCAGTGAATACGTTTCTGAGCATTGTGAACGAAACTCGACTTCGACGATTTTTTTCCAATTCTAATCCCAAAAGTTTTCTCGTAGATGTCTAAGTTATAATCTCAATGGAAACCATTCATCCAGTTTGGATTCATCACCGATTCATCTCAACGGAGACTTAATGTAACATCTTGAACAGTAATCAATTCTCAACACTCGTGTTACGCTCGTGGGAGGTAAATGATTTCCAAACTGAAACTTTTAAGTCATTCCGAAGCAGCATTCTGCACTACGGTAAGGAAAATTTATAAAACTCCCTTCGCCTTAAAAAGTAATACTAATAACAAACGTTATCATTTGACTCGACAGCCCAATAGAGATCAGAAATAGCACAAGTCCACATGGTAAATTTTTACAACAGTTGACTCAAACCATTTTCAAATCTTAGTTCGCTATGGGGCCGACTAAAACTAATTATATGGTGACAACGTTACTTATCAGGAACCTTAAACGCAAAAGAATCTGATCTTAATCACGGGATTTGAAAACATACGATTAATTTTAACACAAACCTTGTTTTAAGATCAAATAACATTATCAAAATACGGTGACAATACCGACATAATAAATTTAACTTAATTTTGACTTCAAATCATAAAATCATAGTATAGCAAAGACTTGTATGAAGACAATTTCATAGGAAATAAAATAAAAACTTTCCAATGAAGGTATTGAGTAGAGATTATTCGAAAAGACTGAAGGAAAATGCGGAATTTCTACGTAAAAACGAGTAGACGGGGTACATAGGAGTCTTATAATTAAATTTAATGATGGCAACAGATATAGACCTCACGCCCCCCAGTCGCGTGATTTCCTGCCTTTTTTTTTAAATATCGACTATACAAGAAAATCGAGAGTAGTTTATATAAGGATTGATTGCCAAATGCAGGCGTAGGAAGGGACTAATAACTAATACAAGACCGAATTACGGAGAAATAAAATATTTTGGCACATTTTTTTGGTAGTAGATCTAAAATATGAAAAAAATATTATCAGTTCATTCAACAAACTTAGCTATAGACAGAGTAATAGTTACTGTATGGTTTATATAATAATAGGGCGGGGAAAGTAACATTTTTTAGAAAAATTTTGGTGGTATCTTGTATGATGTTGGGCATGATATGGTGGAAGTTCTTAATATTATTAAAATAAGACTGCAAAATTTCCACTCAGTTTTATTACTACACAACGCGTTCCGTCGATACAAACGACATTATCACGTGCAATTTTGAACTTGATAATGTGTACACTCAGAGGCGGATCCAGGGGGGGGCACGGGGGCACGTGCCCCCCCCCCCCCAGACCCTTAAAAATATGCTAGATTTTTAATACGGTCCCATTATCATTTCGTTCGTTTTGTATAACAAGGTATCCTTGTGCCCCCCCCCCTGAACAAAATCCTGGATACGGCCTTGCTTGTGCCCCTCCCAGAAAGAAATCCTGGATCCGCCCCTGTGTACACTTGATAATGAGTACACTTGATAATGTCGTTTGTGACGACGAAACGCGTTGTGTAGTAATAAAACTCAGTGGAAATTTGTCAATGTCTTATTTTAATAATTTTGGTGGTAGTTGGTCAAAAATATGAAGAAATATTTTCAGTTTATTTTTACAACCTTAGGTTTACAAGGCACAGAAGGGTAGCACCAAATACCTTCAGGATAGCGAAACGATAGCGGGAAATGGGTGCCTACGGTTCAATCACACGGCATCAGATTTAGATCTCACCGCAACGCGAAGAGACACCCCACAGCGCGGAAATGCACGCAACGTGAACGCCAGCGCCGAGATAAGATAGAACCGTGAAGACAATCGGAGAAGTCGCGCGACGAGACAAGAGATAGCTATCGACTCCCGACACAATGAGCTTCGTGACTTACCACTCAAAGGGAGGAAAAAGCTTCGGAGTCTCACACAAAGAGACTCAAAGGGTAGCAAACTCGGAAAATGAAGGGCTTTCCACCCCTGCGCCAAGAAATCCCATCTGAAGACAACCAAGCCCAAGCGGTTTATTTCCTCTATCATCTATCTATCAAAAAGGCAAAAGATCTCAGACTTAAATGGGAAAATACTGGAGACGGAAATGATAAAAAAATTTCCTCGTAGACGTATTGCGGTCCATTGCAAATATTCTCTTCTAATTACATCATTTTTTCTACGCTAGTTTAAAAGCCTATCTTCTAAACGACAGCGAAACATTAAAGCGGAGTAACGGCACATACCTAGGTCAACGACCTTAGTATAAATAAATTTAAAATATGAGGCCACGATAGCGAGTGCTATGACTGAACATGATATTTTATATCATACTACCCATTGCATCTGAAATTAGAATCAAATCCACTTCGCTGTAAAAATATCCATCAACCTGCCACGATTATTCAACTATGCAGTAACGCTTCCAGATAAAGGCTTAATATAGATGCTTAGTGGCAGCTGTACCGAGATTATCATTAAATTTACAATGTGGGTTCCATTATTTCCGAAATATGCCGAAATAAGCAGATATCACTACATCACTCACTCAGTGATTCGACCCGAGGGTTGACTTGGATAGGTAAGGATAGAGCACCCCCACACTGAGTAAACCAAAGACGTGCGAATTTTACGCTCCCCTATTAAATTAAGTAGAAAAGACATTTCCTATACGATAAAACAACATGAAAAGTCACAGTCATTCTAGTGAGCCAATCAGCTCCACCACGATATCTCGGATTTTGTCATTTTAATCTTGATCGTACGCAATGAAGCCGAAAAACCGCTCTTGTTCATTTCCCTTGCAAATATATGGGACTAAAGAATATGGTAACAGAGGATTCTACAGTCGGCCACTAGATTTGTTGCTACTCACGGAGCATTAAAATGAGTTTACAAAATTCAACACTCGCTTCGCTAATAGCAGAGCGATCCGAATTTCACGGGGTAATAGGCGATAATTAGGGATGGTAACCGACACATACATTTGTGACTGTCAATTCATAACTCTCCCATGCTGCTGTTTGAGTGTGAAAATAATGTATTTCAAGTATTGAGGAAGAGTCGATCGCTTTGCACTAATAGCCGCCCTGCGGAGATGTTTGAAAACCGATCAAGTTACCAAAGGCCGGCCTCGGTGGCGGCGGGTTAAAGACCTCGCTAGCCAAGCCGAGGGTCACAGGTTCGAGTCCCGACTGGGACTAAAGTTGCCTCTATCCAAGGCTTATTCGTATTTGTTTAATTGTTTAATATTATGAAAACCCCGATGCAAATGGCTAAATAGCGCTATTTTCGGTGGAGTAGCAATAAATAAATATAAAATGTAGCTTAATGGTAAATGAAGGTTATCATAGGGACAGACTACGGGCCTCCTCCACGTACAGTTTCAGTAAAAGTTACTTACCTTTGAGAAAAAACAAATTTTACGCCTGGGGAGACTACTCGGGAAATGTAATTGCTAAAAACGCTTGCGCAAGAAATTTATTTTTTTATCTTTCAGGACCTGGCATACTCTGGAAACCTTGACTAATCGTTCCAACTTCACTATCCCAACTCAAACCAAATACCTAAGGATCACGAACTTTTAACCAAGCTATATGCCCAACCACTAAGGACCACTGTAAAGTCCGTCAAGACGGTGAGCGGGAACACTGGGGACGTGGGGCGGAAAAATTCCTCGACGACCCCATACACTCTCTCGGGGTCATCGAGAGGTCACCGTCCGCGGTCAAATTCCGGTCCAAAGGACTCAGGGCTACTCGTTCCCTAAGGAGGAAGAATCCCGCAGGGGACTGAGACGGAGGGTAGAATAAGAGTAGGAACGGCCCAAACCCCTTAGAGCGCAGAGCTCCAGGGAAGGAAATCTAAATCCGGTAGAAGGAAAATCTCCTTGAGCTTCGTGGAATAAGGAGGTCTAGTGAGCACGGATAAAGGTTCGACGTATACTTAACGCTGGCCATCTACTTCCGGGAATTCCGCTGGCCTTTTGATCCTCGCAGTTCAAAATTATGTACGAGGTGTGTTAAAATAATAACGGAAATTTTTAATTTCGGAAAGTTTTTAAATAAACTTTAAAAATTTAATATTTATTTATCTCCATTGACCCCGAAAACAGCACAATGAGGCCTTAACATCGGGAGTTTTAACAATCAACAAACGATCACTCACACCCATGTCCTGGAAGGGGAAACCTATCCAGGCGGGACTCGAACCCAAAACCTTCGTTATGGTAGGCGAGGACTTATCCTCGCCGCCACCGAGGTCGACAAAGTATTTTGTATTTTAATTTAAAGAAACAGATTGCCCATTTTTTTATTATGTTGGCATACATGCCGCAGAAGTAGATATAATAAATTTTTTCGCTGTATTCCTCTTTTACCTACTTTGCCTGTGGCAGCCGCTAAGGTTAAACGTGTTTTTATGAGCTCGGCGATTTTTGGATCACACTTCATGACTTGTTCGTGAGTTTTTGGCCAAAATAAATACTGCTACGATGCCTCAGCCTTCGAACTCACCAGATAGGGTTCCGCGTGACTTTATTCTACTTCCAAAATTAAAGGGAGCCTTAAAGGTCCGACATTTTATAACCAGAGATGACATTAAAATAAATCTGCAACATAGTTGAAGGCTATACCAAAGAATGAGTTTCAGAGGTGTTTCGAAGACTGGAAGAAGCGCTGGCCCAAGTGTGGGTGTAATGGGGACTATTTTGAAGATGACGACATTAATATAGAGGAATAAATAAATACTTTTTTCAAAAACTAATAAAACAGCTAATTTCTGAACACACCACGTACGAGAACGCACAAAGTGGCTGGGCAGCAACCAAATCGTAGGCCATCAATGAGACCCTGGCTTCAATATTTCCTGTGGATATAAATTGATAGCTTTAATGAACTATTCATTATGCTCCTATTAAGCGGTTGTCATCCTTGGGTTCAATGTTTAAATATTCTTGTGGTTTATTATACGACACTTTTGTACTTTTACACGTGCCTCTGCCAATATATCTTCATGTACACAAATAAATGTACATATAATTCGGCATATAAAACAAACACACTAATACACTTATACGTACACATCTACAACACTATTAATTGAAGAAATAATCACTTTAACTACGAAACTTCAAAAGAAAATAACAGTAATTTAAAGGCATATAAGAGACATATACATAAAATTGGGGCAAACTTCTTCGTATAGGAAGTATAGATGACATAACTATGGTAAAAATGAAAAAATAGGTAAGCATATTTATTACACATATGAATGAATTTTATTTCAAAACTGATAGCTACTTCTCATTAAAGGTAAAGAGCATATCACCAAATGGATTTAATGTTTCAAATCTCAATGAACAGTTGGAATAGATGAGTTATTGCTGTGGTCAGTAAATCGTCGGAACCAATGAGACCCAGCACGCGATTTTGGAATTTGCCGTTTTAACTTTGGCGGCATGCACAGGGGACGAAAATATCTTTCGTTTATTACACTCAGAATTACAATCCCTCTAAGTAGAGTGAAACAAAGGAGCGGTTTGGCACAGGGTAAGCTTCGAAGTTTACTTAACAAAGGCCGTGAACTTCAGGGAGTCCCTCAGGCCTTAAGATCCTCGCGGTCGAAATGTGGTTGGGTCCACGGAGCCGAAACGAAGACAATTTGCATAAAATATTGGGAGGCGTGTGCATTTTCTGTTTGAACTGCCTCTGCATTCTTCAAAATAGGTTATGAGATATTTATGGCATGAAATAGTAAAAATAATTACATAAAAAGTTTGTCTAAATTTAAGCATTGTTCTTGAAATATTATTAAACAGATTATACATTTAAAACCGAATTTATTATCGTGACGTTAAATATGAACATACTACGAGGAAAAAATCATGATGGAAAAGTTCCACTAAATAAAACCAGAATCCATTTTTATTAAACCTAATGCTGGTAATAATTCACTATCACCCTAATCACAATACAAATAAACAGGTTATATCAGCACTTTAGTCTAAAATGGGCACTCAGCCAATTACTACAGATTACATTAAAATCAACGATATCACCATGCTGTGAGTAAAAATCAATAAGGTTTATTACATCCGCTTTCATGTCACATGCCACGTTCAAATTCTTGCCACTCCACTAATTCGAGCGTTATCTATCACCAGATGTAAATTAATAGACAAGTGATGCAAAAACGAAATTCCCTTGTCAAGGCTCTGAGATATGTATTTTTAACTCGATCCATTGTGACGTTAAAGCACTGTAAGTATATTCAACTATAAAATGTCTGTGGACTTATACCATAAAACTTTTCGGTATACGTTTCATTAAATAAAGAACACCATTGGAAATTTTCAGGAATAAATCATTTTTTTATCAATGTAATTATTTGCAAACAAGTTAGTAGGAAATAAAACGGATAATTTATAAATATATGAAAAAAATGATTTCATGGGTTATCTTAATTTCTGAATGTGGTCTAACAAAAAATAATGAGATAAGTACATCCCCGCATCCAAGAGAAGCAGCAATGGCTTTCGAGGTGCGCTGAGTGGAACTGTAATAAAAACGGCAGAGCAACGAATCACAAGGGGCGTGGGAAAAAGTGATGTTCCAGGGCAAGAACGCATGATGCTGGTAAATAGGAAAAACAGCGGAACATCGAGTACCATTTGCTTCTCATCAAGGTCAAAGTCGAGTACTTCAAGAGCACTAGATAACGACCACGCATCCGCAGCGATAGAGGATGATTCCACGTCCTGAAGAACATCGATGATGAGCTCTGCATGGTTAACACGGAATACATAGAATGCGGTGAAATCAAGGCTAATGAAAAAAAAACATTAGAGAAAAAGCGAGAGAGATCTTCATGCATGCGTACACAGGACATTTATTGGCGATGAAAGTAGTTTAAAAATACATATTAGTGTGTTTGTGAATATTTATCCCAATTTTATAGAGATGTTTTCATTTCCAAATTTAATGATAGTGAAACTTTAGTCCCAATTTTTTTATTTAAAGAGTCATCAACAGTGATAGATTTACTGTTAACATAAATTCAAGTTGGTTAAAAATCAAAATTAATGTGGTTTTTTGCAATTACTATCAATACAAGATAATTAAATAAATAAGCTTCGAAAATTTCAATTTTTGTCAGGGCTTTCACACTGGGATTTTTTGCGTATTCATAAAATGCAAGAAATATTTACAAAGCGGGTAGGCTATTTATGTAGAAAAAAAACGTTAACAAAATTTTAAAAAATATACTATTTTTTCAAACTTTTCAGGATGAAAATGATCGGTTTTCTTCTTCACCAAAAAAGTAAGGAATCAAACAGATAACAATCGCGAAGAGAAAAAAAGGGAGATGGGAAAAAATCTTGACAACTTGATTAGACTTGGGAAAATTTTCCATTGTGATGCATTCACAAAACGACAACGAAAAAACAATAGATCACGCGAGACGTAAAGAATGGCACTCATTAAAAAACCCTACAATGAGCCATTGGGAGAAAACGAAGGCTTTTCCAGGCAGCGGCTGTTGGTGAGCTGTAACAAAGAGAGGTGAGGCAGGGATGTGTTTGCGCATAATGCGACGCGGACGTAATGGAGATGATGATGATGACGATAATGACGGAATGGAAGTGATCCCGGGAGACCGGCGATGGAAACACTAAACTCAATGCCTACGCCCTTTCTCTCTCTCTCTCGTGTGCCGTTTCGCTTCCAGATCGAGAGGGCGGAGTTGTCTGTCGCGAGAAGGACGCCTTCCACAGCCTCCAAAACATTTAGAAGCCCGTGAAGTCTCCCAAAACAAAAACAAAGATTCCATCCTTTTCCTCGGCAACTGAAACAATGCAAACGTCTTAAAAACCGCCAACTAAGGATTTAATGTGTTTTGCGAACGATTCTACATCTTAATTTTTAGGTGTTGAAGGAATAAAAATTTGATATTCTGTCCTACATTGGTTTCGTTACGTAAAAAATCAAATATCAAAGTTTTTATTCCTTTAATTCCTACGATAAAGGACTTGCGCCAAGTCACGCCGGCTACCATTACTTAGGTTCTACGTCTACCTAGCTAGCCGCCTAAATGAACGTGTGGTGGGGGCTGTTAGGACTTCAGCCATTAACAAAAAAGATAAAGTAAATCACGAATTGAGTTCTACCTGGCATTAAAGCCCTTCAATGTTCGGGAGAAAAATAATTCTTATAGCTATTCGATATCCATATATCTCTTAATTAATCGTTTGTGCCGCACCTAGAAATACATTGAGGTTCTCCGTGCCTATTGGTTCCATTGAAGACGAAAAAAATAACGGATCAATTAGTTAAATGAAGAAGGAAATATTCTAAATGCTGTAATCTGAGTGGTGGTTTAAGATTTTAGCTGATATTCCTAACTGAATCAGTCATCACTGATGCCATGCATTGTTAGCGGCTAGACACTCACTTAAATTTTAAAAATATTAAACATATTTTATTTACACTTCCTTTAAAGAGAGATCTTAATTTAAGAAAATGTTCGTAGTGACTTTTGAGAAGGACCAACAATTTAATCACGAGGGTGTCTAGAAAATCTATTATCTACTGTGTCACAATAATAAGCGGATAAGTGGTGGATTCTAACTCGGAAAAATAAGATAATTCAGAGTGAAAATAGTAGTAGGAGAGCCTAAAGTTACGACTTGAAATCTGAGCAAAGAGCTATCAAGAAGGCAGTAATGAATGGGAAAAATACCCATCTCTATTTTTGTAAATTCGTATGACTCTAGAGCGACCGATTTCATAAAGAACTAAAATGAAAAGGCACAATTCATACCGGTCGCCAGCAGGGCCAGCCACTGTGATTCGCCTGTCGCGTGGGCGGAGTCGTTTGTCGCTAGAAAGGCGCCTTCCACAGTTTCTCAAGTCTCGCCGAAGCGTCGCCAGTGAATCCCCAAAAACAAGCACTTATAAAGCTTCCAACCTATTCCTCGGTGTCGGATACAATTCAGCCATAAAATCAGCTATACGGCATTAAATATGATACCCAAGCGATTAGTGAGAAGAAAGGCAAAAATGTACAGACTCAAAGAAAATATTTCTTTAACTACGATAACTTATTGCTGAAAATATATATAATATTTGAAATTATAAGAGGAAATAATTTATTTCAAAGTATAAGTATTGTAGCGGCGCCTGTGTGTGATATGGGCGTCGCTGGGTGACGGGCTGTTTGTTTAAATTGATTCATTGCGTTGCAGTGGATTAAGTTCTTATAAAATATAGCTCGTTTATGTGTTTTAAATAAAGTGCTGTTATAATTCATAAATGTCGACAGCTTATTTCAGTGTGAACCCGTAACAGTATTTTTACATGAAATCTTCCAGAACTGATAACACTTCGCGCTTGCGGCCCTAAAATTGTTTAATTTGACGAAATATTCTTAAATCTTAAAATTTTTACCTTTCAAGAAAATTTTCGGAAAATATATGTTATTCATAAATATTTTATTTAAATCTCCATTCTAGTGGGATCCGATTGCTAATACTTAAATTCAATCAATATTCTTGGGACCTACATAAGAGGGGTTTATCCTCAAATAATTTGGGCGCCTTTCCATTTGAAAATAATTTTTTTTCCAGTGCGTCATCACAGTAATGGATTTTAACCTAGGAAAAAGAGATGAGACGGAGTGCCTTAAGAAACACCTGGAAACTTGAGCAGAATTGCGTGCAGATGATAAGTAATTATTTATAAATAAGTGAAATATTCATTCTCTCCTATTTCTATTAACATTTTTATAGGATTACAGACTAATGAATTTCACAATGTACGAAAAGATACTCCAATATTTCGCCACCAGGGCCGACCACAATGTATAATGCAATTTGAGTGCCGGGTAGTTATGAGAAAATGTTTGGCGAGGAGTCTATATGAAGTTTATTGGGGATTTTAAACAACATATTATTAAATAAATTATAGTTTTTGAAAAAAATTTGTCAATTACCAATTTTGATTTAAAGATACTCTTAGTATCTGAAACTGGAACTCATGGCATACAAATTTGCATCAATCTATTGTTATTTACTTAAAAAATTAAGAGGAGAGCAGGTAAAAATCGAAATCTGAGCACCTACGTGCATAACAGTCCTGCTCAACGCTCATATACAAAAAATATTAAGTTGATTGAAGGATAAATGTGAAAAAGTACAAAAAATTCTATCACGATGGTGATGATGCGAGCGAATATTGTTTCGTTACAGCAATAAAATATTTCAGCGACGAAACAGACAATCTTAACATTGGCACATAACATCTTCATTGTAGATAGGGAGAAAAGAGACGTAAAAACAACGAACTACATCCACAATCAAAATATTAGAATTAAAAAAATAATATCTCGATTAAGGTTAAAATTTAATATTTTATTCAGCTAAAGATCACGATTTCGCGTTATTTGATGGCATCTATCGCAAAATCATCAATATAATTTCCCTTATTGGTTTTACTACCTTTAGATTCACTTAGGACAGTAAATTCAACTCGTTACAACAATCTGAGGAGACAATTATGCACCAAAAGTCATTACTCTCGTCGTCATACAATAAAAAAGAATTTATTAATCAATAATATATTGTGCTTAGTAGATGAAAAAGGAAAAATAAAAATTTTGAAAGCTTTGGGCCGAAATCAAGCAAATACAGTTCACGGCTCCCTAAAAGTAATACAATTTTATAATGTGGAATAGTATACGAAAAATTCCAATGAGTTTCACATATTTAGAATAGCCGAATAGAATTAAATTCTAAACAATACTTTCGCATAAAGATATTGGACACCTCTATCTAGGTAATTAGGTAAATCAATACTTTTTTAAGAAAGTACAAATATTCAAAGTTTTACACAGTAATATTTGAGCAGTTATAGAATAATTGGTGGTTTGAACATGGGTCCCTGGGGTTCGTGCCGCGTGATTCACCGATAACTTCTGAATCCAGGCAAGTAAGGCAATGGGAATGGCTATTTCTATGCTCTATGGTTAGGAGAGTGGCCAGACCATGACTTAACATCTACAACACCACTGCGCGGCAAGGGAATAATAGCCTCCTATGTAGATCAGTGCGCGGGGACCAGGAGGATCTTAGGATTTCCTCACCATAGTAAGCAACAGCTAGAAGGCGATCCTGAAGGCATTATGTAAGCTTAGTACGTAGAGCGGGATGTGCAGCATCAAAGAGATTCCAACTAACGATGCATTAGTTCTGATTAGCGAATAAGGTCTCATAACGACGGATCGGAACTAATACGGAGGCAAAGACAAGGAGATGCATCGTGTATTAATGAGCCGATTACCTTGTCAAGAGCATTCATAGAGTCAAAACATAAAGTCTTTAACGCAATTTTGGAGCAGGATAATTTTGCGAAAATGTTTGAGAAGGAGTGTTTTGGAAGTCGAAAGAATATTTTTAAGAATATTTTAAATTCTATAATTAAATTACAGTCTTTGAATTAAATTTATGAATTATCACATTTGATTTATGAAAATATTTTGCAACTCATTTGCAAACATTTTACAAAAAAACTTTCACATTAAATAGTACAAAAAAAGAAAAATGAAGACCGTCACACGAATTCTTTCCAGGTAAGTGAAATTCCAATTTCACAAATTCCTCAACGTATTTGAGACACTAAAATGTTTTCTTTACAACTTCATTTAGGGAATTTTGTTTGTATTTATGTACTCACAGATTTTAAAAGGCCTGAGAAGAGGCTACCATCGTCCACTAATTGTCTTGAACTTCACCTACCTGCGAATAAAAAGAGGGAATAAAATGAACCGCGGACGTCAACATTGAAAATTGAGAAATAATACGAAGATAAAATGGCCACTGCAAGTGAAATGCTTAGAAGATACAGGAATAGGACTTCATAAAACTATTTGATAAGCTTTCTTACGAGACATCAATGCTGTAAAAATTTTCCAAATAAAATAACGTCTGGAACTCCTGGAATAATTATAAAGCCATCTGAACCAATACACTTTCAACGTAAGTAAAATTTATTTGGACGCACAAAAACAGCATTTTACCTTATTTAAAGAGCCATATAAATCAAAATTACGCTTCCTTAAACCAGACTGAAAAAAATCGGGTGGGAATAAAGCTTCGAAAAAAACTGTCGCAAAGAAATTATGAAATGAAAATTTTAAAATAGAAGCTGGCAATAGGTAATGAAAAAAAGCCTTAACTAAAAAACAGACTGATTTTAAAAAAAACTTTGACTCCATCCTCGAGGATGTTTAGTTCAAAAGAATTATTCATTGAGCTAAAAAGAATATGCGTGATTAAAAGGAAAGGAGGAGACACGCTAATTTTGCATGGGATCACAAGAGGGCGCTGAAGTGCACAACTGAATTACAAGAGAGGGAAGCCTGAGATCCAACAGAGATGCAGATGGCAAAAAATCTTCTTTCATTTGATTACAGAAAGACTTCCTTTATTCAACTCACGGACTCCAATTCAGCTCAAAATTTGCAGTACTTTTTCTCGTTATTTAGCAACATCTGTGAATTTTCAACAGATGCAAAATTAAAAATCTCAGTGAGAGTCAAATTATCTTTAATAGCTCTCCCACGGTAATATATTTTACCTTGTAATGCTTATGCACTTAAAATTTTTAATGCCTAAAATTATTGCCTATATGCCACGATAGTGAAGAGCCCTTCTGCCTACCATTTTAATTGATTTATAAATCAAGTAAAGAATCTCCCCGTATCCCTCTAACGAGGACTCTGAGGAAAATTTTTAAACCAACTACCCACATAGTATCCCTAAGAGGAGAAACCTCACATCTATACATTTATTAGATGGTAGGTATGACCTGTCAATAGGAAGTAATTCATATTTCACAGGAAAATTGTTTAAAATGATCTGAATACGAAAACAAATTTTCCAATATCGATGGCGACGGGAATTATCCCCGGCCTGAAAAACCATTTTTTGCAGGTTAGAGTACCGTATGGGTATCCAGGCCATGGGTGGTTTAAAAAATATTTGTTTTTAAAATCGATGGTAATTGCCTTTTATTAAACTTCTAGTTATCTGAGGCACCTATAAGGAATAAAGATAATATTATTTATTATTGCCCACAGCTTTTTCATTTTGATTCCACTTTCATTGCTGGAAAAACAAACGATAACTTGAGCAGACTTTAAAGAATCACTGAAAGCAGCAGGTATGTCATGCAGAGAGGGAACATAATATTTTTTTAACACGAATTTGTGAAATAATTCTATCTATCACTCTCACTATCTCTATCTTCGTGACGCCTTCAGCCATACTTTTTTTTCAACCTACCGAACCATATTAAATTTAAATTCATTTATACTTACTTTGCTGAAACAATTTAAAAAAGGAGAATGCAGGCAAAGTATTTTTTTGTATTATTTTCCGCAATAATTGCTTTTAATTACTTTCCAACGTTTGATCGAAAGTGAGAAACAGCCAACGAAAGTCAATCTATTTGTCGGACACAAAATCAATACCCGGATGCGAAATTTGACTCTTTCGAAATCCCTATATCTCCTCCCTTAAAAGTTAACAGCCATTAGCGAGGTTTAACGAAACTGCCGCCCGAGTCGCTTCGTGACGGCTCATGGTCTTTCACCCACATACCATACCTACCCCTTCCCAGGAGGCGGACCTCGGGCTCCGACTTAATTAATGCGCCGCGCCGTACCAACCCCTTTCCCCGCCGTCGCTAAAGGCGAATGCCGATTCCCGCCGCGAAAGAGAGGACGGGGTGGGCGAGAGGATACGACTCCCCTGAACCCCGAGAGGAGGAGGGGGTAGAAAGAAGAAGGCTACGAGCCCCGTCTTTTCGAGTGGATATATATTCGCGTCGCCCGAAGGCACTTCTCACGGCCGGAGTTGACGCTTTTATTAGCTCGCTTTGTATGCGGCGCCCTCCTCCTCATCCGACTCCGCGGAATAGGAAATTTCAACGAGCTTAGGAAAACCTTACTCTCTCTCTCTCTTCTTATTTTTTTTCGCAAAGGAAAAATGAAGGAAATTTCGCCGTCCGCTCACAGACCCAAAACCCCGTTCTGCCTCCGCGCGTCTACAATGTCTATCTAATCTGGCCACTTCCTCCTCCCCGATTCCAAATCCTTCCTTTTACCACCCCCTCAATTGGTATACATTCCTTTTCCGCCAATATCGTCTCCTTGCTGCATTTCGTCGAGCCGTGATATGACAGCGTTAAAGAACCCCAGTTTGCACTGGTAATAAGATTTTTTGTCAAGCGAAAGAAATGAACTGGATTTCTCGACACCCATATTTTTATCGAATATAATTTTACGTTTACCATCCAAGAAGGCAATTACTATAGGGTTTATTATGAGATTTGTTGACTTTTGTTAGGTTGTACGTTGACTAACATGGTGATAAATTCATACTAACATGATGATAAATGGTACGTATAAAGTATGAATAGGTAAAAATATTAAATACCATGGGAAAACATTAACATTTTAAATGAACTAAATTTCTACTAGGAGATTCATGAAAAATATGATACAAAAGTTTTATACATTTTTCTAAATCGGTACAATTGTACTCTCAATCGGAATATCAACCTAAACCCTAAAATCCTAATCTCCAAATACAGCATTTTTCTCTTGAAATGCCGTATCAAAATTTTTTCCTAACACCTGTCTATTGAACAAGGCCTCAGGATATTACTGGAAGGGATTACACGTAATTAGAACAAAAAATAAGATGTAGCAGTTAATTAATCCGCTAACTGGAAGCGAGGAACGCAAATGGCGAGTAGAGGATAAATAGCCAATTACTTCACGAAAAAAGAATCCTTTGGAGTGGTTGAATTTTTTTCGCCTTTCACCAGGGGCATAGAATGCTGCTTTCTCTCATCCACTGGAAATCCCTTCAGAATTATTTCTTTTTTCCCTTCATTTCACAGAAGCACATTTTCCATCCCATTCCGTCGACCTTCGCGACCGCGGTTGTACCTAGGTAGACCCTTTTCCACTTTCCCTAGAAATTCCAACTCCCTCATCCCTCTTCGCCAAAAAGATAAAGGGATACCACGGATATTTTCCACACTCTTTTGCCTGGGATAACACCAGTTCACATTATAATCAATATACAATCATAATAAAAATATTTTTATCAAAGATGTTGTAATATCTTCAATTTCCCCAAAAAAGTGGGCATCGGAATTATCCAACCAAAAACTTCCAAAATTACCCTAATTTATACGGATTAGAATTATGTGATATTCCCGGATACGCTGTTTATTCTTAGAAGCCGAATCGGAAAATTCACAAACATCGCATCTACAAGGAAAAGGATTAGGTCTTAAAGGTAACACATACATTTTATGAGGCTATTTCGTGCTAATAAATTGCTTTAAACTTGTTTTTAAAGAAAGATAATTTGAGTGACTATTGAACAAACGTAATGCATAAGTTATATAATCATGAATTTCATGAAGTATTGAACAAAGAGATAAACGCTAGGAGGCTAAAAATTATCTACTATAGTTCTAAATGATTGCACGCCAGATCGAGAAAAGCGTTCAGTGTTAAGATGTGTAATTTAGTGCCTCCTGTACAATGACTTTATAGCGGTTAGAGATATTTCACCTATGTAACAAAAAAGCGGGAAGATTATCACAAGTTTCAAGGTACTAAACGAAGAAAGTGTAAATGATATCACAAGGAAAAGTTCTTACGCGCCTTTAAGAACAACTCTAAACTTACAGCTTCGCATTTCGTTGAACGATTAATCGCACATGTATCAATGAAGAGTTTAAGTTAGAAACCACATCATCTTTCGAGAAAAATATAGCCCGGTGAAAGGGAATGATAGAAAAGACGGAGCGCGCCGCGATGGGGAAGACTTCGAATTACCAGATTTTCCCTCGCCTGGCTCATGCATAGACTCTACTTTCCCCATCACAGAGTCAAAAAATATCTCGGGATAAAAGTGCGTTCAATTTAACGCTCTGATGATAATTATACTCCTTCTCTACTGCTGCTGCTGCTGCTTATTCACGCTCAAAGCCCTCCCAATTTACCTTAAGAGCTCTTGTGGAGGTTACTTCTTGCATTACAAAAAGATTAAGATCTAAAGTTACTAAATGGAGCGTAACTTCCGTATCCTAGAATTAAGCCGACGAATTTTCGAATGAAAATCACGAAATTCTACCTTTGCAAAAAAAACTTTTTTCGCTTCTCAAAGTCTATATAAATATTATGTAAAATACTGTGATACTTAAATCTACCTTAGTACTTATTGTTATAATTAGTATTGACACAAGAATTAAGAATATTTATAAGCAGTAATATTTTTTGAATTTATCAACTTATAAAAATGCATGGTTTGTACACTAATTGAAATTAACCATTTTCCTTATTTTGCAATGGAAACTTCAGGAAATGTACTGAATATTCTAGGTGGGATCGCAGATGCAGAAGGACAGTATTATACCACTTCAAGCAACAACTACCTGTCGGTTAACATGCATCAATTTTTTAATTATTCCTAAAAAAGTGCACACCATAGAAACTGTAATGAGTAGCATAAAAAGAGAAACATTCGATGAATTTTATTAGGAACGAAAGGACGCAACTTGTGATGGCCGACGCCAACTTCCAAGTAATTTCCGCGAAGAGAATATGGTTCGTTGAGCAGTTACTTTTTTCGTGGGGATACGGTGCCCTTCACATAGCCCTGAACACTTCTCCACGGCAGCGCCACGCCTCTAAACATAATGTCCACAACCGCGGCGAGAATAGAGGGAAACCCAAGTATAAGCGAGAATGACGGGACGAGGCGAGAGTTTGGAGAAATGTCATTTCCCGGAAAAGGCTGTCGGGGATGCTACAAGGACAACCCTTTCTCCCGTCCCACTTACGATCGCGCAGCGGATGGGTTAAAGCGGAGAGATTTGCGTGAAGGGCGAAGAGTTTGATGGCCCGCGGAAAACTGGCCTCCCGTTTCGCCTTGTCGTCAGTAAATGGCTTGGTGGTTACGACATTGCGGATAAAACAACGAATACAATTTAGTGAGAATCACACGAAAAGCTTTTTTTTTCCCGGAGAACGAAAAATAAACCAACACACCAGACTGGCTTTCCCTTGAGAAAAATGGGTGGATTACAATGAGAAATTTACATTGGATTACATCGTAATTGCAGGAATCATGAATCAAACCATGAACCTGTGATTTTCCTCGTTGGCGGATTTAGGGGGTGATGACAAGGGTCATGACGTAAAGCATTCTAACTGCAATAATTATTCCTAAACCTACACGAGAGAATTCCTTCTCACTCGAGTAAAATTATCCTTCAATCATAGATCATTCAGAGAACATTTAACTTCATGAAATATCTCCATATTAAAATAAGAGCATAATTTCATGTTTTCCACTGGTTTATTTTGAAATTTCACGACTGGTTTCGGTAGTCACACTATCATGAACCAGTGGAGAAAATATATTTGTTCTTATTTTAAATTGTATTACGCTCAGAAATGACAAATATTGCAGCTAAATGCTTGATCATATGCAACCAAAAATTATTAATTTTTTACTGGCTTAATAATATTTAAACTATTATGTCTAAAAATGTTCCACTTCATCAGTTGTTAAGAACTGCAGTGAAATTTTAGGCTTCATAATATATAAAAAATTGGTATTTTTAAACATTTTACACGGGAGAAAGCCCCTCTCTGCTGGGAGGTATTCAATACTCACTGGACCCAGGTCATTGATGAATTGGATGCTGAATCCGCCCCTCGCTTCCCTCGACAATTAGCTAACCAATGTCAAAAAAAATCAATTGTGAAATTCGATAATAAAATGAACGTAATTTTTTTAAATTTGAAGGAAAACTACGTCTCTTTGGTTTGCTTTGAAGCTAATAAATTAAAAAAGAGAGATATGGTACTTTTAACCGTTGCCAACGTAAGCTCTCCATTTCACATCACGACCATGAACATAATTTCAGTCGCAGGTTATGCCCTTTAAAATGGAATCCTGCTAACATACCTCAATGAATTTTCCGATTGCCACTCATAATTTACATACTAACGAAGAATTACATTCCTGGATCCGAAAGTAGAGGGTTATAATGGACAGATAGTAAACCTAAGAGAATTAGTAAACATAGAGAGACACTGCCAAAACTGAAATCCCATTCACTATAGGCCATCAACAGTCTATATTCAATGAAAGGATTTAAACTAAAAAAAGAGGCAGAGGATCATAAATCTTTCTCGCGGTTGTCTCCGGATAGCTGTTTCGATTTCATTCCGCAATACCAATTTCACTTAACAAAGGATATTCACGTCAAAGCCCTGTTGAAAGAAATTCAGAAACATTCAGGTGGCGGAAATGTGACGAGAAAAAAGTCAAACCGGTGGAACAAGAGGGAAGAGAAAAACCGAAATGATGGTGACCCAATGTGCGCCAGCGTGAGAGACAAAAGATACGGACAGCTGATGACAAACGACGATTGAAAAAAATGGATGAGGAAACACCCAGCAGAATTTACGGTGGATCATCGAGGACATACAGAACTGTTTGATCTGCATTACTTCTCTTCATACCTCTACTACCACTCTCCCTCTGCTAGAAAGCATTAGACAGGACCATTTACAATGACATTAACATATATTGTGCCCAATCGTCCCTCTGATTAATAACCTCCTAAGTTAGAGTGAAACAAATGTCTATATCAACACACCTAATAGGGGAAATCTTAATTCTAACATGCATACCATTTAAAGAACACCTAATGACTATACATCTCCCGGAGGAGGTTAGGATACAATGATAGTAGGTAGGAATGGATCATGACCGATTGAGATATTATCATCAATCACAAGCTGATTCCGAAATTATACTTCTTTTGCATAGATGTCAACACTCCTAATATGACTGAAACCAGGTATTTTCTGCAGGGAAAAAAGAAGAAAAGAACTAGTATGGAACAATATCAAGCGTACTAGCTAATCACCCATTGTTTTATTATAAAGAAAAAAAAAGAATATTTCACATGAAATATGATTAGCAATAGCTTAACATTTTCACACACAAGGCCAACTAAGAAAGAGTTTGAACGCACAGAGAAAATTTATTAAAGTGTTTTCGGCAACAATGTGGCAAGAATGGAACCACGAACCTTGGTTTTGTAGGGACACTACTCTACCCAAGCCAGCCGAAGCTTCATCAGCAAAATATTTTACTTGCCAAAATTTTTGTGGTTTCAAAAAACATCTGGAAGAACCCCGGAAGGCCACCAAGAGGATAGACATCCGTCTCACGGCAATTGCACTCGGACATGAAATCGATTTTGAAAACTCAAGAGTGATCACCACGGAAGAAAGTTACTTCCCAAGGTTGATTCGAGGGGTTATAGAACACGCCAAAACACAAAGAAGCTTCAAGAGAGAGGATAGCTACCAGCTACCCCAAGCTAGGAAGGGACTTTTTTTTACGGAACCCACTCCCAAAACCCAAAAACGACTTCATCCAATCAGATTTAACCTATCTTATAAAAAAACCGCTGCTATGGCCACTTCAGCGTATTCACACAAGCCCATTTTGCATTGAATTCTACCGCTGACCTGAAGATGCTGAGGGAAGATCCTGTGACCAAACGGACCTTACATCATGAATATGTCTTGTAAAATCGCACATTTTCGTCCAGCCTCAAAAATGCAGAGTATTAAATGAAAAGGCGAAAAGGCTGAATACACAAAAAAACAGTTTTTATGATTACTGCAAAGTATATCCAAAAAATGTTGCGACCCATTGTTTGTGAACAAAAATACCTAAAATTGTAAAACCCTACCACCTTCTGAAGTATCGCAGATTCCTCCTGAAACCCAGTATACCGCACTTATCAGTAAAATCTTTTTATATACCATAAAACTCACTGATATCATTGTTTACAATATTAACACGATACATTTTATTCTGCTGATAAAAACAGGGTCCTTTAGTGGCTCGACGACGGAACAGAGAGGATGAGAGTGTAAACAGCAGAGATTGATAGCACACGACGACGTGAAGTGGAATGTTCGTGGGGAGATGGGTGGAGAGGAAGTTTGAGAAAGACACTAAAGGGGGCGTGAGTGGCACGCGATGCGGCAAATGAGCGGAAGCGTGCGACTTCAACGGATCATTCACCCGCTTCCACACGCCAACGCACGCGTAAATACACGCCAAACTGCGTGAGACGCATAATGATGAGGAGATTTACACTTACTAAATATAGGGGGTGGGAATCCAAGGGGTATATTTTGATTTTTTTCTAAACAGGGTAAGTTACAGAAATTAGGTAAAGAAAACAAACGAGATCACCTAGATAGAGGAATGATGGGCAAGAGTACGCATCTCACAAATAATTATAAAAATTATATATTCAGGTTCAAACAATAACTTTTATTTTGACACAATTTGTTCTCAGGAGCATTTAATACAATAAACTTCCCCTGCATTAAATGGCTTCCCCTACTGCAGAAAAATAAAGAACTGCCGTTATTCATCAAAATTTAAGAGAAAAACAAATAGGAGTCTTGCCCCTTATGTGGGGCAAGAGTCCTAATCACAGTTCTCGCATGTGAACTTTCTCTTTCCAGAATATGAGGTGGACGGTTCATTCCTCCATGTTTTACATTTATTACATAGGTACTATCCAATCAACAATTGGTGGATATGAGTAAACTTTTCCACAACCTCCACAGTGATAATCAGTTGATGTGAATGCCAGTTTGCCGTCCACAATCGACGCTTAGCACCGCAACTCTTAGCCTTGTTTTTGGTTATATTCATTACAGTTTCTGGGTGTAGGAGGAACTTGTAAAAATTTCAGACTGCTTTGAATTTTTAAGCCGCTTGTGCGCATGTAATGTTTTTGATGTGGTCTAATGTTCTCAGGAGAGACATGTGGATGTACTATACTATGTGATTATGCTATGTGATTATGCTATACTACGAATAAAATGCCCCTGGAATTCTGAAATTAAGCAATATTTTTCTAATCCCGATCATTACATAATATATTTTCATTTACAGATATCACAATAAGACGTTTACGCAGAGACAGTTGACACATTTCTAGACCAGCTGCAATAGAACGTATGGATTCTCCATTGATCCTCCTCAGTGTAGCTACCTCCAAAATTTATTGTTAAATTCTTTCCGATCAGTTTTTCTCCAAAAGCTCGGCATTTTCTTTCAATACATTTATCAGCAAAGTGCGCGTGATATTTATTACCGAAAATATCAGGTTGTATAAATAAAGCAAAGGTATAAAGTGGGGCATGAGTCAGCGCAAGTGGGGCAAGAGTCCTCATGTGGAAACTCCAGAGCTCTTACCCCAACGGCACTTGCTACAACTGGTATGCCAAAACACAACTACATGATGAGCTGCGAGCAAGCTAACTGCATGAATTTTCGAGGCAAAGGATTCATAATAAGGATTGCTAAAAAAAATAGCAGTTAAAGAAACGCCCAAAGGAGAAATAAGAATTATGCGGTCCTATAAACGTCGCAAAAAATTAAAAACATGAAAAACTCACGTTCTGCCGTTATTTGTCTCCGACTGAACGCACTCCTATGCTACATGTGGTCACGTAAATGATACTGATTGACTAAAAGTGACATTACCCCGGCATTAAGAGAAATATTTCGGAAAAGGAATCTTGCCCCTCACTACCCTATTTTCTTTTGCCTTTGACTTTCCACTCGATTTCGGCGTAGAACAGAGTGTCACCCACATTCCTTGTCCACCAATTTTTTGCAAATTTCTTCTGTCAATTTCTGTACCTAACTCTGTTTAGAAAATAATCACATTCACTCTTAGCCTTCTCACCCCTTCATATAAGAGAAATGAATGGTTTGCCAGTTCACTTTGTGGAATGGTGACATAAAGGAATCAAAATGTAAACTTTGCTGCATTCCACTCAGTACTTATTAAAAAAGTCAATCGGTTTCGACTTTTCAGGTCATTGTCAAGAGGTGAACTTTTACTTCTTGATAATGTAGTAGACTAGGGGATCTTTCGCCTCTTGTTAATGACCTGAAAAGGTCGAAACCGGATAAGTTTTTATCTATAAGTTTATCTCTATTATATACAGCGTATATAAGATCTACAAATAAGAGGCGCCATTCCGTTACTTAGATACTGATTTCCGTTGTTCCTTTTTTGGAAATACTTAAAATCGGCTTTCAAAAATGTCCGTGGCGCGGCGATGAATGCAGAGTGATCCATTTACATCATACGCAAGGAATAACATTGGAAAGAAATTAATTTGATGGATATATAATCAAAAGTTTAAATTTTGTCCCGCAAATCTCATTGTGACTTATTTAATAGTGAATTTCGAATCGCTCTACCACCTAAGGTATTTTAGGTGAGAAGAGAAAAAGCAGAATCATTCCGAAGAAAGTACACAAGTTCTCAAAAAAACAGCTGATATTACAGTGTACCTGAATTGAATTTACTCTTGAATTTTGCGATGCATAAGGCTAAAAACTTTTTTCGTCGTATTCATTTATAAGTATAATGAAGTGCAACAGTTTAAAATCTTATTGAATTACCTGATGATGATATATTACTTCGCAAACTGAGAAAAATTCAGGGGAAAGTCTCAACAGATACGTTGCCACGCAGGATAAATTAACTTTGGTAAATCCATGTAAATTCGCGGTGGGTATCAACAACCGACAGGAGATTCCTCTACTGTTATATTAGTAAATGAAGGGGAGAGGGGGCGCCAACCCTCCGCTCCTTCCCCCCCACCCCTAGAGTGAGCGTAGGGGGAAGCCAATCATGGGCCCTTAACGCTCCAACGGGCGAGACGGCCCTAAGACGACCGAAGGCGAAGGAACATGGCATGGCAATTGTTCGCTTGGGCGAGGGGTCACAGAAGGGATACGGGGTTATTGGCGAGTAATATGGCGAGACGACAGGGTTGCCACCCACTCGGGATAACTGTAAAAATCTCTGACCAAGAAGTAAACATATGAGGGCGTGAGAAGCCAAGGAGTAAAAGTGATTTTTTCCTCAACATAGTTAGGTAAAGTTAATTGTTAGAAGAAATACACAAAAATTGGTTGCCAAGGGATACGAGTGAGTCTCAGTTCTGTGCTGACATCGAGTGGAAAATCAAATGCACTATATAAAATTATCTAATTCATCTCGTTTGTTTTCTATGCCTAATTTCTGTACCTAACAGTGTATAGAAAAAAAGAAATCACTTGTACCCCTTGGCTTCAAAACCACTCAAATGAGATTAAACATAAGCAATTATACGATTAACAATGCCCAATATCGGATAACTTGAAACTGTACTGTCTGTGTAAGTATTTTGAATTAAGTTCATTCCTATTATATTCATTAAAAAAAGGTATCGTTGTTGCCAACAATATCTATCAAGGAGACAGCGCGAGAGTGATGTTCGAGATCTGGATGCGGATGTTATTTTCTGAAACTATGTAGGTAAGGTAGAAAAAGTTGTAGGTAATTGATTATCCAGTGTAGCAGTGAATGTGCAGAAAAACTCATTTGTGAAATAGGTAAGGGCGAAAATGAAAAAATAAAATTCAGGAAAATAACGGAAAAAAGATTGGAGGGTTTTTTCCATAACCCTGTGGTCAGTCTTGGAGGATGAAAGAGATATCTAAAGCAAAAAAGAGCGCTCGAAGTAGCTCCGCAGTATCCAAAAGCCGAGGCTAACCATCAAACACCAAAATTCAATATTTTTAAAATGGAAAAGTAAATTATATTTAACTTACGCACATGTTATGCAACATAAAATACTGTACATCAGATATGCATAAATTACTCAAAAATTGAGAACATAGCTGAGGTGCGGAGAAACGTAGGGCATAAGTTGGTGACGCCATCAACTTACCAATGAAAGGTTTAAGGATGCTACGAATAACTCAAGAAGTAGGCAACGGACCGATAAACGGAAAAATTCCGATTTATTTATTTTTCAACCAACATTTTTTATTGCTGAACGAGCCCACTGCTTAGCATGTGATTCCTCTAAAGCATGAACAAGGTAGTCGAAATATTGCGGCTAGAAATGCTGCGAAAACAAATTGAAGACGAACTCCCGTAACCCTAATGGCGCTTAATTTCCCGACGTGAACGGGTGAGGAGAGGGATCTAAAAAAAACTCCTTCGGAATTTTCCTGCTGGGAAAAAAAGCGGAAGCACGCTGAACAAAAGTGTACAGATTGACAAAAAAAAGCCGAGGCCACTAGTATTTTGAACATAATAATGTCATAAGCTTATGATAGTATTTATTACCTGGTGCATGCCATATACTGTACGATTGCATTAAGTTACCTGCTTATGACAAAGTATTTCGAAACCTTCGTCAAATATAGGGTAAAATCTTATCCTTATAGTTTGAGCAGGGTTATATGGAAATAAAAAGATATGTATTATCATAAATAGTTAATTTTGAATTCATTATTGATAAAATTATTGAAAATTCCATGAATTATTGATAATAAAATGACCACTGATTCAAAGGCAATTATTATTCAGATGGACACAACTCTGGAATTTGACAAATAATGTTTATTGCAGGATAAAATTCAAGAAATGAGAACTGAGGCTTCGATGCGAACGGTTCTAAGAAATTGACTGTTGAGTAATCAACATTAAAATTCTACGCTGCGTTGAAGAGATCGTCGTTTTTGAGGAAAAGTAATTAATCATACTAATGGTGAAAATTCTATTTAGGAGCAACGAGTTTTGTTCTGGTAACGAATTTAACTTCGTGCCTGCCCTCAGCATTCGAAACTTTAATTTACGCGAATAGAGAGAACAAAAAATATCTTTAAATACGTGGTTAGCCCTATTACGGAGCAAAAACTCTGCTTTATACGAGAGAAAACCGAATAAAAATTAAGGCTAATATGCTTAAAAGGGGGTGACCTACGCTAGAACCATAAGAATGAGCCATGGACCGATTCCAAAGGCTTATCAGTATGCTTGGCCACGATTTTAATGCTTGCTTAACCTAATCCCTATAGCGCTTTATGCCGTCAACCCAGACCAGTTATTCGCGTTAAATGGGGACACGGATGCTAAAAGGCCTATATAATGCCTCAAGAGGATTCGTCCCGCCAAAGCCTTCCTCCGTCTATCCTTCACCTCATACGGGACGGATAGCCGAAGCAACGACCTACAGAGCCATTAAACCCCGCCGACGCTTTCAAACCCATCCAACTAGCACTAATAACTAAGAAAAACGAGGAGTGGGATGAGAAAATGGCGAACCGTACGTCCAAGCTCTTCAGGGGTCAGTTTTTGTCTATTCTACCCCCAAAAAAAAAAATAATTCGCTGCCTATTTTCAGCCCATAAAGACTTCGTGCGAAGTGAAGGACCGAGCTAATTTTTTTGTACCGCCTTCCAAACTGCCTAGCGCAGCTGAGCTCTCCTCCACCCCTCCCCAGATCCATTCTCTCGTATCCTAGAGACGGTGAAATAAAAACAACGGATCCGTCGACAAGGGTAACGGGGGAGGGCATTGATCGCCGAGAGCAGTCGAAGTTAACGGGTCCAAAAGTTCGGTGAAAAAAAGAAGCTCAAGGCTTGTGCACAATGCTCAGGATTTCGAAAAAAATGACGGAAAGGTGAAATAAAAGATTGTGGGATCACGCATGGAATATTTCATCGCTTCCGATGTCAACAACCGTTAAATTCGTACAAATTATAATGCCTTCCACGGTTTCTTTGATTTTGGTTTTGAATTGATATATGAGAAAGCCAGCAGGCTCAACACAAAACACTATCACGAGCATGAGGGGCTCTTTGTCTACAAATCAGTGTTTCTGAAACAACTATGTTATATAGACCATAAAAATATTCTATTTAAACAGGTGGAACTCTTATTGAATTAAAAGAAAGATAAAAGATGAATACAGCGTGATAAAAGATACAGACATATTTTATAAGATTCCACATTATATATGGTCCACGAGCATAATATTTACACATAATATATTCATCATTTGTAATTAATATGGACTATTGAAACCCATCCTCAATTTACTCCCACAGTGGCATTCATAAGTACTATTTTTCACCGTAACTTGTGCGACGTAACATTAAACATATAACATAGTTTTGCACTTATAAAATTTCCACAAGTTGAATGGCCGATTAAGTTTCAGAGCATGACTTAAGTCATGATAAAAATAAATTGAAATGATAAGAAGCTAAAAAAATCAAGTCCATACACTGATCAAATTTTGCCACAAATATTTATTCATGATTTTGTTTTTGATCTTCGATAAAGATTCAATCGTATACTGTAAAAACACTAATTACACGGAATCACTAACCTAAGGAAAATTGTACAATACTCTCAACAACCGCGAAAAAGCTGAAACTATTTCAATGTGAAGTAGTATTCATTATAAATATATATTTTCTAAATACGTGACAGTTAAGGTTACTTCACAGAAACGAGAAATTATGTACAAGTTTCTAATGAATAATTATCGGAAATATATCCATGGTAAAATATAAAAAAGAAATGACGATTTCCACATTTCAATACATAACTTCCCTGCCGAAAATGGTTTCAACAATCTAGGCACCTTGAAAATGGCCGGTGTTAGAGCCGCTGTTAGAGCTTAGTTTGTAAATTACCATTTTCTGTTTATAATTCATCGTGGATATATCACATTTACGCCACGCCAAGGGAAAACGAATTCATAAATTTGAGAACATTAAAATTAAGGTTTGATCACTGAGCAAGCTATGTAATATTTAATTCCGTATCTTTAGAATAAAAATTTCAAAAATCATACTTCCCCCTCCCATATCACGCACGCGTAAAGGCCCAATAGTTTCTGTAATGTCCTTAATGAAATAATCTACGAATCCCCATGTACAACTGACAGTCCTATTACTTAATAAATGATATATTTGAAATAAATGATACAACAAAGTAAAAATATCGTTTGTGTTGGTTCAAGCTGCTCAGGAAAAGCTGTTTATTGATTGCACGAATCTGTTTTTTTTCTGCACCAAATACGTTGATTTTCCCTTCAGTTACCCTTAAATACTTTCCATGAATACAATAGTGTAAAAAATATCCTCGAAAAATAAATTAAGATCATCGTTTGAGATGCGTATTTGCTATTCGTGACAACTCCTTAACCTCAGCAGTGGTTTCTTGTGTGAAATACAATTTCCACTCCGCTCTCCTCCATCAGCACGACCAACTACTGAGAGGGGCTTCACCACATTCACGCTACAATCCCTCGCCCACCCCCTCCCTCCTGAAACTCACTCTTGCGCGAAAGGGGTTCTCTCCGGGTCGTCACAATAATGCCCTACCAGTCCGTTCAGGGGTCGCGGGAGGCCAACTCCCTCGAAGCCTCGGGGCCGCAATAGAAGTTGATCGCCTCTCGGAACCGATACACGTCATGTGCCCCGACTGCCACCACCTCATCACCCACCCCGCCGAATCCAATGTCGGTTCAACAATCTCGTAAAATCGAGTTTCCACCTTAATAAATCCAAAACGACCCACCTAATTTCCGAATACCCTAAATAATAATTATTTACAAAATATTATTTCAAGTTCGCTAAATATGCTGAGAAATGTTTAAGGAAAAATTAGGACCATTCTTTGTCGTGAATGAAAATAATTGCTATTCCAAAATTCAAGGCAGACATTTAATCAACACAGTATGCGCGGCTTTGATGGCAAACTAATATGAATCATAGTAGTTTGAAAAATTAAAAATCTTTATATTGATCGATTGTTTATTAACCAAGTCTAAGTTGAAAAATTATGACTGTAATTATCCTTGGTATTCTATTTAGCTATGAACCGACTATTTCTCGGTAATTTTGAAACGTTGATGTAAGTAAAATGAGACATTGCAATATTTCCAATGTAGCAATATCTTATGTAGCTTATAATAATAATTTCCACCACAACGTGCAACTTATCATACAGAACAATAATTGATAGTTGGAAAAAGACATATTCCTCATTACATTCACAAAGAAAACTAGGCATTACAGCAAGAAAAAGCTTTGACGTGATGGAAGGCGGTGGATAAGTCTACGCGATGGCCTAACAACCTAAACTGGGTATTCAGTAAAAATTAATCTGCGCAAGTCAGTAAGTCTCTATTGATTACCAACAACAATCAGACCCCATCATTTTGTTCAAGTAAAAACCTAATTCTATATCTAATAACTTTTTTCCTAAAATACCACGTACACTGGAAGCGGAAACATTATGTTTAGAAAAAAAATACCGAGGGGAGACCGCCAAGTTGCAATTCATTTTCATCAAGAATTAATACAAGGCACTATCAATATAAGGAGTGACGTTTTTCCTAAAATAACACGTAAAGTTGAAGCGGAAAACATACGTTTTGTAAAAAATGTCTTGAGGAGACCGTCAAGTTGCTTTTCATTGACATCAAGAATCAGGTACTATCATATTTTTAGAGTAAATATCTCTAATACTTGCATTTCTGAAAATCACGCTCAGTATCATTCGGGACTCATCGCTCTGAGGCACGCAGAGACGCATACGCCGAGGGACTCCACCACACATCCTGACCAAAGGCTTGACCCACCCCCTCATCGCGGAACGCCCCCGGGGGGCGGGCGGTGGAAACCACATGCGGGAGAGGAATGGGGACGGGAGGCGGAGGAGGGCACGGTCCAGGGACTACTATACGAGGATATTTCCCTCTCCGGCCCGTAGCCTGCGGTCAACGGTCCGCGGCAAGTGCACCGCCTCCGGCCGCCAAGGCGATCTCGGTCGAGCGGGACCTCGAACACAAATGCGGCGAAGGAGCACTACTAACCAATGCACTCACTCCCCGTCTCTCGAGTGGAGTTCCTTGCTATCGCCCGCAAGAAGAGGGCTGAGACATCAATGCCCCGGCGAGTGAAAGGAAAAGAGCGTATCTCGAGGGGGAAGAAAAGAGGCGCACTCCAAACAGAACGGATGAGGAAGTGTCGTCTCTTTTTTTATAGGGCGCTGGTGATGAAAAAAAGGTCCAGTCTGGATAGAGTTTGACCGTCCGACCTCAATAAATACCCACGATGCTGTGCCGTCATAAAAAATTTATTCCCCATAAGAAACCACTGAGGTTGAGGAGTTTCCGCCGTAAATACACAACTCAGTACTCCGACTTAGATCTTACTTTTCGAATACCATCGCTCGAAACAATTGCATTCATCAATTGTATTAAAAGATGATTAGGGGGAAAATTGTCGTATATTTTCTGAAATAGCCAAGAAATATTTTTTTAATAACAGCGTTAGCAGTAGATTCGGCCAAAGTAATCGAAAAATTTATATGATTCAATTAATTTCTAGGTACAATCACTAGGTATTACTCCTTATTCGCTATCGCATTCACTATCCCTGGATCTCTTCCAGACTTGTCTTGATCCAGTATTCAGAAGATACGGAAATAACTTTAGATTCCAGCATCCAAATTTTATGCCACTTAATGAGTCAAATTTCTGAGGCATACATTAATGATCGAACCCAATTTTGCCTAGCAAAAAATTAAATTACGCCAAATAACCACTGAAAGTATAAATATGCGGCTTTGTCAGCAAAATACCGCGTGAACGGGAATGAATATTAGAATTTTAAAAATCCCTATGACCAGGATTTGAACCACGAACATTTCAAATTAGTATTGTATTCCTCAATGGTCCATTGACCCGTGAATGGACCTGTGCTATATCTTCATTATTTTATTCTCTTCCAAAAGAATTATTTCATGCATAAATAAGCATTCATTTTAATTTCATTTGTACCACGTGAGGGATCACAAAGAGAAGAATAAAAATATACGTGAACAAAAATCAATGACGTTTGTGAGCAGGAGATATTTTCATAGCATTTGGTTCACATTTCTCGAGGTCAAAATGAACAATGAAAACGCAACCCAGAACACACAAATAAATCAAATATGGCCGTCAAACCGATCATTCGGGGTGGATTATAATGTGCTTACGTCAATTATTGAATACCTAGAAGCAAGAAATCTTTTTACTAAGTATTCTTGGTTTTATAGCGTTCGTTATATTAAGTTTGCGAATTAGTTAATAGATAAATAGCTGAAATCCTAGATCAATTCATGGGTCCTTAAACACGTTTATAGGGTTTTTAATTATAGCATATAAGGCATACCTTAATCGAAGGTACAGCGGAAAAAATTCAGGCGGGGATTATAAGCCATTAATAATCTCAATAAAAGAAAATTGATGCAATTTGCACCGGAAATTATTTCAAATTTATTTGTATGGCGAAAAAATTACGGATTTACGGCTCACTACATCGGATTCAGTGAAAAAAAACTCCTGGGAAGATAAATATTTACCAAAAGGCCGAATGAACTAAATGATACTTGGGGGTGAGCAAACAGTTGCGTTTCATTAAGGGCTATCACTCTCATGGCATATGACGCCACACCACTCCACATTATTTCCGATTTAGATACACTGAAAATAAAAAAAAAATCTGTTGACCTCACTGAGCAAGCAAATTTACATTTTGATCCGCGATTTTAGATAAATAAGCGCAGAGAAGTGTTATTTGGACTACTAATATCACAAATAATTCTACCTCGTGAATATTATTTTTTATTTTTTTTTATTTTAAAGAAATATAACCACATACAGCATATGCCATTTTATAGTGGCCAGGTAACAATACATAAATTAGAGGACGAAGACGCAATATAACATGTAGAAAACAATAATTACATTTACAAAAACAAAAGGACAACAAGAAACTGCAGTGACAGACTACTTCGGTGACAGATAAGATAGGGAAAGGCTTATGAAGGATTTCAATGGAAGTGCTAAGGGGTCGATGTGTGGAGGGAGCGAGTTCAACACAGAAGTAATGCGGTAGAAAAACGAACGTTTAGTGAGTGAAAGTCTAGGAATGGGCATGTGGATTAGGGGATGAGAACGGGTAGGGCGGGGTGGAACTTTAAAATTGATAAAAGAGAGCAATGCTGGGCAGTCGATGGTGGAATTGAGAATCTCATAAATAAGTTTTAAATCAGCTGTGAGCCTATGGGTAGTGAGATTAGGGATGAAGAGGGAGGAGAGAATAGCATTAGTGGACATGTTGCGTAAATGCGGTATTCTATTTTTTACTATATTGGCAAAGAAATTGCTGACACAGTCCAGGGATGAGAGGTTGGTTTGTGAAGAGATAGACCAAATGGGACAATAGTAGGTAAGAATTGGAAGAATGATAGATGAAAAAAAAGTTCGAAGTGCCTGGGGGTCTTTAATTTCAGTGAAACGGAACAGGAGTCCTAAGAGGGACATTGCTTTAGACTTGATGGATTGTATGTGTGGAGAAAAATTTAATTTATCATCAGTGATAATGCCTAGGTCCTTAGATGTTGATACACGTTTCAGCGAGTGATTAAAAATACTGTAGTCAAATTGATGAGTTGTCTTCTTTAGGGAAATGGACATCACACTACATTTATCTGGGTTTAATGCAAGATTCCAGACATTACACCAATTCGATGTCTGACGTAAGGCATCTTGTAGGTCTTGGCAATCAGATGGTTTTTTAATTTAATTTTGAATTATTGTAGGGATATCATTAAAGGCAGTAAAAGGAATAGCAGTTTAGTAAAAATAAAGAGGAAAAAATTGAAAAAAGAAAAGGATGAAGAGCCAGAGCTAAGTACTTGGGACCGAAGGAGAGAATAACACAAGTAAAAAGAATATTGAAGGACTGAAAGAAGCAGTGTGGAAAAGCGTACATGGTAGACTACAGTAGAGCATTGCTAGGATTTTAATACTATCTTAATGTAGCTATGTAACGTCATGATGTTTTAACATGGCCTTACTTCGGAATATATGGCAGATGGAAAAATAATGAAAAAATCAATAAATTCCGCTCTGGGAAAAGAATAATCGCTGATAATCGAATAATAATGCTTTACCGGCGTATTGTATCGTCGAAGGTTACTCGGGATTTCCCCCGGGTCAGGTTCTCCATAACAGCCGACGTTTCGATGACTGAGTCGTCCAGCGAATCGACGGCCGTGATGGAAAACCTGACTCGGTGGCAATACCGAGTAACCTTCCCCGCTCTAGGAAAATTGGATGGCCCCATCATACCAATCACAGGACTGTAGAACGTTGTCTGTACATAGTTAAGCGTTCACTTAGGAATAGAAGGCATGTTTGATGATAATTATAAACAATCAATAAATTCCGCTCCAGCAAAATGAGAGGGCTCCAGAGTATCAACCACAGGACTGTAGAACGCTGTCTGTATGGAATTGTACAACGTTACGTTGTTTTATACTAGGCTTCTCTTAGGAATACATGGTATGTTTGATGATAATTATAAAATATCAATTAAGTCCTCTCTAGGAAAATTGTAGGGCTTAAGTATACCAATCACAGGATAGTAGAACGTTTCCTGTAAAGAGCTACGCCAAGTTAAGTTGCTCTAAAAAAGACTTCATAGAGGAAAAATGGCATGTTCATAAAATATAAACGAGGTCCGCTCTATTACTTATCCACTTCGATAAAACGGTCGCATTCGCCAAACAACGGACATCAATAGAGCGATTCGAAGATATCGGAGAGGAGCAGGAAGGTCGGTGGAGGAAACAAGGGATGCTGGTAGGGACAGAGCATCCCATGGGAGGCAGGAGGAGGGCGATCCCCAATATGCCCTTGGGGGGAGGCATCCACTCTCACGGCACTTTCTCCCTCCACTCGCTGAGAAGGACCACAGCGAACAGTGGACTCTCATTCAATTACGAGATGGCTGTCGCCGATGGGGTCGTAACCCCACAGAGTCGAAAGAGAAAACGCCGAGAGATAGCAACCTGAGGGTAAGCAGCGACGACCGGCAGACGATCCCGAGGAAGAAATGCAGTCGCAGGCGACCTAACGAGCTCACCAGGTTCGACTGACAATCACATCACAGGCCGGGCAATCACCTCGGAGGAAATGGAGAGCCGTTTTTCAATTTCTGCCCTTGTCACCCCTAGAAACGGTCGAATCGAAAGTGAAAGCGAATCCCAAGTGCCGGAGAGGAGTACGGCCCATTGCCGATGGCACTTCAGCGATAATTACGACTTCTGTAAGTCTCGCTCACTCTCAGACCGAGTCGGAATATTTAGCAACTGTGAAGTGCGTGTACTGGTATATCATAAATTGGATATAAACCAATAGGCATTCAAATAGAACCAAGTCATGTTCGTTGATACTTATTTGTAAAGAACAAAGAAAAAAACTTGAACCCCATGGACTAGATTTCCACAGATTTTATCAACCCCATAGCGATAAATTCCAAATATAGCAAATAGATAAAAGGGATTACTCATACACAAAGATCAAGAGAGTGTAAATCAATGCGTGAATAAATAGTAATAACCGAATAAAGTAATATAGCACAAATATGTAATTAAAAACGGCATCATTGCTTAACATTTTTATTAACGTCAATAGGTATGAATTCGGTATGTAACTGCTTTTTATTAGTTATTGCAGCCCTTACGCAGAGAAGTTTGATAACCTCTTCTAAAGAATCCTCTAAAGAATTTTTCGATACCATCGTGAAATAAAGAAATTATGATTCAATTTGAACCGAAAATTTAAGAGAATTACAGATTGTTTTCCTGAATCAAGGGCAAGATTGAAGAAGATCACATCACCGAAATCAAATTGGCAATCGTTGGATGTCGAGCAGCTTCTGAGTAAGGTGAAGGTCAATTCCACACGAGAATATACGTACACACTTCACACAGGAGTGACGACTCATCGACGAACCGAAGTCTCCTTTAGGGTGGTGGGGTAAGGGACTCCAGCCAGACAAGACGTTACGCAGAAAGATTCATGGGCCTGATTTAGATCAAATGAACCAAATAGCAGAGATGAATCGAATTTCCTCCAACTGCCGAGACCGAAAACGAAGGTCGAAAGAGGTAGGGTTGGAGAAATTTAAGCGGGAGTAGAGGAGGAGCACCCGACAACACTTTCCGCTTGGAGTGGAGATAGATTGAAAGGGGAGGGCGGGCAGGCATATAGCCCAGGACCGAGTGGAAAGGAGATAAAGGCGGGAAAGAGAGCGAGATGGATGTTATTCCCCCACAAATGGGAAATGGATGTTCGGGAAAGGGGATAAATTGGTCGGAAATCGATCAGTTCTGACTCCCGCCGCCCCGCGCCGCTGCGATCGCAAACCAAGTTTCTGCGCTCAAGAGGCGAAATCCCGTCATGAGGTTATGGGGTCGCGGAAATGGCAATACAATTGATACAAGGCAGGCAGGTAGTTCCACCCTCCCCAACTCGCTCCCGCCACACCGATCCAGGGCTTTTTTTTTTTGCAACCGAGCAGGTTGCCGGCGCGCGACGGGAGTGGGGAAGGGAGGGGATAAAAGCAATAATATGAGGCTGGGGGATGGGGTGGGAAGGTCCTTTGGGAGGGAAAAAAAACATCAATTCCCACAGGAGGAGACTTCGCTCCGGGAGACGAGGAAGTCCGGACAAAAAACCTATTCATATTTTTTTCAGTGCGTCTAGACCTAGGACACGACGGGAACGGGTTATAATTTCCAATAGGACCAATTACCATATGTTAACACACATATTGTTAAAGGAATTCAAGGAATTGGCGAGAAAATAAACTTATTTGGTGCCATATTATACCAACCTGAAAGATAAATTCTAAAATAAATAACAGATTATTTCTGAACATACATCCCCGAGTCTAAAATAATTTTCCACTTTCTAAATTTTATTTCTATTCACAGCTTCTTCATAGTAATTTTTCACTAAGAAAACATGTATCATATTTACCGTCCACTAAGATACCTCAAGAAAGTATTAAGAGGGTTAAGGTTATGGACAGGAATTAAAGTATATTTTAAGGTATAGAGTGCTAAAGCAATTAAATCAAAATGTATGGAAGCATACTTTATTGGGAGCTCGGAATTTTTGAAGTGGTAAATATTAAAACGGCAAAAGGGTTATTTCAAAACGTGCGACTCCGCATTCTCGATGACTGCTATTTTGGGAAAATAAATGCCTCCAACTTAATATATTTTTAATAAAGAAAAGCAAACATAACTTACAGAAACCAGATATTTTATTATTTTTTACGGGACAGAAGGTACTTAAACCACCACCTATACGCAAAAACTAACGTTAAATCTATGCGTATTTTCTGCCAATAAACCATTCCTTTGAACAAATCTTTACGTGAAATTCGGTGGCGAAAAGTACAAAAATCTGGTTATATACCATTTTTTAGAGAACGGTAGTTGCGATTATATTTACGCTATTTCTCATTCCTTTCCCATATTGATTCAATCACACACTCAAAATAATCCTCAACATTTTTTTCGGACTTATAGTTTTAGAATTTGGTTCATTACGGCCAAAGACCTATAATGATCCCTAGCTGTTTCCAAAAGCTGGGAAAAAATAACCACTTCTTGAGCTTAATCTCTCTTTCTTCTACTTAAGTAACCCCGTTCAAGTTTCCAGAGGAATCCGGTTGGTTACTGGCATTTAAGATTTATTTCAAAACGGATAAAAACCAAATCAGTGATAAAACTTGGATGATGAGGAGTAAATAAGAAATAAGGAAACCTATCTCGCTTTAATTTTACCATAAGGCCAAAAATACTTCGCTCCAGAGATTCAAATGCCAAATCATAGCTGTAGGCATGCCATTCTTTCACTAAAAAAAACCACCTCATTTCGGAAAATTTCGATTAATCCAAAATATTTTCTTATATAATACTCAACCATTAATTATTGGATTGCAATAACTCCTTAAAATATAGAAAAGGCAAACATATATTGCAACCATTCCCGATTGAACAAAATTGGAGACATATAGCTTAAGCTACAATACTTGAGTTGGCACCTATACTGACAGGACTTATTTCACCATCCATCACATGCAACGATCACGCCAGGTCTAGCAAAAACAATTGTCATTGAGAAATAATTTATGCTTCTTTTTAAAGAGAAGGATAAAAATATTTCATTTTAATACGTAGGTAATAATTCATATGAGTAAATGACTATTGGCATCACCCTTGCAAATTATAATTATATTATTCTTTGTTCGGTTTCAATCAAACAGTGATTCAATACCAAAAAGCATCACTGTTTCAATGAAACCAATCAAAATGAATGACACTACAGTGGCCGACGTCGTAAAAAAAAACACCTAAGTACGGAACGACACAACGTTGATTTTAGCGGAGGTAAAAAAAAACAACAATCCAAGTGGCTCGTACTACATTAGCAATCACGTCGGGAGCGACGAACTTCCGAGATCATTTCCGCCAATGAGGAGCGTTTAAAGAGGGCATCCAGGGGGGGGGGGATGGGATGATGTGCTAATGGGAGAGATAGGGTTTGTCTTTATGCAGCACACAAGTAACGAAGGATGTCTCGGGATGCTAATTACAATGTCGCGATGCTATCAAAGGGACTGCGAATAAAATCCTCTTAAAGCGTATGAATGGGACTTGAAAAATCGACACGGTAGTTTAGCAAAACAGAAGATAAAAATAAAGATAAAACGTAATATAAATTTTCTATTGAGATTTTTATAAGCCGAAAGATCATTAAAAACATCAACGCTAAGTCGCAATTCCAACTCATCTATAGAAAGAAACCCCTGTTGCCTGAAAAGCTGTTATCAAGACATAAAAAAGTGGACTAAATAAGATACGGTTCTCAAATCAGCAGAAGATAGCAGGTGATAATGTAACACGGCTTTTTGAAATGGAAAGATTTAAATTTACAATGTAGTACCACAGGTAGTACTTATCCCTTGGCTCTGGATATCACTTATTAAGACATTATTGTCCATTACGTCAGTAATTGAATCGGAAGTTTCATTAAATAATACAAGCACTTTTGTCCATTATTGAAGAGTCTAAACGTCCAATTCTGGTAGCATTGTTTATACTGAGGCAACTACACAAAGCAGACGCGACTATTTTAGTTATTTACAGTGAATGATTTTCAAAGAAAGATTGTGTGAGTGCATTGTTCTAAAAATAGTTTATAGTACCAAATTATTCCCCACTAAGGAATTGCTCGGGAAAACAGTCAAAACGAGGAAAATTTTTCGAAGACACACAGGCTCCACCAGAGAAAATAAAAAAAAAACAATTACTGACAAAGGAATGATATTCTACCTATGTAAAAAGATACGTGAAACTGTATAACTGAGTACACCAATTTCTTAAGACGAATTCAGACGTCTCGGTAAGGTGCAAAGTGATATTTAAGGTCGTTAGCCTGATGGCGTGGTCCGCTAATTAACTGATAACAACCTCTCTATCGAGCCAAATAACGTAGTATCCCATAATTTTAGGTAAAGGAAGGTCTGAAATTAGGTCACACGGATCGCGGGTCCTCGTCCAATCAATTACCGCAACCATGTACACGCACACTGCACTAACTTTGCGATTATTATGGTGTTTAAAAATTCAATAACATAATTATTTTTCCTCCTAACTCATTTTCAATCTATCAATAGATGTCTATCCATACTTTAAATTTGAAGCTCAAAGCTAATCGTATTAAATCAATGCTTAAAGATAATATATTAAAACTTGAATAAAATCAAACTACAACATTATTAATTTCAATAAATATGAGTGAATTGAATATATTTAAAGAAAACTTCAAACATGAGGCAACTATTTTGCAGCAATTAGCTGATACAAATATCTTATACATTAAATTTCAAGACTAAAAAATTGTTTTCCGACGGGTAAATACTTTTATTATTGACAGATCTAGCAAAACTCAGATTTTTTCGATCAAAAACATAAATATTCAACCGTTCTTGCCCCAAAATTCAACTAAAAGACGGCTGATTTCATTTTGGCCACGTATATCTCCAATTTGGACCACTCTGCGCCCCTCCCCGTGTTTGGTGGTCGGCAGTCAGAGCATGAGCAATGAATAGCATTCACTGCGCCCCGCGAGGTAGGTGGCAGGGGTTGGAGGGAACGAGGGACGTAAGGAGTGGTTTGTTTACCCCGCGAGATGTTCCCTCCGTCCGAGAGTGCGCGCGCCCTCCCTCATTTATTATTCACATTCCCTCATTCATTCACGCACGCTTCGCCCGCTGCTCCGGATAGCAATCAATCCGCGGGCGCCGTCGACGGCAGTCCTTTTGCCTGCCCAATCCCCTCATCCCATTCCCTTCTCACATTCACTCGCTCGTCCATGCGCGGGGTTGGCACGATCTTGGAGCAAATACATCACGAAGAGTTATCTCATGCTTACATCTGTTACAATGGGGTCCTTCATAAATTTCAATTTAAACGGTCATTTTTTCTGGCATAATTGAAGGGATTGCTGGAGCTATCCCTCGAAAGGGATGGAAAAAATGATCGAGTGATTCAACATTTACGAGTTCTTAATTTTTTATACTTTATTTTTTAGTATTTTTTTTATTGCATCAAACGAATTTAGTAGAATAATGACACAGACAAATAATGACACAGACAATAAGTCATTGAAAAAAGCATTTATCAAGCCGTTCACCGGTAAAACTTGAATCACGCGATCGTGTTTTTTCCATCCCATTACAGGGACAGCTCCAGCGATCGCTTCAATGATGCCACTAAAAATGACCGTTTCACGCGATCGCTTTCCGCGACCGGGACTCAGACCCAAATCTCCACATATCGTGAAATAAAAATAATAATCATTAAAGTAGATAATTCATGAATAAAAAGGATACGAACAACGAAATCATAAAAGTCATACCAGGATTAATCGCGAACTCATAAATCTTGAATCACTCGATCATTTTTTTCCATCCCTTTCGAGGGATGGCAGCTCCAGCAATCGCTTCAATTATGCCGGAAAAAATGACCGTTTCAATCATTCATTTTCCGCGATAGCTCGAGGGATGGAAATCCATCCCTTTTCCCATCATTCGGCACGTCCTTTCTCCCGTCACTGAACTTTTGGCATTTTCGTTTGAAATAATGTAAATGAAGAAAACCATCAATTATCACAGTACAGGAAGTCGAGGTCGAGGAAGTTGGAATGCGAGGCACATTGTCAGTTTTGCTAAATTATCGGTACATCTAGAATCGGTATTTACATAACTATGGACAAAGAGTAAATATATGAAAGAGTGCTACTGGTGGCTGCGCAGTAACAGAAATTCAACAGGACAACTCGAAAACTCCAACCTAAATATTATTATTATTATTTAAGAAATGAAAAAAATAGCAAATAAATACTTTATAGATGTATTTTATTTAACCAGATACATCTCCTTCTTCCAGGTGATCGAGTTCGACATACATAAAATATCCATTCGAGATTGACAACATGGAAACAAATGCTATCGTAGTAGTCAGCCAATCAGCACATGTTTTGATGAACCCTATAAAAGGTCAACAATCCTGTAATTGGTTTTTCGCAGCACTCAATCAACTCTCCTATCAGATAACCTCTTTCATAATTAAACATCTTTTCTCCTTCATATTATCAACATTTTCAGGTACTGCGGTAAATTAAGATGAATTGGAGCAAGAAGAGTAAGTGAAACGAATACGCACCACTCTCGTGTGTAATAAGCATTCATCGAGACAGTGCATCAATAATTAAGAAAACAAATTTTTATTCTCAAATAATTCACTGCTACTGATTTCATTTTGTAGCTGTTTAGTTTCTAATGGCAAGAAAATTTTGATAAAATTGGCAGTGATGAGACACGATAAAATAATGAGGGACATTAAATGGTGTTTTTCTTTCGTATTCCTTCAAGTTACTCGCATGAAACGGCATGAGAATTCCAGAATTAACGAACAAACGTCGAAAGCCTCATCACTTTTCTCTTACTTTGAAGAACTAATGAATGAAAAACGGAAATTCAAATTACAACTAGGGCTGCCGCTGCGCGATAAAAAAAGTAATTCTACAAATGAAGGGAAAGTCTAGAATGAAATTATATGGAACAGACATTCCTCAACAGACATTTTTCCAAAGAACATGGCTAAATGAAAAAACTCATTTCTTCGCAATCTTTTTTTTTCCCTCTCCACACAGTCTAATAATAGTGGTTATTCAGGAAGAAGTAATTTTTTATTTAATTAAGTAACAACGCCGAAAAAAAACCAAATTCAAATTCAAAACTCTCTCGACGTAACCATTACACTACCTCAAAGCCAACGAGATTTTTCGCATGAATAAGCAAAGGAATCAAACTCCACGACATACATGATGAAAAGGAAAATAAGTGGCTTGATAAACACCCTCGTAAACATGGTATTGCTTTATAAAACGGCCTCACGTAATTAACAGGAATGGCCAAAAATTCTCACGCGAAATACACAACTAATTAAATTATCCTCTGTTATATTTTCCTCATGACAGATGGAAGAAAAAACTAGGGGAAACACAGAACCGCTTCAAAATTTTTGGTGAGTTCCAATAGATAGCAGAACTAAGATATTTCATCTATTTATTTCAATTAATTAAACGAACAATATTTATTAATTGGTTTCGAAAATAATGATATCGCTAGGCGCAAACAGATATATGATAAATAATTGTATAATATTTCATCTCAGCTAATATTGTACTCTATAGGTATCACTAATTTGAAATTTGTTGATTGAATGCTACACGCTGTAAAAGGGTAAAAAGAAACAAATATTATTGAATTAATTTCTTTTTAATTTTAAGATTTTTTAATTTTTAATGTACTATTAAATTTTTTAAATCGAATCAAAACTCTACTCACTACAGGCTGCTTTCATGCATTTCGAGCCTAACCCGCGCGAATAGCCGCCACCAAGGAGGACAGGCTATACTGTGGAATTGCAGGGCTAAGGAAGCCTGCGATAAGCGAATTACGTGCAAAACTATTGGACGATAAAAGTACGTCCAACGGGGTAATACGACAACGTGGTACTTACAGCACTAAGGTGACCTATGCCTTCAATAAACTTCATTTGAAAAGATTTACAAAGAATCCTAGGAAAAGATTTAAAATAAAAATTTATTTAATTACTCAGACTATTACACAATAGCACTCAAATTTAAATAATACATTGAAGATTATCATAAATAAATTAGAGTAATAGCTTATTTCCGTTTGTTAAGAAATAAAATCAACAAGTAACCCCATAAAAAGATTTTTTCCAGCGATACAACTCGAAAGACGAGAGTGAACTTCGAAATTGCCATTTTGAAAAAAACTGAGGCCCTTGGAAAATCAAACAAACGTAATTTCTAAAGTGCTCAACAAAATATCTATCCATTACTGAAAATGGATCTGCTTATTTCATGACTTTGCAACAAAGAGCTTCACTGGGACTCACCAAGCTAGGTTCCGTAAAATAAGACCTTAGCCGTATTCACACGAAAACTCACCTGAAAAGAGAAAAAAAGCCAATTAGTGAATTGAATCAAGAGTGGGAGAAAATTAAAATAAGTTAAGAGAGAATATTCTATTTTAATTCTCCATTATGACAGTATTTCCTGACAGCATTAATGAACTACTTTCGATAAAAAAAACCGCCACATCCTATAAAAACAATTTCACAGCTTGTTAGATTGCATCATAAATCTCCTCAGCGAGATTTGAAATATTGCCTCAATGGAAAACACCTCTTGAGAGGGAGAGATATAGTAAAAATAAAAATTCTTCAGAAATTCAAAAACACATCGATGAGAAAATGAAACCGGTTAGGGAAAGGACGTAATTTTGGATCACTCTTTTCAACCTCCCACAGCCACGGATCTAAGACAGCCAAGGACGAGTGTTTGATATTCCCCTCCAAATATGAGGACCAAAGGCTGAAATTAGCAGCGAAAAACTCAATTAACATGACCAGGGTTCGTAATCAAATTTCCAAATAAAATAATTATCACTGATATAGCAGGATTTATGATTAAAAGGATACGAACAGCGAAATAATAAAAATTATTCAAGGAATAATGTAGAACTCGCCCGCGGCGTGCCTTTACTGAGTCAACAGCAAGTGCATTTTTAGCGCGAAAATTTCCAAATAGGAATATCCATTTTCCTAAATTCCGGTTTAGGCAAATGATATTTCCCTTGTAGTTTCCGAAAACATAAAAGCTTAGCATGAAGAAAAGATTACACAATTTTTACACAAGCCAATATATTATTACTATGCCGTTATATTTCCCGTATTTAAACCTCTGCAAGCGAATACATGCTATGGTATGGTATTTGGTGGAGGCGACCGGCAGCTGAGGTCATTTGCGCCATGAGGGAATGTTATGGAAGGAAGGGTGGAGCGAAACCCGGCGTCAACATTAGCCTGCTCTAAACGAAAGGCGCCAAGGGAACCACGCCTTAATGTCCCATCCGACGGACGGAGTGTTGCGCTTGAAATCTCCTCCACACAACATTCAAGCAGGGATCGGGCAGTCCCTGAAAATTCTCTACCACTGCCGGGATTTGATCCCGGGCCCGCCGGGTGGGAAGCCAACACTATAGCCACCACACCAACCCGATCCCCTGAATACATGTTATGTCACTACAATCATTATCAATGCAGTACAATCTCACGACGTTTCAAACTTATCCAAAAACAAGGAAATTCAATGAAATATATAATCATCACCGTTTTCTAGATCGAAATTAAAGGTATAACTGATGACTTCTGGCTTAGCTGTGTTAAACCTTTCCATTATGGAAAATGAAAGAATAGTCTCAGATAGGTTCACTAATACGCATGACAAACCACGACCAGGGATTTCATAATTTACTTACATCGCATGAGGTGCGATATTACTATGTTATGACGATGTAACTTAGTTATGAAACCCGGGTCGCGGTTTTCCAAATATATTAGGGAACCTAACGACGTTAATTCTTTCATTTTCCCAAATCTATATTCGTATATAAAATATTCCTATGCATGTTTGTCTATCCGCAACGCATATCCCTGCGGCTGCACGGATTGCGTACGTATCTTATGCCCCCAAAGCCCTTAGTGCTACTTTCGGCGTCATTTGCGTCGCTCTCTCTTTGCAGTTTGTTACGTCACGTCACACAACATCTGTGGTTGGACATCCTGATGGTTGGGCACACCTCTTGACACGCTCAAAGGGAAAACATAACTCGAAAGATTCTTCACTTAACTATTAATGCTCTTGGTACAAACATTTTTGCTGGGATATGCGTTCAGTTTTGGTCTGCGCACGTACGGTTATACAAAACGATCAATGTTGTGGAGCGGCGTATAAGTTGATTCCATGCGCAGTGTGCGGAAACCGTTTATTCCATTGTTTGCAGTTACGTGTATATAATATCATCATATTTTCTTTAACTAAAAACGCTACCATGTGACAATGAATTCCAAATTCGAAGTTGCCCACTTATCTGGGTGCTCTCCTTCCGTAGCAATGCCGGGTGGCCTGACCACAACAATAGATACTCAAACAGATAACGGAAAGCGTATTTATTTCTATCATAAATTAACTATAGGTTAATATTTTTCGTGCTCTTCATGATAAATCAAATACGTTGGCGATGTTCCAATTTTTGAATCGGCCATTACGTAGAAGTTGCTGCGTTCATACCCTGTCTTTCCTGGTTTTGTTTAGTTTCAATAAATACATACGCTCGTAGTTAAAGATTTTTTTAATGGAGTACGGGAAGAGACATACATTCAGTCGATTGGCGGGAGGAGAAGAAAAAACAGAAAACACGATGGCATCACCTGTCCAAATGGAGCATAGGAGGAAGAGACGACGGAGGCAATCGGGGTCCATACGAAGCGGTGACGGAGGAAGGGAAAAACAAGGAGAAGCAATCAAGATTCCGCGCGGCACAGGCGTTCCAATAAAGCAGAAAGCGATTGTGCGGAATGGACTCGGATCACGCGATGGAATCCAAGACAATCTTCTGAGGAGGAAGAGAGTCGTCGTTTCCAAACATGTCAATAATGCATTTCCGAGATGGGGCGCACCTCTTCCGATGAGAGCGGGGAGGGAAGGGGGTCATCGCCGGGGAAATAAAATCACAAGTCCCGAAAGATTATGGTATTGAGAAGAAAATAAATAACAAATCCGATGACATACGAATGGAGTAAAATAACACCCGATGAAGCAATGATTTGAATTCCTGACTTTAAAAGGAATACACAAAATACACATTGGATGTCTATGCGAACCGAGCATGAAATTTGTAAGCACCAAACACATATCCTTTGGCACTCAACGGAATTAAAGTAACGCAGATAGAAGAATCATTCTGGATCCCTGTCTTCAAGAGGAGTAAAAAAAAATGTAGCAAACAAATCGAAGGGAATCGTTCCTACATACATAAAATTTAGCATCAAACCCCCCAAGGGGTTATTAGACCCACCAGCAGGCATATATGCGCTGGTGCTGGGGAAATAAAATAATAGTTAGAAAGACAAAAATAAAAAAAGATAGAGATGATAAGATAAAAATTTGATAATGTTTTTGCCAGTCAATAAATTGAGCATTTTCATTTTTATTTATCAAAATCGTGCATTTTTCATCTTATTCCATCAAACAATTTGTAAACACCGATACACAAAAATATACTATCACAGTTTGAAATACTTAATGACGAATCTTTGGCCAAAAGGCTATGCGTTTTGGCTTAAATTTTAATGAAACTCCCGGATACACCATAGCACATTTTTCAGATATTTCATATTTTATATTCGCAAAATCCTTCTAAGAAATTTTAAAATTTTCAAGACATCCATAAGCATAACACACTGATGCACACGAGACGCAATCATTAGAGTAATATCAATTGCCAAATTGGGCTAGATTTATGAGGGATTATATATTTCTGCCAGTAGTTTAAATGGGAATATAATCCGTTATTTAAAGCAGCAATCCATTGAAGCTAAACAAATAAAATCCGCAAGGACAGGGTATCTACTCAACGCAACATAACATTACGGCTGATTCAAAAATTGAGACAACGCCAACTAACTTCAAGCTTCATAAACAGCACGAAAACATTACAGCCATCGTGAATATATGATAGAAAATAAATATAGAAATAAATATCTGTTCTCCGTTCTCTACTCGAGTTTCTAAAAAATACTTTCATAAAGCCCAGGGAATGAAACTCTTTAAAATATAAAAGGCCTTTGGAACTAAAATATGGCAATGAGATAGCACTTACTAATGGACCTTTTTTATTTATCAGTAGCTGCTTTTTCAAATATTCATTCCATCGTAAATTTGTGAAATGCCAATATTCAAGAATATCATGACAGTTTGAAATATATATAATGATGATTCTTTTGAGCAAAAACGGTGCGTAATCCCTTTCGTAATAACACATAGCTGCGACAGGAACAAATACCGTTTTCCTGCACACAAATATTCTAGAGCGCTGGGATGAAATTATTGCGGGTTTTTAATATATTCTCCTTAATGCTCAAAACAGGGGGAGGCCGGAGGTACCCCGACGTTTTTTGTGAAAACCTAAAGACCTTCGCATGCCCAGAGGCCATTACAAAGCCTAAATCGCTACCCAAAATAAAATGGACGAACATTATCATCACAAAACAAAATATGTACCTACCTTCTCTAGGAAGAAACTGAACATATCAGAAGACAAATCGTTCCTCCAGAATGGGGCACGGCAAAATAATGCCAATTCACACACTCAAATGGAATAAAATTATGTATCTCGAGGGCCCATTCAGAGCACGAAATAAAATAACCAGGTAAAAATTGAAAAAAAAGAGCTTAGAACCAAACGAATATGCCAATTGTTAGATGGAAAAGTGTAGATAAAAATAAAAACATTTCGTCGTTAAATTAAAACAAGCATTTATTTTGTTCAAGTCAAAAAATAATTAGGATAGCTGGCTCCAAATCACGTTACAACGAACGAGACCCAGCAAAAATATCACTAAATACAATATTAAAACGGAATAATCAACAATTTCTATGGTAAACTGAAACAGTTTCAATTGACTATTTCGTCCAACACTAAAATCGAAAACAAAATGCTTCAGGAGCACGCATTTCTCACAAGTCAGGAAGTAAAATGCCACGGAATGAAATAATTAAACGCACGATTTTGATGAGGCTGAAAGTCATATACATGCATAACCACTGACATGTTGTCATGACATATCACGGGATCGACGAGTTTCATTCAAAGTCAATTTGGTGACAGATGTCAAGGATTTGGATACTCGAGGGACAAACCTGAATTATTGAGCAGAGCAACTGAAGCCTGGGCTTGTCGCGAGAACTTCTCCCCTAAAGCTTGCAAATATTTGGACATTTCTATTACATCTTGTAATCCTCAAGAGAAAACCATGTTCCGCGAAACATCAAAGAACCTGTTATCAGGGATAAGATTCACTTTTTCCATCATTCCTGGAACTTACACGTATGCGAAGTCATGGCCTAACGAGTTAACTCATCAGCTTGGATAAACAAGAGATGATCTCTCTGCCTTTGAGGCCTTCGACACAAGTCGGATCACCAAAGGGTGCAAGGATTTCATAAGAGGTGAAGATCTGTGCGCATTTTCAAATCCGAGACCAACGCAGAAAAATCGATTTCCAATTATCCACTCCCTTCCTCCGAACCCTTGCTCCCTCTGTCTGGCCGAGGGTTAGGGGAAAGTTAGAAGACTGTCAAGTATCATTTTTTCCTCGATAACAGATTTTTTTGTTTAATTTTGGAGTATTCGAGTGAAAGCTTTGAGAGCGGCTGCGGGTGAGCTTTCTGCAATCAATCAATGACGAAAGCGTCACCTGTTTCGCAATGCCATAGATCATAAATGGGGAATGGACGATCGCACTGCGCAAGTCACGCGCAAAATCAATATGTCTCTTGATAATTTCGCACCGGCAAATAACAACACCGCAGGGAACTTATCGAATCTGATAAATGACAGTTTGAATTATAAAATTTATTCAGCAAAAATGAATTGTTTCAACAATGAGATTCCCCGATGTGCTATAAAGGAAATGGATACGAAGCATTAGACTAACGTTTTAGTCAAATAAAGCTTTTGATATTGCATACATTCCATAACGAATTTAGACAAAAAATTGAAAATCTTAGAAAATTCACGTAGAATTCAATATACATATAGAAGTTTCCTAGTAGATGTTGAGAGGGACTAAAAACCAATGAAATATAAAACCAACCTTCGGAGCGTCTTCTACAAGTTATATATAAGATATCACTTTAGCTAGGATTCAATTAAAACTTTTCAACAGCAATCGAAATCGATGAGTTTGATGTTTTAAAAATTTACTTACCATCCAAACATTTCATGCAATTCTTAATCATGGTTGATTTCACCTTCAAGTTAAACCAATAAATTATAATAAATATGATGTATCATAAAGTGCTGGGAGAAGGATAATAGTTTGGATGCGTTCAATACGTGATTTGGAAAACAACGATGCAACTTGGAAAAGAAATTTACAAAGGGTCGAATGAATGTTGGAGGCTAATACTTTGTGGAAGTCCATTGTAAGATATGAAGTAAAGAGACTTTTCATTATTCCACATAAATATTTATTCAAAAATAAGTCCACATGTTTCACTGCACTGCAGCATCATCAGGACTTACATAGACATTAACCTACGTAAGGAGGGTGGGGTGGAAGGTGAATATTGCCCTATTCCTGGGTTACCTGTTAAAATAGTCTCTCACTACTCTTACCCTCTCTACGTAACTATTTATTCTGGCATGGATAACTTCAGTCCTGATGATGCATCAGTACAGTAAAACATGTTGGCTTATTTTTAATTAAATATTTGAGTGGAAAAGAGCAACGTCTCTTTACTTCATTTCTTACAAAGGATCGACACCCAGTGAGAAAAAAGAAGGAAAAATTCGAAGAACGAGAAAACGGTGAGGTGTTCACGTATTTAATAATCTCTAAAGCTTAAGGTAGTACCTAATTATTCAACTGGATACGAATTCATTTTATCTATCTGTACAATGGTGCATTAAAATACCATTAGGCTCCATAAGACAAAGCGACCGAGTGAGAAGAGTGAAAGTAATAATATATATTTAATATATAATAATAATATTTATTCCACATTGTGGTACGTGAAATTATAATAGCTTACTCAAGCATGAGTTTTTACAAGGTGGAATATAGGCACCCCTGTGGTAAGAACCAGTGTTGGAGTTGCCATCTCTTAAATTAAGCACACAGCTGGCTGGTGTGGCCAAAAACAAAAGAATATATCGTAAGTAATGAGTCAAAGTACGCTTTTATTTAACGTGTGTTCCTTTGAGAATATTATGAAAGATTGAAACATATAAATGAAAAAACAAATATATTAATTACCATGATGCATAGAAATATTTCATACACTGTACAGAAATCAGACTAATAACATACAATGTTAAAATAATGTGCAAAGATAGTATTTACAAGTACTCTTCAATATTGTCTATGGAGAACAACCATATTTTCAATTCACGTAAAAACAACGTGAAGGACTTTATAGAGGTGATATGAAATGGTAGGAGGTTAAACATCATAGTAGCACAATAAATATAAAACCTTCTAAAAGCTTCATTATTCGGTTTTGGAATAGGTACTCTATTCCGTGGCCTCAAGCCATGATAGGAAATATTTACATACCCAGTGACATTTCCTCCTCTGATATAAAACATGCGTAGGGCTCTATAAACATATAAATATCTAAGGGGTAAAATACCCAGTAATTTTAAATAATGGGTAAGAAGCGTCGTCTCTTTTTGCCCCCATTATCATTCTAATAATTTTCTTTTGTGACAATAAAACTGGATTTAGATTCGAGATATATGTTCCACCCCAGCAACAAAGATCATACTACAGTTTGGTATTAATTAGTGAGTAGTATACATTTTTTAGTACAGGTAAATTACAAATCTGTCTTAAGTAATAGAATTTCCTACGTGCTGTATTCATGTAATTTTTAATTTTGTAAATGATTTTTCCAATTTAAATTCTCATCAATAACAAGACCCAAATACTTTATATTACTAACTTGATTAATTTGCACGCAGTTTCTGCACAGGTAATCTTTAAATAGAAGGCAACTGGCACACTTATAATTTAAACAACCAATAGAATCTTTTCTATCTCTTAAGCTGAATCGAAAAAAATAGTTTTTTCAGTCAGCGTAAGTTTATTAACAGAAAACCAATACTTTAGCTTGTCTAAGTCGCTTTGCATATATGTTCTTTAACAGTTGGCAGATCTTTTGCAGAATAAGACAAGGTTGTGTCATCAGCAAAAGGTTGTGTCATCAGCAAAGTTCCCCATTGAATAGTCCAGTACATAAATTGTTGACGTATACTAGGAATAGAATAGGTAATAAACACCCTATTACCTATAACCTCTGAAAGTTTAGTGGTATTATTGTTACTCAGTAATTTTGGCTGTGTACAATTACACCTTGAGTACTTAAAAATACCCATGTGACCTCGGAGACAAAATAACACGTTAAATCTAGGCGAGGTAGGCTAGACGTGAATGTCTTTTTTTTGCATCATCCTTAAAACCTGCGTTCTAATTTTAATCTCTTTTTCAGAGGCATAATAACAAAGTCGCCTCTTCTATGAGAGCTCCGAAATTTAACCCTGTATCGAAATTTCTCCGGCTCCGTAAAATTTTGTCCCAGTCTTTTTTCAAAGGAAAAAAATTAAAAATGTGGGGAAAAAGGGAGAGTTTTTTTTTTTTTCGCCCTGTCCTTCCAGTCTGAGGTTCACTTGCCTTTTAGCGTCCCTCCTACATTTCGGGACCCATGACAACGTTACCCCCCCACAGAAAGCTCGCATCTCTCCATTGACTATTTGTGTACGTTGCCTTTGCTTCGTGGCAAAAGGGTCTCCACCGCCTTTGTTATCCAAGCCCCCTTCTCTCTTGTAACCCGCCCCTAATTCCGCGTGTGTCGACTCCCGTCGTCAGGGGGAAAGGTCATGAAATTTAAATCCCCCCGTTCTTTTTCTCTCTCTCTCTCTTTCTCTCTTTGTAAAAAAAAGGCCAGTCCTGTGTGATCATAAGCTCCGTAGGGTATAGACGCACTGCCCCCTTAACCTTGCGTTCCGAGCGGCTCATCCGGGATCAAGGACGAGTGAGGTTAATTGAGGAAATGGTGAGGGACACGAAGAGAGGACTGCGTATGTCTTTTGTTTTGCGCGTTCGTTCTGCCGCAAAAATGGATTCAGACGCTCGAGTGACGGAGGTATCGTTAGGATTTGATTATTTTCCATTTTAATCAGAGGTACTCTTGCGGTAAAGGGAGGTTTCCATGTAGTATACATTTCAACTGCTTAATTCCCCTTGGTTTCACGGTAAGGCTTTTACTTTGCTTTCAATCTGTTTACATATCCTACAAAACTTAGGTTTTATTCAGAAATGAAACATAACTTAAGAGTGGAGCCAAAATTTCGTCAAATAAATTTGCCATTTTCATGGCTACCAGCACAAAACTACAGTATAATGTTGTTGAAAGAGACTAAATTACGTATTTTAATAACTAAAATATTATGAAATTTATTACTTTCACTTTTATTTATCTTACCCTGAGTGATGTTTTGTGTTGTTAACCTTCATGATTTGGAATATCATTTCTCGAAATTTTGGCTTCGTGCGAAAATTAAGCTTAATAAGTATCTGGACTAAGCACAGTGACTGGACTCCATAAAGATATACAACAATTATAAATTCTTTTCTATTCCTCCCTTTCGTATTCCTCCTTATTCTATACGTCCTCTATACTTCCTCAGGCGGTTTTCAAGATCTCCTCCCAGCTTTCTATTCTTTCCATCTAGACCTCTGTCTCACCTTTATCTCCTCATTAAGGTTCCTGCCCTCGCCCACCAAGTCTTGGACTTCCTCGTTCCTTTACCTCTCCACCTATTAAACCTTCTCTATCCTCCTCCACAATGAAATCTGAAATATTTCAGGTCTTTTGTTGCCCTCATTCCTCAAGAGTCCACGTTGAAATACCATGTCTCCTGGTTAGATTCTACAATACATTTAGCTGTATTTCTGATGACCACTAGAAGGCATCAATGAGAGAACGAAATTTCTACTCGTTATGCATTTCAGAGAGCATTCCATGCTTTTTGTACGCAATCTACTATTTCAACTAATTGCTCGTATTTCCTTATTGCACTGAGTTTGAATTTTATACATAAGCTCTCACTGTCAGAGAACAATGAGCTACGACGAATTTTGAAATTGAACAGGTATCCCACTGAAAAAATCGCTGACTTTTTATACAGGATTCAATACTGTAGCGGTACTGGTCCATCTAATGTCGACCTTTGTCTTCAAGCTAATAACCAGATTTACAAAATTCAAAGAAAGCAGAAATAATGCTACGAAGCAATAAACATTTCGATATTATATTTACCATTTCATATTCTTTTGTAGGTATATTTGTAAAGTAGGAATATTTGAAATGGTGCATTGTAGTTAAATTACTTTTATTTCTCTTCATGCCTGCATTAAATAGGTTTTTCCTTGCTTTGAAGAAATGCTAGAGCAGCATACATTTTAATATGCAGAGGGAATTCGCGAGAATGGTACACATATGTTCGGGACAAATCAGAAGCCAGGAGTTACTTAGTACTTATAATGGACGCCTTGACTTATAAACAGGCCCTGGACCACCTAGTGGTTGCCATTCACAGCTTTTTTTAAAGAAGCTTGTTAAGCTCTCGAATGTATTCAATAAGCACATTCACAAAATACGATGTAATTCGCATTACGATCGGTCCTCCAAAACGATTAATATGGAAAAGCGAGGATTTAAGACTTTTAAAAACTCAAATATAAATAAACCGGGATCGGATTACATAATGTAATTGCACTGCGTTGATTTAAACTTATTTCGTATATTCCTCAAAAGTGGTGCACCAGTGACAGTCACAACCAAGAGGTATTTGGGCGGATATTTGCTGATGTCAAGACGCCATGACACATACCAGGGCCCTGGAAAGTCTTTTTTTAACAAGGTTTAGAATGTATTCAGCCTTCACACTTACATTGCCTTAATTCGTATTACGATCGGTCCCCCGAAACGGCTTTTGTATCGCAAAGCGAGGATCTACTGAATATAAAACTTTCACAAGCACAGAAATAAACCGAGTTCAGGTTACGTAGTGGAATATCACTAAGTTAACTTGAAATGACTGCGGCTATTCCTTAACCTTCCGTCAGGCGCAATATTGGAAATGCAGAGTTCAGGCGCAATGCGCCTGACAGGAGTAGATGTGAAAAAACATTATTGACTATTTGCATGGCTCAGTGGTACATCTTTAAAGTTTAAAGCACCATTACTAGAGTAGTCGAACACTTACATGATGTCTTTCGCGCTATGCATGAACACCTTTACATGTCATCATACGGCCCCGGACCGATTCGGCAATTTAATTTGCTCCTTAGGCTATTATGCAATATTTTTTGTAATGTATTTTAGCATGTGAATTCTATACGATCAATGTTTTCTATTTTGATAACTTATTTAGCTAATGACGCTTTTATTTTGCTTTATTGTGCCACTATTTTGCTCAATTATGCTGAATAATCCGCCACTGATCTGTCTGCATAAATGCGAAAAGTGAAGGGCTGCAAAGAGTGTATGAAATCATAAAGCTACTACAAGACTCAGGGGTCTATGCCGCATAGTGGTGCGGAGAAATTTAAAAAATCGTGCTGTGCCTGTCAGATCCATTGCGCTGGACGGAAGGTTAAAAGCCGTGCATCACTAGCGCCGGCCACAGCCTGGAGATATTCGGATGTTTGGAGCCGGAGTGGTGAGGGAGCAAACACACCCAGTGGGGCACGCGCCCCGACACTACGATGGGGGATTGTAGAGGGTGGACTGGCTGAGGGGTGGGCGGCCGACCGAGACGACGCGCCACTAGCGAGAGAGACGGTCGGGGCGAGGGAATTCCGTCAGAAAGGTCACACGCGCCATGTACACGCACGACCGACTGCCATGAAGCGATGGGATGTGGCGCCCCATGGGAAAGGGAAAGGATGCCATTAAGGGGGAGATACACTTCCTTCAACATAAATGGGATCCGGCGCAGAAAGACTTAATCCGTGAACTTAATAAAAGATACAAAGGAAAGCAGCGAGGTCGGCCGAAACTGCTACGATCGAAAAGAGTGTGTTACTCATACTTTGCACGAATTAGACTGGGAGCTGCAAGAGACTCTGAGGTCACGTGATAGGCTTCGATTGCTTGAGCTATTAAGTAGGGAGAGATTGCAATTTAGGAGGAGATGCACTTTCTTCTACAAAAATGGGGTCTTGCGCAGAGAGACATAATCCGTGGACTTAATAGGATTCAAAAGGAAAGCAGCGAGGTTCGCCAAAAACTGCAACGAACGAACAGAGACCATTACACAGATTTTGCACGAATTAGACTGAAAGCCGCAGTAGACTCGGAGGCCACGTGATAGGCTTTGATTGCTTGAGCTATTAAGAACACGTATCTTTCCGAGCTACACAGAGGATATTATCGCAGAACCGCTATATGATTCTACGTTTGAAATAAACAATAAGATTACAGATATTGAGAGAGAATGCGAATGAATATCATCAAGTTAGCATTCACCTTTCGATCGTTGTTTATTACCGAGACCATACACATACGCTTAGCCATCGATATTCGATGGCCTAAAAGGACTCAAATTCTTGATACCCTATTTGCCATGAACGGAGTAATTACCAACCCAATATAAGTAATAAAAAAATGAAAATCGCAGGCAGAAAATTCAGAAAATGAAACACGTGGAAAGAATGGAAACGTCCTTAAAACATATATAAAGGTGATACCGTTCTTTCAAAGTACATGCATCAGTCCATCTCCGACAATATTTGGAAATTATTTATAGCCAAACTACCGAAAACAGCGCTATTTGGCCTTCACCTTGGGCTTTCTCATAGCATTTCAAACAACTAAATATATATGAAAATTCATAGCCTGGAACTACCCCGGCGGGACTCGAAGCCACGACCTCTTTGGTATTGCAAGGGAGGACCCTACCCTGAGGGCCAGGCGCATGCTTTTAGCCATCGATATTCAATATTAAAAAAGGAGTTCTTTATCGAGAGCAGGGCTACATGTTGGTGCTGTGGAGAGGATCATTGGAGAGGACGCACGTCTCTCATGAGGCGGAGGATCCTTCAGAAGGGAAAGGACGGACCTCGAGAGAGTGAGGGAAGGAGAAGGGAAAGGAGGACACGTTGAGAGAGGAGAGTTTTTCGGGAGCGGAGTTTCATTGACGGCGGAGAGTCGGGACGGGGGAAACGGGGGTGGGGGGAAGCAGGAACTGGCTGGGAGGGCCCCTTCCCCTTCAACGAAAATCTCGCCTCCTCCGTATATACATACATATATACATATATCGATCGGTCGGCAGCAGGACACAACACGTCGCCGAGGCAGCGCACGGGGTGAGCGTGTCTGTGTGTGAATGTGCTACTGTGTCTGTTGGCCCCCTATCCCTAAGCCTCCAAGTAGGGGGCTATAAACATAAATATTTACAAGAGAATGACGATAATAATGTCGATTAGCGTTTTGGAGGGTAGGTCTTTAAGAATTAAATGCAAAATTTTTGACAAACGTTTCGGTCTATTTTTATAGTACCTTCTTCAGGGCTTATTTGTAATGAATATAATTTGATTTGTTTAAAAAAAAACCTTAAGCCCTAAAAAAAGCCCTGAAAAGGTGTAAAAATATACCCAAACGTTGGCCAAAACTCTTACATTTAATTCTTAAAGACCTAAGACGCTAAGACCCAAAGACTTCAAGACCGTAATCAAGGTTAAAAATTGAGGTCAAAAGAAAGAAAAAAAACATTTAATCACAATAAAACTAATATTGTCGTCACTCACGAGCGGTTTCATGACAATTAAATCCTCCTTTATAACATGATTCCTATTAGTTTAATTGGCATAGGTAAATTTCAGTTTAAGCCATTGTACACAATTTACCGTTGATGATTGAATGATCATAAACAGTTGAGTAATCACCACCAATAAACCAACCTTGGTCGACCGCCATCAATCGGATATAAATCATCCGGAAATACACAAACTACCTCCACCTCATTTCCATCCGACATATCCGCAAAGGGAAGATCACTGATTGGATGTTTTCTACGACAAGGTTCCTTCAAATGTTGCTTAAATTATTAAATTTTGTTGAAAATTATATTACCATTAAATTTAATTTTTCATGATTACACAGAGATAGCAGGATTTTAATACAATCGATAGATATGTATTAATTAGCAAACTTTTCCAAAATAGTACTAAAGCTGGGGGTTTCAAAGTGCTTACCTCAGAGCGTTCCTTTAAGTGTTTTTTTAATCGACTGAAAATTTTATTCCCATTAAATTCACGAACACAGAGAGAGATAGCTGGATTTTAACGCAATCGATAGATAAGCATTAATTAGCTTAATTTTCCATGTTGGTATGGAAGTTGGGGGTTTCAAATTTGCCCTCAGCTTTAAGCTACCGTGAAGCCACATTTCCGCGCTCTGTTTGCATTCACCCTACGGTTCCGGCATTTGCACATTATCAAGACTAATTCCCAGGTAGTGTTGGAAATGAGTGACGAGTCGGAATGGGAAACTTCTTCTATATTCCCAATTCTTTCCCAGAGGCGACTACGAGAGAAATTTATTATGGTGACTATTCGCCGGTCAAGACTGAAAGTATGTATTAATTTATTAATAACATCTAATTCTGATAAAAGAGATCTCATATTAACGTAAACATGTCTAAGTTCAATCATTTATTTATAACAATTATACTATCTACAAAATTATTTAAACATTTTTACAGCTTATCCTTACTTTACGCGGTTAATGTCGAGTAATACAGTTAATTTTTCTGTAGCTACATCTGAATTGAGGGGGTGAGAAACCAAAGGGGTACAAGTGTTTTTTTTTCTAAACAGAGGTAGTTATAGAAATTAGGTAAAGAACTAACGAGAACAACTAGATATTCAGCAGTGCATTTGATTTTCCACTCGACGTCAGCACAGAACAGAGACTCACTTGTATCCCTTGGCCGGCAACTTTTTGCATGTTTCCTATAACAATATCTGTAGGTACCTAACTTTTTAGAAGACAACACACTTGTACACATTGGCTTCTCACGCCCTCAATTATTCTAATCAGTCCTTGCTCTAGAACGATATTCTCCAACAAAAATGGAAACTTTTTCTTTCTTTTCCTTATTTCGATACCTCCACTGCACAAACAATCACCCACCGAATCAAATCCGCTCATCTAGTATCCCTAGTAGTAGCAAATGAGAGGATTTTATTCGGTGGGCGATTGTTGAGCGTTTGTGCCGTGGAGATATCGACTTAACGACCTCTTGCTTAAATGAGTTAAATCTCAATATCATAACTCCGTGTGCTACGTAGCTAAGAAGGTCCTTACGAATAAAACCCACTGCTCATTTTTCTCTTGTATGACCAGGATTCAGTTATTACTCTGAGAGGAATAAATTTCCACGGAGACAAATTCTTTTCCTTTCTATCTTTCTCCTATGCCTTCCCCCACACCCTACCCTTCACTCACGCCCTTTCCATTCCTCCCTCCCACAGCCCCCTTTTCCCCCTAACTCTCATTCCATCCACGTCGCCGTGATTACATCGCCACGTCGCTCGCTCCGGGACAAGAAGAGACGCATCCACCATTCCTCTCATCCCTTCCGAATATTTCGCCCGTTTCCCCTTTTCACAATCCAGGGAAGGAATCCACGGGTCTCTCTTCCTGTAGTGGTGTCCTCTATACTCAAGGATACAAGCTAAATCTTTTATTAGTTCCGCGAGCTATCTCGCGCACACAAAATTTAGCCGACACCGCATTTGTCGTTATATGCGATTTATGACTGTGCGTTGGCTGGGAATACAAATATGACAAAGAGACACCAAACAAAATGAAGGAACCAAGTTACATAACGAAGAATAATTTATGTAGGAAGCTTATTGAGTAAAATTAGGGAACAATATCATGGAAAAGAAATCATATTAATTTAAAAACTAAAATTTTACACCTGATTTTTTTTTCAATTAATTTATCAATATATATAGTGTATCGTGAACGTATTTTGTTCCATAAAATGTTTGAATTTCTCCATGGTTTAAAGTCATTTACCAAAGAAAATATGCTTGCGTATCACACAAAGACTAAATTCATGAAAGTTAATGAAAGTTAATTAAAGAAAATAATGGTTCAATGAATTCAGGCTAAGGAATTATTTAAAGGTATTCACCCTCATGTTTATCGGCAGAGGTCGTAAAACGTAGGGAGTGATGAGTGGCATGGTTGTTGGAAGCTGTTTCAAAGGTTAAATAATGAGAAAGTTATGCTATCATAAGCACTTTTCCCCGGATTTTCCTGAAGGATTTCACAGCGCTCACCACCTCAATTTCCATCCCATTTCAGATTTTATGCGACATAATACAAGTATGAATTTGGCGTGCTTGCATATCTCAACGTATACAAGAGAAGAGTTAAAGAGACAATTTAAAAAAAGGTTCAAAGATCGAATAATAACCATGTCAATCATCACTAACAACCGTTTAAGACCTCTGCCGTTACATGTGAGGGCGAATACCATTACATAAGCCTTTGGAGTACATAAAAGCGACCGAAAATGATCGTTTCAAGTTGAAAAATGTACAAAAATCCAGATAATTGATTCAAAAATTCACGGCGGCATTACCTCCAGCTAAGTATCAGATCGTTCAAAAAATGAATAGAAATAAACCCTAACTTAATTTAAAGAGGAGAGACGGTCAATCTCCAGCATTATCACAAATCTAATAAAATAATATTTTTGTATCCTTGACAATACTGTCTGTTCTCCTAATATGCATACGTTTCTGAGCTATGTAAATAATATCTACTCGTTTGGCGGTAAAATGTGAAAATAATGATAATGTAACAATAATTTCTACATTGCTTACAGGTACCCGCAATTACAAGCAATTCAATGCAAGATATAAACAGACAAGTTAACGAAACACATTTAAAGCAACCCATGCCCCGGATATTTAGACGGAATCATCGGTTTGTCAAACGAGGACTTATCCCCGCTGCCACCAAGGCCGGCTAAGCTAAATTATTCAGTCTCCTGTCGACTCAATCAGAGAAACGACAGGTGTAGCTATGAAGAACATAGCTTAAAGCAGGACAAAGCCCAAAAAATAGAGCTAAATGAAATTAGAAAGAATACTCGGCTAAAAAGAAGACTAAGACAAACTAGCCTTTCAAGCGGGAAGTGGGCGGAGATAATAATTCGTCTCAACAACCGAAATGCCGACTGAATATCGGCGAACGACACGAAGCTCTAAACCTTGTATATTCTTCCCTTATCGCTTATCTTCTTCCTTCCTACCTCCACTCCCTCACTCTGCTCCTTTTCCTTCGCTCGGACGTATATCCACACTTCTCCACGCACCCCACATTACTCGGGTGCGGCAGGGAAGGGCCGTCGCGTCGCCTCGCGGCCGAGGCGCGGCGCTGAGAGGAGCGGCGGTGGAAGAGGAGCAGACGTTCTGGGAGGAGTGCGGGAAGAGGGTGGGATGGGAAGCGTGAGGATCAATCCCATTCGGATCCGTTTTCATTTCCATAAGGCCCCGCCGCCGCCGCCAGCAGCGGCAGCCCGACTCAAAGGTACATTCGGGACTTGTTTGCATATCGCACTCCTAAATATGCACAAGCAAATTCCCTCGGCATTAACTCTCTCCTCGCCAACCAACAGCCAAGTTTCTCGCGAAGGATACATTTTTTTTCGTCTTGAACAAACCGGTGGGGTACGGTTCTGTTAGGCCAATCTGAAGGTTACAGACAAGGAGACAGCATAGAGTATGTTCAATTCCATCCCAAACAAGGCTGATTTCTGTTGCCACTTCGGTCGATTTTTAATCGGTTTCAAAAAAAATGTCCGCGGCGCGGTGATTAGTGCGATACTATTCACGTTTTTCCAATATTTTGCAGTATAATGTTGATAAGTGCGAGGAATAGCATTGGACTCTTTTGAATTTGATAGATAGCATCAACAGGAAAATAAATTCGGTTAAAACCCCTAATTATACATTATTTCCTCCTTTGTAATATTTGAGGCTGCAGATTTTAGTCCCGCCTCCGTAACTTTCCTCTTTCCAGGGTATGAGAGCGTTCACTATTTCACCATATTATTTGAGCTGTTTTTAACGGTTTAACCGTTCTGTGAAACTCCGCGCATACACAGTTTTCGAAGTCGGTCGGAAACATAAGGTGAAGTCATAAATTAATAAGAACACATAAGGTTTATTAGAGAGATATACCCAGGGTTGGATCGAATAAATGACAAAACTTTAGGCTGACTGAATGAAAGAGAGATAGATCATTTTTAAGCATCTAAAAACGAAGATATTGAAATAAATATTTGCAACTTTCTGTGATTATAAAATGTATTATATTATCATTTATTCAAGCTAAAGATGATGCAGTAACAATGTCATCTAGGCCATAATAAATGTTATAATCGTGGAATATTTCACGCATTTATTAGAATATGGAAAAATTCTACTCCACGACGCTTAAATGTCCAGATTTATTTAAAAATGAGTATATTAATTTTGATGTACGTAATTCTTTCTAGGTGAATTGTTTTCGTGAATTCTTCTCGGAACTTTCATTGGTTTTAGTCGTTAAACATTGACAAGGGTTCTACGGACGACTAGTCCATCTTGAATCTTTGCATGTTAATAAAAACATGGATGAAAAAACATGTTTGACCCCTTTACACCAATAACTTTCTCTCCCTCGATGCGGCTCTTTGGCTCGAACCACACGAATGCATCCCACACGCCGTAAAACTGTTAAACTGAATGTGTGCGTGTGAGAAGGAGAGAGAGAAGCGCTGAAAATGACTCTGCCGAGATTGCTACGCAGAGGCGAAACGCGAAGCTCTCCCATTCACTAGGAGCGCCGAAGCCGGCGTCGAAGCAACCGATCAATCCGCTACAGAGGCGAGGCAGGAGAAGACGATTCGGAGGGATGAATCCATTGCGGAGAGAGGCGGACGGGAGGGTAGTAGCAGACAAAAGGAAGGACAGCCTCCCATATAGCACCACATCTATTCAACCAGCACCAATCGCTCCAACAAGCGGCCGTTCCCGTGGAGTAAGAACATTTGAAAGGTCTGCCCCGGGTGTTAGGTTATCGCGGTGAATGCTTAAAGGCATGGTCACAAGGTACATTAACACGTACGAGCTAAGAGGGAAACCATGATTAATTACTTGCGGCGTTTGGGGAGGGGGGGAGGGGTCAAGCCGATTCTCACCCAATCTCACGTGGAGAAATGTTATTCGTAAACGTAATTCAAGTATGTAATTGATATATTCGCACGCCCAAAAGAAAGAAAAAGCAGGAAATCGAGGACGAGACAGTAAATAAAGGAACACAAGATATGAACCCATGGGAAAATAACAGACTCAATAATACTGAAATACGAGTGGAATGAAGACGATGGGAAAAAGGAGGATTAATTGAAGAGGCAGAGACTAAGGGAGAGGGGATGAAAGCTAAATACTCGGAAAAAAACAAGCAGTGGCAAATTCGTTCGAAAAATAAGTTTGTATTTAGCTTTTTGTATGACCTCAGGACTAAATCAGAATTCGGAGAAGTAGCAATTAAATGTTTCTCCCCTCAATGAAATAGCCATAGATGAGGTCATAATGTCTTCTGTTCAATTGAAATGGAGGCGCAAAATTAACTTTCAATCCCACTATAATCCATTCACTTTATGTTTGAGGGTGACCTTTCGTAAGAGCCCGGACACTGTCGGAAGGCTTCGCTAATGGCGTAGGGGTAGTACCAAGAGAGAGAGGAGGAGCGAACTCAACGTTGCCAAATGTACATAATCGCCCTAGTGAAAACGTGTAACATGGGTAGGCACAGGTATTTTGACCCCGGCACCGAGACAATATACATACTCGTTTGGAAGATATTGAGGATAATCGTTTCACAGAAGCCCATGAGATTGTCAGCTATCACGCTGAATGAGGCACCGTTGGTGAGAGGTATACTTAAAGACATAATAGGAGAACGGGTGAGGTTTGGCAACACAGCTCCACGAGCAGATTCACGATGTCATCTCGACGAAGGTCTGAGAGCGACTGACCGAGCCTGTTGTTTGCTGATCGGCCAAGGGAAAGTCATGGTCACATGTCGAGAAACTTTCCCTCCCCCCACTCCCACTTGCTTTAGCAACACCAGCTCACTCGCAAATATAAAATGAACAGAGAAAGCCCATACCATTAAGTTTAAGAGATGACAGATAAAACAAGTGATATGTACCTATAACATTTGCGCATCAGCATTTGTAGAAAAAAATATGACATGGTGGAGCATGAAATAAACAGTCGCTCATTCCAATGCCAGTAAAAGAAAATTCTTGTTTACATTAGAGAAAATTTGTTACATTCAGTCCCATTTATCTCATTCCTTGGGATATTCCCCTCCATGGTGGTAGTCTGAACACGACGAGAGAAGTATGTGTCGTAAACAGCTGATCATACCGAAGTAACCATTCTGCTTAAAAAGTGGAAACAAGAGCTCCTCGGAGAGTGAATTTACGCGTTTATAGAAAAAACGATGAGTTCATCAACCAACTCACCAAAAATCAACCCTCCCGGTTTCTAAAATTGTTTTCACTTTGTAACAATCCCTAGAGAATGACTTGGAAGTATCTAAACCAGAATTATTTATCTTTAATAAATATATTGCGTGGAACACACATTCTATTTGAAATTTAATATCAAGAAAATTGCCAAATTTTTAAGTGGTTGCCGAAAGAATCTTAGATGGCAAAAAAGGATTGATAGAATACTAATTACTCGATTCGTAAGATTTACCTAACTGTACTGTAAAATTAGTGGTGAAAAAATGCGTAAATCGTGAATGGAATACTATTAATAGTGAATTTGTGCCCAAACAAACAATGAGAGTTGTTTTCTGCACACTAGATGCGAAGCTTAATAACGTGAAATTCTTTCACAGCATAAATATGAATAAAAATTTAAAACTTCTCAGTGGAATGTTAGAGTTCTTTAACACCTTAACATAGCTGTACCTCCAACTAGCTCCTCCAAGAATAGTCTAAAATTAGGACTCAGAAGTAAACCACAATAGGAGCTTAACACAATACAACCTCATTTATCTAATCTCAGCAAGTTCAAAGGGTCCTTAAGAGACGATTCGTTAATGGCCAAAACACTGAGTTGCACTCAGCATAATGAAGCTCGATGAACGGCCAAAATAATGTAATTTAAGTGGAAAAAAAATGACACCAACCACAGAATACTACCCCATACTACTAAATCCTAGTCCCAGTCCCAAAATCTTATTCTCCATCTAAACAATAAGAAGCACAAACATAAAACACCTCAGAGAATAGAAACATTTTGAGAATAATACACATAATACTAATTCAATAACACAAAAAAGTACTATTAATACCTAAGCCACGCTATGAAAGCCACGAAAAGACTTACAGCTGGAAAAAATAGCACTGTACCTATGCTTCACTCACATTCTAGCGAGCAATGATAGCATCGTGACAGTGAAATATAGATGTAGGTCTAATGAAAAAAGCGATGAATTGACAGCCCAGTTTTAAACAAATTAAATTCGGCGGAAATTTAAAATCTTCCTCTCATCTTACAATTAACGTTTCAGATAATTTAATACGGGAAAAATCATTTCAGCAGATCTAAACTATGCATCTACTTTAGCATCCAAACGATGGAGTAAGAGGTGACATATGATCACAGGAATGAATAACGACAGCATTAATTGTGTCTCACTCACACCGTAGAGGATAGCTGTGTAGCAGAAAAAGGAATTTCCTGAAAACCTTATGATAACAGTATCTACGAAATCTTGACTATTACGATAAACAATGAATTTAGAACAAAAATACCCCTTTGGCCACCAGAGAAGGAACCACACTGAGTAATGCTTCAGAGAATCAATTCTTTTGACGGAAATTATAACATTGTCGCAACAAACAAACAAATACTCATATCTCATCAAGGCAATAAAAATAAAGGCTAATAAGTAGAAACTAGAGAGGCCATGACTATCGCTCTCTTTATAACTGTACCTTGCTTACTCTGCAGCCCCTATATTGACACAATAAAAGTAATCAATTCAACTTACTTCAGCGTATCTTGGAGAAACAGAAGAATACTCATAGTAAACGCAACAAACAACGCTCCACAAACCTCGTTGCTGTCGTTGGTTGTCGAAAAGTTTCGACGATTATTTCGTCACTTTCAAGACAAACGCGATGAATGTATTTAAAGCTTGTGACAATCGGAAATTGTTCGACAGCAAAAAATATTTTGTGGAGCCGCACTTTGCTCTGTTTACTTCAACCAAGTGAAAGTATATATTGGGGTGAACATGATGATGAATTCAACCACGAAATAAGGCTAGCAGTTAGATGAAAGAGATGTAATAAGAGGAAATCGCTTAATCATGAAATGAGTGAATCACAAAACGTTTCCCAATTCACAGACATTCACCCCAAATTATGATGGCCAAAATCCCTACCTTACAACCTGAGCGAACAAGTCTGCCTGTGCACCAGTATTATAGTTATAAAATTTTTGGTACCGGAGCGCATACGAACCCCTTTAATCCACACGATTTTCAAACCAGCCCCCCTAAAACTTCCGAATCTTTTTAACATAATGAGGAAGCACGTTTTGCCAAATATAAAAAAAACGATGAAATGTTTTGACACGTCCCTATTTTCCCTTAGAGGTGTCGGCCGAAATTAAGCACTGCTATGCACCTAAACGTAAGCAAGAGATTGTAAAAGGGGGCTGCAGGGACGAATCACACCAATCGGCGGTAAACTGCGTCTCACTCACCATGTAGTGGACCATGGCGGCGCCGTTAAAGTGGATTTGTTGGAGAATCCAGGTGTCGGCCGACCGGCCCGCTTCTTTCCCCCGAGGAATGAATCCTCGTCCCGGGACGAATAGGCCCCGATGAGGCCGAGATAGGATCGCGCACTCCGGCGTTGGGGGGAGACCCCAAGGATATCGGGGGGGATAAGGAGGGGGGGGGCAAAGGGGCACCGCCCCCCTTTCTGGCGTCGAGGGGAATCCCCTACCTCACTTCCATCTTCTAACACTGTCTTCTCTCTCCCTCACTCCCATCTCTCGCGTCGCCCTTCGAAAGAATGGGTAGTGAAGAACCGCCTTTCTCACTTGAGGAAGGGTTCCTTTGGGGGGGTAAAGGGAAAGGAAGGACAAAGGGTGCACAGATTTTTTTCAGGGCACACGATATTTTTCTTTCAAAAAAAATAGAAAATAAGATTTTAAAAGGTGCAAAGCGTGCGGTGGAGGACTTTTGGAAGGGGTTACGAGAGTAGGACACAAGGAGAATTTTTCCGCAGTTCCCCAAAAAAGACTTCGGATGGATCTTCAAGAAAAAAGAACTGTGTTACTCAAAGAAGAAGGCAGAGCAAGAAGGAAGAATGGGTAAAGGCAGTGGTTTAAAAAGCGTGGGCTGAGAGCGAGAAAGAAATAGGGAGAAGTGTGCCTCGCAAGGGAGGGAGAGGAACGGAAAAGCTCGCGGTCCAAAAAAAGGCGTGGGAAAAGGGAAAAAATACAGAGGGAGGGAATGAAGGACGTAAAACACGGATGCCTTGAGGAAAACGACCCGAGAAAAGGAGCGGGCAATATCTTATGGGACACTTCAAAAGGAGAGATGACACGGACGAAGAAAGAAAGAAAGAGAAATGGCGGTTGTAGGAAGTTTTAAGGTCTCTTCCCGTCCTTCGCGAGGGATTGCAGAAAGAAGGAAACGTAGTGTGAGTGAAAGTGTAGCTTCTTCGAGGAAGGATGCAGCGGACTTCTTCGGATAGGGAAGGTTCGGGCTTGTCTCCCAAGGTTTTTTTCCCGGAAGGAGCTTTCAGAGGTTAGAAGAGGGGAAGCAAGTAAATCCTTCCGCCCTCCTTTTAAGCAGCAATCCCCAAAGGATTGGTGGCAAAGGAGAAGAGATAGGGACGAAATGGATGGGAGGTGCGGTGCAGAGGAGACACAGTAGGAGAAGAGACCCGCCTCTGAAAGCAGAGGTCGCCCCACTGCCGCCGTCGGGTCACGGCGAAAAAGGGTTCGCTCCCAAGGTGCCCCATTTGGGGGTGGGGGAGGTTGGGTGGGAGGGATGAGAGGGGGAGGGAGAGTTGCCACCCCTCTCTCCCGTCTTCGCCACCCTAAACACCCACCCACTCACTTCGCCACCCACCTCCGCGGCTGCGGCGGCCTCCGAAAAAAGCACGCCTCTGCCCTCTCTGCACCTATCACCGGTCAACAATCGTAAGATTGGTTTGACGAAGCTCTCCACTCAACACTCCCATCAGCTCATCACATGAATGTCATAAATTAATCCACTAATATCGCCGATGAAAGAACACAAACGGTAATTCCCACACTTTTTAATTCAAAACTCAACAACCGATCATGGTTTCAACACATTGTGTTATTTTCAAGGTGACACAACCAGCACTCTCTCAGTATTTCTACTCAGGCCAAGGTAGGAGGTAAGGTCATATGGCATTGGTGTTAGGGGCTTGGGGAGGGGAAACAGGTTGGGACACAACATTCATTTGCTTCCACCAAATCAATCCAGAAACGATTATATACATTAATATCTCTTTTTGGCATTCTACGCCTTCTGATTCCCAATCTCCCTCCTTCCCTATCCTTTCACAGCTCCCCATCCAATCATTTTCAGCCAGTGAATCATGCTTTCTCATTTTTCGGCCAAAAATTGAACACTCTTTGCCAGATATAATGAAAGACAGTAGCAGCATATATATGTTCCAATAGCATGTGAAACTTTGGTTAATTACAGATAGATTACGAGGGATATCAAATAGAAGTATTTAGAAATCATGCTCCTTTTTTCAATTTGTTTAATTTAATTTCAATTCCATTGTTTTTGTCTCCTTTTTCTTTACTTATACAACATTATTTTTTATTATTAACGCTTCAAAAGTTCTATGTATATATCTATAAGACTTTTTTACATTTGAATATACAAAATATTACGATTGTTTTCTGAAGGTGATCCCACCAACAGGCAAATGCGCTGGGGTACCCTAAAGCTCCAACCTGGTTTTGTATCAAAGATACTTTAAAATGCTAAAGGACCAATAAAAGTAAAAATTATATTATTATATATTTATTTCAGCACACCAATCAACCAGCTAACTCAAACTAATACACTCACCCCGATGACAATGAAATAGCCTTATGAAAAAGCGTTGATGATATACTTGATTAAAAACGGTAGATATTCCGAGAAGACTTCAGAAATATAATTCGCTGGGAAAGAATTACATCATATCAGTGGCGGTTTCAGAGAGGAGCCGGGGGGGGGGGCTTCCAGTAATTTCCTAGCTGTAACTTCCAACCATTCCCCCGTAAGGTATCCAATTTACACTAGATAAAAATCGTAAATTTGTTCACTTTTTAAATGTATACAGTAGAGGAGAGCCCACTTGCCACTTAGTCCCTATCCTGGATACGCGACTGTATCACATATATGGATATAGAAGTCGCCACTACCGAATACCGGCATTTTTTCTCACCCACAAACCATGCCTATCCCTTCAGTGAGGCTTCCGCGGTTCATGGTAGATAAAATATTTTTTTGGGTCTTACCGCATAGTACAGGTCATCTCCAAAAATACATTATCTAGAAATTTATTTCAACCCACAGCGGAAGCAGCCCAATAACCTTCCATAAAGCTACCAGCAGGGGTCGCGAAACGTCGGGAGATAACCTGTACAACGCGGTAAGACCCGAAAAAGTTTATTTTATCATACCTTTCCCCTTCCTTTACCCCTCTACCCCGTCTTTCTCTCACTCCCCATTCCTTCTCATTTCGTTCCTAAGAACGCAGGAGAAGGAAATAAAATGATTAAGGTCACGGAACGACCTCCCCTTTTCCCCCCTCCGAACCTCCAGACCGTGTTTGCACGGGAAAATCGCCCCAATTTCTGGGGCCCGTTTCACGAGGACTCAAACGGGAGAGAACTCCCACGGCCGACGAACTCCGACTCGAAACCCCAAGCAAATGGAGGAGTAGTACCAACGACGCACGCTGAATGGAAGGGGGGAGAGAGGCGCACAAATAACACAAACGCCTCGCTCGCAGCAGCACAAAGCGGTCAAAAAGACTCTCTCTCCACGAGATAGGCAACCCGGCAAACACACTCAACGTCCGTCAACTCCGGCGCTCGACAACTTCGTTTCCTTGGTTCCCTCATTCTGCTCCGACTGTGCCTTCTCATTACCTGAATACCATGAATGGGAATCGTGGATGCGAATCGACCTGTTCGCAAGAGAAACCATTCCCGTAGGCATTGGGGCATGAAGTTTTTGAGCCGCGATCATTATGAACGCGAATACCGATTGCTATCAACTGATGTTAATCAATGCTTACAATGGCACGGACGTAAAAAGGAGTTGTAAGATTATTGTTGGTGATAGGCTCAGGCGTAATGATAATGCTGGTCGGAGATCTCTGGTTCGATTCGATGAAAGGGAATTTTTTAAAGATTCGTTTTCTTTCTTCTATGCCTACTTTTTTTTAGGAAAACTTAAATGTCATTTCTATAAATATGTACTTTTCTGTTGAGGTTATTTTCGTTTACTTTCGATTGATATTACGACCCAACCATATGGTCGACAGGTAGTAAAATTTTCAACAATAGCCTGTTTTACTAGTCCTGCGAGGAGAGATACGACTAATATTAAAAAAATAAGCATTTTTAGCAAGGAAACATGATTTCAATTAAATAGACCCTCCGAAACAGCAGGCAAACACAGGAAAATATTTTTTCCTGCACAGGGGGAAAGGGAATTGGTACGGTCTACAGCAGAGAGTTTTTTTTTACCTTTCCCGCATGAACTGAAAACGTACATGATAAGGCTGATTAAAATTGTAAAAAAGGAATCGGCGCATTTCTTTAAAAAAATATATCTAAAGGAATTCAGAAACTTTTTTTTCAGGAAATAGTTCATACTAAATTATCGAGTTATATCACTTTAACTGAGTTATTCAGAAACGAGCCGTAAGGGACTTAAGGCATCACGCCTTAAGCCATTAGAATCAGGAACGAAGACATAAGGCGGAGGGCCATGGAGGCTGAGCTTCCCCCGGAATGAGAAAAACTTCAGCGATTAAACCGTCTAGCGCACCTCTATAGAGCTATACTCGTGCTTGATCCCAAATTACTAAAACTATACTACTCTTTTAATTGGCTTGGCTTCCCCATTATTTAAATAAAATATAAAATGGGGTATCGTAATTGGAAATTACTTAACCTAAAATTCAATTGATCTGGTATCCTTCCCCAATGAATTTATACACGCTATTTTTTCAGAATACATAGACCTATATATAAAGACGTCTTCCATTATATATAAAGACGCCTTCCATCGTAATTATGGGAATATAATTTGAAAAGGCAATACATTACCCAGAAATAGTGACCCGTGATATAAGGGAGTTAATACATCGAAAGGACAAATTAATTAAATGAATTATCGGTTACGGAAGGATTATAAAGAGCATGTTTCAAATTATTGCGGCCTCTCTTATCCTAAAATGGACATTCCACTTAAGCTCCCAGTGAGGTTTACTCCCTTTCGTGCAGGATAAATCGCTACAATCCAGATGAGACTCCAGAATAGCCTTTTCTATTTGCTATAACATGACGATCCTCTACCACTTTTTTTATTTATTTATTTATTAAATTATTCAAACACAGCCAAAATGGCCTTTACATTGAATACAAAACATAAAATCTGCAGCTTTAACAAATGTAAACTATTAAAAAAAAAAAATATACAAAGGATATAAAAAAGAAAAAAAATGGATTCAGTAGATGGCTTTTCGAAGCTGCCTCTTGAATGACCTGATGGGCATTGAAAGATCCAGGGAAGGGTGAGTACTCGAAATGGCATTGAAAGAGGTAGGGAGTCTGTAAAAAAGTGATCTCTGAGAGAGAGAAAGACGGAATTTAGGTTGGTGTAGTAGGTGGTTATTACGGAAGGAGCGAGAGGGAATGTGGAGTGAAAAGAAAGGCATCATATCTGAGGATCGGAACTTGCCATTTAAGGCATTGTAAATGAAGGAAATATCATGGAAATTCCTACGGGAGGATAGTGGGACCAATGATAGGGCAGACATTACTTCAGAGCGAGAAGAATTACGGAGGTGAGGAACACGGTGTCGGACTACTGAAATAAAGAAATTAACTGGGCGTTCAAGAATTTTAAGGTTGGAGGGGCTGGCAGTGGAGTAAATGACGGAGCAGTACTCGAGGATTGGGAGAACGCAACCGGTGAAAATAGCTCTCATGGCGATTGGATCGGTAACAGAAGTGAGTCGATAAAGAACTCCTACAACTGACATGGCCTTGGATTTCATTTTGTTAAGGTGCGGAAGAAAAGTTAGTTTGGGGTCGAAAGTAACACCCAGGTCATTGATGGAGGAAGCAATCGGAACAATTTCATTAAAAATAGTATATTTATGAGGAGTGGGGGTGCGTTTTAAAGAAAAAGGTATGTATTTTGATTTGCTTGTATTAATTTTGAGTTGCCACTGAAGGCACCAAGCCTCGAGGGAATGAAGGGAAGACTGCAAAGACTGAGAGTCAGAAGTATTCTCAACTCTTTTGAATATTTTGCAGTCGTCTGCAAAGAGGAGAATTCCGCATGCGTTAGTAAGTGCACAGCTCGTAATATCGTCAACGAAAAGGGAAAAGAGAAGAGGTCCGAGAACGCTGCCTTGGGGGACACCTGAAAGGATGGGGATGCTCGGAGAAGACGCTCCGTCAAGAACAACTCGCTGAGTGCGGTCGGTTAGGAAATTCGATAGTATAGATAGGAAAGAGCCGTGGATATTGTAGCGATGAGACAGTTTGTGGATAAGAAGGGTGTGGTTGACGGAGTCGAACGCTTTAGCAAAGTCAATGTAGCAAACGTCTAGTTGAGAAGAGGCTTCGAAAGCAGCGGTGATATGCTGATGTAGGATAGATAGGTTCGTAACAGTGGAGCTAGCAGGAAGGAAGCCATGCTGCTGGGGTGAGATGTAAGCGATAGTAAATGATAGAAGTCGGTCATGAATAACACGTTCGAATAAAATAGAAAGAATAGGGAGGATAGACACAGGACGATAGTTACTTACATCATCTTTTTTGCCGGATTTTAAAATGGGAGTTACAAGTGCTGTTTTCCAAGTTGAAGGAAATGATCCCGCTGAAAAGAATCGATTGAACAATTTACAGAGGGGGATGTGGAGAGTATCAGCTGTTCGGTGCAGAAAGAGTGATCCGAGGCCGTCGGCTCCAGTGGCTTTGTTGGAAGGCAAAGATTTAAGGAGGCGTAGAGTCTCCTCAGGCGTAACAGAGACCACGGTAAGTGAGTGAGAGCAAACCGGATTAAGTGTTGGAAGTTCGAACTGTGGAGTGGGAGGGGTGAAGTTTGAGGAAAAGTATTCGTTAAAAGCCGAAGGTCGCTCAACCCCCGAGAAAGACTCTTGGTCTGATTTAACGATGGATGGTATTCGGGCTGATTTCCGTTTCGAGTTAAATAATGACCAGAAGCGTTTAGGGTTAGAAGCCATGTCATCTGTAATTGATTTGATGCTATTACTATAATCGCGGCGTAAGAGGTTCCGCGACACTCTACGAAGGGAAGAAAATGAGGCATATGTGTGGGGATTGGGAAAAGACTTCCAAAGCTTCCAAGCAGCTCTTTTGTTTTGAAGAACTCGGGAGGTTTCAGCTGTGAGCCACATGGGTTTTTTCTTCGATATTCTTCGGGAGGGAACGAAGTCATTGGTGACACCGTGCACAAAGTCATAAAATACTTCCATAGCGTCCTCCGGGGACCCGCTCTCCAGGAGACCCCAGGGCAGGAGGGAGAGGGTGTAGTTGATGGCTTCCCAGTCGGCCTTCTTCCAAGATTTCACTGACCGCGCTGGTGGCGAAGTTTGGGCAGAATTGCGGTGGGGGAGGGACATGGGCAATGAGAACTCGAGCGAGGAGTGGTCGGAGTTGAAAATATTCCTGCATGTGGTGGGAGAGTTTACACTGAATGAGGAAAGGATGAGATCCAAGGTTGCCAAATTTCTGGTGGGGAAAGGGTTGCACTGGAAAAGGCCCATGCCGTCTATAAAATGATCTATAAGAAACGTGCCATTGTTGTCGGCACTGATGCCACTAGTCTGGGAACTCCATGTGATCGGGAGGTTGAAATCCCCAAGTAGGATTAGGTCACCATGGGTGTGAACGCGGAGGACCGACTCGAGGCATGCCTCTAACACTGATACATCACTTGAAGGGGGACGATAGAAGCAGCCAATGAAGAGTTTTTTCTTCCGGATTCCACAACCATCCTCAAGCCGAATTTCTACCCACACTATTTCGCACTCAGTTTCGAGATCGAAACGTCGAGTGGCCGGAATGGTGGAGTTAATCGCCAAAAGTACACCCCCACCACGAGAGCACCGATCACGTCGAAATAACTGGTGACTGTGTGCTAATTCCAATTCACTATCGCCCACTCTATCGCTGAGCCAGGTTTCACACAGGGCTATCACGTCAAAAAAGCAGAGGTCGGAATAGTGGGAGGAAAGTATGGAGAGTTTGTTCTGAAGACTCCGAACGTTCTGGTAATATAATTGAATATCAGGGCCAGGGTTGAGGCTGACGTCCCCGGCTAAGAGAACAAGCAGGGCGAGTAAGTTCCACACAGAGAATGACTTACTCAAGGCAGCCCGACGGGAGCGTCGTCTCGGCGGGCGGCCCAGCGGCTGCCGGCGTAGTTGGAGATGGCGGACGTTGAAGCCACATGCGTAGAAAGCGTTGAAATGAAAATCACCATATCTGACACAGTTGTTGGAAAAACCAATCGTTTCGGAAATATACGGGAATGGGCTGGGTACACAAGACGATACACACACTGAGAGCACCACAAAAGAGAGAATTACCACTGAAAACACCACTATTATACTAGACCTAGGAGTGCGTGGGTGGATACCGGCGGCCATCTTAAGAGAGAGACCTTTTTATCCTATTTATGAATGCATCCTATGATAACGCGACTCACTTCACGATTTTCTGACTGTTGATAAGGAATATATTTTTGTTTTAGCCAAAAACGATCAAATTAAAGTCGAACAATGGATACCCAAACGCTTTCCAAAACCTCTTGATGTTTTAACCTTCTTTAAGATTCTACAGCTGGTTTTGTAACACTTCCAACTTAACGTTCATAAGATAACTCGCAGGGAGTATGCATATAGTTGATTCTTAAGCAATTTAACTTTGAGCAGATGAGAATCAACTTCATTACTAAAAGTAGGTTAACGTGCGACACGACTACAGCCAGTGTTTCTTGCAAAATATATATGAATATGTGTGGATGCCTTATGTGAAAATTGAATTAATGACTACGAAAGATTCCAGTTTATTTATAGCAGAATAAAATCGATATATTACGAAATATTCAAACTCATAATGGATGAAAAACAAGCAATACTAGGGTTTATAAAAATTCCGGCAATACACAGGTCTCCATTCGCTCCTGACGTAATATTGCACTCAATGGCAACATTCGGAATGAAAAATAGGTGTGCTGAAACATTGATCAGTGAGAAAAATATTGAAAAATACCATAGGACTGTACACGTAGGGCGGATCGGAAAAATCGATTTTTTTCAAATCCATCTGGCCCATTGAAAAAAAGTTGTGGGATCGATCAAAAATAAGGCCTGAAAAATTTGAGACCTCTACGTGAACCCCTGACCCTCGCTCAAATGAGATTTAGGGGGGGAGGGTCCAATTTCGAAAAATATAATATTTTATGGTCATTCCCTATAGATTTTGCCGAGTTATTGACCTTCAGGACGAAAATTTCGTGCATTTTGAAGTATCTGCCACCGTTTAGCCACAAAATGCCTTATTTGAGTCCGCGTCCGCGAAGAAAATATTCCAACGCCCATGCAGCGTCGCGGATACAAGAGCGGCAGGCCAACCCCGTCCCCTCCCCGCTCGCTTCTCCCCCTCCCACGCCTCGAGTAAAGCAAAATTCATCCTGCGTGTGCTGCTAGGAGGGAGTTCATCCTTGATAATATAAATTGGAAGATGGTGAAAGGTAAAATATGATGAGTAGTGAGACGACTTATTTCTTATTTGGCGCCTCGTCGGCGTTGAACAAATCGATGTTACAAACTTTTAGAGAAGTGACGAAATATTTATAGATCCCAGAACGCAGGAAAGGAGCCTACGGTCTATAAAAAGGCCTCTTGTGTGGCTATAAAGGCGTGTGACCTATAGTGACGCGCTTCTCATCCATAATGTGTGACTAAATGGATTTAGCGGTACCACAGGAAGCACTAAAACTTACGGGAAATGGGAATATGCCAAAAGTAGGGTTTTATTGAAGTACAAAACTCAAACACTTTTAAAGGAACATTTGAAATTATGTGATATTTTTGTGTGTGTATGAAAGAAGGAGCATAAGGTTCCCCCCAATGAAGAAGCATTTTGAGAGACAAGCGGACGAAACGAAAGATGATGGCTGCTGGATTGAATTCTAAAGAAACTCGACAACTGAGGAAAAAAGGGAATCATAGGAGAGTACTAAGTCAACATCGTCAATTCTTGTATGGAAATATAGTATCAAAAATTTTCTTCATCAATTCATCCAAATAAAATTAAACTGACGAGAAATCAGCCTATTTGTATCTCTGCTTTCATCATAAAATAAATATCAAGGGCTATAAACTTACATTGGAACTTTTTCGGGGAAAATGCGTCTGCGAACTGTGATAGAGTTATATGCAACAACCAAGCAACAGCAATGATCATTCCCGCAACTTTAGCTGACGCAAAAGTCATAACTTTGTAAGATACATCAAAGCCAGTGCACCAGAATTACTTACGTAGATAGAAAAAGATGCTAATTACTGTGAATACGAAAAGAGAGGTATCAAAGGGCTCCATTTTGATGAAATAAATGCGTAATTTTGACAAATACGTTTATCTGATGAAAAAAGGTAAGAGGACTTATCAATCCAAGTTTAAAGGGGTATGTGTGGTGTTAGTTGAAGAAACAGGGTCCTACCTTTGGGGGTTTGCCTCCCCCGTCGGAGTATTAGCAATAGTTATAAAATCTGCGATTTTTCGATTCCTTTCTGAGTGAAAAATAGATACAAAAAATTAAAAAGGATTTGAATGCGATGGTACTAAGGGAATACCGCCCAAAAAGGAGGTATTATCCCCCTGCTACAAGCATTTTTCCAACATCCCTTGAATTGTGGGTAAACTCTTCTCGGGATTCCCACCGTGTTAATTTTTCCACAAAGGGCAAAGTTTCGAGCTCGGTGCTCATCATCGGGGATAAATTTTTTTGAATCCCGAGAGGAGTTTATCCACATCATTCGCCGGGAAAGCATAAAATCATATTTCATCTTTGCAGTGGTCTATTTGCTATTTGCACTAAGTTGGCTTTTTTCGACTAAGAATTTTCGACATAAACATTGGGAGGGCAATATAGGGACCCAATTTGCGTTGTTGGAAGGATGCCTTTGGCGAGCAATCTGAGATTATTTTAAATGCTGGCTTTGAATATCAACGTAAAGGACTACGCGCTGATTATGTATTGGAGAGAGACATCCGGTTATATCAGACCTTAGCGCTGTGGAAATTCAAAAATCTATTGGTGAACGTTCAAATTTGAAGTTGAATATTTCTTTTATTATACATCCGGACGAGAGATTCGTAAAGGAATTCACCAAAACTTTGATGACAGCAGCGAAAGATGAGGAATGACACTGACATAAGAAATACAGACTGGAAAGCAGATAATTGAGTAATTCTTTCGTGATTGTTCCTCCACAGACGATGCTGAAACATCAAATATTAGTTAGACTTACGATGAAAGACGCACTGGGTGTGAATTTTGGTGCATTTGGGCTGAGGCATGTATAAATATTTCATCACTTCTCTAAAAGGACAATAACTCGGCAAAATCTATAGGGAATGACCATAAAATATTATATTTTTCGAAATTGGACCCTCCCCCCCTAAATCTCATTTGAGCGAGGGTCAGGGGTTCACCTAGAGGTGTCAAATTTTTCAGGCCTTATTTTTGATCGGTCCCACAACTTTTTTTCAATGGGCCAGATGGATTTGAAAGAAAACGATTTTTCCGATCCGCCCTACTGTACAGGTGTTTCTCTTTTGAATGTCGATGGTCCACCGATTAATTAGTTCCATAATCGCACATTCGTAAATTAACCAAACCCGTATGGAAGATATAGAGTGAATATATCTCAGGTGTTCCACCGAGTGAGAGACTCCATATCTTTCGAATTTTTTAATACTTACCCCTCAATCTGCTCAAAGAAATTCTGAATGATGAAAATTAGTGAGCAAAACGATCACTTTACGAGCAATAATCCAAAATGAAAAGAAAACGATTCACTCAACTAGTGGAAGGCCCCAGAAATACAGGCTGAGCATTTAGTCTTTCTCTGATAAGTAATAAAAATTTTATAATATAAAATAAAATAAATGATAAAAAATAACCGTTTGACATAGTAATTTAAATTTATATGGCTATATTAAGGACAGAGTCTTCAACACACCAGTTGCTGACGTCGACGAACTGAAGGCTAGTATACAATCTGCTGTGGGTACTGTGACAGAACACATGTTACGAAGCACCTGGCGGGAGCTAGAATACCGCTTTGACATTCTTCGAGCGACCAAGGGAGCACCCGTTAGAGTTTATATACGTAAGTGGTCTTAAAAATAAATAGTAGCAATCACCTTTGTAACAACATAAAATTTAAATTACTATGTGAAACGGTTATTCTGTTAAATCGAAATTTGAAGCTTATACGTGGAGTAAGGATCAATATTATTAATTATCAGGAGTATTATCAATAACAGACACTTTGTTACTTCCAAAAAATATTTATAAAATGTCTATTTAATGATCGGTTTCGGCTGTTACACCATTATCAAATACAGAAAATATGAAAAATATGGTGGGAAAATATTTATATATACTGTTTGTTTATGGAATGCAGTTGGTTTCGAGCTGGGGTTGGTAATTCCTGGAGAGGAAAGGGGAGGTAACCCACCCATGCTAACAAACTCATGCTGACGCCATAATACCCAACAGAATATATCAGGCCGGTAAGACTTTAGAATTGGTTCATTTAAACCTAATCTTAGCTAGTATAATGTAATTAACAGTTAGAAATCACTTCCAGGTGTGTTTTTACGTGAAAATGGGGTACATGATATGATACACGTTACGTTCGTATAATATTTTATGCTTGAAAAACCTCAGGATAATATATAACATGCATGATAATGGGTATCTACTGTTTTTTCATGCAACGGAAGAATTATCTTTGAAGCTCAGGTTAATGATCCTTATTTCATAATGATATAGCCATGAAAACAGAACGTAAATGATTATTTCGATTATTTATTTACCTAAACTGGCCATAATTCATATCAGAGGTATTGCACGTAATACTGTTGCAAGACTGGGCATAAGCTTCCTTTAAATGAAAATAAATGTAATCCTTTTATGATTAAGTAATGCCCCACATTCATTGGAATCCATAAATCTTAACCTGGGCGTCTTCATATGCAGTAATTGTTTTACGTATTTTCTACCTAGCTATTTCTATAAATTTTTACCTGTGTAGTCCTGGTGTTCTCATATCTTATCTTACTTATGGAATGCAACCGAGTGAACTCGTTTTGGATCAGCTTATAATACATTTTTATTGATTAAAAAATTATTTTTAATGGGAAAGAAGTAAAAAATAGGCATTTGAATCAAAAGGCTCGAAATTTGGGTCATTAAAAATGCGAGGAATGCCAAGGCTTGAATATGGCAAAGCTCTCACAATTTTTCAAAATGAAAAGAAAGCGGAGGGCGCTTAAAGAGGTTGATTAATTGGTCGGTTATTCCGCGTAATAAAATAAGGCTGGTTTTGGGGCTTGAGGTGCCAACCGATTTCCTCCTAAGGGTGAGGAAAGGAAGCGGGCAATGAGGGGCGGTAAAAAGGAAATGATTTGAAAGGGGGATGGAGATGAGGGAGAAGGGTTTTGTGATCTTGGGCGAGGAGGCAATGAATGAATGGGAAATGAACGCCTCTTTGACCCTATTCTTCCACACTGGTCTTCCAAAGACTTAATGGGGTCTTTAAGTGACGAAAGTTCAAAGATCTCCTACTTCTTTAAAATGTCTATCAAAGTCTTTAGCGTAGTTTCATCATCAAATAATTGCTTCCATGAAGTGAGTGTGATCTGAGGATTTTCCGGCGTCAAGGTACAGGGTGAGCATTAAGACTTGCACTGATCATAAAAATTATTACAGAATAACCGCATAATTAATAATAGACACTTTATAACGTCCACAAAATATTTATAAAAATTTATATTATGTGATCAGTATCGGCAGTTACACCATTATCAAATACAGAAAATATAAAAAATATGGTGTGGGTGGGGTTGGAGTGATTTTCATAGAAAAATAATGACTCTTGAACTATGAAAACAATTTTTTTTTCAAAGAATACCAAAGACACTCATAATTTTCAAAGAGCTATTCCCTGATTTAGACATAGTAAGAAATCGAATAAAGACATTTGTATTCAAATTAGCCATCCAATAAAGAATATACGAATATCATACAAATCGATGCTGATTGAATGACAAATATTTGAAACCCAATGAATACAAATTGAAGAAAAATATATTCCAGACGCCAATTCTCTGGCTCCCTATGTTTCTGAATAGACCAACTCCAATTTTTTCAGATGTATCATCTGCCTTCTCAATCCTACATCAAAAGACGATCCATTCTTTGAAGACTCCACTTCTTTTACCCACATCCCAATTCAATTTCTTTCTGGCAGAAAGTGAGGTACATCTGACTCCTTCCGGATCTATCTCCCTCCTCCTTGACATCTTCAAGGTGATATCAACCACTGCAAACCTCTTCCCTTCCTTCTACACTCTCTGAGATACTACTCCAGGCAAAAACGTATACGTTTTTACAGCTCTGACAATCCATCCCGCTAATAGAAACACCAACTATATAATCAGTTTACATTCAGTGGTGACCCGATACGCGTTTTTGGAGCTCAAAATATTGACCTTTTGATTGTCTTTCTGTTAACCCGATAGATATAATATCTTTAGAGAGGAAGTAAATAACAACCTCATTTAATATAAACAACCAAATATTAAGGATAAAATCAAGACGAAACGAACACATGAGAGGATTAAAATTTGAAAATTTCAAGTCTTGTTTCAAGCATATCAAGAAAATTTCAAGCATTAACTTTTAAGACTTTTAAAAATAAGTGAAATAGAAAGGAGGCATTTATATGAAAAAAAAGTGTACCATCATCTACTGAACTTAAATGAGATTCAATCGTTATAAATGCGAGGAAAATCACAGATTGACATTATCGTAATCCAAGAAAGAGAGCTGATTCAGCTTAAACACCACCGAATGAAAATACTTATAGAAGAAATAGAAATTCTCAGTCGAGTATATGTAAATAAAATTATAAATAAAAGAATTGAGCCACATTCATGACATTCCTACCTTTAAAAAGGTCACATCGACCAGCGCATCCATATACACTAAGTAAGAGATCAATCAATTACTGATCAAAAGAAAGAGAAGGTATGCCATACAATATTTTACTTCAGCCTTTCACTTCGCGACCGTATAAAAACTCATTGGACGATGCCATGCTCGTACACAAGCATAAAGATTGCTTTTTGTGATTGAGCTCTATGGAGACCTCAATCACAGAAAAATAGCATAAAATCCATCAACCTAGCGCACAATCATAGGCACGGGGGAAATGAATTCTCCACTTCGACTCACATTCATCAAAAGAGGCGCTCCGGTGGACTCAATAAATCATTAAAGATCTGAAGCCTTTTGAGAGGATTAATACGAGTATCTTTTGGGCTCAGCAAACCAAGAGCAATGGATAAAAATTTCGGCGCAAAGGGACGTCGGGGGGTCACTTTTTCGCCCTGAAGCCCACCTCGGTGGTGATGCCTCAAAGTCTACAAAGAATGAAAAGAAGGGCGCGTTACTTTTACCCTACAAAAAAAAGACCATCCCTCCCGTTCTCCTCTGCTAGTTGGAGTGTTCTTCCCACCATTCAATCAAAGCGATTCCATCAGGGAACAGTGTTTTCACGTAGGCGCCCCATTTTCAACCGAAGATCCCCTTCCATCCAACCCCCTCCTCCCCCTAAACCCGGGAAGAGGCGAGAAACCTCCGCCGCTTCAATCTCTTGTCATTTGAAAAACCATCGCTGCGAACCCTTTTCCCATCTTTCCCGCCGCTCGCCTGGGACGACGTCCTCTAAATCTTTCATACCGGGCGCCTCCTCACACCCTTCCTCCGAGCAAGCACTCCATATCCCTCGCGCTTTTCCCTTTCCCTCCATCCTTGTAAATCATTCGATATCTCTCGCTGGCTTGGTTTGCGATGTGATGCACAGTAGGTACAGGACCGGTGTATGTATTTTTCCAGTGTAAGCGAACAACATTCCACCCCATTTTCTTTGAAAATAGCCAGAGAGGTAGTAGGGATTCTCTCTGGGTACATTTTAAAATAAATACAAATAATTAAGAATTAAGGGTCAAGAGTTAAACATCAGCGTGAACTTATAACTTGCTTGCTCTTATTTATTGCATGTGATAGGGAATAACAAAAATCCAAGTAGTGGGGAATAAGTATTCACTTTGCGATATATCATTTCTTCTACAATAATTATTGAAGGAAATTTACGTGAATCAAAAATTCTAAGTAGTAAGGGTCTATAAGAAGGGAAGAGCCTCAAATATCACCTATTCTCGTTCACATTTGCTAGGCGATAAGAAATGGATACTAATGAGTATAAAATCGTTTCTGGCTTGATTTGGTGTAAGGTCGATCCATAATGAGAAAACACAAATGGTAATTCCCACACTTAATTCCTACTACTACACTACAGTTAATTCCAAAACTCAACAACCGACCCAGGTTTCACCACAGTGTGTCATTTTAAAGGTGATACAACCATCACTCCCTCAGTATTTATACCCAGGCCAAGGTAGGAGGTGGGGATAGCTGGAATTGGCGTGAGGGGAATTGGAGGGGAAACAGTTTGGCTACAAATAAATGAAGGCCGATAACAGAAAACATAAAATTTCATCATAGATACCCATGAGGTTTAGTTTTCGTTTCAGCCGCCAACGCTCCATATTTATCGAGAAATTAATGTTAGATTGAGTTAGATTAATTAGATGTCCTCCCACTAAGGCATTTATTCATTTATAAAGTCCTTAGAATATTCTATAACCGTAGTGGTGAAAAGGCCCGACCACAAAACTATGACATTAGAGCTTGGAGAAACTTCCATATACCTAGGCCGACGACCGAAATTTATCGACAGTCATACAATTACTTAGGGCCTAAATTGTTTAGCATGTTGCCGAGTAATGTAGCAAACTCGGAAAAAAGATGGGGATTTAAATCCGCAGTTAAAAAATGGCTTATGATGTGTGAGGAAGTAGAGTTTCTACTAAGAAAGGTGGGTTAAAAAGTTTACAATAAAAGGTATATTGTATATTCTATGTATGTAATTATGCGTTTATATAAGAAAAATAAGAAAAATAGTTATCCTTGTCCAAATATTTGAAATACGTTTTGTAATAATGAATGCAATCGGCAATAGAACAAATAACTGAATACAAAGAAATTTTACTTCTCATGTGTGCTAGCACCAGACCTATGTAAAAAGTTTATGATGGTAGCCCCAAAACTACTAAAAGGGGTACCTATATATTCCAAAATATTTAAGTATGTTCTAAAATGTAATATTTGATTGTAAATGGAATAAATTATATATTATTAAAATTCCTCAAAATTAGAGACGGAAAGTTCTAGGAAACGTCTAAAGTTAATGTTCTGACCACGGACTAAGTTTTCATTTCAGCAGCCAACGCTCAAATATTAGGGACGGAAAGAACCATAAACGCCTAAACGTATAACAACCCGCAGCACAACAATGCACTGTCAGTCCTCTTCATCCTAGCAACGGAGTATAAGGGTCTCCTGTTGCATAGGTTTAGGCGTTTCCTTTGTACTTTCCGTCGCTAACATCTCGAAAAGTATTGCACATTGGCGGCTGGAACAAAAACTACACTTCAGGGTTATTTAATTCCTTTCACCTATCAAAATTTGAACGAGATCTGGTGGTGACACTCGATGGACTTTCTCTGCAAGTCCGTCGTCAGAACATGAGCTTTAAAAAAATTAAAAATAAGTGCAATCAAAGGATACCATTGATATGAAGAAAATACAATTATCTAACGATCTTCAATGAGCTTCCAGCAGTGTTTATATAAGGAGGAATCAACGACTATTCTTGTCGAAATCCTAGAGAGTGGATTTCACTTTAACGACATGAAATGTAAATACTTTCGAGAATAAATTGAAATTATAATACCAATTTCCAATATAACTTACTTCTCCCTGATTCAAATCCATTTTTTATATTTTCCAAACGCTTTAACTATGACAAAGCAGACGCATGTGGGGATTTCATGGAAAAATGCACCAAGGCGTATTGTAGACGAAGATCTCGTAATAGTAGCAGTAGTAGTAATAGCAATAATATTTTTATTTTCCTACCATCCCAGGACTTCTCTGAGCACTATGACCCCTGGATGTACGTTGGATCAACAAAGTTTTGCAATTAGGGGAATGGCGCCAAAATCAATTTTGTCTCAAATTTAGCTTCTTATTTCTCTGCATAATATTTTTAAGTGCTATTACGTTATTGAATATTTAACACCGTAAACTTTTTGGCCCCGAGTGCTAATAATAGAATCGAAATAAATCTACATTTGCTTTTTCAAAACTTAAAATTATTTTACGCTCATACCACTGTTTGCATGGCAAGTCTCACCACCAAATACTTGAGCTAATTAATCCCAACCACCAAAACCAAAGCGAGGTTTAAAAATCGAAAGCATTGCTGCTGGCAGATATCGCTAGCAATAAGAAGAATGTCATAAGGAATAGTAGAAAATAAACAGTAAAAATATGATTTACTCTTAAATTAACGTAAAGGAAAGAGCCTACGAATAAAAATGATTAGCTGTGTTTAAATACAATTTTGTATGAAAAATATTTATTTAACCTCTGTTTTGCCACATAATAACTATCTTTACCCGCCCAATTACTAATTTAAAGAGCGACGATCCTATAATAAAAACTTCGAATCATTTAAATGAGAATATCCTCTCCAGTTCCCCGAGTATTGCTCTGGCAACAGCTATAGCTAAGCAGTTCGTTAACCACTTTCTTACCTTCCCTTCCCTTATTCCTATGCCCAATTTTACATCATTAAGGAATACTTGAGCTTACTTACACCTTACCTTATTGACTTACCTAGCAATGGGAAGGTTTGGTTGGGGAAAAGATTTTTATAAAAATTAACAGTGTATTGATGCACAAGTAAAATTTAGAAACTGAAATGCTACTGTACAATATAAATTAATATGCTAGCTGTAAATGAATGAAATCAGTAGAGGAAATTGGTATAATAATTGATGCGATGAAAAAATGTATCAGTTTGCTCTAGGATAATCGTTGATATTATTTGCTAGCTAAGTTCGAAAGAGTTAAGTGCAACCTAAGAAAATTGTGCATTAATCATTGTATGGCATGAATTCGGAGTGAGGTTAAAAAGAAAGCATAAGGAAACTGAGACAAGTTTGGTGATCGGGACCTGCCAGTGGGCAGAAAGCCAGTTGATGGCAATGATATGGATTACGCATTAAAGGATTGAACGGAGTGCTCCGAAAAATATGGCGTTATTAACTTTTATCGTCCTTACGGCCCTAATTTTTTCGTTTATGGCCTTGCGGTCCCTTTAGGGGCCACTGAGACACACTTCGTTTAAAATCGGCTGAAAATGAGTTTCGTCGCTCGAGAGTTAACTGGAGAGCTGCTTATATTTTAAACCTAGGCCATTTAAATGCCCTTGCGGTGATATGTCTGGGATTTAAAGCCGTCCTTTAAAGGTTAAAGAGAAAAATATACAAATTATCCACTTAAATGAATATCCTTCACTCGGGTTAGAAAATCTAAGGCAGCCTCAGATTTTCTTACCCGCGCGTATACCAAAGAGAATTTTATTCATTCTATTCGCCGGGAAAGTGTTAAATCATTATTAGCTTGCAAAGTATTCAAAATATATCTTCTTAATGGGCGAATATAAAAATAGAGAACATTATAATATCAATTTCCCAGTGTCAATCGCCCAATAATAAAAAAATGTACAGTATACTTCAAGAAAAACCGATTTTATCCGAGGAAAAAACTAACTCAGCGCTCAAAAATACCCTGACGTATTCCCTAGGGAAACAGAATTTCCCATGGCTCCTGGAAATCGCTTTCCTTTGATGAACCAATAGTTGGGAGGCACCCATGAGGATAGATTCGGTAAGGGCTGAGACGCACGGAAAAGCGAAATGGGTTTCACGAGCGCAAAATATGGAACGGGGATGCAATATTGAAAGGGATGAGGGGATGGGTGAAGCGGATATAGGTAGCGCATGAGATCAAATGGAGCCTCGCAATGGGATGGAGAGTATCGTGAAGTTCGAGGGCCAATTTTACGAGCTCACAGCCCGGCTGCCCTTGAGGCCTCAACATTGATGCTCGAAGCTGAAAACAGGGCAGAAACGTGAAGCATATCACCGAGCAATAACTTAAGATATCCCTTGGAAGGGTTCAGAAAAGTTCTTACCATTTGTCGTAAATGGACCAATTGAAAGGGGATACGGATAGAACTTCCACGCCTAACAGTATCTTCCTACATACGCCTCGCGACGCAACTCAATGTCTCATATTTTGTTATACAATATTTTACACATGTTAAATTATGGCTCCGTATTCCAAAAACATTTATAGATTGTTTATCATTAACTCCCCACAGATATAGTCATATAAAAAACATCTAAATATTGCTAACCATTAACTTCCTTTATTTCCACCATATCAAAATACTTTAACGGAACCTAGGAGCAGTCGTATCGGAATAATAGATGCAAAAGTATTAAAGCCATATTTCTTTACTCTTCAGAAAGGTAAGTTTTTCTATTAGAATGCCTCGTAAACCAATTAAATCACAATTAAGATTTTAAATAGTTAAAAACAGTCTCGTGAAATTTAATACGGCTTTGTGTTGCATGAAATCAATCATTGATAAATTGTAAAGTAAATGAGGAAATAAGCTCGCATTGTCATTAATTATAGATTTATTTTCACAAACATGGTCTTTGTGAAAAGATGAGGTGAAATTTTGGTAGCAATATTTCCCAAATGTTCGCTTAAATTTGTAGAGTCACGTTTCAGTCAAGGAAGGGAATTTCAATGGCTACAGCTATTTCCAACAAAAATATTAAATTGCCATACGAGTTTTAAAAATGTTTTATATTTTAAAAACTATAAAAAGCTAAACTAGATTCAAGAGCAAAAAAATATATTTAAATTTAGGCGAAAAAATTTCCAAATTCTCCATTGCAAAAAACGCAGCATCAAACCATTCCTACACGCGCCGCGCAGGGACGGGCAGCATAAATTTCCGATCCTGGAGCGTTTGTATTCCACCCAAGTGACGATCCCCCAGAATCCCCATCTACAACCCCCATGCGCGTCCGAACTCCGAGGAGACAAGCTGTCTGTCCCTCCTTGACTTCCCCTCACCAAAAAAAAACACGGTACTGCTTTAAAAAAAAAGAAACTTCCCCGAACTCCCCGTTTTTATTTCTCCTTCCATTCGTCCTCCTAAGCCCCTAGGGTATGACCCTTATTTCCGGCCTCTTCCAAGGGGATCCTTCCTCCTCCCTTACACAAGTCCCAAAGATTCCGACCCTGGATACGTAACACCCCACGCCATACCTCCTCAACCTATCTTCCCCCACATCCATCAAAATGCCCCCTCCCACTTCCAGAGTTCCCCTCCCACTTCCTTCTCTCCTCCTTCCTCCCACTTCCTTCACCGAATCGGAAGCAGGGCAAGTGGAAGATCGATAAATGTTTGCATCCGTGCGCAGTCAATGGGCTTATCATTTTCGCCCAAAGAGGAGGAGAAAAGATGGTGGAAGGTAAAAGAATCGGATCTTCGGTTGCTGGACGAGTGGGCAGCTTCCTTTTGGTCTACGCAAACAATATAGAGGTAAGGAATGCTCTCTGAATGGTAGGTAAGGACAAGAGCCTTAGATAACTCCCTCGTGGCTGTCCATCGTCCATTCTTTCCCCGTTTACGCAGAAACTACTCCGATACATGATCCCTTACGTTACAAATGCGAAATAACGAGATGTTCACAAAAAAATGACTCCGAACACGAAAATGGACCCCCAGAAAACTCAGAATCGTAAGGAATCACACTTCAGCAGCACTTGGCTTCAGATGCAAGAAAAAGCATGGCACGTATCGATGCTCTACTTGACGACGAAGACTCTGTCTTTGGTTAACAAGTAAAATGCAACGGCTTGAGGCGTTACTTGATGTAACTTCTTCATGACTATCAGGAAAGAATAAAAATTTGCTAGTTCCACAATAGTTAATATGGTACTCTGAATCGACACTGATCGCAGGTGAAAAAATTATGGTAGAACTAGCAAAGTGTTATTTCTTACAGAAACAAGTAAAATCCATTAAGGAGAAAAAAGAACCGCTTCTTTCACTTAGGCATACACATAATTCATGCTAATTTTTCATTCCTCGTTCGCTGCCTCACAAATATCCCCTTCCAATTAAAGAGTTTTTTGTACTTTTTAAATTTGTCTCTAATATTTTATAAGCAATTATCTCGTAATAATGCTTCTGAATAATCCCTAAAAATCTATAAAAGCATTTAATAGCTGAATCTTCTCTGTTTTACAAACGAATACCGCACTTAGAACGAATACAATATTTAAATACGTAAAATATGCATATTTTTCAATATTAAGGTACATACATTTCAAATTCATTTTTTGACTTGTTAACGAACACATTCAAAGGAAAACAATGTTAGCAGGGTAAAATTCAAGTTTTAATTACAGAAAGCCCAATTCAGTACCACGAGAAATAAGTGTCTTATTATTTTAAAACGTGTACTCAATTTTGTAAGTGATATAGCGATAAAAAATTAAATGCTACCAGCCAACACAGAAAAGAACTATACATATGCTTTTCCAATAGTCTAATACCATTCAGGTTCCATTATGTGAAAATACAAGCCCTAAGCGTCAAAAGGAACTGACGTAGACTTTGCAATGAATAAATGACGGCGACTGTGAGAAAAATGCTGATCCAAAACCATCTCGTTGATGAAATGGAAGACCTGAGCTACCGGAATTCAGGAAGAGATAACGACGACGGAGCACACACGATCAAAATCAGGAGGAAAATTATTTTTTTATTTTGAAAAACGATCCAGGGTGCCACCCTCTCTTGACCCCTGGGGACACACTAATGCCCTTTGACCCCCCCCCCTACGGAACGAATGTCCACGCTCAAAAACGAAGGTAATGGGCAGCGGTGAAATTTCACCCCATTTCGCCCACTGCGGCGCCGACCGAGTGAAGCCGGTGTTTGAGGTGAGATTAACCCTTCCCGAAATCACATTCCGAAGAAGAGGCTGGATTAATCCGCGGCGAGAGCTGCAAACACACACATCTCTTACACACACTCTCACGTCTGCCACGCAGAAAGGGAAGGTCTCTTCTCCTCCTCCTCCTTTCATTCTCGGCTGAAAATAATTTATGGCACACGCAAGCGGAGGAGAGAGTGAGAGGGTATACTCTGTTGAGCGGGGTCCGCGCCGATATTAAGCGGATCACGTAGTAGGCACATGTATAAAGTGCGCTGATTCTGAGACGGAGGGGGGGAGGGGGGAAGAAGAGAGTGGAGAATCCCTTTCAAGTGCTGCGGCGTCCGATTTGGTCCCCTACGGAGATCCCTGGAATCAAACGCAGGCGCCCTAAAACCCTATATATATATAGTCGACGCGGAAAAACGGTGGTGATCCCCCTACTCAACGCTACACACTCATCCCCATCGACGATTCCATGGTCTCACGAAACAGTTCCTGCTAACTGCTCCCCGGCTTACGCTCACAGGATCGAAATTCCGCTTCCGGTTTCTCAAGAAGGGCCTTGTCCTTTCCATCCCCTCCTCCAGACCCCTCGTCTACTCCCTCCACCTCTCGAAATTATGAATAAATGATACACGGGTATCAACTGAGACAAGTAGAACAAGTAATACGTACCCAAATTCTCCCTTTCAAATCCTCGGAGGACCCCGAACACGTATACGGTTACATAATTACTAACCTTTGCTTTCGTTAATGCGTAAATTTTGGACTACAAAAAAATTTAAACATACTGCATGAAATGACTCATATCTTTAAAAATAAAAATAACTGAAATAAAAGATCGGACACTGATAATATCAGTGAAAATTTTATTTACTTACTAAGTCCAAATTAATTGTAGCTATGAAATTTTACTAGCCTAGTTACAATCGTTAAACAAAGTGCAAATAATGTGCGTCAAAATTATTGTATCTTCTTTTTCATTTATTTGTACTATTGAATTCTTTTTATATTTTTTATTTTATTATTGTAAAAAAACATTGTAAAAATCGTTCATTCCTCATGTATTAATTTATTGCAACCATTAATTATAGCCCCGATGTAGATATAAGAAAATATTGAAACAACGGCAAAAAGTTTTGCATTTCATTTCCCTGACCTGTCCCCGAAGACTACATTAATTATTATATAAATTGAGTTCATGAAAAAAATCGATTTATATGATAAATAGCCTCAATGAATTTATAAGAGTCATATAGCAAACAATAGCAAAAATTAACAGATAAATTAAATTCTCTTCTCATATTTTGTGTATTAATACTAGTTCTAATAGTATGTTCTTGTATCTCATCGTGCCTTCTGCCATTATCTTAGAACAATAAATTGTATTAACTACATTGTTGGGGATTAAGTTTTTTTTAATAAAAATAATCAGTTTATGCGTTACTGTATTATATCTCATTTTATTCATTGATTATATTTTTATATTATCATGAATTTATTGACTAAGATTATTGGATACGTCTATTGCTATGTATAATTTTAAAATACTATTTATGTATTATTGTACTATCAAGTTTCAATTCCCATTTCAATTTTGAAATGAATTTTATGTTTAAAAGTACCTATAGCCTCGGTGGCCTTGGGGTCCCCGGCTGCTAACCAAGAGGTCGCGGGTTCGAATACCGCCTGGGTGGATTGATCACCATCCAGGGCATGGATGTTTGTGATTGTCCATCAAGTTAATTGGAAGAGAGGACAACAATGTCCTAAATTCGCTTGAGAAAATAAGACGAAATAATAATAATAGCCTTAGGACGTTAAAGCTATTCATTCTCTCACTAGTGCAACCAGGGAGAATTTTAACAACTCACTACCAGCTCTTTTCTCCCTACCGTGTTGCACTTTGTAAGTAAGAAGTAATTTATTCCGACAGCACAGTTCCGTTTCGCCTGTGCAAATAATCACATCATGGATCACTTCCGCTACTCAAGTTGTGAGGGAGGATAGAGAGGTAGGTATTGGAGCAATAAAACTATTGGAACAAGTGCACATCAAAAATTCTTAATGAAGGAATGATTATAGTGCCAGTATAGTAAAAAAATTAACATAAAGTCAAATCTGCGGGCCAACTATGGTCAAGAGGTAAATAAAACATCAGTAGAGATAAGAATTTATCACTCTAGTATAACCCTGCATAAATGAATACTCGTTTAGGACGACTAATATTGACAAAAAACTAATAAATTGGTACCACTCTGATGAAACATTCATTTAAATTTGTACAAATTATAAGAGGAGTACTTATATCATTCGAACTCTTTGGTGCTACGTTTCAATTTGACACAGCGTTTTGCGGGACATAACTGTGGAAAATTCTATGAATAACCACAGACGGACTGACTGATAGAAATAGAATAGATAGGACGACAAAAAGGAACGATAAAAAATGTGATGTTGAAGCGAATTTAGCACTAATTTTGATTATTATTGGGAGATTATTCAAAATTAAAATATTACCCATAGCATTATCCCCGAGGTCTCATATTACCATGTGCAGTAGATTTCAAGTCTTGACTTATCATACACACAAAGACGCATCAATCAGGCTATGAAAGAGTTTTTAGGAAAATTTTAAACCCGAAATTTTAACGCAAAAATTGAACGCGGTAAGCCATGCACGAAATCTCCAGCTCTAACCAAACCACCGAGGATTTTCCTTAAACTATCATGAGGCATCGCGCTATTACAATGGCGATATACTGGGGGAAGAAATACCCCTCATCAGACCTAATATAACGGCACACAAGAAATAGTCGGCGCTAACTTTAGAGCAATTCGCTGGTGCGAAACAGCTATGATTTCAGCCAAGCATTTAATTTAAATGCAGAAGCATCACAGTCACCGATGCCATGTCAGCATTGTAATGCACCCTGCTTCTCGATACTCCAACCAGCCACGTAATAATAATAATAATAATTTGTCTTTATTATACAAGAGAATTTAGGACAGCATTGTCCTCTCTTACAATTAACTTGTTAGACATTCACAAATATCCATGCCCTGGATGGTAGTCAAGCCACCCAGGCGGGATTCGAACCCACGACCTCAAGGTTAGCAGTCGGAGACTTTACCCCGGCGCCACCGAGGCCAGCGTAAAAGGTAGCTGAACAAAATAATTACTTTCCCATACACAATACACAACTATTTTCTTTATGTCACTAATTTGCGTCGTTTTAATCAATTTGGAAAATCAGTGGTGATAATATTTCAAGAACATATTGATTTACCACCATGAAAATGAAATATCATCACCATTATTTCCATTAGTCAGCATCATAGTTGAGATTATTCAAATTAGACATTGCAACATTGCAACTCAGTGGAAATATTGCAATGTCTAGTTTTAACAATACTAAGAACTTCCACCATATCGTGCCCAACATCATACAAGATATTCATAGTTGAGGTTGGAGCTCCATTTCCATTGAAGTGATTGCGTATTAAGTTTATGATGAGATGAACCCAACCAATTCCTTCCCTCTGTCCTTCGACATCCGCAACGCGACGAATTTAATAAGGGAACTCCAAATAGTCTATCCAGATTAGTAACCTGAGCCTTTCACCTGGTAGCCCAGCCCTTTATCGAATAAACTAAAAAGCCACCACCCTTGACATCCTGAAAATTTCTTGATATTTTTGTAAGTAGGCGACAGGTAAGGTATGCAAAAAGAAATAATCTCTTGTATTTTTCACTCGCTATTTTTGGGTACATCCATGTTCCGACGTCATGATTACATAGCTAAGAGGTCTGTGTCGATGGCTTTGTCGTGGAAATAAAAATTTGAGGTGAAGTCGAAATTTCTTTCCCTCGCGCCAATGTTACATACCCTTAGAATATTCAAATGATATAAAAAAAATGGATGTTTGCTTATTCCGCGCAATTACTCTCCAAGTTTATTCGGAACGACTTTTTTCGGAATCCTCCACCAGGAACATAAAGGAACCACTCCCGAGTGCTTAGCAAGCTCACCACTTACTCCGGCGGAGTCTTGCTCTCTGGAATGGAGCGTTCTTTTTTCTTCCTCCTTCGCCATTCGCCTCAAGACCTCCTCTTACCAAATTCTCTCTCCTACTCGGAGCCGCCCTCCCACCCCCGGCCTCGCCCGCAGACCAGAACTTCCCCTAACCACTCCCATCAAACCAAACTTTTCCCGGATTTGCCTCCCCCTTCCTCTCTCGACTTCACCATTCACCTTTCCCCACCCCCACCCTCCCCCACAACTTTACTTTCCCATTTCCCCCCCCACCTCCGCCCCTTTTCCAAAGCACTTTCTCCCCATCCCTCCGCGCAATACGTATTTGCTCTATCTCCCCCCCCCCCCCCCAACCTTCGTCCCCTTTCCTCTTGCACCAAAGTCGTCCTTCCTTCGCAAATATCTCTCTCCTCTCTTCACCCGGCATCATCTCCCCATCTCTTCCCAATCAACTTTCGCCCTACAATCAAGAGGACGCAATCACTCCACCCTCGACAGGCCTTTTTTTCCGTGACGCTAAACTCGCTCAAAACATATATTTGCGCACACATGAAATATTACGAGAAAAATTCCTCTGGACTGGGAATCGAACCACAGTCCTTCGGCTTCCCTGGACATCGCGCAGGCCACTACGCAACGCAGGTTCCTGATTTCCCGTGGCAATTTTATCGAGACTACATGTTACTATTTCCAATTTACCCACTGGTTAATCAATTTTGGTGGAATAAACACTTCGTTTTTAGAATACTGTTAATAATAAATCTGGCTTCCTTACATAAAAATTGCAAGTTATTAGAATGAAAACTATGGAAATATCAAGCGCTCAAATTTGGGCAAATTGATTTTACGCGCTAAAAACAGGAATTTCTTGAGAAATTAAGTGCAGGAAATACTATGAAGTCTTTTCTAGTACATATATTACGATTTCTTTATACTAAGATGATTTTTTAAAGTAAATAATCCAACGGAGAAATAACTTCTCTTTCGCATGCTTTTCGTTGCATTGAAATTGATTGCTTTCTACAGACGATGAAGTCCTGAAACTCGATTGTCAAGCTTTTTTTTACAGATTATAGGCTCCATCATCTAATACCATGAGCCACAATATAATTACAATGCGAAATAAGAAACTTGGAAATTGTAGTAGCCTGCGAAATGTCCCGGAAAGCAAAAGGTACGTGGTTCGATTGCCGCTAAGGGGAATTTTTTCTAGACGAAATTTATATAATTTTCACCACTATTCATGCGGCAGGCTCGAAACATTGATATTATTAGGCAGTAGACAATATCCCCTTTGAGAAAGTTCAAGTCTACGTAATCCGTCCTTGAGAAGGGAAGATGCTTGATGTTGGGACATGTTTTGCTTCTGAAAATAATACATTAATATAAAGGTAACAAGGAAGAAACAGAGTTTAGTCATCGGGCAGGATAAAGTTAAATTAAAAGAGGACTTTTTTACATCCACGAAAATAATACTTGCAGCATGTTTCGATAGAACTTACCTGGATCATTGTAAATATTCGCTTGTAACCTGTCATAAGCGATTTTATCCGACACCCGCGGAAAAATTTAAGTTCATTACCACTCAACCATTTACAAATACACTCTTGAAAGAATAATCTTGTATACCAAAAGTCAAAGCTATTCTAAATCAAATCTAGAATCAATGCTAAATAAATAAAAACCCTACCTAGTTAGAGTCGTGAATTAAAAAGCTTTTTTCAATGCTTGTTTATTTTATAAATGCCATGACAATTCATACGCATAACTTTGAGAGAGAACGTTGATTTCATAAAAACTATAATTTTCCACGAAATTTAAAAAATTAAACAGGTCAAGACAGTGTAAAAGCATTTAAGATTCGAGTGAAGTTTAAAAATCCACCGCATCCACCCATCCTTCCTTCCCACAATAGTTTCATTTTTCCATTTAACCCCTCCCAGCTTCTCTTCCACCCCCGTCACCCCTGATACGTATTTGCTTCCCTTCTCCATCTACCCTCTCCCATTGCACCCCGCCCTCCCTTCACTTTGAGTGCGTCTCCAGGAGACGCCGTCTCCTCTTCTTGGAATCATTTCGCCATTTCTTTCCAATCGCCTTTCGCCGCCTCACTCTCAGGATGGCAACGATGATTTCAAGTCTGAGTAAATATTAGGGTAAATCTTAGCTCATGTTTTTTTGTAAAAGGCAACAAAAATTTTTGTTGAATAAATAGCTATTTATTCTAAAATTACCCTGTGCCTGTCAATGCGGAAAAATTCACAATATCAACATAACGGAATTAAACGTTGCCATTCAATCTTTAATTGCAATGAACACAATTTGCACCCTAAGTATTTTAAATTATTTTGACTGTTGGAAGATTTTTCAATACGTTTCTAACATCGCTTATTTGTCCTAGTGAAAATATATCTTTTAAATTAGTCTTCAAAATGACATTTTATGTCGCCACTCACGTATTTTGTACCGTGAACCACCAAAAAAATTATTTGTGAACGAGAAATTTTACACTTCACTTAAGGCAGAAATGATGAGGATTATTTTGCATCCACTGCAAATGAAATTGGAGTTAAAAGAGTCTAGCGACAGAAAACTAGTCAAATAATGTGAATTTGGCAGGAAATAGAGACATTTGTCGAGCATACACGCAAAATTTTTAGGTCGACGAATATAACACTATTACAATTCTAAATTGAACAGCTGAGCATGGCGGAGCGTTTCCAGCCTTAATCTCAAATGAGAAGTCCTCTCCTCGATGCCGATTGCATGAGCAGCGAAAGGAAAGCATGCAGAGTGGAAAGCTTCAACGTCCCACGCATCCCTCATTCCGTTGCGCATCTACCGTTTCATCTGAGTCCCGCTCTCCACTCCCGAAGGTGATTTACGACAGGGAAGGGTAAATTGGAAGGTAGGAGGGAAAGGATTCTAAAAAGGGTACATTTTCCCCATTTGGAAACTTACACGAAGGGACCGCGCTGGACGCACGTGGATTGGGGGAAATTTCCGCACACTATTTTTCCATCTAACAATGGCTGAACCTCGTCTTCAAATCTCACGAATCAAATTTAACTAGTTTCCTTAGTCATAAAGTGATGAAATTAGGGTAGGTAAGATGGCAATTCTTTTTTCCGATGTAGACTGATTTATCAAAAAAAATTCTGTGATATCAATACATATTGTTTCGGTAGTTTAGCTTAATTTGCCGAATTTTAGGTAGTTTAGCTTATTTTACCCAATTTCACACCGTCATAACATTATTTAACTTTCTCCAAATCTGTAAATAAGATAATCAAAACATATGAAAATGTCAATCTACGATTCTTGGAATGAATATAGATAGAATTGACGAATTCGACTAATTTTTCGGTAGATCATAATAAGTAAATGTAGATATTAGCCTTAAGTAAAGCTACAACGCGATATCCCAATCTTACGATCAATGTCAAAACTATATTCTTGATTATAAAAAAGTATCCTATTCTATGTACAAAAAACTAGCATTTATCACAAAAATTTTTTTTGATTTTGACCGGTTTCTGTACAGATTGTACCACAAACCTGACACGATTGTAAAAACAACTTCTTTTGAAAAATTCGGAGTTTGTATGAATGATATATATGCTAAATTAACACAAGATTAAGTCTCAGAACATTCACAATAGCATCCATACCACACCAAAAGCATTCAAGGCGTCCATAAAAAAATTTAATCGTTACATTTACTATTATTATTTATGAATTTTTTCGCTTTTCCAAACCCTCGCCACCGAATTCCTTCACTTTCCCTTCCCTCTTTGGACCACAGAGAGAGAGAGAGAGAGAGCGGCGGGCCACGACGTCTACACTCCACCCTCCCTCCACGACCTCTTCTCCTTTTTCGGCGCCGGCGGTGGCGGCTGCAAGAGGGAGGAGGAAGAGGAGGGCACCGCCTCAGCGGCGTAGTTGGAGAGCGAGAGAGGGCGAAAGGTCGATATGAGCGAGGCAGGGCGAGTCGATATCTCGATGTGAACCCGGTAGGAGGTCAGCGATGAGGAGGGCGTGGGGCACGCGGCAAAGCGGGCACCCGCGCGCCGCGACCTCTCGCCCCCTCGCGTGCCCGCTCGCCACACTCGTCGGAAGGGTGCGCGGAAACGAAATGACTAAATCGACAAGACACGATCAAACACAAAAAAAAATATAATTATCCATATCCAGTGCTGGAGAAAGTGCTGAGGAAAAGTAACCAGGTGGTCTCTAGGGTGGACATTTTTACAAGAAGTGATTCTAGCTATAATTTTACAGATACATTTTTTAAATCAGTAATTTTCACTCGTAATTGATTACTTTTCCTTCGAAGTAACTGATATTTGAATGGGTCGGGTTGACATACCTTCAGTTTTTCCCAAGCTGGATTGGTAAAAAGAATACAGGAGCCATAATATCAGTTTCGCTGGGATTAAACTCCAAGATGATTTCGTTATTTTATGCCAGAAATACGTCAGCATGCCAAACAAAGAACTATCCGTTTAGCGGTAATCATGTGTACCAGTGGCTTAACTAGGAATATGCTTTAGGAGAGGGTGGGTAAATGGGGGGGGACCCAGAGGCAACGGGGGTGCGGGGAAAATTTTTGAAAAATGACAAGCCTGGAAATACATTTCACATTATTTTGACACATAAAACTTGGATTTCAATGCTATTTCCACGAGAAAGCATCACAGCAGGAAAAACATTTGTATAAATTACTAAAAAATCCATATATTAATAGCATAGATTAATAGAATAAAATACTAAAAATATGCTATAAAATTCTCTGAGGCTTTGGGGGTACCCATCCTCCAAACCCACCCTCCATAGTTACGCAACTGATGCGCACTATTAAGAAATACATATCCCTTCATTCCAATATATCGCCCCTCCACTCAGAATACGACTATTAGAGTTCACTTTAATTAAAATAATCGATATCGTTGGAGATAATATAGTGCGTACGGATAAGGCATCAAAGGAGCCATAAGATTCTTCAAAGCAAGCCGTAAGGTTATGGCTATGAGAAAGTAACTTTTATATTCTCTGATAACCTTGCAGTGAACTTTCCTACTGCATTTTCAGAGATAAAAAAGTATAAATTGGTAGCGCTTAGAACTCACTCACAAGACTCATTCATTTCACTTCAATATGCACAATTTCAACTGTCTGCACCTCCTCGTCCCTTATCAATATCAAAGTATCTGCTTTCCTGAGTGACTTTCATTATAAATCATGTCAATTAAATTTTCTTTTACGAATACCTCGGGCAATTCTTCATGTTTCTCGTTCATTAAAGTTTCATCGTTCAAAAGATAAGCGCCATATAATCTAAGGAGGGATGGCATGTTAATGAATTATGCGGTGGCTTTAAAAGAGGCTTATCTCCACAACGTCCAGGAACGAACTCTGGATGTTACAGGCTTCCTTTTAAGGGATACGAGATCCTTGTTTGGAGCTAAGTCGAGGGCAATTATAAGAAGGTACTGCTCCCTTTGTAAGTGATGTTACAGAGGTGCTAACGTGAGACAATGAGCCATAACAAGTGACAATAGCATTATAAAGTGAGCTGATCGCCGTATCTTTCAGGCAATCACTTAACTATCCTCCTGTAAATAACCAAGGAGTCTTAAAACGGGGAGGGCGGGCAAGATAAAATTAAAAAAATAATGATCAACACCACGCAACCACAACGTTCCTGAATCGACCGTGATTTAAATTCAATTACAAAGATAAGGCTCCAAGCAAAAATGGAAGTTTCAACACCATACAGTTGCATATTAAACATTTATACACTTTATTTCCAAGTATGTAATAAAAAAAGTGTTGTATGGATAAACTAACAAATGGCTTGAAGAGTTGATAATATATCTCCTTCATTACAATCGAAATTCCAATTGTAAAAAGTCGTAAAATGAAAAAGGCATTTAATTTCCCACCGAATTCATTCAAATTTGGAAATATTAGCTTTCTAGATAATGTACTCAAATAAAAATTACATCCTGGCAAAGTGAAATACTTTACTTCTAAAGGTATACTTAATGCGAATCAACATCAAGTAATTTTTCGTACAGTACGGGTGTGAAACGACAAAGAGGTAAATGAGTATATAACGAGCTTCACAATTAAACTTCTACTCAATGTAAACATTTAACGTGGCTATTACAATATCCAGCATTGTACTCGTGATTTAGCGACGTCATAAATAGGGTCAATATTTCGCTCACATGCTAAAAAATGGACGCTGTGTTGACATGTTACGGCTTTCTTCCAGTTAACGTAATTTTTCTTTGATCTCCCATGCACAAATTTTACACAAAAGGGTACCCATAAAATGATAAAAGACATGAAAACTTTATTAATATACTGAGTAATTGACATTAAGGTAGCCTCGAAAAAGGTGAAAAATATTTTAGGTATGCATAAATAATCCATAACTTTTCTCAGAAGTCGATTTTGCATATTCTTACTAGACTTAAACGTCAAAAGAGATATCAATATAAGATAAAAATAAATTTAAGTTTTAAAAGCACACACAAATCTTATCCTCAGCATATATTTGACGGACTATAATTAATGCATCGCTGGCATTTATCAATTAGTATAATGTAGTCCCTAGAAAGAAATTTATATCGTCAAAACTGCATTAACGATTCTTCTATACATTGCATCAAACCCACAAATAGAAAACAAGGGATGGAAACCCGAGGCCGGTAGTACAATTCCGTGCGGCCCGCAAAACCAAGACGTTAACTTAACCGTAAAAATATTATACAAATTAATATAAAATGGTTACTGAAGCAAAGTTTCGTTTAAATTTCTGACGTTAATTATTTATTTGCAAACACATCATAAAAATCAACGTATTCACAACATTAATAATGCCTATTAAACCAATTATCGTTTGTTTTTCCGAATTTTATCATTCGCAAACATTTATCGTAAAAACTAATGTATTTGCATCCCAAATGACCATCTGGAAGCCAGGAATGAAGGAGTGGCCGACACCTAGATCAGAGAATATTTATTCATAAACTTAAAAGAAGGACTCTTTAACCACCACCACACTAACCTAGGTTATACATAGATGGCGATACTTCGATATCATCATGCCATGAATTTGAAGGACAAGCTGTACTTTTTAGGGATGGTAATGTGGTGGTTTCCCGTTGCCCTCACCATCGCAGTATCAAGGCCGATTTCGTGGATTTCACTCTCGCCCGAAGATGTGGCAGTTGACACCGGACAGATAGCCTCGACTTTCACCATCCGTGCCTTCCGGTAAAAAGTTTGCACCAGAGGAGTCGGTAGGAAAAGTTGTCAGTTGTCGACTCCCAAAATTCGATAAAATTCCGATTTTTTTAAATCCGAACCTTCGAACTTGGGAGTTAGGATTGGAGTCAAGATCGCAAGGCGTCAAGCTCGTAAACGCTCGAAATTGAAGAAGGAAGGAAAAATTGAGCAAAATGTTGAGGGAAAAATTGAGGGAGAGTGGAGAGAAAGATCGAGACATATGTACTTGGGACAAATGAAGAATAAATCAAGGAAAATGAGCGTTAGGAAACAGAGAGAACTAACTTGGCAAACGGAAAAATGACGAACTGCAAGCATACCAAACAAATGATAGTAGTACTACGCCTGTACTTTGATGCATTACAGCATAACAGGCGACTCTAGCCTTGCGCGGCTCGAATAGTACGGAATAAGATAAGTGGAGTCCACGGCTGCTAAAGGAGAATGGGAAAGGTCTCTTGTGGGGACACACACATCCCTCGGAAGTTTTTATATTTTCTCCATCGCATTTCCACTCACTCTCGCCGCTGCTGCGTGCTAGGAAAAAAAGGAACGGAGAGGGCTAAGGTGGAATGTGTTCCCAGGAGCCCGGAGGGGTAGGGAAGGGTAGAGTGGGAGAAGAGGGGAAGGAGAAACGAATAGGGGTGAAGGAAGAAAGGTGAAATTTTAGACCAGCAAGGGAAATTTTGGACCATTATTGTACTTGCCTCCTCCATTCCGCCACATAAAAACTCCTGCTCCCTTAACGAAAGTGAAAACACGTTGCTATACTTATTATAGAAATATTTATTAGCGACTCTGCAGATTTTAACCACTTCTACCAATTTTATAGAGTGTGAGTTAAAAAATTTTTTCGAGACCACTTTTTTTAAAACAAAGATTTACGCTGTACTCCGAGGATTCTGAGAATAGCCTGCAGACCTGAAAAGTCCGAATTCGGAAGTGTCTGAAGAAATATTAGTAAAATGCAACACCATGATTACAACGTCAAAATTTCATCAAGTTCATCAAGCCAACTCCAGGAAAATACATTTTATTTTTCTCTTTTCCAAAAACTAGCATACTTTGACGACATATTCAAATATTTTAAGTTTCAAATTGTAAAATAATCTTTCCTTGAAAAGGTATCGACTTATTATCTTTTTCAAGCGTCGATTATGAAAATATTAAGGTAAATTAAAAAAAATACAACCTTGACTCGCTGATCAGAATATAATGCAAAATATCCTGTCATTGTTCAATGGAATGATTATTTTGCCCGTAGTATCTACTCACTAATTTTGTATATCTACTTCGCACGTTCATTGGCGCAGTGCTTAACCGTAGGAAAAAATGATGGTATTTTTTTATTGCAAAGATGTGAAACAGGTTCTCTATTAAGTTACCAAATCACTTATGCATTAATTACTGATGAAGGTTAAGTGATGTAGTGTAAAAAAATGCTTTTTTTAGCTCAATGAATGCGAGTGGGGGCAGTAGGGTTCTTCGGTCCATCCTGCGACGAGGGAAATAACGGCTTGTCTCACTGCCTCGGAGATGAAGAAGCGGAGACCCGATCGGAAACTTCAAAAGAAGTGATCTTCGACTGCCGGATAAAACATCTCAGCGACAGAAAACCGATAAATTTCTATTTCAGTCGAAACGTGAGCCCAGGGAGACTCAGAAATAAGGACGACCTTTCAACTGTTGAAAGACACAACACTCGTCGTGTGAGCCCCGTTCAAGAATCCGTTCGAGTTCCGTCACATATGTGAATATAACCATACAACATATAACTATATATATTAAGTCTGTAGCGTATCAATCTGTCAGCAGTTACGTTTTTGTACCAATCTCAGTTGTACTAAGTCCTACAGGGATGGGGTTTAATGCGTTGGACGCAGAATCTCTGCATGCATATTTTAAATTAGGTCCCAACGCTGTTGTAAACACCACATTGCGTAAAGTTGCGGGGAAAAAGTGCAAAAACTGACCACAAACAGCCTGCCCACAAACGGGAGATAAACAATAGCAAGCCACAATTAATTCCTGTCTCCCCACTGCGGTACTTCTCCTCGCACAAATCTAGCAACCAGCAACAGGTGCAATACTATGGCAACAGTCAACAGGGCCATAACGATAAGCGGCAAGGCAACGACTGGTGGAGCAGCAGAGTCAACCTGGCTGTTGAACAGGCAGGTGGGCACTGCTAATCAGCACTCTTCAAAAAAAATAACTCGACCACAACTCTGGATAGTATCTTTGCGGCTGCAAAAAAAGGAGATTCGTAATTTGCATTTGAATCGCCTTCCAAGTCGATTTTGAATTCAATCCATCAGATTCTTCGAGATTTACCCAAGCTTTCGATGCAGTAGCAAACCCTATAGATATTCGTAAGATTTACTCAAGAGAAAGTTCATCAGTCCTAATATTAGTTCTAAACATCTCTCCACCCGATTCTTCTACTGCGCTATCTTCTGACACCTATATAATTCTTTTGTTTTACGTCCTTATGCACCTCATGTTTCTCATTCGTGGTCTACTTTACTCCCTGCGCTTTTCTCGTAATTGCTGCGAATGCACTTTGCCATTATAGAGGGCAAAAGTATTGTAATTTCCTCCACTGAAAATAGATATTCGTAACTTTGTAGTACTTTTGGCCAATTCATTCCATTGATTCCTAATACGCCATTCATCGCACTTCCACCTTCAAGTCCTCTGGCCTGCTGTAGGTACGAAATGATTCTATGTTCTATGTCCCTTGTCTTAACAAATATGTCACATTTGACCGGTGTAACTTCTTGGGTAGTCCCCGCCAGTAGATCCAAATGAAGGACCATATGATGGGAAGTCTTTTTTTTCAATAGGGAGTGGAGGAACCATCGGAGTATTTTCCTTGAAAGACTGCCAACCATCTGCTAAACCGAATAACGCCTGTTCTAGTCTGGGTATGATATTATTGGCCAATATATGGCATGTATTAAAAAGGCAATGATATATTTGAACGCCAATAATAAGTTAATAGTAAGAGAGGACAATACGATATGAATCCACTCCACTTGAGGCATTGCTGTCATTATTACCACTATCTGCATTCCAAATGATCGTTACTGTACCATGAATTGTCTGTCCCTCACAACTTTGCCCTCCAGAGATAGTAGGCATCAAATTCCGTCAAAGAAATCCCATTTTTTAAATCAAATTTAGATTTTCATCAAAACATTTTACGATAAAATCTAGATAATACTGCCCTTCTTGAACCAATGCTTCTAGTATCTTCGCACAAAACTCTCACTCCCTTTCTTATCTCTTTGCATAAGGTAGTATCCATTTAATTACATTTAATTTCCTTAGTAAGAAAGGCGCCTTATCTGCACAACATGTGCTCTTCAACTTAAAACAAACAATAAAATTTGCTTACTCTGCCCTTGGAAGGCTTCAGTTGTATTTTTCACAACAAGGAAACGAAATGTTTTATTTATTGAAAGGAAAATGCGGAAATGGGAGTTTAATATCCTAAGTTTTATTTATAACGGCAGACATAAAAGCAATTCCAAAAATATAGAAAGATCCAGAACCACGGGAATTGGAAAAGCTATCAATTTCGGTCCAAAAGTAACCCAAAGGTCTTAATTTTATTCATCATGACAGGGGACCGAATAATTTACAACCTGAAAAGAAAAACGGGAGTGGAGGCCCAATGACCTTATTGTTATTTACAACCATTTAATAATAGATATAGGTACATATGTATCAATCCCACATGCATACCAATATATCAACATTTTCTAAAAAATTAAAATAGAGCCCTTAAAATGGAAGTCCAGAGAATAGACACTGCATTGAAAAAGCTATAAATTTCCACTGCCTCTCAAAAATCATGGCAATTTCAAGGCCTTCGCTATGTCTACCATTACAGGCGCCAAGATGGTTTTTAAATTGAAAGGAGGCTAGGTATTGAAGCCACGAGTTGATGACCTCAGTTTTATTTATTACTTAAGGGAACTAAATAAATATTTAAATTTAAGATAGACGACAAGGAAACACAGAATGGCCAGTGTAGTGACAAAGTTATCAATTTCCACTGCTTCTCAAAAATGAAGCCAATTTCAAGGCCTTGGTTTTGTCTACCATTTCATGCGCCAATGCGGGTTTTAAATTGAAAGGACGCAAGGCATAAGACCTCAGATTTATTTATGATTAAAGGGAACTGAATACATTTTATTAATTAAAGATAAACCTGAGGGAAACACAAAGGATGGGTATTGCAGTGACAAAGCTATCAATTTCCAATACACCTTCAACGCTTCGCCAGAGGAGGTGGTGCTGGGGTCTAGGGTGACAAGCAAGGCCTTGGGGATCAACCCCCTGATACGGTGACGTGGCTCGGGGCCACCTAACTCCCCTCCTAACACCCTGAAAGGGACACCGCAGATGAGATGAGATACGCACGGAGAGGGGTTACCCCGAGTGCGGCCGACTTCGCCGCCACGGGTGCAGAATCCCCCCTGAGGGAGGGTAGCTTCTCCCTCTAGATGGGAATGAGATAATGAGATAGGGGGAGTAACGCGAAAGTAGAGAGATGTGCAGAGTGGAGTGGTTGATGCGAATCGAGGAAAGCAACGGTGCCCCGGGGGTGAGTCGGGGTCTCTCATCCCTATATACGGCGACATTTATAAATATATTCATTAATTTATTAAATGACGCATAGCAAATTGGTCAATGGCAAGTCATTACCAGCTAAAATCTAAAGCTTGTACTATCTACTTGTAATACTAGATTAGCAGGAAACTAAAAAAAAAGCTTTGAAAAACACACCCGGAGAGAAGGGTAATTCCAAACAAAAATCACGATAGACATCTTAAGGAAAAACCCAAGTCTCGCAACAAAATAAGTAGATCACTGAAGTGAGAATGTATCAATAAATATAATGCATAATGAACATATACTATATAAATATATATTATAAATAGTATTTATATGTACATAAATATACTTAAATAGATTTTTGTTTTATATCTAGATAAAAATACATCCTAGGACAAAAAAAAGGGTACAAAAATATATTTTCCAGGCATTTCACTGGGATTACACACTATTCTCAATGAGAGAGAAAGGACTCTAGACTCCACTCGAGTCTATTTTCATCAAGATTGAGATCAATGGGTAACGCAACACGTAATCCCTCTGAAAAGTCTGACAAAATGTATTTTTGATTCCTTGTTCCTGTCTCTATATTTAAAAATCTAATTATTTGTTTAAGTGTCATCGCTATAAGGGTTTTCCTCAAGGGTATCCCATTTCATTTAACTAAAATACATGTCATTTCTCAAAATATCTTATAACCTTTCATTGCCACCGTATTTTTATTATTATTATTATTTTACATTGCTGCAAGTAGGCTATTGCCTGGTGGCAGCATTAGATGTACATGAATAACAACAGAATAGATATCCATGGTAAAAATAATACACAAATTCTAATCTCATACAACTAAGAATTTAACATTGTCCCAATAAATCAATTTAAAACAATCCATTAAATACATTAATTCTAATATAATACAACTAAAAAATGAACCTTGACCCAACTTCACACTCTACCTTGTAAACCACTATGTAATTAATAAATAAGTGATGCACACTTCTTCCTAAAAAAATTGGCATTTGCAGGGAAGATCTTAAAAATCACTTCAGGTAGGTTATTCCACTCCTTTATTCCTCTATGTAGGAAGGACTTTCTCAAAATGTCTGTATTTAATAACAACCGAGCGAGATAGTTACTGAGACACAGTATTCCAAACTCGTGCATTCTTTTTTGTGAGGAGATGTAACAGGACGCATCCCCTTCGCTTGGTACACCTTTTTCTGTGACGTGTTACTCATTCAAAATTTAAGCTATCACCTTGAAATTTTCATAATAAGTCACAACCCTGTCAAGATACGGCCGAGTTTCAATTTTGAAATTCTAGCCTCAAATTTTTCCGCGATACAAATTTAGATATATATTTCAGTTTAAATAAAATATTGAGGTAATACAACTTTGAAAAGTTCATGCCGTTGGCAATATTTCTAAGCAAGGGGTGCGTCACGAAAAAGACAAAATACAACCAATTGAGAGAGAACAATTCGGCCAGTTAAATTGAATCCCTAGGTTCAATATTAGCGAAAGAATACTCCGGCAATTTCCAGAAAATGAAAGTTAAAGTTTGAGATTGAAATACATGTTTGAAGAAAAGGTAGACCGGCTTCTTTCATTCACAACCTTGAGGTGACTTGGAAAAAGGAATGTAAAACTTTGAAGGTAAAATTGCCTAAACAAGATATTAAAAAATGTAGGATCTAATTACATAGAGGTCCTAAATTTCAAAGCCTAAGTAACAAAAACAATATCAATAAACAAATCTTTAAAACAATGTAAAAAATTAATGCCCCAATGCGACACAGAATCAATTCATAATGAGGATAATTTGAGGCATCAGCAATTTATTCCACAACTAGTCTAACAAACTTGGGCATAAATAAACATACGACATCAAAATCAATACGTTGCGCTTAAACAGCAACATGAATGGTAAAAACAATTTTTTAACATCTGATCTCCTTTTATCCTCCTCTAATTATTTTGCTCTTGTGTATAGACGAGACAATATTTAATTCACTAATTTACTATCTATTGATCTATGCCATCGTTGCTTTGAATTTATATATATTGTTTTTGTTGAACATTAAATGTTTCAAATACGTAGGAATGCCAGCGTCTCAATCAATAATGCCACGAAAACACACCTCCTTCATGAAAACAATCGTGGGAAATAAAAAAAGTCACAAATAAAAAAGCAGAGTTAAAAATAAAATTACTTCAAACGTTTCTATAGTGAAACCTTCAGTCACTTTACAACCCCTGCCACTGCTCTTAGCTATGAAATATTTTGAGCATAAAAAACAATTTTAACGAAGCTCAAGTTCTCTCACTGGATCTTAGGCATTCACCGTTCAGAAATGAAAATTTAACACATCGACACAAGTATAATAATTTAACGAATGCCATAAACGAGCAAACGTGAGGCAGAGTATAAACCGAAATTAGGCATATGCACCGGTTATAACGGAGGAGGGATCTTTAAACTTAGTTATTCAACAATGTGAATTAAAAAATTCTAAAATCGATATCAAACTCTGCTGCTTTCCGATGAGAACAAAAGACGCAATACTCACAAGCATGATCGGTGGAATCTATAAGCCTTTTGAAATTACACCCCTAACACCATCTGTTCCAACCCTTTTCACTTTAACCTTCTTTTCTCCTTATACCCTGAAAGATAAAGAGTCTGTGAGGCTTAAAACATCCAGCAAGGGAGAGAGCCCGCGGGAAAACATTAACCTCGCCTCAGAATTAATAGCAATTACCTCTCTTCCTTCTTCTAATGGTAAAATTTAAATGCGCTTTTCAATATAATACGATCAATTTTCCCTCTTGTGATCAAGATGTAAGGTGTCTTAGCAAAAAGAAAACGGGTAAGTCTTGGATACTACTGATTTTAGGGGCCCAAGGTTAAATCCTATTGAAGATGTCAAACAGACTCAAAAAGAAAAATTCCTCTCCGGTGAAGTAGCCTGGGAAATGGCCCCCCATTCCCTGAACCCACTTGCGCCTATGGTATTTGCAAGCCTGTGTCTTCATCCAGTAGGGTTCTACGACCATCCATCAAAACCCCTATTATCCCTGAAGCAGTGTGAAAAAATAAATAAAACCGTGGACAGAACATCATAAGATCACAATTATTCTTCAAATCATTAGCACTACAAGCTCGACTTTCCGTCCTTCGGGTAGGACGTCAAGCCGCGGACCCCTAGATATCTTCTAGGGGGCCGCTATATCCTAAAAAGCAGGTTAATACCGACGCCTGGTTATCCTTCTTACTTCTTCTTTCTTCCCTCTACTATGGCCATAATTACCTCGGTTGTCTGTCGCCTACTCCAAAAGCCAAAGATTAAGAAAATCTCCGCCCCTCAATTCACCTCGACAGGATACGGTCTCAACAAAATTCCCATGACCCACTTTATGCCATACATGTAAGGGTTCTTGGAACTTAATAAAAAATCTAAGCCCAAAATAAGAACACCAGAACTAAACTTAAAATATAAATCTGACGGCGATATCCCTGTATCGTCGTCAAAGCCAGAATGAATGTTTACACTTTACAAACAAAATATATTGCATAGCAACAATGTAAAAATGACTATAAATAAAATTATAAACTCGATAAACTGTAAAATAATGACATTAGAAATATAAACTATATAATAATGATGTTAGGACGCCGTATATGTCTCCTAAAATATCCGATCAACGGGGTGTTTAATCGACTCGCGTCACTGGCAGTCCAGCGGTCCGCTGGGGGGAGACGTAACGTGCACGTGTAGTGAAGGGGGAGGTCGGGCGATTCGCTGCAGTGCCTCGGGGTGCTATCCCAGCGATTTCGAATGTGAAGTGCGGCGAGCAGCCGCAGAGAGAGAGCGCAGGACAAAGGAGGAAGGGAGCAGATAGTATGCACAAATTGAAGAGCGGAACCTCCCCTTTTGGCATTTCCGATCGGCTGGAACTAAAACGACTACGAGATATTAACGTAATTAACCCAGCAGAAAAATCGCCTAAACCAGGAATTGAACTTTAACTCAGTCTTCAACTTTTTCCTGTGACTTCAGTAGAGGATAACCATTTCATGGGCAGGATTGAACACATTAAGTGTCTTTATTTACTCTTATGAAGTAATTTTAACTGAGATCCCTAGGTGTGCTTTTCTCAGGTGGATCGATGAAAATATTTACTCTAGAAAGACTAAGATCTTTTTAAAATTTTCTTGATAACTGAAGTTTCGACGCCAAAATCATTCATTTTACTCTAATTTTGACAATAATTCAAAATTCATAGAAGTACAAATATTGGGCAACGAAAAACTTTGGAGGGAACTTTTGCCATTATTATAGCATCAAGCGTTAAGATGGGTGTAATTTTAGACCTACAAGGGTTCACAGCTTTAATCCTTAAATTTAAACCCATAGGTAGGTACTTGTCAATAAACACGGGTGGTTTACTAAAATGAAGTAGTAACAGCTTCCTAAAGACCGATTTTTTTATTAATCATGTTGAAAACAAAGGTGCTTCAAAACAGGTTTCAACCACGTACATACGTTATACAGGAGTTTCTACGCAAAAAAAACATGGATACACCGTTTAAAGGGTGATCCGAAAATTTCAAGCACACAGATTTCGTCATATTTTTTATAAATTAAAAACGCCGAGTAACATTTTAATCTCCATCCGCTTACCGATAACATTGCTCTTCTTAGGCAAGTGAGAATATTACCATCAAACATTCACGGAAAATAGAGGTCGTTAAGTAAAACAATGCAAGTTTTTTTTACAAGCACATCTGAAGCAGCGGAGGTGAATATTCATGAAGTCTGATAAAACTTAAAACCTTATTCAAAATTCGTTGCAAGGGAAAGGTGAGAAAAAAGACAATGAGCTGAGATTCCGATCCAATAGACGGGGGCAAGAAAAGAGAGTACCTACAAGATTTGGGATGAGGAATAAATTAAAAGGGCAAATATGAAGGAACCTCACGGGTCAGGAAGGAAGTAATATCCAGCCCTAGGTTAATGATGGTTTAGTTAGCCCCGGTATCGTCATGCAGACATCCCAAAGACGGCACTTTCGCTGATGTTAACTTAGAACTAACAAGTTAATTGCCTTGATACTATTAATAAAGAGATAATGATGTTTGTAAATGCATTTCCCATAGTCTGGCAATAAACAGCAACTTCAAAAATATCCACAACTCACATCCCCAAAGCATTCCATCGCCATTTACATGGACTAGTCCATTGAATTCACTGAAAAAGTGACGCTATTCAGTTGAATACCCCCGGTCAAATTTCATCTTGTATAAAAAATTACCACCTACATTACGCTAAAACCGAAGATACATAAAAGTAATGTGGATATAAGAATCACCTAGAATCGACTGGAAAAAAAAGTATCCATAGATACATATTTGAATAACATAAAATTTACATCATCAATAATAGGAAAGTGTTGCATATGGAATTCCTTCACTATTACTCACACAACACTTACTTCAATGTCTTCAAGTCCAAATTCCAGATAAATATTTAGTCTCAAATATTACATGAAGATGGAGAAAGATGAGATTCTTTAGAGAACTTTAATTTCATAACTCATATGATAAATACCTTAATTACGCGAAGCCTGGTAAATAAAATTTCAAAAACAAGTTTAACAGACATATCATTAGCTATTGGCGAAAATAGAGAACAAAAGTTTCCCTATTAATGGAGCTTTTCAAAAAGAATGAAACGTACGTTTCAATCAATAAGTTAATCTGATAGTTAGAGAAGTTTAAATCAGATATCCAATAGCAAAGTGGAGTGGTGTTCACAAAACCTACGTGAACTCAATTATTTGGCCTCAACTGCGTGACATCCTGGAGATTATGTTTCCCGTGTTCCACCGTGGAATATCCCAATGCTGTAGAATCACGCCAGGGTAACGTGTCGTTGAATCACAGGATACTCTCTGGACGGCGCTGGAGACTTTCCCTGAAGCTACTAAATTCATTAATGGCCTCAGTAACCGGCAGTTTGAGGTAGATCGATTTCCAAAGTTCTACGAATTGAGAATAATGGCTGAATGGAAAATACGCAGACAAAAATTATTGTGAGTTAATAATACGGGAAGGCATAAGATCCAAAATTTGAAACCAAAATAACCAACACATATTTAATGAAAATTTCATGAATAACAAAGTAATTGAAAATATTGCAATATCCCCATAAAGAAGTACAAATACTCACTACATCATCTTTAAGGTAGAAATGGTGAGTAGTGCCTACGATTTTTAACTGGAGTGGGGAGTGTGAGGGGAGAGAAAAGGGGAAGGATATGAGAAAACCTGAAGAAGAAAGTGGGTGGATTAGAGAGGAGAGTAAAAGCATCCCACCGTCAAAATATATTTTGCAGTATTTAAGGGACAACTTTCCAGTAAAAGTAATCTATTTATTGAAAGAAAAGATAGAAGCACTCTTCCACATAACATTAAGTAAAATAATTAAATTATTGAGGAAAAAACAACTACTTTTCATTTCAATATATCGAACTTCCACTATATAACGCCTCAATCAGTTGAATTTTGCCATCTACTTGTCTATATTTCATTCATTACCTGATATCCAAACCATCCAAAGGTTGGTCCTTAAAATTAAGGGAAGGCTCTCCCCACACTAAACCACAGGTGCGTGAGTATCACACATTCAGGATATTGGATACCGATTCCTAACCCTTAGCCACCTTGCACATCGAGGATTTCGTGCTTGGGGTGTCCTGCCGCCTTAGCCGGGATTTGAACTCGTAACTCTTCGATCAGAATGCAAGCCCTCTGCCCATTAGGCCAACACGCTTCCTCATCGAACCAAACGGGAACGAAAAATTTCGTTTATCGTTCGCTGATGGGTAAGGAGAGCGAACCGTTCGAATTTCCCTAAGTCAACCTCCCCTTTTTTTATGATCCACCCCCTCCAAAGTGCTCTTCTCCGTCAAGGGTTTGGAATTTTCTCACAGCGGCAGTCTCCACGAGAGAAATGAGAGAGAGGAGCAGCGATGAATTTTTCAGCGGGGCACTCGACTTGACCCCTCCTTCATTCCTGTTTCTCCGCGTATTGGTTTGCGAATATCCCCAGGGCGAGGAATTCCATCACGCGGCGGACAAAAACGACGCTCGGTATACAAATATCCATGGAGGGGACCGATGCTAAAAAAATAAGACCACTGTGAATAAAAATAAGAAGGTAGAGGATCCGAAAGGGAAAGAGGAACGGAGAATAACGGTATCTACCAGATCTAGCCCATTCCCAATTTCTTAAGCCAGTTTCATCGAAAATACATTTCATCCTAAAATCTATCATTTTTTCCCCTTCTATTGGAAAGGCCTCCTTTTTCCAACTATACAATAACAGCAGTACATTACCGTACCTATTGTAAAGGCATTGGCTATAAAATATTCACCAATTACCGTAGTTTCCAATGGGAAAACGCATATCGTACTATTTCAATGATCAAAACGCAATTTCCATCGTAATTATATACAAAAATAAGCAATGAACCCACATTAATTGAAAAATTAAAAAACTGATATCAATACAATTGGCGGTGTAATGCTTTAACCTTTAGCGCGTTAGCGGATTAATTACAAAATAAAAACTAATAACGATACATTTCCAGACCAGGATACCTTTAGGTAAAAGACGAAGTCGTCCAATTTTTAGATCTTAATTCACAGAAATTAAAAATAATTAGTACAACAGCAGCAAGAACTGGATGTAGTGAAATTAAATGGCAAGTTTACTCTGGGAAGATTACTAGACTAGAGAGGGACTGTATTTATCAGGTACGGTGAAGTACGATTCTGATAATGGTACTATGACGTCAAGCGTATTTGTTTAAAAAAGTGGTATCACCACGTTATATTCTTTCACTTGCTATTCGAAAGGCAAATAAAAAAGGCCATATCAATACTTTCCTCAGAAATAAGAGCGGCAGGGCTAGGTAATGCAGAAAAAAAATTATTTAATGTCCAAAAAAATCCGGGAAAAAGCGGTGACAGTGGATTGAAGATGCATATAAATTGGAAGACACACTGGAAGTGGTAATTATGGCGAGAAAACAAGAAAGATTTTCACTTGGGATGAAAGGAGATGGGAAGCAAGAAGAGTTTATTAAACTTGCCGGTGACTAAGGAGTTCTTCAGGCGTGAGCGTGGACCAAAATGACGCCGGAGATACAAGGAAGGGACGGACCAAAAATGGCCTAATTAATTAACGGCAGAGTCTCCGATGACGGATACCGGGGGTTGAGTTGACGCCGGGGAAGGCAGCGCTGTTGCGGCCGCATGCCGATCTTCCCCTCAATAGGGGCACAGTGTTCCTTCCCATGGGCCACAATCTCCTTCTTCCTTCAAGCACAAGAGGCCGCCTCAATCGATCTGGATCGACTTTCGACGAGAAGAATGAGGAAGAGGAGAAAGGGGAAGGGAGGGGAGTGGAACGTGGAGCAAAAGAGAAGACGGTCGCCGATGGAGGGAAGTGGTAGTGGACCCTCAGAGTAAACATATGCGAAAGCGATTATTGGTCCCTGTGCATGGGTCCAAGATTAACCCTCTCTTGCTTGCGCATACGAAAAAGAAAATTTCAAGCATCTTCTCAGTATTTTAGAATTTTAACACTTTGCGTGCCAAGTGCGTAATATTAAGCCACGTGAAATTCTTCGATTATTGGTACGGGCGTAATATTACTCCATCCATCTATGGAAAAATCGTAGTAGGCCATTTTTTAACGACGTGGCAAACCTCTACATCTAGCCTCTAAGTAAGCAGGTGAAAAAAGAAAAATCCAAATTTTTGAATGATACCAAACACTTACTCCTCGTATCAAAGGTTGGTTTCCAAGGAATAGCACATAGGTATTGAAAATGGATTACACTGGGGTACAGATCTACAGTACTAAGATCAGCATGGTAAGTGATACACGAATTTCTTCCGTTACGAAAAAGTTAGTAAACACAAGGTAGGTACAAAGACTCTTACGCGAGAATTCCGACAACAGTAACGCTAAAATTTCGTTTAAAAATTGCTTACGCTAAGAAAAAGTAAAGAATTCATTTCAAAGTATTAAAAGTTGGATTAGGAACCGAATTTTTCTTAGCGTAAACCGATTTTTGGCCTCTGTACGTGGGATCAAGATTAACCCTTTCCTGCCGGCGACGAAAGTAAAATGATTTCAAACATTTTATTTCAAGAATTGTAAAAGGATTTCTTTCGTGGAGAATAACAAAATTAGTTTATAAAACGCAATAAGACTTTTACGCCCGATGTATGATAATAATAGCAACCAAGTTTAGTAGAAAAAAATTGCTTATGCACAGAAAAAAACAAAGAATTAAAATCAAAGCATTAAATATTGGAGCACGCACCGACTTTTTCTTTGCGAAAATTATTGATCGTGCATCAATCGGTTCACCACGGATTCCATCTGAGAGGATCATTATTCCTTCTGATTATTTTACTAATTTCACTAAATATTTACGCCTGATTCGTTCACAGTTACAGGAAAAAAAAATGATTTTGTATCTTATTTGTTTATGGATTTATATCACCCAATGAAGAATGGTGATATTTAAAACTTATTATTACAGTCAAAGCGGGTATAAAAGGAGTAATTGACATGATTGAAAAAGTTTAAGGGATAAATTAAGTTAAGATGGAATGATAAAGGCTTTGTAAGACATGTATTAGAATAAATATAAGAGAGATAAGAAAAACGAAAATTCATTTTTCTTCGTTAAGGCTTTATAAAAATACCCTAACTACTCATACAACTACGCTTCAATGGCAAAAAGAGTAGAAAATATCGAATAGCGAGAAGATCAACAGCATGATAAGGAAAACTATGAATCCTAAACAATCGAATTAACTTGTAGATTTCGTAATATATTTACCACTATATCTCAATTACGTAAGTGAGCCATGGGGGTCATTTACCACAGTCAATGAAAGTGACAACAATTGCTGCAAAGAGAAAAAATACTCATGCTCCGAAAGTAGCATGCTACTAAAAATTCACCAAGAAATTCATCTAAGAAACTATACGCTTGATTTAAAAGGAGAAAAACAAACATAAAATGACCCTCGTTTCGACAAAATCACACGTCACTCACCATATTGAGGGCAATTGGGAGAGAGAGAGGTATTTGTAGGCATCTCGGCACGAATTGCACAAGACGATAAGGATAAAAACGAATGAAAAAAAAGGGGAACAGAGAAGTCTCGTAAGATTAGAGACACGCAAAGGGGAGCAGCGGAGCGGACCCAAATAAACGGGGAAGAAAGCATGCCAAAAGATCGACCCGAGGGGAGAAGAGAGGGGATGGGGTATGCGGGTGGGTACTACCGTTCCGCCAGCAACCGGAGCCGAGCAGCACGCGAATTTGCCACAAATTAAGGGAGGGTGGTCTTCAAGTGGCCGCCGCCGCTTTTGCGAGGATGGGCCGAGGAGATAGTGAGCAAAAGCTAGTAAGAAGGATGCCTCCGTGGCCATTATGACGTCGCATCGGCCGCCCCGTAACTCAAGATTATCGAATATGAGAGGGGTGAAGAGATAATGGACGAGGAGGACAAATGAGGAACGACATAATGAGAAGAGATACTCGAAAGAGATACTTAAACCTATTATCGGGACTTGATTCATGCGAACAAAACACACGCAATAAACTCTTAAATACAGAAAACATTTTCCCAAGACGGGAAGAGAGGAAAATCATAAATAGAGGTTGATTTTATGCAATATATTGTCAAATTCAAAATATTTATAAATTTATTTACAAATTCCCATACCACCGAAAATAGCTCATATTGGCCATTAGTATCAAGGTTATTCAACAAATGAACAATTAGCTACACGTGCACGAATAACCATGCCCTCGATAGGGGCGCCCGAACCTTGCTTGACTCGAACCCGAGGAATCTTGTATGGCAGGCAAGGACTTTACCCAGATATTATGATGTAAAAAAAGTAAATCACTCCAATCTCAATACACTTGCATTTTTCCCAGAAGAGTGGCATTGTGTCTATGGTTCACCAAAAATTCTACATGCTAAATAACCTCTTAAAATTAAAGGCCTATCTACTTCTGTATGGCATGTTTTCGGATATAAATTCAACATGGCGTTGTCGTTACATCACAGATTCTTCGAAGGTCTTCCTTAATAAATTAACCAGATCTAGAGAACTAGAGTAACTAGATCACATTAAACTGTTCTCAACACCTATGAAGGAAGGACATCCACACGTTTCCGACCAAAACTTAAGATAATAGGATGAGCGGAAAAGATAATGAATGGGAAGGAAATACGGGAGGAGAAATAGAAGACGAGATGGGGAGCAGAAAGAGAGACATTAGAAATAGATATACGAATGAAATAGGATACTCCGTTTATAATGAGCAACTTCATTCATGTAACACGCAACTCTTAAGCAGCTAACGTCCATTCGAAACCAACACCAAGTACAAAGCTAAATTTCATGTTATTAGGCAGAGATCCTCCATTAACTATTTGAAAAATAGTTACACAAATATGAAACATCATATTTCCGAGAAAGATATTCATATGGAGATATATTTTATACACAGGTTCAAAATTATTTAATCAACGAAATGGTCTCACTATGATTTCGACTTGTATTCAATGAAGTCTGAATCTGAAAATAACGAAATATAGTTATGATTTAATGTTATTTGTATTTAAAATTATTTACCAACTATTTACGGAATAAGAAAGGGCTTGACAATATCGTGTGAAGTTTAAATTCGATCAATCACTTATCAAAAGAAAGGGCATTGTACGTCTCCGTTTCCCCTTAAATATTACAATTTTTTAGAAGCATAAGGCAACGTGGCTGGGTCTTTCATTCCCGATTGACAGACAATTACTTCACTCCACCGCCAGTGAGCATAAGAGAGAAACTCGATAAACACCAACTTTGGAAGAAGCAACACAATCGTCCTCATTATGAAATTAACTCGTGACAAATACCAAAAATTTGCGTAATTTGAGGGATGAGAATTTTCAGATTCCTGTTAACATAATGCATGACAAGTTTAAATTCTAAATATTATAGAAGCATATTTGATGACCCCTCGGGGATGAAAATGAATTGGAGAATTGTTACAGAAAGCATTACTCCGCTCCATAAGTAATTTACAAAACAATATTATCGATAATAGAAACAACGCAATATGATTTTGAACCATTAAAATATTTAGTAGGTTTATATGAGTCTGCAAATAAATTTCACGGTATTTTTAATATAATCACTAGAAATTATTTCGTACAGCCGCTCAAAAGAAAATAGCAGGGGGGAAAACAGTCCATCAAATTTAAAAAAAAATAAAACTACTGATATCGTAAGATGATTTACAACTTACGTTTACCCAAGTTACATACTTCTGGAAGCCGCACATTGACCAAACTTGAACACCAACAGAATGCCTCAAATTACTGAGGCACGATAATTACCTGAAAAGAAAGAGCATTCGATTTAGTGATAATTGACAAAAAATAAATTATATTAATGTTAAAATAGGGATCACGATTATTTTCATTTAAGGGCCGTATACTTTAGAAATGTGTTTCTATTCAGAGATAAATTATTCAGCTCCAAAGCCAAGATGTACAGAAATGATCATACCAAGCTAAATCTAATGAAGATTTAACACATTTTCTATATATTAAAACTTTTGACGGCCCAGATAAATATAAATAGAATCGTGAATGATTGAGCCAGAAAGGAAAACACATGGAGCTCACAAATAAGACAAACGAAAGAAAAGAAAATCACTGTATACAAATAAGAAGAGGGTCGAGGGGGGAAGCACAGACCTTACTCTTCAAAAGCAAAAAAAAAATTGAAATACCTCATTGAGGCAACGCTATAATTAAATGAACAAATAAACACCGCGAAGTAATAAAATCCCGTGGAAGGGCAACTGTAGAAATGCTACGGACGAAATGAAATTTTTTAAACAGATCGTCGGCTTACAAGGATTCAAAAGCAGGAAAAAAACTTTCCCGAAAAAAAATATTCTCCCTTAAATCCTTACATTCACACTAATCATAACCTCAGAAATATATTTCAAAGAAGGCATTGCCATTCGCAAGAAAATACAAAAGAAAAAGTGAACCGCACATAACTTGAAGAGATTTCTATTTCTTGTGAACAGCTAAAAGAAGCTAGTCACGAATGTCATTATTTTAATGCATACATCACGGACTTTTTATACAAAAAACAACAAGTCAAAGAAGAAGATAAAAAAAGAGAACCACTTAGTCTTCTTCTATTTTTATTTCCTAAGCCCAAGTCCAACAGGTTCACCTGTTGCAGCTACAAGCAGCAGGAAAAAAAAGACTACGACATTTAGAGACGAAAAGTTATTAACAGTGACAGATAACAGAGGCACGGATAAAAATAAAAAATCTCCAGAAAATTAAGACAATTAATAACAGCCCGTGCCTTTAGAACTTACAGATGCAAAATAAATTCCTCAAAATATTTTAATGTAATATACATAACAATAAATAAAACAGAAAAAATAGCCGTGTCTGAAAACTAAATAAATTCTTCGAGAAAGATAACGCAAAAATAGGATTACGAACAAGAAGATTAGTGGTTAAAGAGTTCCTGACGTCTATAGTGAAAGGGAAAACAAGATGGCTATCTCTCACTGTCTCTTTTATATTAATACATGCTTGCCTGACAGGAAACATTGATTTAGATTAAGATTGCACGAATATAGATCCACGATGTGATCCAAGAAAGATATTGATTCATATTATTTTCTTAGCAAGCATGAGGCAGCTTAATATAATTTTTTTAACAATATAAAAATAAATAAAATGGCTCAAATGTGTTTGCCTTGGAACGCATGTGGGATCTGAGCGAATAAATCACGTTTATCCTTAGCGGAGAAAATATAGCCAGCAGAAAATACTACCTTTTAGATGAAGAAAAATTACGCAGTAGGAGTAATAAAAATTATTTGTTAGTACACTATCTTTTTCCCCTACGTACTGACGGGCAGAATGGATGACTGACTCGAAATCCAGGGCCCAAAAGCGAAAATGCGATATGCAGACTGACGAACGTTTAAAATTTTCTACGCAATGGGAATTAATTATTACAGGATATGATGACACGGTTTTAATTTACAATATTACAACCAACATAAAATAGCTGAAAAAAGATCAATATGAACTAAAATCAGGAAAAGTTAAAAATATATAATGACACAATTATTCAAACGCAATATGAGATAGAAGCTAAGTACAATCTGAATACTTCAAAATCTCCAAACTTCCGTCCGTAAAGGGCAGTAAGATCCAAAATCATTAACTGTCTAACACAAATCAGTGCAATAAAGACTAAGATAATTCCCGTTGCAGTGTGATATAAGTAAATGAGCCCCACATCTAAAATTTGATAAGCAAAAGACATAACAAGAAAGCACTTTCCTTCGGCGCAAACACAGCCGGCAGCTATACAATTCTAAGGAAATTAGTCTAAGTATTATAAGGAATATGTAAATCTAGAGCGTACTCCGTAAAATTTATCGTACAACACGAACGCATGAGGGCAAATATTTCGAGCACCTTCAATTATTTTTTTTCTTTGGCGTGTAAACCAGCGATGTAAGATGTTAGCAGCGGAAGAGAATTTCCGAAGAGCAGGCATGTATCCTTTTGATGTAAGGGCGCCTTAAGAACCTGATTACCGGTGAACCTGACTACCCCGGAGGGTTACCCCAACACTGTCGACAGCGGCGTGAACGCTCACTGAGGAATAGCGAAGCAAAGGCCCACACAGAATTTCAGGCCGAGACATAAATTACAAGGAATATGCCTTAGGGAACACGGCGATTTGACGGGCATTAATTACGGTGGTGCTGCTTAAGCCGTTTCACCTCTGGCAAGTTCCTCATCCAAGTGTCTATCTCCGCCTTCGCCCTCGAGAGAGTAAAATTGAAGCGACACATTAACTAATCTGCATTCCAAATGGAATTAATGAAATTACGCGTTGCTTTAAAGAACTTTTTAACGTAATCCAGCCAAAAGGAAAACATCCGGAAGAATACACTCTTTCCTTTGTTAAACGATCGCAAAGGTAATAAGAGGATTCAGTGTAGGTGAATGAACTTTAGCCTAGGGTCGAAAAGGTCTTTAGACCCTTACCTTTACTCGGGGGTTTAGACAAGAGCTTTCCTTTCAAATTGTATTCTAGGAAAACCTATCTTTAGTTATCAGCAAGATGCTGTGTCCAACAATATTTACGGGGATAATGTGAGCAACTCTATGCAAATTAATATGCGAATATTAATTAATGTATATTTTTTGCTTTGCAGCATTCGATGATTCTACTAAATATATATTTTACTGTCACAAGAATCCACAGATCTAACAGAGGGAGATTAACATTGAGAGCAGAATCGCTGTTGCACCCTTTAAATCCCTTTCCTCGAAAATAATAATTAATATTTGTAATTATGATTCATTTCCAAGCAACAAATGGATGTTTGATGATATTCCTTTGCATCGTTGGGCGATTAATTCCCTTTTTTTAAGCTACCGCGAACGATGAAAAAAGTTATAGCTTTATTACAAATTTTCAGAATTTCAAACTTTAGATTTGAAGAGAATAAAGAATACTTTTCCCCACTTGAAAGTAATAGATACCAAATGAATTTAAGTGGCGGTGGGAGAGTAAGGTCTGCCAAAGACACAGAGGCAATGGTGCAAGGGTGAGATGAAAGAGGATTTAGGATGAAGGAGAAGATATAGCGAAAAGGCAGGAACAGAGGTGGTGAGAGAGGGGAAGGGTATATCGCCCCTCGGTCCAAGGGATCTAATGAAGAGAGGAAGGGAAAGGATTGCCAGCCGAGACAAATGAAGACCAGGAAAATTGGGCGCAGCCGACAAGGAGACCAGTAACACATCAGAAGGAAATATTTTTAACAATAAGTGCTTCAAAAACTCTACTTGATACTATAATCCATTTATGCACTTGAATCTTTTTATCTTTAATAGCTAACAACGGAGGAGTATTTTTAATTTCTAGGTTAGTAATGAATATCAACTAACATTAGAGGAAAACATTATTAACCATATTAAAAATAAACTTTACTCTGTTTTACATTTCCATCATAAAAAAATATTTTATTCGGTTAGGTTCACTATATTTGTATAATGGACACGGCCAGGTATTTTTTTAACATACTTACATCTTCCGCGTCACCCGGGAAGATGTAGCCACGTTGCGAAAGCGAGGTTTCATTAAACTTACCAAGTGTAAAATTTTTATATTATTTTTTAAATTTTATATAATAATGTTTTAATTTTTAATAACTTTTCATTTTTTATGTTAAACATTAAGTTTTTTACTGCCGATTGCGATAGAGCCAGAAATGTAAAGGGACCCGCACTTTTTTCTTTTCCTATCAATCATCTAATTATTATAATTATTCGCAGATAAAAACCACAGCCTTAAACCTTTAAATGATAAGATCATAGGTCCCGCGCTCCTACCGAGCGAGTCATCGCTTCTCAATCTCTCCTCTCTTCCTCTTGAGTTGGTATCGCGTGGTTCACTGTTAACACTCTTTATGAGCGACGCGAGACACATGTTTAAACTTCACATATTCAGGCCAGTTCCGTTCCTAAGGATTTATCACTGATTGAATCATATCATAAACCAAGCACTCATCCCACCAAGCCTCCCGCTCCCACAAATTCTTAATTATCATCATAATTCTTTACCATTTGATCTGTTAGCGTTATTAGCTTCGCAAAAAATACACGTTAAGAGCGGAAATGGCCTGAAATTAGGAGAGAGAAGTTACGACTTCCTCAATTTTTTCAACATTCATTCTGAAAGAAAAGTAGTGGGGTGAGCTGACAGTAATTAATTTTTCTCCCTGAATATGAAACGCGTAATATTCAGGATGAGAAGAAAAGAAATCCTATGGCCTCCAAATATATGCATTTATGGTCAGACGGGGCGAAAATTGATTTTTCGTTTCAAGTTGTAAGATTTTTCAACAGTAATAGGACACCTGACTGTTGATCAAGGAGATTCTGCACAGACAATTCATTTAGTACTTCAGTCAAAAACTTAATAATAAATGTTCATTTTATGAATAGCAGGTTACACGACTGGGCTACTTGCATTTGATTGAAACTCTATCATTTTCTATCAAAATAAATAAAGAATTACCATTTTCAAAAGATTGAGAGACATTAGGTGTAACCGAGAAAATTCTGGTAGACAAATGACCAATTTCAATTATTTAAACGCATAACCTTCAAAGGCAATTAACTATTAAAATAAATTGACAGAAATTTCTAATATGAGTGGAATTTTGACTGAATTAATCCGCTCCATCACAAATCCATAGCTTTCATCCTCTAAAAACGGATCAAAAGCTTAGTAGTGATTGTTACGAGATCACGATTAAATAATTTAATTAATACGTTCCAGCGTTGTCAAGCATAATGCTACCAATTTATGGCGCGGTCAAATGCAAATTCAAACACTTCACTCGCGTGCAAGACTAAGAACAAAAAATATTTAAATTGACCATATCACAATGGCGATTAAACATTAAAATACTTTGAGTAGAGGGTGATAAGGAGCCATAATCTCAAAAATATATAATAAAATTAAATAACCTAACTGGGCGTATCGAATTTTAATAAAACAAAATATTTAAAGAAAAATTGACGAAAAATCAAAGAGAATTTTTGTCAGAAAGTTATGTTAAATTTTCTGAAAAATTCCTATACTAAGATCTGATCAACGGTAAAAATATATTAAGAAAAAGAAATCACTCGTAAAAAAACGCAGGTGACCGTTGAGGTTAAATCTTTTCATGATACCCACGACTGTAAAAGAAAGAAGTGTATCAGATCGAGGGGAAACGATCAAAAGCAATCAATGACAAACCTGGTGTTTATAAAGGCAGATTCCCATCTAAAACACAAAATTCAATCACTCTCTGAGGCAAGAAAGCTTTTTTTTAATTGGATGTCACTATGAAAGCTGAGAGCGTTTTATTAATAATGCGCCGGCACGGCTGGACAGGGGACTCCAGGGGACAATCTAGCCAACTGACTACTTCTGAGTTCGATATTAAGGGATTGATGTTCTTCTACTGAAGTAAGTTTGCTTCCTTTCCCGCTCCTTAGGTGACCGGAGTGATTTTAGAATATAATTGAGCCTATATTCACTTACATGATTATTTCAAATACACCAGAAAAAAGTAAAGCAATATCAAGGTAATGTCTAGTTTAATACATAAAGGAAAGGCTTTTAATATCTAGAGGATCTTTCGGAGCATGGAGTTCAGAGTTAACGTTGTCTCCTATTCAAAAGCTTTAATATGAACTACTTTGCTTTCCCAAAACTTTTATGTGTCCCCAAATTAATGATGATAAAAATAGTATTCCCATAGAAGTTTATAGGCTTTGATAAAACTGGCCCTAAATGCAATTTTACGTCACGTTGGATTAAGCAGCATGATATAATTACAGCGTTAGCCAGCTACAAAAGTAAAAGTCCTATCTTTAGTTAGGATTAATATGTAAAAGACAATTAAAGTAAAGGTTAAAATTACCGTATATATGGATATCAAAATACTGTTTAAACTAACATTATGGACCATGGATAAATAAAACTTTAATATGACAAAACCTGAAAAAATAAGTAACTTTCAGATTCTTTTTAGCAACTGAATTAGAGCTCCAATTAGTAATTTTTCATGCCGAAATTAGTGTAAGTTACTCTTTTAATTAGTTAAAAATACTCTTACAATGACTTGAAAAACATTGATTTTTCTTTTGTACACAAAAGGGACCTATTGTACCACGGATGAAGTTAGTGATCGTAAATATTCTTTTTGTGAAATTTATGAGGGTGTGGTCAAACGATTAAAATATTTACCTCCACGACTCTCAGCATTATTTTTAATGCCTCGTGCGGGCATGGGCTCAGTTCACTCCCTCACTGAATCAGTGACTCAATCATTAGGTTTATTTGGATAGGTGAGGGTATTGCTCACCCTCGACTAAGCCAAAGGCTTCTGAATGTCACACATTCAGAATAAGGGGACTATTTGCTTCACAGGGCTGCCTCACACTTTGAGGATTTTAGTTTGGGGCCGTCTGAAGCCTCCGCCCGGAATCACCTAACAAGATCTGTACCCAATAGGCCACCACGTTCCCTTTAGTCCCGGTGTTAATCAAAATGCCTTCATGAAGTTATAAAAAAAACAGTTGGCGGGACTTTTTTTTAAATCTTTTAACGAATACTTCAATAACTTCAGTAAAAGAATGTGAATGAAGCAGTGATTAATACATCGAAATACATAACAGTGAGAAAATTAATTAATTTCCACCAGACACGCCTCCTCCGTCTTCCTGACACGTTGGTTCTCTATATTCCTCCGCCACATACCTACCCGCCTTATTCCACCCCATTTTTCTCCTTAGGCTCTCCCCTACTTGTTTCCCAAGAACAGTTAAACGCAACTTTTTGAGAGGAACAAACCGGTAGATAATAAACACAGTACTCAAACAGGTCGCGGAAGGAATTCTAATTTGAAAATAAGTTTAATTTGAAAGAATAATTCTCGGGTTTTCCACTGGATGTGGTTTTGGGTCACTTGTCCCATTGTCTCGAAGTCTGCCATCGCATCGTCTTCAGGGACACAATTTGGAGCCAAATTCTCGTCGGTTTTTGATTTATTTATATCATAAAGTGCTCTGGTTGGTTCTTTCTCCATTGTTTTCGCACTTAGTGATTGATTATGCTCTTCCACGTATTGTTTAACAGGAAGCCTTTATCTCTATTGATGTTCTTTTCTTCTAAACTATTTATATCGCTTCTTTTACAATCCGATTCTAATGATTGCCTGTGCAAAAACCTTCGTATTTTTTAAATTCATCCTGTGACCGAGGTCCAATCAATGCTCTGATACCGCTGATTTCACTGGATAAAAGAAGCGAATGCACCTTTCGCGTTAAGTCAGCCGCTCTTCGATTGTGCGATCTGTTCCCTCAATGTAGACGCGACTGCATTCGAAAGTTAAAATTTATTACATGTTATAATTCCACCAGATTAAGTCTGAAAAAAACCTCTGAATTAACAATGAATATCTCAGAAGCCAACGATTACCACTTCGGCCATCTCAAAAGCGACGTAAAAGCGTCGAGACGACGAAGTGCTAAGTGCAGAAGGTAGGGCGACGCCCACAGGGACCCGGACGGCCTCGTTCCGCCGCAGCCACACAGACACGCCCCCTACGGAGGCACGGCGGCGGCGCCCGGAAGAAGAAAGGATAACAACCACGGAGACGTAAAGACGCGAAGTTGTAGTAAGCAGTAGTGGAGGCCCGCCGTGCGTCGCCGCGTCGTAGTAATAGAGAGGGAGGCTTAGTAGTAAAGGTCCACCCCTCCTAGCAAACCCACCCCACCCTACCTCCTCACCTCGTTCCTCCCCCCACCCCCAGACTCCTCGATCAATACCTCAGTTTACGTGGGCACCGCTAGGTGAATGGACAGAGCGAAGAGCCCTCTCCAAACACCTCCCCCCCCCCTCTCAACATAACGAGACTCACTTCCTGGTTCATGAAATTGAATTATACCGAGCATTTCCTGTCCCAGATTTTGACTGAAAGATGATTTTATAGAGGTAAACCTAGTAATTTCATTCATATTACAACTTATTCCACGTTTGGGGCTATTCTTGGCATCTAATTAACAAAACTGAAACATTCCGAGCATTTCTCATCATATATTTGGGATGTAAAACTATATTATAAATTAAAAAGAGTGCAATTTCGTTGAAATTATTAATTCCCAGGTTTTAGGCTTTAGTTGGCCCTGCTTAAGGTATTGGAATATCATAGAAATGCTTATATTACATGAATGATAATAAGTTCAAATGCACTCAGGCAATATGCTCACACTCATTCAGGTTCAATTTAAAACGGATATCTTTATTGGCAAAATTGAATGCTAAAAATCTAGAAAAGTAGAAGACGATTACTAAAGTTTTCAGCTTTTGCTCTAACGGACATCAGTAAATTGGTATAGGTACTTTAAAATAAATGGTGTGCAAAAAGATAAATGCTTTTGATCACATTTTATGCCACAAACCTAAGGCTACTGGACGAGGAATGTAATGTGGTCCAATTTCACCACAAATTTTCAGCCAGAATCGACAAAAAAATTAAAATAACACGATTTTTCACACCTTGACAATGAGGTATTAACAAAAACATAAAATAATTAGCAACAATACTGAGGGTTAATTGACTACATAAATTTATACTGAAAGTCAGATATCAGCTCTGTGTTGTCAGAAATGCAGCACTGTTCCACATCAAACGGAACCTTGAATCCAGAATAAACATTTCATTTGGGATATCCAAGCACTCATCACTCACTAATCCTTCGCTAAAATGAAAGAGGTGTATAACGTATGCCCCCAGACATTTCCCACTTCCCACCCCTCCCTCTAGAGAGCAGCATTAACCCAGTCGCATACGAAATGCCGGCGCCGCTACCTCTCCCCCAGGCGCCAGAGTCCATAACTTCCACTCACTTTGCACGGTTCTTTTTTAACCGCCCTTTCGCGTCGACAGCCAACGCTTCGCTCCACTCCAAATTACGATTCTGCTCCCGTTTATGAAATACCTGGTGATCCCGCTCATTTCAAAATGGCTGAACTATTCAAACAAAGACTTTTATTTTTCTATCGTGATGGGCGATCTTCCGGAAAACCTCTAGATGGCATCTCCGTGACACCATTCTCTTAAGCTCCAGCCGACGATCGAGCTAAGACGGTGGGGAGATTTTAGAGAGAGAGAGGTAAGTTGGCGTAAACTCAAATCGAGGTAATTGCCCCAAGAGTAGTGAAGAGGCCTATGCATTTCCTTCTTATTGTCGCATACCTTTTTGAACTTGCGAGTGAATAATCCATTTCCAAAGCTTTTTCAAAAATAATTTGCATAATCGCACCAAATTTCTAAATTACAACATCGTCATTATTATCGTCATTCGATCGTGTTTATTGACGTAGTTTTTAAGAACTGTTTTCGGTAATTTATAATTTTCAAATTTTTATTTTTCATCAAATTCCAAATTTGAATCATAACCACATTCTTACAGACTCTAAACCTCCCTAGGAAACGTACCAATTTTTAAAACAATCATTACCTAGTTCCTTTATTAGTTCATAAACTCAGTAATTTGGATAATATAATTTTGGAAGGCGATTTTTGCAGTCAGGGGCCTTTAGTATTAAGGTATTTATCATGTAGCAGTAGTTATTTATCCCTAGACGAAAAATTTGTATGCAGTGACTAGGTACCTACCGCCACATTAACACTTCAGTTATAGCAAAAAAAGAATTTGGTAGCTATTTACCCCAGTCAACGTCTTAAAAGAACGTCCTCACCTGCAAGCCACCAGCGTAAAAAATCCAATTAACTTTAAGTTGATATCAATGATGCTTCCTAAAAAAGTAAACGTGACTTAAAGATTTGAATGAAATCAGAAATGACAATAAAACAATAGGGTACAACTCAGATTCCATCTTAAAATATAAAACGCAGCATTTTTACAACTAATGAAGGAATCAAAAGAAAGGTCTGAAGTATACAACAAAAGTCTACTGCATAAACTGGCATTTAAGATGGAATTTAATTGCAATATTTCAATTTCAGTCATTGATTAACTTAATAAATACTTCTAGAACTTAGCCCAATATTGAGAAACTTAAAAAATTATTACAATGATAGCCGAATAAAAATGTTAGCGAACTTTAGCGGTGCATCCTCCAATGTACAAAATAAACGTAAAACATAAAATTCTTGAGGATGAACGAGTTAACAAATAGATGTAAAATATTTTTAAGGGGAAAATCGCATATCATTTGAACGACCTCTTTGGAAATTATATTAATATAATTAGATGAAATTTATAATCAGGTATGAAAGTAGATATATGTTCAGTGAATGCCACTTCAAATCAGTCTTTAAAACGTTAACTCTTAATTTAGTTTAATTTAACTCCGGCTATACCCATAGGAAGAAAGCCACGCAAAACATTTCTTCCAATACAATTCATTTCACAATTAAGGCCTAAAGAATTCCCAAAATTGGATTAAATAACTACTAAATTCTATTTATTCCAGCCGTAAAATGATGTACATAATAAAGCCTGGTCAAAAGCATAGCTTCATTTGTTTTCCCCTTACTACCCGGCCTTAGGTATTCGACAAACAAAACATGCCTTGAAATATTACACAAGACATCCGATCCCCGATCCGATTCGATTAAAGCAATGTCACCACAAAATATAGAAAATTTTTCGATTTAATTCCACAAACCAGCCATTATATCTTTGAAGGCATTCAAAGCGTCCGATCAAATACCCCAAAAAAACTCATTAAGCGGCAAATAAAAATTTTTGTGTAAGCTACATATTTTTCCAGCGTAGATTTTAGCATTATGTCCACGAAAATGAAAAATTAATTGAGACACCTTCCGGAAGTTGAAATCGGACTCATAAAACGAGCAACTTATATGGACTGTATTATAAGTATATTTACGTCGTTGGGATTCCATTTAAATGTATTGTAAATTGACACTAAAGGAACCAATCTGTACATTACATAGGCGTATATATTGGTTTCTTTGTACATTGTGCGAGTTATTGTATACTTGAGAGCATTGCAATAAGCAAAAGCGTGCAGAAAAATGGATGCTACAAATCTAAAAATAAATATTATTTCTCAATGCGTGGTTATTTAGAGGAACGTAAACGAAATGGAACGTACACTAAGTCTAGTTACCTCATCACCTTGTTACGACCATTTAAAATAAATACCTAGTCCATTGAATTACATGATATTATTTCACAAAATACGTTTGATGCTGAATTACGCTATACAGATTCGTTATTTTCTTTTAAGCATATAAAATTTTCAGAACAAACTGGATTCAGATATCATAAATTTTATTTTTTTACTTCTATTAATTATTTCCTAAAAAAAATTTGACAAAAAACCTAATACCATTTCTTCGCAATCATTTGAGGAGAGTTTATGTGACTTATTTGAGAAATGTATTTCGGAATCCATAGTAAACAATAATTTGGGTGAATTTCTGAATCCTCACGATAGATAAAGGGGTAAACGTAGAATATGTGAGTGAAAGCATTAAGAGATGAAAATGCAGGAGTACCGTGAAAGCGAGTATTGACTTACCGAGTTCACCCGTGCGCAAGGAGGGCTGACAACTGCAAACAGAGTTACTATGATGATAAATGTATGTTTTGCAGCGTAGATAAATCCTTCCTATAGCAAGCTACGCTGGAAAAATTTCTAGTCGAGCTCATTCTCCAGTTTGGGAAGAGGTTTTTCTCAGAGTAGAAAGAACGAAGATTCAGACATGAAATGTAGGTCGTGGATCCATGCATGAGGTAAATTCATGACTGAAAGCTATTTTGAAAATATTTGTAGAAATAATGAATCGCATGGTAAAACAGTTAGCCAAGAGCAAAAGCGAATGATTTCCCCAATGCATTTTAAATGGAAATTCGAGCTCGAAATCGAACGAAACTCGGGACTTTTCCTGGTAAAACTGTGGCATTAGTTATTGATTTGTCTTGTCTGTTTAAAAAAATGGAAATAATAACATATACTTTCAATTATATAATCAGATAAATTGTGAAGGAAATAAAATGGATATCCATATATTTTTAAAGTTAATGGAAGGAAATATTCTTTCACTTAATTCAAACTGTGAAGTGAATATAAGTAAATTGAACAATTATGATAATAATAATTATCCTACATCATACAGTGTGCTTGCATTATATAGAGATTTTTCTGTCTTGCCGACCAAGAAAGCTCTTGTATTTTGTTTTTCATGGGTTTTCTTCTTGCTTGAAATTATCATAACCGTTATCGTTGAAAGTCGGGTATAAAAAACAAAATATCTTATACAACCACATGGTGGTTGCATTTTAAATTCCAATAAATTGCAATATTCCCCTCATAAACTGAAAAGTCTTAACACTAGAACCGCCCTTTGCAAATGTTTGCCATTCATGTACTAGTGGTTTGATCCCTTTGAAATTAACTGACTTTGACTCATTTTTTATGCTCTTTCGAATGGTCATATCGAAAATATTGTACGATGTTTGGTTCGCGAAATTTACCTAGAACCGCGGAATGGGAGCTTTTTGTCCCATGTGAGGAAAACATACAATTACACTTATTTTGTATTTAGCATAATAACAGTTTATTACTAAGGGGATCGATGCACAGATAGCGTTATTCTGCCAGTTATAAGCGCAGAAGGGAATAATCTGTGCACTGCGCCGGCCGCCTACTCACGCAGCGCCGGCCGCGTCACCCGGCGCGTATGCAGGTCTGAGCTTGCAACCAACACGTCAAAATAAGTTTACTGTATTCCTAGTTATACTTAATAAAACGTTTTAAACATTACCTAAACACGTGTTTTGTTCACACAAACCACAAAAAAACCGTCAATTATACTTAAACATGACAGGATCAACGTATTTTGTCAATGGGACAGTAAATTCCCATTCCGCGGTTTTGGTGGGGTTGGAAACTTCAGCGGTTCTAGTGTTAAATAATATGAAAGTATAAAAAATAAGTATCGTAAAATACCACGTTTTATTAAAGAGAAGTAAATAACGACATACAGCACCTTAAATTATTGAAAATTTCAAATGTGAATGATGAGAAAGTCAAGATAAGTTAAGTATAGAAGAGCATTTCAGACATCAAAAAACGAAAAACGCGGAGCACATGTAAGATTATATTCTCTCTGGTTTAGGTACAGTTATGATATGAATTGACCAGCAAAAATTAAATTCATAATCTTACATGCGCACCACGTTTTTCGTTTTTGATATCTGAAACGTTCTTCTATAACTTATTTTAACTTTCTCATCAATCTTATTTGACATTTTCAAAAATTTAAGGCGCCATAGGCCATTATTTTCTTCTTTTTAATAAAACTTGGTATTTTATAAAACCGTTATTTTTATACTATCATATTATTTAAAATATGGAGAACCTTCCTTTCTTACCTGAACAATGACATTACACCCCTAACCGATTGTCAGCGAAATTAAGCCAGCACGTTTTTTACGCGTTTCTTTGCCACATTTTTAGTTAAATATAGCGTCATTGCTTCAACACTTTTGTATACATTGTAAATCCTTTTCATTACGCTTCCTGATCACAGATTCACCCCTTTAATGTACGAAAAGGGCTGAAACCATAATTACCAGACAAGGTACAGGAGGCTCCTCTAACTAGCGATCATTTCTCCTTCTTTAGATGACAAGGATAAATAAGAAATATTTTCCAGATAAAAACTGATAAGGGGAAGCATGATACATTTTCTTCGGCATAAAGAAGCGACTAATTGGAGCTAGTAAAAAATTTCTGCGGCTACACCGACAATATTCACAGACAAAACACAGGCTTTTTTATTGTGCGGCAAGACTTCGTACATCCTTTACCCTGATCGACGTAAAATAGAACAGATATACAAGGGCGAAAGCGCCGTGTATCGGTCTTAAAAATGACGGTAAAAAATGTGAATCGCGGGCGCCAGACGCTTTCTATTGGGTAGACCCGACTAGATCAAAGCGAGGAAGGTTTTCCTCACACACGATATAGAAGGGCAAAGAGCACGGAGTCGTCATGGAGCGAGATGAATTGAGAAAGCAGATGAGAAGAGCGAGGAAAGAAACCGGGATGAGGGGATGGATCGATAGAAATGGCCGGAGCACTCACACACCTGGGGATCGCCTCGGACAAGGAGGAGTTGGAAGCGATCCAACAAATGATATTCGAGAAGAGTGGCCGCGGAATTGGCCGAATGGAATTGTGGGGGATGACCAGAAGGGCAGAGGACATTCAAGCCTCCCCTTAAGGACGGACACCTGAGAAGCGGGCTCATATTTCCTCCCTCTCACATTTGGCTGGGCAGAAATTCCGGGACACATATCCAAATGTTAGAATAAGGTCCACCGTGCCTCCAAATTAAATTGAAATATGTATTCTTATAAACGTAATTAATAGGTATCTCTATGCAATACATCCGTCGCATTTACTGACGACAGTATAAGGAAAAATTAACATGAGTAAAAATACGTAGCGTCAACCGTTATACATCCAAATTGAAAAGTTGAGTTAATCATTTTTTTTAATACGACAATTAAGTTTTAAATAATTTTACGATAATTAAATGATCAACGTAAAAACGAAGAGAAAATATCACATTTGAGGGCCACTAGTAATACTTCATTACTCATCGCTAAGAATTCAAATTCATATGTTCATAATTGATCCTGATTTGCACATTAAATAGTTATCTCTCTTGGAACTATGTTTGTTTATCGCGATCTGGAAAGCTTCGGCATGCAAAACAAAAATCATATCCATTCAAAAATCTTATACAATTGGGAAAAAAATTTAAAATGCTTATTGTAATCAATTATATGACAAACTCAACTTCACCTTTAATCTGTCAAACAACACACGCATCAACTAAATCAGTCACAGAATCTTTCCCTGGCGATGAGAGTAGGTACCCCTATCCTCTTATCAAGGAAACTCAACAAGGATATAGAAGGCACAAAAATACTCAATGGGAATCTCATCAAATCAACTCTGAAAACAAAGAGAGAGATTAACCGGACACACGTATCATCCGTCCACTGTTTAAAACGATTACTATTTCATTTGGTGGCTTTCAACGCTACTGCTTTCGAGTTTCCGGCGTTTTTGCGCTGAGTGGACTCAGCTCCAGGGAAGGGATCGAAACTGGCCGGAACTTGGTTAAAACTCTCTTCCGACTCGGAGAAAAACAAAAGGCGTAGCAACCCCCAAAGGCTCACTCCACGTGGAATCTATTATTCAAACGGAAGTAAGTGCTGGATCACTGAGTTTGACACCGCATCCGGGACGGCTGTGTGTGTCAATTTTTCAGCAAAATAGATTTCTTCTCGAGCGGTAAAAGAGAGAGAGGGAAAGGGGGTCGACCAAAACAAAACCGTGCCGTTCACAGACGTACCCTACAGACTGTTCACCTCCACTGCCCTGTGAACGAGATTGCACAGGGTGGATAAATTTTAAAAAATTCTCCTCTTTAATGCGTTATGATTCTACATCAAATTATAATTCTTAGTAAACATTATAAATCCTGATTATACTTACAATTAGTGAGACGTATATTAACTTTGACGAAATTAAAAACACAATGATAGAGTACTAATCCGCGCTTTTTAATTTCATAACTACGACGACGACGGTTAACCCATAAAATCAAGGATTTTAAATTACTCTTCAATTAAAAAGTGTTCTTTTATACCATATTCGATAGTTTCTTTGATCAATATACACCTTGGCTTGAGCCTGAGTGATCACAAACTTATTTTCACGATAGATTAACTTTAAAAAAAAATTAATTTACGACAAGTCTATAGAGGATACGATAACTAAGCAAAAAACACCCACAGATATTGTTAATCGTTAGCAAAAAGAAACTAAAACTCATATCGGAAGAGGATAGTGCCAACATTCGCAGAAATGCAGCAAACATGATTCCTCTTAAAAAGAAACGAATGAAATACTAAAAAATAGACTAAACATCAAACTATTATACTTCATCATGCATTTATATAAAACTATAATCCTTTGTATAAACAATCGATTCCGGACTAAGTGTTCGACTTTAAACATAGTATCTATGATTAGACAATCATATATTTTAACGCGGGTGTTTGGATACATTGGCAGCCGGCAACCTTCAAAGATAAGATTAACATGGAGCGCCATTATATTTACATTTAAAAGCCTCAACGGAGAAGAGTTATGGCAAGAGACGAGATGACATAGATCGAGTGAGATATAATGCTCAGGGGTAGGGGGAATGGCCAAGGGAGCTGATTCAAGGGGCGACGGCTTGGTCTCCGTGGTCCGTTAAGGACTCAAGACGCCGGCGCCTAAGCAATAACGGTGCTCCCTAACAACTCGAGTGGGAGATTTAAGAATGCTCCGTCACAGTTGAGAGATTCAGAACGAATACTTAAAAACAAATTTTATGCAAAACTTTAAGAAATACTGCTTTCAAAAATATAATCTTTGAGGGTAAAAATTTTGGATGCATAAAATACATATAAGTGGCAAATATACACACATTTTTTAAATAACACATTATTCAGCTGTTTGAAAAATAGGGTGTAGCTAATTGCTAACGTATGCTTTTTAGGCTCCTCAAAAAAAAGGAATAGCGGGTACTCCGGCCAAGGCATAAGAAAAATGCTGTGAAAAAATAGGACATAAATGTCATTTTTACAAAAAATACTGGCCCACGTCGCTACATCAGGAAATCATGTCTCACATATCTCTGCATTTCAAGATCAGCTTAAACAAGGAAAATCCGTATATTCCCAGAAATTTATTAATAATTTGAAAAAATATATTTTACGCAGCATTTGATATCAATGAAAAGTTATTTTAGTGGCGTCCTTGAATTTGAAGCACATCATAAGTTTAAAAAATGAGCAATGCTTGGAAAATTCTCTTTCATTCAACTCTGCAGAAAACTTCAGTGAAAAATAATACGCATCATTACAACACCAAGTATAAATATACATATAATATCATATAAAATAGCATATACTTACAGTCATAGCAATCAATCGGCTTGCAAAAATTTTTATTACATGACTAAATATCTCAATCAGTGCGCAATTATAATGTAGTTCATTTTTTTTATTCCTTATCCAAAGATTCCTAACTAATTACACCAAGTACCGCTAACAGACTATTTTACAGTGAGACTTGTGAGCGTATGTATTTTTTGAAGGAACATAGCTCCCGCTGATCAACAACATTTTCAAAACCGAAGAATTTCAAGCTAGGATTCTTGACAGCTGATAACATAAGTCGTACAGAAGGCCTTACGAATATGTCAGCGCAAGCTTATTAAAAACAGTTTAGCATGCGGCTCAATTACCCACAGGTTTAGCAGAATAATACAATCCGTCATTTGACCAGAAGCTGCTTGAGAGATGAAATGTTGAGAAAGTCACGAATAACTTACACCAATCTCAGCAAATTGTGGGTATTTTGAATTCTAAATATATTTGAGTCAACTTAATGCACTAAATGGCTGAGACCTTTATTTTGTGTAATTCCGTTTTAAGACACAATAATAACTGTGCACCCTACAAATTAACTTTTATTTTCCACTATTTCCGATACAATGTATCATATTCAACTCTAGTTTTTAAGATGATGTATGATACATTGAAACTAGTCAACAATAAAAGTTAATTTGAGGAAAGCGAATTATTTTAATTTCGTAACTTAAAATGATATTTTACAAATTAAAGGTCTCAATCATTCAGTGCAAGTTGATCTGAATCTAATTATACTTTAAAAACCTGCAATTGATATTAAAATTATCTACAACACTAGTCTTGAAGATGATACTGTAACATTTTAATTTCTCATCTTGAAACACAAATACAGTTGAAACAAAATTAGAACACTTTTAATATTTATCCCGGCGAACACATCGTTAGCACCAACGCGAACACCCGCACGCCACTCTTTTTTTCCAACCAGACTTCCCTATTCTCTCTCCTGCGCCGTCAACAACAATTGATCCATTCTATTTTTGCTGTTCATTATCGCCTGCTTCATTGTCTCTCTCCCATCAATTGTCACATTAACATTCAACCCAAAATAACTCAAAATTAATTGTTACAATACAGTGTATCGAAATTAGTCTACAGTAAAAGTTGATGTTTAAGAAACAAAGTTTTTTTCCAAAGGTGTCGACTTAAATATATCCGAGAAAATGCATACGCAAGGGAGGCATCAAATGCAGAAGAAAAGGTGACCGGCTCTTATACGAAGGGTCTTGCAGTGCTGAGGGCACATCACCTGCATAGGGGATGGAGTCGGCACTAATACGGTAAAGGTTGAAAGTGGGGGAGGAATGAAAGGGCAATTGATTGGGGGGAATAAGGATCGTTTTTGCCTTTAACGAGAGACAAAAAGGCAAGGGAGAGATGAAGAGTGCAGGGGGAAGGTGTTACGTGGAAGACGTTGAGACAAGTAGGGAAAGGCTGCAGCCAATCCGTGACAAGGAATTCCCCGCCGGGAGCGTGTTGCAACTTAAGTGGTGGAGGGGAGACCGCAGAGTAGCAGGCCACGCCGAAAAGGGGTTGACTAATGAAGACTTGTTTCAGGCAGTGGGATCGTCTGCCTGCGGGGAGAAGAGGGAATTCCAGCGCATGGCAGTGTGAGATGGAGCCCATGAGGATACTGGAAAGATATGTACGAAATGGAGGATAGGGGGAGGACGTGGGGAAAAATGCATACTCCAGGAGGACTCAAGGGAACATATTGGGGTCAAAACCGAGCGTAGAACAATCGGTATCGGGAACGTACTTAGATAAAATATAGGACTAAATCTTTCATAATATAACAAGAAACCGTAAAAACTCCAAACTGAGCTTTTGAAAAACAAATAATCCTATTAAAAGAGCAGAGAAGTAAAAGGTATGATAAAAAGAGCAAAAAATGAAACAAGAATATCGCTTAAAACCACCTCCGCCATGATAAATAAACTAATATTTTTAACTTTTTAAATTACAATAGCTCCCCACTTACAGAAAATGGTCAGATCAAACATCTTTCTGGTCTTAAGCAACATCTCCCAGCGTTAAAAAAACGGATGGTTACGAGAAAAAAACAAAAACTATCGCTTGCTACTATCAGGATTCAGCATTTTTTCACGAAGAAATAAAATTTAATGGATGAGCAAGTTTCATGTCCTTAAAACTCAGAGTACGTTTTCTCCCCACTTTTCAGAGCTGAAGAAGGAAAATCCTACTCTTAAATAAATAAATTAACGGAAATTATTTAGTAATCGGCATGGCGTAATCATCGTCAAAAGAAAATATGCAGGCACAAAACCGATAAAAAATCGGCCATTTTTAGAGATTCTCAGCTCAAAGCTACGACAGATTACTCGTACAGTTTGCAGTAGAGTCTTTATATCAAGACTAGAACTATCCATGCGTAGTCGTTTAACATGTTGTACAAGCAACACGCTAGTTCAAATTAGCTCATGAGTTCAAAATAAGATTTACAAAGCAAAAACATGCTCATTGACATCTATTTCTTTCACACAGCATATTTTCTCGGAAGTTGAAAGAGAAATGCTTTTCTAGGTCATCGTTTGGTACACAAAAATGCTGATGATGTCACAACTGAATAAATTTTTCTCCCTCATTAAAACATCGCCAGCTTTATTCCTACGGCATGATTACTGTTTTCTCCTATCGTTCCTTTCTAAGCCCATGATTATGACGTCATTTGACTCTTAAAACACCTCATTTACAGTGCAAATAAAAACATCGACAAAAGACGACCATAAAAACTAATACCCGAGTGCGCCACGTTAGAGCATTGCCTCACATAAACACACCGGAAACGTTATGGAAGGGGATTAAAAAAAGAAATAGCTTTATTCCTCTGTGGGCGGAACATATTTTTCTTAAAGAGATGGAGGGACAGCAGCTCTAAAATATGTTGAATAAAATTCTAATGTGAATTAATGGCGGAATCATTGCGAGTTTCCCACGAGAAAGGCTTAAGGAGGAAGGATAAATAATGGATGATCAAAAAAATAATTTTATTGAATTAAACTTTTTAAATGTTTTTCATCAATGACATCCATTGACGTTAAAAATAAAAATTAAGGCGCACATAATTCGGATGTATAATCCTTAAATTTTTTAAGCTAACTTTTTTCCCCAGCTGTTTGAGCCGACTGTAGCATAATTTTTATGTATTATTATTTTCATTCGATATAATAACGCCAACAATAAGTTGTCAATAAGCTCCCTCGAAAAGTTTCAACAGAACAAACAGCACAATGAAACTCCTATCACCAATAAGCTATGAATTTATGAATACAATAATGTTTGTTTTTAAATGCTGTATTCACTAGGCTCACTTATAATGTGTACATGAATTAAATTATGTATATAATGTGGCATTAATAAAATTATATTATTTTACAGTAAAAATGACAGGCATATTTTAACAGTGATCAAAAGTTTTTGTATGATTAGACCAGTCATTCAATAACAAAAACCTGGATAAATATGCATATTTTCCAATGAAATATCTAGAAATTTACGAACGGAGATTCTATTTTTTGAGGCCGTCAGTCGAAAATTTAGGTATTTTAATATAATAATATACTTTCATGAAAATTAGTTTCTCACACCATCCGTCTTACAGCAGAAAAACTTGTGAGATTACCCCAGGAAAAGTACGCCATCCGCTGTGGCTGAAGTAAAAATGGTCTGCGATGGAAAAAAAGAGAGTGCAAGAAGTCGAAAATTCATTACGCTGGCAATCGAAAAAATAAAAAGAGGATAGGGAGCTGACGGAAAGTTGCTAATATCGCAGGGGTTCACAGTTCGGTAAAAATGACGCCCAAAATACTTGCGGTAACGAACTTTTATGAAAATTCATCCTCCCTTGTACCGAAGAGGCCAGTGTGACCTGTCTCCATAGTTCGCGCTCCCCTTCTCCACGTCGTAAACCAACACTTTGCGCTGAGAGACACCGTCCCTGTTATTCTGGAACCTCCCTCTGGGGCACGGAGGAACCATAAAATTTCCCTCTAGTTGCATCAAACGCGCCAACGATCGATCGGGGATCTTTTTTTTTTCTATCAACTTCGCCACAGAAAAGTGGAGCCGCGGCAAATTGCTACTGCCAAACGAGGTATTTAATAATTAGCGTACAAAAAAAGCATTGGCTTTACATTTTATGCATGCAGAATATTGAAAGTTTCGCTCGTCTAAAAAAATTATTTTGTCAAAATTTACCTGGGTACCTTTCACAAAATGTCCATATCCTCGTCGATAAAAAATTTAGGAGCGAGTTGCAAGAAATTAGAGATATTTTTTCCGGTCCATCAATTAGGTAAAATAGTATACAACCACGAATGAAAATTAAAGTAGACATAAGTAATGACCACATCTCGAGTTCTAGAAAACAAATATTTAAAATAAACCCTTTCACCCGGCTTCAACAGTGACTAAAATGCAAAAATTATTTTTTTTAAGATACCCTTCTTTTTAGAAATATAAAATATAGTTTAAAAATATGTGGCACAGCTGGAAATTTTTTAAGGGATTTAAACCACGAAAAATAATAACAACACACAGAAAAAAACAAATTTTATAGCCAACAATCAAAGTAACAGGCAAAAGAAACCCGTTTTTGCGTTTATATTACGTATCAAATCGATAAGCACACAAAACTCAAAAGGAGAAAAAGAGAACTGAATGCATCAAAATGCGGTTTACTTTTAAGGACTGAACGCCCCTCAACTAAAATTAAATTATATTTCCACAGCCAAACGCGATTATAGGCTCGTGTCCAAATTTTTCATCATTTATTAAGTTCAAAATGAAATTTGGTCCGTTCCAAGGGAATTCGTTAATCATTTTCGTATTAAAGATAAACCAAAGAAAAATGTACAGGTTGGCGTAATAAAGGAAATATTTTTGCATAAACAACCAGCTCTAAAAAAACTAATTAAGTTTATAATTCAATCACAGCCGTGCAAAACCGTGACTATAGTCACCGATAAAATCTAATATGCGTGATAAAAGACTTCATTTGCTGTGTAAATTGAATTTCCTTAGTGGACCAGAAAAACATACACCTGTCACGCAATTTACGAAAGCCAAAAAATGTATAATTAATTTTTATTAAGTAAGCGTTTTTAATTACGAGATCTCGGTAGATCACCCAAAAAATTTTTCGAGGCTTCATCCAGCTTTTGCGCAACCACCCAGCTCTTAGATAAATAATCTCGTCCAGAAATTTATTAATTTGCTATCAATATATTTATATTAGTATTTTATACACTTAAAGTCATAAAAAATGAGAAGCACTCAATGCGATTTTTGGGATAGAAAACAAAAACTATCTAAACATAACTCTATAATAAAAATGTAAGTAATTAAAAACATTATTCTCTCTCCTATATTAACCTTGATGCCTTTTGTTAAAATTATTATTTTTTTAATTGTTCAAGGTAATATTCGTAACATTTTTTCGACTAGTATCCTGTTTCAAATTTTTACCAAATAATCTTACACTTCTAATCGCACTATATGGAGTTCATGTACTTACATGTTAATTGCAAATCTGAGTCTATTTTTTTATTTCTGCACTTAGCACACTATTCTTTTTTAAGTTGGCAATATCTATTAATATTTCAACATATTCCACACGACAGCTGTTGTTACTGCGGGAATAAATTTAATATCAAAATAATGTGTCATATTAAATATTTCACCGATTAAGAGTCCATAAATTGTTACTCAACGGAAAAACAGCACAGGCTTCACAACTAAAAAGTGGCTTTTTGTATCATTTTCAGATACAATTAATTTATAAATTAACATACCATGGATAAACATAACGATTAAAATAGTTCATTAACCTATTTCCAAAAGGGAACATTTATTATAAAGTGATATTAATAAAGAGGCCTAAATCTAATCGAAAAAAAACAATACCATCGCCCGAGAATAGCCAACGGACGTTGACCTCTCACCCCAATAGCGAAAAGTGGGACTTGTCTTTTATTCACTTCAGGATGCAAAGGAGGAAAACTTCAGGGCACTTAAACGACCCTTCAAGTGGCTCATTTTCGCGACTTAAAACTTCTTCGAGATTTCCACTCGTCAACCCTTAAACAACTCCACCCTTGATGGCGAAGAGATGACGATGACTTTAAATTTTCCGCATGTGGGACAGGGGACAGGGGGAGGAGAAGAAAAATAGGCCTGCCTCCCTCCGACGGTCCGGAGACGCGTACGAGTCATTAGAGACGAAGTCTGGGAAGAGTGGCGGTGGGGAGGGCCGCAAGTGGCAATGCATAATGAAAGGATATATATCAGGTCGTGGGGGGGGCTGTCGCTCCCCTCATTTCCCAGGCCGGCCCTTCGCCGGAGAAAGCTGACGAGGGAACTCGAGGTGTGTGGCCGAAAGAAAACCGTCAGCTGCCTCGCGAGAGAATGTCCCTGAATAATGCACGAGCCAGAAGCGCGCGTGTCCACGTTATTCCACCCTCCTCTGTTTCCACAGTCCACTCCCACCAACAAATGAATGAATCCAGCGGAAAGATGCTGGTGGTATTGATATGGAGGGTTAGATTAGCTAAATAAATAGGAATAACGTAAATCCCTACATTCCTATTGCTATTTTAATGTCCAGTAAGTAAGTAGGTAATTATTAAACAACTACAATCGTTACGAATTTGATAAGGGTAAACAGTTCATTTTCCATCGTAATTGATTCGCTCATGATTCAATGATACATTAAGGAAGCCGTACAGGCGAAGGTTGCCTAAATCGCAACAATTTTGTAAAAAAACGAATTAACTCAAAAATAAGTGACCCAATATAAGTTTTTAATGCTGCTTAATATGAGGAGGAATGTCTACTTCCCTCACAATTTTGGGAACGATCAATTCCAAGTGTAAAATTCCATGTATAAAAAATCAATTTCAAACCTCCGAAAACGACGCGATTTAGGCAACCTGTTTCCCAAATCGCACCACTGGAGGCCAAAATTAGGAAATGATTTTTCAACGACAATGAGAGGCAGAGAGGCAAGTTATATTTGGTTATTTTTAGATCCCTACACAGAGAAAATATGTTCAATAAAATACCCATAATATAAGGAACGCAAAAAGTTAATTACGTCATATCTTTCACATCAAAGATAGATGTAGTTTTTTTGCTTGATAAAGAATCTGCAATATTGAAACAAAATTTACAAGTCTTTTGCAGAAGTGTTTATGCTTTGGAATAGTCTTTTCACGGCAGCTTTTTTCAGATTTCTTACATCGGACCGGTATACAGAAACGTGGTGCGATTTGGGAGCAACCATTTTATATGAAATCATTTCCACTGCCTAAACACGTGATCATTCCACGCTGTTAATAGCACTAAATGAAACACAACTTATTAGTTGCCAATATTCTTGCAAAAAGACGAAAGAAATACCAGAAGAGACACTTATTTTCTTAATACCTACGCACCTGACATGTCACTAAGCTGGTGGCCACAATTGAAGTGCGGTGTGCTTGGTGATGCAGGAAGTTCCAAATGCAACCATTAGATTGCATATACATCTAATACATTGGTTTCTAGGATGGTGGTGCGATTTCAGAAGCGGTGCAATTTAGGCAACTCTTCCCTATTATTGGAAGAAATATAGAATGTCACCAAATTATTCACGGCCTAGAAATGCGATTCCCTCTTCCATCTCTCTGTTTTTATAGGGCACGTCCACAAGGAAATGAAGCCGGCGAAAATTCGTAGGGAAATATCGGTAGCTAAGCAATACAAATTAACACAAACCTTAATACTATTGTTTGTGTAAGGTAGTAAAATACATACATACAGCAGCTAAGGCTGCCAGCATAAAAATATCTAGGGATTGCCACCGGGTCAGCAAATGGAATACTGCCGACGTTTCGGCAATCACCGTCTTGAGGCCACTATTAGCCCTGAAAACGATGGCCAAATCGATCAAGGAAACCTCGGCGGCATCCAGTTGATATGGTGGTAGCCCAGAGAGCTTCTTACGCCGTCTATTCGCTAGATAGTAACCTATCCTTTTCCAGATAGGGGATAAAAACAATAAGTTTGATCCATTCGATACAAAACTAGATTTCACTCTCAACACTACAGCTACCAAATATGAACCACCCTCACTAAAACCACTAGAGACAGTATTTAATTTCAGACAGATGCGAATTACAGTTTCACACCAAAAAGAAGTATTTAAAACTCATAGACTCGATATTAAAATGGAACCTCAACTTAGTATCATGCATGTACGAACGAGAAAAGAGACATATACGAGGATTCAAATATTAGTATTAAGATTTTTTACCCTTAAAAATATTACTTTTACCAAAAATATAGCCGCTGTTGATGGCATATGTGATATGGATGAATAGCAAAGGTTTTTCCGAAAATTACGTCGATAAATTTTACTTTCCACAAATTGACTCTTATGTAATCTAAAATATTGAACGATATTACAAACTCAATTACTTATATCAAGGGTCCTGGTCTTTCATATTCAGAATCATCACTAATGGAAGATTGAAATGGGCAAGTGTCAATGATTAAATCCCATTTGCTGCAATCGCAATGAATAACGCAGAGTAGAAAGGCCGAAGGTACACACACTTTGGAAATTGAAGCAGCGGATTACACTGTATGGACACAAATTGAATGAGCTGATCCTCAGAATAGTGAGGCAACATATCAAGAGAGTGATGCAACTCATGGTACTCCCCACAGAATTACCGCCGAATTATCCCTCGACCTAATCACCTATTCCACGAAATAAGAGCCCGTTAACTCCATGTCGGACAAGTATTATCCTACCCCGTGAAAACAGCTCACTCAAGGATAAAATCATGTTTCAATCTCAACCGACAACTGATCGATCGATCTCAAAAAGTAGATTCGATCACATTCGCCGGCCCGAAAATAAATTGAAAAGGAAAATAGACGACAACTCATTGGCCGATTTTCTATGTACTTACCCTGTGGTCTTGGATGGATGCTAAACACCATGGTTTGGTTTATGGACAGTGAAAGATATGACAAAAGGATGGGGTGAATACAAATTGGAGAGATAAGTGGGAGATTTCAAGTTTTCTATATCGAAAGAACTTTATAAGATTTCATCAAATCGGTAAAAAAAAACTGTGAGCACAATTTCATGCGCTATAATATCAAAATACTTGACGCAATGCATGACTTTAATTAGCTTACAAGTTTTCCGATATCATTTCCACGCAATTTACAGGCTGAATATATTTTAACTTTCCGTTGCTATTAAATTTTTTATCAACATACGTCATATCCGTCATATCCTCCACGGTCCAGCACGCAAAGTTCTTTCATTTACGACTATAAGGCACTATTTAAAGCCAACCATCCTCGCCAAATAGTGAATGATCTTACCTGATCATTCAGCCTTGATCTTCCCCGCCAGATTTTTAATATTTGCATGAACATTTCCCATCCAATTATGGCGGTCAAATTTCGAAAAAAGCTAATTGATTCATATTCATTACTGATTTATATCGTTATTCACCATGGCCGCAAAAATAAGTAACAAACAATTTTCTTGTTTTCACGGACGATTTTCCACAGTTTTAAAGCAACTTAATGCATTAATGGCACGTAATTACAAATCTGATTCATCTGAGCCCTCATGAACCCATGCTATTACTGCTTATTTTAACCCGCCTTAGCTTCTCCCCTCCACTGTTAAATGCGCCATGTTGGAAATGGAAATTAGGTATCTCTAGGGATACGGATCTAAAAGAGTAGGCAGACAGAGACTATGAGGAGGAGTATCCATTTATTGAACCCCATTTTCTCAATCACAGTTAATCACACTGAGCGGAAAGGTCGAAGGTACACCATATACCGCCCCATTATCCATTAGATGGAAGGGTCAATGGGAAAGTTAACGATTTATAAAAAAAGACATTCACTGTTTCTAGTCACGCATGCCACAAGTTGAAATGCAAGCAACGCTTTGGAATGATGACGATATAACTATAGTTTTTAAATTTCTGAGAGCAATACAGGATAGTGATTTAGAGCATGAATGGTAGGCTGCCGGTAGCATAAATCCTCAGAATCCAAACGGCAGATTTTACAACAGATATAATCATTCATTACAATTTAAAGGAAATTTTCTTAATTGTACCATTTTATTGAAATAAAAGAAGTACATACGCCGGCGTAAGGTAAACTTCGTCTCAGATCATATTATTTTGTCAACCAGTTTCCAAGGATCTACGCATTACTAGTGTCGACTCTGAACCAAAACTAACGCGGCATTACGGATTAGAATTAAATAATAATAAATTTATAATTATAACCAATAACTTTCAGATTTAAAACATTCCTCAGTTTGCAAAAGAATTACTCCTAATTCTAGAAGACGCATACAACTTGGAGTATCTTCAAGCAATTACCATTTATGATAAGATAATATTTATTAAATTTTTAAGTGCTTAAAATTATGTTATCATGATTTAACATTGGAGGTAGGAAACACTCCAGTCCTCTCAGAGTATTTTCCTCACAATGTCAATTTTTTTCTAGGTTTAACAACATAACAGGGACATCGCATACCGTGGAAAGAAAAACCAATACAGCCATCCTTATTCAGATAATATTTTCTACCATAACCTCATTTTTCCGCGAGTTTTAAATATATTCATGTGATAGTAATAATAAATATTTTTTTTTTTAGATCACGAGATGTGGGTCAATTGTAAATATTATTTATTTTTACCAAACTTTGCCAACGTTTCGGACATTATATTTGTCCATCCTCAGGGCTATAAAAATGATAATTTATGATACAAAATTAGTTAAATACAGGAAATTTATAGTTGTTATACATTAAAATACATGGAAATACATATTCAAAATTTACCTTTAAGTCTGATGTTGTTTTTATTTATTTATTTACAATTTGGTTGCTTGGATTTCTTTCTTTGTTGGTTATGTCATTTATTAAATTATGATAAATTTTGCTAAGGTAAGTAATGTCTGTTCTTTTATTGCAGCTTTTTTTATTTCTGGATATGTGGTACATTTCTTTGAATAATCTTTTTGATAAAACTGGTTCTGTATCTAAAATTTTGGCCTCTTCGAAACGAAATGAGTGACTGTTTGTAATTGCATGATCTGCTAATGCACAAATTTGAATTTTGGTCTTAATTGATGTTTTATGTTGTGAGATCCTATTTTTTAAATATTGACATGTTTGGCCAATACTGTATAACATACTGTATTCAAATAAAAAATCATCTTCACAGACTCACAATACAATAACTACAACAAATATATCAAACACAAATACAGACCAATATCGAGGAATGATTTATATAAATGGATTATCAGAACAAATTACCAAAGTATTCAAAAAAACAAATTTTAAAATAGCACATAAAAACTATAAAACCCAACATAAACTCATATATTCTAAACTTAAGTCAAATACCCCTATGCAGCTTAGAAGCAATATCATTTATTCAATTCCATGTAAAGACTGTGATAAAAATTATATAGGCCAAACATGTCAATATTTAAAAAATAGGATCTCACAACATAAAACATCAATTAAGACCAAAATTCAAATTTGTGCATTAGCAGATCATGCAATTACAAACAGTCACTCATTTCGTTTCGAAGAGGCCAAAATTTTAGATACAGAACCAGTTTTATCAAAAAGATTATTCAAAGAAATGTACCACATATCCAGAAATAAAAAAAGCTGCAATAAAAGAACAGACATTACTTACCTTAGCAAAATTTATCATAATTTAATAAATGACATAACCAACAAAGAAAGAAATCCAAGCAACTAAATTGTAAATAAATAAATAAAAACAACATCAGACTTAAAGGTAAATTTTGAATATGTATTTCCATGTATTTTAATGTATAACAACTGTAAAATTGCCTGTATTTAACTAATTTTGTATCATAAATTATCATTTTTATAGCCCTGAGGATGGACAAATATAATGTCCGAAACGTTGGCAAAGTTTGGTAAAAATAAATAATATTTACAATTGACCCACATCTCGTGATCTAAAAAATATATATATATATATTAAGGGGTCGTGAAGCATAAATTTTGAGTAATAATAAAGACAATAATAAATATAGCGAATATATTAATGAAATATTTTTAAGAAATTTATGTTTATACCTGATCATTTAAAAAATAAGAATTGTAACGTAAGTATCGCTGTATAATTCATACATTTCATGCTACAGCACTGAGGATGGCTAAAAAGTTAACCAAAACTTTGGCATAAGAAGAAAATTTTTTTATAATATGATATAAATAAGATCAAACAAAACTCTATGAAGTGATCAACGCTACATTTAAAATTCGTGAGCGCAAAAAGCAATTCTTTGTCATAAGCATCAGCATAATTGAATCCACGAAGTAAAAACGGCAACAGTCCACTCAGGAGGAACTAAGGAAGAACTGTTAGTATTAAATTTTTGGGGAAGCTATAGAGGCTTATTCTTTTTTTACATGAATGGATATTGCATGCAGTAGCACATATATTCATGGCAACGAGTCTAAATGAGGGTTTTGGTATCTACGAAAACGCACACAAAAAGAGTCCTGCCTGAAAACTTTTTTAAATGGACTAGCGCTGTTTTGAAATTCACGGCTTCAATTGCATCCCAAAACGCGTTGTGCAAGTTGGGGAAGATTCCTTCCCGCCTTAATTCGGACCAGATATCTCACACGGGTGGCGTCACGTGCACTGTGAAACGGAAGCATCTTCGAGGAGAAAAAAAAGGGGGGCAGACACGGCGAATGTCTGGACCCCTCTGAGCACGTTCCAAAGAGAGATAGAGCGAGAACTAGATTCACTGGCGCATTGTGCCCGGTGCGTGTGGCTCCTGCGCACGCCGCTGCCGCTGCGACGCCTGGCGCCGGCATGACCTCCGCAATGGCGCTGTGCAATTGCTATGCCCCCAAAAGTCGCTCTCCTTCTATCCCTCACCCCCTCCACTTCCCCACCATCTCCCAACGCTCCCTCCCTCTCCCCCATACCTCAATTCCCATTAAGATGACACGAAGGTCGAAAAAAGAGTAACACATACCAGAGGAGATTTTTTCGACATAAATTATACATAATAATTACGAAAATATTATACAAAATGATATAAAATTTATATCATAATTAAATAAAATTTTATGCATGACATGTTAAAAATTATCATTTCGTAATTGACTTGTAATGCAATCATCAAAACCCTAACACGGCATTAAAACCTAGGAGGGTAGGAATACAAATTGAAATATTTTAAATAAATCTGCAATTAAAAAAATTCAAAGAAAAAATAACAAATTACCCTCTCACATATAATTCAAATTTGCTGACCGAAACTGTAACTAATGAAAAATAAATGAATAGTTTACGAGATGAAATTTGAGGTAACTGAAATTTTCTCTTCTCAGTTATTTTCCCAAAATATACTCATTGCGAGAATAAAGTGGCATACATAAAAAGTATGCGATCCTTTGTAACAATCGGAAAACATATTTCGTTGCCGGTGGCACAGAGTTTTTCCTCAAGCATTTTCTAAAATACATCATGCAAACGAAAATATGGTTCCTAGATTACCCTCATTCCAAATTTTAACTGTAGCTTCTTTCTGTACGTTAAAAGCACACAGATTAAAAAATAAAATCATTTACATGGATAGTAGTTAACCAAGTATAAATCATGATATAGTTAGATATGCGATGGTATGTATAACAATTACCATAAACCACTACATTACAATTTCCAATTTTTCATAAAAATACGAGCAGCGGTATTTCAAAGAGAATTTCACACTTTAGTAGAAGAATGATTTTGATCAATGTTCATTGGAACAGAAAGAAATAGCAAAAAACACCCAAACGGCGAGTCTAGGATTCGATATTAACCCGGACAGACTTCGATTACGAGCCACAGGCCGGCCAAGAGTGAGGAACTGCTGATAAGGCAAGGGTGTCAACATCGACAGCCGATAACAGAATCGTTCCAGCGCATCCAAGGCGAAATGTAGGCAGTTCCAAACCCACTCACATACACTGCTAATGGAATGGCAAATCAGCGGCGGTTTCCACGACTACAAAACGACGTTATTCTGGTCATTACCATAAATGCGAACAGTTGTGCGATTTTCGAGAGGCCTGGAAGCAATTTCAGTGACATACATCAATATGAGAATAAAATGGCGATACATATAAGGAAAATATTAACCAAGAATCAACAACACGAGAAAATGAAAATTCTATTCGTATAATATGGGTTCACACACTTTCGTGAGTTAATTTAATTAACAGTACAAATATTACCATGGTGCTTACAATATACAGTAGTGAATGTGAAACGAACACGCTCCTACAATGTACTATCTCACTCTGTAATCATTGTCATTCATACTCCGCAAAGTAATTTGATAAAAGTATTGTTGCCTTTGATTGTTTGACATGGGCAATTAACAAGCGAATTTGCTTAGAGTTATCAAGAATGGAGGGAGAATAATTAGTCGAAGATTTTAAAATTCTGCTTTTCCCATTTCTAGCCTTCATTATGTAATTCCTATTTTTTAGAATGACAAAACGATCATAACCAGAATTATCAAAAACAGAATGGGTAACACGGTTAATTTATTAAAATTAATAATTTTAAATAATCACGACAAATTATACTCCTTTACGAAACCATAAATTAATTTATGAAACTTCTTTTCAAATGACAAAATATTTCTGATATCAACGACAAACTATACATTTTCCTTATGACGTATCAGCTTATCAGCTCAAATTAATAAAGTGCACAGATTCTAATAATCACCCAAAGTTAGATTACAAAAACCAATCACATATATTTAGCAAAGAAACGTAAAGAGTACAAGTTTTTATCAAGAAGTCGGTAAAACATACCATCAAAGAAAATTATTGAGAAACCATTTGTCGTGAGTAAAATGGCGTCATTAAATACATTTATAAAGCACACGAGTCTGATTAATTCACCCCAAGCTATTTCATAAAAAAATCAAAAACGCTTAGCAAAGAAACGTAAATAGTACAAGTTTTTACCAAGAAGTCCGTAAACCATACGATCAAAGGTAATGATTGAAAAGCCCTCATGAACTAGCAAGGGCCTAGTGAGTATATTGGCGTCAATATTCTCCTTTTTCCTTTTTCTATCGAACATAAATACTCCAATACCCTCTTAGTACTTCAAATCCTCCATTTTCATATCACAGCCATTCCCCAAAATCTCGGAGCCTTTGATTAAGGCACTTCAGCCGTCCGACTTTTCTCCGAAAGCCCACTTTTCCCTTCCACTCTCAAGCATTCCAGGGAACCTTAATCTCTTTCCAAACCCTGCCCTACCTCTCTCGTCTCATTGCGGATCCCTTCCCTGGATTCCTGTGAAGCACTTCGGAACCACAATTTATCCTCCGATACGAAGACGGGAAAGGAAAGGTTATCTACACAGGAATGAAATCAAAAATTCGGTCACGGATGCTTAAGCAACGCTTATATTATAGGATGGGGGAACAAATTAAAGTTCTCGACGCTTCTCAGAATTTCCCAATAAACCATGATACTCTCCCTCAATAAACACTTGCCTTTCAAATAGCTTATCTATTTATCCAAATAATATAATCTACATATGTTGGCAGAGCTTAAGAATAATGTCCAACATATATCAAGTGTTATTAATAATTCTAAATAATTTATATAACACCAGTCATGGGCATAACAAGGGCCAAAGACAAGATAGTAATAAAAATAATAATGGAGTAGTAGCAAGTAAATTGGATCATAGGAACGGAATCATTTAAGTGTGTATTAATTTCAGCTAATTTGAAAATCCAGAGAAGTAAAATTACACGAACACGAAGTGTAGATACGTAAGTTTTTTTGACATTTTAATAATACAAGAAAAACACTTCCAAAAACAAGAATGGTAAGGTAAGTAATAATATTGCATTGAATCAAAGAATCAGCCATAATGTAAAACACATCAGAATTAATCGTAAAAAAAATGTAACGTAAAAGTAAAAAAATATAAATGTCATTTTAGCCATGGTGCTATATCCAGTAAAGTCCACATAAAAATTCCGAGGATTTAATTAAAACTAAAATAATTAATATAAAGATATAAAAATACCCTAAAATTGTCCATAAAATTGAGACGAGATGACATCTGATCACTTGGAAATACTGAATCTAAAAAAAAATCCATAACATAAGTACTTTCTGCGTTATAAAAAACTTTTAGCATATATTGAAGTAACCATACGAATTTTTACCCTTTTCACATTATTGAAACCAGCGTTACGTGATAACAATGAGCACGGCAACCAATATGACTTCAACATCGACATTTTGACCCGAAGTCTTCCATCTACCACAAAAAGGATGAATAAAAAAAAAGAGAATGAAATGCATTCTACAAGAGTAGAGGTAAAATGAGCAGAGGTAAAATGAAAGGTTTTAAGAGCTGAAAAACCAGGGATTGGAAATATGAGGGTAGGCGAGAGAGAGAGGAATGCCCACGAGTTTGCAACGGAGTACTGGGAGTTAAATTCATCCTCCGCTATATGCGAGTGATATTATACCGAAATAAAGGAATGCGAGCAATGCCATATTGAATGAGAGAGATGAATTCACCGAGAAAATCGCTAAAGAGATGAAAATCCGATGAGTACTTAGGGTGAGCTGAGGTCACGCTTCACCTTATACGGCGGCCCGCAATTCTTCCAAAGCAGAAGAGAGTCCACGGGAATGCGACACAACGGAGAGTGAAGACCAAAATTATTTCAATAGACGAATATCAAGTTGACCACTCAATGCATTGTCACCCACCCAATGTTTTGACGCTTTTAAACGGATCTAATTAAGTTGCCACTATCGTCGCTGAAAGGTGCAGCAATCTTACTATCACGGAGAAAGAAGCTATATCTAGGGCTGTTCACCAACATTAATTCACGCGATGAACTTTTCAATGCTATTTCTCACGATTTCATTTGTTGCATTGAAAATACCATATGAAATATACTTATTGCTATCACTTCACCGTTATTCAGCAAAATCTCAGTTACCTCACCTAAGAGGACCAATGATTCTTTAAAGACTTCTAAAAATCACACCTTCATCAAAACTGAGATAACATAGCAATACAAATAAAATGTCATGGGCCAAGAATGGAAATTTACGTAATGAAGGATGTGCGATGCATATTTTGTCGGCCTCAGGGGCGGCGAAAGTAAGTCTTCGCCTACCATATCGCGGTCGCGGTCCGAGGTACCGAGGTCGCGGGTTCGAGTCCCACCTGGATAGGTTTCCCCTTCCAGGACATGGATGTATGTGACCGTGTGCTGTTGATTGTTAATAAACTGCCGATGTAAAGGCCTCGCTATGCTGTTTTAGGGGGCAAATCAAATAAATAATTAAAAATTGTAATATAGCTAGAAAAAGTTCAATGGTGGACGAGTTGGAGTTAAGAAAATTCATACATTAAAAAAATTGTGAATAAAATTTAAAAGAGCAAAAAACGGAATTTATTACCATACATGAGTTACTTCAAATAGTGGAATATAAGCAGAGAATAATTTGTATCAATATGCTTAAGTGATTCGGCGTTTCACGCAATCACTGAATGGATTACAAATGGAGTTTATACTTTCGAAATCATTTTCTCCATTTACGAGGCATTACTCCTCGCCAAATTTCCACACTGTTGGAGGAGGGGGCACAAATAAGAGAAGTGCCTATTAAACTCATCAAAGGGAAGTATTGCGAGCAAGCGAAAGGTGAGATAACATCTGAATTCACCAAATGGCAAAAGTTTTAAGACTCGCCGGATCTTGCTCTCAGATATTATTATCAAGAAACTTGTGGAACTTCTAGCCTAACTCTTCACAACGTTCCCTAAATTACTCCAACAATTAATGGTTATTAAATTTTCTCGTTGAACAAAGGCAAGACCTAAAATTTACATTTCACACCACTCATGAATCCCTGCACAATAGCGACAAGATAAATTCCAACATTCACAAAATATCCATTCAAAACTTTTAAAAAATACCTCACTCAATCATCGGAGTCACGGAGATATACGGGCAAAATAGAGGAGCAACCAGGCATGGGTATCTCAGTACAAGATACGGTAGGGAGGAAAAAGATTCTCGAGGGTAGATACTCGATCGATGGTCGAGGAGCGGAGAGTAATAATAAAAGGATATGACGACGACAAAAAACCCTCGCCACCCCGGAATGGAAAATTTAATTAAAAACTGAGCCGGGATAAAGTTCGAAGGGTATAGGCGGCCGGCGTAAAAGGACATCGTGGCCAGCTTTGTAAGCAGAGGGCTGATTGTTGCCGGAGCGCAAGGCTATGTCCAGACCAAGAATTGGGGAAGAAATGAGTAAAAAGAAGATAGACCCGTGACGTGACTCGTGAACTGAGTATTAGATAATATTTTTTAATATTGAATCATCACCGAAAAATGGAAAAATCGTACGTATTTGGCGTTCCCATTCACATCTGAACATCTGCGTGATATACAATAGGGTGAGGTCAATTTATGGAGCTGCTTTTATAAGTTAAATACGCATTGTAAAAATACATAAAAACAGGTATAACTCTATTAGTCATACATTAATATTATCGAGGTTGGTAGAGATCGGGAGTCGTCCATTAAATGTTATAATTTATCCTGGATTCTTTCACGACGTAAGATTCTCCACAAACAGCTAGTAGTTGATTGTTTAATAATTGTAATGATGATACTCTTGGAAAAAGTCCTACGAGCCTAAAAATGGATATTATACGGTTGAATGTTTACAAAACGGGTTATAAAATAATGCATGTAGTGCTAAAAAAAAACATTAAGTCGCTGCCGATACATTTTATTTTAAATTGATATTCATGCACAAAACACCGCCAAAGATAATTCAATTGCAGCTCAAAAGGATTTCAAAAGACTGAAAATTATACGGTTTATCGTAATTACAAAGGCAGAAGCTTCATTAGACTAGTTTTTCACGAAAATCGTGATTAGGCTGCTTTCTAGAGAAACAATTTCTGGAATTACCAATTATAAGTTGCGAAGGCATTTATAAAACTACATTTCACAAAACTGAACCCAATACCACACTAAGTATTCCATGAGAAGCATTTTCCATGAAGTACCTACAGCTTTTAACAACAATGCTCCGAAATTACTAGGAGCATAAGGAATGCAGACGCTAAAATACCAATTGGGTATGAGCTCCATAAGGACATTTAGGACAATACGGAAATAAGTTATGCATCGCAAACAGCTTTTGATGCCATATCAACGTTTAGAAATAAAAGAGCAAAGATACGAAGTTAGAAATCTCTGAAGCTGAAAAGAGAAAAATGAAAGCGGGAATTTTGAATTCAGTACCAGTTATTTCATAAGCATGATAGAGAACATAGCATATGGTGAATATTGAGATATTCCTGGATTGCGTAGCGATTTCGGAAAAAAATTTAGTTACTAACTACAGTCTTCAAATGGCATTAGGACCTTTTCAAAATTTCGGGAGAGACAATTACTTTGAAGGACTACGTAGTGGTTTATACATCAGAGAAATCATCTACGGTAAAGAAAAAAAATACCAAAATTGATAAAGCTGTGAGTGAAATGGCTTTAATAAATATGCGCCGCCAGCACCACCGAGTCTGCTTGAAGTGGCGAGATCCAGAGACCCGACACCATGCGTTGAAGGGAATCGAATTTTTAAAAAATATCGTGAAAATTGGATCGAAGCATAATTTTTGCGGAGTATACGGGTGTCAAAGGCATGAGCAAAAGTAATACAATCACAAGGAGCTGAAAAAGAATCTATATAAAAGTTAGAGCACGGTCATGTGTGCAGCATTTTCAGCATCGGCTGCTATAGGCAGAACGTTTATCCTGAGATGGAGCAATCCGCGTTACCATTCAGTTCTGCCGGTAGCATACTTTAAAGGGGCTTCCAACCCATCTCAAACCTACGCATTCTTTGAATACGGGAGACACAGAAGACGTTCACATTAAGGGCGAACGACTACGGAATAGATTATGTAGTTTCCAAAATGAGAATAAATGATACACGTTAATACAATTAGACCACGGTTAACATGCATAATATAGTGCGAAATGAAGAAACACCTTTCACATCATAACACTCGGGGCACAAGAACGGTTCGTTTTTACCTAAAAATAACACTTAGTTAAACTTTCTTGCTTAAATCGCAACTTATTCTTCATAAGATTAAAGTTTCTAAAAAAATTAAGATTAAAGTTTCTTCGACTACAAACATTATCAGTAAGAAATGTGGATGAAATATATTTCAAACACTGGAAAGGTCTATCACAACCATGAATTTTGTTTATAAAAACCAATATGGCCGAGAGTACAAAAGAAATATGCAACCAAGAAGCGAATTAGATTTATGTTTAAAGGTAGTCCTTGCAAATCAATTAAATTTATATTAGTAAAAATACATGAACACCCATTACTACCTATTGTTATCACCACGTCCGTCAGGTTTTCTTATGAAAATTTTCAAAAATGTTCAAAAAATTGTAATTTCCATTTGAAAAAAAATGGAGGCAAAGTCTTTTACAGGAAGATCTGTAACATATTAAATGAATCTAATTCCTCACAAATAGACTCTGGCGGGTGGCACAGGCTATGTTATGAAGATGATTCATGGAGGGATGCAGAAGTAAAACTATACGCAAATGGAAAATAATTATTTTGAAAGAAATTTACTACGCTGAAACCTGATGAAACCTGGAATAATATGCAGACTGATAGCATAAATTACTCCACAAAAATTAGGAATATTGATAGAAAAGAAATAATATAATAAGGACAAGCATGACTTTTTTGATAGTCATGAATTTTACACCTTGGGAATGGATAAAATAACAAATAGCAAGAAGAAAGAAAATGTGGATGATAGAATGGAAGTAACATGCGGGGGTTCACGAACCAGGAACTGTTAATATGAGTTCTCTAACTATTAGTGCTATTATTATTCGAGTAATGAAGGTGATCCTCATGCATAAGACTGTGAGATTCAAAACTCGGAGGTAAAGATTGGAGAAACTAGGTCGCTGCGGAGGAGAGAATCCGGAATAATACACAGGCCGTAAGGTGGATATCCAGCAAAACGCCTAGGGACAGGTTCAAGTATCCAATGAGAAGTAAGAGTAGTATTTATGCCGAAAAATCTATTTTTATCATATTTATTTGAGGTAGTATAAAGTTACGTAAAAGAATAAAGGTAATTTAGCAGGTAAAACTTAATTAAAACCTTATTAAGCTACCAGGGAAGTATGTTTCTATTATTATGATAGACGATATGAGATATTTTACAAATTTTTAATTCATAATTTTAAACGAGCACGGGTATTTTACAGTGATCTTAAATAAAAGGAATTACGCAACGGAAAACAAAATTCATTGAAGGCTAGGATTAAATTTGTACTAAGATTTGATGGAGCATAATATTGAACAGACTAAGATGTAAGGGGATACTTCTGAATATCACAGGAACGTTAAATACAAGACTACACGATATGCTTAAGAACATCAGGTTTTCTCTTCGCACAAATTTAATTTACTCATCATTATATATTCATAATATTCCACTAAATTTAGCGGAAAAGCAGAAATATTTAAAGTATAAACAAAGAAGAATGATGCATACTCCACTCTGTAAAACTCTATCACACGAGGTTTTCAAAGAAGGCTCAGGGCGCCACAGAGCAACATAAATAATCGAGAAAACACATTTCGGCCCTGAGATTAAATACGCAAGTAGTTTCATTATTTATAACTAATATTTTATGTAAAAACATAAAATGTTTAAAATAAGAATAACAGCACATAATATTTTAATAGCACTGATGACGTATTTTCCCGGGTTGTTCCTTTACATGAACCACATTCACGCAAAATTTAGTTCGGACCAATTAATGACAGCATATTGGGAAGCAATCGGGAAGCTTCAAGCGCGTAAAAAAACACAAAATATGGTGTAAATGAAAAAGTATACTCTCTTTATGGGTACGTGGTAGTCTTTCCAAATCTAGAAGGTTTCCAGATTAACACTAAAAAATGAAACATGTTATTAGCAAAACCTTCCACAAAAATATTTTCATTTGTTTAAGTCGAATATGACATGAATGTCGAGAGATAACCCTAAGGAACATCGGCAGTTATTCACTCACTCAATACGATAATCACTCAGTGGAGCAACAGACAAGGCCAAACCGCTATTTCTTTAACTTCGCTCATCCCTTTTAAGTTCGCTGCCTGAATGGAAGCAGGCATATATATTTTTTTAAATGAGTCGAAAAGCAAGCGTTGGGTAAAATAAAAATACGAGACGGGAGTTTTGAGGGCACAGACGCCATCAACGCCATTGAAATTCATTATTGCGTGGGATGGGAAGCGAGGTACGAGTTCGCGACTTCGAAGGCGCGGAACCAGGAGAGGGCGCTCCGGAGAAGCGTCTCCAAGTAGAGGCAGACTGCGGATGTATGCTTGTTCTATTAGCGAAAGCACGGAGATGAGGAGACGGTTTGCATAACTTTTTATTCAAATGTTGACGCTTTGATTCGTCTCATAGAGAACTAGGATAGACTACTTTAACTGTTTGAAGGGGAGAAATATGCGGGAACCATGAATAATACCACGAGTTTGAAATGAGAGAAAATGGTTTTTAATATAAAATATGTGCAAAATCACCCATTAGTTCATAATTTAGTGGCACTGCAAAAGAATGTCATCAAGGAAATATAACTCACCTTGACCTGGTTCCGAATGAGGAATACCAGAATCCGGAAAATTAAAACGTTTTATTCTTCGACAAACGAAAATTTTAAGGCATGTTTCTCCTTTGCCTATCTATTGCAGTTCAATGAGACAATGCTTTATTACGCTTCAAGTTTCAAGTATTGAGTTAGTAAGTTTCCGAAAACCTGATTTGTATAAATTTAAGCACCAGATTAACGATTCTTTGGAAACCTTTTTTTCCGGGTAACGTATCCAATAAGGAAAAGGTAACAATTGGTTTGAAAATCTACCAAATTGCTTTAAAGTAAAAATTTAAAAAAAGGCTAGAAGGCCACTTAGCTTATGAAAATAAATATGATAGCCTGACTAGAGGATATTTCATCGGTTGAGTACCAATAAATAAGTCGACCCTATCAGGATTAGAATCTGGAACGTTCTGGTCCGCGGTCGGAGGCATTAACCAAATGCTAAACCTCCGCAACACGTTTCTCCTCCGTGGACTCATTCGACCCTTCATAGGTCAATACTTGAATACGGTTTAGGACACACGATGCCAAAGGAAAATATATTCGTGCCTTCACCTCATACTTCCCAAGACACTCAACAGTGCGAAAATAGCAAAAATCACGGTACCACTACACATAAAATATAGTATAAAACGCGCAGATAAGAGGAATCCAACTGAAAGTTCAAGTCAAAACACATTATTTTTCCTTCGAGAAACCTTCGGAGTAGAAATAATTCAGAATATCGCGTCATTATTCGCCCCATTCCTGAACAGAAGAGGCGGAAGATTGGATTCCACGTTTCAAGAAAAAATACAAATACGGGAGGCAGGTTAACATTGTAGGCTTTTTTTAATCGGATATAAATGAATAAAATTTGAAGAACGAACTTAATTCAGTATAGAGTGTAATCGCCAGAGCAGATACAATCGAAGGCAATACATTAAACTTTAACGGCTTAGAAAACTAGAAATGTTACATAAGACTTTTTTACTCGAAATTATCGCGTATGAAATAGACTTAAAGTTGCTTCTTCCGTAAAACTCACGAAGCAGATTTTTGGGAGTTCATAACGACTCATTTATAGTGACCATAGTTATCTGAAAAAGCATTTAAAGTTCCATCAAACTTTTCCATAACATTAAACAGTGAAAACAGTCAGGTTTAAAATTTTAATTAAAAAACGATTAGTAAACCACAATCTGAATAATCTCCATAATATTCACTGGCAATCAAACAACCACATAAATTAGCACTTAATCATAAATCAAACTGCATCCTTTTCATATATTTCATTTTGTGCGACACAATAGACACAAAATACAATGAATTAACTAAATAAAAAAAATCATTTTCCTCTCACATTTTAAGAAATAAATTGCTTCTGAACAACCTACAACATATTTCAATGACGAAAATTTAGTCGTTTGCATTATCGAACAATTTTCTGAGTAAAATCACAATACAAGGGGCAGCGAATTATTAGAAGTATTGCAAGCAATGCTATTAATGCAGATGGATTTACATAATTACGGACCGCTAACGAAACCAGAAAAGTTTTTCTTTATGAGGCTAATTGAATGGTTAAAGTTAAAGCCTTTAAAAAAATGAGGACGTTTAAAATTAGTATTTATTTTTCCACACAAACTTTTAAAACGCGCTGTGACACAAAATCTAACGCAACTACATCATTTATCGTAGCCTTGATAGGGAACTTAATGGCTTTAGGCTTGAGAGTAGCCCCCAAAAGACAGCCTTTTGATCAACAGAATGAAGTGTAGCGGCATTCAGGAAGTTAAGTCGAAGCCCTTTGAAAGTCCGCGAAGGGAAAACGCGCCTACTCCAGGGAATGCCAAAATTCAGCCACGTCCTGAGAAGCGAGAAACGTGGCGTGGAAATCTGTACTATCGGGGGAGAAAACTCACAGAAGGAAAGGGATGGTAAACATGGAGACGGAAAAGCTGGGGACCGAGAATTGGCACTGGGCAGCGGTAGGCACAGAAGGGAATCCTACGTTGGTCGCGTTAGAAAGTGTAGGGAGCTGTTTTGAATTATAATAATGACTTAGCTAGGGCAGACTTTAAGGCGAAGGATTCACCAAATGACCAGTGAAGCTAGCTCATAATGAAAATATTTCGGCAATGGTGTTTTATTTCTCACATCATTTTTCGACCTGAAATTCACTAACCTCTCATCTTCCACGGCTGGTTTCCTCATCCCCAAATCTCAATGTAAAACTTCAAGTAGTTTATTTCAGGTTTGTATTTTTTTCAAATCTAATGTATAACTGAGCATTTTAATGCATGATCCGGCATTGTATTTATATAATACTTATCAACGCTCCAACAAAACAAGTTGATATCCACTTAAATGGATTCAAAAATATCACCTCTTTTATTAGTATTTGGAGTGTTTTGGTGCTGGAACCCGAAATACCTTATATACTTTCCTCAATTTCCTATACTTATAATAATAAATCTAATACACTTTCCTCAAGTAGGTACTTTTCTTTGATGCTAAGACTTAAGTCGGTAAAATTATCAGACCATTGGTGCTACATTTTACACAATCAAGTGGTACCTAAAATGTATACGATTCGATTTAGTTTAACAAATACAACTATGAGAAAATACAATTAGGAGATCATATTTACGATTTGAAACAAAAATTACATTCATTTCGTCTCTCGGGCGAACCTTAAACGCGACACGAAGCGTAGGAAACTGTGAAGTCGCAGAAGGAAAGCCACTGAATGGAAGGGATGAATAGGTGAAGGCAATGAAGAGACGGAATATAGGAAGGTTGAATGTAGACACAGGAGACCCGGGAAAGCCGTGGCAGGAGAAGTCTGGGTTGGGAGGCCCTGAGGTTCCCTGAAAGGGACAGACAAAAGTTGCTCCAAGTTGCCCTTTCAGTGTCTACCTTCCCGCATTCCTCCTCGCCCATCTCCTGAAGATCCACATTCCTCCAAAGGCACAAACGCAGCCGAGCACATCAAACGAGACCGCGGCACACAATTTCGACCATTGCCTGCCCCAAACACAAAACATCTTGCTCTAAAGGTGCCTCATCTCCAAATGCCGGCGTGGCGTACTCCTAACTAGGCCAAAGCTGGTCATTATAAATCATTATCCTCTCATTCACTTTTGAAAATTCATCGTAACATTTGAATCAGAAAGGGTTGTCTCTTGTAACGCTAAAAATGTAAAAACTGTTTTTACTGTTGTCAGACAGTTTTTTTTATGAAGAATGGATAGGGGATTTCTGGGAAGAGAGGCAAAGGAGACAGTTGCTTGAAGGATTGAAACGATAAAAAAAGAGATTTGAAGTAAATAAAGAGGTTTTTTTTTTAATAAAACATCGTCTGACGTTATACTCTCCTACTCCTATACTAGCATACGTAATACAAATGAGAAGGTTTGTTTTAATCTCGCTAAAATACTTTGACAGAATACTTCATGCCATTTCTTTTCCAGGAAAATATATAATTTGCCCGGAAAAGTTTTAGGTTTTTGTAAAAGTATAATGTTTGCCGAGAGAAATTGGTTTCGTCCACTATAAGTCATCGTAAAAAAAGATATATGCGCACTGAAAATTCACACATATTCTGGTGCATGCTTGATGAAATTATATAATTATAGTGATTACTATATTAACCTACTTTTTCTATTTCCCATTATAACACTGAATTTGGGATCTAAATGACGACCTTACATTTTGTTAGTGCACAGCCACCTTCTTGCATAAAAACTCGCTCTCGATAGAGAACCCTCCAAGGCCTGCGGCCCTTTTTCGTCACTCTGCCAGTTCTTACATTTTTTGTTGAAACTCAAGACGTATATCCCTCCATTGTTGAGATAATAATCCACGAAAAAGTGAAATTGCACGATTTGGGAAAAGTTAATAATGCTCCAATACATACATGAAAATTGATTTGTGAACGTAATACGTAGTCTGCATTCGAAAAATGACATTTTTGAAAAATCGGAAAAAAAATTTGAGGATTTAAAAAAAATCTTTTTGGCCTCCACATTCCTCAACAAAGTAGAGGCATAGAAGCAGATGGCAACATCGTAATAAAGACAAGTTTTAGCGTTTCGATAATCAATCCTATGGTTTTGGACGATTTTAGAGGTGGTCGATTCTATGACTTTTTCTCTATATCTCGACTCGTTCACTCCAAACATTTATATGAATCAGTCCGTCAGCGGTCGGAAGCGGTTTAAATGGCATATAGATTAGTCTGAGGATCACCGCAGCTGAAGGAAAAAAGAGCAGCGAGGAGGAAAGGAAAGATTGGCGGCGAGCAATTACCGGCCTCTCGCCTCTTTTCGCGAATCAGATCGTGCACCCGAAACGGAAAGGGAAATAAAAGCGGAAATCGTTAGCTCCCATCGCCTGCGGCACTTGGGACGGCCGAACAGAGGAACCGCCGCTCGCAGCCGCCACCGCTGCAACTGAAGAGAGGCGAGGGAGGAAGGGAGGCATTAGGGGGAGGTTGATAGAGGACGCGGCAGGAAGGGGCAGACGCGCCATTGACCATAAACCCTAGAGGGCCGGGATTTATTCCGAACGTACAGCGCCGATCTGACAGACAACGACCGCGAGAGGACGGGAGGACAAGGTGTGCCACAGCTTGCTATCCAGCAAAACGTCTCCTCCAATCGAGAACCCTCGAGTAGTCGTTTCTTTTAAATTATCACACTTTTTATTTGAAATTTTTTATTTTGAACCATTATAATCAGTAAAGTAGTAAAATTAATTAGAAGTACTACTTATCTTAATTGAATAATAAATCCAAATACCGATTAAATATATCTCCAAAACATATTTTTCGACTGTCGCAGGTAACCGTCAATCGGAAAGTGAGCAAGTGAAAACCTATGGCTAAAACTCGGAGATATTTTTCCTTCTAATGGTCTCCTCCAATCGACAAAACCCTAGTTGTTTTTTTACAATCTTACACCTTTTTATTTGAGATTTTTCATTTAGAACCATGATAATCAGAAGAGTAGTATAATTAAATAGGTGCACTGTTTTACTTTAATTGAATAATAAATCAAAATGCCAATTAAATAAAGAAGGGAAAAGATCCCCGAAACCGGTTTTTCGATTATCACAGGAAATCGTCAAAGGGGAGGGGAACAAGTGTTAACCCGTCGAGGGTTAGACTATGCATTTGTGATTTTTTCCTTCCAACTTAAATTGGCACTTAAGATTTCCTGTCTTCCGACAATTGCATTACAGCAGCAATCACGATCTTAAAATTTAATTCCATTAGCGCGGTTACCATCATAAGGGTTACCATCATTTCTTAAAGCAGTGGCTGGAGTTGATTTATATTCATTAAAAAAAACATAATAGGACAAAAACATTTTTGATAATCAAATACATGTGTGCTGTACAAGATCGGACTACGGATAAGAAAATTCAAAAATAATAAAAATAACAATGCAGATACAAAAAAATCATGAATTTAAAGAAGTAAAGAGAGTAATATATTTTTAGTACTTAAAACTTGTAGGAATGATAAATTTTAACAATGAAACAATCAAACGGAAATTAATGGCTTTATAAAAAATACCGCATATAGCGAGCAATATTTTTTTATAAAAATGATTTGGAAGACAACGGAGACTTGAAAATAACAGAGCCATAAGTCTTACCTCTAATACTTACTAATTTTCGCAAAACATAATAACCTCCCGAGAAGAAATTCTCCCGCCAACACTTACAAGTGATAGATTGTGTTAGTATCCTAATTTTTAAGTCACCTTTGTCTCGTATGAAGGTCTCATTCGGCGCCAAATGGTTCGGCATCGTCGGGTGTCTACCTCGCTTTATGTGACTCCCGCCGTGATCTGCATTGCTAATCACGACAAAAGCCGTGATCACAGCCATAAACGTCAACCGCAATCCTTGACACTCACTTTACGAGCGAGATGGCATATCCATCGTTCATTCAGTGAATTTGAGAGTGGGAAACGGAGGTTGTAGAGAAATTTATTGGCTACCACTGAGACAGAAGAAAGAGCGACGACAAAAAAGTATTAGATTGACGAGATGCGTGACTGGGTCATCACCCGCTGCGGAAACAAATGCGATTACGTTGCGGTTACCATGGTGGACATGTTACGCGAGCATATAAAACAAGTCAAAAATGGATGATGGGAATGTCTCTTACTTAGAAAATCACTGCGGACAGGTTGAATTCGATTTATTGCCCCATTATACTTTCCTCATGGAAATGTTTTCAAATGTTTAGACTTAAATTGATCGAAACATGATACCACTGGCGCACAATTTTATACAACCAGGGCTGTCTAAAATTTATAAGACAAAAATAAGTGCAACAAAAACAGAAAAAATCGATAATAAAACACATCTCTGTGAGCCTTGCCAATGTATAAAATGCAATGTGCTAATATGAAGTTGAAACACTTAGAAGATGACTTCTCACAGTAATGGAAGAAGCACATAAAGATGATTGTGCACAGGAGATAAAAAATATTTACACACCATGAAATGAGTACACCCAAGGGGTCTTTCTTTCATTCGAAGATGTTTTGTCAACAGATGAAACCTATTACTTTCGCGATTCCGGCCATTTTTCCCATTCACTAGCATCACTACCTTTGTTAAAACACAGGTGCAAACCGGTCTTAAAATAATGTTCACTTAAAATTTCTATTTTCTTTTATCCTAGATTCCAAAAATGTAATTAATTTAACAGCGCACATTTATAATAATTATTGAGAAAATATTTAAGAGTGGGCACATAATGGTAACTAGAATAGTTTGTCTTCAAAACAATCACAATTAGACACGTTATGCTTCCTCAACCTTAGTTAATTAAATTTATTACATCTTAATTGATTATTTTCATTACAATTTAAATTTTTGAGGACTCGAAGGGTATTGCTGTAAAATTTTTCCCGTCAAATATTACCTACTAGAGTAGAAGTACTTTTTTTTTAATTTAGACCGGCACTTTATCTAGAACTGGTCTTCATTTTTTCAACAGAGTTTGGTCTTACCCTTTCCGAGTTCTACTCTTACACTTTCCCCGCTGTCTAGCTCACACATCCCACATAGTCCGCTCTTTTTCCTCCAAGCCATTTTCCCTTGCACTCTTTCTATGCTTTTAATATGCCCTTCCTTGTCTGAGCTCCATGAAAATGCAATACACTCGAGGATTGCCAACCAGGATTTTATAGGCCATCTATTTTGTGGTCTTGCCGTCTCCATTGATATTCCTCACAATGTAAGTAAGTGCTTTGCATGACTTTTTAGTAATACTCTCAACCCCCAGTCTAAGTTTTTAGTAAAATAGATCCCTATTTATTTGCAGATGACTATGAACAACCTTGACAAGATAGATTTTAAGAAGAAGAATTTACCAGTGGATTAGAGGAATAGATTGAAGGTGTATATATTAAAGAAGTGATAAGAATAGGGGTAAAATAAAATAAAACTCACATTACTATTCGTCCTTTAATTACCAATTTTATCATCCTTACCCCCTTTCATGGTTATATTTAAATAAGACCCAACTTTGTGGTCTACATGGTGCCGAATTTCCTTTTTAATTGTCAAATTAAATATAGTACGTACGTATTTTTTATAGGCCGAATACGGCAAAGCTAATTATGCTACACTTAAAAACATCCATGCTATCACTCCATGTGACTCGTTTCTCATTGTTCAGACTGGATGAACCAGTTTAAGGCACTTGCAGTATTTAAATGCAAGTTCCAAAGCTGCCCTCCTCAGTCGTAATAAGGAGTGATTATCGCCCACAAAGTCCATCTCGCTGGCTGCTATCAATGTCCGCTCCACTTACGCTCCACTGAACTCGAGTTGAGCGCTTGACAGAGAGGGGGCGAGAGCCGTGGGAGTCAACCACGCCAGAGGAAAGCACCAATTGAGGCTAGGGCTGTCCGCCAGAAGAGGGACTCGCATCAAGACACCAAGCCCATGAATTTCCGTCGAGGAGTCGCGAGCAGTAGCATGCGCTGTCATACCGGTTACAAAAAATGCGGAGTAATGCCCCGATACATCAGTAGGTATGGGTAAATTTTTGTAAGTCGATAAACAACGTTTTCATATTTTTAAAGTGCAGTTTAAACAATTTTTAACAATGGTACCCGACGCCAATCTCTTATAAAAATGTTATAGATACCTATATCAAATTTAATAAATTAAAGAAGCTGGGGTAATCATTTAACAGAGAAGAATTATTCAAAATTCCCTACACCAAAGGAAATTGAAAAAAACTCACGATTTACTCTTTTACATTGAAATCGAACAAAAATAACAAATCTACGGATTTGTTTAGAATTTTCACGTTTTTTTCCAAATACTTAGGTTTCAATGAAGCTAAATTCGTACGAGGTGGTGTAATTTGATATTTCGTGCTATTTGTGAAAGCTCAGCGGCTCAGTAATTATATCATGGTGTTGCTCGATTACTAAAAAAAGGAAAAAGGTTAATACTTCTCGTGAATCACAGAGAAGGCATCGCATTTAAGGTAAGATTTTTAACCACCGTTCTTTCAATAAGGATCTCCTTCATATCATTCAAGCCAAAAATGGGAAGAAAATAGGTCTCCGAATAGCGCAATTGGCTCAAGGTTCATAGGTGATTGGAACTTTGCGATGGATCACTGCAATTTAAGTGGATCAATTTGAATATTGGCTGTAAACTCTTCCAAGCTGGGTATAAGACAGTCACACGCTCACGATGGCATCACATTTCAAATAAATTTAAATAAATAAGCAATGTGAAGGGTTTTTATTAAACTCCACAGAAGGTAAGTGCGTAGCCGCACTGCTAAAAGACTCAAAATCAGCAAAAACGGCATATCTACCCTCAAGTCTATGACTAGCTAACTGGAGCCCCGAGCAAAACAACTTAAATTACCGTGACCTGAGTCATTATGACGACCTATACATGTATCTCAAATAATCTATCAATTACAGCTCATACCACACATCTATTATAGATTCAAAAGACTGATTATTTATGAAGGTAAAGAGTGACATTTCCTAGTCTAGTAACGCCGTTTTTCGTAGTTCTGAACTAACAGTCTCTCTTCACTAATTTGCAACTTCATAGTTTCCACAAGTTATGACAGGTTGAATTGTCGTGAACAAGGCTTTAAGCCCCGCTCATAATAAAGTAAGTTGACGTAACTCGATATGCTATGGCTCACAACGATAACAGAAATATTCCAGAAATAACAGCTTAGTCTGCGCATCAATCGGGAAATGATTTTGCAGGACTTTCGTTGATTTGCACGACTCTTGATAGACAGAACTATCTACGTTGAAACTGGCATAATTTGAGAACATTCGTGCTTTCCTCAACTAATGACCTCGCTAAGTCGAGTAATACGCCTTTTGAAGTTGAAGTGAACCAGCAGCCGCTCTAAGAGGTTTTCAGCTTCATTGTTATGCCCATGTAAGTAAAGTTGCGGCAAACTAGGCTTCAAAGGGCCCGCTCGAACGGCCTTTTTTCTTGACACATTACTCTTTAAAAAGCTATGTTACCATCTTGAAGTTACAGGATGCAAAAACTACACCCTAGAAGCAGTAGGACATTACAGTGCAGTAGTAAAACATTTTCCTTTACCCAGAATTGTAAAATTTTATCCAAATTCCTTCTCAGATACCTTTCTTTTACTTGAGATACACGTAAATGTGGACAAAACTCTAATCTATAAGCCCTAAATATTTCAAGAAGTCAACTCAAGCTTTAAAAGATCGACCGAGAGCGTAAAATTAGAAAATATGAGCGGTCGACAAAGATAAAATAACTGTACTCTTAAGGGTGTCAAGGATTTTCACCATGATTCTCAGGTTCCCACGTGTGTACTACTCGAAGATAGAATATTCGTCCTATCTTCAGAAATTGAGGGCATCGCGGAAGTGCAAGCAGCTAACTTACAGACCCGCGCGAGCACCAGATAATCGTACGTTACCACGCCCAGAATCTGCTCCCGAAAGGCTTCCTACGAAGCCATCCCCCTCGCTATTATGACCTCATTAATTCACGGGTCGTAGAAAATCCGCCCACTAGCCTCACATACGCTCCATGGAGCACTTCTCACGTTAATGCAAGGCAGGGACAAAAAATTCCACTTACAGACTGAATTTTAGATTCTTTTCACAAAAGCTTATATTGGCAAAACGCACTTACGCGACTCGCGTCATTTAGTCACTTTTTTTTCGGATGAAATTGACGATTTGGCACTCTTTCGTGGAAATTCATAATGCTCTCTTAATTAATTCTTGCATGCCGTCACTTATATTTGGGGTATCTATGGTTTCACATTTAAATCGTAATAAAAATGTGTTCATAAGGATTTAAATGTACATATTCAGTTATCCAGGAATATAAATACGTGCGGCCAAATAAATCTTACGCCAGAAGAGAGAATTAGATTTTTACGTGAGGGAGGAGTTACAGATATTTTCTTGGTACAGAAATTTATCAACGGTCTTTTGAATAAGTAGTTCATGGAGCTAGTGAAGAAGAAGATACCGATACTAGACCAATAAATGACATATTACTTCAATCACAACGAAAGCTGCGCAAAAAAAATTCAGATTTTACATAGCTCTGGGAGTGACTGGATTTAATTCTATCACTGGATTTCTTACTTGCGATATTTTCTTCTTCACTGGCTACAATAACTACTAAGTCGAAACACCGTAAAAAAAAAGACCAAGAGGCATAACCCTCCCTCACGTAAAAATGTAACTTTCACTTCTCGCGTAAGATTTATTTGGTCGCACGTACTTACATAACTCGCTTGTTGAATATATATTGAAGTCCTTGTGAAAAAATATTTTTTGATAGTAATTTAAACTCTACATCGGTAGCAACTCTGAATAAGAGTGAGAATATGAAACAATCTATTAAAAAATTAATATAGATTTCCACATAAGAACGTCAACTCGTCAAAGTCGTCCGTAAAAAATTGTGACTAAATGACAAACATTGCCTTAATACATTACCTCATAAAAGGATTTTTTTTTACACCTTTAAAATAAAAAACAATGACGCAAGATTTCAACTAATTTTTAACCTATTCCATTTATTTATTGATATCTAAAAAAAGTATTAGTTAGTATCCGTATTACAACTAAACACTTCCATTTATTATGTAGTCATATTTTTTCAGCACCTAATTATTGCAGAACGGTAGTAGTTACGTAATCATCGACTCTAAACTTCAATATGATATTTTCTACCATTATTCAATCGTAACTTCTTATTAGCTTCAGTTATTTGCCATTGTGTCTACTTTATAACAGAGCATCGTAAAAACTAACTGAAATAGCCTATATAAAGATCACGTAGAATAATTTCCCAAGCAATTTTCCTCGAAACGACCTCAGGAAAATAAGCAAAAGGTCATATTCCGCACACATTAACACATGTTTCCATGGTAAGCACTACAGTGTAAAATAAAATAAGCACCCTTTCCAAAAACTAACACGCAGATGCCAAGTCGGATCTCAATCTAAACAGTTTTTATTTTCCCTCAATTCACTCGCGAAATTCATTCTACAAAAGCAGAGAGCAAGCACTTGAGGTGGAGGAATAAATTGCACGGATAAGTGCAAAACTTCGGGCTGTTGGAGCGACAGCACCGTTCTATTTCCAAAGTTAAAATTGTTTCCAAGCAACTGCTCATCTGCTTCTTCGTCACCTCAGAGTAAAATATACTACATCACTCAAGGTGGCTAAGCAGTAACCATAAGCTGAGGGCAACATTAAGACCCCCATAGTATGTATTGATTTCTATTGTTCGAATGAAAAAATGGATACATTTGGATCTCAAAACACAAAAAACAAAATATAACGAGACGTATTGAAATATTGAACAATAGGATATAAATCAGGATTCCTTATTTCCCGAAATAATACGTATTTACAACCAATAAATCGAGTTAAAAAAAATTTTTAACCGAAATAAAATAGGTCTATGCGAAGTTCAATGGTTTTCTTATGAGAGTCAAATATTTAAAATTGATGGATAAAAATGACTACATAAATGTTTTCATGCAAAAAAAACTGTCATAACAAGCCAGGCGTGAAACCAGGAAATATATCATAAACATTCAAAGGTTGCATTTTGAGTAGAATCTGCTGTGCAAAAATGAACCAAAAATTCAGGACATGATGCTTTATAAAAGACATTTTCCTGATATTCCTCTTAATGCATGAAGATTCAATTTAACGCAAAGAGAATTCCCAATCGAAATAAACAATACAAGAACAAACGTAATAGTCCAAATCAACCTATCAGAGCTATTTAAAATATCAAGCGATCTCGAATTTTTTTCCATTTCAATCTTAGTCGCATGAGCCGAAGCCGATAATCCCTCTTCTTCATGCTTACTCTGAGCTACGCCCCACCCACCTTGACCCACAGGGTATACAAGGGGTTTGCCTCATTACTTATCCCGCTCGGAGCAATGGGGGCCACGTTCGAGCGTAACCACAGCTAGGGTAATGGTTCGCCTTCTGCCCTAACTCGCGGACAGCACGCAACTGAACACGGCAACGACTTGACCGTCCGAGGCAACCATAGCGGACGGGCAGGGATGAAAAAAAGTCCGTGACTGTTGGGACGGCGACGCGTTAAATTGACGAATGTCTATTCTGGGCGTTTATTACGGATCTCTCATCGCAAAGGGTTAGCTACAGCCAGCATTAGCTACCCATAAGAATAAAATTCAACAACCGCAACAAGTGTGACTAATTTCTACGCTAACTTGAGTTCAATTTCACTCACGATCAGTAATTCAACCCTAAATCGGATACTTGACGATAGAGCTCACCCCGAAGAGACACAAGCGTGATATCATCTGAAATTCAGGGAACTGGGATCATGTCCATTCCCTTGGGCACCTAACACTTACATTTGATGATATCCGAAGGTTCCTACCAGAAATTGAACCCTATCCTTAATCTATCCCTATGATGTATCCCTATTAGAAACCCTAACTTGAGTTTATGTGCCCTAACATTAACTCATTAGCGCCCAATGTTGCTTGTAAGCAACACGTATTTCAAGGACCTGAAATTCATAGGTAATGCAGCTTTATTTTTTCTTGAAAGCTGTATCTTCGGAGTTAATACTTAGGTCACAAGGTGATGCTTGGTGCAAATCTCGCTTTAATAAGGGAAAATGTAATGGTGCGCAGAAACTTTTCGCTGACATCCTGATAGTTTAAATTTTTCGTCATTGACTATCGTTCATACATGTTTTATGAAGTATATTATTAAAATACATGCTTGGCTTTAATTATCACAAAATATGAAGGCTGGTAACATGGTGTATATTATCTTCAAATTTGATCTAAAATTTGTGTTGCTTCAAAGCAACAACGGGTCTCCAAGGAACGATGCGTAGGTCTGGTGCATCCTGCTTAACAATTTGGTGATTCTGTTGACATATTCTTAAGACTTAGTAATACATAGTAAACGCGAAATGAAACGTTTGGTAAAGGAGGAAGATACTGCTGACATGCTAGAAGCACTCAGTTATGGCAACATCTGAGTACAGCAACGACACCATCGACGTCACGTGTTGTGATGAAAGCGAAGAAGGGAATAATATACATTCCGAAAATGTGATTTTGCCATCGAAGACGCTGTTTGGAAGAGTATTTTACGATGACTAGTATGATTACTGTTTATGCCACTGGTTCAAACAAATTTTCACGAGGAGCCATCCCTTTACAGTCACCAAGAAAATGGTGTGGTGCTCAACTGATCCCCGGACCAATTGGACCAGCACATAGGTAAATTCCAAATGATAGTAATAATCAAAATACCACCCAGTTGTATGCACCAAAATATTTTACAGACAGTTGTCATTTACTCGATCAGGAATAGCCTTTTATCGAGGGATAGAATCCGCGGAAAGAGTATGACCAACAACGAAATAATACATATATACCCCAGAAATGATGGGAGGCGAGCCTAATGCACAAGAAAAGCATATGGAGGTGAGAAAGTTTTGCGTATTATAAAGTACATAGTTAAGTGAATTTAGCACTGAAATAAAATTTGACTCACCATAAAATATTTTCAGCGTGTTTTCGGGAGCTAGGGTACACACATATTACTTCTTACCTGGAATAAAACAAAATTGTAGTTAGAATTGCAGTTAAAAAAGTATACAACTTAATGTTTGAGGCATCCAACAGTCTATTGATAATAGCGCCGTTGACATCACACAACATAAGACATACAAAAAAGCTACAAAAAATACAAAAGCCATTTAGGCTTATTTAAATTCAGGATTCTAAATGAATAAAAGTAAAGTTTTAAAATATCAACTTGTCAAGAGGCTGGTGAATGTTCTGAAGTAAAACAATTTCCTCCAATAGAAACAATGATTCGATTGCTAAAGTTCGCTGACGACGATAAAAGAGAATTGGAGGTAAAAATTGAAAGCTTTTCAGCAAAATTAAAGGTTAGTTTTCTGCATTTCATCTCATAAACATAAAATGACACGCATTAAAGAATCTACTGTACTGTGCTATTGCTCACGATTTCAACAAAATAAAATAGGAGAAAGAAATTCATCGTGTTATGTTATAGTGATACCACCGGCCACAGCGATGGAATATTTGCGCTTAGTACCAGTGTCGCGCTGGCGACACTTCCAACAATAAAACAACAAAGTTTTTTAACAATAAAATAATTTTTCCATATAAATTGTTCCCTTGATTTCTAAAAAAGGCGGTTTAATAAAAAGGAAAACATTTTCTTTAGGGGAGACTTGGTACGGTTGTGACAATTTTCATTTTGTCGCCCTTAGTTCAGGTAGGATAGTAAGCTGAAAAATGAGTGTTTCTTAATGAAATTTGTACATTAGTATGAGTATAAGAAATCTGTATCCCTGAACGCAATGGTTAGCACATAGGAGCAACTTTAAACAAAAAAACGACAAGAGTCAAAACCTACCACACCCCAAGGGCGGTTGTGACACTACTTCGGATCGGTAGTGATAGTTTTCCAAATAAATCTAAAATGGTCTGAAAGCGCTTTAATTGCAATAACTATTTTTTTTAAATACAGCATAGTCTTCTCGCTGAAAAATTACAACTAAATAAAAAAGAAAAAAAACTGGAAACTCTTTTACCATTTACAATTAATAAGGCAGTAAAGCATTTAAAATTATTATGTCAGTCTTCACATACACAGTAAAGTTAATACATCAGTCTTCATTAACAATTAGTAGAGATGTTGAGTGAACATTTCAAGTTTTTTTTAAAGGAATTCCGTCAAAATACAAAGTCCATAAGGAGAGTCCAAAAGTAAAAGTCCGCTCTACGTGTCAAGTACTTATGTTTATAGCTGCTGCTCTTGTTCTGCCAAAAACACTTTGTTTTGAGCGACATACCCCATGCTATGTTTTCATTGCCGCCCGTGCCAGGGCTATCGCGTTTACGAGCATATCTCAGCAAGGACGCGCGATTAACTGCGGGCATTTCCGCAGCCCTCCACACAGAATTTTCTCTTCTCTGTGACATATTGCAATACGATACACTGTTCTCTTTTAGTCTTTCTCACGCATATTCAGGGCATCGAAAACAAAAGAAAACAACTTTTAATCGTGTCACAACCGCACACATAGCACTTTTCCGCAAAAAAATAAACGCCATATCAATACAAAATATCTTACTAACACTGTAGTCTTTGTTATTGAGCCAATAATGTCCATCTTACATCGAGGAAAAATATTCAACATTCTATCTAAATTAATTTAACAACAATTATGAAAATGAAATCGAGCAAAAACGTTTACTATTGACTGTTTAATATCATTATGGGCCCCTGAAGGCGTTTAGGGCGCGCGATTGCTGACGCAATAGTGTGACCCTAGTTCAGGCGTGCAAGCTGCTCCCTTATTCCTTTGCATGCTACGCCATTCCCTATAATTTTGCTAAAATGACAACAGTCATTACCGTGCCCTGGCAAAAACCTACCCATTCCACCCTACAGAGTAACATTTTCAGAAAGTCATTAGGAATATTAATCGTTTATTGCACATTTTTCGTGCGCCCTGCATCTCTACGTAAAATACTCTACCTATTTTCCAATGGAATTAGGAAAATCTGCATAAAATTCAATGGGTTCAATAACAATTCAATAACAATTTCTTTCGTTTTTCGACCATTGTAGACCACTTTGTTCCTACCTTGGCCACAAAATGGCATGTATTTATAATAAAAAAGGGGTGTACCACTGTTCCACACCATTTCTGGCATGCGCAAAAAAACATAAATGATTCAAATGGACCATTCCCTTCCAGCTTCAATCGGAGGTCAGATGGACGCCTGTTTCCCTTTCTAATAGGCGCAAGAAGAACCGACCTGCCGCCCACTCGACGGGCAGTCAGATATAATAACAATAAAAAAACGGACCCGCCCCTTTCGTGTTTTGATGGGGGAATCGCCGCGTTGAGACGGGCCGCGGACGTGGGCGGTTCGGATCGCTGTAATTGCAATTGTGTCCATTTTAGGGATTCCATCAAAACGTTTCCGGACGAGTAAACTCAATTTGGGAAATGGGATCCGGTTGAGGAGTAGACGAGAGCGAGAGATACAGATAGAGGTGCAGGGAAGGATGAAGTGCGGGATAGCAAGACGAGTGAAAGCGGCAATGAGGACGGAAGGGGAGGTAATTTGAGCCAAATGCAATCTACAGGTTGCTTATCATCCAAAGACTCCATATCTACACCCATATGCATATATTTACTAAAGAGCGATTTACCAAATGGAATAGTGGAACATAATGGGGTGCTGGGATACCGGGGGTGTAAATGAATAAGGGAAGCTGAGCATAAGTGAAAGTTTACACTGAGTGGTGAGGGGGTAGCTCAAAGTGTTAAGCAACAAGATTTTTAAAAATTAAAATAAATCTATTTCAAAAAAGGAAATGAAAAGGGTTGTATACACAGACCAATATACTTAATCAAATTTCTAGTACATAATACATGCGTACAAAAAATACATGCGTAACTATTTTTAGTGATTTTCAAAATATTTTTACGGTTACGAATTTTATAACACCGACTTGTTTTTCGGATTCCTTCACATTCGTTTTAGCAAGGGACCCCAACCCGCTAAAATGTTTCCCCAACTTCAATTTACAGGTGTCTTATTAACCAGAAACTTCATCTACACCCACTTATACTATAGAGCGGGTGATCTAATGGACTTTTCGATACTAATAGGGTGCTGGAACTCCGAGCGTAATAATGAGTAGCAGGAGTGGAAAAGTAAGTGAGCGTTAATAGCTGTAAAGGAGAAGATCAAATTAAAATATGGTCATTTACTCTCCGCCGAATAAATATTTATTGAGTTCATCCATTAACAATATGCATGTTTTCGGCGTTATTTTTCATTATATCGGAGATAGGAGCAGTGTAAGATTCCAAAATTATATTCTTTGAGCAGGATATAAAAGACATCTCTTTAAAATATTTTAGAAACAAATATCACTGATTTAAGAATTATTGTTAGAAAGATGAAACTTTTTTCACAATGGTTAGTTTATCTAGAGTTCAATGTCAATTTTGCGTTTACCTTACATTATAGAACATGGGAGTGAAATGAAAATATAATAAATTATTCCCAGTAGGTACGATAGCCACCAATTGATACATCCAACAAAAATCAGGAAATGGCTATCGGTAAAATTCAAAAATTTGTTCAGAAAATTTCTTTTAGAAAATAAGTGGCATTCATGGAAAAAATAACGCGGTATCTGGAAAAAAATAATGTAAAAATCAATGCGAGGTTCGGTAGATTTTGTATACACGTGAAATCTTAGTAACGCATGGAGTCATCTTAGTCATTTGGCTAGTCATCTTTCCTTCCGTGTTTCGTTATTTCAAACCAAGAATCGTTACATGAGCACCTCGGTATGAAAATAACAAAAAGAAAATGGAGAATCATGCTCTGGATAAGCTATCCAGGCAGCACAGGAACAAACTCAACTAAATTTTAATATAATGTGCGGCAATATGCTGTTGGTTCTTCAGTGGAATTATAGATAGCGTTACGTTTGCGCTAATTCTTTTTTTACTTCATTGAGCATGTTGTTTAATTCTCATTAAGTGCAATAAATTATTATTTTTGCCATTTATTCCACAATCTGGCCTGGGGAAAAATAAGAGCAGATCATCCCGTGATTAACTAATGATATCGGGAGCGTTGGGGAGCAGGAGAATATCTTTGAAGATAGGGGGGAGATGTTATGAGACCATATTGGGTCACAGAGTGGGCAGACGAGTCAACTATCGGGTCCAGCAGGACGAGAAGGAGAAGGGGTAGGACTGTGGGAGGAGGCGTGGGCCGATGACTATTAGGCCCCTCCTGCGGGTCAGTGGGCGGTTGAAGGAAGAAAACGGAGGAAAGAGAGAGAAAAAATAAAATACTTAATTTGAAATTCCTTCATAACATTAGAAACAGCTTCAACATCCGATATATTCACCGGGGAAATCACAAACGAGCCGACATTTTAACTCAATTTTGCAAACTAGATTAAAATCAAACATCATCTCGCCAATTCAAAGCATCATCCAATTCAAGTAGCTACGGGCTCGTTCCGACATCTGATATGATCGAAACTGCTCCACTCTCATTTGCGATGCTTATTGCTAAAGCCTTTTTTTATCATTGACGGATCTATAGCGTGAATATATAACAGTCGCATGTCAAGAGAATAAGAGGAGTAATGCATGTGTGCCGCATGAGACATGAACTACCGAAAAATTCGAACAAATTGGAGGAGAGCGAATTTTAACACCGTGGTGAATTGTAGGACGTAAGCCGTACTAGACAGAATAAATATCTTCAGCAACTCCAGCCAATGGCTTAAAAGAGATAGAGGGGAAGAGAAGGGGAGCAAATCAGTGTATTATGACGAAATAAATACTAAGTAAATAAATAAATGAAAAAAGAAATGGCATGATTGGTCTGGATATTCGTGGACTAAGAGTTAAAAATAACTGATGATGTTTTTAAACAGGGAGCTAAAATTATCTAAAATGAATGGCTATTTCGTCACAAATATGCCCATCTACAACGATGAAAGCTTGAGCCTACGTTAAAACTGAGTACAGATTTCACCGCAGAAAATCAGTCATGAATATGCAAAAAAAATTAAACTCCTAATACAAGTACCAATCGGATTCCGGTACATTGAAGACTTTTTACTCTGAGCAGGGATAACCATTATTTGAAGCCAAAATGAGGCAAATTGGATAGGAATTGTGCGAGAGAGTTCCCATGTTATTTACTAGCACTTTTGCTGAGTTATTTATGCACAGTTAACCTTTCTTTACCACTTAATCCTTAACTTTAAGATTACATCAACAATTTTAGCCCAGCAAGACAGAGAATGCAACGCAGAATCGCCACAAGAATTCTATAATTGCATTCTCGTTCCTTATGTCAGCAAGCTTACAGGATACCGGTGAAGTTTATTTCCTAGAGAGAGGAGATTTATCCTCGGAAATATGGAGCAAAGAAGTCTTTGGCCTAGTAAAAGGTCTCCATACTCGTTAACTAATTCACCACCAGTATGGTAAAACGTCAATGGCCGTGTCTGTATTTAAGACGACGCGACGACGCCAAATGGAGCATTATTCATAAAAAAAAGTTAAATCCTGGTTAGTAAAAATTTATTATGTTCTATAAAAATCAGGTGTCAATCCTCCATAACGAAAATTGTGACATTAAAAAAGAAAATTGAAATGAATGACCTACGGAAAAGGACCATTACTCATAATTTGTTTTTGGCTTCCCGCAACAATTGAAGGTGAGGCAATGAATCATTTCAAAGAATTCCATTAAATAGGACACAGTTCGACAAAACGGAATTTATGAGAAAAAATAAGCAAAATTAGCACCGCACCGTGACAACAACGAATGGATGAGATTTTATTATTCGCATTGTTAATGATTATTTTCAGCACAACTCGTATCATAAATTATTTAATTTAATGACGGAGGACGAACTACGAAAAAGTTATCCAAAAACAAAGAAAATTATTAATTTATTTTAAAGAGATGCATGAAACTACTGGATTAACCAAAAATTCACCTGTGCCTAACGCATATGCATATAGATAATACGTTTTTCGCAGCTTTTTAACTTCCACTGGCGAATATTATGAACTCCCCGAGCTTGTATATGCTCGTGAAATACCAATATTAATTTCAACTCCTTTCAAATCGCCGCGTCTGAATTTCGAAATTCTCTATCGGCTACAATCAAATCTTCACTATTCTTGAAATAATTTGAATAAAAATAAATTATGCTACTATATGAAGACTAGCACTTAAATAACTTGGATATTTTTCTTTTGTTCTTGTGAAAATATTTATTCTTAGGATAACGTTCATTATTAATTCTGTAAATTTCTTTTTAATTATGATATACTAAGTGTCTATGATGCACCTTTTGTTCATACGCCTTATTGATTATTTGTAGCATGTTAAATATATTTTCCTTTCTGCTAGGTTACGCCATAGCTTCAACAAATATTCATTCCTTATTTACGAATATTTCTATGTGATACTCGCAGCAACACACGTTACCTGTCATCGTGTTCCCAACAGTTTTTATCACGAGGCCAACTTTTCTTTTATAGCTAGCCATTTTTATCTTATAACTTTTAATTGGTAAGACAGTCATAGTTTGATTGTGTACGCCACCTCATTTAAGCTTTCATCACCAAAAGGAATAACTACACATTGTGAAGGATAAAAGTAAAGATTCATTTTTCGGACATCATGAGGGACATGTAGCGATGACATGGAATTTCATAGTCAGTCGGACAGATGGAAATGGTTTACATAAATGTAATAATACATAAATCATTCTCCTTACATTGTGTTTCAAAATGGAACATTTGTGTTGAACTGATAATCTTCCTGGATAGCACTCAAATACGTTCAAAGTGAAAAAAAAATCAAGGAAATTTTGGATGCTTTCATTTATTAGAGACAACTCTACAACATTATTCACAAAATTTAGGCTTAATTTTGCACGTTTTTCAAGTAAAATATATGGTTATGTGTATTTTGATACTTGGAATATTAAAATGGTACCACAAACAAAATCATTACACATTTAACCTAAACTGAAGAATTGAAAAAATAACTACCCAAATTTTAGAGAAGGCGACTCCAAATTTTCTCCTATATTTTTATGTCAAACAAAAACTTACGAAAACGGAAAGATATTCGCAACAAACATTTCTACCTTCTCCCTCATTATAACCGCAAAAAGGAGCGATTATCATTTTTACCAACTCGAAGGAAAGGAACTCGATCTATGCTGTAAATTAAGTAAATTCGCGAAGGCATGTAAGCACACGCAAAGAAAATTTCACCATTACTTCACAAAAAATGGTGAAGTTGAGGGCTTATTACGAAGAAGATATGATATTTTCCCCTCCCGGCCAGCGGCTTGTTAGAGATTCTAATATTGGCCCAGACTCTTTTGTGTAGCTACGAGTTAAACAAGCCCAAGGGATTCACGTTTGGTACAACCTAGTGCTAGGAAACTCTATGCCACAGACGTACTCAGAACGCATTCATTCATTTTGATTACAGCGCCGAAAAAACGACCAAAACAGAATTATACCGCTGCTGCTGCAACTAAACGCGAATGAGATGGGAAGCTTATAGAATTTTCAGTGCGTATTTGCCGCCAAGAGACATTTTTGCCGAGGGATTAATGCAATTTCGGGAACGGACGTTTCATGGCAGACCAATTAGGGTCGATGGGTGAGTGTGGGAGGGAAGCATGGGAAGGGGGGAGGCGTGTTGAATAGGAGTAGGGGGAGAAGGCTGCAACGTGGGAGGCAGAAAGAGAAGGAGACTGGTATACACGATTTCATACCGCTTCCGGTCCGCTCATACTGAGGAGAAAATAAATACCCAAGGATTACCCCACCGTGGCAGATAACGAGCAACAGCCAAGTATTTTTCACCGCTCCGAGAAGGTGGATTTTTATCCCCCTAAAAACGAACAATACCGCTGATTTCGAATATTTTTTTCATAGCCGTTGTAATTTTTAAAAGGAAAATAGTCAGAGCCACTACGATCGGAGTGTTTTTTTAGAAAAAAATGCTTATAAAATGGGAAGCTGAAATAGCTCAAAATGTCATAGATTAACCCTATTGCATCTTTCCGGTCAAGCCACATCCACAACACGTGACGCATAGTATCTTTCCCGTCCTCTCGCTGTAACGATTTCAAAAGTAAAGTTGAGGAAATTACTGTTTTTATGGGCAAAGCTAAACTTGAAAAATACGAAAAACATAGGGAGCCGACACATTTCATAATAACATGAAATGACTCTTTCACGGAAACTCTTAAGTTCTGGAATACTATAAAGTGCTCGTTCAGGATAACGCTTTTACATTGTTTTCTCCATTTTTGTTATTTTTTTAAGGAAATAGTGAGAGACACTAGATTCATATTAATCGTCATTTTCACAAGAGGCTTAGTATACGGGAAGCAGTAACAGCTCAAAATTTAACGGACTAACTCACAAGCGCCTCTCCTGTCAAGTCGTCTACCTACGCGCGAAGCGTTCTTTTCCTAATCCGCTCGCTGTACGGATTTTCGAAGTAAAATAGGGACCATAGGTATGGTGTAAAGGTAAGGTGTATAGGGACCATAGGTATGGTGTAAATGGATTTGAAATAGATTTGAATAACCTGGGAATCTAACGCATTTCAAAATTTAATGATATATCATTTCATTAAAAAAATATACGTTCTGGAATACAAGTGTGTCCAATGGGAATATCGTTTTGCGATTGTTTTCATCTTTGTTGTGCTTTTTAATGGAAAAGAAGTGTAGAGTATTTATGACCAAAAGGTCCAGAGTAATTTTTATTTTGAAAGAGAATTTGAACACGGGAATCTGTACAATTGAATTTTGAAACAAATATAAATTACCTGGAAAGCCAGCTCATTTCAAACATTTGTAAGCTAATTTACCAGCACCTTTCCTGATGAGTTACGTGTGTCTGCGTGGGACACGTTGTAGCCGATATCCGCTCGCCAGTACAGTTTTTAAAGGAAAATGATTAAAATCGTCATGAATTAGTCTGGATTGGATATTTAATATTTATAATGCTAAAATATTTAAAAAAATACATATTATGAGTTACGTACAAGCGCCTTTCCCGTCATGTTTAAAATATAAAGGTGCGAGTCGTTTCACAACGGATCAGCTCGCGGTCTCAATATTTTAAAGGAAGATTAAGATGACCACTATTTACATGGGTAAGTCACAATTAAAATCGGAATATAAACGCTATCGCTATTATATATAACATAATGACTAATGACACTAATATGTACCTCAATATTTAAAAAAAAGCCTAGACGCTTTCCCATCACATAGCACTGTTATGTGTGATTCTATGTTTTAAGCAGAAATTTGGAACCTTGATAAAATAGTTCAAAATTCGACTAAATAACCCAAGACCACCTTCAGTTACACACCTGTGACATAGTTAGGCTGCTAGTCAGTTTACTACAGTACTCTTTAAACGAAACTAATGAAATTCAATAAGTGTATGAGTAACTCTAGGTGTCAAACTGATTCCCTCAAAACCTGGACAAGTAATGTATTCAAAACAGCATCTTTCTGGTCAAGTAAAATCCGGATTCAAGAGATGCTTTTAATTCGGTTTTTGCTCGTCATATAGAGTAACACCATCATCATTAGTCAACAATACCAAGATTGGTTTGACACAGCTCTCCATTCCTCTCTCCTATCCGCTAACAATTTCATAGCAACGTATTTCTTCTCTTTTACAGTCTTTATAACCTGTCCTATGTAACTCATTTGACGCCGTCCCTTGCCCTTCTCCCCTTCCCCTTATCCTTCAACGATTGTCTTCATCAGGCCATCATGCCTCAAAATGTGACCAACTAAGTTGTCCTGTCTTCTGCTTAAGGTTTTTTATACCTTTTATATCGAGAAAAATAGATTCAGTCGCCAGACTATGAGTAAGTCTAAAGTTGGTACACCATGAGGAACAGGCATTTAGAATCCGTAGCAGTAATTTCAATGAAAATCATGCTACATTGACGAAATTAAAATTTATGCGGTAGTTGCAGCAGCTATGCAATTTATTGATACTTGACATGCCCGACTGTGTTGACCGTTAGCTGATACGTAGCGGTCAAAATGCGTGAACATGGATTACACTTGCGGCGTAGTGCGATCCTGTTCCAACGTAAACATGGACACCAACCGCAACCGCCGCGCCATCCAGTTAATTCAACTGAATAAATCATTCATTTTTACCAATTCGAGATGAACTTTTTCCCTAATTACCCTCCGCTTCATTGCAGTGCTGTATCGTCACCCTCTTAATCGATTTTTCACTCTGAAATGATTTTCCATTAATCAGAATTCAGCCTCAAAACGTTTTAATTCCACTGAGGCAGTGGATAATTGACGTAGCTCTCACCACCGCATTAATTATCACCCAATGCAAAATAAGGAAAAAATATTTAAACCATTTGCAGTGATGGCATACAAAACGGAAGAGAAGGAAAGGGCAATCAATTAGGCTGAAAATTGGGTCGCAGGAATATTCGAGTGAAAAGCTAAAAATCGCTCAACTAATGGCGTCATAGAACAAAGATCCAAATTATAAGGTTTTGATGCATTCGATAAAGAGCGGAAGAATGGAGGAAATAATTAATATTATATATAAATATTTAGCCATAATGATGTGATCTATACACCGAACAGCGACAATAGAAAATGCTTAAACACATACTTTTGATTAAAAATACCCGAGATCAATGATTAAAATATGAGGTCAGATAAGTTCTATGATATCAATGAATACGATAAACTAAATTTTATCCCCGGACGAATGATAAATTTTAAATTCAGTCAACAAAAAAAATCAGTTAAAACCCAATAATTTCGTCTCAAAAGAGCCGCATAACCAGTGCGACGTAACTATGATATTATTTTAAATTTTTTGGGTCGTTTTATGAAATCAAGGGATAAATTTCGCACATAGAACCATATTTAAAAACATTAATACCTGTTAATCAACCATATTTCAATGATATTTGAGTGAATGAAAGTCATAATTATGTATAACAATATAGAGTTGAGGCAATTTCATGAAAATTAGTAAATGTTTGACGAAAAAACTTCCTTACTTATGTACTAAAATATCTTAGCAGGAGAACCTGGTCTACGAAGCAATTATATACAGAAAACATAAGGACTTTATAAGCAATGCTTAATCAAATTATGGTCAAATTAAGTTAATAAACGCATTATCAAGCGCTACACTAAGCAGCTAAACCAATGAATCGGTGCTTCAACCGGAAGGCTGGCTAGGACAGATGAAGGTAGGCCTCACTCCGGACTAAAAGTGGATTTCGCAAATTCGATTCTCCGCCTGTTTCTTTCTCTGGACAATATCACAATTGGCATTCTTTTCGGAGTGCCCGAAGGCTTCGTCCAAGATTTTAACACGAAACCCTTCTGTTAATAGCAAAATGCTTTAACCACGTTGTACATAATGATATCAAAATAAAAAATATTCAACCGGCAACGATTTTTACATCGATATAAAATCTAGAAACAAAATTTCTATAGCATATTGTTCTCCAGCTCCAGATGACCAAAAGACCTTCCAATCATCAATATCTATTGATGTGCATTTAAACACCACACCGCCGAATTTCAACCAACAATCTCAGTAAGGATAAAAAGAGGTATTGATAAATATAATAAGAATGAACAACCAAACAGTATCCAGCATGTGAATCAAGTCTGAAATTTTTATATAAGCCCACCGCGTAACATAATCTATTTATATTCATAATTGTATGGAATATATGTGATGAAGATATCCCTTTCGCATTCTTCGGTCATAAAACTAAAGAGAAACAAAAATAGAAGTTAATATCGAAAATAATGGTTCACGAGAAAAGAGAAATATCTTTATCACCGCCATCAAAAGAAAAGGAAGACGAGAATTCATAACAGAATATTCAACTGAAATATCAAACGGAAGAAAACCTTAGCAAGGGGGAGAGGAACGCTCTTACTAATATATCATTATTTCGTTTCACACTGGAGGCCGAATAACATTCTGGTTCTGATTCTCCTTTGCTGCTTACTCGAGTTTATTTTTCTCGAGTCCAGAATTCTTAACATCTATCTGTAATACATTGGTTCTAAATAATATCTTAATTTTTAATCCGTAGAGATAGATGTAAAATAAAGCTCATCTGACGATTTTAATCTGTTATTACTCATCCAAAACCCAAAAGCAAACTATGACACAAGTAGTGGAAGATTATTCAGAAGGTATGTAAATGGGAAATGATAGATACCTCTTTAATGAGCAGGAAGAAAGAAATTCCCGCTGATTATGAATTTCTGAGAAAATGCAACTGCCCCAAAGATAAGACCAAAACTAGGACACTTTTAATTAAAATACCTAGAGTCCATTTTTCTAATACTTCAGGGTTCTCGAAAGAGAAATGAGATGTCATTTTATTTTTCGAGCGAGGAATTTTTTTTTAGGAAGTTTACCATTTATTAATAAATATTACCCTAATATTTCGAAGCTAATGCAGGACGGAGACAGATGGCGATAACCTGTTAGCAAAGCCAAAAACATTTTGATGTTTTAGAGGCCACTTAGTTAAGGCAATAATATTAAGAAGCTTTAATTTATGGCGCTTTCAATCATGAAAAACGAAAGTTTACTTTTATCCAAATAAGAGTAAGAACAGTAGAGCAACTCAAAATGTTTTTAACGCAATTCATTCACCTCAAATTGAACCAGGTGGAGGCAATGATGGGTATTCGAGTTTCAATATGTCATGGCACCAGCTTAGGTGAACTAATCGTCGTTTCACTCCGAAATCGTGCCATTGAAATATCGGTACCAATCAGCAATTTCACCCCCTTGCGAGTGAGATAAAGATATTTCTCTTTTCTCGCGACCCTGAGGAAATTGTACCATCAGTATTCTTAGGGAAAACTTACGAATTTTCCTTGATGATATTTTTCACCCTAGACTCAAACTAACGACAGATTTATTTTATCTGCCGTCAGGTTTTTTACCATCACCAACAAAGTACCATTGTGTTATGCAAATAGGGGGGCGCAACTTTCGTGACGCGAGAGTAGGGAAATTTAGGGTCGCTATCCCTGCTATCTTTTCCTACACCCTATTCCCTTTAGGTGGTGATAAAGTCTCTTGCAGTGAGGTATCTCATTCGATTCCGTAGGAAAAGTAGAAATAAAAGCAAAGATTCTGTAATTAAATGGACTTCAGTATTGGAGGAAAAAACTTTCACAGCCTCGAGAGAAAAGCGGCTACCTACTTTCTTTCGCTGCCGAGATATATGCGATGGTTTCTCCTAAACTAATTTTCCTCCAAACAAATTCATTTTAACCCGTTAACGCCTAGCGGTACCATATGGTACCAGCCGGTAGCGTAATGCTAAACGTAACTTTTTTGTCACTTATTGTAATTTATTTGGGTTTTTGGGAGCTTAATCATAATAAGAATGTTTTTCTTTACATTTTCCCGAAAAGTTTGCTTTTTTAAAGCTGAAATTAACGTATTTAGAGCCGTTTGAAAATTAAGAATTTTCAGCTACGCGAAAAAAATGGAATTTTCAGTGCAAGCATTTCGATTTTCTTTACTTGTGTCTTATGTACTCATAATACGAAGATGTTTTTATGTAATTATGATTGTTATAATATGTACATTTCATATAAAGTATTGTTTTTGTATGTGAGCTTAATATTTGGGATGTTATGATGCAAAACATTTTGGTGGTACCATATGGTACCGCTAGGCGCTTGCACTACCATGTTTTGGCGGAAAGCGTAAATACGAATATTTCTGTTGTTTTTGTTTTCTAACAGTTATTTATTTTACAATTATTTATTTTTCATCATTTATATTAAACATTTTGCGTTATTTAAACTCCTGTGGGAGTGGGAGGTATAATTGCATATCTGAATGCTATTTAGAAAAAAATGAATAGGAAGAGTATCCGTGAACTCAATTAGGAAGGGGGTATGATGGGGAATAAGCGGGCTTGCTAAGGGGAAAATTCAATGACGGCTGGCGGCACGAGAAGACCACGCGACAGGTATCACTTCGACAAAAGCAGCCTAATCCTAATTTTTGTCTAACGTATCTCAATCACACTCCGATACTTTTCACACTTTCATGTGCTAGTAAAACCGAAATAACTTACACATAATGCTTATAATATAGCATGTGCTGCTGCAAAGAGAGGATGAATACTTTCCTTCTGACTGAGGAGAATGAAATAACGAGTGGACGCCAATTTTGCTCGACTTTGAAGTTGTTGTTCGAAAAGGTGGACAATCAGCTGAGTTTATCTCAAGAAATGTCTAAGAATTTACAAAAGTGTATTGAAACTGTACCGAGCCGTAAAGCACCCAAAAGGTATAGAAATAGGCAGGAAGGACGCGTTTTTGATGATGAAGAGATCTTAAAGCACGAAAGGATTTCTCGTAATCCTGATTACCAACTCACTGTTTCATGAAGCATCCCCAACTAGAATATTTGAACTGTTCTTTGACGAAAATGTCCTTACACACTAAGTGTTAGAGTCGAATAGGTGTGTACAATTCTGCAACTGTTATGACCCAAATATAACACATGGGGTACTGAAAATATTTGTTGCAATTATTTTTATAAGTTGGCATAAAACGACTCCCAGTAAAAGGCACTATTGTGAGGCAGCACTAAACTCCAGAAATAATTTTGTTTATTACACAATGAGACGTAATAGATTTCTACAACTTCGTAGGTTTATTCATTGCGGTGATTACACCGCTGTGGATAAGTCAGATAAGATGTGGAAAATGCGCCCTTTTATGGGCATGGCAAACAAAAGATTCGGCGGATATTTCAGAGAAAAGCCGTCATTGAGTTTGAATGAGTCAATAATGTTCTCTTTTGGAAGATATAGCTGTCAGCAATTCATGCGGGGGAGGCTAATTAGGTTTGGCTAGAAAGTATGGGGCATCAATAGATCAGATAGTTAGTTCGTAAAACTCAGGAATGTGAAAGCCTCCGAAAAAGGAATTGGGAAAGATAGTGTGAGGGCAAAAAAATAACAGAGGGGGACAAAATGGTCGTGGCTCATTTTTACTTGGATTCTAGATGCAATGACACACAACGCATGGATGCTGATGCGGAAATCCTGAAAAAGCATAACTCAGCTTGAGTTCCGATGGCCAGTAGTATAATCACAGGTGGATACAAGGATCCCCTAAAATATCAAGGACGTGCTCAATTTACCAAAGTGCGACTGGAATGGGCTACTTGGCTAAGGAAATAGATTTATAATTGATTCATGTTTCAAAGATCGCATTCAACTGACAGCGGCCTATCCTCTTTCCAATGCCCCTGATAGGTTCGACAGGCACAACCAACAAATAAACTCCAAGCCCAAGCGGGGATGGTGTGATACTGAAAACTGAACCAGTAGAATAAGAACAGAATGCTTGAAACGCAATGCAGTGACTGCTTTGTTCATTTCCATGTGCGGCAACGACTGAGTGAAACACTAAAATCATGTTATTCTTGATTTCTACGTCAATTATACGTAACTTCTATTTTATATACAATAATATTTAATAATTAATTGAATATTATCGATATTTGAGCGTAATTTTGGATGAAAATGAATGTGTTTTGCAGAAAATAATAATTATTTAACGTTTTTGGCTTAAAAATGTGATTTCCGAAAAGTTTTTCAAATTTCGATTTTTTGACCCCTTAAACGCCTAGCGGTACCATATGGTACCAGGCTGTATCTCGGTAACTATTAGAGATAAAAGAATAAACTTTGCACTGAATGACTCAGAATTTCACCCGTATTAAAACATGTGATTACCACAAAAATCGCAGAAAATTTTTATTTCAGGCGTTACCGGGTTAACTGTTAGCCGCCAGGATAGTTAGAGTATCATAATCTCGCCAGACTTTTACGTTCATCCAACAGGTTTCGCAGAAACTAAAGGCCAACTTTCTTCCACCCCGTGCTTTGAGTAATATACGTAAAAGGGAATCAGAATAATTTCTAATTAAATAATTTTATTCCATGTTAAATTTGAATTTTTATGTCCACGTGACGTTGCTATGCTATATTGTTAACATAATTTTTATGTATTTATTTATTTGCACACATCCGAAAAAGCAACGTCTGGGCCTTTCACATTGGGGTTTTTAGCTGATTAAAAAAGGGCTACCACACAAATCCACGCCATTGGGATAGTTACCCAGTCAGCGGCAAACAAATTTACAAATTTAAAAATTAATAATTCCAATAACTTCATAGAAACTAATTCAAATGTACCAACTTGTAAAAGGAAATTTCTGGTTACTTCACATGATATATATAAGTATTTTAGTCAATAGTGAGGTACTTGTTTGATTACAAATTTCTAATGCATGAAATTGTTTTCCGAATCCTTTCATATTCGCACTATGCAGGGAAGTTCCATCGAAGTTCATGGAGCCAAAACCCGCCTTATCTTTCTCAACATTATAATCACCCGACGACCTATAAATAATGCAAATATTATCCTGCCGCGAGGCACCCTCACCAAAAGCTAATAAGAGGAGGGAAAAAAACAGCAAGAAAGGAACGTACGAAATTTTGGGCAAAAACTTTCATCCCTGCCTCTAACTAATGCATGAAAGAGCTCCATCCTAGATTCTTTTTATCTTTTTAAGCTTTATAATAATAACGTTAATCTGCCGATGGATTTCGTGTAGTTCACTTTCTCCCAACATACTACACCGTCCCGCGAGACAAAGGTTCAACTTTCTTCCGCCGCGAGTGCGGGGTAATACAAGGGTTCTCATCCCGCCGTGCGTCTGTCTTTTCCTCAGCCCCGTAATTACCCGACCGTCGTCTTTTTAATGGTGCAAATGGCGCACCCGCTTCGAGGCACCTTCCAAACAATAACCAACTAACACCAAAGTATTAATGGAACATGCGGTGGCGAGGGAAGAGGAAGGGAGGGATAGTGTGGTTGGGGAGTTGGCCGCGGGGATGCGCTGCTCTCTTCCATAAATTAAATCCCGCCTCTCCTCTCTTCGGCCGAATTCTCGCTCAAGAAGCGCGGCTCTCACGTTGAGCGGCACACAAGAGGGTGCGGCCGCGTCGGCACCACACGTGCAAACGCCCACCTGCATCCAACTCGAATAAATTAGCACAGGAGAGAAAGAGAGAGGACGAGAAGGTAAGGTACGGAGATAATTTTTTTTGTTTGCACAAACGCCCTAAAAAGCTATATTTTTTTATTTGATCATAAAACATAGGTTATTAAGTAGAATATTATGGATTACGTGTTTTAAAAATTCAGTTAAAAATCAATCAACGATTTACAATCAATCAACAACAATCGGTCAACAACAAAATTGAGTCAACAATCCGAATATTGTGAGAACGTAGCTATACACTCTACTATCCAATCAACTCACCTTCCCATTTTGACCAATTTCTTTCCTTTAACATACTTCATAGCATGTCTTATCTAACTCATACTGAGCCTATCTTTGCCTTCCTCCCTATGAATATGTTGGAGTGGATCAGCAGAAATGCAAATAAGGCCTAGAATCAGTTCCATAAGATAGCAGTTTAACGTCAGACGTTTGCTTTGTTCCCAATCCTCTTATATTCTTGAAGGCACAGTTTCTTTCTGCCTCACTACTTTCCCTTTTTCCTCTCTCCTCATCAATCTCCCCTCTCCTCTCCTCAACAACTCTGTTGCAACATCAACATCAATAATTAAATATCAAACCTAACAGCTCTTTATTAAGGATATTAAAGAGAATAAATACGTTAATGTAAAAACACAGCAGATCAACATGTTACCGAGTAGATTCAAGCAAAAAACACTAGTTGAGCTTAGTGAAAAAGTATTTTTTCATCACTTTAATTTTATTTTCATGAGGATTTTAGGCATCGCACGATGGAATCCGTTCATCTACAGATGTCTAAAGATGACTCAAGCGGATGAACCGTGCTAAAGGCACTGATAGAGTAAGATTACCTACTAATAATTCCAGTATAGCAAAATAAACCACCAGAAAATAAAAAAATAAACGCAGGAACAGACTTAGCCAGAAATGTTCAGTATAGTTACAACATAAAATTCATAGCGTTACCGAGAATTAAACATATATATCAGTATTTTAATAATTTAATAATATTAAATTTCCATTTTTCCCCGGCAAGATATGAGGCAAATAAAAAAACTTTACCCGACCAATTGAGATATTCTACAGTGAACTACATACCTTCGACGCAGATCACTAATTTAAAAGAAAAAAAAATATACGCACAATTACCTACGAAAAAGGTACTATAATGAATGTTGATTATTCTTGGAATCAAAAATATATAAATCTCAGAAAAGAACCTATTTTGAACACTCATAGTGAGCGAATATTACATTCAATACTACCAGACTTCTGACTCAGATGTGATGACGCAAACACAAACTACAATAAAATGTACAGTCATGGAGAGGAAATCTTTTCACCTTTACCATTAAATATTTACAACGCCCAAAATGCACACTAGCATTGACTGCATTTAAATTATATTTATGATGAATTAATACAAATAAATTCCTCGTTTCAGCCTAAACCTTTCCATCGGGGAGAAAATAAGCTGACCCACAAATAAAAAAAAAACACAAGGCATTTCATCCACGCCCGCTGAAAGAATAGCCCAGGGTACGACCCAGCCATCTTGACGGATTGATGAAAAATCCGACAATGCGCGGGATGGGTAGGGAGTGGGCTAATTTCCGGCGTATTTAGTGTCCGCGGCAGGGTAGGTATTCGGCGCTATTAGGTCGGCAAACCGAAGGGATAGAGAGGGAGAAAAGGAGGCAAGAGCGCGAAGCAAAGCAGCAACAACCACGCGAGTGGGTTCGATGAACCCCCGCGAAGGCACGGGGAAAAATATCCACCCCTCTAATGCCCCACTTGTCGCCTACGCCATTCCCTGGGAGGAAGGAAAAAAATGAAGAACGAACGCACACACACACACACAACGAGAAAAGATTGAATCTCAGCATCCACCACGATTTTGTTTTTCTTTTTATTTTTATATTTTTAAAGAGATCGTAAAAAGTAAGTGAGGATCTCCACATATTCATCATCATCATCATTCTTTTTTTCCACAAGTCGGTTCTTGGAGAGCGCGAAGGGGCTAATAATCTACGTCCCACTCGGGTTGCGAGCTGGCTAATGCCGAGGCGAACGCGATATGCTCCGGTTGCACTGTTACAGCGATGAAATCGAAAACGGCAGGCCAAATCCGCAAATTTTTTTTTGTCGATGCAAAATTTGACATTTCACACACATTTCATCGGGTAGTTATAAAAAAATGATAAAATATATTCCAAAGCCATAATTTGCAATCATTAATAATTTAATGCGCTAAAATTGCCAAATTTTAGGGCATTCGCCAAATTAATAAAATTAAAATTTATTACAAAATCATTAAATTAAGCGTAATGCTAAATCCTTTGAAAGAGGCAAATAATAATAGAAAAAAAGCAATGCAAAAAGAGCTTCCCCCTTTAAGTCCATTACAGGACTATACCATAATATTTTATGACATTACGTGAAAAACCAGCGTCTTATGTGCATTCGCTTATAATTTGGCTAAATTTGGGAATATGAAAATCGTAATATTCCAAAAGAAATCCTATCCCAAAATTATTTGGCCCACCTCGCAGCTTCAGAGATATTTGAAAATGATTATAGATATACATCCTATATTCAAATAAAAATGCCACCAGGGAAAGGACGCAAACGATGATCGCTATCTTAGCTCATCCTAAAGATTATTAGGAAGAAGCTTACAAAGAAATCATACGCAAAAACGAATAATTTTCGATAGGCATCGTAAAGCGGTGCAGTGCATGTTCTGTAAAGGCAGCGAATTGATGAAGCTTTAAGGTCCATGGTCAGTTCGACAACACAACTTCCTACACAGACTTCACTCGTACATCTAATTTTTACGCAATTATTAGCGCTAAATCCATAGGTTATATTGAAAAAATAAAGTTAAAATAGAGCTTACATCCACGGCATCTAAGAAAACATGATATTAAATATGAATTAGATATTATTTTTTAAAAAGTAAATTTATTTCATTTTGTCCGGCTTTTCCTTTCAATTTAGGCTTCCCTCTATGCGACGCTACTTCAATGCAAAAGTTGATCAATTTCGTTTTGTTGTTTGCTGTGATAGAGTTTTAAAATTTAAAATACAAGCATTTTTCCGTTAAACCATCAAATGCCTACTTCTTTACCTATTCGCCACGAAAAATCAAGTCTTCAACTTTTTTGCAGATAAGTTGATAACGTTACAAACTCATCTAGTGTGGTAGCACATCCTGCTACCTACCGGTCACGTTCATAGGCCTCTTGGGGTTCGTTTTTGTTTACACTTCCCAGCCCATTACTTCTCTCTATGAAATGATCTTCCTTATCGAGTAAATGAACTAAAACTCAAGTAACGTCAACAACTCACGAAAACAAGGGCGGTAACTTTAGCGTTTTTAAATGTTGAACGAATGAGAGAATGGCTGCATTAGAAAGATTATTATTTCGCCACAACTCATCTTTCCCATCCATGAACCGAATCCATTCACTGAATTGCTATGTACGGCGGGAATGAACGCAAATACTAGCGCAAAAGTCATAGGTTATATTGAAAAAATATTGTTAAATTAGTGCTTAACAGCCCACAATACCTAAGACACGTGCGATTGAATATGAATTGGAAATAATTAAAGAAAGAAAACTTATAGCTCTGTTTTAATGTTATTATTTTTATTATTTACTTAATTATTAATACGATACACACGATTATTTACTGTTATTTGCAATTTCATTTGTGGCTTTGGGCGATGCAAAGGCTGTTACGGATATTGTACACATGGAGGCAAAAGAAAGAGAGAGGGATAGTGAGGACGTTGCTCGGGAAGCGAACGACTCAATACTCGTCCTTCCCCTCGGCTCGAGGGTGTATCACTCCAGGGAAAACTCTCTTTCACACACACCTCCCTGAGGTTTGAGGGAACTGGCGAGAGGATATGGGCCACAGGGCGCGTCTGTGTGCAGAGAAAGGCAAGCTAGGCGGGGAGGAGAGGGAGACAAGACGCTTGGTGGAACTAAAGGTGCGGTGGAGGGCAGAACAGAAAAGGGTAGTTACGAGAGCGAAAGGGCACGAATACGGGTGGAGTAATAAGGATGGACTTTAAGGGCACGGTATCACCGCGGCGACAGAGCGGGATAAAATCTCGAGGAGAGGACAGAAAATGGAGAAGGGCATGGTACATTATTAAGATCGCGGAAATGAGGAATCGAAAATATGGACGCTGAAAAAATTATGCTAAATGAGAGTTTATCAGCCCACAATACCTAAGAAACATAATATTGAATTCCATTGAAGTAAGCAAATTTAATGCTTTTTTTCCAGACTTTTCTCTTTTGGCCCACTGTGCTACGCTACTCTACGCGTTTATCAATTTTGTTTCATTGCTGACTCTGATATAGCTTGAAACAAAGTGAACTGAAAGTAAACAGACCACTATTTTTCGATCAATCCAGCCAATGCATCCGATGCCAGAATCAAGCATATGAAAACGAAGATCAATAAATGACAATTGTTGGAACGACTGGGGACGAAAAGAGGACCAATAAGTCGGGACATTAAGGGTTGATTATCACCTAGGCAACAATGGGGGCGGGGAAACCTCGAGTAGGGGCAAAAAATCAAGCATAGAAAAAGTACCCAGCCCAAAAAACGGCGCGATAATTCCTGGATTCTCCCGAACCGCTCCTGGTCCGAATCCCGGTGAAGGCAAATTATTTGCACTCGATGGAATTTTCAGACTGTAAGTGAACTTAAGGGGAAAGGTACGCTGCCAACGATTCGGCGGTTATTTCCTTGGATAACAAAAAATGACAGTAATGGAAGCGAAAGGGCAGGAATAGGCAGATCAATAAGGCTGGACATATAGTGTGTGTATACTCAAGGCAACGTACCTGGGAAATATCTCCAGGAGAGGAGAGAAATGAGAGAAGAGAGTATTAAAATATAATGATCGCGTAATGTAATGTAAAGAATCAAATATAGAAGAGGGTTGATCAAAAAATGGTAGTAATAGAAACGAAAGAGCACGAAATGACGGGATAATAAGACAGCCTATATAGGAGGTATCCTCGAAGAGAAAGAAGGAGGAAAGAATCTCAAGGAACAGGCAGAAATAGGATACGATCAGAGTAAAATTTAATATCACAGAAATGCGGAAGAGAAAATAATCGTATAAAGAAAAGGATACATCAATAAAGGGTAGAAATAGGAAGGAAAAGGTACGAAGAAACGGGGTAATAAGGCATAATGGGAAGTTATCACCGAAGCAACGGAAAAAGGTTAAATTCTCGTGGAGATGACAGAAATAGGATATGGGCATGGTAAAATATTAAGGTCGCTGAAATGAGGAAGTGAAAAGAATCAAGGATAGAAAAGAGTAGATCGAAAAAATGATAGTTGAACGATAGATAGATGAACGAGAAGGAATATAGAGGCGGAGTAATAACACGGGACATAAAGAGTTGGGTATCACCAAGGCAACAGAAAGGAGGGAAACCTGAAGTAGAGGACAGAAATAGGAGACGAACATGATTAAATATTAAAACCACTGGAATTAGGAAGTGAAAAGAATCAAGCATGGAAAAGGGTAGATCAAAAAATGATATCAATATAGTAGGAACGAGAGGGAACGAAGAGACGGAGAAATAAATCGCGACACTAAGAGTTAGGTATCACCAAGGCAACAGAGTGGAGGAAACCTAAAGTAGAGGACAGAAATAGGAGACGAGCATAGTAAAATATTAAGATTGCGGAATCATGGGAGTGAAAAGGATCCAAAAAAAAAAAGGAATAAAGGTACACACATAAAAGTTAAGTCGAGAGAAAATTTAAGATTTTTATTTTCTAAAGGAACGAAAATTAAGCGAGTGAATGACGAGAGAAAACCTCGGGGAAGAACTTCCCTTTAAAATATGCCGAGGCGGAAACTTCAGAATTAATTCAAACTGCGGCAGGATGTGACTCGGGATGAGAAGGTTGCCATGGAAAGAGGACCAAGTTTTAATGAAAGACTTTCGAAAGTATGTTCGTCAATGTCCCATCCATTTTTATGGCTATTTTTTTTCAAATAAAGTGAGCATAAGTAATTAAAATCTGCTCACAAATAGCAGACACATAACTGCGGAGCGTGGCTAGCGTAGCGTGGAGCTTAGTGGGAGGAGGGCTTGGTAGCTAATCAAATAGTTCCACGTTCAGTTCCCGGTTGAACCCTTCAGACATTATCTAAATGAAAACCCTTTAAGTACGAATCGGCCCAGGCAAAGGAACTAGCACCCCCTCTCCGAGTGTATGGTTTTCACGCGCCTGTAATTTCTCCTGGTAAGATATCTATCCTTACCCATTTGATATGACTCCGTTTGGTTCAAACATTAGAGATAAATTTTCAAATAATATTCCTACGCTTCGAAATTGAAATCCAAAGCCAAACTATTCTATATGGGATATTGTCCTTTATAACGTACAGCTACTAATAACATAGTACATACTGATAAGAGGCAGCATGAGAGCTGGTGGTTCATTTAATAGCGCCATTTTTCCATGCATCAACTGTTTGAACGACTTTACTCTCCAAATTCTCCACAAAATCTTACAGTTACACCGAAAAAATTACATAATCCCTTTTGCTAGCTATAAAATTTCATCGCAGGAGGCACATACACAGTCCTACCATTCACTTAAAATAAACAGCACACGTGTGGCGTCACCAAAGCATATCAAAAATACAAATACTGTAAAAGGCAAATATTCAATGAAAACATGTATCAATAGTAACGTCTAACTACAAGCTCATATTTATGTTGCTAAGTTTAATGCCTAGGTGGGACTGCTTTTTAAGACGTGCTGCCAAGGTTTTGTTAAGATTGGGAGAAGTGACAGAAAATATACGGAAAGCTACGCACAAAGGAAAGTAATTTTGGCGTACTAATTCAAACAAAGATATTTCGTTGAAAGACGTTTACAAATATAGCACATTGCAAAAGACATAAGTATCATTAAAAACGAATTTAAAACATGAGTGTCAAACCAAAAATGTTAGGAGAGAGAAAATGCCACACTTTGAAAACTTGGCGAAAGAAAGAAAATGGTGGCAAACTCTATATAGATACAAAAGAAGAAGGAAGAGATAAAAGAACAGCGGGAACAATGCACCCGGAATGGCGAAAATGAGGAAGTGAGTGACAGGATTCAGGGCAGAGATGAGGAAAGAATGAGGTTTGCGTGCTGAACACACTGAAATTCGTGGGAAGAAAGAAAGAACATCTGAAATTTTTTTATTCAGACCACGAAAAAAATTCAACAGTTTTCAATTTTGTCAAGGGGACTGCATTGAGAAGGCCCCTTGCTTTTCTTTCGCCGGGGTTTTCTGTAGCCACTTCGTTCGCATTTTAATCGGCTTTCAAAAATGCCCGCGGCGAGGTGATGAATGAAATGCGATCCGTTTGTTTCCTATATTTTGCATTTCATTGTTCGTAATTACGAAGAGAGAATATAAAAGTTACGAATTTTATAGATAAAAATTAATTAGATAAAAATTAAATAGATAAAAATTTCGCTTAAAACCACTAATTATACCTTTTTTTTACCATGAAAAACGGATCACTTTTTCCGTTAGCGACGCGAGTGGCGACTTATGTAAACCCATTTAAATGCGCGGTGGGTGACAACACATTTAGAGGCCGACTTGAAGATCCTCTTTGGACCGTATGTAAATACTCGTGTTCAACACCTTCATTTCGTTCGAAGAGACCATTTATTTTAGCATAAATGAGCTACCACGCGACTGCAGATATTGTTTATTTAACTGATTTTGGATTTGAACCCGAATATCCCGCTGGACTCTAAGAAAACGTCTTGGTGGTTTAGTTAACCAGACCGTCAATCGGAAGATCCGGGGTTAAAATCTCGACAAAGCCAAAATATTTTACTACATCCTAGGCGTGTATATAATTGCACTCGTGCGCGTGGCTGCGAAAAAAGTTACTTGTTTCATGCACAGCTTCATTTTTGGTCATTTCTACTTGATTCAAGTAATAAATTTCGCACGCAGTATTTTAGTTAAAAGCATTACCACCTGAATCGATGAAATGTGACAATTTGAAAGTCATTAGAAATATGAAACAAAGAGCAGCTGATACGACTGCAAGTGAATTTGAAAAAAAAAATTGAAGAAAACTCTTCACCGCTGCAGTGCCCAAATATGCTTGCAAGACAACCTGACAAAGGGAATAAAAATATTCAAGGAACGCATTGACAAGTTGGTGGGAAAAATGAAACGGCGGCAAAACTCAATAAATACAAAAGTAGAAGGTTTGGATAATAGAACAACGTATAACAATGCACCGGGAAAGGCGAGAATGAGGGAGTGAGTGGCAAGAGTCAGTGCAAATAACAAAGGAAGGAATGAGATTTGCAAGCTGAACACACTGAAAACTCGTGGAAAGAAAATAGGAGATGGAAAAGGGTGTAACAAAAAAGACAAATGAGCCAGAAGAGAAAAAAAGAGGTAGTGTGGGAGAGGGATGGAAGAAGATGAATGGAAGAGCAGAGGAAGAAGAGAGAAAGGTAACGACGAAAAAAAACGTGGAAGTGGGTCGCGAGGGATGAAATAGGGGTTCGAGGAGACATGAGAGTTTTGGGGAAAAGGGTAAAGAGAATAGGGGGCGTTAGAGGAGAAATAAATAATTACGGGCCTGGGATGACGTGGATTTCGGGAAAGGGAACTCATGAGTTTTGGAGATTGGAAATGGGGTCCCAAGAAAGAAAGAAGGAAAGTACCTAATTTATTGCAGTAGGAATAACATAACCCCTCAAAGCTAAAACCTAATACCGATCAAATTATCAGGGGAAAAAATATGCATAATAACATGTTATGCCGGTTTCGGTGCCAGCTTAACATGTTATTATGTTAGGCGGGGTAGACTTCTCGCCTCCCAAGCCGAAGGTCGCGGGTTAGAGTTGCGGGCGAGCTTGTAAAGGTCGCCCCTAGCCAGGGTATGGGTGATTACAATCGTCTTACGTTGTTTTTCGCCAAGTCCCCCACAGTAAAGATTAAAATTTCCTGTTTTTGGGGCGGTGAAGACAAGATTTTTTCTAAGTAAAAAATAGGTTACATGTAGTGAAATACAGGGATTACATTTAATTACAGTCCTTAAACAAAACTATTGTGCATGAGTAAAATTGTACTTTTCTTCATTAGACGGAATATTGAGACATAAATGATTCATGCAGATACCATTAGACCCATGAAATTATATCATAATCAATATAAAAAAGGATTGATATCTTAACTCACTCGGCGGAAAAACATTTAATCCACAGCCACTATAAAATCTTGGATACACATATCACGATATGATTAAATTCACATAGGTATGTTGGCAACAAAGAAGAAGATATGAGAAATATGGCTATATGAGCAGATGCTTATAAAGAGTTCGTGAGAATTAATTAATAGATCTCTGTTTTTTAAGGATTTCAAGGTGGGTAAATGTTTCGCGGCATAAGATGGGATATTTCACAGGTAACCTAAAACCTGAAATGAATAATAAAAGGCGTTTGTCCGTTGAGAGGGTAAGCAAAGAAAGTTCAGATGTAATGTAGTAATTATATCCGCGGGTTTTTGCTTGACTAGGAAAATTGGATGTAAATATTCAATGTGAAGAAATATCTCATAGAAGAAAGTAAACAAATACGCTGGAGAGATCGGATTCAGACCAGTATTTCGATTAAAGGACGGAAACGAGTCCAGAAATAGGGAGTAAGGGAAGGCAGACGCTTGATCCAAAAAGAGGGGCGTATCCGTCGGGTAATGGTTATCCCCTGAGCCGTTCCCAATGCTGCTTCCGCCAACCTCGCTGGCTCAGAATCGAAAGTTATCCTCATGCCCCAATGACTTCGAACTTCCCTAGAGTGCATTCCATGGAACCTTAAGGACGCCATGGGACTGTGGAGCATATCGGTAACGCTTTTCTCCCGCTTCTTGGACCAACAAACAATGCATTCCAAAGTAGAGCTAAAAGGACAATCACGGCTTGAGAAACTCCATTAATAGAATATCCCTTTAGAGAAATTTAAAAAGCTAGAATTAAGAGTTAAACCAAGGTATGATTGACGTTCTTCGGGGTTCTACATGTCTTTTCCGCATATTACAGTTTTTTTCACTTTCTTTCACGCATCAGCCCGAAGTAAATGACATAGCCGATAAATCTCAATACGCTGAGATATGTGTGATTCACCCATTTATTTAATACGGATATTTCTCGGCGTCCTTTTTCCTCATCGCATGGAATTTTTTTCCTGAGTTCTATAACCGAAAACCATAAGAAGATGATAAATATTTGATGCATTGAAAAGTCAAAAATGTCACGCACAGAAAAAGGATTTAAAATGGAATAAGACTTTCCAGAAGAAGATGTATTAAAGTAAGTACTAAGCAATTCGATTTCATATCAGACGCGACAGGAATACGATTATTAATATCCGGAAACGCTCTTCAGGATATTTGACCATAATTTCGTTACATCATGCAATCCATAGTTGCAAGAAAAACTTCATATCTGAAAGGGAGTGCCAAACTATGAGCAGAAAAAAATTCAAAAACGTGATACAAGGCACACAGACAGCATGCATTGTAGTCAGGAAACCTGATAGAGAATGCACCTGAAAGAGAGATTTTTACCGAGAGAAATAAATTTGGGACGGAAACCTGAAACAAAAAATCAAAGAAATGGGTGGAGAAGAGTGAGGGAAGAGAAAGGTTCGTAAATCAAAAATACAGGGAAAGAGATGAACACATTGTCCTAATATATAGTCCTGGATAGCCCTAGAATAATACATAGTCCTGAATACTAATTGAAAAATGAAAATACACGTCAGTTAATCATAGAGAAAATTTATTTTCAACAGAAGCTATTCATTCAAGAGGAAAAAATATACATTTGATGAGATCTCACTGACGAAGTAGGTCTCTCCAGATTTGGTACTGTCTAAAAAAATGTGGATTCCATTAACATAATGAGATACTTTAATAGCAATAAGACATTTTGAACATAATTCAATTACATTAACCGTCCAATTTGTTTATTTACGTTTGAAAAATCACGCTGTGAATTCGACAGTTATTACGTCCCAATTTTCAAAGATAATATTTTCCCAACAACACGGAATTTCCGAAGAGGAAGGAACAAGTGTAAAAAGCCAAAACTGAGGAGATAATAATCTTGCTCTCCTAAGCATCCTTTCTCAGCTTAATTTATGAATTCCTTTTCAAGTGAGTGTACCTTGCCGTTCCACTCAACATAACCTCTTTTCCATTCTCTTTGTTCATCCCTCGAGTTCATGGCTTTCCTTTAAAATTCTGAAACACCACTTCAAATGCACCCTCATAGCTTGCAACGGAAAATAATCTTATGAAAGCCAAGGAAAACAAATTCTATTTGAGTGCCGCGCAGAAAATTGCATCCAAAACTTGGGAGATGCATATATATATTTTACAAAATTCGATTATAAAAACGAAGTTATGCTGCCAAGTTTAATTTGCATCACAAAACATGGGTTTGCATAATCACGCTCAACGCCATTTGCCGTTCATGTGGCTTCATGCACTTCAAATGAGGTCATAAATTATTCAACGGCGGTGGTTACTCGGAATGGAAACGAAAATTGGCAAATATCAACGCGAAAGCAATCGCAAGTTTAAAACTGCATGTAAATATTGACTCGCACAGCACCGCCTCATGGCAGACGGGAGCCCACAGTAGGCAAATTTCTCTCGACCTCGGCTAGGTCACGAGAGAGTTCAGGTCAGTTGAGACGCTGAGTGACGCCAGAGACTTCGCAAACGAAGTATATAAATTCACGTTTCCACAGTTTTTTGCATTAAGATGAAGAAAGCTCTTGTCTTATTTTAGCTTCGTAACTGCATTCAGGAGAAGCCAGTCACGAGATTCAAGAATTTCTCGCAGACGAAATCAAAGAGTTTTCAAAAATTTTAAAGACAGATTGGGATTTTTTCCGACTCATTTTTAAGTAAATATGAACAACTAAAATAGTTCATTTCATAAAATAATCCTCCAGATTCTGTAGCAAAGAAAATAATCCAATACAATGAATTTATAATAAAAGAGAAGAGATAACTTAAATTGACATCACACGTTTTACGCGTAATACAAATAATAAGCTATTCTTATTTCGCTCAGCCATTTCAGCAATAAAACAGGTTTCACTCACGTGCACACATCTGGAGTTATCTTCTGCCATGAAATAGAAGGCTATTGATTTAACATATAGTACCTACCTCATTCAAGGTTAAAAGTCGGCATTTTTCACAAAATGAGAAAATATCATGTAGAAGTAGAAAAATGCAAAGAAAATAAGACGCCACCATCGACATTTTATACAACTGCACATTCAACCCTCTAACAACTTATCTATACATAATCATATGTATGAGGATGTCTGTGTGTAAGGGGATGTCTGTTTGTCTGTCCGCAATGCGTTTCCATTCGGCTGCACGGATTGCAAACAAAGTTAGTTAATAGGTACATCTCTTTATACCGAACCACGTAGTGCTACTTTCGGTTGCGTCTGACGCACCCTTAGGGTGCCTTCACAGTTCGGCGTTGCGTTGACGCCGCGGCTAGCGAGCCAATCAGAGCCCGTCTTTGAGAATTTATGACGTCACGTCTCCAGCTCGCAGCGTCGTCGCAGAAAAACTGAACCTGCCGGATTTTCTCTGCGTGAAGGCGGCAGTACGCCGACGATTTCGAATTCGTGTTTGTTTATGGGAAGCTTAGGTATACAAATATGCAAGATTAGCTCTAATGGGAGTGACAAATGCTGTTTATTTCATTATTTACTATTATTTTGAAGTTTTAAGCATAGATACTTCGTATCTTTCCTAAACATAGTATAAATGTTAACCCTAAATTAGATTACAATCACCGAGGAGAGTAGATTAACATGACACATACCCGTCAATGGTATCACAAGCTAAATACAGCGTGAGAGCTCCTTTTTGGTGTCTACGGTCGTTTAAATTCCAATTGATATCTAATAATTGTGCCCTCATGATCTACTCGATCAGTTTGCATGACTAGGACAATCTGTTTGAACAACAGTTATCATTAATAAATATTCCTGATAACATTCCAAGTTACTCATGTTCACTGAGTGTATGTAATTAGCTATTTCTCGAATATTCCGAGTTAGGAAATAAAATTTAAAGATCATAATAATGCATAAGCAAGGGCTATCATTGCATACATGATTATCGACATTATGGCCGCCATATTAATTTCAAATGCTATTTATAGTTAAGAAGAATATTTTAAGAATGAAATTGCGTAAAAATGCGCAAAACAACATATGAATTGTGCGTTTGGCTCGAAATCATAAGATGATATGCTCCCACGCTGATTTTTAGGAGCCAACGCTTTTGGCCTTTCATTTGTTTTCGCAACGCAGAGCTGTGAAGGGCTCCAACTTGCTGCGATAAGTTAGCTCCGCCCCCAAGTACGCAACGCCGAGCTATGAAGGCACCCTTAGCGTCGTTTTCTCATTACCGTTTGTTACGTCACACAACTTCTGCGGTTGGGCATCCTTCCGGGTGCCTACACTTCTTGACACTATCAAAGAGAAAACCTAATATCCTGCCACGTGACCACGAATGCTAAGTTTCAAGTTTCCCACTTCTCTGGCTGCTATCCTTCCCGAGCAACGCTAGGTGACCTGCTAGTCGGTAGAGAAAATAATTTCGTTAAGAGAAGATAAAAGTCTAATTCATCAATTTATTCAAAATTTGCGATCAGAACTGGAAAACAGATAAAACATTGGAGGTTAGGATGGATCATTTTTTCGCATTGGTTCCGCAAAGAAATGCATAAAAATTCAAATCAATTATAATATTCCCTCTCACTATGAAAAAATCAAATCAAATGAAATCGAATGATCTTTTTATGGATAAATTTTAGTATGTTAAATACAGACGGTTATTAAAATATCCATAATTAATATATCTAGATAATATAACATGAGTACATATATCTTCTTTATTGGAATTATATACTGTTAGAATAATTATCATGGAATAATTTATAACGGGATCCCTAAAAGATTCTACAGAAAAATGATACAAATTACGATGATTCATCTTTCCAAGACGACTGATCCCTTGAGACATAGACAGAGAACAACTCCGAGGAGGTAGCTATGGTAGCTTTTTTCTTTCTGCTTCCTGGCGCATGTTTTTCCGAAAGCCACGTAAAGCATTATAAATGCTATGAATCCACTCCGCCAGGCTAATTGGCCTAAATTCTTTGAGGAATAACCCTACCGCATATATCATCGCCCCTTAATCTTTCTTCCTCAACCTTTCCGAGGTGGAGTGCTTCAATCCTGCCGCCTAGCCCTCCACTAAGGAGTGTTGAAGAGGTTGGGGTATTTCCGCATTCTTCCCTTTTCAGCTAGCATTGGCATGCATGAACCAACAAGCCCCATGGCATAGCTTTACTTTTTTATTTCATAAACAGTTTGAGATATTATAAAATTAAAATAAAACCAGTCTTCCTATTATTTCATGCACACCGGACGATTATCAACGATGATTATAAAGATATAATCATATTTCACGGGCGGATTAAGGTCATTTTTTTAGGGAGGTTCACTACTTTCAGCAGCGCCTCGGTGGTGTGGAATATCTTAAAGCGGTATTGCGTCTACATAAGTGGCTCGTATATGATCAACTATTAAATATCGACAAATATTGTTTTTTAGTTGATGAAATGAAAAACATATTGTAAAGCCAACTTTTTTCGGCTTAAAAAGTAAAGTTAAAGTTATTAAAAGTTCAGAATCACTGATTCAGGCTTTACTCTCTTCAATTACTACGAACATAAACGGGCTTTTAATCTTCAGACCATGAATATAAAAATTGAGGATTCCCCACTCGGCCAGTAGATGCGTTTTTAACCACCGCGAATTTAAATCGCAGTTCATTCTCTAAATGCTGTGATCTTTCAAGTTAATAACATAATGCCACTCCTTTTGGATGCTATTACTTTAAACCAAAATGTATTTAGAATAAATTAATTGTTCTGCACTCATCGTTGCGAATCGGACATTTTCGAATACCTACGAAAATGCGTGTTTGGGAAAATATACTCAAGTATAATAGTAAAATATCCTTAATTCATGTAGCTAGATAATATAACATGTGTACATGTATCAATTTATTCCCTCATGGAATATATTATCATGGAATCTCTAAAGGATTCTACTGAAAAATGACACAAATAACGATGATTCAACTTTCCAAGACAACTGATACCTTGAGACAAAGACAGAGAACGCTTCCTGTGAAAGATCTAAGGTACCTTTTTCTCTTTTTGCTCCCTGGCGCATGTTTTACGAAAACCACGTAAAAGCATTATAAATGCCATTAATCCACTCCGCCAGTCTAAATCGCTTAATTTATTTAACGAATAACACCACCGCAAACATCATCGCCCCTTAATCTTAATTTACATAAATCTTTTTAACGCACATAAATTTTCGACGAACATAAATCAAGCTTCGAAATAAGATAAATAGAAGAACAAGAAGCCACCATCTACATTTTCTACACCTGCATATGTACACCTCTAATTACTCCCCATAAAAAAAGGTGGCAACATAAAGCAATCAAGCTTCTGCGACACAGAATGGAACCTCCTCACTTAATCCCTATGGTGCTGGTATTCAACAACTCCCTAAGCAACGCACCCTGGACTCGTAACGTCGCGCCTGCGCCCTTGCGTCGCGACCTCCCCACACCTTGCCCCACATTCCCCCTCAAGCACCCCTCGCATCGGCCGACCTCTCAACTCGGTTGAGTCATTGCTTCAACGCCGGAGGGGCGGGCGGTCCAAGAGAGAGGCTTTCGCTGAGGGCTGCCGCAAGAGGACCCCCGAAAGAGAGAGAGAGAGGTGGGATTTTTGGGAAAGAAAGGAGCCCGGGGACATAAGAAAAGTGATGGATGAAGAGGTTTCGTAGCGGAGAAAGGGAGGGAGAGAGAGATATTGGCTGATGGGGAGAGGTTTGGGTGGGAGGGGAAAAACAGCGAAACAGAGCTACCCGTCGTCATGGTCCTTCCACAGCCTGAGGGCACTCCATAGAGAATGCCCAATTCCATCCCAAAGAAGTCTGCTTTCTGGTGCCACTTCGGTTGCATTTCAATCTGTTTCCAAAAATGTATTCTGCGCGGTGATGGGTGCAATGCGATCTACTTTTTTCCAATATTTAGCAGTGCAATACTTGTAGTAATTGCATTGATATTTTATGAGTTTGATAGATCACATCATCACGCACATAAATTTCGATTACAACCACTAATAATACCTAATTTCCCCGTGAAACTCTGAACAATTTGTCCGACGGCGACGCGAGTGGCGATTTTTGAAAGCCATTTAAATGCGCGCTGGTTGAAAATATATTTAGAGGCCGACCTGAAGATGCTCTTTTGTAATATTCGTGTTCAACACCTTCATTTCGTTTCAAGAGATCATTTATTTGCCATAAATGAGCTACCATGCGGGTGCAGATGTGGCTATATTGTTTATTTAAGTTTTTTTTGGTCACATACACCAAGGATGAAGTTCGCCATGAAAAAATATTTGCCTTAGCCTGAGATTCAAATGGATTTTTTAAATTTTCAAAATTTATGTGCGTGATGATGTGATCAATCAAATTCATAAAATCTCAATGCAAGGCATGGTATCATACGATATTGAAATTCATCCTACCCTTTTTATCAATCACAGCATCCACAAATGCATTGATTCGATTCCCTAGTACTAAAGTAACTTTGCGGGAGGAATCGAGTAAAAGTTTAATTCAATTTATAAGACTCAGTTCCACGTCGGAAAGAGAAGTAGGGAAAATTAAAGCCAACGCCATTCATTACCTAATTGTCAGTTATATATGGTTCTACACATAGAAAATTTAGCAGAAATTAAAAAAAAATAGGCACCATACGCAGGTTATTTTGACTTCTAGGATAACTGCCACTTTAAGATTGACGTAATGCAGGAAATCGATACCTGCCCATAAACAGGAAAACTATGGCTAGGCCACAAGCGACCTTTTGACCCTATAACACTGAGAATCCTAGACATCTAGGCTTATACGCGTAATCATCCCTTATTTTTGGATCGATGGGTAAGTGGAGTTTTACTGTTCGTAAACACTGCGGGGAAACTTGGGAAACTTATGGGATTTGATTATTTTCTCAATTATTACCTCTTGGTTGGCTTTTGAGGAATGAGACGACAGATTTCTATACAACCTCTAAAAGTTTTCATTGTAGATGTCGTAGTCCCACGTCTTACACACGAGATGAGAGGGCGATGAACTGTGAGGAAGGGAAGGTACACTGAGTCCAAGCCTTTTAGCTTGAATCAATGTCAGAGGTGACGATTTAGATCTCTGACGCAGGAAATTTATTATTCGATAGATTTTCTAGAACATTGACCTCGATTCGCTGGTAGATTTCTAGGATATTTTTACAACATTCAAATAATCATATCGATCCATGTAACTGTCTTAGGTGTGACTTGATGGACTTTGCTAATCGCTATGGACTAAAATCAAGGAATTGGTAATTGTACACAATATATTGACATTAAATAATACGTAGAGTACGAGAAAATACTCAGTCTTCGATTTTAAATCATATTATATATCGATACTATTGAAATGCTATTGATAGCTGAGCAATTTCCCTGATCATCAGAATACTACTAAGAAAAACAAAGCCAAATAATCTTAAGAATAAGTTACTGAATAATTTTTATCCAGCGTGAAGGACATAAAATCCGAATGTCTTTAAGTACACTTTCCATGTAATGTAACATGCAATGTAGGGCTCCGGGATCCAATTATTTTTCATCTATATTTTTGTTTGTTTTTCCGAAAGATTTTCTATAAGCTAAGCCTCTGATGGGACCCGCGACGGTACACAAGGGTAAAGCATGAACTAGGATGCAATAATCGCCGCAGGTCCGGATGCACCCACGACGAGAATTGCCAAGCAGATGGCATGCTGCTCGCGAGATGATTTCTCCCTCATGTTCACCGCCACGCATGCCGAGCGGAATAATTTGCGGCATCCATTACAAGGAAATGGATTCCTGTTGCGCTGGATAATCTAGCCGCACTTCGAACAATTTTAAGGCGTTGTAGATGCCAAGGCTAAGGTTCTACTACTCCACTGAGTCACGACAGAGCAAGGATGTATTTCAATTGACAACGATTCAGCAAGAAACCCAAGATACCGTAAAAGGAGCATAAAAGGAATACATGTACTAGATTGCATACGGAAATAGCAAATAAAATAATTGAAAGCCTCAGAAAATGCATTAACTTTGCCGTACATTCTCAAATGATGCTGAATGAAGGTGATTCGTCAGAGAAATAATTACTAAAAACAACTCGAACTGTATTAGGTACATAAAGTCACATCAACTTCCAATAGTCTCCAAGAAAATGAGACAATGATAGAATTCTTTTTGACTTTATGCATACGTATAAAAGATAGTGATGATTACTTCTAACTATGCACACTTTAGTTGACCAAAAAACATTATCATCATACGACAGAACAAGAAACATCAATAATTGAAATGTACTAGACGCTTAAATGGCCCAGCCCGGTTAGAAAAATCAGGTAGAGATTTCCAGAATGTATTTTTTACTGACGGTATACGTCGATGTCGAGAATCCTCGGATGTTCAAACAGAAATATGAGAAGCTAAAACCTACCACATGAAGGGTGGAAATTGGATTATAATATTGAAGAGTCAACGGAGTACGTGAAAGCAGAAATAATGGCGCTGAATATAGCAGTTTTTTGCAGCTACAAAAGAGCAATTCTAGAGTAGGTACTGGTGCATAAAAATGCCAATATCAAACAGAAGAAACCTGGCTCGAAAATTGACTATTGTTAATTTTGAATAAGTACTTTTTTTTAAATCGTGAGTTAAATTCTGCACAGTGAGTAGTCCCGGAAAATTGAAAAACGTGGATAGAAACTTCAAAAACCTCGTTAAAAATATCGAAAATTTAACAGAGGCATACGGAATAAAAAAAATGAAATATTTAAAGAGTAATTTTTCTCAAAAAAATAATACAGCGGACTTGACAGGCGGAAATGAAAAAAAGCCAACAGGTGAATTCTCTCTCTTCAAAAACAGAATTGCTCCACTACGTACACACGACATGCCGTACAAAAGGAGGGCGAATGTTGGATTCAGATTCCGACCCGAATAACCTTCTTTGCGCCGTCTCACGCCGAATTGAATTGAAGCAAATGGAAAGCGGCGGCTGTGTACCAAACCCATTCACTTACATCACGCCGACTTCGTCGGAAGGGCCCCAGTTGCCGGCACATTACGCAGTTTCAAACCAAATATTCATTAATTATAAACTTCACGTTCCCGCTGACAGTTCGAGCATAAAAGCAGCGCTAATAACTTCCCTACACTCGAGCCATGAGTTAAAAGCGTTTTCCTGTACATCAGTGAAACAAGAGGAATAATTATTTTTATGCCGTTTTAATTCCGGGAAAATAGGCCGATTAAAATTTATTGCCGTAGGAAAAAAAAACAAAAGCAACGTTACAAGAGCAATACAATAAAATTGCATAAATACAAATTCAAATGGCATAAATATGAATACATGCATTCACAATTCAACAAAATTTGAACATAAATTATTGAATGACAAAAATTAAATACACCAAAGTAGCTACAGCATTAAATCGTACGTAATTCAACGCTTTTATAATTTTCATCTTACTCCATGAGATTAAAAACCGCTCATATCAGCTTGTAATTTAAAAAAAAAGATAACTTCTGCTCAATTATACACGTAAAATTCAGGACATACACTCTAATTGCATTTATGGATACGGGACCGTGTTCGGAAAACAATTTTCACTTCAAATTTGACCACCAGTAAACTTTTACGAAATTCGCGCGCGTTAATTAGTTCACCGCGGTGAGCCTTTTTCATCAAATCACACAAGCTTATGGGTGCATCATTAAGTTCAAATCAGAATTAAACCAGAAAAAATAAAGTCACTGGGCATAACTCGTCATTTTTTATGGAAAAAAAATAACGAATAATTACATGAAATTCGGATAATTCCAGCGTCAAAAAGAGTACATTTTAGATAGATGTTGATATAGGCTGCCGCGGAGTGCTACAGTAGGCGCAGCTAGCTTTCTGGGTTCTCCTTCGCGTCGATTAATCTCCGTGACGACAGTTTTGCCAGCTTTACAGTAGGTATCTTCGAATTTGAAGTGAAAGACTCGACGACTGGACATCAAACCTGCTGCAACTCCGGCGTAACCGTCGTCACGGAAATGAATCGACGCGGAGGAAACACGAAAGCCTAGCTGCGCTCACTTTGGATGGTGGATACGAAGGAGGTTTTTGTTAAGCATCCCCTTCAGCATCAGCACCGTCTCTTTAAATATCTTCTTTACCCTCTACTGAAGTACAAAGATTACTAAGGTATTTGAACATTAGGGATGGATGATCACAGCAACAGAGAAGTATAAAAAGGGAAGCATTCGACACGCGGTACATAGGGTGAGTGATGATGTAAAAATATATTGTCCGTTTGATTAATAAGGAAGTCACACCAATAGAGGGGTAAAAGGGTATTGATTTGAAATTTCTTAGAAGACCAAACTACTTAATGGCAAAATCAGGAGTCATGATAGCCTACTGAAGAAAATCGTCGAATAACATAATAACGTCGGCGACATAATAAAGCCTCGAATTACATAAGTTATAAAAAACTTCAATAGATAAGACGATTGTATATATGAAAACATTGGCTGATAAGAGAATTCACAAAGAGGAAGCATAGAACCTATTGCAGGGTTGTACACTAATGACGATGATTTAAATGCATAGAGAAAAAAGAGATAAAACTTTTCGAAAAGCCACGGTTGGAAAAACAACTTCACTTCGACGGACCAGTAAATTAAGTACCTTACGTCATTGAAGCCTCGGTCAATAGGATTGTTTTTTTTTCAGAAAATCGCAGTTTATTTTAAACTGGGCCTATTTTTTCGAAATTCAAAATACCCCTAATCCGAGAGCAGCGATTTGATCCGGCGAAGCGAACTAAAAAGTAATTATTCAATATAAAGACTTGAGGAAAATTCGTATATCACCGAAGTACCGCACTGGAACTGAACGCGAGTACCACCAGAAAGTAAAATTTCCGCCAACGACGACCGACGCCGACTCCCGTAGGTATTGTGGCAAGCGTAGCGAGTGGGGACATCATCTCACTCAAACTTTCCTAACATATTTGCACTGCCTCGCGCCGGTGCCGATGCAACACCGAGCTAGTTTCGCAATCTGCGTTCACGAGATGCTTTTCATGCGACAGCATCCGCGTGTAGCTCAGTGTGGCAGAACTCCCTAGAGAACATCGTCACCATTTTTTTGCGAGCACCTTTAAAAAAAATATTTTTGCGAGATTCACTCCATATCCCCACTTCCCCACTTTAAACTGACATTTTTTTGTTAAACTACATCTATTCCGGACGGCACATTCCGTCGCACTACTTCCGCCGAGAGCTTAATAATTTTTTCATTTCCTTTTGAATACTGCGCGGAGCGATGCCACAGGGCGAGTGTGTAAGATTCACCCTCACAACCACGTTATTAGCGAGTGTGTGGAGGAAAGAAGCGATAAAACTCCGCAGCCATTTGTAGCGTTTTTTTTCCTCGTAGCGAAAAACAAATATGGCGCGTTCTAATTAAGGCATCCTTCTACGATTCGTTCTGCAAACATAAGGGAAGGGGATGACGGTGAACGTGACTGCAACCATGGTTATTGGAATCCATACGTCTGCTGCCTCTGGGCTCTAATAATAAAGTCTACCCCTCTGCCAACAGAGTCTATGCTGGGGTGGGCAATTCCTTTTTTAGCTTGTGGTTTTCTGATAATTAACGGAAATAATAGAGATGCAGAGGATTCACTGTAGTTAATGCACAGAATAACATTTACGTGCCAAGTACCACGGATTAATGACCCACTTTTAACCATAGAAAGGTTAGTGACCCACTTGAAGTCATAAGGGAAACAGACGAGGAATGAGAAATCATATAAAGTACCAACACGAATAATATAGTATGAACGCTCCTGAATTATGAATTGGTACGCCACTCCTACTCCGGCTCGATGCCATTAAAGTGTATCTTGCAAACGCCTGAATCACACGATCATTTTTTTCGTCGCGAAAGTGATCACTATCCCGGTCACTTTTCCCGTCGCGAAAAGCGATCGCTCTAGTGATCATTTTTCTGAATCACACGGTCACTCCCGCCGTCGCTTTTCGCATCATTTCCGATACCATAGCTCGTTGTCATAGGACCCGCATCACGAAAATATATAGCGTGTTTGTTTACCTATGTCGTTCCCACAATTTTCAAACGCTGCGCTGTAATCACACCAGACGGTCATGCGTTCTGATTGGCTGATATGGGGTTTTAGGGACGGATTTAGCGACGGAAAAAGCGACCGGACGAGTGATGAAAAATAGCGATGGGAATCCTCATCGCGACCGCGAAAAACAATTGCCGGCGACGATCATTTTGCGAGTGATTACTCTAGTGATCGCGATAGTGATCACTTTCGCGACGAAATAAAATGATCGAGTGATTCAGGCTTAATCGAAGAAAATTATGACAAAAAAGTATTCCAACAATTTATCAACATTAAGGCAAATATTTTCACCCACACTTTTGAAGATTCCAAAACGAACAGAAAAAGTGGTTTATTCCAAAGTTTTTCCAAAAGTACCTCCGCTGTTTCAGAATTAAGGGTTTCAGATCGATTGTCAAGGAGTTTACTTTTTGGAAATTCATTGTAATGATATAGAAAGAGCCGCAGTAATTTTCAACCCTTATTTATTAACTTAACCGGTTTCAACGTTCACACGTGATTTTCTGCAGCTGTCTCTTGGAACAAATGAGACTTTTCTTGAGACAGCTCTTGAAAATTATGCGTAAATTTTGAAATTGGTTGGTAAATAAATAATCGTGGAAAATTACTATGGCTGTTTCTATCTTTTTCAGGGCTTTAACTACACATATGGCATTATAAACAATTGACTCCATCAAAATTTTTCGAGTAAACGTTTCAACCGGATGAGTTAATAAAAATAAATGTGGAAAATTTATGCTGCTGTTTCTATCTCTAACGATCTGATCGTTGGATTATTCTTCCTCATAGGATAATCCTCTAAAATCGCAGGCACATTAATGGCTTTTCCTGGTTTCGCTATTTAGTTGGGCCCTTTTCGCTTCTATAGCGTTAAGGTGTTTTTCCCCGTCCGTTCCATCCCTATCTTATCCCAGAGGCGTCGGCGGGCTCCTATCGCGGCGGCGCCTCTATCCTTTTCCCTTCCTCTCCAGCCACTCCCCGGATGATCGGGCGTATAAGTCACTGGCTTGGTTCCCGGCCCCGGTGTGTTGTATCCTCGAAGGGCTCCCATGAGCCTTCATCCGTTTCTGTTTCTATCTTATTAAGGTTTTCAATTAAACATATAGCATTAGGAAATTTAATGCTATACAACCACTATTCGTACATCAAAATCAAACAGTTGATCAACTTCGATCGCATTCCCTATTTGCATACGCCATCAGTCGACGTGGTTATAAGAGATAAGAATATCAGGCACAAAACGATGCATTCATCTCAATTTGGGTTCGGAGTCCTTTTCGGTCCAGGCCTTTCCCCCTATATGGAAAGAAAGGAGATCCGAGGATTTATAACGCCCTCCACTTGAATCTAATCAAGCCGCTCGCCGCCATGACAACGGCTGACAAGGGTCCACTCTCTCCCACGTAATCCCCACCCACTCCAGCGGCGCTCAAAGCCTGCTCAGGCCGGCCACTCTCAGCCGCACTCTCTCACTCAGTTCGGCCTTCTCCACAAGATCCATCCATTCCACTCCCACGGCATAGAGACATAAGAGACCCCTCCACTCAGCGATGAAGGCTCGGAAATGCCAAATGCACAGCCATCGCTGCATGATAGGAGGAAAATAGAAATTCCTCACATACGATGTTGAAAGAGAGGCCTCTTCATCGGTTAAAAAATAATTATTTCAAATGTTTGAGTATTTATCTGCGTATAACTTCAGGCCTGCCACACGAACTGCGGATAAATTCACTTAAATAACAATGGAAAAAATTACTATGGACCGGGAATGGAACCACGGACCTGTGTCTTTCTGGGCGGCTAGGAAGACCAATCAGAAACCCGGATAGCGAAGTAGTGGGCTCAGTGGCCACGAAAGCCAGAGGTTCGTGATTCGATTCCCTGTCAAGGAGAAATTATTCCCATTGCACGGTATGTGAATTTATTCACTTATGCATACCATGTAACGTGCATCGATTATATTATTTTACTAGCAAACCACACTATTTTGGTAGCCTCGGAAGAAGTTCATCGGATTTGTTTCGGTTTAAGGGCATCAACACCATCTGGGCAAATATAAATACCACACCAGACAAAAAAGCCCACTTTTAAGATGGAATGTCAATGTAAACGGTAAATAGCTAGTAAGATTTCTCAAATACCACACCAGAGAAAAAGCCCACTTTTAAGATGGGATGTCAATGTAAACGGTAAATAGCTAGTAAGATTTCTCAAATACCACACCAGAGAAAAAGCCCACTTTTAAGATGGAATGTCAATGTAAATGGTGAATAGCTAGTAAGATTTCCCGCAGAAGTGGCAGCCTTCACCTGTATTGTTACCCTTGCATTTTTTAATTTACCTTTGAATTTTTTAATAATGATGTTTTTGGATGGAAAGTAGTGTATATCGCAATTGGGACAATTATAAACCGTTGAAGTGACCTGTAGCCAGAATTAAACTGTCCTGATGAGAATAAAGAAAATCGACTCAGATACATTGTTTAAAGGAAAAGGAAAACAGTCGAAACCCAATATGCCACGTATAAGCTTATATATCCTTAAGAGAAAGAAAAAAAAATGCCACTAGTATAGCATTGGTGGAAATCTCCCATTGAGTAGGACAAAATAAGACCAAGTAAACAAGACAAATTTTTCGATTACCTAAGCCTGAACAAAAATATAATTTGTTTTAGAGTATTCCCAAAGTTTTTTGTTTGCCCAAGTTGTCCAAGAATTTGAGTTATGCTTGTCCACTACATGAAATTAATTTATCCCATGCCATACTTAAAATTTCAGGAAGACCAAGGTCATTTCTGCGGTTCCCACGCCCAGGAATATTCGATACGACTCGGTCTTCGGCTTTTAGTTTTTATTCGAGCATCATCCGAACTCAAAGAGAGAAATCCGGGTCAAACAGCATTTTTTCTGTGAAATACACTGAAAATTTACACATAAGACGAGGACTTTAATCCCTCAACAATCGCGGCTTAAATATAAGGAGTGTACGAATGCAAGCATTATCGAATCTTATACAAAAGGTACTGCCATCATTTGAATGAGTCTGTTCTCGTGATCTGTTAATTCTGCATGATCTTATCATAACAAAGATGAAATTCAGCCACGTCACAGCCAAAAAACGCAATAATAAAGTGTACTCCAAAGCAAGGTTATGGACATATATACACATTTCTTATTTCTTAGCTTTTCTATATGATTATAAGAAAATCCCCTGTTCCTCCGAAATATTTTGGATGTACGGGCTTAAGTTCATCCCTTTCAACCCTCACCCCTAAAATTTACCCCCTCGCATAACTTCCCAGGAATTTCTTTTTCTGGCCACAGCCCTGTGAGAGGAGCCTAGGAACGCTTCCATTAGCCATATACTATCGGACCTCCAAGACGAGGATGGCTCTAGTGGAAGGATTAGATCGGCCTCCGGAGTCGCTGAAATGATTGATGATGTCATATTCGATAAACCGCAGGTCACGTCACTTTAATGAGAGCCAACCGCTTCGATACGGGTCTATTGTTGCTGTCTCTTTAGCGGTGCCAGCCTTCAGCGGCTTTACCTCCATCATCTTCCACTTAAACTTATTTCTCGCCCGCATCTGTCGTCCCCAGCACATCACAATGGCTCAATTACGATTCAGATGACGAAGTCAACCCTCGAGGGTTTTATGGGAACATTTTTTTTTGAGATGGGAGGAAACAAAGCGACCACAGACTTTATTATAACAGCGCTAAACCGCCAAGCATGACACCTCCCAATATCACACAATCAAAATAAATTATGTTTCCCAAGCATCAGTCCTTAACGAGGACATAATATCGTCTCAAGAGTGGAATATGAAAAGCTCTCGAGTCAAAATACAGATTGAATATTACTAAACCAATCGCTCTCATGCACAAACCAAGCGGGATCAATGACTAACGCGAGATTTGATATTCTATGCTTCAAAAGCGTGATAGGGGATCCAAAAATTGATAATTTAAATATCAGACATCGAAAATGTGAAAAAATATAAAAATGTATTAGCATTAATATCATAAACTTTTTGAGGCATCCCCAGGAGAAATGGCTTCAGTACAACCATAAAATAATCTTTGTAAATTTCAGGTACGATTCAGGACGATCGCTTTCATCACGTGCAATATCATCTGGAGATAATACCAGATGATGTCGCTGTTGATATTGCATAGAGAGAATGTCGCACCGCGCCGATATCGGTCGTCCAAAATTATATGAGTGGAATCTACAAAGTTTTCTATGTTTTTGCTTTGAAAAACGACTGCAAAACTGCAGGTTATTTTCTCTGAATGAGCAATGCATCTAACCTAGAGTCTCAAAAACGTAGGTTAGCACCAAATCTTTATACAATATAAGTGCACCCATAATTTCTTACCCATTAATACTCCATAACTCACAGTCACTAGCGTGACTAGTTTTCGCATATGACAACATCCATTCAATCCCTTGAAAACAAAAATATTACCGACACAAATTTCCCAATAATCGTTCCACGGAAATGGCAAAGAAAAAATTTGCTGTGCCATTTATTGTTCGAGATGTTGTGAAGCGTTATATTGTATTCTCCAGCATACGGGCCAAACATTGAAATCCAATTTCAAGTAAGACCTTGAATTTTTGCATATTACTTCCGATGTAATGCCTCTTCTATTTCAAAATAAAGAATAAACTTAAGAAAGTTTCTACAAAAAAATGAACCGTCCTAAAAAAATCAAAGTATCGCAAAAAAATACCTATTCACTTTTTTCTCCCATTTCATTTCAATTGTTGATTCCAATGGTTCGAACGTGTGCTAAGGGTGGTGAAATAAAATTTAATAAATAAAGGATGCTACTTGCCTCCACCAAGTTAAACGTAATACTCTTAAAAACGTTGAGGGGCGATGCAATAGCCTCACAAACAACAGCCTACCAGAGATACCTCATCAAGGGAATCGAGTAAACAACCTGGATCAGCGCCGTAATAACCATTTCGCATCCAAGTTAACCCTCTCCTTCATTCAGGGGACTCAAATACGAGGACTCCAATGCGTTCACCATAGGGAAGGGAGGCGCATCTTTCAATACTTTTCCTCCTACAAATAATATATCTGCCACACATTGGCTCTCAATTCACTCATCCACGCTGAGACTTAACACAGCCCATTAAAATTCTGCTAATGGAGAACTTTGCATTGCAATTAAATTACAAGAGTTCAGCAAAAAATCCAATTTAAGAAAACCTGATACCATCACTTCCAAAAATTCTGGATATATTATTGATGAATCTACTTTCTACTATACATATCGTATATCTCCACGTTGGTTAAATACACTTGAAATGATGAAATCATTTCTCTTGCCGGTAGATGAAAACTGCCACCAAAGGGTGAGCGGTTCAACTCGTAGTTAAATAAATTGAAGGTTCGAAAAAATATTGTAATTAAGAAATAAAGGCTATCGCCATTTCCAAACACTAGCACTCCCCTAAATACCTACCAACTGTACATAAAATGAATGATCGATTTAAATAGCTTATGGGGAGAGTGAGAAAAATTAAGTATCTAGAAAAATGTTATGCCGAGACACTCTGTATCTAAATGAAAAAAATGAGAGATAATAAAATATTTTCTCGTAAAAATATCGCCCCAGCCGTTTCTTTGGGGGGAAAAGAGAGGATCGGCAGGGAAGGAGGGGTTGATGCGAGCCAAAACGGAAGGACGCAATTAAAAACGGGGAAAAGGGGAGAGGAAGGAGGTATGGAGCTGAGAGGGATGGAGACGTGTCGATGAGAGAGGAAGGGCGTGAGCAGCGAAGGCAGAACTAACGCTTGCTGTTCAAATTATTTCCTCTCCGAATGAAAGACACCGAGAGGAGGGAGGGGTTTGAGCGGGGAGGGAGTGAGGTGACACGCTGGGGCAAACGAGGCGTGGGATGGGGGTGGAAGCATTGAAGAGAGAATATCATCCCCTGCTTTCCCACTCACTAAAGCCATATGCCCACCCTCCCTCCCTCGGGGAGTTTGATCGCGAAGGGCGCGACACCCAAGCGACTTCGAGGCGAAACAACTGTTTCTCGGAGTATCTGAATTCGTCGCTCCTCCACTGAGTCCCGTGGCTAAATTCCATAAGCGTGACCGTGAGATTGAAACAAAAGCAAGGATGAAATGGAACGAAACGAACTCCTTACGAAAATTAAAATAGTGAGATTCCGTACAGTAGATATAATTTTCAGCACATGCACTCGGGCTCGTAATCTAAATCCTAATTCACAAAAAAACTTGCGTGAACATCTGTTTCTTCTGAATTAGTCACTCCTCCACCGGGTCCCGAGGCTAAATTCCGCAAGCGTGACACTGACATGAAAACAAAATCAAGGACGAAATGTGAAGAAAGACCTCTACACGAAAATGAACATAACAAGATTCCGCACAATAGACATGAGTTTCATCACATGCACTCAGACTACTACTCTTAAGCATTATTCACAACAACTTACTTGCTTTGACTTGGAGTAACTTGGGAGTTGGGAATTTAAAAAGAGCATGTGAAGTTTGATCGCGAAGCACCCTACAGCCAAGCGACTCCGGGGCGCGAACAACTGTTTCACGAAGGAGCACATGAATTCTTCACTCCTCCCTCAAGTCCTGTGGCTAAATTCAACCAGAGTGACCGTGAGATAACACAATTAAGAATGAAATGTGAAGAAACACATCGTTACGAAAATTAAAATAGTATGATTCCGCACATTAGGCATAAGTTTAAACACATGCCCTAAGAGTGAATCTGGATTAACTTTAGATTTCATAATTTAAAAAGGGTATTTGGAGGTTCAAAACAGCTTAAAGCGACGAAACATAATAACGAAAGACCACAATTGCAGGGTCGTGGTTTCGCATTTACACGGATTTGCGCAATGTAGGAACAAACTGTATAGAATGGGAAGTGCTGGATTATAAGCTGAGCGAGGTAACACATAAAGCCGCAACCATATACTCATCACTTTGAGAACTCTCTCTACTCTATGCGCTGAAAATTTTATTGCTATAAAATAGACAAAGACTTTCACTCACTTCACTTTCATAATGAACGCTTTTCGGCTCGAAAGCAGAGACGCCCCTAGTGGCAGATATATGACCTCATATTATCCACCAAATCCCAGGAATAGATCCATAGAAAACTGAGCACTAGAAAATTATTTAGACAATAACTGTGAATTCTCCCGACAACATCTACCAGAAGTAAAAGACGGTTGGGACTTTTTCCGTACCTCTGGAATACTGTCCATGCTCACGAGGAAAATACATGTATTTTTCATGGATTATTGAAGGCTTACTAAAACACTGTTTAATATATATCACGTGCTCAGGCTTCACTTGCAGGAACCACATATCCATAGAGCGAAATAGCTCACTTTGTAATGTTCCACAAAACTACTATTCCGACCCTGGGTTTCAACTTCTAGATAGTCATTAACTAGGTATAGTTTATATATTCAGACCATTTAAAGAATTTTAGCATTGCCGTGGTGGTATCCATCGAATATTTTTTTGTGTTGAATTATTCATTGTTATTTGATGTTCCATAATCCACTTAGTAGAACCACGATACAGGATTAGAAAATATACACTTAGTACGTTCAAAACTGACCATACATTCAACACCAACGTCATTATAAAGGTTAGGATCTTATGGAAATTCAAAACGATAGAGTAACTTTAAAATTACTGGATGCATAAATAAGGCTCCTAATTTTAGCTGATTCCTTCTATGATAATCAAAATCAGATAGAGTTTTGGGCCTAAGTGGTAGTTACGCAGATTGCTGGCTAATTTTCAAATATAATACAACAATTTAAATGGAGATTTTTTCAATACATCTTCCGATATCCGTTATTCAAATTGGGAAATGGAGCATTGCACAAAATGTACTACTTTCATTAAAAATTAATACCCTCCTACCGTAATCCACTGAAGAGTCATTTCGGAAATGCATGCCAACCTAAAATATTTAACTTATTTCCTCGGAAGAATAATGGAACATTAAGTAAAAATGAATAATTCAATACAAAAAAACCTCATTTGATGGATACCACCACGGCAAAAATTATATTATTTAAATGGACTGAATACCTTCTGCGTTAAAATGCTATTTTCAATAATATTTACCAATGCCTCACGCAATTTAATCGACTATTCTAGATTATACTAATAACAGATTTGCTCAAAATTACAAGTAATTTTTCTGACTAAAATTCTCACAAGATCCTTCGAATCATCGCCGAAATGCCAACAATTTAATAGGTGAGCTGAGAAAATAGCATTTTTTCTTAAGTAAGGAAGTTAGCCTTCAAGTCTCCACACAAGATAAAGATACAAAGTAAAAAAATAAATAATCATCATGGAAACCGAAAGTTCCCCGAAGTAATGGTGCTAAAGAAACTATTTTTTTTCTTAATTTGGAAGAAAAACATGTATTTGAGAGCGAAGAGGCACCTATATAAATAAACTTAAATACACCTTCCCTTGAATCTGCACGAATTTCGAGGCTTAACCAAATGGAGAGGACCCAATTCCCTTGGGAAACCGGGAAAAAACCCTCTCAAGACGAACTCACTCAACAAATATTTAATGAATTAAAGTCAGCAGGAAATGCTTTATATTTTTAATCATTCTATTCCACTTTCTACCCCCTCCACCAAAGCGCTACGGGAGCATACTGGGAGGGGGAGGGGGATTAGAGACGATGAGGAATTCCGGATGAAAAGTTGAAGGAGCTGGCGCGCCACAATTCTTTCCAACCTCTATAACGGCAATCGGGAGATAATTAGCGAATGGAACGCAGAAGGATGCTGAAAATTCCTCGCTAAGGCGAACATGGAAAATTATAAGAGTAGATAAGAATTAGCGCATACAGAAGCACCATGTACAAAATACTTTTCCATAACGTTAGGTGCCGTATAATTGACGCGAGTTTTCGTAACTTAATCTCAGTAAATTAGAAATTTATTCACTCAATCAATTATATCATTGATAATCATTACTATGCGTTGTGATCCTCTTTTTGGGTAAAAATTGTTCACCTTTTTTTTTATTTGTAGATTGTGATAGAGTTTTGAATGTAAATTGACCCACATTTCTCTGCTATTCCATCTGCCCCCTCCGCCTCAAGGTTTTCGCAAAGAAAAATCGACAGCCTTAACCCTTTCACCGATTAGTAGATGACGTCACACTCTTTCCCAGCCATTCGCCCCGTCTAAGTTACTCTTGGCCCGCGTGCATCCGCCTCGTTTCTTTTACTACTGATTGCACAATAGCTTCCTTTCTTCTAAGAAAATTCACTCTGAAGGAGTCACTGAGCTGAAACTCAAATGACGTCACTGAAAACTCACGGAATTTGGGCGGTGGCTTTCCGTACTTTTTTTAGTCCAAAATAATGGGAGAATATCTGGATAAGGAAGTTTTAACTTATCATTCCCTTCCATACAACCAATTGTTTGCATAATTTGGGATTTTATGTTGGAGTTAACGACAATATTGCATTAATTAAAGTTTCTAGGCTTAAAATTCATGTAAAATTTAGAATGTCCAGTTGGAATGAGGAAGTTCTGGAAGAGCTATTGAAACATGAGACATGTCGAAAACAACATGGTGCGTAAATATAGAAATAAAAATGTATTTATCTAGGAGTGGCAAAATACAAAGCATTCAATATTTTTGTAGAAAGCGTAAGACACCAAAGAAACAGAACAATAACTTATCCGCTCGAGGCATTGTTAATTTTAGGCCCATTTTAATTGCTCGTTCGATTGCTTTTAATACTGAACAAGCAAAGCTATTTCATCCTGATAAAAACAATCACAACTAAGAGCCTTGTGTTGCAGCATCTGACCATACTACTGCGACTAAGCGCTGGTAAATGTGATTGGGGGGATAGATATATAAACTAGGGCGCGATGTACGAAAATAAAATACACCAACAAGCTACTAAATGATAGCTGCATAGAATCCCATGATTATATTGGTCATTAAGAAAATTATCTTAAAAGTAACAAAAACTGTGGAAACCTTAGTCCTCAACAGATTCTCAATAACTCAACAGATTATATGCACCTGAAAACATTTGCACCAGGAATCCTCAGCTACAACATAATTAAATTGAAGATAACCTGTGTTGCAATCATATTTTAACATGATTACGATGAAAGTTTACTCGGAAAAAAATATAACATGTCTACATGAATATAATATAATTCAACGAGGATTACCTTCTCGTAGTTTACAAATATTCATTGCACCTAACAGAAATTGAACGAGCAACATCACTACATGAAAAAGAGAAAGGAAAAATAAAAACTTACTTCATTGCCCACAAAAAGACAATAGGCTATTAATTTGATTCTGTATTTCTCAACAGCATAAAGTGGAATGGGATGGAAAATGAATTAGCCTGACATTTCAATAGGGAAAAATATCGAGCCGACAATTGCACAGGAGATCGCCCTGAAGAAACGACACAAAAAAGTAGAACATAAAATCGCACCGAGTACACGGCGGACCGGTTCTGAATGGCCAAACCTCGAGCAAAAGTGTTCGGAGCGAGCTCGTTCAACCCATTCAGGGAGACAGACTCCTCCCACGGGGGGAGGGGAGGGGAAGAAAAGGGAGGAGGCCACAGAATCGTCCCGATGAATAAGCGACGCGAAGGAAGGAAGCCAGGAGACCAGTGGGGGAATGGGCTTATTTATTCTCTTCGTCCTCACGACGCCACCCTTCCCAACCCGTTCCTTGAAAAGAGGACTAAGATGCGCTCGGCGAACCATGGCCAATTATGCTGTGGGGAATAGCATTAAGATAGGGGTGGGGAGTATTGGGAGGCGCTGTCGCCAGTGGGTGAAATGGAAACCGATAAACGCGGAGATGGAGATAGGGCAATCCCATGGCAGAGTTAACTCACAACATAATGAAATGTGAAAAACTCCATAATTCAACATAAATTTAATACTGTACGACCTGTATTTCGACGTGGCACATTACCATCTGGTACATTTGCACACAGAATATTGTGCAGTGCGATATCGTGCGTGTGCATAGTGTATCAAATGTACCAGATGACGAGCCACGTCGAAACCTAGGCAGAGAGAATTAAATGTATGTAGAATTATTAAGTTTTTTACATTGCATTACGATAAGTCGTTGCCATGAAGTCACGCCCGAGGCTCCGAACTTATAATTAATTATAATATAACCAACGCAATTTTTTTCCACGAGTCACTGGATTAATTATACTTCTATACAAGGCTTCAATATATGTATTTTATTTATTCTAGGGTTGGCTTCTGAAACTTAGAGCTATAATCAATCATATTTGACACTTACTCTCAGACATTCACTTTTGATTTTACGACGGTAAAAAGTCTTTTCTGTTATAAGTTTAGTAATTATCCAAATTAATATCATGCTTGCAGATAATATACTAGCCAAGTTAATAGTTTAGACATTCTAAAAATGTTCATAGACTATAGTTATCACGATAAAATAGTACAACTATTAGCAGATAAACATATTACGTCCGACACCAAAAAAAAACAAATTTTAGCTTCTTGTAAATTTGGAGTCGAATGTTGATTTCTTCCTTCAGTGTCGGACGTATCTATACCATTCGTGCCGCGGGGGGAAGCAAGGGAAGGAAACGACATTGGGGGATGGGCATGAAATGCGATGGGGAATGAATGTGAGGAGTCGATCAGGTGCGACGGCGGGCAAGAGAGGGGGACGGTTAAGGTGAAGAGCGTTTCGCGAAGTTTATTGGAAGGGAAAGAAGCCCAAAGTGAAGCGAAATGAGCAGGAAAGAATTCACATTCAAAAGGCACAATCATCGAACATTTCAACTCCCCTCGAACTCGAAAGCAAAAAGTTTTAAGTGGCACATAAATACTTCACCAGGAATATTCCGGGCAACTAGAGGAAATAATCTAAAGGACACTAGAGGAAATAATAAACTACGAGTACATAGCCTCAATATATAATCTCAACGAGTACATAGCCTCAATAGATGATTACTGTCTTCATAACCCAAAAATCCAAAGATTGGTTTCAAGCTCCTTTCCACTCTCCTATAAGCTAACCTTTTGATATTTGCGCACTTATTATCTTTAAAACGTTAATAATTTGTCCATTGTAACTCATTCAGAGCCTTCTTTTGCCGTTCTCTCCTTCCACTTGCCCTCCGACGGTTGCCTTCCCCTATGATGTGGCCGATTATGTTATCCCGTCGTCTCCTTTGGGGTTTTTATAGAAATTTTCTTTTAATCTATTCATCATTCTTCCCCATTTGGTAATTCGATCTATTTCATCAGCATCATTCTTCATTTCTACCACATTTAGTATGCTCAAGATGTGTGATAGGGGCCCAAAATAATGGCAGCATTTCTTATTTTTTTAATTTAATTCAATAATTATAGCAAAGTAGTGGATTCATGAGAAAATATTGAGGCTCCACGATTATGTTCTATAAACTGAGTTTTCAGTCCTAATGAGAATCTCCTCAATCAGAAGCCTCTCTACCAGAAATATTGCCGATTAAATAAACAACGGAATTTGCTTAACAAACTGTTTTCCAAAACGTGTAACTATCGTAAAGTGAGGGTCTGCAGAGTTTAAAATTTTCAGAGAACTTTTCTTTTTCGACCTCATCATTTTACGAATATAGCGAAAGAGCATGAAAGTCCACAACTTCTCAAAATGAAACCACAACAGACAAATTTTCAATAAAACTGACACAAAAATATTTCGATCAGGGTAAAAAGAAATGAATCTGATAGCAAGTGGGGAATTGACACGGGCGCAAAATATTTAACATATTACTCTCCCCTAAGAGACATCGAAACATGGTGAATTAGGGAGAAGAATAAGGTTGCGGGGTGGTTGACCCCAATCAACCCCCCGAAGCACCTAATTAAAAGTTTAATATTAGAAAAAGAGGATAAATTAAAAAAAGCTATAGTCAACAAAGTGGAAGGAAAGAAGTCTCAAAACCGACTTATATTCGCCAAGAGAAAATACTTCGCAGAAAACTTATAAGTGAAGTTTGGCGCAGCATTAAAGGGAGAGATTGAGAGGAAAAGAAACCTCGGACCAAAAGGAGAGAGGGTGGAGCGAGAAGGAGGAGGAAAATTAGGAAGGGAGGGGGAGAAAGAAATCTCCGAAGTTTATCGAGACGCATGGGAAGCCTTAAAAGGGTCTCGCGATTCATTTCCACTCCCAAGAAGACTTGGTGAGAGCAGTCATCACAGCGGGAGGAAGGCGTTCAACCCTTTTTCACTTATTTCCCAAAAAAAATACGTCCTAAACAGTGGCGTAACTACGAGGGTATAGATCCCCCCCCCAAAACTTTAGGCAAATAAAAAAATATTTCTATTGTCTATTTTTTGACAAATAATAACTGTATCTACTTAAAATTAAATTTGAAGCGCCAAAACGATGTAAGTTTTATTTCCAGGCATGTCATTTTTCAAAACTTTTCCCTGAACCCCCGTTGCCTATGGAGGGGGGGTGCCCCATCCACGCTCCTCTATCCCCCCCTCTATCACCCCCCTAAAGAATACCACTACTTACACAACTGGTCCTATATATCTGGGGTCTTTTTTTGCCCTCAAAATTGATATTATTTTTCAAGAGTATGTCTTGAAATAATTCGATGTCTCGTACGTGAATTCATGGAATCACGATGAAATGCAAAGAACCATGTAATCCCACATAAAAATTAATACTTTACAATCTAGGTTTCAACATGATATATACCTCATCATCCGTTACATTTTCATCGAGGACAGAAGACTTCGATGTAATGCTACAGGGGCAAACGGAGGTACAAAATGATATCGACCCACGTCGAAACCCAGATAGTACAGTATTGAATTTTAAGTGGAATTATAAAGTTTTTTACCTTTGAATACACTTGGAAATAAATGGCTCAAATTCCAGTGAATATCAATTTAAATATATTTCAGACATATTACAAACATGGAATTCGGTTGCTTCCATCTTTAAATATTAAGTTTACAATTTTACCAGGCATTTGAGTCAATCATAGAGCCCTAATCATGTCACGGTGATTTTTCATCAATTAAACTATTAAATTGCTGATAAATAAAACATATTCTGCTAACAAGCCTAAGTTTTATTTTAATGTGGTACTTACGGAATGATGAACGTTATATTATTTTTTTGCAAAACCGACATATATTTCCTAACATTTATTTTTTTCTTACTATTTGACAAGTACCTCCAAATAGCCTTCAAATTGCGAATGCGGGTCATAATTAGGGAAACCAACATTTGGCATTTTCATAAAAAAGATAGGCACTTCGCTCAAAAATCATTTACTGTTGCCGCTTCACAAATATGGAATAGCCTCCCTAAAACACTAAAAGAATCTTCATCCCTGCAAATGTTCCGAAATAAACTATACATACAATTAGTATTAACCAGCTCATCTTAATTGACTACTTATACACTACATAAACCTGTTTGTGAGTCTTGCAATGTTGTTTGTATATTTTTCTTCCGTTGTATTTGATTAGCTTGAAAAATTTTTAAATGTTCATTTCTGTTAATTGTTTCAAATTATTTTCTTCTATTGTATTAGATTAACCTGAAATTTTAGTACATGTTAATTTTTTTAATTGGTTCAAATTATTTTCTTCTGTTGTATTTGATTAACTTGAAATTCTTGTATACGCTCATTTTTGTTAATTTGTTCAAATGGTTATTATATTTGTTAAATTGATTTCTGAGCTATAAACTGTTCATATAAAAATGTTCCATCGGATGTAAAAATCTGAGTATTATAAATTATATTACATATTATTATATTATATTTCCAATATTTTTCTTATTAAAGGAAGCAACTTTCATAAAATGGTGCACTATTCCTCTGAAATGGGCTTATTATAGATTCAAATATGATTTTAGCATATTGTTGTAGTTTAGCATGACAGCAAACGGTTGTTAGTAGTCACATATGCTGTTGATAAAAAATACAGTTAGCATCACATATCATCAAGTGGCGCTAACCATAGTGTCATTTACTATTTTAATTTTTGGAAACCAGAGACATTAAGAAAGAGAGATGAAATCTAAGCATGAAAACATAAAACCAGATTTTTCCGACCTCCGAATCATTACAAATATTTTGTGATTTTTAATTACTTCAACGTTTTTATTTAAGTCGCACTCCCTGGATATTACAAAAACAAACAGTAAATATTCCATTGAAATTTACCTCGTTGTATTATAAATGCTCTGACAGTCAAACTAAACGTCACATAAATATAAAATGAGTTTCTAGAAAATAATACGGGGAGCACCAATATCATTTCTTCAACAAATATATAAGCCACAAAAAAGCACATGTGTGCAAATCTTCACGCAAATCTGCACGTAGGCATAAAATCGCACGAGACTTTTTAACGTGAGGGCTGCCGGGGGAAAACGAGAGGAGCCAATTCCTGAGCCCACCAACCTCCCCCTCAACCCCCATCATTACCTGCACGAGAGCGAGACCAAATACAGAAATATTCCGATGGCAAAAACGACTGCCATTTACGAGCGGAAAAAAAAACATTGTGCCAACGAAAGTGTCCGGAAAATAAACGCCTTTAAAACTACTCTACATCTTGAAGTGGAAACAAATTTTACTGGCTTCAGGGCTTTTAAGCTCACGCTAAAGCGACCGATGAATGACAGCAAAAAGGGGAAAAAAGGAGACAAAAAGCGTTTCTGGAGAATGTTCAGAACAATAATGGGAAAAAATGTTCAGAAGAGGATGATTGATGCTGGTTCCTAGACTACTCAACAACTCATGTACACCGGACAAATCATGAGGATTGTGCAAGACTGTCGATAAGACTCTTTTTACTGGGAACACTTCAATGGATAAATTCACACACACACAGAAATTAAGAGATACATAGACTAGGGATGCTACGACTCCTCTGTAAGGAATATAAATGAAGAGGTGAAAGGGGATCTAATTCCACGATACCAACCAATTTCATCTCAAATCAATAGGTTCCATCAGATAGCATGTGATTCACGTGAGTTCCCTTCCTTCAATTTGGGGTCTCTTTCACAACTGTTTCCGACCTCCATGCAATAGAAGATTCATCAACTATTATATCTGTTAAAGGCCGTTAAGAAGGTAAGGTTCCTTTTTCCCATTTCCCATAATTGGGATTACATTTACCTCAGCCCCGTTCATGAACTTGCCACCTCCTGATACCAGTCATCGTTTTAATAAAACTTTTATGGGAAACATATCTCTTGAAAACACTTTCTTGCAACAAATATAACGCCAGATGTGAACTCTCATGCTTGGTAATCAAGTTCTATCCCACCGGGAAAATATAGATTTGGCCGAGGCTATATTTCCGGAACAATTTTCGGTACGGCAATGGATGACGGTGTAACTTACACGGGGTCAATGATGAGTACCAAATAAAGGATAGAGCGCATTCAAAAAGCTTCAACCCTTTGCATAGTGGCATCGGATTGCAACATTAACGCTAAGAATTATTTAGCCCCATATTACAATATGAAGCATGAATTTTCATACTACTCATATGTATTTATAATTTTCAATTTATTCAAAAATATCCGAAAGTTGTGCTCTAACCCCATTTTTCATCGTGAAATTATTTTTTTTCAATGCTTCGCATCTATAAATATTGCGATCCACTAACGAGATTCATGTAACCGGGAATAAAGTTGGAAGTTAGTTTACCACACTCAATTAGGCCTACACGAGTGCTCTTGCATTGTAATTAAGGACAAAGGAGATACATAATATGTACATAACGTATCATAATGGAACATATATGGAGAGTATCTTCCACCAAGTAAAAGAATCCAGCAGCATGCAGATTACTCCACTAAGGCAAAATCAATTTCCACCTAAGTAAACATGAGACTATACCTCAACTGAATTAGCTCACCATTTCATTGAGCCATTAATAAAGTAATTAATTAGTAACCACAGATTCAAATTGATTAATAAAACTTCAAACTTAAGGTAGAATTTCTGTTTGAAATAATATTCCGAAGCATAACTTAACTGTCTTATTAATATTATATTTAGTTAGATTTACGACATTAAGTATAAAAGGTTGGACTATTAATTATTCAGAGTATTCAACCAATAACATCGTTTAAGCAAGATAATTTCTTCCCATAATTCGATTAATAAGGACAAATTAAATGTACACAACATTTAATAATGGAACATATAAGGAAAATATCTTGCACCAAGTAAAACATTCCAGCAGCGTACAGATTACTCAATTTATTTAGGCAAAATCAACGTCCACCTAACTAAGCATGAGACTATACATACTTAACTCCATTAACTAACTAACTGCATTAGTCCACCATTCATTAAGTTTTTTACTAAACGCATGGAATTCAGAACTGTAGATAATTTTTCTCACAATTAATGATAACTGTAATTAATAATAACACATCCGGCGCAGACGATTCCCCAGACTAAAGATGGATTTTGATTGGCGATTCAAATTATAATGCTGAGGAAAGTATCACGGTTTGCCTAAAAACTTATAGTCTACTCTTCGAAAAAAGTATCAGGGACGCTGCCGGAAATTTTTTCGTGGGGGGGAGGGGCGATGGAATTTAGGGAGAGGGTTCATCTAGGACTGTGTCTGCCTAACATTTCGGGGGATTCAAACCCCATGACCACCTCTCCCCGCGCTTGTTACGACCTCAATATATTTTTATGAATAACAAAACTTCTTTGCATTGGATAAAACTAGCAAGAATAAACACTTCGCCGCAAATAGAGCCATTTTCTAGCTACGCAAGGGATTACACCCACGTCTGTGCTTAATTTTATCGAATAAATGCATTTTATCGACGAAAAACAATATTTTTAGTGTAACTGACGTGAGTGAGGCGCAATGAACATATTGCGGACTTCAATTGGAAATTCCTCGAGGATTCAGCGCGTTTCCTGATCTCATACTACGGATGCAAATCGATTTTGGATTGAGGAAGGGATGCAGAATTTCCGTGTTCGTACTTCTCCCCGATCTGAAACACGCCCGACTGACGCCACCACCCGTGGCATCAGGCATTGTCGCGGCGATATCACATATTCCGAGTCTCCTTCGAACGTGGCCTGCTTGCCTTAGGAGAAGCCGTCAAGTGCGGGGCAGGCAGGGTTCATTGACTGCCGAGCGCGGGTGTATATTCCGGCCGAGGGTTCAAGTACCCTTCTGCCAGGTTTTCTTTTCCAAGCGAGAGTATATACGAGGGTGCACATGAAGGATGCTTCCTTTCACCATTGGCGGAAAAAAGTTATTTTTTTTTTAATTTGCAACATAAATTAAGAAATTTCTTCTCAACGAATTAAAAAAGTGCCGAAAAAAACTATTTAAATTCAGCTTTTTCCTTTGTTTAATGGGGTTTGAAAATTTATGGTACGATTTTCTGTTTAAGGGGTCACGTGTAGTAGAGTTGTGAAATAAAATTAAGTGGGCATCACGATATCTTTGTGTATCATTTGATATCCTGTTCCAAGGTATCTCAGGAAAGAGTTGACTTAACTCAATTTTCCTAGTTTGGACATGCAAAAGCAACCAAGCCCTCAATGAAGGAAACCTCAACCATGCGGGAGCCTAAGTGTCGACCTCACGGTTATAAGGCGAGGACTACACCCCAAGGCCAACCAGAAAATTAGACCAAGTTCAGAAGATACGATGTTATTATCTGGTATAACATGCAAGAAAAACACACGTCGGAAAGTTGTAAGTTCATTTTAACAAATTTCTATTTTTTTACGGAGGAAGATACTCTGGACAGATCTGAAAAAATAAGAATTATTTTCAGTCTATCCTTGATTTTTTTGCAATAAAGTGTCGAGAAAAAAAACATTCCCTTGCCGATATTTTATCCCCGCTCACATGTCAGTAGCTCTCAATTGAGCGCAATACTTCATTTTCCATCTGTTAAGTAGAAGAAATTTATCCGCCAGCAATTCACCCGAATGAATTGAATAGCCCACATCGACCACATTATTGAAGACGTTAATTAAACTCCACAATTTGCGTTCAATTCATGTCCGTACAAATATTGAGTTGCATCGGAGTTAATTATCATACGATCTCCAATTCGTTAATTAATGAATTTGTTGGCTCGATTGGCGCAGGATCTATCAGCGCTGTTGTTGAGAACATATGGGCTTCCCGTATCTCCTATATTTGTTCATACGGAGTAAGCGGGCCACATACTAAATTAACGTTGGCTTTGATTAGCTGCTTTGAATTCCTAGATGCCAGGATATTTTACTAAACTTCCATTCAGCAGTGCGCAAATTAAACTAAATTATGGGGCTCATTGGTGCTGCAAGGTTCTTTCTAGAAACAAACACACAAGTATCCAGCCCTTGCATCGATAGAATGAACCAAGACAAGCAGAGAGTGCAAACAAGCAATGGATACGAGTTATCAAAACATGAGTGTATATGGAGCTGTTGATTTAATTGAGGTCTTTAGAACTGGCGGTCTCTATTCTACCGAATTTTCCTGAAACGACTGATTCATTAATAATTATTTCGATCAATCCTCTCGAGGAATAATGATTTCAACCGCGGTTCCCAAACGGTGGAACGCGTACCCCCAATGGGGTACGCGACGAACCAGTCGGGGGTACGCCAAAAATAATCGGTAGGTAATGGCGGACGTCAGTAACTATGTATCTCTTAACCAGGAAATATCTATAGATATTACATGGGGTATTTTAACCAAAGTTTCCATTTATAAAATTATTTATAGCGAACATTTTCACCTATCCGGAGTGAAATTATGTGCTAAAATGCGCACGTTACATTTTTGGAGCATCAATATAAGTTATATACATATAGAGGGGTACGGGAGGGAAAAAGATTGGGAACCTCTGTCATAGACTGTAGTGCAATATACCTGTATGCATGTGTGCTTAAAACCATTTTTTTCAAACCCCAGCATTCCTGCTTGTCTCCAGCATTCTCGCCCACGTAAGCATGCAGGCAGCCCAGTGGCATCTCTATCTCCGCCAGGGTCCCGCGTGAATCGGAATCCAACGGGAACGGAAACAGGGGGTGAGAACGGGAAGAGGGTGCGGGGAGACGGACGCCGCCGTCATTAAATCCACCTGTTTACGCAGGACATGGGAGCGCCTCTCCAGAGGGATATACCCACACATGAGGAGGAGGAGTAAGACGAGGAGACGTGTACGGGAGGGTTAGAAAGGAGAGAGAGGGGGGATACATCCATCCCCCTAGTGGGTGTGCGCGGGACAGGAGAGAGAGAGAGCCTTTCGAGCGGAGACGAACAAACAGGGTGCACAGACTCCATTCATACGGGCCCGAGGAATACCATCCCACCCAAATCCACGATGGAACCACGCACATTTCACAAAGAAATAGGACTAGACATGGAAGAGGAGACACGGAATTGCGATTGAGTCGCCGATAACAAACGCAGATAGATAAGGAGTCGTTCACTCAGACTCTAAATCGCATTTAAATAAAATAATTCGGTATAATCGGAGTATGCTTCTGTACGGAAGTGAGGCACGGACCATGACAGCGGTATAGAAATCAATAGCCGAGGCTTTTGATATGTGGAGCTACAGAAGAATGATGAGGATCAAATGGATCGTCCGAGTAAGTAATGAAGCAGTCTCAGATGAGTAGCAAAGAAGAGAACCCTCATGAAAACCTTGAAAAGAAGACGGAACAACCTTATTCGCCATATCTTGAGACATGATGGACTGATGAAGATAATCGTCGAGGGACAAGTGGAAGGCAAGAAGGGAAAATGAAGACCTCGAACAAAATATGTGAAACAGGTAAAGAAGGATGTGAAAGAGAAGAAATACGTAGGAGTGAAAAGATTAGTTGATGGGAGAATCGAGTGGAGAGCTAAAACAACAATTCTAGGGATTGCTGACCAATGATGATTAACGAAGTTAAGCTATGATACGTAATGAAAAAAATCTTCCTCATTCAGCCATTTTCGCATAACTTGAAAATGTAAACATTTCCACTTTTCAAGAGTTAGTGAAATCATTAAATATCTGGTTCATTAAGTGTAATTCAGAGAGACCATTTGACGGAATCTTTGACGGAAAGGATCGGTCATTAAAGTATTTAAAACAATGAACCGCCTGAGGGGCTTGCGCGCGGCCGGAATGTAGCGGAGTAGCGTTGAGCTGCTAGGGAAGAGTCGGTCATGGACTTTTCAGCGAAAAAAACAATAGGTCTTAAAATCCAATGATTTCTATAAAGAAAATTTACCATCTATACCTTTGTTTCAGTAGTTTACTTGGCATGTGTTTTGATAGTTACACGTTCAGATTATACAAATTTTATATTCTTTTTAAACTCACATTCTAAGACGAATTTTTAATCCGCCTCATGCAAAAAATAAGACATCGAAATGTATCACCTAACATATCATAGCATAATTATAAACACCGTACTTCCGTTTCTCAACCTACTGTCAAAAGGCATTCCACGTGCTTAAAACGCGCGAGGAATTATTCACATCTGTTTAAGCCAATTCTATGAATGAAAAGCCGGCATACATGATTTACACCAGGGCGAATCCTAGGTTAAGAACAACTTTCTCTCGAAAGCTTCAGTCAGCACCAACTCCAAGCTCCATCAAGAAGAGCGACAGCCTCATTACGAACTCAACTCAGGCGTTTGGTCGAGTAAATCAAGGAAGTAATTTTTCAGAATCCCCCACACAAAGGAGTGACCACCGCGACACATGAATGAAACAAAAAAAAATTTAAAAAATTAAAAGAGGAAGAATATGTGTGTGAGCGAGAGAGGCGAGGCGTGAGTGCGTAAGTCAGGGTCAAACACGAGAGAGCCACATCGATTACGCACGCCCAGAGCAGTGGAAGCGAGGAGGCGCTCATAGCGGCTAAAGCACTCTGTCATGAACATTAAAAGAAACTTCTCGGCAAGACTTCTTTTTGTAATATATCAGGATGAAAGTGAAACAATGCTAACCACCATCAACTCTTACAGACATAAAAATCAGCCAACGCGGACCATTTGCCTATCGTATGACCACCGCTCTTGTTTTGGGGAAACCAATCTGATCGGTAGAATAGACAAATATTGGGACCGATTGACCAAAAACGTTCCCTTTTATAATTAACATATTGCGATTGCAAGTACTGACAACAAATGATTTTTAAGTTTTGAAGATTCTATGGCTCAAAATACTTCCTCCCCCTGTTTAAGCATACACCACATATTCATATGCATACACCATACATAGGAGCTTGCACACTGACCGACCAAGAGTCGGTGCCGATAAAAAAAAGTCGGTTATCAGTCGGCCATTGCCACTGTGGATCAACACAACCACGCAAGTGATCGTTTGACCGGTTAAAATATGTGCAAGCAGCGCTACAACGATAATATATCGGCCGGTATTTTACCGGCCGTCCAATATCGGCGTGTGTACAATGAGCCTAAATTCGTCTCTGTTTGTTGGCCGCAGGGACACACGCAATAATGGGGAGCCAAGGTTGAAGGCATAGTTACCAAGGGTAATGGAGCGCTCAATTGTTGCGGTCAGAGGGGAAGGAGGGAGCGGGGCCCATGGTGTCAGTCAGTCAGCGGGGACGACAGCTGAGGTAACGGGGAAAGAGTGGGAGGGCTGTGGCTGGCAAGGGATGCTGAGGGAGGGTGAAGAAGGCGGATGCTGCGTAGGTAGCCTCGGACCGGATGTGGCGAGGGAAGCAACGGCCGGAGGATTAGGCGCCGGAGGGACGGGCGGGAAACATTAATGCGGGGGAAAGGGAAGGCAGATGGATTTAAAAGGGAGGAGAATAGAGTAGGAGCCTCGCTAGAGAAGGACTTAAATGGGTACTTATGGGTCACTCAAAGAGAAGCTTAATTGAAATCCATCATATTTTTCTCATAGCTTCGTCAAATCATTTAGGTGCTTAGCGTGATTCACAATTTAATGCCAAATAGATAGTATTAAGGCCGTTTTACACGGTACACGGAATTGCGCAATCTGACGTACGTGCGAAGGCGCAATCAAAATTGCGTCGTGTAAAGCGGTGAATTGCTAGAACACATGCGAGAATGCGTGGATGCGAGACGGTAAAATAGCCCCTGTCCTAATTTCGATCATGCATTCGCGCAATTCCACATCATTTGAGAAATTAATGCAGCTCTAACCTGCGCAATTCCGCGCCCCGTGTAAAACGGCCTTTATATAATTTGACTTGGGAGTACACAGGGTGAATACAAAGTTTGCCACGAAAATCTAACCCTGGATAGAATTTAACCAAGCTTACTTATGATGTCTTGATCAAAAACTCACCATTTTTAAACTACAGAAATTTTGTGCCAAGTGCACCGATTAACCGCGAGTTTGCCAAGTCGCCGGATGTCTTGGATAGATCGTGATGTCCGGCAGGCAAAGCAATCGAAGTCATGATTTGTCCAAAAAAAATTGCTATCATAAAAAAATATTTTACACTCAGATTTGAATAACATAGCGTCAGACATTAATAAAAATCATAAAAATAGTGTTACGAGCGGTACAAATGGTGAAACAAAATATTTTGGAGATATATGGCAGTTCTTTACCATGGATATGTCCGAATTCACTCACTCCTTCACGGATTAAACCAGGAAGTTGATTGGGGTAGGTGAGGGTATTCCGATTTTAGTCACATGTGAGAGTATATCGCACATTCAGGAACTGGGATATACCTTTCATTTGACCACCACGAGATGCGAGGACTTTAATTGGTGGTGTTCAAAGGTTTCATCCGATTAATGAACTCGGGTCCCTTCGGCTAGTATTCCTTTGCGCCACCACGCACCCCATTATCAACTTTATGCGATCACAAATAAGGGATCACAATTCTGATGATCAGATTGAGATTTAAATTTATTTTTATTTCCTTCTTTTTTAGTGTTGAACCATGATATCGATTAAGCATGAGATGTTAAAGAAATTTCTGCAAAAATTTTCCACATGGAAATTTAGTTAATTTTTTTTATAACAATGGAACAAATGTTCAAATGTTTGATAAATGAATATTGCTTCGGCATTAGAAACAGAATGATCTGCAATTCTCCACTTTTATAACACAATTACGAAAATAATGAAGTGCAGTGACACTATCCGAGATTAACTTGTGTCATAAAATTTAAAAATGCAAATCATTAAGTTGTGCATGAAGAAGCAGTACAGCACATCGATCTGAGTACCTTAAGCTAAACTCTGATTAATACAAACAAGAGCGAGAAAGAAATGCTTCAAAAGAAACTTTTGAACTTATAAATGGTTCTAAACATGACTAAGGGACATCATCTAAAAGGGAAAAACGCCGTTCGATGGATAGAACACTATAGCATTGACACCTAGGCACCCTTTACTAAAATGAAAAGGTCAATGACTCCAAATTCGCGATTCCAGCCCGGAAGACGCCAACTACCGGCGAAAAATGTAAGCAGCGCGATGGTGATGGAGTGGACTGTTTACGTGTAATTCATGTGCCGAATCATGGTCCTTAGATAAGGGCCTTGTGCCGAATATAGCCTGCGTAGTGCCTTATAGTAATCCCTGGCGCCTGTTGGCTTCTTTCCTGACAATTATCCCTCTTTAATAGATCTTTCGCTTATCTCACATTTCAGTGATACCTCCAAAACTGTATATTTTATGTAACTCTTAACTGTAACGTAACTGAATTTTCTGTTCTCACAACTCAGCCTCTCACGTATTCGAACTTCGCTTGCAGTCATTTCCATTATTTTTTCTCGCAAAATTAAGGTGAAGAGAGAGGATCGCGATCCAAAACACATTCATTGTATTTTGATATCCTAATTGGAGACATGGTGCAGTGAGTTAAGTTGAAAGAGTTCATTAGATTAATAAATTTTCTTACTTGATAACGTTCTTCGTTTGAGAACTCAGTGTTAACTTCACCTCATAAAATCAAAGATTCCTTATAGTTTTCAGCACTTAATCAAGCAGGATCATTAAATTATCTACATTAAGGTTAATATCCCCATCTGGAGTACAATACATACAGATGACAACAACATATAAATAAATAAACTTAACAATCGAAATATCAAAAAGATTGTGCATGGGAATCACATTTTTACGGCTAATTGATTGAAAAAAAAGCACCATTTCTAACTGATGCAAACTTTCTTCCATTTTTAATCCCACTTCTGCAGAAGTAGCTTCCCACAGAATAACCAAGTGATATTACTATAGTATATTACTATCACCTATAGTTGACTATCCTTTAGGACATTCATATTCTCTTATTCATTCTTTGGAGCTCCTTAGAGTATATGATATTTGATGTAGAAATCAGTAATATAAGTACCTAGTTGAAATATTTTCCATTTGTTACTCTCCCTACTATGTGAGCAAAATAATAAACCACCACCTTTGATAATAATAATGTATCTTATTGTAACCATACGTCATGTACCATTTGGTTCACTATGCTTCTTATATATGCTCCTACTGCCTAGAAGAAGCATCTCAGTATCAATAGGTACTCATATAGCTCTGATAGTTGTTCTGTAGACACTCTACTGATAGTTGTGTGTTGGTTAACATACTCTCAAACGATGACTTGAAGTCAGGTCTATTCTTATAAGGCCAGCTGGATGCCTTAACATTATTTATGTCTTTTTGATGAGAAGTGCTTATCTATAAGTCTCCAATGAAGAGTAAGGTGGATTAGAGAGGTTAAATAAGGTAGAAGTGCAATATGGATATGGTGACTGAATAAGCCAATGCAATCATTTCTTCCAATTGCACCTTCTCCTTCATCACTCCCTCCACTTATAGCTTATTTTACCTCTCCACCTTGAGATTTTTTGGTTTTTCTCCAGTAATTAATAACTAAACATCCAGTTGGCATGCTTAAGTACAGACCTGACCTAATGGTATCATGCAGCTCCTGTACTTGTGAGCAACCATTCCAGCCCACTTAATTCTTTCTTACTTCCTACTCACTGACCGCTTTCCCTTAAAAAAATACTGAAAATAGACTCAACCTGAACGATTTTACTCTCATATGTTGACTAAGCAATTTTGACGTGATGCTTCCTATCATTGGTGGTGAATACAAGTTTCAAGTGGGGATGGCAATAAAATATTTATAGAGAGTTTACTGTTAGAGAGGGGTCTGAGAAGTACAGAATTTTTCTGATTATTGGTGGGCAATCCTTATCCCTAATTCCTACAGCTGCTTCACAGAGGAAAAGCCCTCTTTTAAAATGATGTACTGAAATTGGTAAATTAGAATGCAACAAACCCCAACTGTACTGATAATACATTCCTAATTATAAAACTTAATGGCACCCCTAAAAAGCCTATTTGGACCCATTGGGACATTGAGTTTTTTAGAAATTAATTATGTACAATAACAACTACCCATGCACTGGAGAGGATAACCATCTCAGGCAGTTCTTGAACCCATGACCTACAAATACCCCTCGATGACTATCACTTGGTGTGACTGGACTCTTATAAAGTGATGGTGGAGTGGATAGATTAAATAAAGTTAAGGTGCAACATGTAGACAATAAACTATATAGACTCAGGATCAACTGTGTGAACACAACTTATTTTAACATTAAAAGAATACAAAAAAGTTTTTCTTTTCATCTACGATACAGTTGCAATTGCTAAGTTGGACTAAATTCTTCTCCATACTGCAACACTTTGTTTACTAGTACTTACCTTAACACCTACTTTTTTACCACTCCACTCCAATGTACTTTTCATCATCACAGCCCACTTACTACTTCTGTCAATGTCCTCGACTCTTCCCCCCATTATTCATCAAAATTAGCTAAGAACAAGTAACTAGGTAAAATAGATTCCATGAGCTAAGGTACCAGCAATACCACAGAAAGTTAGGATGGCCTTAAGCAAAATTGATGAAAATTTTATGTGAATTCAATTTTTTATTATACTTTTTGGACATTTTGAAAACACGATACAAGAAAGAGGTAGGTAGAGAGTACCAAGGTTATGAAGTTTATAAGAGTGTTGACTATTACTTAAGTGATGGGTTTTCTACTCAGATCAGGGATGTAAACTTGGGAGGAAAGAAAAACATTTGTGGTACACTACATAGAGAAGTGGCGGGTGGATAACATAAAGGACTTTTAAGTCAATATAAAATAGGTTCAGTTAGCAAGCTGGTTCATAAATACAAAGCCATTGAAGTCAACAACAGTGAGGACATTACAATCACAGTTCAATCATGGGCCTAATCATCAAACAAGTGATTTCTTAGGAGGAGCAATGATAAAATGTTTATGAAATAAGGTTCAGTTGGCATGCAGGCTCATAAATACAAAGCCATTGAAGTCAATAACTGTGAGGAAATTAAAATCATAGTTCAATCGTGGGCATAATCATCAAACAAGTGATTTCTTAGGAGGAGCAATGATAAAATGTTTATGAAGTAAGGTTCAGTTGGCATGCAGCTTCATAAATACAAGGCCAATGAAGTCAACAACAGTGAGGAAATTAAAATCATAGTTCAATCATGGGCATAATCATCAAACAAGTGATTTCTTAGGAGGAGCAATGATAAAATGTTTATGAAGTAAGGTTCAGTTGGCATGCAGCTTCATAAATACAAGGCCAATGAAGTCAACAACAGTGAGGAAATTAAAATTATAGTTCAATCATGGGCATAATCATCAAACAAGTGATTTCTTAGGAGGAGCAATGATAAAATGTTTATGAAGTAAGGTTCAGTTGGCATGCAGGTTCATAAATACAAGGCCATTGAAGTCAACAACAGAGAGGACATTAATATGAAGTTCAATCATGGGCCTAGACGTCACTCTAGTGATTTCTTAGGAAGAGAAATGAAAAATTTTTATGAAATAAGGTTAAGATAGAAAGCAGGTTCATAAAAACAAAGCCATTTAAGTCAACATAAGTGAGGACATTTAAATCACAGTTCAATCATGGGCCCAATCGTAACACAAGTGATTTGTTAGAGAGAGCAATGATAAAATGTTTATGAAGTAATGTTTAGTTAGCATGCAGTTTCATAATTACAAAGCCTTTGCAGTAAAAATAAGTGAGGACATTAATAGCACAGTTAAACTATGGGTATTATAAGAGGAAGTTTATGGAGAAACCTGTTTCAAAAACGGAATCCGAAGGGAATGTATGGGAACGGAGTTCCTATTTCAGAGTTCGATAAGACCACCGAATAACATTGAGAAACGCTTAATTTCTCCTCATCGTCGTTTTCCTCGGTGGGACCATCGCCTTGTTAGTGTTTTCCATGACGCTTTACAAGTTGAAAATTACGATAGAGCTCTAAAATGAAGTTAATAATGAACCAGCGGAATAGATAAATGTGCACCAATGTAATGGAGAGTGGTTCAAAAAACGATATATATTGAATGAAAAAGAGCACTACATACGGAAAATCCTCTGTACTGTGACGTGCAAATACGATACTTAATAACTCGATAGATATTAAGGAAAAATATAGCAGAAGATGGAGCAAAATAGCCATATAACGCTCGTTGCGATCTAATCTAGCAACATACTTTATCACCAGTGTGTCCGCCATCTTGGAAAATTACGTCACCGACGCTAGCGCCGCTAGTGGTGATTTGAGTCGCCAATACTCTCTATCTACGCCCCTCCCGACTCCAAAGCAACCCCATCCACTGCCAGCCGCTCCTCGAGGGCGTAAATTGAGACCACAGCTGTCGGCCACCACCCCAAATAACAAACCAAACAAGAGAAGATGGTGGGACTGTGGTGTGAGAAACAAGCAAAAAACAAGTGAATCTAAGGAAAGAAAGAGTGTGATTACAAGAAGGATTATCATGGCATCTGTTGTTTTCGGGTTTGAATTCTTATAAAATTGGAAAAAAATATATTCACATTGTATCACATGAGCAGACATTAACACCAGCTTCAATATCAGATTTAACTGGAAGGTCGTGAGGAAACCAGGTAACACAGCGGCTACATGAAATTAAGACCAAAAGGCTCAAAGAGCTATCACAAGTAGCTGTCACAAATTTTACATGCAATTGCATAATAAAATTTTCATTCGTGTGACGCCTCAAGGAAAATTTAAACTCCTGAATATTTTTAATTATCATTAGCATATAAACAGGAAATTTAATACAAAAACTCAATAACTAGAATTATTCTAGATGATATCCATCAACTGATAGAGAAATTTACCGAATATGCCGATAAATTTTCGCTTCATTGCTGCACTCCGAAATTTGCACGCTAACCAATGAGATTCCGAAAGGAGAAGAGATACAGTGTATGTGATTAGTGTGTGTGATAGTGGAGTGTATGCAAGTACTTATACAAGGGCTTACCCAGGATCAAAACTAGGGGGGGGAGAGGCAAGCCACGGTTGTTCAACTTGTGGGTAAGATTTAAGCATAGAAAAGGTGAATGAAATAAATATTTTAAGGAAATTGTAACAGCTCTTTATAAGTTTTTAAAATACTTTGTTTTAAAATATACTATTTTCCTGATAGACATTTGCGATTTTGGCTTCTAGGGGGCGGGAGCAGCAGCCCCCTCCTGCCCTTCGCTGGGTACGCCCATGTACATATAAACAAACGACAGTCGGACGAAGGAAGGAAGAGGGAGAATGAACTGCCGACAGAGAGAGAAGAGAGAGAGACAGGGGCTTTGAGAGGAGGGATTAGAACGAGCGTGGTTTCTGTGGAGCTCCACATAGGTGGGGAGGGAGGGGAGGCTACGGCGTTTAAGGGGAGGGGTAGAAAGAAGCAGGGGGGAAGGTCGATATTTTCCCCCACCCCTTTTTTCCCTCCGCGCGCCGGGGGTCACTGGCGTCATTATTAAAGTGAGAACAACGATGACAGAGTCTCGCGAGCGTAACACCAAATGAGGAAAGGAGGCTGGAGGGAGGGGTGAAGAGAAGGGGTGGGGGAAATAGGGGAGGGGGAGAAGTGGTGGTCGGAGGGGGGAGAAAAACGCCGAGTGCATTCCAGGGAGGCAAAAGGGGGGAGAAAATGGATAGAAGTGGAAGGGTATTTTTAATTTTTTTCAACGAAATGGGTCTCTTGGCAGGTAGGTTACTTGCGGACGCAACCGACAACTGTGTCATTATGGAATAGGTAGGTGTTTGCACGTGGCATCAAGGTTTTGAGAACAATTACAATAGGCCACCATGAAGGGCTATTATATTCTTTGAGGCCAGTAAGTCGCGAGGAAAACGATGAAATACAAATGGACACTGGATTACGCATGTAAATAATTATAAAATACGCCAAAGAGCCCAAAATTTTAGGAAATTCTCGACTACGCGCACAATTAGCATTCACAATCCGAATCAGTCGATATACTGCACTACACTTCTCCTTTTACGTAACCAGTTCCTTCATTTCCTTATGTTATTCTTCCATGTGTTCTCCTTTATTTGTTCCGAGTATTATCTCTTGGCCTTCCTCGGAGAACTTCTCACTTTTTTTCGTCGTTTTATTTTTCCCTTTACCACTGCATCTCATGACATGTCATATCCACCGATTCCTTTCCTGGGATCCAATAAAAAGGTATCATTCAAAAATATACTCGTGCAAACACATTTGCATTAGAAAAAATTTCTCACGAATACGAATGCCTTGTGGTCACAGACAAAGGTTACGGACCGCAGGGTCTCAGGTTCAAACCCCTGTTAATCCTTTCGGCAGTCGATGAAAATGAATGAAATTTACTGACATGTAGAACCTGTAGAGATAAAGCAGGTAGCCCATATAAAGGATAAGACCGCCGTATCTCCATTTTTTATAAAAAAAAAGATGGGCATTACCTAGCTCCAAATAGTTTTCATAAGTTTGACAATTCACATCCGTATAGACACGATTGATACAATGTTATAATTTTTAAGAAGATAATAAGCAATAAGCAAAGCCTCTCAGTATAGTTTATAAGTATAACAAATACATAATTAAATCGAAACTTGAAGCTTGTACGTGGTGGAAGGACTCCATATTATCAATAGTAGACACTATCTTGCTTCCACAACACATTTTTTTCTATTCCGTCCGGTTTTACACCATTATTTTCTGTACTTGATAATGGTGTAACGACCGAGACCGGTCAGAATTTTTAAAAAGATATTGTGGAAGTAAAAGAGTGACTTTTATTGATAAAATACATAATTAATCATGTTAAAATAAGAAAATAACAATACGTCCTACCCATGGGCTTCAATTAACTGAGAGAAAATTGACGATTAAACTAGTGAACTGAAAGTTACTTAAATAAGATCTTGTTCTTTCCCGGCGTATGAAGCTGGTGAAGTCTTCTCGGGTTTTCTACCAGGTGAGTTCATAATATGCCTACAATGATCTCACTCGGTGGAAAAACCAAGAAGATTTCACCTGGAAGTTACTTTATGATGTTGATACAGTACCATCGAATCCACTTATTGTTAGAGAATTAGACCAGTAAGCAACATCATCGAAAGACTTCCACAATAACGGCTCGATTATTATACTTTGCGGCAATAATCTGTAGTTTTCCCATAGAAGACTAACACAAAAACATCAAATCTGTCACAGAAAAAGATTATAGAGGAATATTATAACGATGCTTCCATCGCAATACGTTATGTGTCTTACCATTTAATTGATAAGAGGATTTATCTAATTGATGTCTTAGATTAGGATGAGAAAATTGTGGCAATGGGCTAAGAGGATCACCTGCTATCAGGAAGAAGCACATAATCTATGATTCTCTGATGGACTACGTGGAGACACAAAATGAGAAGGGAAATGATAACGCTGTAGGGAAGGAGGACGAAGGTAGCTGGAATTATACAGAACTTCCGAAAGGGTAGAGAAAGCGAGTTGCTTGCTTCACTCCCGAATGTTGCCCAATCACTCGTTCCCGCGCGTCTGCAGTAGGATATATAGGAACGCGTCCCATAGGGTAAACAATTCCCGGCATTCTCGATGGCCAAACGAGATCGATCAACAATGGATGGAGGGGGACGTCAACAATCACGCCATCCATCCCTCCTTTTCGGGAAAAATGAAGGCGACGATAAAAAAAAAGAACAACATGAAAGAAAGAAAAAGAGAGAGATTGCTGAGATGGGTGAGGGAGAAAGTTGGAATGAATTCGGAAATGAAAAGCAACTCCCACTCACCCCTTCCATCGATTCACCCCCAGCGCATGTGTGTGTGTCACAATGGGCGAAAAGTGGAAGGGGAGAGGGTCACGTGGTGCGGGCCGCTTCGCCCATCCGACCACAGCTCGCGAACGTCCCCAGAGAAGCCAGGGGGATAATGAAGAGATGGAGGGGGGATGTTGAATGGAGACCCAGGCGATTGTCCTCAAGATCATTTATCTTTCACCGATGACGGTTAAGATTCGAAAGAAAAACCCTTCACCACCGATCGGAAAAATAATCTCAAGAAAAATGAACATCGAGACGGAAAATATTCCATTGGCAAAAGTGATACGAGGGTGTGGGTGAGACGTGTGTTTCAATTAACATCTAGCCAGGGGGTTAAACGACCTCACGATCCCTCTACACACTCTAACGTTCGAAAAAAAATCCTTTAATCGATACTTGAATAATTACAAAATATTCCTCCTATAAATTTGATTACATTGTCTTGCATCGATTAAAATTACTTTATATCTTCAAAAATCGTTTAATTTTAATATGCCAATTTTAAGCTCTGACTGAAAAATGTATGGAGGGGGCTTCGAAGACCGTAGAATAGACTTAGAATTACTAATAAAGGGAAAAATACTCCATTATAAAACCAGACAAAACTTTTCTTTGACCAGAAATGTGCAGAGCTCTAAAAACATCATCATAATCCTATCTAAACATGATCGGCAATTAATTCCGGACAATTAACCCCTATGTTAAGGCAGGGAAATATTGTAAATATAGTACCTACCTCTACGAATTATTAGTAACTAATTAACGTACTAACAACCCTTGAATGAGTCATAAATATTTCCGACTCACCCCCACAAGCATACCTCTCTTCTAACATATAAAATCATGAGAAAATCCTCACAGATACATACAAGAAGAAATTGACTGCAAATGCTTCCTATACCTTTTTCTGCGTCATCACAGATCATAAATCTGCTCGGGAATGATTTTGAAATATTCATGGAGCCAAAATTTTCTGAGTTACGCCTAGGGCATGCATGACGCACAACGTGGACTAAAGAATCACTTTATTTGTTACATTGAAATAACATTGGAAGATACCCATCCCCCAAGCAAAGGTAGGGGTTAGCGTTGAATAATTAAGCAAACTTCATGATACATGCTACAGAGATGTGAGATATGAGAAAGGCCTTTAGTTTTGTACGCATTTCTTTATCGGACGGTATCAAGCAAAACTATCCTACATCTTTGGACTACAAGACATAAAAAATTACGGGAATATTTATTCTAACTGAAAAGCGACGACTGAGGAAGCAGGCGATGAGGAAGGCTGTTTATTAAGAGGAGAGTGCACCCCCGATAAAATCGAGCTTTTATTGTGAAAAGGGCTAAGGCACTCTGCGTACTCATAAACCCGCAATCCCGTACAATTTGGACGAAAAACATGAGCGAGCCCGAAGGTAAACTCCAATTATCCACGGGGATGAAAATAAGAGAAAACTTCTGTCATATTAATTTTTGACAATGGCTATACATGTATACGTAACCTGAGGTCATTCACTCAGACCTGAAATCGCAGTCCATGACTTTCCCACGCACATATTTTGTGCGAAAACAATATTCTTAATCGAGCCAACAACTCTAAATGACAAGAGAGAGTTCCGGCAAATTTAACAGACGACAGATAATAAAAGAGCAAACACACGACAAAGGGATGAGTACTTTTAACCATTTTAACTTTTAACCGTTTTTATACGTTATGCACACTACAGCGGCATTTACCCAAACATTTTATTGCTACCTGGATATCTTGCACTTGGGCACTTTCCCTCACCATAAGAATCGCTCGGGGGTTTAATTCTAACAGACCAGCCCTCGTGCTAGGGGTGTCTCTCACATAGGGGTGTTTTCTGCCCTGGCTGGCAGCTAAAATCGTTAACTCCTGCAGACCAAGGGTTAAATGAGCACTTCTGTGATTACCAGCAAAGTAAAACATTAAAAACTTAGTCAATTACACAGAGAACAATTTAATATTAAAATGTTACCCGATCGCCAAAATAATATCAGCTATTGAAAATTGAAAGACATTCGATATCGTTATGTGAGAAAAACAATGGGATATACACTAGAATCAAAAGTCTTTCGACCTCGTGAGATTATGCTCCAGGCTTCGGGTATGCAAGTCAACGGACTTTTCACCCTCCATCTTCTGAAGGAGCTGGAATTTGGGAAGGATATACGGTGCGGGGGTCTTATAGAAATGAGCAGGACGAATCACCAGTGTTAGGATAGGTTAAGGGAGGGAGTTTTTGGTTGGGGCGGTGGCGCGAGCTTCCTTTTGCTTTCTGTGCTTTCGAAAACGTTGAAAGTTGCAATGAGAAGTGAGTGTCTCAAATTATGATACATTCAAAAAGTAAACGTTGTTATTTTCCACAGAGTCTTTATTGAAAACTCTACCGGTTTCGACCTCTTCAGGTCATTACTATAACGTAACAGGAAACACGGTAGTTTTTTTCAATAAACCCAGTATGGAATATAAAAACGTTTATTTTTAAATCTATCACGTCACCATTCCACGAAATGAACCCGCGAACCATTGATTTGATTTTATTATTTTGTCTTTTTCTTTTGTGTGAGTGGGTCATTGTCGTAAGCGAGAGCTCCACAACCCCGAGTGAGTGAGTGCGTGTGTCCTACACGGTCATTTGTTCCTTAGACAAATCCGCAAGGTGCGTGAGTGTGTTTCGCGTTTGTATTATCTGTTAGTGTCTTACCTTGTCCATTACTCCCCGTGTTAGCATTATAACTTCTCACTCCCATCTGCCCACCAAAGAGTACGGCCTTGGGGAATTAATTTTCTTTCAACAGTTTAACGGCCGTAGTTCGTTCAATCACTTACATTGATTTGATCTTTAAACTACACTCGGACCAAGACAATAGATCCAGATAATAGATAATCATCGGTGCATTTAATAACCCTCCATCTCAGCCCTTCAAACAAAACTGCAGCGAATAGTTGAGGGAATTCAAGTTCGTGAAAAGGAATATTGAAAATTTCTACGTTGGAAAAGAAAAATCGTAAATTAGATGATACCAGGTCCATCCTTCCATCGTCTACTGCGCAGTGGCGAGAGCTTACTATAGGACCTGAAATGAATAATTCTCGCATTCATAGCCGAGTAAGAAAATTTATGGCTGATGCTTCAATGGAACACTCATCCATCGTCCTCATAGCAGCAGTAATGAATTGCAGGCCTTACATCCTGCGCTTATATATCTATATCCGTTCAATCCGGACGGAGGACATTTTTGTCTCCTTCTATCCATTATTTCTGAATTTACGGCTTCCATTCCCTGCTTAATCCCAGAGTCGCGAATTAAGTTGTTCATCTCCAACCTGATCTCAATGGCTTCAGGAGAAGATCGCAATGCATATGGGCCTTAGAGACCACTTGAGCTGCGTCAAACGAGATTATTTGGTCTCCTGATAAGCTATGTTCAGCAAGGGCTACAATTATTTATTAATATAATTCGCGGAGAAAAAACTAAATCTTATATCTGTATCTCGGAGGTAAAGGACACTATGTCCTTTTTCCTAATTTTCTAGGAGAGCAGCTTTAAGAATTGTTTTATTTAACCAGTAAATACTGGAAGGTTAGGTTACTATGCCAATAACATTGTGATAAAAAAATGTTGTAAACTTGTTACCTAGACATTTGGTGATTACTGATAAAACATTTTTTTTATATATCTTTAAAACTGCTCCTCCCCTCCGGCTGAAAAATTAAGAAAACGGATATAGTTTTCTTTACCTCCGAGATACAGATAATATGCTCCGACTGTGCACAAAAATTAGAATGTAGCACAGGCTCGTTTTTCTCGTAGTTGATTAGAGCGGAGAATGAGGGGGTCACGATAGAGGGAGGCAAAGGGGCAGCCGAGGCATATATCCCCCCCCCCTACTTTCGCATCATTTGGACGAAGACGGGAGCAAGGAGTGGAGGTGGGAGAGGGGGCGGAGTCCGCAGGTGCGGATGCAGGGAAAGAGGGGAAAAAACTCAAGGAGCTCGCCTTCTCCCATGCAACCCCTTCCCCTCCACCACCGAAGAGGGCAGATTTGGGGCGCGTCCATCTCAAAAGGGAAGGAAAAAAATAATACGAGAGAGACGGCGCTTCCAAACTTATATGACTTGGCCTCGTCTCTAAAATTAAAGGAAGTCGCTGAGTGTAATCAGACGTCGACTCACCGAAGGGGTTTCTCATCGCAAGTGACTTAAAATTCAGGTATATTTTCTCGGGCTGTGCACCAGGGTTTTGCAGTCATATTTGCCGACCTTTCGGTAAACGACTTGCTTTCTATTATCATTGCGTGTTATTATCTAAATGTAGGATTTCGCACTAAAATAAAAACTAAAACTGTTAAATAAAAATAAATTAAGAGAAGTTTGGACCACCTCTACTCCTCTTGTCATCAGGATTGAAAGGTACAGTGGCGCCGACTCCATGGGGCCTGAGGGTGCCCGAGCCCCCCCAAAAATTTGTTATAGATGTGAGAAAAAAATGGATAAGGCTTGTCAATTTTCCTCGGAGTGTTCAGATATCGAGATTCGAGTGATCAGGGCTCTAATGTTGATCAAATGACTCTTCTAAAATGCTTAAAAACTTAAAATTCACTACTTATAAAATTTACCAGAGCGAGGTCCCCGGTTTGGGCCCCCCCAATATTTTTTGTAAGTCGGCACCCCTGGAAAGGTATAACTGCTCCGGAAGGAGAGGGAAGCTAAGGATTAAGGTGGAGGCTTCCTGTCTCCTCCCTCCTCCATAAGTCCTGCCTCGGACTTAAAATAATTTAAATCGAGAATGGGTGCGGTGGTCTAGTGGGTAGAGCGCTTAACTACTAAACAAAGGGTCCAGGGTTCAAATTCTGGGTGATGGCTTGGGAAACCCTCAAACAAAAATAATCGAACGCCTTAGACTCATACTAAGAAACTTGTACTACCCCCCACCCCACCCAGAATGCGGGAAATATAATGGTATGCGCTTAAGTTTATGGAAAGCTATATCCACACCACATCATTACCATCACTATTCTATAATCCTAAGATATGTTTGACGCAGCCCTCCACTTAATTTTCCTTTCTAATCTAACAATAATTCAAATAATAATTTAATCTTTTCACTCCTACGTATTTCTTCCTTTTCACATCCTATTTTAACAGTCTCATGGACTATTTTGTTCGAGGTCTTCTTCTCCGTTCTTGCCATCTACTCGTCCATCGACGATTGCCTTCATCAGACCATCATGTCTCAAGTTATGTCCTATTAGGTAATTCTGTCTTCTTTTCAAGGTTTTCACGAGGCTTCTCTTCTCTCATACTCTTCTAAGGAATGCCTCATTACTAACTCGGTCGATCCATTTCATCCTCATCACTCTTCTGTAGCACCATATTTTTGAAGGCCTCTACCCTTAATTTCTCCGCGGCTGCCATTGTCCTTGCCTCACTTCCGTAGAGAAGCATGTCCAAACATATCTATACTTACGTGAGAGAAATAAGTACATAGGATTTTTAAATCTCATCACCGGCATAGACAGCGGTGAAGATTTGTCTCGAAAAATTTTATGTTTCCTTAATAATGCGTCCGCACAGCCTTATAAATGATAAGTAATTTTACCATCAAAACGTTGGGCATCAATGAAAATCTCACCCCGCGAGTTAAGGCCGTTTTTACACGGGGAACGTACTTTCACAATATGACCTGTGTACGAAGGAGCAAGCAAAATTACGACTTTCAAAGCGGTCAATTGCTAGAACACATGCGAGAATGCGTGGACGTGAGATGGCAAAATAGCCCCTGTTCTAATTTCGTTCATGCATTCGCGCAATTCCAAACCATTTGAGAAATTAATGCAGCTCTAACCTGCGCAATTCCGTGCTCCGTGTAAAACGGCCTTTACACAAGAAAAGTTAGAATCAATTCCAAGTCTTCTTTAAAAAAAGAGCTCGGACCTTAACTGGTTTTAAAAATCCAAATTCGAGTTCTTCGTCTTTCTCAGGCTCTCAGGGTTTCTCAAGATTTTCAGCAACCCCGTTTCTTTCCCTCCACCCACATCCTTATTCTCCCCCACTTTCCGGAGCAGAGAAACCTTTCCATCTTGATGACAAGAGGAGGGGAGGGGATCGAAATTTCTCCTTACACCAAACAGACCTGACGAAGATAGGAATGTTTGCCAACAACGACAGCCACCACAGATAAAAAAAACCTCACCCGGCGGTTTATACAAGAAAAATAAGCATCAATTCCAAGTTTCTTTAAAATTATCCGGACCTTTACAGGTTTTCGAAAACCAAATTCGATTAAATTAAGTTACTGATAAATTTTTCCAATCCGAAAAGATTTATTCGGTACAACCTCAATCGGTTTTAAACACTCCAGTGCCATTATCTAGAGAACACCAGTCGATATTGAACCAAATAAAGCTGAGTGGAATTGATTCAACGGTGTCAGACTATATTCAGGCGAACATGTTACGAGTATTAATGAAGAAAAGATTTTGCAATGTCATGTGTACCTGATGATAACACAGTAGCGTTGAAACGCGTTGTACTCAATTAGAAGTCTATCAAGTGGACAATGTAAGTAAGTGGACAATGCAAGTGGACAATGCAAAACATTTTCCTTAGTAATCCTGTGTGGAATAAGCAAAGTTATTGATACCTATATTTATATAATCATGAACAAATTCCACAAAGTTTGCTCGTAAATATTGGAAGTTATATCTAATTATAGTTTTATGTCTTTCTCAAGATCGCCGGAATTTTCAAGATCTGCAGAAAACCCAGTTTCTTTCTCTTTCTCACCTCCCATATCCTTAGCCTCCTCCCTCTCTTTCCGGAGTACAGAAACCTCTCCATCTTGTTGACGAGTTGAGGGGAGGGGGTCGAAACTTCCCCACCGCCCACCCTCTCCCCCCCCCCCCTACCTCTCACCGCACTGACCCAATTTAACGCGCAATTCCATTATCATAAGGCGCTTGCCCCCGTGGCATCGCGTGCGCAATAAAATTCGTGGTGGCTTTAAACGGCCTCCGGAAACTGGAAATCTCATCAACCGTTTTTCTTTTTCCTTGACGAGAGAGATGGCTTTCTTTTACCCGGGGCATACGTAATCGAGCAGTGTGGCGCGAAATTCAATCAAGATGCCGGAAAACGTTCAAAAGATGAATCTTCCCCAATCCGTCTCATCATATCTCATCGCTTTACTTTGAAAAGGCACGCATCGTTCGAAGAATGCAATTGCACCCCGTCTCAAGAGATACCGGCGAACTTCGTGGAATGTAATTTTTTTCGTTTTCTCGTAATAATGCATAAATTGACAATTTCTACAGTCTATTTTCAACTCTTCCAATCAGGCTTCATCTTCGGCTTCACGTTGCAAAGGACTTCTCAAGTCTATGAAAATAATTTTTTTAATAAACCATCATGTATAAACATTTTTTGCGTGCACTGTGGATACCTTACTGAGTCTTCAAAGCTCACTTCATTTGACGGTTGAATTATCCCACCATTACGCAGATTTTCAATAGCTGCGAAGGAAAAATGTTTCTTCCGCGACGTTTTCCAATCCAGTGGCCTATGCTTACATGAAACTGCGAATCTTACTAATCGAAATCACAATCGAGCTGCTAATAAATTCAAACTTACAACGTGTTAGCAGCAAAACTAACTAACTTTATACCGCTACATATTCTAAGATTATTTAATTTAATATTAATAACTTTCAAATCAAAATATAGAGAATATTTTCTACAGTAATTGTTGTATTTTTTAAAATCTCAAATATGAGAAGACCTGTCAGACCCTTGTGCCTCCCCCCTCAAGGAAAAAATCCAGGATCCGCCTCTGTCTATGAATGATTAACGTGTTGTCACCGTTTAATCTTCCCTGCCTTCAACACCCTAAATTCGAAAATGACCGCGTATGAAACTTGCGCTGGCATAACGACGAAGTTGGCGATGAATTTCAGAATATCAAGATCAAATGAATACCCACAGTACGCCACAAGCTGGTAATAAAAATGCATCTCTTTCCAAATAAAAGAAAAAATTATGGGTTCTGTGAAAAATTGCTATGATTATAATAAAAGCATGAGTCCTCTCTCGCATCCCCCACTTCCGTAGTCAAAGGCTGCCAGGAAGAGCATTTATAGGGTAACGCGTGAGCTGGCAAGCGAACAAAGAGAATTCGCGCGCCCCAGGTTCCTAATTTTCAATCTCAAACAGAGCCCAGTGATTGAAGAGCGAGTGCCAGAAAACAGGCGCTGATATGGGCGAAATTTCAACGCAGGTGCAACGAAACTGAGGGAAGAATTTATCGATTTCTCAGAGCCGCGCTCGATTTCCAAACGCATAACCGCATCGCGCTCTTTATAGAATTGGGCCAATGGTTCCCAACACTCAACATTTCGAAATCTATAGGACGTCACCATCGCGGCAGTTTCAACATAAATAAGAGTGTAATCGAATCTGTTGCCATGGAGAACACATCCGCGTAGAAAAATGATTTCTCAATAAAATCTTCCGTCATATTGCACAGTTCTATATGATAGTGTGGGTGAATAACTGTTTTTTTTTATTTAATACGACCTCGCACCTTCTAATCAGGGCTCATTCTATACTTAAGTTTATCAAGTGCGCATAAGACAATTCGCCATTTTTCACTCGATAATAGCACATAGGCATGATGATGTAAAATAATTCTGATGCCTCTCTTGATACGCATCACGCTTTGCTAACTAATAGACTTTACTTCAATTTAATTTTTTAAAATAAAAAACTAACAACATATTAATAAAAAAAGATGCCATGATTAACTTAATAGATAACTATAAAAAAATGTCGGACCGCCCATATTTCAATGATGCCAGCGAAACTACTCAGATTCTCCTCCATTTTCCACAAGGTATAACCGCTTCAAAGCCTGCGAAATGCACTGAGTAATCAAAAAGGGAGTGGACCTTAATGGGTCTAGTTATGAATTCCGAGAGAGCCCCAGTTGTAAAGCATTACTGGAAAGTGTGGTTTCGAGCTACAGCAGATAATGGATTGTAAAACGCATGGCGGCGCACGCATGTCCATAAAGACTCACTGCCTCGTAAAACGCGAGGCATTACACAGCGTTGGTAACACAGTGGTTCACTGGACGAAAAATGCTCAATTTACAACGAAGAGGAAAATATGGGGGGGGGGGGGTGTGGGAATCAAAAAGACAAGAAAGTTACCAACTGTATCGAGACTTGTTGCATCAAATTAAAAAAATCAACATGGGGAAACAGCGCCTCAACCAACTTGGTGAGGTGGCGCTAGTTTATACACTTGACTTTTTTTTAATGTAGGACGCGGGGTGAATACCTATTAACTCAAGTCTAAAATCTGCATAAACAAAGGATAGTAAAATTGTTCGCGCAATCCGGCCCGAGGCGAGCCAGAAGATGTGCGCGCGGTGACGTGTGCCCCAGGTTATGCTTAATAAAAGGCGAGGACGCATTTAATCTAAATCGCTTTATTTCGCGCGCGATTTCCGGCGAAGCGCACGGAAAACCTCCGCGTCCACACGCTCCCCGCTTTCGTAAAACACTAATTGATAACCACGCCGAAGGCAAGGGCTTGGATAAGTCTGGGTTACTCACCCTTGAGTAGCGGCACGGCCTAGGAGCCCTCACTCCAAAAGGGTGCGATTCAAGTCCCCTTGGCGGAGACCACGAGAAAGGAGAGAAAGGGCCCGGCCGAAAAAGCCGAAACTGGAAATACCCCGAGCACGGCGACAATCGCCGATGGAGCCGACAGGGAGGGGGGGAAAGGACCAAACAAAAATAAAAAATTATTAAATTAAAGCATTACTTATCAAATACCTGGCATGATGGAATCCCTCTTATCTCCCTAAATCCAAACTTCTTTCAACATCTACATCAATCGAACTTATCAAATCTTTGTCTATAGGCACGAAAATAAAATAAAAATCAGCCAAGAATTTCGTAGGCATATTTTTAATTCACGAGGCTAATTATTTTTTTGTTTCAATGCCAGACATGTAAAGTTCAAATGTAACATGAATCGTCACATCCCCCTTAGTCCATGGATGGGACTAGAACTGTATGCACGATTGAAAGAATTGCTTCTCCCCTTTCCACTGGGACAGCCCGTATTCCTTATTTCCATGGAGACCGACTCCGTCAATCAGTGGCGCAGCGAGGGGGGTTTTGGGGGATAAACCCCCCACCCCCTCCAGAGCTGAGAGAAATTTTTAAATTTAATCCATTTTACTTAATGGATTATTATTTCTTATAGAATAGTGTTAGTATTAATCAAATATCTCTCAGAAAGCCGTAAAACTCACCATTTTCAACAACCAATCTTAAAAATTTTCTGGAGGAGGAACTCCGCAACTCTTGCTTACCCTGGCGGATATGCAATACCCCCAAACCTCAAAGTATTAGTTGCGGCTAAAACCTCCCCCAACCTTAATTCTTAGCTGCGCCCCTGCTGCTAATTGCTTTCCTAAGAAGAGGAAGGAAACCGCGGAGACCATCTCCATCCTAATGAAGAACTATAAGGGCGAGGAGTGATAAGAGCTGATCCTAAATCCTAAATCCCGATTTATAAAAGGAATTTGCTAAACTGAAGGAAAAGATAAGTAACGACGGCGGAAATGCCTTCTTTGTGGACAATAAGATTTTTAGATAAACTGAAATGAAGTATAAATTACTGTGAATTGAAGAGGAAGGGATTCAGGAGGGGAGGGGACTGCTAGAAGGTTCCCTAAGTAATCCATGGAGCCTACTTTAATCGATAAATTACTTTAATAATATCAATAACCCTTTGAGTACCAATAGGTAAGGAAAAAAATAAGACTCAAAAACAACTATAGGTATACATTCAAAAACTTTAGGAAATCTTTGTTATAAGTGGTTTCACCTTTTTAATGTATTCTATGACGAATTTGTGGTAATATGAGTTAATTTTTATAATTCAAAGAAAATAATTAATGTCAATATAAAATGAATGTTAACTATTGAATGATTAGAGAATTATCAGCATCTAACAAGAGTGACATTGCGGGAGGAGCACTTCTGACACTTTTCGCGAGAGATAGGAGGATCGCACTCAAGGGTTGATTAATTTGCATGAATATATATATGTTCTACGTATTTGATAGAGTGTAATGCCAAAATATTGTTATTTATTTCTTAGTTTTATCATAAAATTGCAATAAGAATTATCGTAACTTGTTTTAAATGAGTTCTTTGAGTACATAATTTTTACGCCGCTTAGTACGCTACATTACAATGGAAACCTTTCACAAGCCGAGTAGTCTTGTGGGACCACGTTCGGAGATGAACCTAGTAGTTACATAAAATAAACCATTTTCCAGCATCTCTCTAACCTTGCCCTCACCTATGTACAGGGGCGGATCCAGAATTTTTTTCTGGGGAACAGGCAAACGATCTTCTCATGCTTTCTCCTCCTTTCTGAACTCACCACCTTCCTCCGTCGATCCCCTTTTACTTGTCATATAATAATTTCACCACACAAACTTTGTCCCATCCGGCAGCTAATTGAACATTTTCCGCTCTCTTCTGGTTTATTCTTTGTTAGTTTTTTATTCGTATTGTGATCGCATTTTGTCTCATTCATCTGTCGTTATAATTTTCACTGTAAATTAACGTCACTGTCGTGCGTGAAAAATGATTTAAATAAATACATAAATTTTCACGTAAATCACTAGAGCTTGATTACATATTTATACTGAAACATCCTGCATATGAGGCGAGACGAGGGGGCAGGGTTACTCAGCAAACCCGATTTTGCTGCAAAAATTCACTCTGCAGCGGCCTCTCGGATTCGCAAGCAAGCGAACATCGTCACGAAGAGGTGTCTCACGCCCGCACGATTCCTCGCTCCGACACCTTCAATCGGAGCACGAAAATGCATTCTCCCATGCACCCCCCCGCAGTTTATCCGCCCATTATGGAAGCATCAATTCACTGCACGTGAAATCCGGCATGTTGCGTTTTCTTTCAGGGCTGAAAAACGTTTAAGACAGCTATGACGATGATGATTTTGATTGAGCACACGAATTCACGCCAACAAAACGCAAAAAAATTATGGTTAAATGTATCTCAAAATATGATTCCGAGCGATGAATGAGTATTCACGAACAAGAAAGGGCAGAGAATGGGTAAATGTTTTTCAAAAGTACAGTAAACTCGCTCAAATAGTTTTTCAAACTGTAACGGCGAAACAACTCGCCAAGCCGAGCCAAGCCGAGGTGTCGTGAAATCGTTTTCAACTTTATAAATAAGATTATTACCGTAAAATGATGCTAATATTGGGATTCATAGGTAACTAAGAGCAAGGAAATAAATTATAAGACAGAAAATGAACCAATTTATTTCAACGAATGCACTAACTAATAAAAGGATTTTTCGAAGGAAAAATTCTCAAAATTATTTTACCGATACCCACTGTTGAAGATAAATCCACCCTTTTCCGCAATAAACGCAACATTTAGAGATAGAATTCACGATATTCCTCCATCTCAATATGAAATTAAAAATTACATAATTCATATTTTTTCCAAAGTTTCGACTTAAAGAAGTTGGTGTTACACAAATTTGACGGGACGAATAACAATAGCCAACAAGTTTCAGAGAAGGAAACCAATCACACGTAGAGAATTAAGTGTCCAAAAGTCATGAATAATGATCTTAAATACAAATGGAACCATAATAGAGATTCCTTCGCCTTGATACAGCAAGCTAAGAGTCGCAAAAGTGTAGCACTAAACATGCATGCATATACATATGTATGTAATTAGTACGCAAAACAGTACTGAAGATGCAGAGCCCAGAGGGTAAAATTAGTACGGATAAGAGCTAATCAGCAGAAGGGAGCCGAGGAGAGCATCTCCTTTCTGATGAAGAGTTAGCAGGATGAGGATTGAGAAGAGCCGACATAAAAGCACAACCCCACCGGCGCGACGCGGTGGTACATGGAGTCGCCCACTCAGATCTGAAATCTTAATTCATTTAAGGAATTTGTCACATAGGAGGGAAAAATTCATTAAATTTCATTCCATTCCATTCATTCATTCCATTCCAAAACCATTTACTTAATCAGTTAGCAACGTTGAAATCAATGTTCTCTCGTGTTAAGCGTTATCTTTTAATCCAGCTAAAATTGTTGCAATTTGTTATAAATGAGTTCTTTGAGCACGTAAGTTTTTTTTGCGTAGTTTACGTAAGCTGTTATGTATGCTACGTTGGAATTAAACCCTTTGCCAAACCATGTGTATTTGATTGATGTGTTATTAAATAAAGTAAAGTTACTACGCAAAATAAATAAATTATTATGCTCATAACTTTTTATCCAGAAAATTTAAATACGAATACATCGAATATGACAATTGGGCCAAGTAGAAATAATTAATCAGAAATATTTTACACACCATCCCAGTAATGAGGTTCGAAACTTAATAAAATAGGCTAATTTGGCGATAGAAAAAAATACGTGTCATGAATTTACGAAACCTATGGCCTGAGAACAATGCTGTGATAATCATAGAGTGCAGTCCACAGAGAGATAAGAATACAATTCGTAACATATAAATTGTAGCACAATTTGAGCATACAACGGCAAATATCGATGCGTTGCGACGTAAATCCCAATGTTCACTGCAGTACAAGTTGAGGCAAGCGAGAGATGCCAAGCAGTCTGGAAATCATATCAGCAACAAATCCACTCACTCGCAATCCCCCGTCACTTAAAATTTCCAGCGGTTCACATCCTACCATCACTACGTGGAGAACGATAGATGCCTTGAAATTGAAATGCATTGAATTCCATGAAAGCCTTGACAAATGCCGTTAAGAAAATAAGCGGAGGGAGCAGAGAGAAAGAAGCATTAAGATGCCACAGAAGCACAAAAGAGCGATTCATACCCGTTTAAAACACTGGTATCTTTGTCCTCTTTGAGCAGCCTATTCAATGCCGTGAGGAAAGCACTCCCAGAGGTAATAGGATTGGACGCTTAAGCGACACGATGCCACCGAATATTTCCGTGACGGCTCGGTCGGCGCACGAAAGGCCTTTCATTTGCGCCTACCCGGAAAGTCAGCGCCGAAGGGAGGAATTAGAAGTTTTCATTCGATGTAGGCAAATCAAACTCACTCGACAAGTAGTTTCCTCGGCTGTTTATTTAGTCTATAACTTCCCTTCTTGCTTTACTAAAAGAGCTCAACGTTTTCTCAAGCATGATTCTCGCAGTCAAAAACGTTACCCAATGCCACAGAATTTCAGTCGTCCATCACTTAAAAAATATACATATAGATTATATTTTCACTTCTCATTCCTCTCTCCAGCAAATAAATTGAATTAGCACAATATCTAATGGATTTACACGTTTCCATATTAATACCCCAAGTACTGTCCCTTTCAAACATAAAAATATCATTTTTTAAGTGCAGGTCTTTTTTGAAGCATCAATACGCCATTGAAGCTTTTTTCATTACATTACGTACTATATCATGAAATTCTAGTTATTTTAATTAAAATATTGCTCACGCGCTGATATAATTCACAAAATCCAATGCCTCCTAGTAGCGGATCCAGGATAGGGACAAGGGGGGGTTAGGTGGAGGGTCGTGGGGTAACATCCCAGCAGTAGCGGAGGTCCGAACAAAATTACCATTTTATCTAGTGTAAATTGAATACCCCAGTTGGGTGGCTATAGCACCCTTTATACCCTCTCTGAATCCGCTAGTGATGCCAACTACCCTTTCGACACGAACTTCCACTCAACACGTTTTTGCTGTATACGAAACCAATTCACATTGGTTTCGTATACAGCAAAAACAACGAATTTTTTTTTTTAATTTACATTAATATCTTCAAGTCTCATTGGCCAAATGTGAGGGCAGAAGAGCTAATCTTGATAAGTCTACAAACTGAAAGCTGCGTCACACATGACTGCGATCACTTGCCGACCAAACTCAACTACTTAGTCCGCTAAAGCTCCGCGTTAAACGTGTTTATTAAAGGTCATAGCAATTTTTAGACTCTTGGAGGTAAATTTGAAACCATAAAAATGGCAAAATGAAATCCAACTACTTCCCACTGTAATCATTTAGAACTACAAAAATCCAGTTATTTTGAGTACACCAAAGTAAACATTACAATAACATCTTGCGGTTATTGACCACTTTTTATTTCTTCAGAAAATTTACAGTTTTGGCCGTAGGTAATATTAAAAGAAACATTCAACTTATTGCCAACGTTCCCTTCTTTACTGCTACCACCATCAGGGTTCAGTTTAAAAAACTAGATAAACTTTTTGACACTCAATCCCTGATTAGGCTTGTATTTCAGACCGAAACGTTGGCGATAAGTTGAATGTTTCTTTGCATTCCAAAACAAAAACCATTACACTCCAAAACTCCATTACACTTCCGAAGCAATAGCTATAAAGACAAGTATTGAACCAGGAGAATGGACCCAGCAATGCAATGAACGTATGAATATTTGAGTGACTTAAATAATTAAAATGGTTTATTTTCTTCATAATTAAACGAAACTAAACAACAAAACTGAACGACTTTTCCATATTTTGTGTAATGAGTGCATCTTTCCTTATCGGAAAAAGCTCCAATATTAAGTTACTCGTTTTGGTTTGATACAATACCACTACTAACACCGATATCATCGGAAAAAGGTAAAAAGGAGGATCGAACAGTTCAGAGAGCATTATGCAAACTATTAAAAAAGCTAGCTCTTTCTAACCATCCATTTTATTTCATTGACAGAACCGTTCCAGATTTTTGCATCAAAGTAGGCCAAGCATTGAAATATGGGATTTAACGATGAAGAGAAATAAAATCGGGATTAATATGGCGAGATCCTCAATAAATTCCCCTACTCTCCGAGAAGAGACTTAGCTCGGAGCTCACACACGAAATTCCCTCGAGATACCGAGGGGGTATGATAAAATCGCACACACTGAAGAAGAAATCGGCCTCTCTCCATCCATCCACTGACTCCGCCGGGACTTAATAATCGCACGAGAATACGTAAACCGATGAACTGCGAACCTGGGATGAGAGGACCGAGCGAGCGATCTGGGGTTCAAAAAGCCTGAGGGGGAAAAAAAAAGATGAAAGACCGTAGGCGCACCTCAAACCGCTCCGCCAACGCCACAGCTCAGCGTGCGCGGAGACACAGTCCGTCTGCTCGTCCGTCTCGAGGATTATCCGGCGAGTGGAAGGGGTGAAAGGTGCTTTTCGGATCGACCCATTTCGGGGCTCACAGCGAAGGGATTACTGCGGACCCGGAGAGAGACAGGAAGAGGAAAAAGGACGAAAGAATCACTCACTCACTCAAGTCTCCGAGCTGCTGTGACAAAACGCCCATTCGGGGTAAAGCAGCGAGGCCCTACTTTGTTCTTCTCAACTGCTACGTGCTCATTCTTTTTTTCGGGATAAACGGCGGGCGTCCGTGAGCCTCGAATGACGAATGTGCTACGGATACTGCTAGACGGCTCTCCACCACTACGGGCGCAAACGCGGCGCGAAGCGAGTAAACAGAACGTGGAGAGAGTTATTAAGTGCCAAACCATGGAATAAATCAATTATTTCTAAATTTTCCAGGGTTATTGCTAAAAATACTATAATGCTAAGGCTATCTATTTTTTTATTTTTAATAGGGGTATATTGGAATGGAACTCACTACCGAAGGAGCTCTTAAATCCTTACCCAAAACCAGCAAATAGATTTAAAAAAGAGCTAAAAAAATACTATATACTGTCGCAAATTTAAATTAAAGATAGCCTCTCATTACACTGATTGACTACTTTTGTTATTAGACTAGGTTTTTTCTTTTTAATTTCCATTATGGTTTTCTTCTTTTTATTATGTTAATTTTTATTATTTTGTGGTTAAAATTAAAAAGAAGAACTTTGTGCTTTCACATTAATATTTATTCACAAATTTACGACCATGGTTTCAACGTTTGATGATGATGACGACGTTACCTGATGATGACGTTAGTTAGATGATGATGACGTTAGACGCCACCATCAGGTTAGACGTCGTCATCATCATCATCACCTGATAATGACGTCTAACGTTGAAACTATGGTCGTAAATTTGTGAATAAATATTAATATGAAAGCACAAAGTTCTTCTTTTTTATTGCAATAATGCACCGCTTTCACCGAGTTACGTCTCTAACAATCAATTTTATTTTTGTGGATTTGCGCTTCCCGTAGGATATATTTTTCACATTGTTTCTTTTTGTACGCATAATAATGTAATGATATACAGGCTTTTAAATTTTTGGTGCCAAATAATTGCCACCTGGCAATCGGCCTATTTGCAAAGTTTCTATAAATACATAAATAAATACATACAATTCCTTAAAAATTCCATACAATTCCAACGTTCAAACGTCATTTTCATGAATAACAGCAGCATCCCATAGAAAATTTAGTTGTACGTTTAAGCCACTAAAAATCAAAAAATACCATAGGGCAGGATGAGTACAAAGGAATATAGTAAGTCTTCCTTCAAAATTCCACCATATATAATCATAAGTAAGTGGCAGTTTCATAATGAAGATTCATTATGTCATTTTCAAGGAAAAAAATTTTCCTTGAAAATTACACAAAAAATGTGTTGAAACCATGGTCGGTTGTTGAGTGTTGAATTAAAAAAATGTGGAAATTACCATTTGTGTTCTTCAGATACAACAAACTTCCGCAAAATCAAGCCTGAAACAATTTTTAGGGGCAGTTCATCATAGCGGCAGTTTAATTACGAATTTTGAAGATTCTTGGACGAATACATCAAGCAATTAGATCTTTCAACATTCTTCCTATTACCAGAAAAATAAAATATGCCAAAAACGCAACGATTCCTCTATAAGTTCATGAAGGGAAAATACGATCACAAATTTCACAGTAACTATTTAATTATTTCAATGAAGTACAATTAGAATGATTATTTCACTTCATTAACAAAAAGGATATACTTTTTTCTGTTGAAAATTACCTATCAGGAATAAGATTGACCACAAATGTAAAAGCCAAAATCAAATGATGCTGCAGTCTAAACAAATGCAGGATGTCGATGAGGAAGAGGTACCAAAACGAGTCGCGACGTCATTTGTGGGATACATTAAAGGATATAAGGAAAGAGGGGTACTATATGAATGAAAGTAACTTCTTATGGGAATAAAACACAAGCGAAAGTGAAAAAGATAGACGCTACTATTTCATCACAGAATACAATCCTAATTCAAACAGCAATAATGATATGGCAAAGGTTAATGGGCTTAGGCATACGTCGGGATTACACAGAAAAGAAGAGAGATAGTAGACTACATGGAATGAATGGCAAATCAGCAAGAGCTAGGTATGAAGGGATCGGAATTAACTCCTACAATAAACACCAAGAAAGCAGGCATCGACGAAGCGACTGATAAGTTCTTCTGAGTTTATCTGTACCAAATAGAATTAATGCAAACCTATAAGAAGGAAACGAAGGGTATTGGCATAATAAAGAAAAAGAAATTAGAGTAATACGAATTGAAAAAGTAATCATTCAAGTTTTATCCTTAATAGAAACCAAAAATACAAAGTATTTAATTTCTAAGAGTTACAAAAGTTTCGAATGACAAGGGTGTGCGTTAGCAGTAGCTACAACTATGACAAGTAGATGTTAAAGAAAAAAAGTAAGCTCATACAATTAGGGTAAATTGAAAAGCCGCAAAAGAGCTGAAATACCGTGGAATTTTCTGTGTTCTTGGGCTACGTGAATGACCTCAAGGGACTGGGAGAGTTAGGTAGCCATTACGACTCAATGAAAACGCTCCACAAATTAACCTTAAAAAAAAATCACCCTATCGATCACCAGAAGGCTTCCCAAAGAAATTTAATCACATTACAAGTTCAGCTAGCTTTCGGAAAAATGGAAACCTGATAAGTAATTGGTCCGAAATCTTGAAAAAGGCATTGAAAAGAATGGAGCTTGAGATAATCGCATGCCTTGAAAGATGTTTGATCACGAACAGGCATTTTGTAGAGTCAATTCAAGTTCTAAAAATATGCGATACCCGTGTTTCGCCATCAAATTTCTCCACAGTTTCGTAAGGTAGAAAATATCATCATAATTCAATACAAAGAAAATAAAACTCTAATCAAAATAATGGATGAGACTATTATCTTGGCTTTATACCAACCAGTTTTGATGATATCTCTTTCAAATCAACTCATAGAGGTTGTACTATTATGTCGCAAATTGAAGTTTTGAATGAGGAAAAAAGCCAAGGAAAAATTAAACGTAGTAAAAGCATTAATCCTTCATTCCTGATAGCTAAATAATTAAGTTTTAACAAAAAAGCTTAATTTTATTTATTTTCCGAAAACAAAATTAGGTGCAGAAAAAATAAAACGTCTGGTAAATCACTAATAAGGAAGAAGAATGCAACGTCCCCTCATTACGAAAATTAAAGGCCTGGCTTGAAATCTCACGAATTAACTTAATCAATAATAAAGCACGCCACTTATAAAACACACAAACACGAGCAAAATCGTAAAAAAATTGATCGCTCAAGCCATCGTTTTTTAAATGAGATACACATCTATACCTGTCAATCAGTGAGTCAAGTAAAACTTATAAAGAATATACAATTTGGAAGTTTGGAATAACTACTAAGAAATAATGGAGAAGTAATAATAAACAAATTAACGTTATTAATAATTAATATTATCAGAAAGAAACAGTCTCCATGGGGACAGCACTGAAGAAAGAAAATGAGTTTGGGAGAGTTGAGAACTAAATCACATCAATCAGTCAAGGATAAATCCATGAGAAAATAATTTGAATAGAGCAAGAAAATTGTTCTTAAAGTATGCACAAACTGATAAAGTAGAGTTCATGCTCAGTAATATTGCTTTCAGGATATGAAGTGGCAGCATTAAAAAACATGAGGTTTACGCATTGAGTGAAAACTATAACAGCCACCGTTGGACAACGGAGAAGGGCGGTGGAATGATAGAACATACGGAAAAATGCGAACGTGAGGGTAGAATAATTAGATGGTATTTCAAAACGAAGAAAATAACTTCGAAGATGTTAACATAGATAAAGGGAAAAGCTGAGTTTTATAGAAGGCAGTATCTTCTGACCAAATATTATAATTGCATAAATTAAATTAGTAAAACTAGTAAACCACGGTGAGAATATCTACGAAAGCCCTCATGCAAGATCAAATAATAACTCCTGGAAACACAATATTTTTAAGCAGAAGGCGCGGGAGAAATGAGAAAAACAGTAACCGACTAGGTAAGAATAAGCAAATATTTATACATCATAGGGAAAAGGGCATTCGAAAAATCGTAAAGAGAAGGAAAGGGAAAATATTAAAAACCAATAAAACGAGTTCTAGATAGGTCAATATCACTTCAACATAAGTCGGTGATAAAATAAACATCTGGGAACCGGTGAGACATTTCAAACCCACGCTGGTAACAAGCGAGACCGCTCTGCGATAAATCCGTCGGCGATGGCGCGTAGACACTGCGGACCAATTGAGAAATCCAATCGAAGCGACTTCCTCAAACTCAACCTGCGTCGCCGGTGGCGTCGATAATCCGATACCGCGGGTCGTTCCGGCAAAAACACGCCCCCGGAGAATGCAGTGGGACGCTTATTGAGAAAGAGATGGAGGCAGGAGAAAGGGAGTGGAGTGGGTTGCGGAGACATGGGAGTGAAGAGATATCCATAGAGACCAAAGTAACCGATTCTTATTTCCAGTGTCTGTTTGTTTGTAGAATTTGAAATGGGAATAACAGGCATAAAATCGACTAATCTCTACAATGCTATGAGAAACCTGTAAAAACTCTTCTCGGGATACCGCGCGGGTAGGATTATATGAAAGCGCCGACGTTTCGGGTACCGACTCGCTACCCATTCTACGGCTGTTCGCCGGGAAAGTGTTAAATCTTACATATGAGAAACCTCTCTTTCGCTCTTTCCAGTTGATTTATTTGGTTATTAGAATGGGGAGACCAGATGATGGAATTGAATTCCATGGTAAGTTGAACTAACGATTACGAAGGTAAAACCATCAACCGGGACAAGGTAACGAAGAATGTACTCCTCCATTCAATGGATGATTGTATAGTAACTGTCTGATGCACAAAAGGATGAAAGATGAGATAGTGAGAAGCTACTGTGTTTTTAACAATATGAGCTCTTTAAAATAAGATTTATAAATTAGAATGTTTATTATAAGGTATAATTTCCCAAAAGATACACCAAAATATTCTACGAGGAAGTAAAGATTGGGGTAAGGATGCTCACTTCATTTGATATACAAAAAAAATGGCAGAGGAAAATCATTCGCTGGATCTGGATACCGATCCGTATCCCTCAGACACGCGGTAACTGATTTAACTAACAAGGTGTTTAGTATTATTAAATAGGTAGAGATTACGATGGACGAGGTGGAAATCTTCCATTATGCCATGCATGGATGAATGGACAATTTTCACTACAATATTTGTTTCGCTTTCAAAAAATTTCGACAGCTTTCCGTAATTAAGTCCGAATACTTAAAACCAAGAAGAAAATCATTCATCACTTATCAATACATTAGTTACGATTTTGCATTTTCCAGCAAATTATCTACATTAGTAAAAGTCTATCGGTCCATACACCACGTGAAAATTTCACGAGAAGAGAGAAATTACAGAGCACTGGAATATTAAAATTATTCCGACAAAATAAACGCATTTCCATCATCAACAATCTCTGGCTGAAGAAACATATGCGCCTATTTCGCTGACCAATTTAAGCAAATACTTGCAAAGAGTTGGGAAACACGAAAATGGCGCAGTGCCTCTCTTTGTTAAAAATAAATGCTATCGAGAGAAGCAGTAATTCATTTCCCAGCATGAAAACGGAAGAACATGTGAAGCATTGTGTTACTCCAAAAGAGTTACCTTGAACCTCTATTAGGACACTAAAACAAAGGCACTCAGTTTCCATGTCAAGTACGTGCATTCGCAACTCATGGAAGTGGCCGCTGGAGTTAAAATTTTCACAAAATAGGGAAATTAATAGAGTGAAAAACTTTTCCAAATTAATTAATACGCACTTGTATAAAACTGATGAAATGTGGGTGATGTACTTAGAAATTCACAATTGAAAACATCATTCATGTCAGTATACAGAAAGATCATTTCGCCAAAAAAGGAATAAGGAGAAATTAAAGAATAAACAAAGCCGTTTAGCATTTATCCTTCCCAAATGAACAAAAAACCCTTCAAAGAAAAGGAAAATACGAAATAATCCATATTTAATAGAAAATCTTGAAATGATTTATGCCTTGCACACTCCTTCACTCTACCACAAGGGGGCTGGCATCGTTACGAAAATAGTATACAGAGTACACATTCGAGCAAGCCAACCCAATAGCAATTAAAGAAAAAAAATTTGTAAAAAATTATTCTAAAGGGTAACTTAAAATATTTTCATCTCAAGATTTTCATCAAATAAATTCGTAACATGGCTCGTTTTCATTGTATTCAATACCATAACTACGAATCACGAAGGTTGGGAAAAATGAATTTAACAACTATAAACTTTCAAGTACGATAAAAATTACCAAATACGACAGTAAATATTATGTTATCCCTGCATGAAGTTAACTACAGTGGGAAGAAATAATTCTAATGATCCATCAATGGGTTCGTTTAAGAACGGGGAACATATATCTTTTGGGTTAACTTACACTTCCACAGCTCCCACCCAGACATACCGACTACATGACGAACCAGCGAGATCAGCAATAAACGTGAATTTTTGCGAGTTGAGTAGTTTCAGTAATTACAAAGAGTGCATTCGCAATTCCAAACAATAATTATGATAAAAACAAATAAACGGGAAAACAAACACAGTGAACGCGTAAATGAAAAGCGAGAAAGGTAAAACAGGACACGTGAAAAAAGAAAAAATGCTACCGACGACATTTTGGTCGGGGACATGTTCGGGGAAGAAACTTGAGACGGAGCTCCTTCGCAGGGGAGCCGGTATAATAACACACGCGCGCTCGCGAGCGAGGGGGAGAAATATAAAGGAGAGAGGCGGAGAAACTTTTTGGAGCCCGTGGCGGATGAGGAGAAGGTGTGGAGAAAGGAGGCGGAGAGAAAGTGAAGGGAAGTAAGAGGGGACAGCGAAATGAAAAAGACGGGAGGGAACACGATGAACGGGTGGTGTGAACGAGGATGAAGAAAAATGTGGAAAAAATGTGAAGTGCAAAGGCGCAAGGTTGAACAAAGAGGAAAGAATATAAAACAAAAAGATGGAGAAGTGTTTGGAGGTGTTATTTTCAGTATAAGAGGAGTTATGTGTTGAATACAAGGTTGAGGAAAACTCAGTACTTTTCCAAATCACGCACGAAAGAAGAGCTCCATAATGATAGCATCCTGACTTAAAATTCATGGAGATTACTGGCATGCATTATCATAAATGGCTTAACACCGATGTTTAACTTCTCTAAAAAAGCAATAAATGTGATTAACTGATAATAGAAGATATGGGGTAACATTCTAAATTATGCAGAAGTTCATCTTTGCAAACAACCCTAAGTGATTGCCACTTGAATTGATTTTCGCTCGCAAAAAACGAGCAGTATCAACTATCAAGCGAGGATAACTGCAATGAAACTTTGAGTTACCTTAACAAGAAGGAACAAATCGCCACAGAATATCAACTAACATATTTTTTCACCAGACGTTGATGTAAAATATGCGAAAATTCCTCAGAGAAAAGAAAATCATTCGCCTTGACCAGGATTCGAACCCGGATATTCCGATTTCCAAACGAGTGATTCATGAGCGTTAAGCAAAAGAACTTCGCGTATTCTATAAAAATGTGGCATATTCACATGGGCAACAATAGGAGAAATTGAGAAGTTATGCTAAAGACAAAATATAAAATAAGACAAACTTCGAGCATATCAAAATGTCTTTTGGACATAGAAATAGCTTACCTTAAAAAGAAACTACGCGGAGAGTACTAGAGAACTAATTTACTGGGCTCTACTTTAAAAACAGGTTATGTCTCATCCAATAGCAATGTCTTAAAAGAGAGCGGGGGAAATGCGTACGTGGACCATGAATGAGGAATCATATCCTACAAAGTAAAAAAAAATGCATGACACCGAAAATCGATGCATCGCATACCTCAGTGCTTCAAAACCATCACCCTATAAGAGACTGTTGTAAGGTGGATACTATATAGAGATGCGAGTAGCTCCTTTCACCTCAACCGGAATGCAAAGGAGGAGACCGCAAGGGTATGCCGGGGAAGCGGGCGATGGACGACCTCGCTATGGGGAGGCAAGGAAAGGAGAATAGGAAGTGGCGGTGAGGAGGGAACGGAGCGCACGAGGCCCCCAAGCCGCCACCGCCGCCGGAAGGGAGCGGAGGAATTGTGGGAAGCGGGTCCAGGATCCCCAGAATGATGACGAGAAGGGTTGGTGGGAAAAGCGAGGGAGAGGGAGGGATATACTGACTGAGTGCCCCAACGGGAGGAATATTTGTGAGGGGAAGAAAGCGGGAGCACAGGAATATATTTATGCACAACTCCCGCGTCGGGAATTTTTTCTCCGGAAGACTGAAAGCTCGGAGGGAAACTTAGTTTTTCGAAGATGTCGAACAGAATTAAATGCACCAAAATTACATTTCCATCGTGAACGGAATGAGAAAAGAAAGAAGTTAAGATTTATCCTTCTTACGCACACAAAATTATTTGCCCATTATAAAAAGCAGGTGAGGATTACCTACTCCTTAGTCCAATACTATACAAAACTCGCACATTCAAACCGTACACTTTTCACTTATTCAGTGATCCAACCCAAAGGTTGATTTGCATTGGTGAGGGTAGATCTCACCCCATACTAAGCCATAGGCGAGTGAATTGCACTTTTTCAGGGTCATTATCTTGTGGTGTTCTGCCCGTCAGCAGGTCCCCCGCGCCAATGCTGTCTTTATATTCAGGGTAATGGTGTTAATTCTTATTCCTGCGCCGCCTGGCACTTAAAGGATATTATCAATGATAGATACTTTGTTACTTCCACAATATATTTTTTAATTTCTATTTTTTGACCAATGTCGGCTGTTACACCATTATAAAGTACAGAAAATATAAAAAAAGTAACGGAAGTAATAAAGTGCCTGTTATTGATAATATGGAGCCCTTCCACCACGCACGAGCTTCAAGTGTCGATTTAAAGGATATTGTTTACGGAGTCCGAAGTGTTCACCATTTGTACCCGTGACCCTTCGATCGGATGTCCAACTCTCAATTCACCTGTTCAACACGCCCAAAAGCATATTTATAATAGAAAATCAACCCTAGATCCAACCTAGAACAAGCAATCGCTCATAAGTTTGGCCTCAAAGCAATGCGTGTGACAAAAATTGGGAGAAATTGCATTCCTTAAAATAGCAAGTTAAATGATATTGATAAAGTTAATATACTTCAGCAAAAATGTTGAAAACTAATACCAAGGAGACAGCATAGAGGAGGCCCAATTCTATCCCAAAGGATTCTGATTTCTGTTGCCATTTCAATCGCATTTTAATCGGCTTTCAAAAATGTCCACGGCGCGGTGATGAGTGCAATGCGATCCATTTTTTTTCCACTATTTTGCAGTACAATATTTCTTATGGCGAGGAATAACATTGTGGAGGTATGAATTTGATAAATCACATCATCATGAATACAAATTTATGCTGACACCCCTAATTATACCATATTTGCACGGGTAACTCGGATCAATTCGTCCGTCAGCGACGTGAGTGGCGACTTCTGTAAACCTATTTAAATGCGCAGTGGTTGATTACATATCTAGAGGACGAATTGAGGATCCTCTTATGTTATATTCTTTACTAATACCTTTCAATCTATAGTGACTATCAATAAGGTACATTAATATCAGTAAAATGACTCAGCTCTGGATACGTCGTCTTCACAATAGGAAATTCGTCAATTGCACTTTGTTTTATGCATTACCTATGAAAGCTATACGTACCCTTTACCATTAATACTCTGAAGGGCTACAGTCAAACCGGAAATGCCATTCTGGGATAGCCCCGCGCACCTCTGACTATGCAATATCCACAATAAGGATCGAAAGAAAGAATTCCATGGCCACCTGGGATACAAATTCCAAAGGGTAATGAAGTGGACGGTCTATTAATAATAATTAAAACATTAGGCCTCAGTGGGGAGAGGGTATGTATTCCGAGGTATTAATAAGAGAGAAGGGGCGACTGGGCGAACAATCTCGGACAAAATGAGTCTCAGATTCCCACAAACGAAAGGCACGAGGGAGTCGTTCTAGAATATGCCGCACGGAAAATCTCCCGCCTGCGTTTATCACGGGCTCATGAAAAATTGACGCGATCGTTTCAATTACATCCTACTATTTAACGCTGTGGCCAGTGTAAGTTTAAAAGGGTCTGTTTGTGGGAAGGCAGAAAGTAGGAAGAGGAAAGAGGTTATTAAGGATATAGGGAACAAGAAGAAAGTAAAAGTAGCATCCACCAGCGACCATGAGATTCAAAACATAACATTACAAAATTATTTCACTAATTATTTTGAAAATACTGCCATAAGTTAGCTATTCTTGCTACATATGTATTTAATAATGCTTCACAATATTTTCCATTACATTAATCATAATTTTACAAAAATAAATGAAGATAGGTCAATATACTTTACAAGAATATCTACTGGCGCTATTATAGATGTAGGTTGAAGGAACTTCTTCCGCTATCATACGATTATAAGCAAACACGTAATTTTAACAAGGCGTTAATATTGCTTAAAATAATACCTATTTTTTACCATGTCAAATTTTTCGATCATCGAAGACAAATTAGGCTACATATCATACATATTATTCTGTGAGTATAATATTGAATTAATACTTTTCCAGCAGTCTTAGAAGGATGATTTATCACACCCACTCAACTCTCATATTTTAACTACCGAAATTTAGCAACAGTTTTCTTACAACACACAAAGAGCTATTCGATGACTAAGTTCTAACAGCACGTATATCAAAATTTCGCCGGTCTGAGTTAATACCGCTATTACTGTAAAATAAAAAATAAAATTAAAGCAAAAAACAACTCTTTGCTTGCAAATGTGTGCTTATTTTTCAGTCTTATGTATTTTTTGTTTTTAATTTCAATTAAAATTATATACAATTAAAAAATACGTTTTTTCCTCTCCTGAAAAGTTGCTATTTTTGAGATACGTGTTGTTCGAAGTTATCCATCGTATGGTGCTAACTTCATTTTTATCTCGACCAATTCGCTATATACCGTCTCATATAATTAATGTTTTTCTTCGCATTGATAACCATTCATAAGAGCCTATACACGCTTGAGAATTTTCTAGTATAACATCCTAAAAATTTCAGGCCACATCTCGAATACGCAGGAAGCACATCGGATTCGGCGCAGAAAGATTTAATCCGCGTGCTTGATTAAGTAAAAAGGAAAGCGGCCCTCTCCGTCAAAAAATTCTACGATGGAACAGAGAGCGTTACACAACATTTAGTCTAGAAATCGCTAGAGACTCGTAGGCTACGACTGCTTGAGGAATTAAGAACAAATATGTTTCAGAGCGACACGGTAAACATCTTAGAACCAGAGAAACGATGAAATGAGAGATATACTTTTCAGAATAGATAGGTATAGGATTATCTTTTAATTTTTTAATTAATTTTTTGACCGAAAAATAAATGACTTTAACTCATTAGGTCGCACTAGAAATGCAAATCCTTCACATCGCGCCCCAATGATTTTTTAAAATTTCCTCTCACAAGTAAACGGCAGGGGTTCTAAAACCTCCCGCTATAGGCCTAATAAGGCAACTTACGAGGTAGCACGTAGATGTTGATTTGAAAATATAGTTTGGATGACCAAATTTGTAAGAGAAGACAGCCGGGAGATTAAAATAAGGACGGAACAGTCTGAAATTTTCATGAAAATGTCATTGTCCTTACGGCGGGGTTGAATCGCCCTATAAAGAGAGGGGTGGAATCATAATAGGGCTGTGGGATGAGGGGAAACAGCCACGGGAAGAGAGGGATGCGAAAAAGATGGAGGAGGAGGAATGGAAGATGGAGAGGGAGGACTCGAAAGTTTGGAGGAGGAAAGTTGGAAGCAGCTTAAGGGACATCGGAAGAAAAAGTAATTCCACGGAGAGGACCATGGGTTGTCAGCGAGAAAGAAATAATTCTTCCAAAGGATAAATAAGTTGAGAAGAAAATATTTAGTGGAGAGATAAGTGGATAAGGGATAGGGGTACACAGAAAAGTTTCAAAGAAGATGAGAATTGGAGCTGGCTTTAGTATGAAGAGGGGGGCTAAGAGGAAACTAATTGACAGCTTTATGAATCAACATCCATAATCAAGCTCAAAACATGGCAAAACAACTGTTCCGAGAAATTGAATGAGGAAATGACTGCCGTTTAAAAAAAATATTACAGAGCGAATACTCACTGACACCACTGACGGTTTATTTCGAGAAACATGCTATATTACATATCGCAAATAAAAACTCTCTCGAACCGGAAGGCTAGAGCCAATCAGAATCCCTCAAATACACCAAACAGAAAGCTTCCATGATAAAAGGAGTAGGTTTATGTAGAAAATCCTAGAAATAATGGATAATAAATTCAATTTAATGTGCCACATCCGCTTCGTTAAAACATTATTCTTCACGAATAATGGGTGAGAAATCTCCGCTAATCACCATTGACATCATCTCTTCGTTGACATGCAGCTGCATGAAATCATAAGATAGCAAATACTAAATGAACTTACATAAAATATTCTACATCAAATCAGTCTCTTCTTTAAATTTCTACTGCACGATACATAACTTATAAAACACTAGATTTAATTACGAAAGACATAGATGACTCTAAATAAATCTTAATCCCAATAACTTTTCCCCTATGGAGCAGCAAGATTTTATGCCACCACTGCAATGGTCAGAGGCTAAATTCAAAGTAAGGACCAATCCTTGGGAAGTAACGAATGCAGAATAGCTACTGTTAGACGGTATTTATGACAATAATATAGCTTCTCGGGATACCGCGCGGTATCCCGAGAAGATTTTTCTAAAGTTGTTCGCCGGGAAAGTGTAAAATCATAAATAATATAGCTTTTAACTGTCTCGTTTGGACTGCCCTTAAAGAAGTCGTAAATGTTCGCGAACGGATAAAGGAATTTCATTTCATATACTTCTAATGGTTCCTGTTACTCATTAACTTTCATTAGAGATATATGGTAACTTGATAGCTAAATAATCTTGTTTACTGCTAATGCAATCTACGCCTACTTTTTAAAATAAGTATGTTACTTTATTTAACGATAAGTATTCACGCGTCCGATCAACTCGGAAATAATATCACCACTCCCTTCATTTTTGAAGGGATCTCCGGAAAAAAATTCTAGAGTGCTTCCCTGTATAATATTCCCATCAATCAGCACAAGTACTTCCATCAGGTGCTTCGGACAGAATGGGAAAAAAGCGTTGATTTCAATATGGCCATTATAAAACAATAAAATTCTCCCATGAATAAAAACGCCCATCTGTTGAATGTGAAGTATCTATACGATGGATGAAAGTGTTTTCAGAATTCGATCTGAGTTCATGTCACGTAGAGATGGAGGTGGCTCGTTTAACGTCGATATCCACACACGGAATTTGAGGTTACATAAGAACAGCACGGTCTGCTAGAACAGCTCGAGTTCAACGGATTTGCACGCGGGAAAATAAGTCACGTCAGCGGAGTGAGAGGCTACTCCGGACAGACATGGACACAGATAAATACAAGCGGAGAAACATGTGATGCCTGCGGTAAGATAGAGCAAGCAGACATCACAGAGAAAAACAAAGTCGCTTGAGTAAATATGAGAAATAAAAACGTATGTTGATTTAAAAGAAAGGATGTCTGTCAGGCGAGTAAGAGAGACGAAAAGGATAAACATTATAAATCGGATAAAGACCGCGATATGATGGAAGACTAACAGAGGGCTTGGAAATAAGACAACGGTATAATCCATGATCGATGGGGAAAAAACTGAAGAAGCAGAGTCTTATTAACCCACTAAAGCCTAGTGGGAAAACTAAAGCATCATGCGTCCAAAATAACAATATTTGTGTGGCAAAATTGTAACAAAAGAAATGAAGTATGGTTGAAGAAATGAAAACGCATTAGGAAGCCTCACTATCACTCAATCTGTCTTCTTTCGTAACATATTACTAGTTTAAAATTCACAATATTATCTTCAAGTTTACAGGGCATATAGGATAAACCCGTGATAAAATTTTCCTCTAAATTGTTTTAATTTACCTCAGTAATTTATCTTATGTATAGTTTCTATATCTGATATATTACAGTTAAATTTCAACAAATATTTGCTCTATGTACCCTGGCAATTTCCCGCTTTAAGCTTTACCTTTGAACGGCGATGACCAAATAACCGGTCGAGTTGGAGCGATTCGTCCTCTTAACTCTTCCTTGATTTTGTACCATACATGATACATTACACTCAGTGCCGATAACTTCAGGATGGCACAATTCTTCCTCTCTAACGCATTATGTATCAGATATGACACAAGATTTTTCTAAACCAACTAAAAGTAATCAGTATAATAATTTTATCATTATAAGAAAGTAATTATTAAAGGTACGGGCGCCAACGAGAAGTTTTCAATGAGTATGTGAATCATATGTGATACATACACTTTTAATGCAAAAGTTGTCTACAACCATTACCATAGAGTAAGTACTTACTTACTCTATGTCATTACGTATCATATGTGATACATATTCCTTAAAAATTAAAAAACAGCAGAAAAAGTTAATAAAATGTAGTAATTGAAGCGTTTCTGGATATATTTTATAAGGAAAAAATGTTTTGGTACGTATTTAGAAATTCATGAAGTAAAGGGTTAAGATAAGATTCGAAAGACGTCCTTCGATAGCTAACCACTACCTAACGCTTAAGTCTCTACTGGAATTAATAAATAATTACACTGATATATCTTAATCATCCTACCATTCCCTTCCCACCAAAGCACAAATGGCCTTAGCTATTAGACACTCCTCCGAGGTACCGCTGAATATCAGCTTTGCCTCAAAGTCAGACATCACTTAAATCTTTCAAGAAGCTTCTACGTGCGAGATAAATGACATTAATGTATCAAACCGATATCCAATAACTATCATTAAAGAGAATCATAAAGTAACTTTATAGCAGCATTAGCTGAGATAGAATCTTCACAACTTCTGCGAGTTAAAATGGAACACGTCGAGTAGCACCGAAAAACTTTTGCGATATCGTGAGGAAATACTCTAATATCTCAAGTTTCGGAGCAGAAGAAACAAGCAAGAATGCCGGCAACTTCACGAAAGGAGGCCAAAGATTGGAAAAAAGGGCACAAACGACTAGATTGAAGAAATTCCTCAGCTACACAGTTAATAGGCAAGTTGAGCATATGCACTGATAGCAAATACGGAAAAACTTAGCGTGTTTTCTGAATATATCAAGTATGAAACTTAAGGAAAATAACTCATACACTCTTATACACATTAATTTCACGTCCTTACACTTCATTCCTTAATGTGTATCACCGGAAAAATAGATTATGCATAGTAGTAGCATTTAAATTTCATTGAAATAGATAGAATTAGGAATAAATACGTGATAAAGTTACCTTCTTCACCTGAGAGACAAATGTAAGAGCCACTCAATGATGCCACTCGGAATAAGCGATTCATGTGCAATATTTCTTAATCTGCCGCGTGAACGGCGATGAAATTTAGATGAATTGTCATGAGAAAAATTTTCCTGGACCGGGAATTGAACCACAGACCTTTGGCTTTCAACGCCACTGCGCAACCACTACGCTATCCAGGTATATGTACGATGAACTTCGGTACAACTGCCATGGGAATTCAAGAACCTGGGTATGGTAATGGTCTGCGGAAAGGCTCGGAAATCTAAAGATCCGTGGTTCGATTCCCGGCCAGGGGAATTTTTTTTCTCATAAAGATAAAGGATTAACTTTCCAGTTCCATCCTTGATCAGTGATCACTTGTCAATGATATCGTAAAATGCATGTTTAATCCTTATTTTACACTCACTTCCACAAGCAAAGCTGCTTCAAAATAAGATTCACTCATCCATGCCTTAAGTATAAGACAAAACACAGAGCAATCACAGAACTTAGCCAATTCGTGGACCAAGAACTACAGGGATTTCGGCCAGCAACTAAAACAACCGCAGTTGAAACCTCATACTTTCAACAGCGGTTCGCAAACAGTGGTCCATATCGACCTGTTTACAAGGCCCCACGAGACATCTCCCAGAGGTTATTCCACGGCGTGCGCGTGGGGGTCTCCCTTTCTCTCCCTTATTTCCTCCAACCCTCGGGATTTCCACGGGCACCAAAGAAGGTCCCCCGCCACGGAAGGAAACCGAAGAGCTGGTTGCAGCGGTTCACGTCAATGACAAACAAACACGAGACTGGCAACAACGGGAGTCGCGGGCAAACGGCAGAGGAAATACGGGGGAAAGTGAGGAAGCAGTCGGCAAAAGGAGGAGGGATGCGTAAGAGGAGTATGCCCCCCCCCCCCCCGCCAGGGGGACAAACGGACAAAAGGAGGAAATTAATAAAGCAAACCCTACGCGCACACACAAGAGAAGCTAAGTTGGCTGTAAGCGGACGAAAATCCGCAGGGTTGGTAAAACCGACCGCCGCAAAACGGTGCCTTTACTCCCTATCTCCTCTCTTACCCCGTCTCTCTCCTTCCCTTTCTCTTGACTTCCATCAAAGATGCCGCCGTCAAATATTTACCCCCATGAAAAAATCATAAGAGCAAAGGAAGAGGCGGTTTATTAACCAAACTAATGGGGGAATGGCAACGCAAAAAGCTTATTTGGGGACGACATAGCAAGGGACCCGAAAGGGGTTGGCAAAAGGGTTAGGAGAAGACGGAAGGGGCGGGAAGGGACATGGGTGTAAGTCATGGCAAGTGCGGAGGGGCGGATGATGGTCGGAGTTGCCTGGTAACGACTACTAAGGCAACGCAACGGTGGCATCATCTGTTAAAGCAAACCTACATTCTAACTCGTTCATTTGATTACACTGGCCAGCTCGTTGTGTAGCGGGGTAAATGACTCTATTTCCACATTCCATATACATAAAGGACAATTCATACGACGCCTTATCAATAATCATGTCTCATTGAAACGTTGGATAAAAAAGACCACATAGATAAGAGAAAAACTTTTTTCCAACCTTCACTTCCCAAGATGTCACCACGTTATACCTCTAGCCTACGAAAACGACGTCACTGGCGAATCCATGTCAGGATTCAACTGTTTTCATATTATTTCATCTTGAAAATAATTTTATCTCACTAGGTCTGTGTTTTTTTGTAAAAATAGACCAGGAATCAGAATGGAATTAGAGAAAATAAAATGGAGAAAGTTCACAAATATAAAATAAAAAGTGACTGAATCGTGATGCATATGAGCATACACTAGATACACCATGTCTGTTACCCATTTTCAAGATTTCCAGGTTTACATTCATACAAAAGGAATAAACAGATTAATACCACAGAATGAAACAAGGACTAAATTTAGGATACATTCTGCTAATGAACTATGCTTGAAAGCCTTTTCGCTTTTCAAAAATATGCAGATGAATAACTTTATTTTGAAACTAGTGAGAGATTGACAAAATTTTATATCTTCCGGAAGTACACTCCAATACCTTGACATAATGACGAATAATGAAGAACACCGGCGAAAATTTTAACGAAGAATCACTCATGGAACTCACTAAATGATGGATACGACGGGCATGTAAATATCAGGCAGAATGTGGAGCAAGAGAGGTTGCAGTTAAGGGTTCTCGTCGGAGGAAAGTAGGGTAGGAAAAAAGGGTTTGAGTCCACGGGAGCAAAACGGGGTTGTAGTAGGCGGTTTCCGAAAGTAGGCCATGGATCGAAATCGGTTGGGTGGTGGTGGTGGCGGCGGTGATGTCGGTGGTTGGAGGGGAGCAGTGCTCACCGAGTCAGGCGGAGGCGGAAGGAAGAGAATGAGGGGAAGGAACACGACCGACCGGAGAAAAACGACAGGGCACGGAGAGTGTGAAGCGATGCGGGCCAGTGACGATTCGATTCAGCACCAACCAACGCGAATGCATGATGCTCACGGTTGTTGATGACCTCCGCGAGCAGTAAGGTTAAGAAAAAAAAAGAGTCTGAAGGGTAAGTGAAGGGAAAGAGTAAGAAGGTCTCTCAAGGAGCGATTTGTAGAGCGGAAGATATACACACACAGAAAATTCACTTCTCTCTAGCGTCGCACCAACTAAATAACGAAGTCAACGCTAGACCAAGCTAAAATTCTACATATGTATACCTAGACAAACTCTAACCTTAGTTTTTCTCAATAGAGTCTCTTACCATATTTCTTAGTTACGTGAGCTGATTTTGGCGATTTTTGGATCCTAGTGAGATATCGTGAGATTTGGTTCGACCCCCTCCCTCTAATCTGACGTGAGATTTTTCAAAATTAGTATTTTCAGTGTTAATATGTTAATCTATGCTTCACTTAAGATTAGTTAAGACGAACACATATTTAACTCAATTCAACCCAGTTTTCTTGCAATTTTCCACTGTTTATTGTGAAAAAAATAACGAGATACGTGCCAGGACAACTCTCCTCCACGTGAGGCTTGATGAGAATCGCCTCCCCCCACCCCCTAAACGTCTCACGTAATTGATAGATGCCCCCTAGGGCTTTCAGTTTTTTCACGACAAATTTTTATTTTATTTTATTTTTATTTTAAAGAAATATAACCACATACAGCATTGTGTGAAATAAGTTTGTAGGGTACAGCCACAAGGTAAACGACAACACATGTACCACCATGATTATCATCCGATGATTCACAATAATCCGATGATAGGTTTGACGCAGCTCTCCATTCCGCTCTCCTATTTGCTACCATTTTCACCGTGGCGTATTTCTTCTCTTTTACATCCCCAATAACTTGCCCTATGTAACTCACTCAGGGTCACCCTCTGCACTTATTCCCATTCACTTCGATGATTTTCTTCATAAGACCATCATGCCTCATGCTGTAGCCACTGCAATCGTCCCTCTCTCTTTTCTCTCCTCATTAATATGTCATTCTTCAATCAGGTGACGTTTTTGTCTCAATCATTTCGTCACATATAACCAGTGGCGCCGACTCCATGGGACCTGAGGGGGCCCATGCCCCCTCAAAATTTCGTTATGGGTGTGAGGAAAAAATGTGCCAGGCTTGTCGATTTTCCTCGGAGTGTCCAGATCTCGATATTCAAGTTAACAGGGTTTTAATGTTGATCATATGACTCTTCTAAAATGCTTAAAAAACTTAAAATCCACTAATTATAAAATTTCCCGGGGCAAGATCCCCGGTTTGGGCCCCCCAATATTTTTTGTAAGCCGGGGTCCCAGCATATAACCCAATTAAATTTAATGAAAAAGAGTGACGCTGTCGCAGTGACGCATGCATACATTCAATGAAGGCTCACATAATTCTTCAGCGCACATATAAAAAATGATGAGACGATAAATTCAACGTATTGGCATTTGATGAGATCTGATTTCATAGGATGAGGCGAAGTGGTAATAAAACAGAGTCGTGTAGGTTCGTATAACGATTTCTTAACTATAGCGTCAAATTCACCAAATAAGATAAATGTTGCCAATCCAACATGGGTGAGAATCTGAACAATCCCATCCCGCACACAGCAATAGAATATTTTTGAAGGCACACTGTTAAACGCTACGTAAAAACCCGACTGCTAACGTGCGTTAACAAGGTATTTTCAATTTTTTTTACGATGAAATGATAAAAACAAAATAAATTCCAGCAATTTTAGGTAAGATTACAGAAGAGAGATCACAGAAAAGTAATATCGATAAAATACGAATTCCATCGGATTGAAAATGGCTGAAGGGCGAGGATTATTTTCAGCAAGAAAGACTTGCGATGATTTTGACAGGTATTTGCTCCAAAGGACTTATCGATGTCAATGAAAGAGTATTAAGCACACGATGGGGAACTTCTTACGAGACCCCAAAAAAAAGAGGGATGGAAGTGGAGTTATCACAGAGAAAGGCTATTTCCTTGAAGAGGCATGGAGCCACTAGGGAAGATGAATTCAGACGCCAACTAGGATTAACGCTTTGACCTTCCCAAGGTTGGCCTCGACGAAGGGAATCTCTGAACGCGAGCCAAGACAAAGCTCTATCATCATGTCTACACTGCATAGCCATGGGCACACAGCGTTCTCGCTGGATAAGCACGAGGCTATCTTGTAAAAGGAAAGCACATAAACCTCGGATTTAAGAAGCTAAGCAAGTGGATTCAAAGAGCAGAAGCCAGAGGAAAAAACGCGGCAATATACCCTGGAAAGTGTAACTGCGACAAAACGTTAGAGGTGGCGAATAGCCTGCTCCATACCGGAGTAAAAAAATTTAGGATGAAATATTTTCATCAAATTAAAAATTAACATGAAAAATAGATCATTAAACATAATTTTTAAGCATGGAAATAAAAATTTTGGTGACCTCTTAGCAATTTCTTGAATACTGATAGACATGACATAAGGAGTTAATATTCAGAGATTATCGCTACCATTTTCCCAGTTACATCAACGGATTAGTAACAATACTTGAGTCTCAGTGTAAATCACTATCGCATCGATTACACAGTAAAGCCGTATAAATATATAGTTTTCAACGACAGTTTCAGGATATTCTTGTCTGAAATGTTGCTCAAGCAGCTAGTCTTTAAAACGATAGAGCCATAGATAACGATTCGCAAAATCATTGATCGTTCACACGTATTATTATAAGAATAAAAATTACCTTAAAGATATATTATTGTTCTAGCTTGAAATATAAAAACACAACGAGAGAACTACACTAAATGAATAAAATTCAACCCTTGCCTGAGTATGAGTAAGAATTTGAGTGTACCAGCCAAAAGAACACCTAAAACGTGGCTAAAAAAATTCACCTCATTCCCATTCTTCAACATAATTCTGGGTTACTTTTGGTGCATTCTGGCGCATTCCTCCGAAAGCCAATGATAAAAAAAGTTGGAGAGGCTTCCACGAGGATCCATGCCAGTTATTCTATTGTCGCCACGCAAAAATGAGGAACGCACTGTATCATTGGAGAGGGTAAGGGGACGAGGGGTTTCATCCAGAATTATATGACCCCAGGGAGAGGAAAGGAGGTTCTCCGGAGGAGAGGTAATAAAATTGTGAAATACGGGAAATATGTAAATGGGCAGAATCCCAACGCGACACCACCGCTCATGGAGAACATTATACTAAGTGCACACTCCTCTGCATGTAACACAAAACAAGCGAATGATGTTTCAACTGTGCGGACACGGTTTGTTTGCGGAGAGATAAATAAATGTGCGAAATGGAAACAGCTGAGCCGTGGAGGAAAAAAAAAGTTTTGCTCGCGAGGCTGTCCGACAACGGAATTTCGCTGGCGTTGGCGACATCTCTTAGAGGGCAGCGACGACGTGGACGTGTTCCCTAAGTGTTTCTGGGTACAGGGCCTCGTGTGGGAAAAACTGACAGAGCATCCCGTTTGCTACACTAACATGCCTGGGCCTGAGAGAGGAAGCAATTTAAAGCAGTTTCCCCACAGATAAAATGGATAAGTGATGAAGTGGGGTCTTCCTCCGAAATGAAAAGGACAACATTACTTATACGATGTTTCATTAAATTGGCATGGCGCATTGATAGCATATCACAAGTACATAATAATAAAACTACCATGTTTTGTCATGATGATCCCGCCAAAAGTTTAGTTACAACTCAGATAAGTTAGTACCTCCTCACGAATAAAGTAAACTATAAAAATATTATAGAATGCAGGGGACATACATTAGAACGTTGAAAATATACACAGTTATATAACGGAATGTACAATATGAAGTATTGAGGACATTATTCGGTATTTGTAGCATTATCAAGTTCCTCATCTACAGAGAATTAGCAACAAAAGGTCATTCCCCCATGTATTAAATTCATTATGGTTTTATCGTGACGAAAATGAGCTGCAAAATCTACAAAGAAGCAGAATTCAACTGCAAAAGTTTGGAAACGAGTATTAAGAAAAACGGATACGCAGAGGTTTTCACATTACTTTCGTCAAAATAATTCCTTCTTACAAATATGAGAATGAACATTCGATAACTCAGATTGTCGATATGGCGAACACAAGTCTGAACTAAATTTACAATGAAAGGCAGGGTAAATTATTTACATTTCTTTATTATTTAACCGAATTCAATCCCGTTCAAGGCAAAGACTACAACCTTCCTTTCTCCAACTGCTAAAAACTCAACAACACCCATTTTCATAAACTAAATTAGCTTCGAAGATGTTTTAGCTTGAAAGAACTTCGATTAACATCAAAATAGTATAATAAAACGATTCAATTACATAATTTAAACAGCAATAAGAGTCACGTTTATCGCTAAGGAGAAATTCATAATTAATGATATTTAATCTCTCATTCTACAATCACCATCACTCGAAGTGAAAATTTTGGCCAAAAACTCATCCTTGGCATAAATGATGGAGCGATAATTTTCTGCACGATGACAGGACACGTTTATATTATTCTCACGAGAAAATAAAATGTAAGAGGAAAAAATACGAAGGATGAGGAGCAAATTCCACGTTGCCTCATCCTTCACCACACGGGCAGGCGGGCAAGACAGTTTAACGCCTGTTGATGGAATATGCTGTCAACGAAACATCCGACGCACAAAAGGAATCCAGGGATTAAAGAATGATAAACGTCACCAAAACACGATTTTCACGTACCCTAAATTTAACGCCACACATTTGAGCTGCTGCAGAAAATTTTTTTTTTTAAGGCTTCGCCATAAAGAATACAACAACAGCGAAGCAAAATCTAATACCGTTCCGCGTATTTTTGTGCAAAGGAAAACTTTTGTCCCCGAAATTGACGAAATTCATTTCCACGAGGGATTGAAGGAGTGAGAAGGCTATTTCGACTGGCACACATACAACCTAATGGATTTTCTGTTAGAAGAAAAAAAATGTTGTCCCAACAATATGAGTACTTCAATGAAGTTGAAGTTCTTCTGCTACTAAATATTTCTATCGCATACGATCTAAACTCATACAATATTTCACACTTTTTTCGAGTTTAAGACGACTGTTGAGAGAGAGATAACAAAGCTACTTACATAAACCATTAAATTCGAAAAAAATAACAGAAGCCAAGTATCACCGATATATTTTCCTCAAATTCAGACGAAAATCCAGAATGTAGTATAGAATGGCAATTAAATTAATCCGTAAAAACACCTAAAATAACTATAATCATTAATAAACGTAACGACACAAATAAATCTAAAGTAGGTTATTTCTGGAAAGATTGCTAGAAGTATCTTTTTACGAAAAAAATGCAAGCTTATATTAAAGGAGGATACGGAGGAGAAAGAAAATCAATACGAGATTAATATAAGAATACAGCAAAAACACAAGGTTTCGCAGATAGAAAATATGAGAAATGGTGACTGAGCGACGAGAGTTGGACGGACTATAAAAAATTTGGCTTTTCAACCTAAAAAAAATACACAGGTGACTAAAAATAATAGTATAAAAATATGACTGCGCACTATTTCATACTTTTTTAAATGTTATAAAGGAATTGGCAACACCTTTTCAGCTTCATGAGGACGACGACTCAAGATAATCCACCAGCTACACATTGGGTACTTTCGATTTTTTCAATGATTCCATTAGATTCGACAATGCCCATCTGAAGTCGGTGTAAAGCCTAGGGTGGGAGGACAAAACGAAAGCTGTGCTGGAAAAGAATTAAGTGAACCTCCGAACGTGCGAGGTACTAATTACCGCACATTTAGCAAATAAAAATTTCTTTTAATCGCGACGCTAGAGGTAATGATTTACTTTTCTTGTTTATCACACACATTTAACATGATATACGCAAATATATTAATGAGCACGACATGTAAGTCATGCATACCAAATATTTCACAAATGTTTGACACACAAACGACGTCAATACACGGCTTGGATGTAAATTTTTTCACAAATTATTAAATCATAAAAGCTAACTATCACAAATTATGCATGCAGATGCAAATACATTAATTCTCTCATCGGGCAAAGTGATTTGGGTACAGTTTCAGGTACAAAAAGACCTCCAACCAATTACACCCGCAAGCATTTCCTCTTTTTTACCGATAAATTAAAATACCAAGCAATTTGTAGCGCTGGAACGGGCTTCCCTATTGGCAGTGGCCTCTTTGGCGTAATTACTCCCTTACGTTCCATCCTTGAAGGACCTCGAGGGCCTGACACAAAGCACCATGAACCTCGATAAAATTGCCATTGGAAACAAGGGATCTGAAGTCCAATGAGTGGCTCGGAATGGCAAAGGTCCCAGAATCATTCCCGGTCAAAGAGTATTTATTCCATGACAATTACTAGAAATACACACAAACACACATTAATCTAAAAAAAAATACCCACGCCACTCATGAACAGGATACTACCTCATTCGTTCACTGATCAAAGCGTCTCTTTACCGAGTGGTAAAGACAAGAGAGGGTATTGCGATAAATTTTTTCCTCCTCCCGAGAGCAAAAACGAAGCCTTGCGATGCAGAGAGACGGGTATAGAGTGGGTGGGAAAAAGGCGGGGACACATAAATACCGTTTACTGCAGAGCGGGGTTGATACAACGAGATTTAGGGCGCCCAACCCCCTTCTTCAGTTCCCTCCCCACCCCAAACCAACCCCCTGTTACTCGCAGGGGGGCCTCCGGAGTGCTTCCCCATAATCCTTACACCCTCCCTCCTCCCCCAACACCTCCTCAGGGAATAAATGGGACAGGGTGGTGGGAGGGGTTTGGCGGGCAAAGGCGCCAGTCTCGCGGTCCAGCGCAGAAGGCGCCACGGGGTCCCGCGCAATCTCGAAGCCAAGCGCCGCCACGGATTCACTTAAGGGAGAGGTCGAGGGGAGAGGGTATAAAAGGGAGTGGGGTGATTGAAGCGTTGGGAGGGCAATATGAAGACTTAAGTAAACATGCTAAACACTTCCGACGCATTCTCCGCCCTGGAAAGGATTTTTATGGATTGTATATGTGTGAGTAGCAATTCGGCAAAGATGAGAAAGGAGAAGGCATAAAACATAAGGGATATTTATCGGAACGCCTTATATCAGGAGTGGCCTACCAAAATGATCCTGCCGACCGCATGCGAAATGCTTTACAACTTCGCAGGGGGCATATAAAATTATACATACTTTAATATAAAAATATATATACTTTAATACTAGAATAAACCTCTTAAATCATAAATAAAAGACATAATGCCTGAAAAATATTCGTAACAATTTTATTTTGAGGACAAAGTTAATTTTTCTCATAACTACGATGAGTATTTTTGGTCCACGGTTTGGCCACTCCTGCCATACAGTGTCATCAAAAAGGCACGATCTGTCAGCCTACCTATACAATAACTATGATTTTCCCATTACATTGCAATTCCCGATCAACTTTCAGTGAGTAAGTACATATTTTTGGGAACGAAATCAACTCCTAAAGAATTAGTCTTTTTTCAGGAGAGAAAAACATGGAGAATATAGGATATTCTCTTTGCTTAAAGAAAAGGTATACAGCTGCTCTTATTACCATAATAATAATCGCCATTCATATTATAATAAATTTCAACTACATGATTAAAACGGGAACCAATCGATCGCATACAGCTATTGAGATCTAGAGTAAGACATTTTTTCCACAAAAAGTCGCCGTAATGTGTTATTATTAGTGTAATTGATGACAAGATTCAAGGGAAGAGATGACTCTATGACCGATTTACTGACATAAATCTAAAGAGACTTACTACTATGTACATTCAAAGGAAAAAGCGCCTCTGATAGGCCCAAATAGTTCATTTCCTCCGCTAAAAATCTTATCAGTACCCCAAACAGGCACAGTCTCACTTCAATTAAAACAAAAGCATTTAACCTAATTTTCTTATAGATAAATCAAACTGTGAAAAAATATGTGAAAAAACTGTGAAAAAATGAAACGCAAAACTTCAAATTATCTGGAATCAAAGAAGAGAGTAAACTGGAAATAACAAGATGAATGAGACATCTCCAAAATTTCACACCAGAATCTTCTAAAGCAGATTCAGAAATAGGAAGTTTTTTAGCGTAATTTCTGTGATACACCGTAATAAGCACTGACATGACGGGGTACATAACGTTAAATATAAGGTTTCTATAATTCCTTCATCAGACTACAAAATCATAAACATAACAAACTGCGGCACGAAAAACTATTTTATCTGGAATAGTGAAAGAGCCACACAATCTCCTCACCATTAAAGAGCAGAGGAGAAGCGAAATTGGAAAATAAGCTAGTCCCTACGGAGTTTGACCGAGTCGAGTGGATCTTAGGTGGGAGCAGATGAAGATGGTGGCGAGAATGAAACCCCAGGAGTGCAAGGAAAGGGGGATGGATGCAAGACGAGTGAGGTGGTGGAGGTTGAAGAGGGCCAACAAGGGGCGGTTGCATCGCGAGACATTGTGTGCTGATGCACTTAGGAGAGGGCGCGGGGGTAGCAGTGGAGAGATTAGGGTTGACGGACGTTTGAGATGGGGAACTCGAGTGGGGACTCGAGAGAGGGTGGAGTTGGAAGGAGGAGATGCGCGAAAGACGTCTGCCACAGAGGGGTCCACGAGAGGGCGGAGGCCGCCGCGGGACACTGGATGCCAAGCGACCCACGCGCCGCGTTCTTGCGATTTCTCCACGATCTGAACGACACATACAGGGTGGAGAAAAATTGCGTCACGAAATTTTAACCCTCGATAACTGATGCCTGTAGGAACGAAAAAAATGATGTTTGGGTCGAAAACTCACTACTTACGAATTACAGAGACTTTGATCCAAGCGCTCCAATTGGATGAGAGTTTCCCTGCTGCTTGCTATTAAGGTAGGTTGAGCGAGATAGTTCCGTAGTCATACCATCGACTGTATCTTAATGAAATTTTCTAATAGAAACAGTTATTAAGTTTTTTGATACAATTTCATAATATTTAATGGGGAAAATAATTTTTTAGTTACCTGTTTTTCTAGGTTATGAGCAAACTCTACGTATTCTAAACTGTATCATGACTTATTACCGAGGGTTACAACGGTACATTCAGTAATATTATACTAAGTTTCTCTAATATGATATGGCCTTAATCCCGACTTGGGGTGCGGTGTACTAGAATCTGAAATGTTAAAACATAAAACTGTAAAGATTACTCATATTAGCAAAAAATTTTAAAGCACTGTATTGCAAGATATGACACATGCCCATGAGAGGCTCGACTTGGCAACAACGTTACATTTCTTAGATTGGTGCGACTCCTTACCAGCTCTTATTTCCGGGAATAGAGAGAAGCACGTGAATAGTTTGAAGCGTTAGAAGAGTGCAGAGATTTCGGTGCTGAATTATTTTTTGAAATTCGAATATTTCTATAATTGTTTGGTAAAATACGCTAGTATTTCAGCCTTCCCTGCTCTGACGATGAAGCCATCCAGGAGTAAAGACTGTTCGTGAAGGAGAAGGCGGTGTGGAAAAGTTCTTCCCGGGCGAAAGGAAGAGGGAATCATCGCCCCAAATTGACGACATTCCACGTTACACGTTGGAGGATCGGCGAATCGTGGACGTGAATTTCTAGGATAATCCGTACTAATGGCCATCAATCAAATCACTAAAAATAGGGATGACCTAACGAACGACCTTATTGCAATCCAAGCATGGTACGAGGCATGTCACATAGAAATAAATTTGAATAAATGCGTATTAATGAATTTATGGAAAAAATAACTCCCACCACAGAGCTGCGAGCTATTTTATTTATGGTACCCAGTTAGAGACTAGAGAATCTGTAAAATGTCTAGGAGTTGGACTCAATAATGATCTATCGTGGAATAAACATATTCGAGCAATAACAGTATTTCTCACCTCTTAGAACAACTTAGATGGAGATCTCTGTCATACCGTAGACTGAAAACTAGACTAAATCTATAATTTAAATTCAAGAGCAGTCTATTTTTCAACGATTTTAGCATTACGAGCACCAGCATACCACGGTAAATCAGAACATAAAAAATAAAGAGAGACACACTGTGGATCGGATAATTTAAAATCTCATTTTTTCCGCAATCGATGAGAGACTATAACGGTAGTTTTAAAACTTACTAATAGGTTAGTTGACTTTTAGTACAGCCTACTACCGTATATATTCCTTAATGCATGCTTCTGAATTTTCCAAGTTTTTCTAACAACATGCTTCGCATGTTCTAGCTTCATAGGTAGATTTCCCTCGTGAGTAGTTAGCAATTTTTGCCTATGCTTGAGAATATGGAAGGATAGCTTCCTAGTATGCGTAAATTTTTATAACCGCGTGGTATGCATGTGGGAATCATCTTGCATGATGCATGCTGGCGATTGATCACCCCCAGCCAAACACCCTAAACGTGACTCAGGGTATTATGTAGATGTAAATTAACCAGGAGCGTGGTAGTCCAATGGATTCAGCGCAGGGATGCAGATCAAAGGATTCCGGTTTCAAATCCCGTGTGTATCCTTGGGACACCCCCAGAGCCAGAATCCTTTAAGTGCGAGGTGGCGAAGGGAAAGGAACCCCCCGACCCAGAATGACGACCCAGAATTCATTTCACCCCCATGTGGGATAAGCCCACCCCAAGTTCGGGATAAGCTCTGTCCTCACCGAGCCAAACTAACCTTCCGGTTTAATCGAACAGTGACTGAGTGACGCTTTCAACATTACCACCTTGCTTTATAAATAATTTGATCTTAAAATTCCCATTATTTAAAAACAGGACGATAGTTGGAACACCAATGAAACTGCTGCTTCTCCTTCAAGTACGCAAGCGTCCTAAAAAAGAGGCCAAAATGTGAAGATTTAATGCTTACAAATACAAAAAAATCAATTATTGGTATTTTCCTGGCATACCTACAGCAATCTCAGGTACAGAAAGTCGGATTTTCTGGCTAAAGAACTCAATGAAATCAATTTTCGAAATGAAAAAGAAATTCATCTTTTGCCAAAGATTTAGAGAGTGAGCAATACAGTCGAATAACTTGCAGCAGCGAGTGACTAAAGCGTTAACATATGGTGAAACCTTGAAACAATACAATGGTTGCAGCATGAGAGCTTCAACGAGCCGATTTAGCCATGAACCCCAATACCACCTCAACCATTTTCCCTTTCTCCCCTAGGCTACCCGCGATTCCCACACGATAGCCCTTAAACGCATTTTACGGCAGGGTGAAGCAGAGTTTATGGGCCAACGACGAACTTTCCTTAAAGGGACCTAAATCTTATTTACGAATTTTCTCGGAGGGGATCTTCTTCCAAGTGTTGGGTGGGACGGAAAATCTGAGGATCATACAGATACGAAAATATTTCAAAAAAACCTTATTCCACACGACGCGACGATGGCAACAGAATTGTTGTATAATAACTACAGAATTAGCATAGTTATTTTGGTCTCAGTGATCTTGCAACATTAGAACGTGAAATTATGACTGTTTTTGATTATGAATATAATAAATAACGTTAGTAGTTTTAGGAAGAAATAATAAATCCACTTATGATTCCAGGCAACCTTGCCACTTATAATGGATTGAATCGCATTTCATTTTAGAGTTTTTACAGTATTGTGTGAGCCAGACACCTTGATGTTGGTGAAAATGGATGTTATAAGGCCAACTCTACTTATTGTTGCGGAGTTGGCACTCAATTTGTTAATTAGTTCATATTTTTTTCAATTTATGTTAAATATTCTTTTTTCTCCCATTTTCGTCTTAAATTTTCGTATTGTGTCACATTATTCCCCAAAATGACTTGCACATGTAAATGTATCTTCTTAGGGACGTAGTCCGAAATTAATTAAATATTTCTAGTTCATTCTAACCTTTTTATTGAGGGTCCCTTTCATCCTTTCTGATGAAACCAGACCAGTGGATAAATAGAAATATGCACTAAAATATTACTCTCTCAATCTCAATCAACTCGAAAAATTCATGACGCATGTGAACGTGATTTGTTAATACTAACTAATTCAACTCTAAATATGAAATTGAACGTCATCAGCTATTTTACTAATTGTATCAATCTTGATTTATATTTTGACATTGAATTCAAACGATTAATTTTTTGTATTTGTTTATATATTCCTACCTTAACTTAGGCACCCATGGAGCCAGTCTCCCGGCTGTAATTCCAAGAAGCTTTTCCTGCACTGGCAATAACTAATTCAACTCGAAATATGAAATTGAACAAGATCACCTGTTTGACTAATTATATCAATCTTGATTTATATTTTTATATTGAATTCAAACGATTCATTTTTGTATTTGTTTATATATTCACACCTAAACGTCGACAACCAAGGAGTTATTCTCCCGGCTGAAATTCCGAGAACCTTTTCCTGCATTGATAATTGTTACGAAATTCTTAACATTGTGCGGAACCAACCTAAAACAGCGAAGCTGATCATTTATACTATATATAAGTCGACAAATACAGGGATAATTCCAAATGAAGGTGGCACAAAATATCCTATCCGTATGTTTCCCTATTTTACATCCACCCTTCTCAACTCCTCCAGTCTCATCCCTCTCCAATCCATTCGTAAAATATTTTTTTTTACAAATATTCCTTTCCATTTAGTTCTCGTGCCACCTTAAATCAAGGGCCTCAAAATCTCCTCGCCCCTCAGTCAACAGTTAGCCCTCTACTTCCTATTCATTTCAACCATTTGATCTCTCCTATCACCCTGCGGTTTCATATGGACGCAATATACCGAAAGACGCGTGTTCTCTATCACACAAGAAATCGAAAGTACGATTAAGTAGCCAGAGATAAAAGCAGTGGCGTATCCCCTACCAAAGCCTCAGAGAAATCAAAAAAAAATATTTAAAAATCTTGCCTGAATTTGATACATAATAATCTGCTTAAAGTTGAATTTTACATGCTAAAATGATGTAAAATGCATATTCAGGCATGTTATTTTTCAAAAATTTTCCTCACCTGTTTCCTGGGGGGCTAGCCCCCAATAACCTCTCTCATCCACCCCCAAAGCCCTCTCATACCCCCAGAGCATATTTTTAGTTACGCCACTGGGTAAAAGAGAATATTTTTAACTCAGCGAAATGATGTGAGTTCAATCATTCTATTTGATCAAAAAAAAAAAGAACCTTTCTTAGCAAGGGACCCAAATGTCAACCGAAAAAAAACGTACTTTTCCTATTCCTGAACCTTCCTTTATTTATCTTTTTTTTAATTTTCAAAGTTCCTTGACCAATACTCGCTTAAAGAAGAGAGGAAGCGAAGCAGGGAGCATTCCGCATAGGATTCCCTACTCCAACCCAAGCGGGATGCGGGACCGCGCCTCTCCACAGAATTCTCAGAATGCTTGAACAACCGTCCTTCGATCGATTGAAGCATGAATGTCTCTCTCTCTCTGAGGACCCACAATGCATCGCAACCGCTGCTCGGAGAAGGGGAGTAAAACGAGAGACAGAGAGACGGAATGTGGGGGTAGCGCTGTCATTAAAGGCCGGAGTTGGTCCACTTGTATTTGATTAGCGTCCTCAAAGATCGCTCGTCTGGACAGTTAAACGGGCTCGCTGACGAGAGGGTGACCTCTAGAACGCGGTACCACGCTTCAAAGGCACAAAATAAGGACAGGACATGGACGATGGAATATTTCTCGCAATGCTAAGTTTCGTAATGCAATCGAGAGTAACTTCATCGTTACACGTTCTGTACTTGCTAATAAATTAGGTAGGCTCTTATACGATGTATAAATATACGACCCGACTGATGACTACGTCGCTTGGATTTCAAGTGGCGATGCCGCTTTAATTTCTTATTCAACAGCTCAGGCGAAAACTGATACATATAAAGGATCTATACTTGTCAAATGCATACATTGCTATGGGAATATTACTTCACTTTCCCTATTTATCTTTTTATGCTGACTTTGGTAACACCTGAAGGGTAGAATTACAGCTTTCTCACCAAGTGCACAGCAAAAGAGCCTGCTAAATAACAAGGCTCCTAGACACAGATTAAAAATTAATCCTTCGATACTATTATAGCATCAGCTACGAAGAATCTGAATAACAGCAATAAAATATTTTGAAATGAATCTGAAGTTTAAAAAATTAAAGTTTCGCCAGAAGTTGCCCTTCATGGATTCCAACACACCGCGCGAGTTTAAATACATACATTTGAATATTTATGTTCCAAATAAATTGATACAAACAATTAACAAAGTAAATTAAATTAATTATACGTACATAAAACAAAGTAACCTAATTTTGGTAGCATTTTGATCATTTGAATTCGATCAGAATCAATTAAGGGGTGGCTTACTATAACTGCAATAAATTATGCAGAAAAGATGGTGCAAATTAGCGAAGATCGCTAAGTACAGCCTCTGCCTCGAACGTCTGTAATTCGCGCAACAGAAGAAAATCTCTTTGACGCATGATCTCAATGGCCTATAGAATGCGTAATAGTAGCAAGTAGTTCTACTGTAGAAAAATATAAATTACTTAACGACTCCTTTCAGTGTTTCAGCCAAGACAATATGCAAGCTAATTCTTTTATGCTTATGAAGAATATATTTCTGCCTAATTCTTTAATTGAGAATCATTATTCTTACTCACATTACTCACAAACTCCGCAGAACAGTAAAATTTTCAACCACTAGTGATGGGTCATGGATGCCACTTACCTAGAAAGATAAAGAAAGAAGATTATCACAAAACGAATTTAAGAAACGATATGTAAAATTTGTGCAGAGTTGATGGTGACTCCGCTCAGAGGTCGATAAATAAGTGAACCGTCAAAAACGGTTTCCGTACATAGTCTCGTAAAATTATAGTAGTTCAAGATGAAATATTTTTAAAATAAGTTTACACACTCTACCACAATGAAATTAAATTTAAAAACGCATCTTATTATTATAAAAAAGAAAAAATACAGACAATACCAATCCCTTTCGCAATATTAATTTCTTATTATTGGTAAATATACGATTTTTTTATATTTTGCACACGAAAACGGGATTAAAAAAGCAATTAATAGTAAAAACAAATGCCTAAAAAGATATAAATGAGTAATGCTTCAAGATTTTCCATCATAAATGGAATCAAGTTAACTTCACCCGTAATATTACCAATCTACATCAATTAGCGTGGTTCTCCCAACCCTTCCGAATCCTCTTCGCTACTTCTGGGATAGTTTCAAGTCACTCTGTAGATTTCGACGCATTGAAATAACTTATAGATGTAGTGCGGATTAATCTCACTCTAATACGTAATAATGTGCACCTACGGCTTAGAGATTAGGTTTATAATCTACATGCGTAAAAAAAAGAGATGACCAAATAGTTAAGAGTGACGAAAGGTTTCTAGACGGTAATATCTCCTTTAACACCCGCATGGTCAGTTCCTCTCCGGGTAATCCACTCGAGCTTTAATAGATACGTTTATCTACTTCCACTCGCCTTGATGCCGATAACTATCTCACTCGCAAGTTGTGCATATTTTTCTCGGACATCACATATATCAAATATTCTGCAATACTATCTTCAAGGCGCAAAAATATTCTTACTACAATATGAATAGAAATTATTGACCGACTGAAAAAAAAACTACCAAAAATGTCTTTAATCTAAAGGCTGTTTCCTTGACACAGCAGTTTTGTGAATAACTACGAAAACTCATGGAAAGCAGCTTAATTTTCAACCAAGACAGCAGAGAGTGGAGCTCAAGGGGTTCGCCCCCCCCCCCCAAAAATTTTCGGGCTCTGTTGTTCAAGGTAGGCCCCCTTTGATGAGCTTCGACAAGGTGCACCAGAAACCCAGGAAGGGAACTCCTCTCCTCCCCCCCAAAAAAAAGAATTCTAGCTACGGGCTTGTTTTCACACACACTTGCTTTAAATTCATTGGAAACTGAAATTAATGAAGACTAAAAATTAAAAAGATCCAATGAAACAGTAGTACAATATCCGTCAATTGAACTTCGGCGTACATTCAGTAACTAAAAACTTAAGTCTGATCTAATACTGTAAAAGAAACAAATAGTGAGGCTCAGGGAAAAGTAAAACTTTCATACATCAGGAGAGCCAAAAATTATCTAAAGTAGATTGCTACAAAAATTTAATAACGAATTTTAACAACCATTAATGTCTTTTTCAATCTGGAATCGACTAACCCACATAAAAATGTCGTGTTTATAGTAGGATATAAGAGAAAACATAGGTCTGTAGTAAAAAAATTCCACTTAAATGAAAATATCTCTTTTGCCTAGTTTCTACGATCTCATTTTATCTCCAATGGTGTACGATAGGCAATTGAAACCGCTGCAACTGATACCAATGGTAGCTGGCAAGAGTAAAAGGGAGAATACAAAGACGAAAAAATAACCTCATACAATGCTGCTGAATAGCCAAGGGCACACATGAATCGCTCATATTCCAGATTATCCCTTTCTGAGCCATGTGATTCGCCCAAACGAAAATCCTCATTCAGCCACTGTTTAGCTGTGCACCCCGGATTCATCAGAGGAGGATTAGCGTCCGATTGAAAACGGTATCTGTGCTTTGAAAAATATATCCCGCATTGTATTGCCTACAGCAATCATGATCCCACCAGTCATTTCAGCCAATACCGCAGCGCAGCTATCGTAGGGCCGTACGCAGAGCGAAATAGAGCGGCAATTGCCGAGTCAATAGCTGCGTCGGCTAAAATGCAAGCTCGCAGCAACATCTGAACAAATAGATCCGGATGCCACAGATTTGACAGGCCCACCTGGTAGTTATAAATTAGCAGAAAAAAGATCATTTTCCAAATGAATTAATACACAACATACAATCAATAGTGATTAAATTCTAATAACTTATGTATAATTTCATTGCTGTAATTATTTATTGTAATCTCAGAATCAAATATCTGAGAACAACTATGCCAAGAATTACAACATGGTCTCAAGTATCCCTGATACCATTATTTACATCAGATACGATTTAAATTATGTCTCTGCGTTTCAGAAATAGGATTAAACGCCTCAACCAATAAAATCTGTACTTACAGTCAATTGAATGAATGTAAATCAATGAATAGAATACCACGGCTAAAGTATATGGACAAGGTAAAGAAATATGAGAAAGAGAATAAATACGTAGGCGTGTAAAGAATAGCTGATACAAAAATTGAGTGGAGAGCTACGTAAAACCAATCGTAGGATTGTTGGCCTATAATACTGATGAAATCAATGAATATATTTCTTTTTTTTAAACGACTTCATGCGCTTCCATAGGGCATTTACATCTTGCACATTATACATTTTTTGTACATAAGCTCCTTTTCAAGCACAGAAATTATGATAGAAGAACTTTCACAATTAATTCTCTTAAGTCCCCGGAATTAATTGGTACGGGCTTAATATGATTATTGAAAATCTCAATATTTGAAGGCCATTAACAGTTTTTTATCGCTAATTAACTACGGACAAAGAAGAAATTTATACGCGAAAAAAAAAAAAAACATACTCAAACCATATATAAGACTCAACAAAATACTAGCGAAAAGGCCCAAAACGAAAAAATAAAATAATTATTAGTCACGGTCTGAATAGCTTCGAATTCATTCCAATTGGAAAAGGCACCGTACCTTCCGATGCCGTTAAAAAAAAGGAGTTCATTGCTTTCGACTAGGGAAGCCGGCTTAAGTGCGTAAAAGGGTAATGCACCCTCTTAATGAAGTCCTCCTTTATATCTCGTCTCAACTCATCCCCTACCGACACCACCACCGCCGCGAGCCTAGCGCCGCCCCACGGAGGGAGAAGGAAACGGGCTGGGTCCGCCTTTCACGGCCGGGCAAACGAGGAAAAGGTGAATGGAAGGGGAACGCGTAAGAGAAAAAATAAAGTGGTCGGGGGAAATAAACGAAAAGGGGCGAATTTCCCGCGGGTACAAACCACCACCGTCCCACTGTAGTGTCTCCTAATGGCGTACTTGAGATAGGTGAGCCGGTTCGGAACGCCCCAGCGCCTCTGCCGTCTCCGCAACCAACTAACCACCCACGCAGCGCGGCCATAGTGCACGATAAAAAAAATCAACAACATCGCTCGCCGCGGTGATTCTACTTTTCCTCGATTCTCCCATATTCTTTAAAAAGGAATGATAAGATGGATAGACATAGCTCAACTGGAAGGAGCAACGAGGTCGGCCGCGAGGGAAAAACTTAACGTTCTTACATACCCCTCGGGGCTGAACGTTATTGGACTCGTGAACGCTTTTTTTCTTAAACAAATAGCACATATTAACACAGTCATCAAATGAGATTACTTTTTCCCCATACAGAGGCAACCACTATTTTCAGGAACGCCTGAGAGGTAGGAAATACCCTCCGCGGAACTTGGGCTGGGGAGGACGTGCTTCCAAAATATAAAGAAGTGAAACTCTCACATGAAATAATTGTATGGATACGTATGAAAATATCTTAACAAGTATGGATTTTTCTTGGCATTTTCCTGAGTAATATGTATTTTAAATTAGTAGTTGAGATTGTTCAATATTGTAATCAAATAAACCAATTTCCTTTACGTCGCGTCGTTTCGGAACTGTATTTTCGCATCAACAGGAATTGAGAATTTTTAAAAGCAAATACCTAGCCGGAAAATGTCTACTTCTCTGCCAAACTTGATTTGAGATTCAACTCATTGATATTAACCTATTTTCAAGAACTAAAGACACGTACAAAAAAAGGTATTTTATTAGGTCTGCTGAGAAACGATATTGATGATTACCATTTTTCCTTTGTCCTCGGTATACATTGCGATAAACAGCTCTAGAGGTTGATTCAACTCCTGCCTTCCTTAATCTGTGTATGAATGGTATACGACCTGAATAATTTCTTTACATGTACCTGTATATATCAATCGATGTGCAGCCCTTAATAGAGCAGCATTACAATGGTATGCGCTAGACTAAAAATTTACTTATCCTAAAGATAGGTCTGAATGGACAAGATGTGTTTCATTCTTATGACTTTGATTTTACACTGTTCGTACTATTTTGTTGTTGTAATAATTCAATGAGGCATTTTTTTCTCATTATTTTATTTATATCACTGTACATTTTCATATTACGAAGTTCAATTGTGTAAATAAATACTTCATATGTTCCAAAGGATACTACCCAAGAAAATAAATTTATTTTTATTAAGTATTCTTATTAATCCACCCTTTACTAGATTTCACACGCATGCAAACACATACCACTCGTGGACACGATCGCCCAAAGCGGTTGACGTAAAGAAACGTAGATTTAACGACCTCCCGAAGGTAATATGCGGTTGAGGCGTGGAAGGGCGAAGCGAAGAGGCCCGGCGTGTTTCCTGGCAGAACACGGGGCTGGATTAGTGTGTCGCCCGGCAATTCCGCCCCCCGCACAGCATCTCCCCGTTGATGGCCCCCGGAATCGCCCCCAAGGAGGCGATCTCTATACCACCGCCTCAAGCGGCCTCATCGATTCCCCGAAACGACCACGTAGGTACACAATAGAACACGCGCAAAGCACCGAAACGAAAAGGATCAGAGGAGGAAAGAAACCGATAGCGAGGAAAGCCGACACAAACAAGCACTTACATGCAATGAGCAATATTTGTGCATGTTGATTCAGAATCTTGGAGAGTCTCGGAGAATTTTAAATGCAAATTTTTTTTCAACTTTTCGGTCTATTTATACCACTTCATCACGGTTTTGAATGAACGTGAGTACATAATTTTGATACATAAAAAGTGACCGGGAACGTTGGAAAGGTGACGGAAGAAAAGGTGACGGAAAATAGAAAAAACTGAATTTATAGTAATAGTACGTTAAAAATTACACGAAATTTTCCATAAATTCCTCAATTTCTCTTTGAGAATTGTTCCAATATATTCTGAACTACCTTCATCTTACATTGTAAAATTTATATTAACATTAAATGTAACTGGCAATAATGCACAGATGATTAAATTTTCTTTCCACGGACGATTTCCATGCATTTTGTACCACCTTCATGTTACAGAATGTATTAAAACTGGTGGTGCAAGGATAACTTAAGCATTTTCGGAAAATTGACAATAACTTCTGATTTACTTAAAAGTTTGAATTCCGCCAGAGACAACTTCCTACACTAAGCTAATAACGACCACGTACACAAGAGAACACGCGCTGAGCACCGAAAGGAAAGGCTCATCGGAGGAAAGAAACCGAGAGCGAGGAAAGCAGACACAGACACTCTCATGAGATAGGCAACATTAGTACATGTTGATTCAGTGTCTTGGAGAATATAGGTCTTGAGGAATATTAAATGCAAATATTTGCCAACATTTCGGTCTATTTATACAACTTCATCAGGGCCATGAATTATTGAACATGCAATGAGCAATATTACATTACAATGTGGATTTGACCCATTTTACGTAGCACGTATCCCATTTTCACTTAAGTTTTTCTTAATTGCAGTTATTTTCTTAATTTTTGATGTAGAAATTGCCATTATTTTACCAGTAATAATAGTAATAAATACATCGTTACCAGAAATATGATTAATTACGTTCTCAATTTTCATCGTAATCTTATTCGTAGGATTATATTACGAGTGATACCAAGGAGCTCTTGAATGATCAAGCTAGGATGGTAGTTAATTATAACATTTGATTTGCATTCAAAAGGTATTGAAATTTTTCAATCCATCTTTTTTGTATATCAAAATTAGTGCATAATTTTGATATACAAAACTCATAAAAGGTTACAGAAAATTTCGGTAATCAGAAAAAAAAACTAAATTTATAGTATAATTACACTAAAAATTACACGCAATTTTCCATAAATACCTCAATTATACCTCAGGATCATTTTCAATAAATTTGTATCACCTTGAAATTATCATGTAAAATTGATATTATGGTTAATTAAGAGTTACCGGCAGTTTTCCACAAATACTTTTTGTATAGCTTTCCATTCCCGACCCGTTTGCAGTTCATTTCGTGAAATCTTATGTCATCAAAATGTATTGATACTAGTAAAGAAAGGAAATTGAAGCATTCGCGGAAAATTTCCCGTAGATTTTAATTTACAACCCGTAACATGTCACAATTCTACCTCATTGAAACAACTCCCTACACTAAGCAGTAATATTAGTACAGAGAAAAATAAGATTAAAAAAGACACGTGACGGCAAAAGGGTTGCCCGACAACACGAGGCCTGGTTCACTACAATATTCCTCTGTCTAGCAAACAGAGAGACAAATACTAACCAATAAGAAATTCTGAGTTAGTTAGTAGCTCTGCTATGAATAGCGTCATAAAAATATTTCATTAATGAATATCGTGGTCAGAAGAGAGATTGCTGCACTTTCATTAGACTGTGTGTAACATTGCTCACACAATTATTTAACCGAATGTTGCTGTGGGTAGGTGAGGATAAACCTCATCCCGCATTAAGCCACAGGTGTGTGAATAACACATATTCACTGTATGGTGATAAATTTCATTCCCACGGCCACCTCGTTCATTTTCGGCGATGGCTTCCCCGGTATTTGAACCCAGCACTATACATATAGAAGCCAAGTGGTCTAATCACAAAGTTAACACGCTGACTGTGTGATGTATCTCGACCATTTATTGAATATCGAGTTATATATTTATCTATGCAGCCATTTGAACCTGGAATAAAAATGAACAAGAGCGATTTTCTGCTAATCCAAATGGGATCATGATTGAAATGGCAAAATCTGAGAACACTTGATGGGTATGTCCGAACTAAGTACTAAGAAAGCGTTCGTTTCCACGTTGTTTACTCCGATTGGAAGTTAATCACCCACGAAGAAGGAGAAGAATCACAATTTTCATTACATTAATTTACGAAAAATGTTTTGTCCTAGCAATGCATCTTCTCATTACCTATCGTGATCGATGGTTCCTTGCAATTTCGCAAAAAACATTTCCGAGTGAAAAATGCATGGCAGTGAGAGATTCTGACGGTGTTAATAGCATATAAATCTTATCGATAAAATTCCTAGTTACAGAAGTGAGCATCGAATTTATGAACTTTTTACAACATTTTGCGTCATACATTTCATTTCCTCGTCATTCATTGGATTTGGAGGGTTTAGGCAGTTTGGAAAATCGAAATTTAAAAGTGATTTTCGGACCTTTAATGCCACCACGAGACTATAAACCCAGTAGCGCCGGTCTCGTTCTGCGGTGACGTCATCCGTCCTCTACCACCGATATTACTACTCGTTTTTTATCAGAGGTTACGCCCACTATCCGACACCATGAGGGAAGTGCTGCTTGCTTCGCAGGGGAAACACACACAGCGCAGGAGAGTTGATGGGGGGAGTAAACAAAGAAAAAAAGGAAACGGGGCGTGTAGATCGACCACGTTTTAGACAGCACACCGCATAATCGCGCTCCCGAGCCGAGAATAGCTCCGTGTTATCTGCGCAAACAAGCGCGACAAAAGCACTCGGTTCTGCAGCTGGAGCGACACTCACTGCTACCAGGTCACGAGCACCTTGCTCGCTACCTACCAGGGAAAGCGGTATCCATAGGGACTGCATGGAGGAGGCCTACTTCCATCCCATGCATTGCTGATTTCTGTTGCCACTTCGATCGCATTTTAATCGGTTTTCAAAAATGACCGCGGCGCTGTGATGAGTGCATATGCAATCCAATTTTTTCCCGATGTTTCGCAGTATATCATTTGAGTGGATTGAAATCCAAGGGGTACAAGTGATTTCTGTTTGTCCAAACAGAGTTAGCTACAGAAATTAAGTATAGAAAACAAACGAGATTAACTAGATATTTAGTAGTGCATTTGATTTTCCACTCGATGACGGCGCAGAACTGGGACTCACTCGTATCCCTTGGCAACCAATTTTTGTGTATTTCTTCTGACAATTAACTTTACGTAACTATGTTGAGAAAAAAATCACTTTTACCCCTTGACTTCTCGCCCCCTGATTTGTAATTGCGAGGAATAACATCGAAAAGTTATGAATTTCATAATCACATCATCATGCATATAAATTTCGGTTAACACCCCTAATTATACCTTAATTCCCCGTGAAATTCGGATCACTTTGTCCGTCAGCGACGCGAATGGCGACTTTTGTAACCCCATTCTAATGCGTGGTGGGTGACTACATATCGTGACTACTAATCGTGGCGGTATCAATCGGTGAGGTAAAAAAGGCGGGGAGGCGAAAAATGTTGGCGGAAGAATTGGAAACGATGCCAAAAAAGAAATCTTTTTCGTTTCCTCTTCCAATTATTCGAGCATACATTCCCAGAAGTCGAAATCATTTTATAACGACAAGGGAAAATTCAGGCGGTTCGATTCGAATGTTAGAGGTAATGAGCGACGTTTACACAAGCTTTCAAAACGTCTTCCTCATTCAAACAGCGGAAAAATAACTACAAAGGCGTAGACTACCAACGTGAATAAATATACCGAGTTGATGGGGTCTCCACAGGTTGATCAAATAGAGCATAACGGCAGCCTCGAAATATCTTTGCCCACGAAGCGAATGGCGGCTTATGACAATTTGCCTAAATGATGTTCGTGCCTGTGGCACGAATAAATGGCAAAGAAGAGGGAATATATAAGGAAAATCCTATGATTTGAAGTCCTAAAAGCAAATAACAAGCATAACTGAAGGTATCAAAAGAAGATGAGAGAAACTACTTATATCATTCACACTAACGACAAGAAAACAGGGGAAAAAACACTAAACTTCTCGCCAAAACATCCTGTAAAAATATAAGCATATAAATTGAACCATGGAAGATTTGAACCTTGGATTACTTATGTGACGTTTGATTTTGTTCCAAACAATAAAAATAGGTACTTTTTTTGGCAACGTTTACCTCAATAGAGTTCAAAACATCAGATATTTATAACAGTCCAGAGCTATAAGATTAAATAATTATCTGCAAAGAAATGGGAAGATAAAAACGCCCGATTGAAGAAAAAAATAAAATAACTACCTTTTAGATCATAATTAATGGCATACTAGCATAATGTACTGACAAGGAATGAAAATAATTTGTCATAAAATGCACAAAAAATAAATAAGGCACAATCAGCCGGGGCAACATATTTTAATGACGATTAATTAAGATAAAAGTTTACATGATAAACAAGGGCATTGAAATATCCTCAATACTATATGCCTGAAAACAATTTCAAATGAAAACTACCCATTTTTAATTGTTATTAAGTGGAAACGAATTTTCTTTCCTTGAGACCAGCAAGCAGCAAAAATGAAAGATTCATAGGACACTCGAAACGGATGAATGCCTCTAATTGCCTAGATATAACCCAACATAAATGAGCCCTTAGACTAGAAAACTGCGTTTGTAATCCATAAAAATACATTATGAGTTTATTAAAGGAACTAATGAGAGAGTAAAAATACTATCTCAAAAAGGAAGCTACTCAGGGGGGACAAGCTGAGAGGCAACATGAAAAGCTTTGCACGATTTGGAAATCATTCGTAATCATGTAAACAAAGGTTTAATGAAACAATCCAATGGAACTGGATAATGATTCTGAATAAAAACTTATCTAACACGGGGAGTGTCCGAAAACAGATTTCAGCAAACCTTGTAGTGTTGCAGTCCTTTGGGAGCTGTACACACCCCCAAAGACACACCTCATGATAGACTGCGGCATTAAATTTTCAAGAAACTCGAAAAGAATTTATCTTAACTTTACCACCTTCATATTGATCTACGCTTCCATTTTTTAAAATTATTATATCCATTAATTCTCCGATCTGCGAAATTTGGTCTGCAATTTTACCCTTTTTAATTTTTCACGAAATTCTTAAAGCACACACAACGCAAGTATACTTTAGTAGCTAAATGTTTTCCACTACCAACGTTTTAAAAAAATTCACCTCAACAAGTTTCGTATCAGTATCAGTTCAACAAATATATCAGCTGATATCCTTGCCATTCAAAATCCAAATCGGTCAAACTCCTTTTAAGGTTCACGTAACTCCGTCAATTTAATCGTACGACTTATTGTTACTGGTATGTGGTGGCATAACTTTCAGGAATTGAAGTCTTTTAAATATTTTAAAAATCAGAAGGTACATATGTAAATCAGGTAATACACCAATGGTTGAATCCGAAGAGATCATGCATTTAAGCATCTACAACAACTACTTAAATAATATATTGCCAAATACCCAATAAATTCATTTTCACAGGACTCGTTTCGTTGTTACAACAATATTAGAAAGTGCAACGTTACTGTAACGACATGAGGTATCACGCAAAAATAAATTCAGTGGAAATATTAAAAATGCCTTATTTAACTAATAGTAATGACTTCCACCATACCATGCCGCATATTATACAAGATCTACAACAAACACATTCGAACACAGGGAGGAAGGTTCAAAAAGTTAGCCTTAAACGCCGTAGTAATTAATTTTGATTTTAAGGTACAAAAATTGATAAGACTTTTGATGTATTCCATCCCTTGCAAACTGATGTCGATCCCTTAATGACAAATGCTGATAACAAAGGAGTGACTTGTTTCGTACTTCCTGAGGCCAGATTAGTGCGTAGACAAGCTTCGATCCAGAGAGTGAAATTTCAAAGAATACTAATGATCCATGAGCGTTAAATAATAGACTGAGCCAATATTTTATTTTTCATCTACAGTGTAAACCGGAATTTGGCGGATAACATTTATAATTTACCTTGCGCCCTTAGTAAAAAAATAAAAACAAAATAAGTGATTTCGACGCACCAATCTGGCTGGGAACCCTTCAAGTAGAACTGTGCTATTACAAACGACTTAATTTGTTCGCGATTAAATACATTTTTCAGAAAAAATCACATTGGATTCCTTCATGTAATTAAGTGAAATGCTTTCTCATGAGAATATGGAAATTTATAAGAGATTAAAAAAAAACAAACAATGACTTCAATCCATCATGACTTTCCACAATAGCTTCTTGCCTAATACAGTTGAACTTGTCAGAGGCTTGGTCAACAATTCACAGTCGGTTTTACCCGGAGTCCTTGATGGGGTTGAATGTCGAGAAATATTAAAAGAAAGGGAGTCTCGACATGATGATCAAGCCGAAAGTCCCAGGTTACGAAAGACTGAGAAGGTTTGGGAAGGGAGAGCCTGCATCCGTCATTGAGGCGGTGCGAGCTACTACGAGCGAAATGTAGAATTCTTTGTACTAAGAGAAATTCAACCTATTTCTTTGGTAGTTAAGGGGATGAGGATTTATTTTTTTCTCGATTGTGTAGTAGGGTACTTCCAGAGCAACACCACTCCGTCCGCCGAGCACGAAGTTTATAGAGCTTATGACTCCAGCTCGACCCGTCTAATTCGTGGGGAAATGCTCGTTTAAAAACTGAAGATATGAACTTGAATTTTCAGTGAATGCATAGAGAGTAACGATAAAAATAATTATAATAGCTTCGTCTTTATTTATCAACGGAATTTAGTACTGTACAATTTCTTAGGATAATAGTACACTTACTTTCTTACAGTGGACTCGCGGACACCCATGCCCTGAATAGGGGAAAATCCACACTGGCAGGATTCGAACGCGCGAGCCCTGGCTTAGCAGGCGAGAACTTTATTCCGCCGCTACCAGGGGCGGCAAGACCGAGTAAACCCTAGTCTACACATTCGAGTGCCTCAAATTTAAAAATATTTCCTCGATATTTTTTTAAGTAGAGTTTTTGCAATTGAGTTGTACATGAGAGTGCTGCCAATGATCTACAGCTTGCACCCTGAAAGTTTCAAGATGATAGCGTTAGCATTGAACGAGTAATTTGTCGCGAAAAGAGAGATAAAATGCGACCCTTCGGGAGGGAGTGATGAGTCCTCTTAAGCCATATTTACCGTCGCACCTTTTGCTGATGCCGAAGTAGGGTTTCTCTCCGCCGCCAATACCGCTTCTCCCTTCCCGGGCTAATGACCTTACCTGGCGGCCGCCTCCTCCAAAAACCATATACCACTCAAAATTTTAATCGACGTGGGAACTGCCAAGGATGCGAAACGCACGGAAAGAAATAAAGTTCCCAAAGGCGTCGGAGTTTACGAAAAAGCACCAAAAGGGAAGCAGAAAACCCAGCCACCTGTCGGAAGGAGTTAATCACGGAAATCTTTTTTCAAGAGTGGCGACATTTTCGCCCAAAACACGAGAGATAGCGAGAGATAGGGAGAGGATGGGAGAGAGAAGAGATAGCGGGAGAAAGAGAGGCAAAGCTCACGAAAAAATAACGAGCTCGCGCGCAAATTTTATTTTGTTGTCGATTACGTTCACAACGAAATAAGATCAAAAGTCATCAATTTACTGAAATCGTAACCAAAGTAAAACATGGAGATAATATGTGTATGAATCCTTCACGGGATTCCCATCAGGTGAGTTTTTTAGTCAGAGCCGACGTTTAAATGGCTAACTCTGCCATCGCTGAGTACTCAAAGCCCTGAAGATGATGGCAGAGCTATCCATTGAAACGTCGCACAGTGGGCTAGAATCGAAAAAAGCTGGCCAAAACCCAGAAAACGTTATATTTTAACTAATAAGTTGAAACTTCGCATAAATATGTTCAAATAAATAGTGCATAACTTGCCAGATTTTTCCTTTCCTGTGCCTTCACGTTAACAATACATTTGAGGTCCAAAAATCGAGGGTGGTCGTTTTTCGCGAAATTTGTACAACTTTGACCTCAAATATATTGTTAACGCAAAGGCACAGGATAGAAAAAATCTGGAAAGTTATGCAGAATATATTTGAAAATATTTATGCGAAATTTCAACTTCCTAGCTTCTAAATTGTTTTTGAGGCTTTGGCCAGCTTTTTTCGATTCTATCCCACTGTGCATCGGCTCAGAATGAACATCTCACCCCTCACCCGGGGGAAATCCCGTGAAGAATTCATTCACATCATGCGCCAGGAAAGCATCGAGTCTTTTATGGAGTTCATATATGTATAAGGCGATAATTCGATATGGCAGTTTCAATCGAAACAGGTGTCTCGTGAATTGAGAATTGACTGGCCAATATTTCCTCAGCAAGTTTTGTAATGCCCGGTTAGCGCTAACCATAAGATGATACAACCTTCAACTTTACCTGGCGGTGGCTGAAAATTCTGGTTAACTTGAGGTCTGACCTTATACAGAAGCTACCCAGAACTTTCAACTACCTCTTCACAAAGTTAAAGGCTGCATTATCTTACGTTTAGCGTTAACCAGACATTACAAAACCGACCCTAAATATTAAAAATACTGAGAATTGGCAATGTTGACAAAGAAATGCACTCTTTACTTACGATGAGAGCAAAATCTTCACTTGCACAGAGTTGACTCTTAAGTTTTAAGATCATACGGGACGAAATGCGACATTAAATTTAGAGGGAGAGGATTTGTTCCGAGGAATGACACTCCACGGCACACTTCTCTACGGCATAGTCCCCGCTGACACGAAACGAGGTGGAAAATGTCAACAGCAGAAAATGAATTGCCAAGACGACGACGTAATAAAAATGGGCGAACAAGGAAGAAACGCCGCGCGTCATAATCCGCGCGCGACGCGGATGACGGGACTTTTAAGACGCATTTACTAATTGCTAGGTCAGGGACGTGCAAGACGATGCTCTCGGAATTATAATATGCGGAGAGAAGACGAAGAGGAAGAAGGAGCTTCATCTAAGAGAAATCTCAAGTGCCCGTCGCAACTATGAAGACAGGCGGTACACACGTCGTAAATACTGCGGAGCGGAAAGGAAGCAAAAAACAAAAGCGAAACTGTGAGATCTGCCACCGGGGGTGTGACGGCGCTGATTCCGCACTAGCAATACTAAAAATGTTTAGGGGAGATTAAACCTCACGGAAAGAGTAGCGCTCTTTAGAGTGCCACATGGAATGTAATTACGCATGTTCTGAGTTTTTTATCGAAAAATCCTACAAAACGCCAGAGAAAAATCTCGAATATCCAAAAGAATTTCAAATAAAGTGGTCTTTTAATTATAAATAAAGCAATGCATACTGTCAAATTAAAAAAAAATTCATCATTAATGAATGCATGCTGCTTAAAGTCTACGATATGGGACCAATATTTGCAGCTATTTCGTGATGTCATAATATTTGGGGTCGGATATGCACCAGGGCGTTTTCCTGCAGTGGATTTTTTCCAATAAGGACGACAGTCAATATCCTTAGGTTTTTCCCACATTCACTAACATCTTTTTACAATTTGTCAATAGTAACTTTGTTAAATTATAATGCTAATTGTTGATTGAAAATGGAACTTCTACTTATTTTTATGCAATTTCTCTGCATGTAATTTCACGAGCAACTTGACAATGTATTTGAATGCATATATTTAATGTTTGACGAGGGGTTAGATGGAAGATGGGACTTTCTAGTCCCAATCTCGCCCAATAAAGACGTATTATTATTATAAATGAGAGATGGAAAAGTGTAGAGAAACGTTATACTTTAGAATATTTTTCCTCAACTTTATCTCTAAAATGGACGATTTCTCGTAATGACTTCACGTGTCCCTGTTCGCCTAAGAATGAGCAGAAAATTTAAGTGCACCACGGCCAAGGTTAAGCGGCGAAATGGAAAATCGTGATGGCCCCCAGCGACGCTTTGCACCGAGCTGGTGAGACCCCTTATGGCCCGCGCAGAAGAGGATGGGAGGGATAAGAAGGACAAAAGTATTTCACGGTAGATGAATCGATAACCGTGAACATAATGGCGGAGATTTGAGATAGGCAGGACCTCACATCACATGCCAAGGGCGCGCGGACAAAAGAGGGCTGAAGATTCAGGGAGAGATTAAAAAAGGCGAAGCCTCGCAAGAGGCAGGCAAAAATATGGCTTCCTTCTTGTTGGGAGAAAGGTGGAAGATGTTAAGTTAAAAAGCGTACTTAATATGACAGATATAGCCTGATAATAAGAACATATAAACCCAAAAGCTTTTGGACTGCCAGAGACAAATGGAGGACATAAAATTCCTCCGGTTCTCCTGAAAATCGCCATCAATAATAAAAGAAAAAAACTAAATCATATGAGAAATTCAGAATTAAGTCATATGAATTGAGAGAAAGTGAAGCCTGTCATTCTTCACAACATGCTATTTTCTATCAAAATTCTAATTTAAAACTCAATTCTATTGGATTTCTACGAGGAAAACTATAGAATGAGTAATTCAGATTTAATCAATTTGCTTGTTTATTTTATAAAATTGTACATATTTTAAAGTCTTAATTGATTAAATTTTGAGTATTTGAACGCAGACATCAATTTCTAAGGCATGCGGCCAGTTTTTCATGCTTCTTGCATTGTGTACGTAAGAAAATTCATCCCCAGGACCGAAGATATTAGGCAAAACCAATCATTTAATATTTTCATCGAAACGCACGCAATTAAAGCATATACAGTAGACCCTCATATCACGATGTTAATCCGTTCCTGAGGACTAAATTAAAGCGAATTCCATCGCATATTGACTCTGTTTTGTTTCCGAATGAGGAACAACTTTAAATTTCAGCAGTGCATATAAATGTTGCTATGTTAAAAGAAATGTATTTCGTTGACAAATGGGACGTAGAAATCCATAATTGACGACTCTTCGCGGGAGTAGAAACAAAATCGGCAAAATCTGAAATTTCAAAAGCGCGCGCAAATCAGCATGAAAAACATATCACCAAAGCGAATATATTTTTGATATTTCACCGCACTGTCTTAAACTGCCCTAAATAATCATTCTTTCGGAGGGAAACTTCGGAGCTATAAAATGTATTAATTACTTCCGATCTGATATTCGATAAGGCACGCGGGCTAAAAATAAGATAAATGGCAATAGCCTAACGCTCGATTTTTATGTTTAGTTGCAGCATAAATATACACGATCGGCCCTCATGAGTCATATTCAGCATTATTTGTACAGAATTATAATATCAGAGTCCCTTCAGTCGCATAAATTCGCCTAACAAAGCATTAAAAACATAATAGTAAAGAAATGTAGTCCACAATTTAAAACGTCAAAAAGAAATTCCCATACAAAACTTCAATTCCTATTTAAATTTTTCAAGCAAAACCTTAGCAAATTTACGCTAAAATTCCCTGTTGACTCTGCGTTTTACAAAGCGTGAAGCCGTTCTATTACTGAAGCGGAATTAAAGTTGCTATTATTGAGTAGGTTCTTTGAACTAATTTATGGAATCACGAATTTCTTAGAATCAGTCTTGATTCCAAAAACAGCTAATTACTTTTGAGAAACCCTGAATTATCCAGAGATAGACGACACCAAAAGTAATGATAACTGCACCCACAACGGTACTCAAGGAAGCCTCAAGGCCAACAATCAGTGGCATTTCCCATGACCACAAGCAGGCACCCAGACGCCTTTGAGAGGCACGAAGGCATAGCACGGGATAAACCAATGGAGACAGATTGCATGGGAAGCTGCAGCCACCTCCACCTCTTGAGCAATTATAATGACGACTAAGGCGCGGGGTCGTGTTCAGCGGGTGGAAGAAGGAAGCGCGCAGAAAGAAAAAGGTATGAAAAGGGGGGAAGTGCAAGAAGGATTTGAGAGACGCTTGTGCAGGAATTGCACATCGCAACGGCAGGGGTGCACTCAGGGGGGGCTGCGCCATCGAAATGTCGAGGAGGGTACTCCTTAACCCATTTCCACCCACCGTAGCCATATGGTTACACTCTATGAGAATAAGTGTCTCTTGAAGAAAATCCGCGTTCCATTTTTGCCGTCGAATTGTCACTTATAAGTTGTTGAAGCTTGCAATAACTTAATTCACTTATTCGACGGCTAAGTTCTAATAACACGTATCTCAAAATCTGGCCGGCCTGAGTTAATGCTGTTAATACTTGCAATAAAATATGATTCAAGCAAAAAAACAACTCCTTTTTGCAAAAATATGCTTCTTTTTCATTTTTATGTATTTTTGGTTTTTAATTACAATTAAAACTATATACAATTAAAAAAATAAATCGTTTTTTTTTTGCTCTCTAGAAAAGTTATTTTTGATATACGTTTTTTTAGAACTTGGCCATCGTATTAGTTTATTTTTCATAGGAGTCTAAATAAGCCCATTGACGGAAATAGACGGGTGCGAAACGGATATTCAATATTGACGCTTAATGTATGTAAATTACTTACTGGTATCATAAAAGTATTTATCATTTCGACCTGCCTTCGATTTATAATATAAATTTATTTAAAAATAGAAACATTTTGCATGGTCTACATCATATCCGCCATTTGTTGTAACCACAGCAACGCACTTGCGGGCCTGGCACTATCAATTCGACTTTTCGATTCTTTTTCGATTCGATTTTCGATTTCGATATTTGACCAGTGATGATAGTAAAATTCTGTACCACAACATTTATTCGTATACTGTTGAATCTACATTTAAAGAGATTGGGAACAAAACACTAAGGCGTGAGTAGAGAGGTCCTTCTCCAACACCTCGAGTCACCTTGAGCCGCCCTGCCGGGATCGTGGAGGGAAAGAAGGGGTAGGATTAGCAGCAGTCGCCTCGGGGAGAGAGAAAGAGGCGAGATGTACGAGGCGCGAAGCGAAGACGCCGCCGCCGTTCGCCCTTCGAGTGAAGGCGAAGAGAGGGTGGAATAGGATAGCGGAGTGAAAAGTGCACACAGACGGGGGAGATGGAAAGAAAGAGGGGGGCTGCACCCCCTGGGGGGCCGGAGACGATGGCGAGAGAATGCAAGAGGGGGTAGAAAACGGCGGAGAGACGGTGCGATCCCTCGCAGACGCACTCAAGACGCCCAAAGTAGCTGACTCACAACTGCAAACGACTAGCTTCGGGCCCACCGTGGAAAATTTAAAAAGGAAAACGGATGAAAAATGGGTGCATCTGGGATATTTGAGGCGAAAATGGCGCAGCCCATTTCTATGAGATTTCGAAGAGATATGTTGGATTTGCTGCGCGCAGTATGAGAGTATAAAAAAGAATTCTATGAAAAGAAATACCATTTCAACACGATTATGCATAGGAGTAAACCTATAAGACAGAAAAGAAACGAATAAATCTACAAAAACCTTCAAATTAACAACAACAAAACTTATACTTATGTATAATAACTGAAATAGAATAAATACACTACAAGTGTAAAATAATATACATTTAATACCTTCTAAAAATTAATTATATTAAATTAAGCAGAAGCTCACGTAACGGGTATTGCTTCTGCATTGGCAAAAATCATGATCTCTGAAGTAATGGAGATATAAACATGGAATTATACATGGAAAACGTAATGTAGGCAGCTGATGGATTACTAAATGCAACTAGCCTCAGCCATTAAATAAAGAAGAAAGTGAAAATGAAAGTCGTCATAAATATTTTCCTTTCAAAATTGCGATACCGCCCATTTCAAAAGAGGCATTGCTGTTTTCTCGGTGACGCTTTCGCATTAAGGGTGTTCTATACCTCCGCGAAAAACGGCTCTGCAGACTTCAATTTGCTCGCCATTTACTCGCTTATACTCCACTCTGGAGAGAACTTCTTTTGGATATGGTTTAAGTTAAGATTATTGTTGAAGGCTAGTGAAAAAAAATTATCTGAAAAGCATTTCTTAATTAGTTATTGGCGCTGAAAAACACAATAAAACGCCTGTTTTCTCGATGTAATTCTACCACGTAGAAAACGCGATTTGAATTTTTTTTTCGGGAAATGAGAACATTCATCCTTCTTCTTGGAAATAAGACACGTTTCATGAATGTCATCTTTGTAATAACCACGCTGTAGCTCAAATTCCGGAGCGTGTTTTCTCAACGTCAAGCGCTTACGATCTTTTCTTCCATGGCGCTGCTGTGTGATCCCCCACTCTCGAGGAAAGAGCTTCCCACCCCACAGCAGTCTCTCTCACTACTTCCCCTCCAACGTCCCTTGTGTCCCCTCCTTTCCTCTCTCTCGCCCATCTTCGGACCCCAGCGAGCCAACAGTTTTTTTTTCTTTATCATCCGAAGCCCTGTGTTGTGTTGCGAGCGGTGTGTTTGAAACGGGGGGAGCACGAGTTTTCAAGTTTTCTGTTCTCATGCAAGGAAAGTGAAAGGAAATCTAAGAGGAAGAAGAATATGAAGACCAATGGAGGAGAAAATAGGAAGCATATCTTTTGTGGGAAGGTAGAAAATAAGTACTAGGAATAATCCTTTTTAAGTGTGATACATTATTAACTGTTTTTATATCTTTAGACACGTATTTTCGTCCACGTAAAATCTGTAAAAAACGTGATGCAGCTAATAAATACACTATCAAATTATTTTAACTATTTTTGGCATTCCAAACCTACAACAAAATATGCTATTTACACTGTAGTAGGAGACACTGCTTTAAATTTAGTACTTCTCGATAATGTATTGGCTATGACTATAACATATTAATTTTTTTGTAACCAAACATTGAAAATAAGATGAATATAGAGAATATACTGCACATTATCAGTTAGGTCCTAGGTTACACCATCGCCTTTTAAGTTCTTGCCGACGCTAAAAAAGAATAAATATTTCACCAAGTAGGCAATATATTGTGTATACCTTCATTTCGTGTCTAAATATTTTCAAAAGTAACCGTTATGTCATCTAAACACGATGTGAAAAGTATCACGTTGGTTTATTTGTCTCGCATTTCCGACGTATATGTTTCTCGATAACTTACAACCGAGGGAATAAACTTCGATAAGTTATTTTCTTATAAAAAATATTCCTTTATTAAAATTATTAATATTAATTATTACGTGAGTCACCGAAAAGAAAGAATTTGAACTTGAACCAACGTATCACTAAGCAGGGGTTGATGCTTGGTCGATGTAATACAGCGATGACGTCTAGATGACCAAATTTAATCGTTAACTATCTCCTATTTGCGTAAATATGCTTTTGTAAGCAAAAATAGATACATGAGATCCAATAAACCCGCGAACCAGTTTTACAAGTATAAGACAAGAATTTTACTTGCGTAGTAGGTGTGACGAGAAAACAACCAATACACTAGGATAAAACTCGAATGTGGGATATTTATTTCTCTCGAGTGAAGTTATGAACACTGTTAGCGTTATATCTCTCACCGACAACCTGTTTCACGCGCTGCTTACACTCTTCTGAGCGACTGATTCTCTCAATGAATTGTTCTCACTTCAGGTCGTAATGAACCGAAACTCTGATGATGAATACAACTTTTCTCGGAAGTGCGCGGCAACTTCCGCGATTTTTCGACTCTAATTTTTGTGAGAATGACTGAACGAGGTAGTTAGTATCTTTTACCCATTCATCGAGCGAATCATTAACTAAAATTACGATTTCGTGTCGGAGTAAACCCCCAAATTGCGATATAAAAATGCGTGACTTCATGTAAAATACTAGGGCGCAGGATCAGGTAGACTCATTTACTTTAACTGTTGAAATTCTTCGGCATAATAATACGTCTAGAACTTTATGGCAACTAAATGTAATTTAATTATAAATTCTTCAGTTTAGAATGATACTAACATCACCGCAGCGCGGTTGTAGTCATTGGGAAGAAACTTAAATTTCTCAAGAACATTACCTGATCAATTTTCCGCTACCCCTCAGTACACTGTATAACCCTTCCTGGATGGCACCCTGCACTGAAGTTAGGTCTTTTACTTCGTATGTTTCCCATTTTTTTTTTTTCGAAGGGAATTTTCGTTCTTATACTCCACTATTATTAAAAATGAATGAGAATACATATATCCGTATTTTATATATGCGTATTTTATATATACCATGACTGTTATTTGCCACGAAAAAAAAAACATTTCGCTAAGCCGGGATTCGAAGCCAGATCCTTCCGATTGCCGGTCGGTTACGTTATCAAATAATTTTTTTTAGGCGAATCTTAGACACAAGGAAAAAGAGAATCTCATATTCAAGTAAAAAGGTCGCTTCGCTGTATAATTGGTAGCCTATTTGACCGGCCATCGGGGATATCCGGGTTCGCATCCCGGGTTAGCCAAATGATTTTTTCATGTCGAATGTCATCATCATCATCATCATTAGTCAACAATCCTAAGATTGGTTTGACGCAGCTCCCCATTTCTCTCTCCTATCCACTAATCTTTTCATAGCTACATATTTATTCTCTTTTACATCCTTTATGACCTGTCCTATATAACTCATTCGGGGCCGTCCCTTGCCCTTTTTCCCTTCCACTTGTCCTTCAACGATTGTCTTCATCAGACCATCGTGCCTCAAAAGGTGGCCAACTAAGTTGTCCCTACTTCTGCGTAATGTTTTTAGGAGGCTTCTCTTTTCTCCCACTCTTCTTAGCACTTCCTTGTTACTCACATGGTCAATCCATTTTATCTTCATCATTCTTCGGTAGCACCACATTTCGAATGCTTCCACTCTTGACTTCTCTGCTGCTGTCAACGTCCAAGCCACGCTTCCATAGAGAAACATACTCCATATGTAACATCTGATGAATTGTTTCCTCACTTCTTTGCTGGTATTTTCAGCTGTAAGAAGATTCTTCTTTTTGTAGAAAGCCCTTTACGCCTGCGCTATTCTGCTGTGTATTTCTTTCTTGCTCCGTCCATCGCTGGTAATTCGGCTTCCCAGGTAAGAGAACTCGTTCACCTCTTCAAGCTTATGCTTTCCTAGGTTGATGTTTGTTTTAGCCTCCTCTCTTTTGCTGCAAACTAATATCTTAGTCCTCTTTTTTTGATTTTCAGCTGATATCTGGCCATTGTCCTTTCCATGTTTGTCAACGTCTTCTTCAAATTCTTCTCTGTCTCGGCTGTGACTGCTATGTCGTCAGCAAATCGTAGCATACCTATTTTTTCCGTGGATATTGACACCCGAAGCCTTCTCCTTGATTTCATTGATGGCTTTCTCTATGTAAACATTAAAAATTAAGGGGGAAAGTGCACAACCTTGTCTCACCCCTTTTCTTATTCTTGCTTCTGCACCGTTTGGTCCACATTTGATTACAGCTACTTGGTTTTTATACAAACTATGAATAATTCTACGATCATTGTAGAGTACGCCGATTTCTTTCAAAATTCTAAGCATTGAATTCCATTCCACGTTATCAAAGGCCTTCTCTAAATCGACAAATGCTATGAAGGTTGGTTTGTTTTTCTCCATTCTCTTCTCTATGATCATCCTAAGTGCCAAAATTGCTTCCCTTGTGCCCCTGCTTTTCCTAAATCCGAATTGGTCCTCATCCAGGAATTCTTCTGCTCTTCGTTCAATTCTCCTGTAAATGATTCTTGTCAGAATCTTCGACGCATGTGTGGTCAGGCTTATGGTCCTAAATTCTTCGCACTTCTCAGCTCTCTTAAGATGCTTGCTTCAATGTCATTCTTTTCAACTTCACTTTCCTCTTCGACAACTTTTGAACTAAGTTTGCTCCCGTTGTATAATTCCTCCAGGTATTCCTTCCATCTCTCGGCTTTGTCTTCGTTTTCAATTAGAATGTTTCCATTCTTGTCCCTTATGGTATTACATTTTGTGTTTTGTTCCTTGAAATGGTTCCTCACTGTTCTATAGGCCGCTTCCACTTTCCCTTGTACGAGGTTATTTTGTACGTCCTCACATATGTTCCTCATCCACGCTTCATTGGCTTTCCTCGCTTTGCGGCAAATCTCGTTCCTTATTCTCTTGTAGCAAGCCTGTCCTTCCTCAGTGTTCGTATTCTTATACTTTCTCCGTTCTTCAATGAGGTCTAGGACTTCATCCGTGATCCATGGCTTCTTCTTAACACATTTTCTTCTCCCTAGAACTTCTCTAGCGGCCTCCTGAAATCCACTTTTTATGTTAGTCCAGTTATTCTCAACTGAGTTTTCAGACTGATCTAATTCTATCTTGCGCTCCACCACTTCTTGAAAGGTCGAATACATACTTGGTGTATTTAACTATGCACTCGAGCGCGTGACTGCGTACAAAGTTACTTGTTCGATGCAATACTTTGTATGAGTGAGAGCAAAAAACCTTTTGCATGTGACGCTGGATCCTCTTTCATAAATAACTCTAACCACTGTACGGAAGCTAACATTTAGTTGCCGTTCCTTGCTTAACAACTTTATTTGGTAGAATGATTAATGGTTTTCAAACGCTCTACATTAAAGCATATACTTACTTCGATTTAAAAATAAAATCCGATGATTCGAACGTGATGGAGCGGAATTTTTCCATATTGAAATAAACACTTGAAATTTTCCACGATTAGAAGAAAAGTTATTGTGACTTAGATTTCAATGTTATGACAACATCTTCAACGTACAAATGGTGTGTAATTCATTCAATGTATCATTTTGGAACTATGCCATGTCTGATTACGAACTAATGGATTGGACTTTGCCAACATTTGGTTCGCTTTAATTTCGTAGGGAATAAATTATTTCCAATGCCTTTACTAATTTACTTTGAAAAACTGCGAGAAATCTTCCTCCTTCCGTTAATTATATAAAAGATAAGGGGCATAAGATCGAAATTCAGAGGAAAAGGTTCCGCCCTAAATAAATGGATAATTATGGTAAAGCTAGAGACTAAGCCGGTAGATACCGTAGTGGTACAGGTTTGCATAACTATGACGGACTACTAGGATGAAGAAGTCAAAGGCGTCTACGAAGATATCACAGCAGTAATCAAACAGGTAAGAGGCGGAGAAAACCTTACAATTTAAGGTGATTGGAAGGAGAAGTCTTTGTGTGTCAATATTAACAGATAAAAAGCAGTACATATGCTATGATTCGCTGACGGCATAGCAGTCATAGCAGAGACAGAAGAATTTTACAAATATAGAAAGGAATATTGCCAGATATCGTTTGAAAATTAACAAAAGGAAAACTATGATATTAGTATGCAGCAAAAGAGAGGAGGCTAGGACAAACATTAGGCTAGGAAATCAAAAGCTAGAAGAGGTGAAAGCGTTTTCTTACCTGGGAAGCCGAATTACCAACGATGGACGAAGCAAGAAAGAAATAATCAGTAGGATAGCGCTGGCGAAGAGGGTTTACTACTAAAAGACGACTCTTCTTACATCTGAGATTACAAGCATAGAAGTAAGGAAACAATTCATCATATGCTCAGCAGAGAAGTCAAAGAGTATAAGCATTCGAAATGTGGTTCTACCGAAGGATGATGAAGTTAAAATTGATCGAACGTGTAAGTAATGAAGGAGTGCTAAGAAAGTGGGAGAAAACATAAGTCTTCTTAAAAACTTAAGCAAAAGACGGTACAACTTACTTGAACACATTATGAGACATGATGGCCTGATGAAAACAATCGTAGAAGGACAGGTGGAAGGGAAGAAAGGCAATGGGACGGTCCCGAATGAGATACATTGGACAGGTTATAAAGGATGCAAAAGGGAAGAAATATGTCGCTATGAGGAGGCTAGCGGATAGGAGAGAAGAATGGAGAGCTGCGTCAAATCAATCTAAGGATTGTTGACAAATTATTATGATTTCATACCTATAATCCCTTGGTACCTAGAAGAGCAGAAATATTCAGAAGCATATTTGTCCAACAGCGTGTACTATAGCCCAAACGTAGGAGGGTGAATTTTATCAACACACTGGCATTAAAATCTGGTTTTGGGGTAAGACAGGGATTATTCTGTCGGACGATATTGGATGTATTTTTTTTATTTTAAACTACATTTTGGTAGAATTACAATTAAAATTCTCTCTCATTTCACAGGCCTGTATTGTCGGCTTTCGAACTCAAAAGGTCTTGTTTATTGAAGTGAGGAACAGATACTGCTGTATTTGTGCGAGAAGTAGAGATAAAAAATTGGAGGTGAAAGAGCTAAGGTACAAAAATTGCAGCAAATCCTCGGCAGCAATGGAAGCTGACAAAATAGTCAAAGAGTTCAAAACAGGTATAAAAATGCGCGAATTAAAATATCATTGGATAATTGGTACGATAATATAAGGCACGGAATAATTCAGTGTCATTGTTCTAGAAAATACTATAATACTATCATTTCATTCGTAGGTGATGGTGACAGCAGCGTTAGGAAGAAATTGATTGAAGTACTGCCCTACGGTATCAACTGCCCAATAGTTAGAGTGCATAAATCATTTATTGTGCAACTACTGCAACAGGTTGAGGGAAATCGCAGAGAAATCAAACAAAACAGGAAGGTTATCAGTCGCTTTGCGTAAGAAAAGGGAGACAATACCACGGAAAGGGACACATTTTCGTTCTTCGGCCGATACTGTAATAATTTGAGTGAAGCTGATTATTTGAATCCACACCCCCTTGATAGTATTGTAAAATGATATAATGTTAATATATAAGCATTTTGTTACCACTTGAGGCGGTAATTTATGAGGCTTTATTATACTTGCCTCATGGATAATGGCAGAAATAAGTACTACAGGGATTTTATTGAAACGTAGACATTACAACGCGGAAGTGTCGGGAGTAAAGCCAAAAAGGCAAGGATGTAAGACAAGAGCGTACCCAGGGTCATAACTAGGGGGGAGAGGGCAATCCATGATCTAGAGGGGGGCGCAAACCAAGTTGCGACATTTTAGCATAGAAAAGGTGAATGAAACAAATATTTTAAGAGAATAATAACAGCGCTTTATTAGTTTATGATATCGTTTCCTAGAAAAAATATCTTTATTTTAGTTACATATCTTATACCTACTAATGCATATCATTTTTCGTGGATTTACAGAAAATTTGTTGAATACTTTCGTTTCAATTAAGTACTGATTTTGCTTAAATACTTTTGAGATTTTTCCTTCTGGAGGGGGCAGCTGCCCCTTCTCTGCCCCTCGCCCATGATGTAAGGTTCGATTTTTTCGTGGGAGAAATTCAGGAGGAACGTCTTCTTTGTTATTACTCATCGTCCTTACTGTAGCCAATTTAAAAAAATAAATTTCTACTGTTAAAGACTGCTGGTACACTAATTGCCAATGGTAACGTTTCTTCCTCTGCATTCAATGTGTTCAGCTAAGCGTTTGAAACTTTCATGAGGTGAATTGGATTCTTTGAAAGGGCATCTGGCTATGTGCACATATAAATTTCAATTTTTAGGTAAAATTTCCTAGCATCCACCACAGTAATGACTTCAATACCATATTTCTTTGGCTTTTGGATAGATACTGCGTTATCGGCATCGAAATTATATAAGTTGCTCAAGGATCGTTATGTATTCTGATTGTGTATTTGCAAATTCAAATTTGTTGGATATTTTATTAATGAACTCAGTAATTGCGACTTTCTAGTCACTTTTCTTACTTTCTAGTCTAGTCTATGACTATCTAGGTCAAAAAAATAATGCACCGTAGAAAAAAATCCGATAGCTCAGTGTAAGAGAAAAATTTGATAGACTTTCTTTGCTCCAAATCTCCCTAATATCAACATTGAGAATTTTATTCGCACCTGAGAGAAAAAGGAGACTAATAAAAGCCAGTTAATCATCTTCACTCACCTGCCTAGTACCACGATCTCTTGCATAATTTCCACAAACTGAATTAAAGTAGGGATTTGTGATTTCCACTATTATATCTAATAATTCTGCGCAAAAATTGGCGAAATGCTGATGATTCATTTCACTCGGTTTTTGCTCATGGGTGTACTCCAGGAAGATGGGTCATCGGCGATTTAATCAATCCCAATGCGAGCAAATGAATTTTCATCGTCTTCACGATGGAACGGAAGCGAGAATAAATTGCACCACTTACGGTCGCGTCGGGTCAAAACATCGGTTGCAGCAAAACTAGGGAACACTTTGAATATTAAACGTTACTTAGAGTTAGAATTACAAGAAATTAGAAAATTACAGGAAAAACTCCAATTCAAACGGCATCATTTTAATAAAAAACATCGAAGGAAAAAGTCAATTTGACCCGATGCGATCTGTTCAGGGTTATTGGCCTTATTAAAGCTGTATGCGATGTATGATGCAATATGCAATTTATGATGTTCTTGCCATATAAATCAATAAATATTAAAAATGATTGAAAATCTGTTTTCGTTCATTCATTACTCGTCATATTCATTAGTGTTCTACCTGTAACGCTATGATTGCTGAATGAACACGTTTCATAAAGTAACAGTATTGAATACACGTTTTCAAATGGACGTGGGTGATTACTATTTCATTCATACTGAGGAATAACGTAAAAATGTAAAGTTGGACGTTAAAAAAAAGTTTCACGAAGTACGCGCATTTCGGTTAGCGTAATTGACTTTTACGATACTTTGAATAGCACTTAAAAATTTTGTGATGCTAACGTTGACCAGCTCTCCCGTTCGAGGGGGAGTCGAATAAGGAGAGAACAATGCAAGTAATCGCCTTTCTTCATAGAAGCCGGCCGTACCTACCAGCCTCGTCGAGAGCGTGCGTATTTGGATTCTTCCAAGAAACGTCAACCGAGTGGCTGAGATGGGACTAATGCCACCAGAGAGCAAAAATCAACCTCCGAATCCTGACCACTCTCAACATCGCCCTTCCGCAGTGAAATTTGATACAGGGTCGGGTGTTGTTTTCGGTCGAAGCTAAGCTCGACCCCTTTTCCTTTTCTTTTTTTCCTTCCATCAGCGACCACTCCCCTCCACCCAAGGAGGCTTGGCCGACCGATAGGCTAGCATGACGGAATCCAAATGCTCATCCCATTCGGCCTCCTTCTCCGTCCACTGGCTCAACATAGCTAATAATGTTCTATTGAAGCGCTCGACTAGGCCGTCCGACTGCGGGTGGTAGGGTGATGTTCTTGTTTTAACCGCCCCAATCACTTTACACATCTCTTGGAAGAGGCGGGATTCGAACTGGCGTCCTTGATCAGTGTGGATTTCGCGTGGCACTCCCCACCTGCACACGAAGCCCTTAACATGATGCGCCACAGTTTCCGCCTCTTGATTATGCATGGCGTACGCTTCGGTCCACTTGGTGAACTCGTCAGCGACCACCAATATATATTTATTTCCTGTCTTTGTTTGAGGAAGTGGTCCTAAAATGTCCATGGAAATTCTTTCCATCGGTCCTCCCGTCGGGCAATGACCCAGTGGTGCTCTTAGCGGGTGAGGCGGGGATTTCCGACGCGAACAATCTTCACACGTGCGGCACCAAATTTCCACGTCTTTTGTGTATCCGGGCCAATAGTAGCGCTCTCTCACTTTCCCTAGAGTTTTCTCATACCCTAAATGGCCTCCGACGGGCGAATCGTGCAAAGCCCGAAGAATTTCGTCCCTCGCCTCAGCAGGGACAATTATCTGTAAACGTTCGGCGTCTCTTCCTTCTTCTTCCCACCTTCGGAAGAGAGCCCCATCCTTAAACACTAGCCTATCCCATTGTGTCCACAAAGCCTTCGCCTTCGGGCAGTCACCCCTCCTCTCTCCCTCGGACGGCCGAATTCCTGCTTCGAGTGCTTCCATTACCCTTCTCAGCACGGGGTCTTTGCTTTGCCTCTCCCTCACGCTTTCCCTGGGGGCCTCTAAGACGGCGTCGATTTCCGCTGAAATCAGCTCCCCCTCTCCCCGAGCGCACTGTTTACAAACAGACCGGGATAAACCGTCGGCATTTCCATGTTTGTTTCCCGGCCGATGCACCACTAAAAAGTCATACTCCGACAATTGCTCAAGCCAGCGAGCAACTTGTCCTTCCGGTTCTCGAAACGATCTCAACCACTGTAGGGAATTATGATCGGTGCGCACCACAAACCGTTTGCCTAATAAATATTGGCGAAAATGGCGGGTAGAATTGACTACCGCCAAAAGTTCACGCCTCGTCACACAATATTGTTTTTCGGCGCGTGAGAGCGTCCGACTATAATAGGCCACAACCCTTTCCTCGCCTTCCTGTCTCTGGCTGAGTACGGCCCCGATACCCATCCCGCTAGCGTCACAGTCGAGCGTAAATTCGCAGTCCATCCGCGGGAAGGCCAAAATCGGTGAACACGTTAGCTTTCGCTTAAGAGTCTGAAAGGCGTCTTCACATTCTGCACTCCATTTAAATAAGGCATGCTTTTCGGTCAACCTGTGAAGGGGGCAGGCTATCTGTGAAAAGTCTCTAATGAACCGCCTGTAGTAAGACACAGTTCCTAGGAACGCCCTAAGCTCCTCAAGGGATGCTGGAGATCGCCATTGTGTGATCGCGGCAATTTTATCAGGATCCGTCGCAACACCATTTTTGGAGACTATATGGCCTAAAAATTTCACAGATGGTTTCATGATTTGGCACTTCTCAGGCTTAATTTTCAGTCCCGCCTTCCTTAGGCGTATCAACACATCTGTTAGCCTTTCTACGTGCTCCCTAAAATCCCTTCCGAAAATTATGACGTCATCCAAGTACACCAAACAAGACCTCCACTGTGCACCCGCGAGCACTAGGTCCATTAGTCTTTGGAATGTACTGGGTCCGTTGCACAATCCGAAGGGCAGCACTTTAAACTGATATAGACCGTCACCAGTGGTAAAGGCTGTCTTTTCTCGATCAACTTCCGCGACCTCGCACTGCCAGTATCCTGACGCCATATCTATTGTGGAGAAAGCTGTTGCGCCGGCGAGCGAATCGAGAATGTCGTCCATGCGGGGGAGGGGATAAGCATCTTTGTGAGTCACGGAATTCAGACGCCTATAATCAACGCAAAATCGCGTCGATCCGCCTTTCTTTTTCACAAGAACGATCGGTGAACTCCAAGGAGATGATGATTCTTCGATTATATCGTCCCTCATCATTTCCTCTACGATTCGTCGCACTTCTCCGCGTCTGTGGATTGGCAATCGCCTGGGAGGTTGCCGAATCGGGGGCACATCACTAGTCTCTATTGTGTGCTTAAGAATGTTTGTACGCCCTAAGTCGTAGGGTCCTCGAGAGCACACATCTGAAAACTCATTCAACACTGTTTTGAGTTCCTCTATTTCCGCTTCACTAATATCGGCACAGTTTAAGTCAAAGAGGGAAGATGCTGGGGGAAGATGCGCGTTCTCCAGACTAAAAACGGGCTTCTGACATGTTTCCACTTGTTCTCCACAACACTCGTGCAATACGCCCACTTTCGTGTCTTTGTATAGAGTCACTGTCTCTCCCAAGGGATTCAGGAAAAGCATATTCACGGTATCCTTCACGTTATGCAAAATCCGCGCACCGAAAACGCCATAACGCTCTAAAAGTTTTGGGTTTGGCTCGATTATCCCCACTTTTTCTTTGAACCCCGGGTCCGAGCTCACCCAACACTCCACTACCACTTCGTGGTGAGGAGGAAGAACAACGTTCTCCTTCAACGTCACTGCGCAGCCCCACTCGCACTTTCCCTCACTTGTAAGAAAAGGCACCGCTTTTCCGCGGAGAAGAATGCAATTCCGGGAAAAGGCCACGTCACACTGATGTGCTCGCAGAAAATCGGCACCCAGGAGGCATCCCTTCGATAGGCGCGGGGCGATGAGCACATCATGAGAGAACTCTTCCCCTCCGATCTGAATTATCACTTCACCCTTCCCAAGCACCCGTAATGGCTCCCCATTCGCCGTTATTAGTGTCACATTGTCTGTTATGATTTTCCCCGAATTTTCGGTGCGGCTCCATATTTCTTCCGATATCAATGACACTGCCGCTCCCGTGTCTATTAGTATCTCGACGGGGATCTTCGAAACGGATCCGTGCACCAGGGGCACTGACTCGGACAAAATTGTCCAAATTTCCTTTGCTCCGCGTCCTCCGACGCCCTCGAGCGGTGAAGTAGTGTCTCGGGTTCCTTTTTCGTCTGCGGCCGAGAAGGTTACCATCTCCTCGGCCTTCCGTCGTTTCCCGAGAAGGAAAGCCGTGGGCATTCGGCTCTCAGATGGCCCTCTTCGTCGCACATCCAACAGCGCGGCCGATCTCTGCGCCTCACACTGGAATTAGGGCGCCGCCTCTCCGGAGCGGGAGCGGGGGCGTGGTCTTCACCACTCGACATAACCATCCCTCGTAACAATTGCAACACCTCTCTCATTGTCTCTGAGTTCTGTGTCAACGCGGCCTCCACTCTGTCCTCGCGACCGCACCCTCGACTCTCCACACCGATATCCTGAGACCTGACGAGCGTCGCCGGCGCCAACGCATTCACTCCCCTGGTTGATGACTCGGCGAAATGGATTGCCTCCATCTCGATTGCAACGCCGATTGCTTCTTCGAGGCTAGCAGGTCTCGCCTGCTTCACCCACACCCGAATGTTCCCGTCGAGCCCATCGAGGAAGCGGTCGCGCACTACGGCCTTTCTCGCATCCTCGGGCCAGGAAGGGTATGCGCGCCGAGCAAGGCGCCCGAGGTCCGTGGCAAAGGCGGCGATATCTTCTCCGGGGTTGCGCGCCCTTTGGACGAATCGCGCCTTCTCCTTCTCGCTCGCTTCCCTTGGGTTGAAGCGCCGCCCCAATGCCTCCCGCGCCTTGCATAGCTCCCACGGTTTTCCTCCGGCAGATCACGAAATGCCGAGAGAGCGTTCCCTGTGAGGCAGAGTCTCAGATACAGTGTCTTCTGCTCCTCAGGCCACTTATTTATTTCTGCAACTGTCTCAAATTGGAAGACCCAGTCTTCCCACTCCTCCGCACCACTAAACTTCTCCGGCATCACCATACCCGCCATGGCTGCCGCCGCCGAACCGCACGCAAAATCTCAGGATCGAGAACACAATCCTACCGACTGCGCCAATGTAGCGCCGGTTCGCAGGAGAAGGATATTCAAAATAACGTTCGCTCACTTCGAGGTTCAAAACACAACTCCTTTATTCTCTCACTTTTACAACGGGCCCCAAAGCCCTTCTCCCGTTGAGGGCTTCACGCCCCCACCTCCTGGGTTTCCCCCAAGAGTCCATGTCCTGAGCAGCCGACAGCGCTCGGCTACAGTTGCATAGTTGACCAAAATTGTTTACCCACAGCATGGTTTGGCATAGAAGGATCCCGAAAGTAATAGATGAAGAGGATCAATACTATATTTAGAGCGTCGAAAAATGGGTTTCAAAGGAGCGGACCTGGCAAAACCAAACGTGTTTCGAGGTTTATGGACAGGAATATCACTTTCAATAATAATCGAAAAAAAGAGACATAAAATGCCACAGCATCTTTACACCAAAGCAAGCTCGAACAGTTTCAATATTATATGACCATTCTCTGGTTTTCCATTCGCCCGAAACAACGAAATATTCTTTGAAGCCATTAAGTTTGTAAACAAACGAAGTCATTCTTCTTCCCTTAACTCTAACATACGACAGGTTCCCTCGAGCACCAAAATTCTAATTGAATTGGAGTCCAAATCGATTAGCACTAGACCGATCTTTGACTTCCGATTTGGAGAGCTTTTTGGCTTCTTTTGGTAAAATGAAAAAATAAATTTAAAAAGTACTTCATTATATGAGATCTAAGAAAACATCATTAAAATACAAAGATTTTTTGCCTCAAATATTCAGGCCATATTAACTACTAGCATTCCCGCAAAACGCTTCACGATAGAGATATAGTATATAATTATAGTAAATCACCGTGAAGCCTTTACGGAGTCATCCAAAAGTGGACTTCCAGTGCGAAAGTGCGGCTTTACTGCGTTCGACTGTATTTCTTCAGCATTGGTGAAGGAGCTACCAAATACCATAGACGTGAAGTTCAAGTAGAGAAGACTCGGGTTACCTAAATTATGACGATCACGATATTAACAAACAACCCTGCAGTATCATTGGCAGTGTTCAACTGAAGACAAACATGATACGCTATAATTTCCACAGAAAAAGACCCTAACAACTGAATTTTTTTAATAATCGCAAAGAATCGGTCGAAAATGTTTCAATAATTTAGAACCTGCATTAACATTTACTCGTTTATTTTCTTTGGAGGTCATTCATTACCTATACACCTTTTCTCGTCACAGTAAAGCTTAAATTATAGTTCGGAAAATCGTATTCCTTTAGAGTATTCCCTTTTTCAAATACATATCGATAATTTCATCTTCCGCCATAAATAATTAAATTTAATTAACCTTAACGTAGCTATGATTCAATATTTATCATTATGACTGTTAAATGTTTCCGATATTGATAGTGTTATTGTATTTAATACAAAAAATAACTTATGCATAATGCTAACATACTACTTAGCACCAAATTGTGCGGAAATGTGTAAAACTATATGACAACTAATCGGGTTACGGACATAAATTCGTTCATTAATTTGAAATTCACACTAAACATGGATCAGGTGAGATAAAATCTGTTAGACTTTACAGATTATTTTCAAACAATTAGTAATTCCGTGAAACATTTCCTGGCATCGTCGCGTTTAATAACGCCCCCATTTACATTTAACGAATTTTCATTTCTTCGCATATTTACGAGGCTTACGGACTACTTGTCCGAAAAACATGTCACGAAACAAAGATTATCACGGGAGGCCTAAGGAATTAAAACCTCAAAAGATCACGGTGAGTATCTCGCAGAGTAAATTCAGAGGAACCAAGTGTGATTGAGTGGAAATTTTACCATATTGAAATAAACAACTTGCAACTTTCCACGATTATAAGCTTTTATTCAGACCTGGGTTTCGATGCTACCAAATCATCTTCAAGGCACAAAATGGTTCCATTGTGTACCTTGAAGATGATGGAGTAACATCGAAACTTAGGTCAGAATAAAAGTTTTGTAAGATGAAATTCCCCATCAGCCGTAACGTAATCTGCTTGTCCGTTTTACATCGACCCTGGTATTACTGTAATGGTTTTCGGGGATGGACTAAAGATCGCAGGGACCAAAAACAGGCTCTCAAACGGCAAGCCTTGACAATCATTTACTCACTCGCTCAAACACACGAACATACAGAGACACACGGGCTAAAAATGCCAGGATAATAAGCTCAAAAAGAGCGGGTCAAGATGTTTACTGGGACAATATAGTTGCGTATAGCGTTATTTCGGCCTCCCAAGAGGCCCTTTTCAACGCAAAGTTGTATCTTCACGAGAGCAGAATGTTGAAATTATCCTAAAAAGTTTATAAATAAATCGTAATTGAAGTGACCATAAAAGTTTATAATAGTGAAAACTGCAAGGTGTTTATTTCAAAATCTCGCAGAGGATGAGAAATCCACGGATCGGAGGCCTGCCTACTTAGAAACTTTTTCCCGGGACGATTCTTCTTCCAAGACGGGAGAGTGGAGAAGGAATGGGATCGAAGAGGAGATCTTAAAGGACGATTACGTTCCGTTTCCACAATGGACTAGAACGGCTGAGGGGCATCCACCCCACTCATTTGCGCCCCGGGACAGGCGAGATACAGCACGGAGACAGTCGGCCAGGAGGCGACAGAGGGAGGTACATGGGCGCTATGCCGACAGTCCTCTTCTTGGTGTGTGTCGACTCCGCACCGCCGTAATAATGAGTCAATACCGAAGGATCACTCCTGTTCACACAACATGAAACGCGGTGGTTCGATCGTGACGCGGACTTGTGGGATTACTGACCCCGGAATTGCGAAACAAAGGAGCACGACGAATCCAACGCAATTAACGTCTCGAGAGCGTTGTCTCCGACACCATGGAAAAGCATCGGGCACGTCCATTCCTCGGAATATACATCCCATTAATAGGAAGCAGTGAATGGCGAGTGCCTATTATAATCCAGGTTAGGGAACAGTATTTCTATTTCAGACTTTGGAAAGAATGATATATCAAGATTTTTACGACGAGACAATTGCCCCGCACTCGGTCAATACGAATTTCTAAAAAAATGAATAGCGATAAAATTCCAAGAAATAGAAAATAAAATCTGTTCGCCACCTATTTTCCTAAAAATCACCAAGGTAAATTCGGGTGTTATCATGGACATTATATGAAATAAAAAGGGAAACTTCAAATCCAAAGAACCCAATTACAAACACAGCCGAAAGGGTGACAAGAGCGCTTTCGGTCCATCAGTAGCATTTACTAGTCTCAGTGACTACCATTAAAAAGGAGCACTTATGATTCTCCCGTACTTATATTCCTTATTCCATAATCTTTTTTGTGCTCTGAGGTTGATTCACAGTCAAATTAAACATACGATGCTTATCGTTATTTAATCTCTTACATTAATCAGCCCTTAAGACGCATGTTAAGACAGCATTAATCCAAAAAATAAAAAACAATACCGAGAATGCCACAAGCAAATACAATTTATTCAATATTTTAGTCCTTAAAATTATTTAACTCGTAGAAGGTTTACAACTGTCAGACGATAAGCGTATACTTTGCACACAGAATTCTCTCAGAAATTAGACCTAAGTTATTTATCCCATGCTCGTAAATACTTTTTTCCATTTACAACGAATATTTCGGAGCCTTTGGTGGGAATTCATCCACTTTCCCAAAGGTCTTTCCACATCCCTGATATGATCCTCGAGCAAAATTATTCATCAGAAAGAATGACTCTTTATCGGTAACAATAGAAACCTTGTATTTTTAGTAATTTTATAGATTTGATTTCGATAATTAATCACAACGTGTGCCCATTTAAAACAAGAACTTCAGTATTCGTATCCCCTCTGAAGTAAAAATCATCAGCAACTCCACATTTGTCCACGCGTGTATTTTTTGTTCTTTGAAAATTGTTAACGGAACTGGAACGCATACATTATCCTGATGACAAGTTGCCCATGCAAGAAGAACAGAAGGTATGAAAGGAAATGAACGGGGGAACTCCACCGCAGAACTTCGAAAGGTCACCGGATCAGACGACCTCCAGGTCAAAGAGCACCCTAAGGGCTTTCCACGATGTGCGAACACATCCTTACGCCCCGTTCCCATTACTATCGTGCTCACACGATCATCCCTACGGTCGCCAGCGGAAATCGTAGTAAGTATGCAAGTCAGCCGTAATGTGTAGTTCAGAACGCAGCGTCTTAACGATGATAAGGCATCGTGGCGCCGTAAGTGGAAGTGAAAAGAGGAAAGCGAAATATTGCGGAAGCAGTTCTTCGAGCGATAGAGCCACTTAAGAATTATTTTCCCCGTGAAATCCAGACATGAAAACAATTGAATTAACTAAAGGGCTACAATTCCATAATGAAACGTGCTGCTCTGCAGAAGCGTGCCTTGGACACCTTACACTCCAGACGTGGGAAATTGTTAAAGGAGCTGAAGCCCACACAATTTCCTGATGGCAAGTCGCCATGCAAGAAGAACAGAGGGTATGACAGGAAATAAAGGATGTTACAGGAGGAATCTGCATTTCTTTAAGAGGTGGTGGGGGAGATAATTTTAAGCAATTTTTGTCCATACACATGAGCTCGCAACTGCTTAGTTACTTACCCTAGTAGCACCAAAAGGATTATATCTAGATTTTATACGTATCATAGTATACACTGTATACATATTATATCTGTATAAAATACATGCAAATGTCCTCTACCACGCAGATAATATCTAGATATTATACGTATTATATCTGCTGCCATAATATGGATTTTATATAGATTAAATACGTATAACTCGTCGTAAATCTGTATATTATACATATCTTATACATTTCTGATGATCCCTGGTTACGCCGTGAGGATATTATTTGTATATTTTAAAGATTCTGGTATAAATCAAGTACCATGGATCATCATACGTATAAAATATCTATAATATACAGATTTTCAAATCTGTATACCGATGTATTTCTAAATCTTAAATACATACAAATATAATCCTTTAGGTGCTACTAGGATAGCTATGGCAACGCAAACATTTTTAGATGAACTCTGCTGTTACCATGGAAACCTTTTTCTTGGGTATCCAGCCTTTTCCACAATTTAATTGAATACTCTGTATTTTAAGGGCATTAAATAATTAAGAATGGACGAAAATGTGCGATTATGATTGTCTGAAACGATTAATCTTTGAGCTTAAACGAGCTGCTTTGAGTGAGTATCAACAATACGTTTGCGCAATCTCACCCATTTTGAGATTAATCATTTCTGACAACATCAATCGCACATTTTTATCGAACCTTATTTATTTAATGTCCTTAAAATCCAGAGTATTAAATGAAATGTCGAGAGGGTCGGATACCAAAGAAAAACAGTTTCCATGGTAACTGCGAGGTGCATCTAAAGAAATGTTTGCGTTGCCACAGCTCAGTAACTAAGGAGTTGCGATCCCATGTTTATAGGACAAAAAATGCTTAATATTTTCCGCCCTACCACCTCCTGAGGTATTGCCGATTCCCCATGAAACGCCCTGTATACGAGTGACCTCTACCACGGAAATTAGAAAGGTCAGCGCTTGAGGGCAGCACAGTTGTTATCACCGTAGTGTGAATGCATGCATCATTTGGATGATCATGCTGACTGCAACAATGGTAACGAGGCGTAACCCCCTATGCCCCTCCCATCCGCTCTCCCTCACCCCTCACACTAGCCGCTCCTCATACCCTTCCCCATTCAGTCACATCTCCCCTCGTCCACGGTCGACCTGAAAAAAATCTCATGGAATGCGTTGCGAAGACCATCCGCATAGCACTTATTTCCCGAGAATCTGGCAAACCGCACATGGAGCGAAGGGGACAATGGGTTTCTCGTGTTCGTAACCCACATTCGAACGCTCGGAACTCTCTCACGATTACGCGTATAAATAAATGCTTAACCCAGTAACCGTGGGGTAAATATTGGGAACATACCGAAGAACATTCTAATCCTCTTCAACGTCAAGCACGTGTAAAATAACTGCGCTTTTCTCATTAAAGAGAACTGTTTTTTTTATTTTACCATGCGCACGGATGGAATGGGTAGACGTAAACCGTCGACATGATTTCTCGTTTTCACCCACAGCGGTAGCCAAGACTTTGAGAGCCAACGGGATCTAGATTCGTCATAAAAGAAGGCTAAAAAAGAGTTCACAAAAATACTTGAGAAACCTACCGATAAAATCACACCACATTCAACAAAGTGAAATTATGGTTATGCATTTAATGATGGGTCCTTTCATAAAGCATCGTCCATTTACTTTAACATATTTTGAAAATAAATTATGCTAAGAGCAATTATCATCAACCACTAATTGTTAGTATATCATACAAATGGATTATCAAAATGAATACTAGCAGCCATTTTTTTACATTTCTCGGCTGAGTCAAAGCCTTTGGCTTGGGCGTGATAATTACTATCACAAATGCATTCATGGAATAGTATTCAACGTTAAATAACTAGGACTAACCGAAAGTGATTAAATACTCTTCATAGAATCGTTGAAAATGAATAAAGGATGTCGTTATCCATAAGGCTGTAGCACTTTTAAAATCCTCACAAAATACATAAAAATGAAAAAGATATATCTATTATTTCTGCCTCTAATAATTTTTAATTCACTCAAATACAGTAAAACCTGAGCCCCATTATCATAATTCAAAATATGTTTGCATTTTCACCTTGTATCATTCCTTTGTTTTTTCGGCTGGTATGATGATAACTCCAGCCTAACGACCTTAAAATTAATGAGGTCTATATGAAGATTAAAGAGAAGATGTGAGTTGTAAAAGATAATTAAAATGAAATTGAAAGGGGAGTTAAAAGTGGAAGAGGGAAATTCATATAAATTCTTACGGGGATAGTGGAGATGGACACAGATTTGGGACAAATATGGAAGATAAGAATACTCTCTCCTCAGCTGGTTATGCAGAAAAATGAGAGATAACTTATATTCTAGATTTGACATAAATCCATTTACCTGAGGACTTTCGTAACCTCTATACAGCATTAAATCAAGTACAGGTCTCCAAAACGCAATACTTTAAGTTTGAATACGAAGTACGAACAGTGTGTCACAGACAGTGGTTAGGTATATGCGAACATAAAATTAAATTTGGCACGGCTACTCAGCATGCCGAACAAGCAAAGAAGAAAGAGAAAGGGAGAAAATTTTTAAAGTAAAAATTAAAACCTTTCGGTGACAGAAGCAAATAATATTATGCAGCGGAAATATCTCATATCAAGGGGAAGAAATCCATTGCCTTCTATTTTCACGAGCATTATACGAAAATGTATACAGCAAATCACTTATCTGCCTATAACCATTAGTTTAAACGTGTTTCCTTTTCAATAAAAAAATTATAACCAAAATCATACAACAAGCGTGCTAAAACAGTGGCATAAATGGGAGCTATTTCCTTTCCCGATGAAACATTCCCAAATCTGAAGCTATCGAGAGATTTCTTAACAGATTCAAATAAATGTTCTCCAGACCTAAGGGCTTTTCAACAAGTATTTTCAGATGAATATTTTAAAAGACTGTCGCAAAGTATGAACATTACATAATGGACGCGTCTACAACCCCACAACTCAAAGAGAGCTTACACTTGTTTCCAGGAAACACCCATACGATGGTAAAGTATACACAGATAGCAATCGCAAAGATTTTTTTATGTCGTTCTTACATTCCTTATCACAACACGAATGCCGTAAGAAATACGAAAGTAGATGGCAAAAATCGTGAAGGAAACATTTTTGGTGAAGATTTCCCGGTAGAGTTTGCCCATATAAAAATGTAAAAATTAAGAAAAAAATAGCGACAACCCTTGAAGTTCCATTGCGTTACTATCCTTTCCATGACAGATAAAGTATTCAAGAGACGGCAATGCCAACGCATAAGGTCACTCGATAAAAAATGACGAAATAAGGAACGGACATGTATCTGCTTTCAAATAAATAACCAAACAATGGAAATCGCTCCGAGCCATCGCCCCCTCGATGCCGCGATTCATAATTTATGCCAGCGTTTGTCCTTCACGTCCGAACTTGTTCCATGTTAATGAACGTCTCATTCGGAAATAATTTATTCGCCGCACGAAATAATGGACTTGACCAGACGGCGGGACAGAAAAGGCTTAAAGAGGGCAACCGCCGCTGAGGAAATGAAAAAATGAACATGAGAATGGCGAAAACAAGAAGTCTATGAGGAAGAAAGGAAGACTTCTTCCCAAAAAATATATTCCCTCTCACAACCGACTTGGGCCCTAGCTAGTTCTTTAAACCATTGTAACTTGCTCCTTCGATGGAAAAGTGTTTACACCAACACAACTCGGGAATTAAAATGTCAAAAATTATGCAACAGAGAAAACATTGGCTCAATATTTTTATAAGGCCAGATTTCTAATTTCAACATTTTACTCACAAAGTAAAAAGATATCTAATTTAAAGCAGCACATAAAAATGCTCTAAATGAATTTTTATAAAAACAGAGAAACCAACTTGCCTCCGAGAAAGTCCGCTTCCATACCCAATTCATACTCGCAGACATTGGTGGTTGTAAATATGTTAACTTCCCCCAGCTCAAGAATGCAGGAGTTTTCAACCATGATAGTAACTTTCAACTTACAACTTACAGATCGCTGGGAAATGACTGGTTTCTACGACGCAAGTTCCACAGCAGCGTGAGGATGATGCTGCCATAGCGAACGTTTATTCAGGCTAAACACCGCGGGATTATCTCAGCGGAAGCATTAAGGAGAACGTCGGTAGTGAGACCATGGGATAAGGAAATGACTGAGTGTAACAACTTTGTACTTGCAGGCATTAGTGATTGTAAATACACTGTGTCCGCAACTCTAGCATGCTAGTGTGTTTAACCATGTTAATACCCTTCAACTATCAGAACGCTGGAAAATACCTAGCTTCCACGACGCACGTCCTACGGTTGTTAGAGGACGATGCCATCATGAAATGTTAACGTTTTTTCAGGCTAACCACCGCAGGATTATCTTAGAGGAAACATAAAGGAGACTCACCATTGTCGGGATGTCGGTAGTGATACCATGACATAAGGAAATGGTTGAGTGGAAAGGGATAGTAAAAAATAAAACATGAAGGGCACGAAAGCGTAATTTTTCCTGGTGGCGACGAGACGAGCGACGACGTGACATGAGGGATCTCCGGAAGAGTGCAGCGGAGAATGAGAGCGAGAGTGTTGGGGGGTAGATACGGAAAGAAGCGAAAAATAGAAACAAAAGAAAAGAAGAAGGCGGCGCTCCTCGCCGTCCACATTTTTCGAGAAGGGCGGGCACCACGAAGAAGACGAGCCCGCCGAGGAAAAGTTGAGTAATGGGGGAGGAGACGGAAAAAAATTCCGTCAGGTGCGCGCGCGCCCGCTAAGGTAAAAGGACGAGCGGCTAACACAACTGCCATTTCGGAGTGCACGCGATCCTCGAGGGGAAAAAAGAGGAAGGGTTGAAACAGGAAAAAAAAACAAAACGAGAAGAAAGTGGGAGGAAACACTCGGACCCAAAAGCTATTTTAGGGCGAAAAACTACTGGTGGACGCGTTCCCACGGTGTAAGGCCTTTACTATTTACAACAACTAGAAAACCAACGCAACGGTGGAAGTCTGCAATTTTCCACAACTTGAAGAGATTCATTGCTTTTCTATTTCCGCAACTTTTGCTTGCCATTATTAATGCTATTTTCAAGCCATTCCTACAGAGAACAACCGACCGCCTATAACCATTGCTGAGATGAGATTGTGCTTATTAGCTCTCGTTGGCATGCAACCTATAGTATTAATTTGGTATTCACGCAACTTTTGCTTTTCACCATTCACTTATTATTTTCGACCAGTTTATAAAGAGATCGACCTGCTGCCTCTAATCATTGAGTTGTGTTTTTGCTTCTCTACCCTTCATAATCATCACAAGTCAATAATCCAAATATTGGTTTGACGGGACTATATATTCCGCTCTCCTATCTTCTAAACTTTAGATGTAGACGTATTTATTCTCTTTGCCATCCTTTATCACCTGGCCGATTTAATTCATTCAGGACCATTCCATGCCCTTCTTCCCTTCCACCCGTCCTTCTACGGTTATTTTCACCAGGCCACCATGCCTCATCATAATGTGTTCAACTAAGTTATCCCGTCATATCCTTAAAGTTTTTAGAAAACTTATCTTTTCGCCCACTCTCTTCGCTCTCGTTGGCATGAAAATTCCTCCATTAAATGGTCGCTATCAAAATACACCAAAGAATTTCGAGGTTATTTTTCAAGGAAATAGCTTGAAAATTTAAACCAACTATTCAAAACGACTATATTACTGTAGCAACTGTAGAAGGTAAATGAAGATAAATCAGGTTATTTGCGATTTCGCATTCTGACATCGTGACTCTTGGGAACCATATATTTACAAAAAAATTAATAGCTGTCACGAATGGAGTTCCTACATTCGCATAAATATTTATTTCACTTGCAACGGATTTGAGCTTGAATCAAAACATATCAAAGAAAATAAGTTGTATGTATCAGGAAAAGGCCTTTAACTTATTCGAAAAAAGATTGATCACTGCGCTCGCATTCCCTACTTCAGATTATTTTAACGAGAGGTGAGGAAGTCTGGTGGGCGGAAGATCATGATTCAAATCCGGGTGAAGTCTCATATCATACGAATGCAAAATAAAAACTGGAAGAAATTTTCTGATTCAAATATGTTTGCTTGAAATTTCTGGTTAAAATACCATGAGGCCAAGCCTTGACTGAAATAAGTGCTGACGGAGAACATACATTCCAATTTCTTTCAAAGATGAAGTTAACTAAAGCTTGAACCACACTATTCACCAAAAAAGGAAAGGGATGGCGGGAGAGACAGCTCAAATGATGACTCTCGGATTTTATCATGCTCAGTAGCAATATTAGTACCAATATTCGTAATTCCATCATTTGTTGCCGACGCGTTTACCGTTAAAGAACATATGCGATAAATACAGCAGCAGCCAATGAGCGAACTGCACCAGATGGTTACTGTTGCGACGCTATTCAGCTTTATGATAAGGAACATGGTAAGCATCAAGTAGGCATATCAAATGACCTGTGATATAGAAAATGATGGCTCAATTAATCATTTCCGCTATCACTTAAAATCACAGAGGAAATTATCACTGGACTTATACGTGAAAAATGACCGTGTGGCTCGCGTGAAAAATGATTAAGTTTCATATCTAAACCATGTATCAAAATACGGTGATATCAGCAGAGAAATCTTATCCAAAAAGTTTAGGTATTCGGCCAGCAACTCCATTATCAAACGATAAAAAAAATCCACCACCCTCTTTTTTCACATGGCAATGTAGAGAAACGACTAGTTTCAGTACACTTTCATTTTCGAGTATGCTGAGCTCTCGTATATTGGTATAGAGCATAAGTAATACCTATTATATCCATCCACACCTTAAGTTTCAAACTTAATTTTTTTTTTTTTTCTTATTACGCCTGGAGTACGTATTTCACCCTTTTAGATTTTGAAATGACGATATCTATTTTTCGCAATTAAATTAAAAGCGAAAATTTTCAAGCGCGCGAAAACGCGACGGCCAAGTATGAATGCTGGGAAAACCCCGTGTGACGTTATTCTGGTTCCAGGCGCTGCCGTGTGAGGTGACCTTGGGGCGAGGCTTTGAGCGCTGATACGATGCTGGCTGCTAGCAGGTAGCAGAGTATCCCGCTAGCAGGTAGCGCTTGGCTTAAATAAGGATTATTCATACCCTATCAAACGAAGAAAACTTTCCGACCTTAGGCAATTTTAATAGGCGATAATTAAGACATGACTCTCTACGCTCCGTGCCTCATGCATGCATTGGTAATTTCAGACGATGTAAAACTCCTATTTACTCGTATAGAAACTAGGTCCCTATGACTTCACGTGGAGTGGCATCGCATGGGCGCCAATCTGGCCTTTTTCAAATGAGGTTAAAATTGATCATTAACATTCGTTTAAACTGGAATTTCTAAAACCAAATAATTTGTAAATTATGAATACACAAATGGTGGGTAACGAATCGCAATCAATGCCTTTCGTTTTCTTTGATGAAGGAAACCACCCTATTCTCCCCATTGGATGTATTTGTACTATACCACTCCACGAGACTAACATGTGAGACTCGATAATGTCACGGTGTGCCAAAACCGGCTGTTTCATAAAATGGTTGTATTGTACGTGGAAAATTGCATTTAATCATAAGAGTTTTCGAGGCTCATCACCAGTTGAAGAAAGAAATGGACAACGATGTCTTACAAGTGCACTGCGGCGCATCGGTTCCCTGAATTCCAGCAGACATTTCGTGACTTCAACTCATCTTTTTTTCATGGCAAAATCCTTGCTTCCGATGTTTCCCTCAATCTTAAATGCATATGCATCACGCTTATGATTGACCCAAGACGGAAGGAGTTGAGGGAAGAGGGAGTTGATAAACGAAAGGTATCAAAAATATGCAAAATTCGAAATCACCTGTGGAACCCTTGGTTATAAAAAATACCTAGGGCGGGCAAAGCTCGCTTTTAGTTCAACGGAAAAAATGGGAAGGTTTACACGACTAAGCGTAAAAATTATTCAGCAGTAGCCATATTAATCTTCCGATATTCATGGCCCAACTAAATCGCGGGGTCTATGATAAAGAGCAAATAAAAAGACGATAATGTAAATAGTAGTCCTCATACCCATGAGAAAAATAGTTTGTATGCTGCACCACCAGCCTTATGTGTCCTCAAATTTCTAGTTCCAGCGAATACACCCTTCCACTTGTATCAATAATAAGCGCAAGACACATTAATTTATCATTGTGCACGTTTATACCAATAATAACGGTAGCAAACGGCAACAAGATATAAAACAACTATCGAAAGTTCAAAGTTTAGCTGCCAGATTCGTGACTGGGAATTTCAAAAGGAAGGCCAGTGTAATGGAGATAATGCACGTACTACGATGGGAATCCCTTGGATTAGGAGAAAAAAGCGCGGTGGAAAGGGATTTTCAAATCCTGCGTCGGTGATCCCGTATTGATGGTATTAAAAATAGATTTAAAGAGCCGCACTATTTGTCAAGAAAAGATCATAAACACAAAGTAGAACCTCCGAAATAGCTATCCATCAGCTATCATTTCGGTGAAATATTCTTTCCTGCATTGGAACTGTCTTCATAAGGTAGTTTTGAAACCCTTCCCGCGAATCTTAAGTTCTTGAAAAAGTTAAACAAGGCTAAATTGTGAGGGTCTTTTCATATTGTATGTTTTACTATGTTTGGATTAACGTTTACATTGTATTACTTGTTTATGTGTTTATTTATTTATGAGTATCTATGTTACCACCCGACCGAACTTGACTTGTAATTTTACCTTAATAATGATAAAATATAATATCTACAAAAAAAGGTTGAGAGAAAAATAAAAGTATGCAGCCAATACAATTAATAAGTGGGATAGACCCAAATGAATTACGTAGATGCGATATATAACTGATCTGGATCCGGATTAGCTTCGTTAAATCGGATGCAGCATTTAATCAACGATTAAAAACCACACTTCTTCTACATGTATAATTATACCAATGGAAATAACATTCCACGAACTCCGACTCGAAATTTCGGTATGAAAATTAAGAATCAGAGATCCATCGTTAATAAGGAAATATATACCAGCTCCGAGTTATGAGCTTAGCGTTTCGTATAATATTTACATAGAAAAATCGTGCAACAACATTCGTTAGAAACGACCGATCAACTTTTTTCGAGAAAATATCTACAATTTTTCGTAGTTTCTCCGCGGTACGGATCTAATTTTTTCCCTATAAAAACTGCTTTGAAAATGCCATAGTAATTGGTTATGACTAAAATGTAGTTCTTAAAATGTTAGATCAATTGCTACCAAATATCGACACAGTCAAGAGCCAACCACAGCAGAAGAATGCAATGACCCTAGTCTATTCACGAGGATAGTCACGCAGCTTGTCAGCCATTTGACGACGCAAATAGTCTTCACTTCCGCCAGAAGGGCATTCACCAACGACGACTTCGTAAACACGGCATCTTCGCACTCAACAGCTAAAAACACTCACTTTTCACAGGAAAGGCAAGATAATAAACTTCATGAAGATGAGAGCCATCAGCCTCTACTTCGATATTTTTCAAATTTTCTTCCGCAGAAATATTGGAACAAAAAGTACACTTCCCTGGGTTTCAGTGGCGTAACTATGAAGGGATGAGGGTATGTATCCCCCCCAAAGCCTCGGAGTTATCAAAACATTCTTTAAAAATCTTGCCTGAATTTGATTTATAATGACTGCATCTGCTTAAAGTTAAATTATAAGTGCCAAAATGATGTAAAATGCATTTTCAGGAATGTTATTTTTCAAAATATTTCCTAACTCCCCGTTTCCTAGGGGTGTAGCCCCCACTAACCCCCGTCATCCTCCCCAAAGCCCCCATATACCTCCTCAAAGCATATTCCACTGCTGGGTTTTAATTTTACATCCTACGTTCCGAAAATTAAAACGATTAATATGCATATAACATCAAATTTAAAATAATATTAAAAGAATATTGTAGAGTTGAAACAAAATTGCATAAGAAAAATCTCGAAAGGCCAATTTCAATCCTTAGATTGATGAACCAGTTGCTTTGCACTCAAAAACCAAATGTGCATACACAGAGAGAGGAAGCATTATACTTAAATTTCTGCATAGGTGCACGTTCATCTCAAAATAAATATCCCAGTGGCGTTTTGGAAAAATAAATGTTGGTATTAATGTATATTTTAGTTTATTCATATTTTTATCATAAAACGTTCCCATGATCATAAAACTCTTAATACCTATCCACCCAATTGTTGCAGAGCTGTGATTTTTACCTCATTTAAAAGCTACTACTATTGATTTGAATATATTGCTTAAATCATTTTATTTCAAATACATGGATTTAGCGACGTTTCCCACTCATATTTTTACATCTGCTGTTTAAGAATTCATAATTAACTTTCAAATGCTGTTAGATTTTTATATTTATGGTATTGTTCAGTAAATTTTCTCAAATTCACCAAAACAGAAACGGTCGCAACTTTGACTTCAGAATCCACACATATCTATATCACTATTCCAAATATAAAATTTAGAGGTACCCCATGAATGTGTTTGTAAGAAATATCCAAACATTCAATTTTTCTCCCACGCATCGCTTGCTGGCATTTTACTTAAATGTAAAATCGTTATTTAGCGAAATGATTCGGTAAAAGGAGGTAAATAATAGTTTCTACGAAAAAAATCTCACATACGTTAAAAAAAAACGCGAAAGTTGTCGCTCATTATTCATGAATTGGTGACGTCATTACAGTTTTGGTTCATTAACTCTGAGGGAAGAAAACGGTGGAAAGAGTGTAAAAATCAACAAAAAAACACCAAGCTCATGAACAAGTCGGAGAAGGTTAAACGAGGTGAAACGTTAGGCATGGGTTTGTGACGTAATCAGTTTATCTACGAAAGGGTTGAGGCCATCGATTTTTCGTCCCTTTAAAAGCTCGAGAAGCAGGCAACGAATCAAAAAACGTAAAAATTCGTGTCTTTTAATTTTATCAAGCTCTATCACAATCAAAAATGAAAGACGTAATGTCTGGTCATTTCCCAGTAAACGATAGCAGTGAAGATTTCTCGGTTCTTGCATCGGGTAAGGTCCCTCATATCTTCTTACAAAGTTTTTTCCTGCTTTAATTTCAACTTCCAAAGTTTTTGCATCCCTCTATCCCTGAAGACGATGGGCTGGTTACTTGTCGAAACGTTTTAAGGAGGATCTTACCCGGTGCAAGATCCGAGAAATCTCCACTGAAAAAAGGAAGATGATATTAGGTGAGAATTAAACCACATAACTTGGGAATGCAACGAACAAACGGACCTGTATAATCGCGAACCCTGATAAATGACAATCGCCCGGGAGGCCGTGGTAGCACTGAAACATTTTACGACGCACGCCCAGGGAATGTTGAGGAGGCAAAGAAGGGGTGGCGGGGAGGAAGAAGCAACTGGAACGGGGAAGGAGAACATATGGGAAGAGGAGGAGGAGAGGCTCTAAGCCGCCCGTGGGAAAGACAGAAGAATGGAGAAAAATAAACGTCGGGAGCGGCAAGAAAAAAAAACAAAAACAGAACAATCTCGCACTGCGCACTCGAAAACGAAAATTCCACAGCAGGCGGAACGGGTGGGAGAGAGAGAGACAGGAGGGGGTGGGGGGTACGGCAAGGAAGGTAGGAACTGGAGAGAGGGGTGGTGGTGGAAAGGAGAAGGGGGAATTTCGGAGGAGCTGGCGAGATGGGCCGAAATGGAACGAACGGTCGCCGCAAACAAAAATCACCAAGCAAGAGCATCGCAAGCGGGCCGAGGCAGGCAGAATTGTCACCCTCAACGCCAGAGTTGATACCACGGAGCAGCTGTCTGTTTGCTTTTTTGAAAAAAAAATACGCTACATCATTTTACTACCCCTGACCCCACGACACATTTTGTCACAAATGTTGCGGCGCGAGCGAGAAAAATTTCGCAGTTCACTTTCGCATTGTTTTTTTTTTCTTTTTTTAATGAAGAGAGAGAGAGAGGGGTATATTTTATGACCCGGAAACTTTTATCACTCTTCCATTCTCCTAGAAGCTGTTTTTTCGGAGAGAGAGAGATAGATCTTTTTACCCTGAAATCTTAAATCATTGACACAAAAAGTGTAAGGAAGGAATTTTCAATAATTATTTCACAAATCAAAGAAATCTTGAGCAGGCATTTTTTCAGGTTTCATCCGAAATTTTCTCATGTCAAATCCTACATCCAAATCCATGGCTGAAAATAGGCCGCGCGGTAATGATGATTCGCCAAAATTCAATTCGCTATATGATGATATACTTTGAATGGTATTAGTCTGCATTACTTAGCACAATGAGGGCGAACAAGTACCCTTAATCTGAGCATTTTGATAAAAATGATATTCCATTATTATGAGTATCAAATTTCAGTTGGAGAAAAAAAGGGTACTCAAAGAAACGAATTTGACTTTGTAAAGCGGCGCTTGATTCCCGCAGTGTACCTACTCACACAGTTAATAACGCCTGGTGACTACTTATTATTATCTTTCAAAGCTATAAAATTACTAGCGACTGACATTGCCTCTATCACCAAGAAAATTAATGGCACACATCATCCATCGAATAACTGTCGAATCTTGGATGAATGGTCATACGGGGAGTTTAAGGTATATTTTATTTCGTCCCAAGATAGTAACGATATTCCACTATGCATAAGTTTGCGCGTCATTAAAATGCTAGAGACTACTTAAAGTAAATTATCATAAGAAATTTCCGAAGAATTCAAATCATTACCTTTGCCTTAATTTAATATAGAGTTCCTGCAAAGGCCACGGGTATGCGCAGGGAAATAATGTTAAAAAAAACGATTATACATCAATATACCTGAATATCTTATATCTATCCTTCTAAAGCTACCATCTCACAGATTAATTACTTTTCTTCTACTTTGGTAACCAAATTGATATTTTTAACTTTAGATCTTGCATCCATTTAGACTAGTCAACTTTAAACTAGCACGGCTGTAAATGATTCGAATGCAGAAATAGCAACAATAATGACTCACGAAGAGACGTCAAAAAATGTAATACAAGAAATGTCTGCCTCGATGTTATGTCATTTTACATTACAAAATAGGCATTGCGAATAATCCAGACCACTGACATCCTCCCACTAGCTCATAGCCAAATGTTGATAGTTAATCGATGCGCTTAGAGTACCCCTCTCCGATCGACATGCCTACTTTAAGTAGGCACTTGCAGCTATTGGAGGGTTCTCTAATCCCTAACATATTTGTAAAATAGGTTATACCTTTATTTATTTATTTCCAGCTTCCCCGCAAACAGCACGTAGAGGCCTTTCCAACGGAGGATAAACAAAACACGACGCAAACATCCATGCCCTGGATAGGGACCACCTGCCCACGAGGGATTCAAACCCGAGACCTACGGTTAGGCAGGCAAGGATTTTACCCCACTGCCACCGAGGCCGGCAGTTTATTGGCAGCAGTTTAATGATAGTACTATTAACTATTATAAAATCATGTTCATATTAACATAATAATGAGCCAGTCACATGCAGGATAATCTCCTTTTCACATTAAGTCCAAATTTCGATTTTAGATTCAGGAAACACAACTATATACCTCTTTTTTCATTATTATCGCAAAAAAATAACGAGACTGAGAAAAACTTTTAAATGTAAACTATCTGACATAATTGTTTGCTTGAAGCGTAACTCGGTGAAAGCGATTCATAATTAACATTAAAAAGAAGAACTTTGTGCTTTCACATTAATATTTATTCACAAATTTACGACCTTGGTTTCAACGTTAGACGTCTGACGTTGACCTGATGATGACGTCTAACGTTGAAACCAAGGTCGTAAATTTGTGAATAAATATTAATGTGAAAGCACAAAGTTCTTCTTTTTAATGTTATCTGGCATAAAATAAAACAATTTTCCGTCGATGCAAGTTTGGTTTCCTAGCTGGCAATATATTATAATAATGTCATAATTTTTACTGAGTTATAAGCTTAAAGACTGGAGTCGATTTTATTTTGAAAGGGGAAATACATACATGTGATCGTAATCCATATTTCAACGCCCCGCGTTCCACCGAAGTTCTCTCATAGAAAGTGCCTGTGCAAAAAGTGAGAACTGCCCGTATGTAACTTTCATTCTCAAATGCGGGAGGATATGGACCCCGAAAAGTAGCTGAAAAGATACTCCCCAACTATCCAGGAGCCCTATCGCCAAGTGGAAAAGCCGGAGCGAATTCATTAATCCGTGGGGCCAATCTCCCGAAAGCCAAAATGTCTCACAAAACGAGGAGGAAGGGAGTGGCAGAGGTCGGATCACGGGCGGGTTTACGGGCAGAGGTCGCTGCCTGGACCACGCCTGCCTCGGCACCCGACCATTATACGTGAGCCTTCTACGCTACGGGGAGAAGGAGAGAAGAGGAGGCGAAATAGTACGGCAAGGGTCGGAGAGGCGGAAATACGCCATAAACTCGCCACGGGGAGGGATTTCATCAAGACACACCTCGTTGATTTCGCGTGGCCGCCGACCGTGACTGCATTCCTCGCGGACGCAATGAACACACACTCAAACCGGTAATAGAGACACCACACACAACGAGTGTAGAACCCGACGGAATAATACTTCGCAGACGGCGATTGACGAGAAATGTGACGGCGCGATAATTAACGTATACGAATAATACTCTTCGAAGTTTTTGAAACTGTTTTTTTTTTTTGCGGAAAAAAAGCACCGAGTTATTCCAATTAGGAAAAATTTCGCACCACCTCGCTAGAATTTTCGGATGTTGTAATTGTCCGTGAAAAACTCAAGCGGAAAATTAATTAATTCGCTAAATCCTTTGATATGCTGAATAATAATTAACCTCGAAATTTTCCGAGAGAATATGGAAATGTTTGAAGGGTAGCAATCAATGGCATTATTTTCACCTTACGCTCTGCAACTGCTCCTAATTTAAATTCTAACTTCCAAACTCACCGTGAAATTTTAAGCAAAGGAGAACTTACAATTCAGCCACTCAAAAAAATACCAACGAAAAACAAAGCTGCCAACGATAGCACCTCGTATTTAAAGCGTGAAATTATTACACAAAATTCGTCCACATGCCGCAAAAAGTTACTCTCGGTTCTGGAATGATCCCTAGAGAACACTGGAGAGTGATAACATTAATTCGAGTTTAGGTGATATAAATTCAAAATTACAGCTCCTTCGAAGCACTACACTCTTAATGAATCGAGCAACAACAGATGTAAAATATAAAAATTCTAAAAGTTAATCTGTCGAATCGGAATCGAAAAAAAAAACTTAAAAAAAAGTTAATCCCCCAAATGTTCGCATTCCGTGTGAAAACCATAACAAGATAAATGAGGGATTCTGCAAAAAGCAAACATAAATTGACTTTAAATGAAATATACGCAAAAACATTACGAGAGAAGGCTAAAGTAAACGCATAATCCTTAATGGAGACCATGAGCATAACAGAATGATGAAAATATTATAATATTTTGTATACATACAACAAATAATTACATAAATTTTGTATAAATAATTTTATATAGTTAGGGTGAATGTTTACAGAAATATTTTTAAATTCTACATTTTATTTTTTCTTATCATTCGAATATGTTTAATTAACTATGCTTTATTAGCTCTGTAACTGCTATTAGCATATAACTTTCAAAAACTCATAAACATAAGAATCATTATTTTTAACACCACGGTTGCAGCTTGGGCCGGCTTAATGTGAGTGAATACTTCGAAGTGGTCACGATGGTAACATAGGGAGTATTATTCAGAGCAACGGCAACGGGGTAAAATGATGAAGGAAGGAACGGAGGGGAAAGGCTTCGGCGTAACCACAAACAAACATGGAGGCGCCGCGAATGGAGGTGAGTATAAAAGATGGGAATGCAGTGACGATATATATATGTACGGCCCCGATTGCTCACGGGATGGAAATGCATCCGTCAGGGTTAAAACGCCAGTCAGTCACGATATACAGAGGTGATAGAGAGGGAAAAGGCAGGCGGTTGACGGAAAAATGCGGAAAGGCCTTCAATCGGTTCACTCCGCGAAACAAATTAGACGGGCAAAGAGGCGCCCGGATAAAAAAAAGAAATAAATGACAAACGATGGGCGATGCTCGTTGGCGAGAGAGAGGAGGGTGGTAGAGGGCTCAATTAATCGGGGCGCACGTAACAATAAACCCCACCCCATAGAAACCACCATTCCCCTACCCTCACCAAATGCGAAGGAACATTCAAAAAAAAAAAAAAAAAATAACGCGAAGCGGCTCCACTCGGGCACTTAAACACAATTAGCGGTAATGTGCCCACGTCATATTACCACGAGTGCCACGATGCCAAAAAAAATACACAGAGGGCTCGCATTTCAGGCGCACAACGGAGTTTGCTCCGTTGGATGCCGATGCGTCAGCGACGTAACTTCTCTTTAGATGTCACATTAATTGCCATGGCTATGGCCCTGGTATTCCTGCTGGTTCTTGTCTCATAATGTTAATGAGATAATTGGGAGGTCATTAGGAGAATTTTTACTCCGCTCGAGCAGACGGAGGAAGGTCAAATTATAAAAAAATTGAATCGCATTTTGAGAGGGAGATTATGAATGCCCTTGCAAGAATAGGTGCCTAGGTCGCACTATCGTAGCAGGGAGCCCATGGTTTCACACCAGACGGGGGAAAAGCGGAGTAAAGTTGTGATTATATTATATATCAATGGCCACCATTTCCAATCCCGAATTCCACATTAATTTAATCCAGATGTCGCTAAAAGCCCGTTTCATTAGCAGCGTAATAATATTTAAAAAAAGCTTTGGAGGGAATTATTTCTCGTCCTATGTATTTTATGCTAATTTTTTTATAATTGCTTGATATTTTTCAACATTTTCATACCTATTTATATCTTTAAGCTTCTCTCCTCAAAACGCAAACTTCGGCAGTTTTACAGAAACGAATCAACTTTTCTACGATGACATCGTTGAAAAAAAGGTGGGTCTGGCGGCGTAAAAATTAAGAAAACTTCTTTCCCATAATTAACTGATTAACAATACTTAATTTTCATTTCTGGACCACGAAACATTACGAAAGATACTTGTTATGCCTAATACCTCGGAAAAAGAGGGTATGATAAATGTATTACGACTTATTCCAGGAAATAAACATTGCTTCAACCACGACTTTTGTTAGAATGAACTATGAAACAGGTCTTTAACTACCCTTAATTCTCTGAAAAACGTAAAACTACCTCAGGAACTTCAAAACTATCATTATATCTTCACTTATTTAAGTATCTGATAATACAGAAAGTGACTTACATAAATTGAGAGAACGTGGGAAGGCATAAAAATGTCGCGCTCCAAAAATCGCGTGAAATATTATGAATAATGCGAACTATTATATTAAGGATAAATAAACTCATACACTTATGCACTCATATAATATAAAAGATAAAAATATGAGCACGAATCAGGTTTACACTAAAGGAAAAAAAGAATGTAACCTAATGGACGATTACAACAGTGAAATAAACAAGGCGAACGGACTAATTAGACGGTAAAAATTACTCGAGTCTAGACGAGGTCAAAAACCATCCAACTCAAATACAATTTTTTTGTCGGGTGCTTCTACTACATTGCATGAGGAATATATGAAGGAAAAAATTTAAGGATAGGCCCTCGAGGAAAGCGAAGAGAATTCGATTCTGCATACATGCTCGGAGAAAAAAAAGAACACAAGGAAGACGAGCACCATAGAACTGAAGGAACTATCTTGGGAAAGGAATACATGGAGAGCGGAAGTAAACTAGTCTTAGGATTATTTTTTACCAGGGATTAATGATTTCTGCTATTTTACACATTCCCACTCACCGTTTTAGCATATCGAGGGCTAAGTTCTGACAATACGTACCTTAACATTTGGACAGTCAGAGTAAACGCTGTTAATACTATTAATATAAAATAAAATTCACGTAAAACACAACTCTTTGTTTGCATATGTATGCTTCTTTTTCAGTTTTATAGCAGAAATCATTAATTCCTTGTAAAAAATAATCCTAAGACTAGTTTACTTCCGCTCTCCATTTATCCCTTTCCCAAGATAGTTCCTTCAGTTCTATGGTGCTCGTCTTCCTTGTGTTCTTCTTTGTTTTCTCCGAGCATGTATGCAGAATCGAATTCTCTTCGCCTTCCTCGAGGGCCTATCCTTAAATTTTTCCCTTCATACATTCCTCATGCAATGTAGCGGAAACAGCCTACAAAAAAATTGTTTTTGAGTTGGATGGTTTTTGCCCTGGTATAGACTCGAGTAATTTTTACCGTCTAATTAGTCCGTTTGCCTTGTTTATTTCACTGTTGTAATCGTTCATTAGGTTACATTCTTTTTTTTCCTTTGATTTAAACCTGATTCGTGCTCATATTTTTATCTTTTACCTAATATGTGTGCATAAACGCATGCGTTTAATTATCCTTAATGTAATCGTGCGCATTATTCATAATATTTCGCGCGATTTTTGGAACTCGACATTTTCATGCCTTCCCACTTGCTATCAATGTATGGAAGTCACTTGTTGTATTATCAAATACTTAAATAACTTAAGATATAATGATGGTTTTGAAGTTCCTACAGTAGTTTTACGTTTTTCAGACCATTACCCGCGACCTCTTGCTCGAGGGTACAACCGAACCCTCTTTGAGGACTTTACCCCGCCGCCACCGATGCCGACAGCACCAATTACGTTTAAACACTGTTTAATGATTCATTGTTGCAGTCGAATAAACAATGGGTAAAACGATATATATTACAAGACCATATGGAGCTTCGGCAGAATTCGATACGACTGCCTGAAGTTCAGAGTTCTACCATTTCTCGCGCCGATAGTAAATCAAAACCAATGGTTTAAAAAAAAATAGCATCCAAACACTATGAATGACCTCTGTAAAGACTTCTAAATTATGAACTCCCGGAAGTTCTTACCGGGCCACAAATCCTGGAATTCTTTTGTTTTCATAGGAAGCGGACAACGAACTTGCAGCCCTCGGGTCATCCGTCGAGAATTGCAGAGGCCGGACCAGCCGCGCGTCCCATTTATCCTTCATGAACGGCGAAAAAAGACCACTCCGACCCGCGCAAGTGATCCCGAGGCCAAAAGGAAGCAGCACATATCAGCGATCGCGAGCGGTCTACGCTCAGAAGAGAGGTGTGGAAGAGGGGGGTTTATGGTGTATCGTGTATTATATAGCACATGTGTCCGCCACCCCTTTTGCGGGAGGTAGGTTTACTTGATAATCCTTGGCCCCATACGCCCTGGAGATCATCCGCTCTCAATGGTTTTGTCGCCTCTTTTAGGGGAAACAGATTCAGCGACTGAAAGGCCACGCAGGCTACCAACCTTGGCCCTTCGCCGATTTCATACACCAACTGCCCCCAGAAAATGTATTTCTATAACTCACAAATATACGGGTCCCGATGGCGGCGGTCCTCGTCTGCCAAACCAAAAGTCATGGGTTCGAGTCCCGCCTGGGTAAGTTACTCTTATGCAGGGCATGAATGTTTGCGCTTGCTTGATTGTTAAATGTTATAAATCCCGATATACAGGCCGAATAGCGCTGTTTTCGTAGTGTGGAAACAAATAAAATAAAAAATACTACGTATTTTCAAGATTATAGTGAAAGAGGTCGATGACACTCACATTGAAGGAAGAGCAAGAAGTTACCTGCACTGTCAAATTTATCTCGCCAGATTTATAGACTGCGTCACTGCATATTCTTTCCAAAGTTAAACTCGATGGCACTCGGCCTGAAATAGCAATGCCTTTTGAAATACCCTTACTGATTAAAAACTTAGTATCACTTTCAAGCTCTCAATATTTTCATTAGTCTTGTAGGCATAAACTGTAAAAATAATATTCAAAAATTTAGCTGGCCGAAATCATGGAAACTCCATATTTATTTTACGAGATTAGAGAGAAGTTCACGAGAGCTGGAGAAGCTGAAATTTCCGTAATTCTTATTCCGACTTGGGTTTCAAGTTCACTCCACTTCAAATTTTAGCAGTTTGTCGGAGCCAGAGTTGTTGACCTGACTCGTCCTGTAACCCAATGCCATGGAGTGTAAATGCTCTTTGACAATGCTCACTAAGGATCTTTTCCGCCCTTCATAAATTACCATTAGGACCCCTCACTAATCCACCATTTTATGCACCAACCCGTATTGGTGCTAAACTGGCCCCATATATAAACACCAAAATATCCACCACGTCTACCGCAGCCTTGCTTCTAAATACAGTTTATAATAATTTAGCCATCCCGACACTGAGTGATCACTTTTAAGTTATGATTCAGAACGAGATCGACGGCCAGCCGAGTTGATCTCGACAAAAACTTCTCCAAAAGCGATAACCTCAACTGAATAACTCTGCTTCAGATGGATGTGCATGCTCATCGATTTTCCTACTCCTTCGGGAGAGCATTTGTCGTCTATCCACAATGACTATCTACAGCGGCATGTCAAAATAACTCCTCCGTCCCGATGAAATGTTATTTTTTTCCTTTCCAAGGATCGATAATGGCGTGGGAATATTTGGTCCAGATGAAAGGAAGATGTGGAACGAGGCGATTGGAGTGTCGTGCGGGGAGTCCAGCCGATACCGGTCACAGACTTGACGCCAACCGTGTCCAATTGATGTCATCTACACCTCAAAGAAGAGTAATGTTGCAGGCGTTCAGTAAATAGTACAAGTCCCGAAACTGGCATAAATTCAGATGGCAATAAATTTCTAAATAAAAGTATGTAACTGTGAACAGAAAGAAAATCGCCCGTACCTGTAGGGTTCTCAGATAGCTAGGACCACGCAATAATGTATTTGGAAGAGGTATCGATAAATGTTGCGGCCAAAAACATTTAGACCGGCAAGAGCAATGATTTTAACGACTCCAGATAGACATATTAAGTCCATAAACTAAACAACGTTGAGAATACACTCATCATCGTAATTATGCATCGACGGAATTCAATTACGCGTCGATACGAACAGATTAAACAAATTCTAGCATAAGATCTAAGATTTAAACGCTTTATTTACTCGGAAGAGAAACTAAGGTGGCCCTGGTGTTCAAAAGTGGAGCTTAGATCACTCGTAAGATTCATTTTAAGCAAGTTAGTGGTTTCCGGCGATACTTGTGGAATTTGCTGAACATTTTGAATGAATAACTTAACTTTTTTTTCAAAGAAATTTCTTTTAATTCACGACCATGTATTCATCACCAGGAGATGAAGTCAACCGCAGTCACCATAGTCGTGAATTAATAAAATATTCTGTGGAAAAACAAATTTTAGGGTATTCATTCATTTTATACAATTATTAGCTTCCATCCAAGACCAAGAAAGAGATTCGAAACCGCAACCCTAAGCTTAGAAGCAAAGGAAGAAGCGTGGACCCGCCTATTATATTCAGGGCGAGAGAATGAAGAGGGAAACTCATCAAATCACTGCTCGCAGAGTGGCAGTCTGAAACGCCGACTTCCCTTTTTTTACTACATAACTCGGTGGTGAAAAAAAAGTGACCGCCTCGCGCTAAGCGTGCCGCCAGGCATTCCAGCTGCTTATTCACACCACAGAGCTAACTCAACGCTCCAGTGCGCAGGCAAGAAACTTGGCCCCGCAGAGCAAACGAAACTATGAGATATTCCAAGCAAAGCGAATTTGCAATTCTGGCTGCGTTTCGTTCTTCATCATTAATGCAAACGGTTTTGATAAGTCTTTCTCAGTCTCCTATTACGTTCATGAAACTTGTTCTCCTGCTCATGCGGACGGTATTGTTTTTTTCATTTTTGGCATTCTATTGTTCAATCGTTATAGACGTTACCATTCAAAATATGCTCAATTTTTGCTCCTTTCTTTTTTTCATTCCATAGCTCTATTCAAACAACTTCATTAACGTACCTGCAAACTTTTTAACTCCACATTCTCTCTTTGGTAGGTACTGTTATTTTTGCACATTAATTATACAACCGAATCCTCTCGTTAGGTGCAAAACTTCAGAACACATACGAAAACTTCAAGAATTACAGCCGAGTAGCCAAAAAATACGCAAGAAAATCCTTCAATTAATTTGAAAAATCTAGTTTACTCATTCTGCATTCAGTAAAAAAAAAACTAACGAATTTTTGGAAGTTGCACCCCGCTTCGAGGATAATATAACTACTCTTAATACATAAAATTTCGGGTAATTAGATGGATCGCTATGAAAGGAAGAAAATTTCATCTTGAAAGTGATAGTTACTGTTAGTGGGTCAGATAACTAATGATAAAATACATTTTAAAGACTAATTGTTCTCCTAGGAATTCGATAAACCATCTCGGCTACTTAAAATTGGAGCCTGGATATTTTTCCCAACGTAAAATTTCGAAAAGCCGAGATATATCTTCACGGACTGAATTCTCTACTTTAGGTAAAAGACCAAGTTTATCTCTTAAACTCAATTCCCCATTCTAGGCAATTTTCAGGAACTGCGTGGAACACGTAGGGTCAGCCACCCAATGTGACATCATCACATCTACCTGAAATTTCAACCGAGCTCCACTAGAAGTACATATCATAAAATTAAAGATAGAAATATTTTCGCGCACAGGGGTCCTTCCAGGAACTGCAACTAGGAGTCGGTGCCAAAATGCAGCTGGTTATAATCGTGCGTCGGTGAGAGGCATACATTATTACGTCGCTCCGCCGCATATACGCTGACTTCCATTCTTCCACCTCTTGTACAAGATTTCCGTGAAGTTCACGCCATTTTTCAAAACAAGTTGTTTTTAGCACGCAGAAATAACAAAATAACTCATCACGGAGTTTACCACGAAGCTTTCACAGTCAAATTAAGGCAATTAACGGTTTACAAGGAAGTTAAAATATGTATGAGCGACATCTGTTTTTCAATATTTCTGTAAATAAATATTCGGTCGAAGTAAAACTAAGCCGAATATTCGTAAATTAATTCGTAAATTAATCACCAGGATTACACTTAGAAACTGCATTTTTGCAAAATAAATGAACGTAATAACATGATATCGCAAGTTTTATGTACACACAAGGTTTGCTTTTAACACATTTTATTCATGTAATTAGTCCAGAGAAGAATATTTTCCAACCAAAAATATTATTCTTCGCTTAAAATTATAGATAGTACAAATCGCAAAATAAGCACGAAAATATTTCGCACCTCCCCCAAGGTTTTACAAAAATCTAGAAGTCTTTTCAAACCTAGTTCGCCGTTTTACTTCCACCAAATCTCAAAATGTAGGTATTAAAAACCATTTCATGCATACAACGTGATAATGATTGTCAAAAGGAAGATACCTGTTTCTAAAAATAAACTTTCTCCAGACTGTCATATAATGCAACTATATCAAAATTATTAAAATCATAGTGGCTGCGTAGTGAACACTTAACATCAATTGATTGGGATTTTTCCCAATCTGGTCTGGCACAATCAACTCGCAAAATATTCCATATAAACCTCCATATCCCTATTCGAGTCTTTCCCAGTTTCGCTAATTTCTTTTATATCCCCAAGCACTTCACCTGTCTATCATAAGCGTGCGGAGACTGGTGAGCGTTTTAGAATGCGCCATTAGGAGCGTTCATGTATCACGCAAGCACGCTTTTGACCCTTCCGCCCCCTTGTGTGCAAAAATAAGCCTTTTTTCAAACTCTCCCTTCTCCCACTCTCTTACTTTAGATTGTTTTATTTTCATATTTGCCTAATATAAAGAAGACCAACTATATTTTAACACTATTTTTAAGTGTCTCTTTAGCAATTTCACATCAATACTATAAATAAGCGTTCTTTAACCGGTAGAATACTTTAGTAATAGTACGTTAGTTTTATACTATTTGCCGAATATGAAGAAGACCAAATATATTTTACTATTTTTAGGTTTCTTTCACAATGTCACAAGTTTACTGTAAATGAGCGTACTTTAATGCGTGGGATAGTTTCATAATAGTCTCCCACTAACTCAGTGATTAACCTGAAACTTGGTTAGGATAGGTGATGGTAGAGCTCACCAAGCCACGGGCGCGAGAGTTTCACAAATTAAGGATGGGGAGGTCCTTCACCTGGGCCACCTGGTACTTCGAGGATTTTGCTTTGAGGTGCCCGAAGGCATCACCCGGGATTCGAACATAGGACACTTACATCAGCAGCCATGCGCTCAACCCACTAGGCTTCCGCGCTCCCCCATAGTAAAGTCCATGTAATGTAATTACTTTTTATTTCCCGGCGAGCAATGGCGGTGTATATTTCTCAGTTTTCACACTGGGTAAGGTCCTCCACAACTCCTTCCAACGCTTCGATGTTCAACTCGCCCATCGTCCTTAGGGACTCAGGAATCCTTGGATTGCAGGACTCTTGATCCTTAGATTCCTGAATCCCTGAGGACAATGAGCGAGTTGCACATCTAAACGTTTGAAGGGGATATTGAGGACCTTACCCCGTGTGATACCAGATAAATGTTCACTGCCAGTATCCATATAAATTCGCGATAGGTTAATGCATACGAGCGAAAGCGGTGGGCTCGGGCGAGTGACGGAAGTGACGCAGAGCGGCGAATACAATACGGAAAGGGGAAAGGGGGGGTGGGTTGTAAGAGTACGTGCATCGTACGGTCGACGGGATTACGTGCTCACGGCGCGTTGGCGGGGTGTGACCAGAAAGAGAGAGGAAGAAAGGTGCGCTCAAGAGCAGGGGCGTAGTTATGAATTAAGGCTGGGGGGGCGACTTTAGGTGCAACTAATACCGGGGTGTGTTGGGGTATGGAAATCCCACCAGGATAAGCGGTAGGTGCGAGATTATAAATTACGGAATTTTAAGATATATGATTCAAAATGGTGTTTTACGGCTTTCTGAGTGATATTTTATTAATCCTTACACTATTCTATTGGTAATATCAATCAAATTAAGTACAATGGATTAAAATTAAAAATTTCTCTGAGCTCTGGGGGAGGTTTTATCCCCCAAAACCCCCCTCTCGTTGCGCCACTGCTCAAGAGAACTTCGTAGAGGAGATCCCAATCCGTCCCATATCAGATCCATTTACGTCGTCGCTTCGGGCGCATTTTACCCGGTTTACAAAATTGTCCACAGCGCGGCAGTGAGTTCACAGCGATCCATTTACTCTCAATATCTGAAATATTGTATTTTCAATAGCGGGGAAAAGATATGAATACGATAAAATGTACGGGAACGAATACAATTTTGGTTAAAAATAGCTTATTTCTACGTGAACTCTGGATCGCTCAGCTCGTCAGCGACACGAGTGACGACTTTTACAAACCTATTTGAACGAGCGGTGGGAGAAAAAAAATTTTGTGGCCGATTTGAAAATCTTCCATTATATTATTCGTGATCGGGTTGTTTTTGTCGGTCGATGGATAAATAAGTAATGAAGAAGTACTTAGAAGAGTGGGAAAAAAGAGAAGTCTTCTAAAAACCTCGAGGAGAAGACGGGATAACTTAGTTGGCCACATTATGCGGCATGATGGCCAGATGGAAACAATCGCTGAGGGACAGGTGGAAGGGAAGGACAAGGTAAGGGACGGCCCCCAATGAGTTACATAGAACAGGTTATGAAGGATGTAAAAGAGAAGAAATATGTCGCTATGAAAAGGTTAGCGGATAGGAGAGAGGAATGGAGAGCTGCGTCAAACCAATCTTAGGATTGTTGACCATTGATGACGATGCGCTGTTTTGGAGGCATGAGACGGGAGGCTTTGTTCGCACGAAAGGTGGAGACTTTTAACTGCACCTGCTGTCGATCGAAAACGGACACACGCGGCCCGTGAAAGAAGCGTGTGTAGAAAATATAACAAAAAAATATTTCTCGCCATCGGCACGCTAAAATTCGATTAAATCGCCCCGGAACACGGATTGATTCAACCGGGGGTGACGGAGTCGGTCACGCCAACTGCATGCCGCACATTCCGGCGAACGAAAGCGTGCGAAAAAGCACGAGGGTGAGGTGAGAAACGAAACGGTCACTGGGACACTTTCAAACACGACACGCACTCACTGCCTAGGGTTAACAAGAGGCACAATACTTTTGTGTACTGAAATATTGACGCATTTTCGCCGATATGTTCGAACTATGAAATTTCATTCGTAAATGAATGCGTGTTCGACGAAATGGGGCTCTTTCCTGTGGGACTAGACGTCCACAACTTTACCTAGCAGGTGCGGATTCATGGGTAGCCCCACACTTGTGGATACATTTTTTTGTAATAGATAGTACGATCGCTCTAATCATGATTGAAAAACACACTTTTCCCTGGGACTTAAGAGGGAATTCACAGTCCACACTTGAGGCTATAGTATAAAATTAATATGAGCTACGGAGCCAATAAAAACCCACTTCACCCTCAAGTCTTCATCATTATTTAAACCTTAGCCAGATCGAAAAACGTTCAATATAATTCCATCAATTTCTGGAAAAATGCCAAATTAATATTCCGGCTATTTCTTGATGCCCGAAAGAAAAACTTAGTACTTACATAGATAAGATATTTTACGTCGGTCGGGTCTCCCTCTTTAATTTTTTCTTCATCTGCCCCAGGTGTAACCTATGATTAAACACTTGATATGGCAGCTGAATAAAAGGTCTGAGCTTCTTCATAAGACAGCAGATTTACAATAGGTAGGAAGCTAGTGGGTCACCCGAGCTCATCGGAAACTTTTCTTGTCACGATCCACATGTCTTAACTTTCCCTTCAGCATTGTTGTCGTATCGCCGTCGTCTAGGCGACCTAGCTAAACGGTCTACCGCAAGATACTTCACTTAGCTAATCAGATAGTTTTAGAAAAAATATGAATTCAAAAGACGGCTTCCATCGATTATATCATACTCGTTTTGGACGATCGTAATTTCGGACTGCTTTCGAAGATAAAAATTACAGATCGACTGAGGCATCTAAAGTTTTCCGTGAATTCATTCTCTGTACGTGCAGTAAAATACACGAACATGTTTCAGTGCCTATAAAGACGACAGAAATAATAGCACTGGAGAGAAAACACTCAAAACGCATTCATAGTTGCTTCTGCCCTGGCAACTGCCAAAATTTAAGCCCGGATAAAAAGAAGAACTCCTGGAAATCCACCAAATTTACTCCCTCGACTCCCACGGTACACGCCCACTAGACAAACTCCTGAGATATGTAACATTGGTAACAATGGTAACGAGAAAATCGCAACTGCTTCAGCGATAGCAACTAGAGGACGTAATAGCATCCCGCGTTCCGCCGGATAGCGAGGACCCTACGTTTGATCGAATTCTCCGTAATTATCCCGCATTATACTAGGCACAAATACATACGTGTAAGGCTCAACACAACAATTACGTTCACTGGGGAGCCATGCGAGTCACTATTGCATAATTTTCACGCAGCTGAATGAAGCAGCGGAGCGGAGCGTAAAAAATACGTCACGAAGATAAACAAACCATATTTCCCGCAGAGTGACAGCGGAGACATCGCACGAGAGGGATAAAGGGTATCGCATACCTTCATGTTGTTCTCCATGATTTCCTCAATCGGGGACCCCATGGTGGGTTGTGCTGACTGGAGCTCGCAATTCATCGTGCCCTGTGAATAATAACATTATAAAATTATATGAATGACGTTGTATGTGCGAATTTTTACAGTGAAACTTCAAAAATATAAGAGCATTTTTTTACAAAATGTTCTTTCAACACAAAACTTCAAGCCATGCATTTTATAACTTAAAAATTACCTTAGAAATGTATAACCATGTCCAAAAATCCTTACTCCTAATAAGCTCTTGCCGCTGTGTGTTGAAGCAAAGGTGAATGAAAATAAAAATCAAGAATTCGGTGCACTTAACTGTTCGAAATAGTAATTTTGTCGCCTAAAATGTAGCTAAGTCGTAAAAAAGGGACAGATTTTCGGCGAGTTGAAAACATAACACTTCACAATCCTAGCAGATTCCTTCACACTGGCCTTCAAAAGCATTGGCAACTTATAATCACATCCTTCATAGGGTAACACATAGCACATTTTAAACTATAACGGAAAAGCCATTGGCATTAAATTGTTCCTCTGAGAAATAAGGACCAAAAACAACATTTGAGTATCAACCCTGCATCGACTGCTTGACGTTATAACTACTTCTGCACTCAATTGTCTTGGTGATAGAGCGCATTACGGCGAGTTCAGGAACTTCCAGAAGTAACCTGGAAAACCCGTCGCTGAGAGTGCTGCCACCTCCCCTCCAATTTTAGAAGCTATCGCATATAAAATCCTGGAGGCGCGGGTTTTACCCTGAGATGATCACTATGGAAAAACTTACTTTTTATTGTTATTTATGCGTTATATCGCTGTATCATCGGTGTAATCAATGTCTCAACATTCTTAATTATTTTCTATGAGTTTATTTTAATTTCATTCATCTGTGTAGATCCGAATTCGTTTCATTCCGGGATATCGTCGTAGCAGGCCTCTGTTGGTAATTGATGTTGAGCCAATGTCCCGCTGGCAGTTATAACTTTGTGTCATGACAATCATCCGATTACCTACCTGAGTAAATTTCAATTGAGTATTATAGTAGTCGGATCGGTAGTATGGTGGGTAATAATTTGGTAATAATAACTAGTTCCCGGTTAAGACAATACTTTTGGGGAACCTCCCCCACCACGATGAAAGGGTGTGAAGAAATATATGGCGCTGGGCCTATTCTTTACCTTTATAGGGGCCCGTGGCAGCAAGTGGTGCTTCCTTTATCATTAACATTACCACTGGAGTCACCATTAATAATAATTATTTTCATTAGGATCCTGTTTATGTAGCTCCCTATGAAGGGACTCAGTTTTTTAATGAATAATTACTAAACCATGGTAAAATATTTTTACTGATGAAATAGATCTCATTTGAATAGTTACGGCACCTCCTATAGACTAGGAATAAAGTCTGGAGAAGGTTATTCCAACTTGCAGGATAATAATCCAGAATCCTTACCCACCATGATAAAAATAAAATCCGCCATGGTGGGTTGCTACACTCTGTCAACCAAAGCTATGCACTCCGTGGAGGATAAAGGAATGGTAGCACTACCCTTGCAAGGAACTCTTTCGTTTACCATCCATCCACCCTCCATGGAGGTTAACGCAAGCATGGGCAGATCTAGGGGGGCATGTGCCCCCCCCCCAGACCCTTAAAAAATATGCAAGATTTTTAATACAGTCCCATTACCATTGCGCTCTTGATACCATTGTATCCTTGTGCCCTCCCAGAACAAAATCCTGGATACGGCCTTGCTTGCCCCCTACCCCCACAAAGAAGTCCTGGATCTGCCCCTGAAGGCAAGGGTAGACTTACCCTTCGTCTACTCTCCACAGATGGTAGGGCCTATCCTCCGATGCTCTAAAATATGCTCTGTCTACCCTTGTTGGTGGGTAGCCCTACCCACCTCGAAGGAGTTTATTTTTATCTGGGCATCTAATATATTCTGTGTCACCTCTTCAATCACACATTCCTGGATCATGACATCTAGAGAGGATTGAATAGCAGGTAATTTTGGTGATGTAAAAGGCATGAGAATATCAATAGTATTATATAGAATGCCTACCCACCCCCACTTGTTCACTCTTTCTATGCTTCCTTCCACCTAACTATCTTTCAAGGATATATAGGATTTTCTTAAGGAATACTATAAGAAAACAATGACTGGCTTCTGTAAATGGAATCAATTTTAAAAAACACTCAAAATTAAGGTACTTACTCCAGTGCCATAGCGAGAGGGTGGATCCGAACCCCTCCCAGCCCCCCAAAATTTAAAATCACGATTACTATGCTTCAAAAAAGAAAACACTATGCAGTACATTCCGTTTAATGAGTCCAACAGTTAATTGGGGCAGATCTTGAAGAACATAACCCAATAGAGGAATATCCCACAGTATTCTCCGCTTAATTGGGACAGCATGCCACTTTATTGTGCCATGAGTCGGCGACATAGACTCTATACTGGCGACGAAATTAATATTTTTTGTTTTCAGAATACTATTTTTTATATTTTCCTCCTTTGATTTACTCTTATTTTTCACAATGTTCCTATTCTTGCCCTATTTTGATAGCTCTTGTTGTTAAACTATCTGCAAGAGGATAGGACTTTTCTTTAATAGGACTTAGTAAAAGACATTCATTCATAGTGTCGCCCGAGGCTGTGAAAAATATTTTTAACTAAATTGTTGAAATTCTTTAAACTGATAATAAATTAACTAAACTCGCTGATTTATTAATCAAATTAATAGTTTAATAAACTTATGTTGCATTATAAACATTCTTTAGTCTTCTATCTATCATTTCAATGTTTGTTTTTGCCCATATATAGGATAGTTAGCCTAATTGGGGAAGCCGCTTAATTGGGGCAAAAATTGCACCAGTCCCGGTATGTCCCAATTAATTGGAATCTACTGAATTGTCAATCATGAATTTAAAAATGATCTATTTGAAAAATGAAGTTTTTCGATCATGGAAAGTGTTGAAATCAGTTTCAAACCCTCTAATAAGTACCCTGGTTTTTCAAAAAATTTCCCCGCTGATTTTAGAAACCCTTCCCCCTCCCCAAAACAAAATTCCTGGCTAAATCACTGACTAACTCCACCCATCCACATGGTAGTACCTCATTACTACAGCCACTTTGATTTCATAACGTGATCAGTAGTGATGACTTTATTTGCTTTAAGTGTGAACTTTCTTTTTTAGTCCATCATCTCTCCTGAAATGGATGCTTAAGTTTTTTATAAATATGTATGTCTCATTGAATTATTAAGGTATAAAAAAACCTTTCCCCTGCTCTTCTGAAGACTTCCTAATCACCTATTAGGTCAATCCATTTGTTCTTCATGATTAATGCCATTCTGTCATTTAAATATGCTCTCTGATACAGGATTTAATTATTATTTTCCTTATTTATGTTACTAGATATATTCACAACTCTAAGAAAATTATTTTTTGTTGCATATTGAAAAAAAGATATATAATCCCTGCCTCCCTCCAAATAGTTTCATTAATTCAGTTTTCACCTGTCATTACCCTCACATGCTTTATGGATATCTTCTGTATGGCATGTATTCGTGATAATCCAAATTCCTTACTTAGAATGTAGAAGGCTTGTGCATTTTTCTGATTTCTATTAGAAGTCATTACAATCTACGTACGATATGATATAAGACACTATTATTGAAAAGAGAAAAATTGAATGATTTTGAACTTCTAAGTGCAGAAGACCCATGCAGAAAATTATAATGGGAGAAGCAAATTGAGTGAAAGATTAAGAAGCTTCATTTTTCCAATCTCTAATCTGTGAAAATTTCAACCCTCAATCTCAGTTTTAAGTAATTTATGAAAGTGAATTAAGAAACCTCTTCATGACCACCCCACATTCTCTTCTGGACCATCATGTTTTTTCAGTGAAATAGACTTGAGTCATTTTAAGGCTCTTCAACTGAAAAGGGCCCAACGCTGCTGTTGTATAGCCTGCATGTGAATTGGTGGCACCAAAGATCAATCCTTGATGTCACCAAGGCGCGCTCAGGATCAAAACTAGGGGGGCAAGGCATAGGGCATAAATGAAATAATTGTTACCTATAACTTGAACAACCATATGGTTGTTCAAGTTATAGGTAACATTTAAGATTGGAAAAGGTGAATGAAACCAACTTTTTAAGGAAACAGTAACAGCTATTTATTAGTTTTTAAAATTACTTGTTCGAAAAAGACATTTGCGATTTTTGCTTCTTGGAGGGGGAAGGGGGGGCAGCAGCCCCCTCCTGCCACTCGCTGGATATTTCCATGGGTGTCACCAATTCACATACAGGCTATACAACAGGAAGATCTTCCTGCCAAATTTACTTTTTTTTATCGGTTCAGTAATTTTTGAGTGACTGAGTAACAGTCAGACACCTCTCAATTTTTTTATAAGACATAAATTCAATTTCTCTCATTTTATCTATTTTGATATTGCTGTTTTATGTTTATACAAATGAGAGACTCACTAACATTTCCATTAGAGATATGAAATTCCACATTATTAAATATCCTAATCATGTTCCATTAGATCATCTCTTTTAACCCTTTCTCTCCTAAACCTCCCAAAAATAGCCTCGGAAATTCAAGAGAGGCCTTTGAACAATAGCGGTGATTTTGGTGATGTAAAAGGCACAAGAATATCAACAGTGTTTAAGATTCTACAAACCCACCCCCATTTGTTCATCTTTTCTGTGCTTCCTTCCACCTTACTTTCTTTCAAAGGGGGATATAGGATTTTCTTGAGTTTATACAGTCTACCTTCAAGCTACACATTGTCATGCCCAAAATTTAAATACCTTCTCACCCCAGTGAGAATTATTTTTCTGCATGATTCAAGGCCCATAAGTACAGAGGGAATAAAGCTAACTTTAAATAAAGTATTTTATTTTACAGTGTACATATAAATGTATTAATCATGCATGAATGTATTTTATGCAATATGCATAACTTTCTTCGTCAACACTGGTCACAATCCTAAGATTGGTTTTATACTAGTGATGGCACAAACGATTCTTTTTGTGGAGCTTCCTTACCGCTCATAGCACACTCCTGAGAGCCGCTCATACAATGGGACTCAGCAAAGTGCTTCTAGGTTGAGGGGAGGGGGGAAGAAGGAAGTGGAAGAAAGGGGAAGAAGGGAAGGTGGTGCCGGGGGGGATTTCTGAACGAACATTTAAAATGCAACATTTCCTAGATCACAATTTGAAAAATTGTATTCAAATCAATCATGCATTGCATAGTCACAATGTTTAACAGTAAGTGGGCTATAGCCCCCTTGAATATCCATTTTACACTAGATAGAATGATAGAATGGTAATTTTGTTCGGACCCCCAATACTCCTATTATGAAGTTGCAGTAACAATAGGGTAGTTTCCTTCATCACAGATAACGAAAGGCAATGATTGCAATTCGTTACCCACCATCAGTGTATTCATAATGTACAAATTGTTTGGTTTTAGAAATCCCGGTATAGACAAATGTCAATGGACAATTTTAACCTTATTTGAAAAAGGCCAGATTGGCACCCATGCGATGCCACTTCATATGACATCACAGGGACCTAGTTTCTATACAAGTAGATAGGAGTTTTACATCGTCTGAGATTACCAATGCATGCATGAGGCACAGAGCTCAGGGAAACATCTCTTAATAATCACCTATTAAAATTGCCTATGGTCGGAAAGTTTCTTTCGTTTGATAGGGTATTAATAATACTTATTTAAGCCGAGCGCTACCTGCAAGGAGCCTGCATCATAGTCTCGTGCCCAGGTGGCCTCACATACTGGCGGCCAGAACCAGAATGACGTCACATGGGCTTTTCCCAGCCTATATATGTAGCCATCGCATTTACGTACACTTAGAAATTTTCACTTTTCATTTAATCGCAAAAAATAGATATTGTCATTTAAAAATCTTAAAGCAGGAAATATGTACTCCAGGATTAATAATCGTTCTATTTAGACAAGAAAAAAATTGGAAACCGTCCTATTATGCTTACAATATACATTGCATGAAGTTATTTTCCTATTCTTTATGATACTTGAGAAAAAGGGTTTTTTTTTCATTCCTTGTAATCGGAGAGAAGTGTGCACCCATATTGAATAATAGTTGCTATTTCATTTCCCAGGAAACTGAAAATGAAACATTTTAAGAGGACGCATACCTCGAGCTCAATCGGTCTTTTTTGTGACGGATTACTAGCTTAAAACTCATGTACCAACTTGGAATTTTCAGGGTGCATAAAGGAGATCTGCAAGACAGCTAAGATGGGGAAACATCAGGCTGAGACCCTGCAAGGAACCAAACCCGTGGATGCAGTCAGCAGGAAGGGGACGAGAGCTGAAGCATTGAAGGATTCAGTGAGGCATACTGATAAGTACCTACCTGAGACAGTAGTGAATTTGTGTAAAACGTGCAATTATAAGCATAAAAAAGGAGAATATCGAGTATTTGGTAAAATTTTCAACAATTGTGGAAAGCAAAATCATTTTACAATTGCATGTAAAGTTTGAAAATTGTATAATAATACTAAAGTAAAATCAGTTGAATTATCTGCCCAAGACGTTAGTGTTGAACACGATCTTAATGATTTTGTAATTGAAAGTGTTGTGAGCAGTTAAAGTATACAGATGGTTCGAACGTCTGGTCTGAGATTATTAATGTTAATGGTGTAAACGTCAAATTTAAACTAGATACCGGAGCTCAAGTGAATGTTCTGCCTTACAGAATACTGACACATTTTAACAGTGATAATTTGATGAAGGCGAAATTGAAACCCACGTCATTAATATTAGAATCATTTGATGGTCATAAAGTGAAGCCACTTGGAGTGGCAAGTCAAAACACTACGCTGAGGAATTTTCAAACGTTCTGGATTCCGGATTTGAGGTCCTCAACTGTAATATGCTAGGAAGGTTCATCAAGAATTGCTCTTTTTACTGAAAAGGATGAAAATGAACAGTGAAATCTACCTCTTTATCTAAATGAATTAATGAACCAGAACTTAACAACATCACTAACTCATGAAAAACAGATGGTAAATTTTGCATTTTTTCACTTAAATGTTATGAGAAAATGACTGAATGAGAAATACCTTTTTTGTCATAACTTATCTTTTCCATCCACTTACAGAATTACCTGGTAGTATTGTAATATTGTCTGACTGAAAGACCCCATAGGAAATAAACATGAGCTGATTTTTTTGGAGAAGTTTGCGATGAAGATGGAGTAGCCTCTAGTAAACTCTTGCAACTGAATGTCAGGCAAGGGAAGAGCATTGGGGGTTTCACTCTCCACCAAAATTTTATCCTTTATAGCAACTGCCGTTGATACATATCTGTTGAGGAGACCACTATCCCAGGGCAATCATCCTCGAATACTCCATTTTTCCAAATACATTGAAGTCCAGCTAATACAGACACATGTAACCCAGACATCTGCTTAATGCAAACAGCTCTAAGACAAAATATTTTCAAAGAAATTATAATAATAACATAATAATATCTTTATTGTTCTGTAGGTCATACATGCGACATAGAACATTGTCAGGGAGGACATCAAAACATACATGTTGTCATAAACTATCAGACAAAAATTCATTTACATTGTAATAACCCATAGGCTGTAGAATTTTTTTAAATTCTGTCTTAAAAACATTAATATTTGAAATATGTTTTATACTCATAGGCAATTTGTTAAAAATAAGCGAGGCAGAGTGATGTGGACCTCTTTTGGCACATAATTGTTGTAAGATATGTATATTTTCACTTCCACGGGTCAGATAATCATGAACCAAGGAGTTTGGTAAAAATAAGGTAGGGTTCTTTTTTACAAATAATGAACAGTAAAAAATGTACATACTTGGTAGTGTCATTATATTATATTTTAGGAATAATGGCTTTCCAGGAGACCTGATGGACACATTTGCCATAACTTTCAAAGCTCTTTTTTGCATAGAGAATGCCCTCGCAGCAGCACTTGTGTTTCCCCATAAAACTACACAATAAGAGCCATAAATATGGCAGGTCAACTTGGCCTGTTTCCGGTGGCTTATGCTGTAGAGATTTAAAAACCGTCAGGGGGTTTTGGCGGGTTAGTGGTTCTGGCAGTAAATTACATTATGTAATTAAATGGTTATATCTGGTTCTTCCTACCATTCTACAACCACCTCCTGACTTGGCCTGATGCTTACTAAACTCTACCATTGGCAGCTTTTCCTTTTTTTGTCTCACTTCCCATACTCTGAATTTATACCTCCTTCCTCATCATTAACACACCCATACACATGGTGTTTTTATGCGCATTTTGCTGAAATCTGTTGCTACTGAAACCATGTTTAGTTTTTATGTTGTGAGAATAATTTAGTACGCTTCATTGAAATAGGAATTTGGAGGAAATTTAACACTATTTGAAGTCTGGACAAGAAAAAAATGAATTAAATTGTGAAAATTGCAGAGTTTAGGAGGTGAGGAAAAATTTTAGCATCTACGTTATCATAGTAATTCCTGTTGATTTACCAATACCAGGTTGTCCACCTTCCTGGAATACTCAGGTAATGTCAGTCCTCTGGAAAAACTCAAGAGATTTTATGAGTAATCTGGCACTTGCGAGTTCTGGCGAAAATCAGCCCAATGCTTTGAATTCTTTAGGCACACCCAAAGCTAGCACCAAAAGAAAAACAAAAAATAACAAATATGTAATATTTTCCAGATTATTGTTATAATTTTCCCTGAAACGTACATCACTTTAATGGAAGTTCCTTTTTTCAATAACTTTCCGTTAAAAAAATTTTATATCAGGTAGGCTGCTTGAGATTACTAGGTACTTGAGATTTTTCACTTATTCACATAAGAAAATATTTGAGAACTTGTTAGCAGAACTGTTTGGTGTCAGGATGTTAGTTCTAGGTCACTGCTGTTTTTATCTGGAGTATTTCATGTTGCTAAACTTGCAGTCATTTTATCACAAATTATCGGTAGACAACTTTTGGACAAGTGGGAAAGTATGTACATACCACATTATCATTGGTAAGAATTAGGTTAATGTGATGATTCCATTGCTGTTTTATTCTCATGAGTAAATGTGTAAGATGAAGGTTTACAGAAGATTTATTTTTTCCTGGTGAAGATAAATTTTTATCATCTCTAGATGTTTCATTCAGAATTCAAATGTCTTGACAACTATTCCTGTGGTCAGTTAATTCCACCCATAAGCAACATTTAAACTTTTTAGCTAAAAAATACTGTATTTCTCCGAATATAGTCCCCCCCACCTAATTTTGAGGCTTCAGTTTCGGGAAAAGTTAAAAAAATGAGTTGAATATAGTCCCCCCCTTTACTTTTACCATAGGCATTTTTGGAAAAAAAGGGGAGACTATATTCAGACTTATATGGTACTTTGATTTAGGATAGGTTAGCACTTAAAAACAAAGAAATTTCCCCTGTAAAACCTGGAAATCGCAGAGGATTTTTAATAGCTCTGCAGTGGACACTTGCAATATTATTGCACTTCCTCTTTTCTTTATATCACATTTATTTTGAATATACAATCACGCTCGTGGCTGATCTTTAAGCCACCGATTACATCCACCTGTTTGTGTATGGTGGGTCAACCTCTAGAGTTAAGCGGTGATATATGTGAGTTTACTTATTGAATTAGCAGTGATGTACAAAAAGTGACGGCATTCCAAGGTGCTATGGGTAAGATATGCCATCTAAATGATTCATAAAGCCTGTGAATATGCCAACCCCTGGTGATGGGAGGCGGCCAAAAATTATGCTTCCCATCACCAGGGTAGAGGGCAGCAGCTATTCCTCATATGAGTGAAGGCAGAGACCATAGTGATCAATTCAGCAATGCTCATTTAAATACAAGAGTGGTAACATTTACTTCCATGGCTGTAGTACTGCAATGTGAAAGGCAAGGGGAAGCCACCACATTATAATCCAGAGGAGTCGCAGCTACTCCAATTTTTAAATATCAGCCATGATGAAATATCTCTCAGGTAAAATATTCTAGAGGTAAACTAGTCATCCATTCGGATCTCTGGGCAGGGACCACCAGATAGGGTACATGGGTCAACTGTGATAAAGTTATGAACATGGAATGTGAGAACACATAGGACCATCAGAACACTAGAAAATTTTAAGGTGGAAATGCAAAGACTGAACCTTGACATGCTAGAAATCAGCTAAATGAATGGCCTGAAGAGGAGGACTTTTGGAGTGGAAGCTACAAGATTGGATCTCAAAATGGTAATGCTGGGGTTGGGATAATGCTGATAAAGAGTGCCTGAATGAAGGTGAAAAGCTTCCTGTTGTACAATGAAAGGACAGTTATGGTAAGGTTGGAGACTAAACCAGTATTGACTGTATGAGGGGAGATGTTGTGGAACATTATGATATAAAATGAAGTATGCTAAGTTTTGTGATGGGTTCGCCACGAGTTAAAAATATTATTAATCCTTTTAGTGTGGCAGGCCAATATACATATATCGGCCTTTGTTGCTTGAGCAAAAGGTGCGGTGGGCAGGTACATCGGCTCTTATCAAGTAAATTATTTAATTTGCTATAACTTATTACATTCATATATTTTATTTCTTAAAATATCTTCGTAAAAATATCTTGTCAATATTAACCAGTTTAACCTCAATAATAAAAAAACGCTTATGGATATTTATTAAAATACCTTCGCATTGTTTTTTTTCATAATTGCTACGTTTTATGAAAATACCCTCCGCATTTCTCGCCAATACCCCAGGAAGAAGGAGAGCACTAACAAGGTTAAACATGAGTATGAAAAATGATGCTTGTATTTCAATAGGATATACAGGAGCTTAACTCTCTAGGCGTCCGTTGTCCATCCATGCTCACATCCGAGTCCCCCAGTCTTGAACGTCACTTCCTGGCTCTCAGCTCAAAAACAAAACACTCTCTAAAACAAGTTTTTAACATAACCATACACAACACTAAGGATGTAGTATCTGTTCACTTTAACCCCCCATTGTAAATCCCTACAGGGAATTGGCAATGGGGATTTTCCCCGCAGGGAATCATAGGGAAATCAGGGAATATAGGGAATAGGAAAAATGTGGAGATCTTCCCTGAAAAAATTAAAATCAACCACTAAAAAGATTCAATAATTTATTCAATCGAAATTTGTCACTGGACAAATACAAACTTATTTATTTGTAGCCTTCTCTAGCCTCCTCATCCTCTCCTGCTTCTTTTCTCAGCAAAACCAGGAATTTTTGATTTCGCCATTGTGATACCCACTTGGGTTATTGCCGCTTTATAGCCCTGACTCGCAGGACACATTCGAATGTCTCTAATAACATTCTCAGGCTGCTGAGTAATTTCACACCATTTCAGCATGACAGCTGTAAAGAAAATAATTCAGTTTAAACCCAAAAAAAAAAAAATGGTTAAAAATTCTAATCAACATCAATAGCGGCATACTAATCCCTACAATAGATCTTCCTGAAAGCCTCACCTTCAACAGCCTTCTTCACACAATCAGGAAAAGGCTTCTTTGGTGGGTTTCTTGCGTCTGGGAGTGAACCCTTATCGTTTGGGGAACCCCTCTTTCTTTCTTACTAATGGATGGGCCTACATTTGGGCTCTTGTCATAAGCATATGAAAAGCGTGGAGTGGGAAGTAAACAATACGAATGGGCAGTTCAAAAGGAAATGCCAGGAGGATGGCCTGGGAGTGTTAAGCTGCATTAGCAATCCCTACAGTGAGGGAAAGTACACTACGTCTCCACCTAGGTAGCAATAAAAATTTTGAAAAACTGCCTTAGGTAGTCGAGCAATGGTCAAACATTAAAAAATGTTTTTACCACAGTCAGCAAACAAAACGTTTAATAACGTTCCTGCAGTCTAAGGTTTAATGTTGAACCATGCCAAACCATATGGATTAACATTAAAGTGGTCATATAATACATCTTTGTTGCGACATGCTCTTAAAATTTCTAAATGCTCAAGCGAGTCCAACTTTTTTTCTTCACAAAGATTGTGGAGAACCTTGACATTGAAATCACTGCTATGAGGTTATACAATGGAAGCTAAGTCAGGTAAAAAATTATGAAAGAGGAAAGTGAAGTAGAAAAGGATGACGTCGGAGTCATCATCTTAAGATCAGACTTTGATACTGCAACAAGAGGCCTACTAAATAATAAGGTTCTAGGGTTAGAAGATATTACAACAGAGCTAACAAATAATGCAGGAGAGAAGACTAAATTGTACAAAACCATCTGCAATATGTACTTCACAGGTGATGTACCTAGTGACTTCGAGAAGAATATCATTGCTCCTATTTAGTGAAAACTCACTTTTCTTTTACTTCGTGAAGAAATGGAGAGTTTTATATAATTTTTCCGCTGTCATGACATCTTCTATCTCACCCCTAGGGTTTCTTAAAAGCATGCTTTATCCTTATTAAATTCCATCCATGAATCATCTTATAGCTGAAGTCAGTGGCTTAACTAGGAATATGCTTTGGGGGGATGAGAGGGAATGGGGAAGGCCGACCTCCAACCCACCAACCCCCATTTTAGGAAAATTTTGGAAAAATGACATGCCTTCAAAGACATTTTACATAATTTTAGCATTTAAAATTTGGGTTCCATTAAAAGGTTACGTTAAAATTTACTATGAATCAAAACTAGACAATAGTTTTGAATAATATTTTTATTTTTCTGAGGCTTTGGGGGGATCTATCCCTCTCATCCTCCCCATAGTTACGCCACTGGCTGAAGTTAAAGTAAAAGTATTAATGCCAAAAAGTTAAATTTTGTGATTTTCTTCATTTTTGCTGCATAAAATAAGTATGGGTATATTTTCTTTCTCCCATTCAGTGCTAAACTCAACCATTGCATTGTAGACAAATGAATTATCTGTGGAATAATTCACTGTCCTCAATTTCTTTTTTCTAACGCTAATTCATATGCATAGAGAACCAGTGGCGGATACAGAAAAAACTCAAGGGGGGGGCGCAACATATCTTGAGTTGTCTTTACTTTTATCGTAATAAGAGATGATCAAGTCACAGGCAAAGTGTATGAAAATTTTATTTAAAGTGATTATAAACATGTAAAAGACAATGCCATCTTATGATATAAAAGAGTTACAATTGTGGTTTTGCAATGTTCGGCAATACAGGCAGACCCGCAAGGGGGCGCCCCTATATGAGCACGCCCCCTGCGCCCCCCATCTGTATCCGCCACTGTAGAGAACAGACAGTTTCCTTTTAAATTGAAGTTTACCTCTTAGAATAAAGTCATCGCTGATCACCAGGGACCAAGGACATTGGGAAATATTCTCCCAGAGGCTCTTTTCTCCTCTCCTTGAAACAAATTTATACTCACAATGCATATGAGTACTCCCAGGCCCTTGAGTCTGAAGGCAGACCCGCTATATCTCCAAATGGTCCAGCTGATCACTCCATATTCACACTCATGGAGGATAGCATCATAAGAGTAGCAGCTCATACGCACTCACTCGTTACATCATGAGAAATTATTACTCACTCTTTACTTGGAGTTAAACATTGATACCGGGTTTATATATCCAACTGTTCATTCGGAAACCATATGTGTAGGGTTCTGCACTCACGGCATGATCTAGTTCCATGCACCCTTTTATGGTGTATGTACCTTGGGTATGACAGGGTCATTCTGCTCTACTTTATTCAAAGAGTTTTCCTCTGTTCTTTTACTTCCATGTTCGTGCAGTTTAACTACCATTATATTGATGATTTATTTCCCTATGTCCATATCCTCAAATCTTATTTCTGGCCCATTCCCAGAAAGTAATTATGTCCTAAATAAATATTTCTATAAATATTCTTTTACAACTCTTGTAAGTCCCCTTGCATTTCAATTACATAATTTCATTAATGAATCATATCCCTATATTACTGTACAGCTTATTCTATACTTAAAATACACATCATTATATAGATATCATAAATGAGGAGGCATATGACAAACCGAGATATTGGGAACCAGTGGGCAACTCATGTGCTGTTACAAGGAACCTCACCTGTGAGAGTTGCTCTCCCTTAATAAAAAGTGACCAGCCATTAGAAGGCTTACCTCCAATGGTGTCATTGCAAAATTAGCAGTGCCGGAACGCACTTTCTTTGATTTTTTTTCAAGAGAAATATTCATCTGTTTTTTAATTAGTTATGTCTGCATGTTTTAAAATGTATATGCCTTTGTTTAATCAATATTTAAATTCTTTTTTTGGTTACGAATGAATATTTTAGAAATTTTGAGGCACCAAAATCGATAAAAGTGTTCTTTGACTATTATTTCTTTTCCTAAACATTGCCGGAACGGCGTTCTGGCACCATGGCACCACTGATTCCCTCATCAGTGGACCTCCCTAGGAGATAGAAAAATTGTCTGCCATCCCGCAGAGTTTGCATTTAGGGAGATCAAGGGAGCTAAAAACGTTTCGAGGGTCAATATTGCAGCCATAGCCATCCATAAAAACCCCAATAGGTTCTTCATGGATAACACCCTCTCAGAGGTGGAGTAGTTAAAGATTATGTCCTAAGTGCCACAATATTTGCATCTCAACCTCAATTTTTTTTACTGTGGTTACATATTCATGAGGCAAAGGTGACAAAGCAGAGGTTGCCACCCATCTGCCTTGGCAACAGGAATGCTTTCCTGAATTCTTCAGCCAGGATGTTGGAAGAGTGATATGCTGATAGCATATTTCTTTTTTATAATAGTGATTTTTGTATGTGATATCTTATTTCACGTTTTTATTTAAATTGCACTCTGGTGATATTAAATTTTGTTTGTGTAACGGTTACTTTTTGTTGCACCCATTTTCCAAAGCACATCTTTCTCAAGTGAGAGGAGGAATAAAAGTGAGGGTAGAAGGAAGGGTGCAAGGGAGAGGGTAAAGATGGAGGGAGGAAAACTGTTTGACGGGGATTGGTTGTGCTGTAGTGGCCGCAGTTGATCCGTGGTACAGAAAATGCACGAAAAGCCCAAATTCACGCCTGCTCCAGGTCCTTCAGCTCTAGGGGGTTGGTAGATGGGGGGAGGGAGGCCAATATTCCCACTTTATAAAACTCGTCAAATAGAGCGTTGAGGGAGGAAGCATGTGCGGCGACTGGAAGGGAGACAGAAAGAGAGGAAACGCTATTACAAGAGGAGCGATGCCCATTCATTCGGATGCACAGGGGGGTGGTGGATAGGCCGATGTAAAAAGCGGGGCATTTCTGGCACAGCAGTAAATATACCATGTTTTCCGTCCTGCAAGAAATGCCTGACACTTAAGGGAGAGGAAGCCGAGGAATTTATTGGGAAGGGATTTGGTAATGAGGATGCGATAAGTTTTGCATCTTGCACGGTTGCAGGGTGAGGGCCGTGGTTTAATAGATATATTGTGCTTGGAAAATGGTTTACTTGTTTTAAAAATGCTATATAAATAAAATATAGAATGTATGATAACCGTATTAAAAATATTCCCTTTTTATTTACTGTTATCCTATTTACCCCCGTGCCCCTCCCCTAAACCGCCGATGAATCCGCGGACACAATCCCTTCGGTCACAATTCATCCCTAAAAGATCCGTGCTAACCTGTTTGATGCATATGTGCCGACCGCCCTGTGGACACGAGTATCATGCATGGGCAGGGATGCCGACTTACAAAAAATATTCGGGGGCTCAAACCGCGGATCTTGCCCTCGGAAATTTTATAAGTAGTGAATTTTAAGTTTTTTAAGCATTTTAGAAGAGTCATATGATCAACATTCGATCATTGACTATTGGAATCTCGATATCTGGACACTCCTTGGAAAATCGACAAGCCTGACACATTTTTTCCACACACCCATTACGAATTTTGAGGGGGCTCGGGCCCCCTCAGGCCCCATGGAGTCGGCGCCGCTGTGCATGGGAGTATTCTTAAATTCAAAATACCAACGCACGGGTTGCATAGCTCTTTGTATTGAGAAAATGTTGAGAAAGTTTTATGTGCAGAAAGACAGTTGCTTATAATATGGTGTGATGTGGACATCCCTCCGAAGGTCAAAAATGAACCTAAGGCAGGAGTTTAAGGCCCGGTGACGTTTTAAATTATTTTCTTTGTTGAGGTCATTATAAACAATACAGCAGTAACCTATTACAGAGAAAATAAGCGACTATATGAGTGTTTTTCTAGTATTAAAAGGAAGAAAGTATCTATGAACTTTTAACTAATAAAGAATAGAATGAATCTTGCAAGAATTATTATTTACACGACAATCCCATGATAAGAAGGCAGCTAACGAAATCATGGGCGTACCCAGCGAGGGGAAGGGGGGCGGGGGGCAGCTGCTCTCCCCTAGAAGCAGAAATCGCAAAAGTCCTTAAGCAAAATCAGTACTGAATTGAAACGAAATCATTCTTAAAATTAAAAAGAACTTTGTGCATTCAACAAATTTTCTTTAAACCCACGAAAAATGATATACATTAGTATAAGATGTGTAACTAAAATAAAACTTTTTTTTCAAGGAAATTATCTCATGAATCCCATGGCTTGCTCCCTCCCCCTCCCCGTAGACCATGGCTGGACCCCCCTATACCATGGCTTGCCCTCCCCCCAGTTATGATCCTGGGTACGCCCTTGAACGTAATCCCTAGATTTTGCACATTATTGGAATATGAAATTGGTACGCCGTTAACCACAATACTGGTAGTAGTAATGAGGTTAATGTTGCGTATCATCCTATAACTGCTGATGATAATAGCTTTAGTTTTATTTGGATTTAGGATGAAATCGTTACGAGTGGCCCAGTCGGTTATTCCATTAATGTCTTCGTTAATTTTTGATACGGCCGCGTCAATTTCATAGGGCGAACAACTGCGGTAAATTTGGAGATTGTCGGACATTGAGCAGGAAACTGCGATGCAGTTGAGAAGGAGGGTTTTAATCTGGAGTGGGGTGCCAATTTCCTGGTCAGCATAGTTCTCCCTTTTCTCCATCTTGATTGAACTTCATGCCATGGAATTAATATTTTTACAGTATTCATGCTTCATTCACTCGATATTGCTGCCGAAATAATTATGTACTGCCACTTTTTTCCGATGTCGACTGTAACGACAGCGCTAATCATCATAAAATGGCGAAGTTATGAACTACGAGTTACGCGGGAAAGAATATACGTTCATACGACGTTTTTGGTCTACGCTCGGTTTGGTTAGAATTAAGTTTTTTAGAATTTAGACGTTAGAATTAGGGGGGTTTTAGGCGCAACTAATACTTAGTGGTGTGGGATATTGTATACTCTCTATGGTAAGCGGGAGGTGCGGGGGCCCTCCTCCAGAAAAGTTTTAAGATAAATGGTTAAAAATGGCGAGTTTTACGGCTTTCGGAGGGATATTTGATTAATCGTAACACTGTTCTAAAAGTAATACTAATCCAATTAAGTAAAACGGATTAAACTTAAAAATTTCTCTGAGCTCTTTATACCCCAAACTCACTTCTATTCACTCTTCACCACGTAACCTCTCCTCCCCCCCCCCCCCCCCCCCCCCCTCGCTGCGCCACTGCTCGTTCGGACTCACGCAGCGATCAATCTTGCCCGAACGGAGTATAGTGTACATAGAACATCCGAAGGAGCCTATTTTGTTCCAATCACGGTGATTACAGCAGAAGGGCGGCTCGTCTCTATCATGTGGAAATAGGAACTAACTTGCATTTTGGTTAAGAGGACGGATCATTCCCTCTCGACTGGTCGAACTTTTTTTTAAATTTCTTCACTCATCATTTCTTTTAAGCTGAAGCTATAATCGTAAATATTCACGGTTTTTAGAATCAAGATTTAAACTGCTCAAAAATGTTAAAATTACTTCAGAGACCTCACAGTGGAAAATTTTTAATAATTGAGAGACAGGCGATCTTACACTATTGTCAACATTTACCAACACCTTAACTACTTAACCAGAAATTTTCAAGGTTAAAAAAAAAACTTTAACAAATTTCGTCTTTCACTGCGTCTTTCTTTCGTCTCCAGCCTAAATTACGTCCTTCACTCTCCCTTTCACATGCGATTCATGGGCGTACCCAGCGTGGGACAGCTGCCCCCTAGAAGCGATAATAAAGTTAGTTCAAAACAAAAGTTATGAACAAATTTTCCTTTTAAAGAAAAATTATATTAGTATAAGACATGGAGCTAAAATAAAAATTATTATTTTTTCAAGCAAATAATTATAAAAACTAATAAATTGCTGTCATAATTTCCTTAAAATTTTAGTCTCATTAACCTTTTCTGTGCAAAAAAGTTACAACTTGAACGACCACGGCTAGCTTTGACCCCCCTCCCTCCCCCCCTAGTTTTGATTCTGGGTACGCCCATGATGCGATTTATTTGTTGTAAATTCCCGAAACTGTATTATTCACATTTTCTATTCACTCTTCACGTAACCTCTCCTCCACCTAGCACTCTTTTACCAACCGCATCAAAAACACTTTTATCTTTATAATCTTCTCCTTCGTAGTTTTAGAATGTCAGCAAACCACTACTCTTATTTCTTATTTTGCCTATCTTATGGAGTTGTTCATTTATTTGCTCACTCTTTATTCATTGTAAAAGCCTCTTGCGATGTTTTATTCGTGAATCTAATTGCCAATGTCAACAGCACCTTCTTCAGCGGAGAGTTGACTGAGTGCAAGCGGCCATTTTTATCACTTGTTGACGGGTTGATTTCGATTAATAAAATTTAGCGATGTCCTCGATAGTTGAAGTCTTTGAGCTTGTAAAACATATTTATGCTCAACGACAGCCTTTGACTAAATCCGTAAAATAGTTCAACTACGATCAATTAATTACATGCGGTATTATTGACGCAGGAGTATCTGTCGACTGGTATGTGATCCAGATAAGAAGTCAATTTAGTAAACTTATAGGTTACAATTTCGATTTCTTTACAGCTTCAATGCTGTATCAACAGCAAAATTACATGCCAGTCTATCTCGGGTAAGTGTAAACATGCATTTACTGTCCTTGGTCGCAGATGCGCGCGTACCGAATGCTACTTACAATGGACGTAACTTAAGTCGATTGAAATCTATTTCAAGAAAAATTAAATTTTGAGACCATATTTCTTTGGAGCGCTCTAGTAAAATAGCGATATCATTAATGGCTATCTTAACCGACACCGTAAAAAATCACGAAAACCAACCTCGCAGAAACAGCGGTATTCACGCGATGATTTTTCCAAAGTGATCGCGTGAATTTTTGTCCACCAGGTGTTCGTCAGGAAGTTGGACCGGTCGAGTAGCACTGTTGCGTATTCAAGGAGAATAAAGTGAAAATACAATTTGCAGGCAGATTCCGCGGTCCTTTTGGGAAGCGCCCGATTCCTCAATGGACGAGGACGAGCTATCGGCCGCTCTTGTTTACCACTTGACGGAGTGGGAGTTTGAGGCGAGGCCGCGTTCGTTGTGCCCCGGTGGCTCGCGCGCGCGCGGATAGTTGGCGCCCGGCGGCGGTGGATGGGGCGAATGAAGCAGACGGTCGCGTGGCGTTAAAGAGCCCAACAGGGCCCCCTTCCTCCTGCTGCGGGGGGCGCGCGTGGTGTGAGGCGGCCGAGTGAGGCGTGGGAAGGCGCTATTCTTGCTCCTCTCACGCACGCGACACATAACACACTCGATAAGAGGGGCGAAGGGGGATGGGGTAGCGTTTAATATAACTGTGCTTCGTGTGTGTGTGTGTACGTTTTCCTCCCCACCTTCCACGCTCCCTCCCCTGATACCCCTCCTCGCACAGCGCATGCGTAGATCGACTCCCCGACAACCCCCCACCCTGAACTTGCCCATTTTTTTCCATCGTATGCGTAGGGTAACATCCCCCTCTTCCATCAAACACCCCTTCCCCTACGGTGGCAGAGGAACCTCACACCCCTACGGTACCTCGATTCATTCAACAGAGACCAGCATTCCTCCCCTCAAAGTTCCACAAGGCTCTTTCCTTGGACCCCTCCCTCTTCCACACGCGCGAACCAAAGAGCGTGCACCATCATCATGTTGAGGTTTCCTCTCTCTCCTCCCTCCCTTCACTGTCCTCAGCTATTCCCTCCTTTCCTCCTCGCCCCTCCTCCCCTTTCCACTCCCATCTACCCCTCGCGCCTTCCGGGAGTCTCGCGTTCGCGTGTGTTACGTGTGCCTCAAATTACACCGCGGGATTTTACTCACGCTTTTTTCTCCGTCTCCTCTCAAAATCATACGTATTTACTCCTACCTTTTAACTGCCTCCTGCGACCACCAGTAGCGAGCGAGTGAACGGCGGTGGAGACTGTGCGATAACGATCACTCCTTTCCGCACCATACACTTACATAAGGCACGTGGCCATTAATTTCGGAATACTTAGTTAATGCGTAACGTCGTACCGTGGGTTTTAGTGCCTCACCGCAAAGGCGCCTTCACCTGTTCCCTATTTATCTATGCTCTCGGGGGTATGAGGGTGGGTAAATTCCTCGCCTGCTAAGCCAAAGATCGCGGGTTCGAGTCCCAGCTGTGTGGGTTATCCCTGACCAGGGTATGGATTTTCATGTCTTTTCAATTGTTAAATGTTATGAAAACTCCAATCTAAAGGCCAAATAGCGCTGTTTCCAGCGGTGTGACAATAAATTAATAAATGTATTAATCGCCAAATTTCATTGAGAAACATAATTTCTGCCCAATAGTTATCCGACCGATCTTTCATCTAGTATATATTATCTTCTTCATCTACGCTCGACTAATAAAAACTCCTCCGTATAATGAAAAAAACAAGCACGCAGCATATAAGTCGTTTATTATGCGTTAGGATTACCACCAGCTGAGGATGCGAAATCCAAAAGAGTAATAATTCCATAGTTCAGGGCGCGAACCCGCGGAATCTCAGAATTTGTACAATGACATTAATGGTTAAATGTGTAGAGTCATCTTTTAAAAAACACGTTATGTGCATAAAATTTGTGCAGATAGAATTAATGAAGGATAGACAGGTAATATCCTTTAAGGTATTTATGTTCATATGTGCTCATTTCCCAGCTTTGTTAAAAAATATCGACCAATATCATCACCAAACAACTGATCAAGAAGAAAATTATTTGCTTCTAAAAATTCTATAGCATTTCACAAAACTAAATTCATTTGAAATAAAAATTCAATGCGCCATTGTACACCGATATCCTTTCCAAAAAATCGTAGATATGTATATAAAATGTACTGAACATATTTCACACTTTTTTCTAACTTCAAAAACTGGAGATACCTACAGTTTGATTCCGAATCCACTCCCAGTTCTTCGGTCAATTCATAATATTAACAACTCTTTTGTAAAAATCTAGTAAAAATGTATTCGTTTCGCATTTTAACTAAACTAAGATACTGGAATAACTAAACAAGGATACTAGCGGTTTGTTCAAAAAGCGCGGTCTAAATCAGCTAAAATCGTGCGTTGAATTCAACGTAAGTCGAACCTATAGCAAAGCAGCGTTCTGAGTCGTCTTACAAACTTTCAACTTTCCGGAAAATGCGTCCCGCAACGGTCAAGGAAACTCGAATCTCTCACAGCACAGCGTCGCCCGAAAACCTCCAAGAGGTTTAATCACCCGAGGGAGACTGCATAGACAACTGAGGAAAATCTCTTATATGACTCAGATAAGATCATTACTTCATTCCTTGTAGGCAAGGCCCAATAAAGGTACCATTAATCACTGACAATGAAATGTATTTTTTACTGTTTTTGCTATTTAATAAAGACTTCAGACCGGAAATAATATAATCCACCTTTTACTCCGTGTACCTTTCAATATTTCTTTTAAGTAAACACGATGGCCTCTCAGATGGCAAACCAAGCTATTGCGTGTGCTACGTGACCAAAGAAACATTCCGAAGTACCCACGATTCGAGGAAGAAATCATTCACGGAGATAGCTAAGGGAAGTTAAGAGTTTACGGAATCAGCAGGGAGCATAGAGGAAAAATCCGGATCAAACCAAGTCTTAATTTGGCGACCATTAGTAAGATTATGCCGAAATTATATCGGATTGTGATAATACGAGGATGAACCACGAAAACTAAAACTCATTTTTCTCATGGCCTCTCGCCGGAAATCCGGGTGATATGTGGAATAGGAGGAGGGGAGATAATTCTGAACGTTTACTGGAAAAATGCAGCTTGATGCTGCTCGCGACGAATCTCGAACGCAAATAGTTATAGGGAACTTTTGGATTGTAAATGTCTCTACCTTTATTTTAAGCATATCTCATTAAGCATTATTGACTTAGCGGCTTGGGTAAAAAAATATGAAGAGACCCATGTACTTTGATACTGACAAGCATCTTGCCATTTCCCCCTTCCTTGACCCTGCAATTGAGTTTCTTGGTATATCCTTTCTTTTCCCCGAAATCTCTCTTTTCCAATTTTGAAAGTTCATGAACGATGACCTTGCATCACACGTATTCGCTGCGGTTCACTGGGAAATCCACCGATACTGATTTCACGTAGTGCCCATAGTGCCGACGAGAGTATGTTAACATATTTAGCTTTCTTTATTTTGAAAAAAAACCTAGTGTTATATTATTATAAATATTGCTTTCGACGTCAGTTCACGCCTGAATTATTATACCAGCATATGATGAATTATATTATTTCACCTGACAAGCATCGGGTAATATCAGCGTATCTGAGCGCATCAGTCAGTTGCAATGGAGTTACAATAAATTATAACAAATTCATTACCATAATAAACATAAGTTTCAGGTGCAATTGTAGCAATAGTATTCTATATACTGCTTTACTAGCTTAAATTTCTCCTCACTTCTAATTTGGTTACAGATATTTTTATGTAATTTTCTATAATTCAATATATGTAACAGGTAATGAAGGATGTGAAAGAGAAGTAATACACAGGATTGAAGAAATTAGCTAATATGATTAACGAGTGGGGAAACTATATTTGTCTACAATCTTACAATAGGAAATCTGGAAATTAATGATGTTGATGATCGTCATATGGTGGTTGGTTTTGTTCTCGTTCCGAGAAATATATATGTAGTTCATGGCTTACGCTGTATATATCAACTAAAGATTGATCATAGTGTTAAGAATTTTGAAAACTCATGTCTAGAACGTCAGTAAAATTAGTTGAAAAGTTGTACGCTTCCCTTGCTATAACTATATAAAAAATATTTGTTGATAAATTATCGGCACTTCATGCTTTACATTAAAAAATACGTTTTTTCCTATACCACTCAGTAACTTTAATTTAGGAGCCAAGCAATGCCTCTATTTAAAAAAAATAGCAAATGATGTTCAGAAAAAATACTCACATTTCATTTCACTTGGGTGAAATAAAATAAAAATAATAATTCATAGTCATCATGCGTAAAATATTGTCGCCAGCACCCGGCAGACGCTCCACTCCAAACGAGATACAGCTTGTTCATTTGATGGGAAACGATTTGCGAAGTGGCAAAGCATCCACATCACTATTGGTGGGAGGGGCAAGGGCGGTCGGAATCGCATATCCACGCCACGCTCTTTAATTGAGGCCATGGGATGCGGAAGGGGAAGAGGGAGGAGAGGGGGCTGTCGGTGCGTGGGAAGAAGCAGGGAGATGAGATAGCGGCGGGGGCAATGGGATGAGGGGCGGGTGGCGGCCCGGCCAGTGTTTGGATCCGTGGGAAGAAGACTCGCAAAGGGAGTGGTAGGGGTGGCTTGGCTTACTACGGCAGCCACTACACGCTCTGGAAAAGGGGATGGGGGAACAACAAAGGGGGACCCCTCCCCTCTTCGCCCCCCCCCTCTCCTCCGGCGACCCCTGCGGGGGGGCGGCCGTCGGCCGGAGCGTGCACTGACGACGTCGAGCGACGGGCCACGAGCAGTCAGTGTCTCGGCAGCGCTCGCCGCGACAACACGCAAAGATCTCCAGCTCTTCCAGGCACGCCCGTGTGGCCGTCCTCCCACTCCTTCCTTCCGGACAGCACGCGGCGGACACGCGCCCCGCCCACGCCGAGAGCATACGCCGAGTTCATCACGCTCGCTATCTCTTATCCCTCAACTGCGGACTTAGCGTCTGCGGCCGAAGGGTCCTCATCATTCCTCGGGCGATACCGGACTGTTGCCGCGGACGTCGCCCGGACATTAAGGACGCTCTTCAAGTGTGTGTACCTGCGTGTGTCGTCTTGACTTAATTGTTGCCTCCTATCCTAGCGTCGTGCAACAATTGACCGGCGGACTTTGCCGAAGTGCTGCTGATTGTTACGCAGTTTGCGCGTGCCAATTGGGGTTCTCTCCGTACTAATCCGCGCACATTCCTCGACTTGACTGTAGTCCACCCAGGGCGACAATTAGAAGACGGACTTTCTTAGCCGGAGTGCTTCTGCTGCTGATTGTTACGCGGTTCGCGCCAGTAAGGGGTTCTTGGCGCTAAGTTTCGTGCTTTCGCAGACTTCTTCGCCGCTTGCCTTCGAGTAATATTTTTGGTGGACAATCCTCGAAAATAGGGTTCCAGGAGTATTCCCTGTGCGGCGGTGCCGAGACCTGTTCACCGCTGGATACCTCAAGGTACAACCCGCCCCCGCAGCACTATCTGCCGCCGGGGGAGTCGCCGTGGGCCGTGGACGCCGCTAAGCTGTGGGGCGCGCGGGCTTTCGGTGGCGGGGGCGGTGGGGGCGTGTCCCCCTCGTTCCCCGGAAGCCTCCTCCCTCCGCCGCCATACGCGGAGGAGGCGGCGAGGCGCTGGCCCGCACCTCCACCGCACCACGGCGCGGCACCGCGGGGAGGGAGCATAAGCGACAGTGATTGCGACGACGTCTTCTCTGAGGAGTCCTCATCCAAAGACCAGTAAGTTCACACGCTTATTTTCAGCATAGTTGCGAGAGAAAAGAATGAGGAAGTTGCCACAGTTAAAATATGCTGTCTCCCTATGTTTTCTATCCTCTAATGGAACGAAGGTTAGAAAATAGCAGTGCTGAAAATAACTGTAGAAATATTGGAAGTTTAAGTCCTAGTGGGAAACAATTTTGCACCCTCTACTATGTTTAGGAAGGTGTAGGGGAAACATTTGGGGAAGTTTCTTCACTTGAGAACGTCTTTGGGTTATTCCGCTAATTTTTCTTTTCTCTAAATGAAACAGTGGTCTTGAAAATACGCAGGAATATTTTCAAATCCCTGAGTATTTTAATCTAATATGGAAATATAATGCTTTTTAGTTAGTATTCCTGTCAATCTTTGCATTTTTAACTTCGCTGTGAAAGAAAAGAATGCGGAAGTTGTCTCATTTGAAGAATGTTATCATCACATCGTTAACTTTTATCATAACAGAATGGTAGGAAAATGAGACAGAAACTATATAGAATGACGTTCAAAGTCCTGAGTCGCATAAGTAAATAGGTAAGGATTCTTTTATTTCGAATAAGAATGTTTTCCAACGGTGAGAAGGTACGGTAAAGGGCGAAAGTTAATTGAAGTCATGCTATGGACCGATTGACATGAATATATTTTTAGAAAATTTAAACGGAAGATAATTCATATTCAACATAATGATAAAAAATTTTCATAGATTTCTCACTTGCTGTACCGTGGGAAATTTAGTGATATAAATTTCAGAAAACTAACTTGTATCCGATGATGAATTTTGATTTAATCATTTTAAGCGCTTGCTTTGTTACTATCTAATTTTGACGTATTCTTATGGTTTGGGGCAAAGGAAGTCTTTTTAATATTTGAATTACTCTGTGTAAAATGCTGACTGCACTTCCAAAATAGCTTATGCAAATATATTTTAACCTTAGTGTTTCCTTGTTTTCTTCGCAGCTGTTCATCTCCTGGTGAGGCCAACGATAACTGCCACGTGATGAGTCGCAAGAGGAGACGCGGTATCATCGAGAAGAGGAGACGAGATAGGATCAACTGCAGCCTCTCTGAGCTGAGGAGGCTTGTGCCCTCGGCCTTCGAAAAGCAGGGATCCGCCAAGCTCGAGAAGGCTGAAATCCTCCAGCTGACCGTGGACCATCTCAAGATGCTGCACAGCAAAGGTGAGGACGCTATCTGCTTCCTATCAGGATATGCTATGCAAGAGGGTGATTATTTTCATTATTTGACCGCGGATGCAAAAAGGCAAAATTTAGATTTTCCATCGATACAATTTCTACGGGGAGCAACCAATTTTTTCGCTCACCCGATTTTCCTACCTGTGAGCTCGTTCTATTACATTACAAAAAATCATGAAATAATTGGTTTATTTCGAATTCATTGATTTTGCCTTTTTTACAAATTTTTACTTTCAGTTGCATGCAGAAAAGTTTTCAGACCTATCAATCCAGGAGAAAATTGATTTTTTCAATTTGTTGTAATATCTTTGGTTATTTTCAATGACTGTTAAGTCGAGATAAGTGTATACTAAAATTAAAATTATGGAGGTTATGCTTGTTATAACATATAGACAAATTTTCCGACCAACCAAGTCAGTAGAAAATTGATTTTTTCCACGTGTTGAAGCATATTTGGTTGTTTCAAGAAAATTCAATGACTGGCAAGACGAGATAAAGTGTATGTGAAAATTATCATAAGGCAAGTTATGCTTGTTATTACATCTGTTGCCCTCACGCTTATCTCATTTCGGTCGACTCACAGGCTGATAAAACCTTGAGAACACATCTACACGCTATGCAAATATCTACAGCTGTCGACACAAGTCACATAATAAGACGCTTGCGCACGATGCTAAAGTATTTGGTCCGAGGGAAAGAACCAGCTTGAAAAAAAATTTCCAACTCTTTTTTCATGCCACCGGAGAACAATACTCCTTCCCGGGGCAAGTAAAGCACCCCTTTTTCTCCCTCCCCGCACCCTAACACCCTAGTCTGCCCCGCTTCTCTTTTGGTCTCTTTCACCCCTTTCACCTTTCTTCGAACCCTCCTTAGCCGTGCCCTCACCCCTCAGAGCAGGGACATCGAAGCAGTCGCCCCTCGGGCACGTCAGCGACATATCTGCGCAATTCTCCCCGCATCTCTTTCTCTCGTCCACCCTTATGCTTTCTAGCCCCAACCACGCCTTTCCCGTCTTCTTGAACCTGGATTTGTTGTTTTATAATGTGTTGGATCTCTAGTCCTGCTCCTCCTCGCGTAGAGTTTAAAATGGGACAGGAGGCTTCCCCTTTCTTTTGAGTTTTGCATACTAGGTCCGGTGAGAATAATGGTCTGAAGGCTTCATGCGTAAAAATACTTTCCCTTGAATCGTCTGTATTTTTCACGTTTACAACGTCTTGCTCATGGATATAAACTATGGCCCTTAAATAGGTATATACATGTATCAATGATAAATTGTATCTTAAGAATAAAAATGCGCAAGTATCTCAGATTAAAAAAATATTTTACCTTTCAAATTTTCTCTCACAGCAATTAAATATCTATGGGAATCAATAGCTTATCAATTTATAAATATAAGTACTAATTAGTATTTGATATTCATATAGGAATTCACTGTTCAATGTACACATTTTTCCAGCATTTAAGCATTGCGTTTTTTTATTACACCCCACATCAATTTTTATGTTGGCACTGTAAATCAGAAAAAGTCGGCGTTATAAAACAAACAATGGGAATTATTCATTAGACTAAAGTAATCAACACCATAATGCTGTTCGGTTTCCATGAAAACTAGTGGTATGGTTTCAATGTCAAGCGTAAGTAGATTCGGCTTCAGAAGATTCTGAATCCTTTTGGTGGTCATATCAAACAATTAACCCATTTTTTACTCCGAACAAGTCTAATTGTTGTCTGATTTCCCCAGTGAATTGGGAGATAATTTTACATTCGTGGGGTAAATGCTTACTACTTCACAAAATTCTTAACTCTGCTCGGTCGTGAAGATTTACCAGCCCTTTTCTTCTCTCGGTGAAAAATAAAATCGTAAGATTTATGATTATCATTTATTCAACCAGAATATATACGGGAATAAATTGCTGGTTGCTGAATGGGCGTGAATTATCGGCGAATCAAATCAACCAGAAAGGCGAAACACACATATCAGGTCCACCCATAAAGGTGATTTCCTCACGGATGGAAATAATATCGGACTGGTAGTGTCAGTAGCTCACACACACCCTTTTTGCGTGAATCCGTTCCCCCTTGGCACATGGGTGGGTACTTGTTGCCACTAGCTTATTGAGTTGAGATGAAACAGGAAGTAGTTGTGCAATAGTCTCTCCCTACACATATGAATAAGCGGTGTGGGGATATGGCGTAGGGGAATGAGCTCATGGCAACGGGGGAGGAGAGAAAGGGTACTCAGAGAGGGGAAGGGTTGGAGAAGATTGCCTCCTCTCGCCGGAAGGAACCGGAAGAAGAGAGAGAGAGAAGACAAGAAAGAAATTTTGGGATAGGGCGACTGGTCCATGGGGGAGGGGTTTTCCTAGCTGAGGATGAGAACGAAGGGGGAAAGGAGGCAAGGGTTCACAAAAGGATCGAAAAAAGATTAAAGGGTGGGGTGGTGAAGGGGGGAATTTTGAAGGAGGGGGAGGGTTGGTACTTCTCCCTCTCTCTCTCTCTTGGTTTATGTTTGGAGGGTGGGGTGGCCGTGGGAAGGTATGATGAGAGGGGAGGGCGCAGGTGATGGGGTGCAGAGGAGAACAGAAGGTAGCCTCAGTCACGCCGACACTTTAAAAAGGGTTCTTTAAAAAAGTAGATATGAGAGTATTTCAAGGGTATGATCGGAGATTTGGAATTAGTCTATGGCATACTCAACTTCAACGGTGTGTTCAACTGTCTTTGGCGAGATATGGTGCTACAGCACGCTGAATAATTATAAAACTTATTGTAATTTCCACTGGTTAATTAATAATAACAACAACGCGTTTCGATGCTTAGCATCATTATCAGGTTAAATACAAATAACAAGCGTTTAATTATAATTTTATGTATTTTATTTATTTATTATTATTTTACCCGTTTACTATTAAATCATTGGACAATGCAATAAGTTTTATAATATTTTTTTCAATGATGTTACCACCTTAAAGGGAGGATGGTGATATTAAGTGGAACTGTGAAACAGAAAAAAATATTCACAAATTCACATGCTCCACAGTTTTTTTAATGGTCTAAACCTGGTTTCGGCATAATAAAATATATCATTCTCAAAGGCGAGAATAGCATATTGGAACATTTGTGTTTCTGTGATTATGTTTCAACGATGTGCATATCATGTAGTATTCAACTCCCTACTCTTCATACTATTTGGATGCAAAATGTTATTGGTCTTCAATGAATAAACTGCCGCACAAGCATTTGTGCTTTCCATCTTACAACATCAGATATTTCAAAAACACTGAAGCTGCGAATAGCAAATATTAAAAAATGATAAAGATATAAATTGCGTTCGTTGTTTCACTATAAAAGTAAAGATCTAAGTCTTCATAAAATTGGCAACATTATTATATCTCTCCATTTCAATATAGTAGTCGAGGAGCCAAATAACTTTGTAGGCTCCATAACCAACTGCATTTGATACTACATACAGAATAGAAATTCTACCATAGTTTCCTTTGGGGAAAAAAACGATAAAATCGCGAAATTTCAAGCTCAATGGAAAAGTGGGTGAGCTGTCTTATCTCTTCCTTCATCACTAAATGCCTCAACTTCCCGGAAATAAGTCTTTTAATGACCACGAAAAACGCAAAAGGCGTCCACATGTTTCTAAACGTTTATGCTATGTCATTATTTGCTAAAATTTCAACTTATTAAACAATCCATTAACATAGACTTCTCTTCATCCTCTCCCATTAGGTACGGACGCCCTCTCCAGAGACCCGCACAAGTTCGCCATGGACTACCACGGCTTGGGCTTCCGGGAGTGCGCCGCCGAGGTGGCCCGCTACCTCGTCACCGTGGAAGGCCTCGACGTGCAGGACCCACTGCGTCTACGCCTCATGTCGCACTTGCAGTGCTTCGCCGCCCAGAGGGACCTCTCCGCCACCCCCGGCTCCACCGCCGCCTCCGCCTCGGCCGCCTACCCTCCCGCCCCGCCGCCACCGGCATGGGGATTTGCCGCCCCGCCCCACAACACCTACCAATCTCACCCACCCCCACCCCCTCCGCCCCCACCACCCCCGACCTCTACCTCCTCCTCCTTGAGCACCCCCTCCGCCATGGCTCCACTCATAGACGCCTTCGGGGTGCTGGACCCGCTCTCCTCCCCGGCCACTACCACAGTGTCACCCGCCACCTCCGGGTCGGTTCGGTACCCTACCGCCTCGGGTCACCCGTCGGCATTCATGCCCTCCGGAGGAGGTCAGCAGCACCACTACGCAGGTCACCCGGAGGCATCCTCGCCCCCGACCTCCGCCGCCAGCCATCAGCAGTCATCGTCGGCGCCAACCACGTCGCCTTCCACAGCCTCCAACGCCCCCTACCACACAAACCTCTCCGCCCCCACGCACCCCGGGTACCACCACGGGCACCACGCCTCCCTGCACCACGGGTCGCCTTCCTCCGCGCCCCCGGTATCCTCCGCCCAGCCCTTCCCCTCCCCCGGCAGCCAGATGAAGCCGTATAGGCCGTGGGGGGCAGAGGTCGCGTATTAAGCGACGCACCTGCAACTATTTCCGCCGTATTTGCAGACAGGAAATGTCTTTGGCTGTGATTTTCCCCTGCTATCTGCAACGCAGGGGGCGATCGCTGGAAAATTAGAAGGACCCAATAGTGTGGGCTTTCAGTTGAAACAAGTGCGTCAAGTCGACTATGTGACATAATGATCGAGCAATAACTCGGTCAAAGGTATTTTCGTGTGCTGAACGCAACGATCAGTATTAGTGGTACATTTGTGCAAATGATATAGTCAAAGCCTTGAACTTAATTCACCAGATTCGACTTTTGATGACGTATACAGATTATTTTATGAAAAAACTTGATAAGTATCATATAGACAACAATTTTTAGTGATATAGAGTATATTTTGCGACACCCATGTCGTATCCGCAAATTACAACGGAAAATCTCACCGGCGTCGCTAAACTAACTAAGGTTATTGAGGTGAGATTAGCGGAAATATTTGGTATTTCCGATCTATATTGAAATATTTTCTCACCAGATGGCGGGTCATGAACAATAATCACGCAATGTGATCGAAAGTTAGAGGAGCGTGGCCGGTAATTGTGGTTTTACTCCGATGACGGGCGTTGAAATCACCAACGCTTAAGAACACACTCAGCGCAAAAGATTGCGCAAGCATGAACTAGTCCAAGCTCAATGTGCCGGGTTTTTTAAATGATTATTTATTTTTTTTTACAAGATACCGTGGCCAAAGAATTTTAAAAGCTTTATTTTTTTCTTTTTACATATTTATGAAAAATATTTTATTTTTGAAAGTTATATACTGATCATCAAAAATTATTCTGTGGCCTAATATGAAATGTTAATATTTTGATAACTTTTGCAGCCTATTGGCGGATTTCCGGGTATTTGTCATCAATGGAGTGCATTTTATAGTGATGAGACTGTACATAAGAATGTACTAGAACTCTACAGGGAAATATTTATTTGCAGAAAAAGTTTAACTACTGTGAATGAAATGCCTTGAAGTGTGCCTGTAAATGTTTTCACAAGCTGTAACCTCGTATGCATCAAATGACTTATACACCCGAGTGCCTTATGGAATGATGAAGTTCCATTATTTAATTAAATTTTGGAGCTTGTGTAGCAGCAAAGTTCATGATTGATGTAAATCGTCATCAATACAATTTTGGCTCTTGCAAGAGTCCAAATTGAATGTTCATATGGCCCTGTTGTTCAGTGGGCTCTCATTTTATAATTACCTTTACAATCTATGTCACCCAAATATTTTGGTCCTATTTTACCAGCTTCGGAGTAATAAAAAATGATCTCAAAAATATATTTTATGTCGATGTGATCTCAATATTTAAAGTCATAAAAAATCAAATAAATCCATGTACAAATCTTAATCAAGCTTATTTACTTTCCTAGAAGCCCTATTCCATTAAAACTAATGAGTGAGAAACACCTGGGACTGAGTAAGAAATAAAACATTTTGAATATCATAATCTTACCAATAATAATCAGGTGAAAGACAATCATTAAACAAGTACACAGTACAGCAACCTAAAGCTTGGGATAACATTGGAACACAAAAATTCAATATTTATATCGAAAATTGATACATGGTAAATTATATTACAGTAAATGGATTTTATTAAAATAGTGATACTTCTCCTTCTTCATGAATACTAAATTCAATTTATTAAAAATCTAAATATATATACATAAATCCCTACTTTATCGATGCCATCAGCCAGTTATCGTTTTTCCCTTACAAGGCAAGATCAAAGAGGTTACGGGGTACGTGATTTGGAAGTATTTCCATTTAATTATCGGTCCCATTTGCAGGAACCGAAAAGTTCTCTTGTTTTTATTTCCCTTGAATATTGCAAATAACCTGCCTGCTTCAATGGAGAATTTCTCGCGATGAACTTGAGGGAGGCAATCCTTTTACATGGGCCTGCCTGCAACGTGACGAAAAGTCTTCATTCGAATCCGAACCTGGAACCTTGCAGCCCTCTTCCCACCGGGCTGCCTCGATTACCAATTAATTTTTATTTATTTTTTTCCAATTTCCTCGTAAGCAACATGTAACGGCCTTTAAAACGGAGGTTTCAACATTAACAATGTACCACACAAACATCCACGCCCTGGATAGGGACCACCCACCCAGGCGGGACTCGAACCCAAGACCTTAGGTTTGGCCGACGACCCCACCGCCACCGAGGCCGGCATTTTAAGGGCATCGTTGAAAATTTCACGGAAATGACGTTTACCACATTGTTTCTAGGGCAAAGCCTTAGTACTAAGAAGACCCATCCTCCCGTTTGGCTGTCCTTTCTTTACTACGAACTAGTTTAAAACTTACGCTTAAATTATGCGTACGCTGTCGTGTTAAAAAGAGTAAATGGTTGCTACATTTATATTGTAGACCATTTTCAACGTTTCCCTTAATCTCACATTTGAAAATTAACATGAATGTATAGGAAAAAATAAACTCTGCATACCCTGAAATTTTCAATTGGTAAATTGATAAAAAAATCGAGTTGTAAATTGACTGAGACAGGAGAGATGCAGCGGAGAGAATGTATAGATGTTGGTCGAAGGAATCAAGACAGTATTTTCACAAGTTTTACTTTGACACTGCACGTTACAACCTAGTTTCATTGCCTGGTAAGTACCTGATCGGTGGCGTAACTAGGCATATGCTTTGGGGGAATGGGATAGTCAGGGACGGCGAGGGTTTTTTTTTTTTGAAAAATCACATGCCTGGAAATACATTTTTATATAATTTTGACACTAAAGATTTAACTTGAAGCAGATGCAGTTATTGCACGTCATAACTAGACAATGTTTTTAAATATATTTTTTTATTTCTCTGAGGCTTTGGGGGAGGGATCTATCCCCTCATCCCCCCATAGTTACGCCACTGTATCTGATAAAAACACCTTCTACGTGTTGAAAGGCATAGTCCCAACGTAAAACTCGTTGAAAAAGGTGCGATCTTATTTTCTTCAACCAAAAAGTTGTAAATGATGATTATGATAAAATTGTAAGTAGAATTGGGCATAACAACATTTCCACTGAGTTTTTATTGTGACACTACGCGTTTTGTTATCTGTAGCAACGAAATGCGTAGTGTCAAAATAAAAACTCAGAGGAAATATTGCAATGTCCAATTTTACTTATATTAAGAACTTCCAACACATCGCACCTAACATCATACGAGATATGATTACAATGGCTATTTAAAAAATAAAACAAAATACGAATGGCGGAGAGAGTAGTACATTCTCTTAACGAAACATTGCTTTTCAGATCCATGCCGCAGTAATATTCTTTGGCCTTATCTATGTAGCTGAGTTTTCCCACCGACTTACCTTCCTCGGTCACTCTACACCTTCCGTGGTGGAACCCACGACTCTTATCTCAACTCCCCGCTGTCCTCGGCACCGCTAAGTCAACCAGAGACCCTCCCCATGAGTGCGCTAATCCCGCGATTGCCTTTGGCCCCGACTCGACTCAAATCCCAGCCACGTGTGCTTAAGCAGCCGTGCTGGCGACAGTGGACGCTCGGCTTTCCAGAATGGAGTGAAAAAGGAGGTGATTTAATGGGTGGGGAAGTCCCTAGAAACGTCACAGACTTGGGTCTTCCCCATTCTCCTACCCAATCGCAGGGAATTCCCCGAGAGGCGCAGATGCGAGCTGAAATTTGCATCCTACGGCTTAGCGCCCCTGGCCTTTCGTCAAAAGCTTCGGAATATTGTTATTCATGCGTTAATCCCGCTTGGACGCTGGGGAAAGTTTAAAAAAAGGAGTTCTCCAAGCTTCCTAAAAGAAACATTTCCCACCGACGAACAGTGAGGAGTATTTACAAATGGAAACAATGCTTCAACCCTTCCCGTTTCTTTGCCTTCGAATTTCCCCACGGGTTAAAAAAAACATACCCTCGAGAGCAAACCATATGCTAAAGAGCGCGGTTGACAACGTTCCCTTCCTTAAAGTTGGCGTTATTCCCATATGAAATTGGAAAACGGTTCTGCTTCCTGTCCTGGATGGTGCTAAGTTATTGATTTCGAGTAAACATAAGCCCGGAAACGTATTGGCCTCTTTAATTTGTCCTTTTCAATTGAAATAGCCAATTTTAATAGGATATTATTAGTGATTATTTAATTTGCATTGGGTACGATAATTTAAGAGTAAGTTCCTCAGCGATAGGTTAAGTTCTTCAACAGGAACAAAGGAATTTTATCTTCGAATTTCCGTCGAAAAATAATCTGTTATAATTAATTTCAAATTTTTTACCGAAGTCTCAACAATCAAAATGTTATTTTTGATCTATATTAATTTTATTCATATTAAGATAATATTCTTTCAGGTTGTAAGGGCTATTTATTTCCCTTCTACAACAGGTTGCCCGAATAGAGTAGAGAGAGATGGGCTTTATGGCGAACTGATGAAGAGAGATCAAAGAAATAATTAGGATTAAGTGTTTCATCGCATGCGACTCTAACCTAATTGACCTTCAGCATGAACTATCTACAAATAAAATTTCCCGTGTCCTTAATCCTTGGTCTAATTCATTAGTTTCTTTGCTAAAGGTTTTTTTCTCTTTAATAAGGCCATTGCCAATTATACAGATGTTACCTACTCTTTATACTTTTTCGTTGGATATATTTTAATGTAAAAGTATAACTTCGATTTGAAGTTCCAAGTCACATATCTTAAACGGAAGAATTCGGTCGTACACCTTGGGACCTTGGAATAATTTATTTGTCTCTTACATTATACAAATTAGTTCTCTTTTTTATTCCTTACTTTAGGTGACGTATCTACCACTTGAAGAATTCTTGGCATAGTAGCGCGCTCCAAAATAGATGCCAATTCAAGAGAAACTAAATTTGTCTCTCAAAATATATTTGCGAAATAGCGACAAGCGAAGCAACTTGATTGCTATTGCCGAAGAAACACAACAATTTACATTCCTAAAAGTTGATCATCGAAAATTGGAGTTCGACGAAAGTGGTCGGCGATCGGTTCAGAATTCGATTTTCGATTCCGTTTTCGACGTCGAAGTCCCACGATGGCTGCTCGCCCAGTTGTACCAAAAGGTCGATATTTGCATATGTGCATTTATTGCATGGGCTTAGTTTAGCTTCGCTAATTTTCTCGAAAATTCGAAAACGACCGCACCAATTGATTCTCCCTTTTTCAGACATGTTACGCGCTAATTATTTTTTTATGAAATCTGTCTCTGACGCATGGGTACTAGAATGCAACATTAATAGCTCCCTACTGTATAAGAGGTCACGGGTTCAAGTCCCGCCTAGGTTGCCCCTACTCAGGGCATGGTTGTTCGTGTAGTTGTTGAATGAGCCCCGATATACACGGCCATTATTTGCTGTTTTCGATGGCATGGGAGTAAATAAAAAAATAAACTAGCCTTTAGTAAAATAAATTAGTGCATTTAATTCAAAATTCCTAACTTCCTATTGCTTTACCTCCTACCTTTAGCCATTCCTTTTCTATTATAAGAGGACGCAGACTACTAATGTACCCTAATTCTTTGAAATAATCTAGCCTCTAGGGTATTTACTTCAAAAGTCATGATTTCCGATTCCTTTATAGCTCCGATTACTTCACATGGTGAATGAGGCTTCCTTTAAAAGATATGCATCGGCTAATATGTTCAGCGAAGCGGATAAGATTGCGAAGTTAGAAGAGGGCGGAGAAAGCGAAAGTATGGAAGGAGACGCGGACTTTCAAGTTCCGACGGAGACGGTGAGAGATAGCGAAAAGAAGGAAAGTTAGGGAGGGCTCCCACAGGGAGAGACGTAAGTGACTGCTCGTGGGGAACAGAACAAAAAAAAGACATAGGGGCGAATCGAACGAGTGCGGAGTGGGGATGGAGAGTAAAAGACAACCCCATGCACGTTTATCGGGGTAAGGGAATTGGGGGAGAGGGAGGGTAAGGTGAGGCAAGAGGAGAGTTTTTGAGGGAATGAGGTGAGCGATGCGTGCTGTTTGGCCAGTCAGCTGCTGGTGTGACGCAAGGGCGAGTTCTGAGGACAGAATGGACGCGAGGAGCATCCATGCATCTTTTCATTGAAGGAAGACAAGAGGGTGGGAGACTAGGGTGGAGGATATGCCGAGGAGTGAAGGACCATCTCACGGGGGGTAATTTAAGGGGGTCGGATGAAGTTACACGCCCTTCAGGTTGGACAAAGGGCTTTTTCGAACCTCTTCCAAGTAATTCGGACGCTGAGTCCGATGGATCACTGATCAAACCCCGTCCTTTCGCAGTAGCAAGACGTCGTATTGGTATAACTAGGAAGAAACTGCTATTCACCTGATAGTAATTAATGACTGAAGATCAGTCAATAACTAAACTACTGTATTGACCCATAACATTTGAATTCGATAAATCATCTCTCTTTCTCCATAGCAAGGTCGGAATCCAAAAACTCCCACAGCCGCGAAAAAAAACTAATTTTGTAGTGTAGTTTTTAAAGAGCATACACGAATTTTATCGCGTGAAAAATATAAAGCTCACGAATAAGGAACAAGGTGGTGTTGTCGAAAATGTCAAAAAACGTGACAACTACGACACCCGATAGTGAAATTAAACTACAAAAACTTTTCTTTTACTAATGTTATTTTTACCTTCTCTGAAAGGTGAATAATTCGTTAGATATAGAGATTAGTAGGAAAATTGCAAATTTATAAAAATCGTAGGCATTTGAGTAGAATAATTTTCATTGCAAATGAGATTGCGAAGATATAATTGACACGTTATAATACATATATTTAGAACTCGAAAACGTAGTTTGAGTGGTATATATTTGATCTTTGGCCTAAAATTTAAAAAAACTATTTTTTTACTCATTCATATGCGTCGTTTTCACTCTGTAATTGCAACTATAACTCATAAACATAAGTCTTCAAAACTTATAATCAACCTCGACAATATTCTTCCCTTATCAGTTTAAATGCGATCTAATATTTGCGTGACTCTGTTAAGAAAAAATCGTATGCATAAGTCAATTTAATAAGACAACACATAGAAGACTTAAAGATGAAATCTTCATCTGGAATTTAAGATAAAGGGTAATTTTCCACGGAGAGTTTAACGTCTGAATAAAAATGTTTAGTGGAAATCAAGTCACGAAAATGTCCATTCGTTTCGAAACTTAATAGTCCGCATTGTTTACTCCGTGTAGTTGAAGATATCTCATTGCCTACGCATAGCTTTGGGCAACCACTTTTGAGATCAGTAGTCGTTATAGTTTAGACCCAATTCTGGGGAGCCCATCGTTTCATAACAATTCAACATTCGCGTGTTAAATACAGAAATGGATTCAATTTAAAATTTAATATATAGGGGTTTAATTACCTGAATTATTATGACCATAAAAATGATAAACGGGTAAAAAACACTCTTAATTACGAATGACATGACAAGGAAATTTTTGAAAAATGAAGACCTCTCTTATTTCCCCAATCAGCTATTTCATAGGAACTTTTCCCCTAGCTTTACCTTATCTTTATCCTTTTATCTCAGTTACCTTACAAAATTCCTCACTAAATTATATAAATTACTCAATTTATTTACTTGATTCTTGTTTTCGATCGTTGCTGCAAGTTCATGGAAAAGAAATTCTTCGATGTATTAAAAATATTCTGAGGGAGAAATTGTTCCAAAAGAGTTTACATTTTTATTTTAACGAGTGAAATAATTACGTCTGTGAGTAAAAACCTAAATCACTGTGATAATTTTAAATTACAATAATGGGAACTTCCCTCAATCATTTTTGACGCATAAGTAGAATTTTTCTTCCTGCAGGACTCCTTCAATTTTCCTCACTTAGAAGAATATTGCGGCATAAATTCATCCGCCAAAATATGAAAGTGTTGAATCATAGGTAAAGGCCTCTTTTTCTCTATATATGTAATAAAATTGAACGTCCAAATTCAATTTTTTTCTACAGAAAGAAATAATTTAGGAAACCAATTCCTTCCCAGGCGTGCTTCTCCTTATTGTTGTCCTCGGCTGCAGTTGAGGATACCTGATTGCTCACGCATAAATTTGGGAAACCTCTTTTGGGCTCAGTAATCGGTTCTGACCCACTTCCAAGGGCCACTCTTACTTAGGAGGATACGGGTCCACGGCTGACTTATCGGGTCCGACGGAGGAATAGAAAGGCAAAACTGGAGCCCTCCTCTCCTCACACCCTTTGGGAATGAATGTCTTGGGAGTCAACAAGTGCAGGGGCGAGCCATTCCTTTGGACCGGGCGCCGCAGACACGCGACTATGCATGAGGCACGTCCGTGAGCGAGGCACGTGAGTGAAGGCCTCCTCTGGATCTGGAGGCGAGCGCGTGTCTGCTGCCGTGCCGGCTACGCGTGGGAAAATAAGGGAACGCTTCCTTGGCGGCGGTCCTCTCTCTAACGGCACTTGGTAGTCGTAGGGACTGAGGGGGTTGAAAGGATCTTTTTTTTTGGTCCCTCCCTCCCCGAGGCCTGCATCCCTCCCCCATTACTCCACCTCATCCCTTTCACCTTCCCCTCGTGAACCTTGCAAAATGGACCCCTGCTCTACTCATTCTCACTGAGTCGGGATGTGATAGGAAGAGTCTGGTATGGAGGCTACAGGGTTACCTCCAGTCATGGGTTCTACTCGGGACAGTGGCGGTGGGTTTTCCGAGGTTCCCCAAAACATGATAAAATATGTTATAGAAATGGTAATTTCCACTTGAAATTGATATAGAATGTCGAAACCGTGGTCGGCAGTGGAGTTTTATATTAAAGTGTGGTAATCCCATTAGTAGTTTTATATTTTATCATAGAGATATCGCAATTCCACCAAGTCAAGCCTAAAACGATTTCGTATATTTCTCAAAACCTTTTTTTTGCTGTATTTACTCAATCGTCATCTTATCTCATTTTTAAGTCTAAATGCTCTCAATTATATATCGCCATCACTACATTAGCATGTCCATCCCCTAGGTTATATAAAAGTTATATCATTTAAATATCATTTTGGACATTTGGATAAAATTTGATAGCACTCCAAATGATTAAATGCCAAAAAGCTAATTGAATTTTTTCCTTTCTTCACTGTTTTTTTCTTTGTTAGTGTTTATATTGTTATTCTGTTCCGTCTCAATCATGTTTTTTTTTAATTTTCACTATAATTTGGCGTCAAGGCTGTGTTTGAAAAATGATTTACATGAAAAATGATTTACATAAATCTTTTTTTTTAAATCATAAAATCAAGACGTGAGCAAAGTTTCACACAAAATTTACGTCATCAAGAAGACGGTCCAGCCTCCCTTAACTAATTCAATGTTGTTTCCTAGTTACATCAAAAATATATACATTTTCAACAATATTCAGGAAATATTTAAACTACGTTCCTTTTGTGCGGTATAGTTTAATAGAGAAATATGTTGCTACCACAACAATTATTAAGGCCATTTTACACGGTACACGGAATTGCGCAATCTGACGTAAGTGCGAAGGCGCAATCAAAATTGCGTCGCGTAAAGCGGTGAATTGCTAGAACACATGCGAGAATGCGTGGATGCGAGACAGCAAAATAGCCCCTGTTCTAATTTCGTTCATGCATTCGCGCAATTCCACGCCATTTTAGAAATTAATGCAGGTCTAACCTCCGAAATTCCGTGCCCCGTGCAAAACGGCCTTTATAGAGTAGAAAATGTTCACTTTTTAAAAAATGAGAATTCTTGAAATTTAATTTTTCCCAGAAGCAGCTCTGGGTAAGAAAGGGTTAACTCCCTCATTCCGCTTCGGAGGGAAAACCCACCCTTGACCGATCGACCCCTCCTCCTTCCACATGATCCTTCGCAACGCTCAGACCCCTCCCCCCCCCTCCGCTCCGTTAATCCCCCCCCTCGCCGTGCTCACGTCCAAGATAATTCGCCTCCCCTCCTCACCCAGTTGAAAATCCTCGCCACCGCAGCAACGGCATCCTTCCTGTGCTTTCTCCTGCAAACCCTTTCACTCTCCCTGCGTGCCGTTCCTTGCGCACCCTTTTTTACTCGCTCACCCTAGAGGTCTTAAAAACTGATCCCTTCTAGAAAGCGTCCGGCCGATGTGCTATGTATCGATGCACATTCACGGGACCCACTATTTCCTTGCAAAAGGCTGAGATCCATGAATTAGAGGCAAATCAAATGGAATAAAATCACACAAAATAAAAATAAATATCTATCCCTACATGTTAATAATGACGTGAGGTTAATATATATTTCACTGTTTTAAATAATTTGAACTATTTTATACATGAAGAGGCCTATGTATTTTTTGAGACCTAGATAACTGTAGACAGAGACGAGTAGGAGATAACGAATGTTCGAGAGAGTTTGCGAAAAATGACAAACTCAATTTCCAACGATTATTACTCCCATGAAGTGATATTTTTATAAAAATAGTATTATCAAGTTCATCGCATCTTTATGATATTGCTCCATAAGTATTCTCCATTTGTTTTTTTCACAGGAACTTGTTAAAAATGTTCCAAATCTAAAAGCCTAGTTACCATCACATTAAGATCATCAAAAATGCCATCTCTGTACCTAAAAAAATGAATGGAGGAAAATTATTAAATTTTGCGCTATGGCCAATGGAATAACTGGACCCGTTTGATTTCACCCATGTACCAGATTACGTCAGGGCCCTCTGTATTCAGATGTAATGTACACATTACGACTATCATTCTCCATATCATACATCTTCAACCCACGAGATATATTTTAGGGTGGCAGTGGAACTGATTAACTATGGAAATACATTGTTATTCGTGAAAAAACATATTTAAAACACCGTAGCAAATGCTTTTCTTCAATCCGATTTCCACCTTGCCATTATTACTAAGCCCTTGCAGTTTTGTTTTCGATAAGATAAAAGTCAATTTTAGGTAAAGAAAGAAATTTAAAAACTCATAACATCAATACTCTTTTTAAAGACGAATTCTCAAATGTTTCGTGTTTTACAATTTTTGCTTGGCTGTAGATATGCGGAATAGAAGAGCTGTAATTGTATTTTTTTTCTTCACAAATTCAATCCTTACTCCGATTTCTTAAAATAAAAATTTGGCCATGGACAACACATTAAAGTTTTCCACATCTGAAAAAAAATCTAATTTTATGCGGAGATTAAAGTTTAGAAAGGTTTCTGAACCTACGCTTTAAGATTGGTTCAACCGAGTCCAACGGCATAGAGAGCGCATTCAAAGATATGGGTAAACAACACAACACGTCACGTAAACATGAGAAGGCGACGACGGAGTTCACAACCGCAAAAACCACCTCTCCTCCCTCTTCCTCCTTTTCTTCCACGCGAACAGATCGCAAGCAGTTCTCCTCCTTCCCTCTTTTCGACTACGGAGACACTCGAGAGAATGCACGTCCATTGTTATCCGATACACCGGCTCGCTCCACCCATCACTCTACATCCCCAAGCCCGCTTATCTCTCCCTCTCCTATCTTGCGATAAGGCCCATGGAAAAAACACAACAACAACATGCCCGCGGAGCAACAGGTCACGACCAGCGCATTCATTCATTAAAATTAGCCCATTGATTCAATTTTTACGTTACTTTGATAACCATCAATCCGAAGAGAGATTAACGGTATCTTAGGAAATTTGATGAAATTATTGGGTTGTAAACTTAGTAATGCGTGGAATACCATTTTAAATAAAATATAATTTAGAGCTATTTCAATTTTATCCGAAGTTCCAAGATCCTTCCGGCCACTGAGAAGTAACCTGATTGTTGTGACCGTTTATGGATACGTCTAAACGGTTTTAATTCACTCAAACTAACTCACTCACCCTGAAGACGAAGTAGCATGGAAGCGTTGGTGATATTCAGTGTTTCAGGAGGACTATGCAATACTTCATCTACATCTACACTATACCCTGTGAGCAGGTGATGATTAATCACCACCACACCACATGGTCCAAAAAACGTTACACATACTAACAAATTTTACTACCACATTCTTCTAAAGGCAAAACTTGTGAATTACTCATTAAGGTTATCTGCCAATAGAGCTAGAAAACACAGAACATGTTGTTAGAAATAAGAGGAATTCAGAAACATGCATTAAGGTATACATACATAAGTTAGTAGGCTACGCTAAAAGTCATCTAATATACTTTTGAGTTCAAACGCTGCCGTTATAATCACTCATTAATTATGGAAAAAAACGTTCTGAATCTCAAGGAGGTTGTAGGGTGAGACAATTTTTATCTCAAAATGTTTGAGATTAAGATTGTCTCACCGTAATCGTATTTTTATACTCGCTCAATGCTCCCGTTTGATTAAGCTAAATTATTAATTGTTTCAGACAACTATAGTCGCACATTTTCGTCCAAAATTTTTTATTTATTGTCCTTAAAATACAAAGTATTTATTAAAATGTCGAAAAGGCTGGATACCCAAGAAAAACTATGCCATGGTTACTGCAAAGTCCATCTAAAAATGTTTGCGTTGCCATAGCTACTAAGCTGTTTTTATGGACCCCTTTTTTATGGATAAAAATGCTTAAAATTGTCTCCCCTACCATGTCCTCAAGTACTGAAAATTCCTCCTGAAACACGGTCTATAAAGTTTTAACCCGTTAGAAATTCTGGGAAGACTTTCGCCATCTTTATTTTCTGGGTATAAATTTGCTGTAGATGAGGATACAATTTATAGGCTTGGTCCGTTAGGTTTTATTTTTTCAAAATTTCCCTTCAATCTTACGCTAAATTATTCAAGCATCCTTAAGTTATCGCTCCAATTGTTTTTGTAATCTTAGCAGTTATGACAGCAATTGGAGGATAATACTTAACAATTAATAAAAAATTCCTTAGGATGCTCAAATACAGGATCGAAACGGTGGTAAAAGTTGATGAATAATTACAATCTAATGACCAAGTTTCAAACACTCCTCCACAGCATTAAAAAAAACAGTGGTCACGGTCTAAAACATAATTAATATGTACTTCGATAGGTATTCTTACATCATTTCTCTTCTCTAATGCTTTTTATACTAACGCTGTTCTTATCAGGCGCGCAGCAAGAAATTAAGGTTTGGGGGGTGTATGCGCAAGTAAAACTGAACCATTTACCTTAAAAATTTTCTGGGGGAGGGTTGGAGGATATGTAATACCAGCTAGGGTAAACGGAAGGTTTAGGAGGCCTCCCCCAGAAAATTTTTAAGGTAAATGGTTCCAAATGGTGAGTTTTACGACTTTCTGAGGGATATTTTATTGATCTTAAACGATTCTATAAGTAATATTTATCCAATTAAGTAAAATGGATTAAATTTAAAATTTTCTGAGCTCTGAGGGGGGTTTATCCATGAGAATAAAATAAAATGGTAAACTTCCGCACAATTTTATTTACAAAACACCGACCCGGTTTCGACACGTAGTGTCATTATCAAGGTGGGTGAACTGAGTGAACAGCTAGGTCATAATAATCTTAGGATTCTTGACTATTGATGATGATGAACATTAAAGTAGTAATCTTAACAGTAATGATTTTCCAGCAAAACGTACTCAATTAGATGTCCAAACATCTCTCCTCAAGAAAATTCCACTGGAAAAAGAATTAGCGACGAAATTATGACGCGTCAACCTGATGGCAGCAGTCGATAAAAAAAAGAACTCAGTCAGCCGAGCACAGTGGGCGCGGGCTGCTCATTTTCCGCGCGACGCCGTGTGACGCAATTGAATCCGAAATTGGACTTCAATGCAATGCGCACGCACACCACGGCGGATGTCACTTTTCTCCGGAAGGAACAAGGGAGGGGCCGAGGATAGAACCCGTTCCTCATGCGAGGGGAAAAGGGTCCGGCCCCTCATTCGTAGGAAAAAGGGGGAGAGAGAGAGTAGGAAACAGGGATTGCGATGAAGTGGGCCAAGGGGATTGCAAAGAAAGGATACTATGGGGAAGAGGAGAAGGAGGAGGTGGGGATAGAAAAGGAGGCAGGTATTGCGATAGAGAGGAGGAGAAAAGAGGGGGAAATATCGGGCTGTATCGGATAACGGGCTAGGGTGGTGAGGAGATGCAGTGGGGTGTGGAGAGAAAGAGAGATAGAGAATAAGTACAAGAAAGGCAGCGGCAAGAATGAAGGAAGAATAATTGCCCACCATTTTCGAGAGGGGTTCGAAAAAGGGGGAGCGTGCAAGGAGAGAAAGAGAGGGTGCCTCACATTATGGAGAAAGACAGAGAGAGAAGAAGCTGGGAGATTTTTTGCTCGTTTTTTTTTTTTAAACACCCAGAGTTTTTTCCTGAAGTCTCTTAACCCCGTCCGTCCTTCGGCCAGGGCGCCTTTTCGAAGTTTCCCGTGGCAAATGACTTCCGCATCGCGTGTCAACTGTTGCCTGAAAAAATTAGGAGTGAGCGTCGACTTTGCCTTGTTTTTACCGCGTGGTCGTCCCTTTGTTTTCATTAGGTTTGCGTGCGTCCGTCAAGGGTGATATGGAGCGAAGAGTTGGAGATGAGGGGCTGTGGAGGCATGCGAGTACGCTGATGAAGTGACGCGAGGCCTTTGATGAACAGAATACATATACCTACTCTAGGAGTAGCTTCGCGGATCTCTTAATATGATGATGCAATGTATTATAACTTACCTCACTCTTGGGTACTTACAAAATGATATAGGTGGAAGAATTGATAGAAAAAACATTAAACACGTCGACAAGAATAAGCGTCTAGAACTCTAACTGAATGTATTATACAAAAAATATTTTTTTAATCGCTAGTGTAGTTCGTGTTTTTAGTCCGGTATTTTTTATATCTAGGATTCAAATTAACTTTTTGCCACAGAACCTAAGGAACAGCGTAGTCAATCAAGAGAGAACGTTTTAGGATGATAATTTGTGACATTTTTGTGCCATTATTGTAACATATGAACTGTAATATCTAAATTCCTCACTATTCTGTGCAGTCCTATACTTATGTTATAGACTATTACAGCACTTTAATGTTCCCGTTAGATCGATGGCATGAAATGTAACTAAATTGTAGCCTTGATATGCTGTAGTTATTCACTAGAACACAGTAATATTCTGTATCTATCCCGTTACATTTCATTGCTACTGTTGTCTGCTTAGCGCTCATCTATTTTTATACTCCCGTTTTTTTAGGTTTAAGCATTCTAGTCATCGTATCAAATTATTCAGTCATGGAAGTTTATAGTTTGCTGTCAGCCATTGTATATATTTCCTGTAAAATGGTGCGTTGTCGTTAAATAAATAAAATGAACGGGTGTTATAAGGAATGGTTTTCCCTGTCAATAGTTAGGACTTTTACATATGGGCTATTACAATGTTTCATAATATTTAATGATTTCTAATTCTTCTATGTTTGCAAAAAATTATATTTTCCTTTTTTTTTATAAAGTCATCTTACATTCTTAGTGTACTGCTCACAGAATACTTTTACCTCGAAAATAAGGGACAGTTTTTCATGAAATTATTGCATTGCTAAAATCAATAGTTTTATCTCATGAAACAGTCCAAAATTGAACTGGTTATGTTAATTCTGATGTATGGTATAATTTACACCGTTTTCAGCTTATTTCCCGATTTTTTAAATCTTTCTTGTCATCAAATACGACAAAAAGAACTCCACAGTCCGCCAGAGGTCGATTTCATAGTTAGTGGATTGAATCTGTAAGGATCATTGCCAAACTGAATGTTTACGCTTTACCATTCAATCTTGCACGAAAGTTCGAGTTCGAGATTCTTTTCGACAGTGAAACCGCAGCGTCAAAAACACATTCCTGTGATCAGTTTACCAAGACAGTGGAGTGGATCGTTAAATTACATATTTAATGCGGTTGAACTTAGACTCGTGGCGAAGAATACCTGTTTGTATCACTCTGCATTCTAAACGGCTATCTCGCATAACTAGTATTTCCTTCTTCAGTTCGCATTGATAAATACCTACCTCTCTTCACTGCATCAATCAAACTAGTTGTTTAATTATCCCTTCTGCGCACACAATTACTCCCTGTGACGAGATGATTAGAATCCCAATAACTCTCAGCGTACTATGAGTCTAAAGAATAAACCTTCTTATTCCACTCTTTCACTTCTATTGAATAATGAAAATAATTTATGGAAATAGAGTCAAGAATATTGGGGTTTGGAAATGAATATATCTCGCGAATAATAGAATAACTTAACACCTTTAAATTTGATTTGCAACCTGTTCTCTTTAGAAGATAAGATATTTAGATATCAACTTTGCCAAACGACCAGGAGGCTGGTAGCTTAATGGTATGCACATTGAGATGGGATTCATATCTCCATATTAACTATTTACATCTCCTCGCCATAGGCTGCCGTTTGCCGCTATGAATAACATAAAAAGAGCAAGCTTTGCTTCACCTTATTGACCCAGAACATGAAATGCTGAGGAGAGAGCATAACTCCATGGAAATGTGCATGTGTAGTCAGCGAACGTTGGAGGTTGGTAGGAAGGAAGTCATACTGGATACTGGTTCTTTCCGTAACCCAACGTCAAATGTGTCTGGCAATCCTGGGATCTTAGGTACGCACTTGGTCAGGGTCTGGATCCGCAAAGATTCGTTACCCCAGCAGGGTAGTAGGACGGAGAAATTTCAACTATATTCAGCCTCTCTTACAATGCTCCCAGCCGTTTCCACCTGGAGTTGAAGTCCAGACCCTTTTTATCGCCAGGGAGGTAAGTGCACGGAATCCGGGAGATGTATTTCGCCCCGAATACGGACTTCTCTCGGACACCAAAACTGTTATAACAAAAGTCACCTAAGTGAGGGAGCGTGAGTCGCCAGGTGGTGGAAAGCCAAGGGACAGATGGGTGCGAATCCTCCGCCTATGACATGGGAGAGATTCCTCGAGATGGCTTGATGCTAACCGGATGACGGAGATCGCGAATTTCCCAGACTAGTAACGTTCATTTTTTTCCATTTCATATTCCCCAACGATGACGACGGATGTATTCTGGCGTGACGAAGTGATCGTATCGCCGAATACGGGCCGGAATTCGTAGAAGAAAACTGAATCAGCGGGCCGCACGTAAAGCCCATCGTAAATCCTTATTCTTTTATTTCTCATTGTAATTTTAGTGGCTCAATTGGAGTTTAGTAGTTAATTGGAGCTTTTGGGGCAAATATTCTAGCTTTAACGATTGTTCTTAGCAGTGGCGTAACTATGGGCGGGATTAGGGGATAGATCCCACCGAAAGCCTCGGAGAAATCAAAAACATTAAACTATTTCCTAGTTTTGACATTTAATAACTGCATCTGCTTAAAGTTAAAATTTTCGTGTCAAAATGATGCAAAATGTACTTCAAGGCATGTCATTTTTCAGAACTTTTCCCTGAGAGGGAGGGAGTCGCCACTGCAGGCCATCCCATCCGCCTCCCCCCCCCCAAAGCATTTTCCTAGTTCCGCCACTAGTTCTTAGTTTAAATACGTATTTATTACGGGGCAGTACTCCTATAAAGGTTCATCTCACTTCCGGGTCAAGTCAATTATCAAAGAGTTTTCACGTGGAACGGTCTCGAGTTATCGCGGGAATTCATTGGATTGTCTAGTTTGTAGTGTCTAGTGATGATGCAATCTTTTACAAGCTGCATATCTTTTACAAGCATGAAAACATTATAAGGTTTCAGAGCATTTTGTATGATGTCTAAACCTTAAATGTCTTCCTTCATCGATTAAGATCGTATCCGAAAGTGCCTAATATGTTATCCTTGCTGGTCCATCATTAGTCACTGCATCTAAGCATACGTACTAAACCTCAAGCCGCCTAAATAGGTGTGCGGCGGGGGATGTAAGGACACCAGTCGTGAGAGTCGTAACCATGTACGAGAACACAAAACAATTAGGTCCACTCGGTGAGGGATTTCACTGGCTGAGTTCGACGAAGAGATTCTTTTTATAGTCCTTTATCGTTCAGGGGAAAACGAATCCCTGCGCCAAACAGCTCGGCAAAATACCACTCTTATTTTATCTTTTCTGTCGGACATGTAGCTTCTTTGGTAAGATTTCATATTTTTAACGATTATCAACATCACAAAACCGTATATTTAGGATAATACTGACGATAATGACTAACTAACCGAATAGACACAATTTTCGTGCATCTTCCTATCATATTTATCTTTCTTTTTAATGCAAAGCCAATTCTTACATGGACATTTTTTCAAGCTATTTATTTTTGCCAACGAAAGAGTAATTACTAGTTATAATTTTATTATATTAGTGGTTAGGGAAATCTTTGTTGAAAATATGAGAGTGAATAAAATTTTTCTACGCATGAATGCAAAAATTTTGAAAGAATTTAGGCTGGAAAAATTCACATCTCTTATTCGGCGAAGCCATTTTTTTTACAGTAGAAGAAAAGCTCACTTCATTATCAAATTAAAATTCAATTCTAAAGATAAGAAGCCACTATTTCATAAATATTCTCCCAAAAAATGCTAGTAAAACTGGTACAAATTCGCATCATTGTGACCGCTGCTAAAAATGCTTCCCTAATTGGAAGTTAAAATGAATAGAGATACCGACAATAGAAATTATTGACGATTAATGTAATCTTGATGACTTACATTGCAGCATGCACGTAAACATGATCAAATAAAATAAAATTGAAAGTCCTCGATTGAATTATTTGGAATTTAATTGGCACGTCTACAACACATGATATAGCATTTACAACTTTTGGTCTCACATGGCAATGGGGCCAAATTATCCATATCTATGGAGGAAAAATAGTCCCTCCTTAACATTGGAACATTACATATCTACCTGAGTGCACACTAAAGGGTATATTGCGTAGAATACGCTTCTTGAACAACCCAAATTCCCTTGTTTAGCTTGTTTTACTCTATCATTTTAAGTATATCGCTCAAAACAGAACATAATTATTTATATTAAAATATTGTGTTTCCATCTTGGGTTATTTGCTAAAATTTTGATATAATTTATGCATACAATACTGTTTTACCCTTTTAAAGCAAATCGACTGATAAAAACTATTTTCATAAAATGAAATGTTCACAGAAACAAACTAAACCCTAGACTGGCCCCTGATTGAGTGCGCTGTACAATCATGGTTACAGGCGAACAAAACTAGCGACATCTAACGGCGCCATATGAATATTCGAATTAAGAAAAAGTAATGGCCTAAATTGCCTATTGCCGATTCTTAAATACGTGATTTGCGAATTAAATAAGGCCCTGATGCATATTAATATTTGGCTTGTGAATTATACTCAGAGTAAGGATTGGGGAATTATTCTTTGTATTTGCGATACAAGGAGACCATGATTTGCGCCTGAAATGATATTATACAAAGCACGGTGGATAAATGCTCGGCTGCATTCTCAAGTCTCTTTCCAGAGCACACTACACACTCTCTACAGTTACTACTTTGTACTCATCTATTAGATTACATGCCAGTTACATATCCAATAAAATGAGGTTGATACGATTTTGTAAGATAATGTGCATTTATATGAATTACTAGTATGAAATATGACCGTAACGAGCCTGGATGGCCCTACCGAATTTTTGAGACATGTGGTCTTGAGTAATCTACCACAAAATGAACCTTCAACCCAAAATGAATCACTATGACTAGACATTTTCCCAACGATGAATTTCTGCTCCCTACTAGATAATGGCGTCCATCCATCGAAACCAGGAGGAGCAGTCACCAATTAACTTCAATGGAGAATTTTTATTTTACGGAGAGATTTTTAAATAGGGGAGAATTCAATGCTGGTGTTTAAGAGAAATTTAGAGCTTCGTGTTTGCATCGAGAACATATGGATTGCAATGTTTATTGGACCAAAGTATAAGAATATATTTTTACATTAGTTAGCAAGAAAAAGATATAAAAAAATACATTGAAGACGTTACCTATAAAACATACAAGAAATATGACCATACAATTTAACGCAAACGCAAATAGTTATTTATAAATACTGCTAGTGCTATGCATTGGTATAAGCAACGAAAGCTATAAAAAACAACCTGGACATGATAATGCAAAGGTGATGATGGCCAAGTTGGATTAAATGTTTATACTATTACCCAACGATTAATTTCTGCTCGCTACTAGATAATAACGCCCATCGATCGAAACTAGGTGTATCAGTCATTAATAAATTACATTGGAGCATTTTTATTTTAATGGAGAGCTGCTTCAAAAAAATCTTCGGATCACTGGCTGTTGATAATAATTCCATTTAAGTACTACTTTTTATACTTTTACTCGACTTTTTCGACGATTGAGATGCAGGACTACTGCGAATTAATTCTTTTCGACGAAAATCTATAAATCAACCCCAAAAAATAGCATTTTTGGAAGATGGGAGTGAAAATGGGGTAAAAGACTCCATTATGTCATGGGAATTTGTGGCACGTGGACAACAACGTGCGGTCAGTCAATCGACGGCGACAGGGTTGTTGCTACCGGGTACTAAAGGGACAGGATAAGGGAAATAGCGAAAATCTAAAAAGGAAAGGATATCTATAAAGAGGCCTGATGCAGGTGCACCCAGTTTTTTCAGCGAAAATCCATCAATAGACCCCAAGAATCGAAGTGCGCAATATATTGAGGATACGTTTCCAAATGGAGTAAAATGCCCCATCATAGTACTGTAATCTGCGGTCCATGGACAACAATGCAGGATCGGGACAGTGAAAGCGGCAGGGGTTGTCATTGTTGGGTGAGGACGGAAGAAAGGGGGATTCGAAAAGTGGGTGAAAGGTGTAAAAACCTCCTCAAAAATAGGTCCCGCGGAGACACGTTAACACTACAGACATGACAACTTTCCAGCTGCTACATTCGTAAATTTTCAATAGATTTAAACATAGAGTTCATTAACATAGAACTAATTTTATCATCATTTCAGGCATTTTATTACCTTTTACTTATCTTTTATTTACAATTTATTGGCAGAAATGTGGTTTATTCATCCTTTTTTCGACAGAACCAAAGGAAAACACGACGAAACGAAATCGGCTCAAAAATAGATTAAAAAAATACTCCATTATGGTACGGGAATTAGTTACACACGGGCAACAATGCGTGTTGACAAGGTCTATTCATTGCCGGGAGAGGGAAATACCGTTGCAAAAATGGAAAGAGAGACAAGATAACTTTCCCGAAAAGATACGAGAGAGAACGTAAGACAAAACATGATAATTTTTCATATAATGAACCGCTAAGAATTTATTAGCTTTAGATATGGAAAATTTATAAGCCGTCTGCCATTAAAATTTTAATAAACACTATTTGTTTTTGTTTGATTTGTTTGATTTGTATAAAGAATTCTTTTTTTTCCACTTAAACCATGTACTCATATATAGTTTATTCAGTTTCTTTTTCGACGAAAAGCTGTTAATCGACCCACAAGAATCAAATCGTATAGTAACCTGCGAAAAAATCGTGAAATACTCTCTCATATCACGGGAATCCGTAGCACATATACAGCAATGCGGTTTTTTAGTTACGGTACCGGTTGTTATTTACAGGTTAGGGATACAGGAAAACTGAGGGAAAAAAACACTCTAGATAAGTCTGCTCCAATTGAAAAATAAATTAATACTTTTTTTGGAAAAACACAATGAAAAACGACAAAGCGAAATTGACCCTACGAATCAGATCGTTAACAATCATGTTCAAAATGGGGAGAAATACGAGCGCGGGAATCCGTGGCACGTGGAAAAAAATTCACGGTCATCAGGGGTTTTATTTCAGGGTGAGGGAAATAACAATGCAAAAAGGGGGATAAATATCCAAAAACCTACCCAATAAAGAGTACTACGTAGACACGAAAACAAAAGAGCCAATTTAGATGTGGCAATACTCAAGCTCTAGTAGTCTTAAACATTCAGTGAATATAAACAGAGAGCTCAATGTCATGCCTCAATTTTTTCACTCTAATTTTTGTTTAATTTACGAATGAAGGCGTAAGTAGGGTGATTTAATCATTTTTGTGAAAAAAACTCGAACGTCAATGAAATTTAAGCAATTGACCAAATGAAAATAATGATAAAAATTCTGAATATTTTAAATTATTTTTTCAGTAATTAACATAAAGTTTCATTTTCTTTACGACATAACGGTCAAAATCAGGTGAATTTTATTTTTTACTTGATAAATAACGACAACAAGAAATCGACCCATATAAACAAATCGTTGGTCCTTTTGAATTGAGTATCCCGTTCAAAATGGGGTAAAATACCCCATTATATAGCACATGAATCCGTGGCACATGGACAACAATGCGCGGTCGCCAGGGGGTTGCTCTTTTGCCGGGTCAGGGAAAATAGCGATGCAAAAAGGAGAAGAAAGACCCGAAAACTTCCCCAAAAAAGGGTCCCGCGCGGAATGAGACACGCGATCGAATCCCAGTCTCGTGGCGGGGCGCGCGAGTCTCAACTTTTCCCTCCTCCTCCTCCACGCTCCTCCTTCCTTCCTCGAGGGATCGAGGCGAGCGATGGCGGGAGAAGGCGGCGGCGGTCGAGGGAGGGCCTCCCGGACCGCGCGCGAGGCCCTCGTGTGCGTGTGTTGACGTGTGCGTGCGAAAGGGTCCAGCGCAGTCTGCCTCCTCGCGTGGAGAGAGGGAAGGCGGCGGTTTGACGGGGTTTATTCGAAGATGTGCGAGGGGAGGGGGGTGCGTGTTTGGGGAAGGGGGAGTTAAAGGCTTTCAACGGAATGGAAGAGAGAGTGGAAGAGGTACAGGTCTACAGGTCGAGGGGTTGGACGTATGGGTTCTACAATTGGAGCACCCTTCTCCGCAAAAGGGTGGCACGGAGGAGATTAGCAGGGGAGCAAAAACCTTAGCCTGCGGAAATTCCGTCATGACTTATGAAATGGATAAAAAAAGTGCACGATGAATTTATGCTGCGTGAATCGATCATTGGACCACCACTTTCACGAGATCATCATATTGGGTACACATAGTTGTTACTCGCCCCCAAAGGAAAACTACGATTTTGGATTTTAAACGAAAAAAATGAAAAATGATCCGTTTGAATAACTGAACGTTTTCACCAATCCTGCTTCTTATTCTATTCTCGTTCCTCTGCGTTCTTGTGGCTTCCTCACGATACGAGTAAATGCATACCGCGGTGTTGATGACCTTGGGTATCGGAATAAATATATTTAGAAAAAGTTAAGCTCATTGCCCCACAAAATCATGAAATTGCATTGTTAGATGAGTAGAGGGTTCTTTTCAAGACTTGAATTAGACACGTAAATTAAGCAGATTCAAATTCTTTTTCCAAGCTAAATTTCCTCTCCATGTGAGCATAGCTAAACGAAAAAATTAAGTGAATTTATTATGATTTATATATACACCAGTTGCGGTGTTTCGCTCGAAAAATGTCATCACAAACGATTGACTTATCTGGTGTTTTAGTTACGATGTTACTTCAAAAATGCTACCTTACCATTACACCGATGGGTTAATTTAACAGAAAGATTAAGTTTCTTCATTATGAACTAAGAATATTTTTCTTGAATTTTGGCGGTTAACGATAGACAAGCACTCGGCAGGTAAATACTTGGATACCTTTAAGAAAATAATTAGCCATAATTGAACGCGTGGATGTACTGAATTTCCGGGTAGGGAAAAGAACGATGCAATTGAGCAAACAAATACTATATCATCTAATTAACCGTAACTTCACTGTGTAATAAAAGAGACGTCAGGAAGTACATTATTCAGGAACTATTTACAATTTCAGTTGGTGACAAGTATCGTAAATGGATTATAGCAAATCATTCTTTCCTCGGAACATGAAACCTAACGTCCAAATCTCTGAGTTTACTTCTTGAGAGTTTAAATATCAGTTTCGCGGGGGAGATTCTGCATTCTTATATTCGTCTCTTAATCCGTATGGGACAACGGCCTCCGCGATACGAGGGTGGAGCTTGCTCGAGATAATTCCATGCGAGGGATGAAAGGTAAATAAGAGGTTATTATTAAGCATAGCGATGGCTAAGTTCTAACAACACGTATTTCAAAATTTGGCCGGTTTCAGGCAGGTATCAAACATAGTGTAATGACATTTAAAAAATAAAATTCAAGCAAGTAACAACTCTTTGTTTGCAAATGTATGCTTCTTTTTCGGTTTTATGAATTTTTTGTTTTTAATTTCAGTGTACTATTAAAACTATAAATCGTTTCTTTTTCTTTCCTGTAAAGTTGCTATTTTTGATAAACGTGTTGTTACAGTTTCCATCGATAAGTACTATTAGTAACCATTTCACCACACAGAAGGATAATTAGGGAACTAGGGATGCATAAAGCGCCAGAAATACCGGAGAACTTTCCCAAAAAAGGCTACTGCTAACAAATAATAAGGCGAACAAATATTGGGTAATGTAGATATCACAATTTTCAAGTTCTTGTAATCATGAACATTAAGTACTATAAACAGAGAACTCAGTAGCATAGCTCTATTGTTTTCTTCTAATTCGTGTTTTATTCGAGAATGAGCGGCAGAAGTCGGGTAAATTCATTATTTTTTTGGCCAAACTCGATATTTACGTAGGTGACCAACATAAAAATTCTGTAGATTTATTTAATCTTTAGAGAGATTTATTAGATTTATTGCCTTTTGAAAATATAAAGTCTGACACAGATAAAATTGAGCAATCTTAATAATCGCAACTGAACTTCCTCAACGGCCAAAGCAATCGGGCATGTAAAGAAAATGAAATATTTTTTCATAATTCCTTACACGATAATTTGAAAACTTACCTGTAACATTACAAATTGCATTTTTATTAATCCTTATAACTTTCAGAAACATCAGCTGCATACCTATCAGTGGAGTTTTCCGGCTCAGTGTGCTCGTAGGCATCATGAATCAACATGTTCACTTTTCAGAAAGTGAAAACGGAAAACGCAAGGAGAACCGCGACTCGTCTCCAAGACGGTGTGTTTACTTCTTGCGAGACGCCGAAGCATCGATGCCGCGGCAGAGAATCAAAATTCCGATATTCGTCCCCGGTGGGTCAACCCCCTTTTTCCGCAGCGATACGAGGGCGGAGATGATGCTAAGCAGTGAGAGGGTAGGGGAGGGTTGGTTTGTGACGCGAGAGAGAGAGGGGGGGAAGAGCGGCGGTGTTCATTGTGTCCCGCAACAGCTGGGTTTCGGCCGGTGGTGTGAGGGGTCCGCAGTCGTGTGGCCCCTCTGCGCATACAACACATGCATGTGCGTGGCCCGTGTGTGGGATAGCTCGCCTAGCACGGTTCCCACGGCTACGACGGCCGGCCTCGCGCTTGGGGAGGGCAAGGTGCTCGCTGCTGCTCCCCTACTCCTTGCAGAAGAGTTTGTGTGTGTGTGCGTGTGTTGTCTCGTGCACACCTTGCTTCCCTCTCCACCCTTATCCCCCCTTCCCCTTCGATCCTCCCAAGGAAGGAGAGTAATGGTAGTATTTCTCCCCTCCTCCACCTCACCTCACACTCAACACACAACCCCGTGCAGTCGCAAACGCTTCTGCCACGCCCCCTATACCCTCACAACCCCCCGCAAAGGCGGCAGCACTTCGACACCTCCGGACTTTTTATCTTTGTTTCTAATTAAGATGGCTTCACCACCAAACTCAAGCTTTGTTTTTTATATTTAACATAATGAAAGTACTTGTCTATTTCCACCCTTCTTCATTTCTACCGACCCAGGTTTCGGCACATAATATCAAAATCAAGGTGTACACATGTATTTTCTTTATGTTAAATATCAAAGACTTACATCGAATTAAGCAGGAAACTCAATGTTTGTTTTTGATTTAAGATGGCTCACTCTGGTCTGTATCTATTTTTCCCCATTTATTTCGTGACCGCCAAATGTCGACAATCCTTTTGTCAAACAAATGACAAAATGTGTTTTGACAAACCTATAGATCCTTTTGATCAATGTAAAATTGCAATTTTCTGAATAGGTGTATAGGTTGTTGGTTAGTGCAAGTAAAATTTTCTTGTATCTACAAAAGCTTCATGGAGCAAAAAGGCTTTTCTCATTGAATAAAGGAATATCTTAGTAGTCACAGATATTTTCGGATTCTTGCCCTATTTTCTGCGCTTTCCTGACGAAATAGCGATATTCAAATTATCTTGACATCCTTTTAATTTGTGCGTAATGGAGGTAATTTTTTCCTAAGGGCTTATATGTTTACCCTCAATTTCTCAATTAAGAAGGTCACTCTCCTTTAAAATAATGGAACACATTATGAATATTTGAAGAAAACCTTTATTGTGAAATGTAAGCATAAATATCCATTTAACTATTCATATTCTTACTGGTTTCTGATACATACTAAACAATAATGTGTTTTTGATTTTGGCTTTTTCCCTTTTCCAATAATCATAGTAATTTTTAGATCATGGAACTATTTAACTGCAGATACTTTCCACTAATTATCTCGATTAATTTTATAGCCATTATTATCGATGCTGAAATTCTGACCAATTAGTGGTTTAGTGTCAAGATCCATATATTTCAATTGTCCACTAACCCAGCACCCTCACCAACAACTCAGTAACATGAATGTCCCTGAATCGAGATGTAAGTGCAAAATCACTCCACTTTCGAAAACTTTCCCTCTAGTGTTACTTATTTTAGCAACGATTATAGTATAATTGAGTCTTAAGGAGCAGAGCAATTTACACGTAACTGTCCTTTTCGTCGGCTCATTCATAGGATTTCTTTGTGAAATGGATGATGAATAGAAAACCCTCTGAATATGGTGCGAAAATAATTATTAACTATGAAAAGACTAAGCCTCCGTGAACATTTATGTTTATATGAAAAACTGCCATGTTTTATAGGTATCGTAATTATCCTCAAATCTCATGATTCCATCCATCAGATACGTAATTATGGGCTGGCAATGGAAACCTCGTAAAATTATTGATTACTCATTATTATGACAGGTATTATCTTTAGCATTGGGTTCCATAATAAACATAGAAATATTTTGCTGCTTAAGTTCATAATTTAAAAAGTGAATGATTAAAATCAGAGCCAACTTGTTAATCATGCGAGTAATTCAAATCCTTTTCTTTGTGAAAGAGAGGACTTTAGATTGCTACCCATGGCTTAAGTAATTTCTTCATGCCTCTATGATTTCTAATTTGTTATAAACACGGAATTACGAGCGTTACATTCTAATTGATATTTATGACACTGCGCGATATTTGGTGCTGCTATCACTACCAAAAAAAAATTTACCACGACCGTAAGGAGATGGTATGCAGAATGTCGCAATGCGCTCGATAAGCTTCTCCAAGTCGGAAAATAGCATTTTAAAGCAGGATCACGTGACTTGTGCAAACCGAACTTCTTTGAACTCAGTAATTTCATGCTGGTGAATTATTTCCAAATTTTCCACGAAGCGCAATCCATACCAAAAGTAAGGATATGAAAGGAGAAAAAATATGATATTAATGGAGCAGGCTATAAGGATTTTAAACGGAATCATTCAAGCGTTGAAAGACTTGCTGATATGAGAATAACTTAAAATCTTACTTCAATTGTGATAAATATTGTCTCGTTCTTAATACCAAATCTAAGTCCATGGGTAAAAAAATTATACACCCATCTTTCCTCTCCTGGAGGATGGATTAGAAAAACTGATTACCTAACGTACATGACCATATTAACATTTACACTACTTTAATCCAAAATATATTTTAGCGATAATGTTTCGGTTATTTCCTTTCTAAATTTAAATTGATCCAGCGGTTATAATAATCATTGACATGGTTATTAGGTCACGTAAACAATATATTCGATAAATTATCAGATAAAATTGGGGAAAATTACATACAGAAAGACTAACGAGAAATAAGTTACCTTATTTGAGAAAATAAGGTTTACCAGGAAATATTGACAGTAGGTAATGTTGATTTGATAACAACTGGGAGATGAAGTATATTATTCAATCATGTCCAAAAAACAGCGTTGAGCTACACACTTATTATTCTAAAGTATGTATTTATTATTATGAACTTAAATTCACGGAGAAATTACAATTTTTAAAAAATCAAGTATACAGTATTACATTGAAGATGCATCAGATGCATAATTAACGAAAGAGAATGAAAGCACTGTATATCTTGCATGTGTACACTCGAGAGAATTTTATGAAACACCTGAGTATTTCTCCATCGCGTTTTTAAAATACAATCCAGGAAGAATGCTTCCGGCTCGCAAATTAAGAGAACAATCATTCACGTGTCAAATATTGAGGTGAACCAGTTCCACTTTATCACTTCCCGCATTTTTATACCCAATTAAAAAATTCCTTCCCTTTTGCACCGATCAGGATGCCATGACATTTTTTGATAAATTTGATTTCAAGAATAGGGGAAAGAATTCAATGCCCATGACAGCTTCGCAGGAATGGTTCCCTTGTGCCCTAATGACAACCGTGGCAGATCCCAGAAAGCCTGTCTCCTGTACTGGTCCGTCATTAAAAAGGATCCCCCCAAAATATCTCCCCGCCCCCTGGTCAGGTCCCACTCAAAACTCCGACCACCCCTATTTCGGCAAATCACCCCCTCCCACCCCTGACGATCTGAGTCCCCTCCCCTCAATCTCCCCTTAAACTCCCTCACCTGCTCCACGGACGATCGAGGCCCTTGCTTCCAGAGAGGAGACCTCTACTGGTGCGGCGGATGGACGCAATAATAGAAATAGGACGCGATGGACAAAAGGTCGGCAGCCTTCTGACCACTCACGTCCGCTGGGGTTCCGACACAAGATTATCGGAGCAAAATTGATTTTAAAAACAAGGCATGGAATAAAATTATTTGAACTATAAATGCGTCCAGGTATCTGCAGCATTGTAAAATCCAACATAGCTGTCATCTGAGAGACAGATAAGGAATTAAAAAAGACTCTAGTGAATATGAATAGGATAATAGGTAGATATGAGTTGAAAATAAGCACAGAGAAAACTGAGATATTAGCATGCATGCAGAAGAGAAGTGAAGACTAGCGTTAAAATAGGAAAACAAAAATTGGAAGACGTGAATGAATGCTGCCTTTTGGGAAGTAGAATAACCACTAATGGAAGAGCCAAAAAATTAATTGTCCGTTAAATAGCCCGGTAAAGAGCGTTCTACAAAAAAAGACGTATTTACAGAGGGACATTTATGCATAGAAGTAAGAAATAATTTATCATAACTTGCACTTGGTGCATGATTCTCTACAAGTGTGGCATGTATAATGACCGCAGCGAAGAAATCAAAGGTGGAGGCATTCGAAATGTGGTGCTACAGAAGAATGATGAAAATCCAATGGATTGACGGAGTGAGTAATGAGGGAAAGCCACATGAAAATCATTATAAGAAGGCGGAACAACTTAACCAGCCTTATCTTGAGGCATGATGGCCTGATGAAGACAATCGTCTATGGACAAGTAGATGGCGAGAATAGAAAGGTAAGACCACAAATAAAATACATGAAGCAGGCAATGAATGATACGCAAGAGAGAAGAAGGTATGAAAATAATTTTTTTTTTAACTAGCCAATAGGAGCATTAAGTGGAGAGCTGCGTCAAACCAATCTAAGGTTTTTTAACCAGTGGTGCTGACTCGCATTCATATGAGCCCAGGCGCTTCAAAGCTAGAGTCTGGCACATAGTACTCGCGATAATTGCAAGATAACCGAGCCGGAGCAAGACGTGGAAACTGTTCGTAAATTTCGCGACTCTTAGCAGCAGATTCGATTATGCGCACGCAACGCAAGCAGATCTTCATATCGGCTGCTATGGGCTAAGAGCTCCTGGCGGTGAACTTTATATTATCCAGCAAGTTAAGGATATAGCTACTATTCCTTCCTCAAGCATTTAAAATTTGCATCAAAAGTATACATTTTTTGAGCCTATCGGGAGTTACATCCACTGGGAACCAGCCGGCCCTCAGCAGGTCTCTGAAGCACGATGGACCCTTAGGTGTAAATAACTACATAGTGTAGACTCTTCACTTCATTTTAGATAAAATCTAATCTAGCTAAGGATACAGCATTTATTTGTTCTTTAAAAATAAAAATGGTATAAAAAGTTGACTATTTAATTCATTTCGCTCTATCCTTTCCTATAAATTAAGTCACAATGTCTTCTCATTTATATTCAGTGAAAAGATACATGATCAGGTTTTCATGCTCCCTAATCCAGTTTTCATCATTTTTACTGGAGAAATTCCCATTAGAATGCATGAATTTATGCATGGAAATAATACAGACTGCATTGGCAAGTTGTCTTTGTACTTACCAGTGAATTTTGCGGTGAGAACATTGAAATCAGCAGTCAATGGTAGAAGTGTATGGGTAGAGGAATCGCGAATATAAGAAGTTTCTTCTTTCAATGGATACAAATATAATAATTCGTGAGTATCAGCAATCGTCAGAAAAAGCCATTCGAATGTAGGCTGGAGCTGTATTCTTCGTAATATGCTTGACTATATTGTTGCGTTCTCCGAACATTATTGGAACATTATTAACTATTATTTAAAAGGCTTTTTCTCAGAAACGGTAAATCTTAGAGAAAAAATAGAAATGACAATTTTGAAGATAATTTTCTGATCTACAATTTTGATCTGAGCAATTTTTATCATAAAACTAACCGTTTGGCCAAAAAATGAAAAAAACTCATTTTTGTGACCTTTGACCTTGAATAAAATTTTTTGCACACACGGGATCGATGGGGACTTTTCAGGATTTCATTAGAGTGGTATCCTTGAGGTTCATGCAAATTTTCAGCTTGTTGGCAATGTATGCAAGGGTACCCCTATTTTTTGGGCTAATTTGACCGGGCTATATGGCTACCGAAAGATAATCGTTCGGCTCAACCCTAGCAGAGAATGGCTCAACTGTGGATCAATGAAAATAAATGGAATGACGTTTGATAATCATCATTGGTGACTCTGTCCGTAGACAGGTTTCAACGGAAGGTTTGTCTCCACAGCACTCTGTCCTGGGCCTCTCTCTTCACCTCTGTGCAATTCCTTACTACTTTGATGTCCGTCCGCATTCCGTACCTCCTCCTCCCTCTTCCCCTCATTTATTAACTTCTGTTCACAGTCACTCCTAAACATTTACCCTCCTCCTCCATTTTGTCTCTCTCTTTTTAGATTCTCTCAGTATTCCATCTTCCCCTACTACATCTTCATTCGTAATTCCATCTTTGCATCAAACCTTCACCATTTGTCGCCATCTGAAAACCCTCTACGTTCTTCTCCCTTCTTCGACATCCACGGTTCGCTTAGATATGACGCAATGTAGATAGAGTGATAACATTCATTTGAAGTTAAACCAGTATTAGAGCAGGTGACATTTAGATTTGTTTGGTTGCTGAGCGAGTGAGAACGGAATAATTTCAAATAGGCGACGTCAAAGGTGGTGGATAGCACATGGGTTGGTATAAGAGATAAATCAACTTGAAATATAATTCGAACATTGTAGCTTTTCCTTTCTAATCCATGCTAAAAAAAACGATCACTTTTGACTCTCCACTAATTGAAAATATTGTTGATGAGTAATTTGGATGGGTCAGCAAAAATGCTAGTGATTCAAATTATACTGATAGACATCTAGTGGCAACTTTTATAACTACTTTCGAATGGGGAAATCTGCTGGCCAGGTAAGATCATGTTGATAAATTAAAATATATTTAAAAATTTACTGGCGTCGTTGCGTTGAAGTGGTTGATAATATACATTCTATGTAAACTCGGAGAGCTATAGGTGGAAAATCAATATGCTGCATTGTTTAAGGCGATAATATCATTTGGGAGAATCGTATTTCGAAGTAAACTACCTGATATCTTTTGTTGCAGGTATGTATATGCAGTTGTGTTTGTGCATTAATTTGTGGGGTTGTATTTCTCAATCAAGTAGGAAAGGTATGAATGTCACAGTCTTAAAACGTAAAAATATCGCTTTCAGCATAATAAAAAAGAATAATGTGTAAGCTTCGCCAAGGCTTAGAATTTTTAACCGATATTATAACTTCCGATGTTGCCAATATGATTCGCAGAATACAATCAATATCAAGTAAATAATAAATGCTCCCATTTGATTCCTTAGGGAAACTCTTATGAGAATTCTGTAAACCATCGATTTACCTAAATAACAATTGAGAAAAATGTGAGCAAATTGCGTGAGGAGGATTGAAGATCTAGAAAGAAAATCTATAAACCAAGGCGGCTAAGCAAAACGAACAAAATTAAGAACACTTCCGTTTTCAGCTATAAAAAGAATACCAAAAGACATTAGGAGATAATATCCCTTTCCAATAATAAGTTATTCACAAAATAAAATACTAATTAAAACATTTTAATTTCAAATAGTAAAGAATCCTAAACAACTCTCAAACAAATAAACACATTTCTTGGAAAATACGTGATAAACAACGTCGGCCTCTAGAATATACATAAAACTAAAATCAACAAAAACATAAAATATACACTGAGAAATGTTATGTTTTAGGAGAACTAATACTAACCTTATAACAATCTCTTGAAAATACACTACACCGATTGCCTGCCAAAACAGAACTTTAGAACAACTACAACACTACCTGCACATTATGATTTCAAACTTACTACTTCGCTTTTGTTTATCTCAAAAACACTCGTTCACTGAGCGTAATCAATTATCGTGCTGGGAGTTCTTGTGTCTCAAGTCACGATAAATGTACCTTTCGAACGATACAAAAATGTGATGGCGTTACCAACGACAATTACATAAAGAATTTGGATTTTTTTATTATGATTATAAGTTATTATTGCCAAACAAACACCACAATTCAGATTCAGAAATGAAAGCAACCATACTAAGCTGGCCGAAAAAAAAGTCTACTTCATAGTTAAAAATTTTCTTTTAACCACGTGATGTTTATAATGCTTTCTCAAAGCTGTGTCTTAGTAAATCATTATTCCCGGACCGGCATTAGGAGCTTTGCAAGGGGTGGGTCAAATATCTGTTTGCCCTCCCCCTCCCTTGATGCCCCCCACCACTAAAATATGATGCATACGTAAGCCATTTTTTTAGATGCAGTTGTTGAAATGACACGCTGTATGTTTGCTACCATGAAATTTTATAGATTTCATTGCTTATAAATTTATAGTTACTCCTAAATAATTATAAAAATTCAATATTTTTTAAATAAATTTTTCAAATTTTGCCGCCCCCTGAAATCTGCCACCTCCGTATCGTTGGGCGAGACAGAGGGGACACTTGCCCCCTCTGTCTCGCCCTAGTTCCGGGCCTGCATTACTTAATAACATTTCTTAACCAAATGAAAGAGCCTAGAGGCGAAAAGAATTTCCCATTTTTTACCCTTATTGTCAGCAATGCATTTTACTGAATGTCAATATGGAAAACTACGGAGTTACATATTATTGATTCAAAATTAGTTAAAAAAATTGTGTCGGCTTGCAGCAAAACAAATTGCCTTAATCCTGAACGGAAAATCTAAAATCTTCCAATCATGCGCCTCAAATACTTGGATTTACGACTGTTAAAGCTTCAAACTAAGACTAGCAACAAACTTATTTGACGGTACATAGAAGGGCCAGTTTCAATATTGAGGCGCATTGGCTAAGAGAAGGCAGTTTGGAATTAACACAAAAACCTGTGTCTAAAATATATCTCCATCATAAGGAGCACATGATCTCTGCTGTGCATCTAGAAATAAAATTCAAATTCAAATGAAAGAATATATTCAGCCCGTCTCAAGCGCGGGAACAAAAGATTCTTCTTGTGAGGCAGCAGGCTACCATAAATTGATGGAGCAAAACACTTTAAGATGGCATGCGTAGCAAGGTTTCCGGGTTTGAAGATGAATCGACGCGGAGGTCAACCCGGAAACCTTGCTACGCATGCTGCACCACCCCGCGAAAGTCTCCATCAACACTAAGATAGCATATAACGGTGTCTATCGCTATGCCCTCCAGCATGATAAACTTGGCATACCTACACATCCACCAATGATACATTACCAGCAATCGTCCATACTTTTAATGATATTACACTCTACACGAAGCCAAAATACTCATCAATCAAATCAATTCAACATTAGGACTACATTTTTTGAGAAAAAATTAAAAGGAGTTCCATTTTAAAACATTTATTTTCACTCAGATGATAGCTATATACCGATTACAAATATTAAAGTAAGTATATCACAAATATCACACTCTGGTGAGCTTGTTCCGCAGTGGAATCGAAACAATCACCAGGAAATCAGGTTTCTTATTTGAGCAAAAAATGTTCACAGCCAATCTTGTTTGAATATCCATAATGTATATTTACAGCATACGCAAAAGTAAATTAAATACTTTTCTTTTTCACTTAATACTCACAAGTATTTATGTACAAATAAATAATTTTTCTACTATGAATAATCCTTAGAAATTTCTTCTCGAGACGGAAGGTAAATGATAATGAGCATGACAGGTACGATACAAATGATCTCTTCATGTGTACTAAGATCTAAAATGAATGGTTATCTACAGCTAAGAACGCGCAAGGCATCGCAAAGATAAGGCACGTTGTGGTCAAAGCTAAATATGAAGCAGACATATGTCAGTGAAATTATCTAATATCTAATAAGGCACTGGTGTTTCTGCAAAGTGATATAAGTCTAACATTCAATTAGTAAGCTTAAAATCATACCTTTCACAACCTGGCTCAGATATTTTTCTCTCAGTATAAAAATTTCACACAATTTTGAGAAAGCACTAAACATATTAATAGATGGAAAAGGTTACAAGACATCCATTACACCATAGCAAAGTCGAGCCTTTCAAGCAAATAGCTATCAAATATTTTCTAGATTTATGATGTTTACCTGGATTATCTGGCGACACTTAAAATTAGAGACCAATAAGAAATTTACATTGCTCACATCAATAGGAAAGTCGTCACAATAATATTAACCCTTTGAAAATACCTTAAGCTTACATATTTACATTTGTACTATACTCTAAGGTAGAAGAAGTGCCTTTCGGCACATCAAAGAAGTCGAAGATAATATAAATTAAGTTGATGATCACATGGCACTTTGAAATGTCAATTTGGAAGACTTTAAGGGGACCAATAAGCAAGGCCCCAGAGAGCGGTGGGGAGTCCAGACGTTTAAACCCCTCGCACTGAAATATTTTCTGGCTGGGGCTTGACCAAAGCAAGAAGAAGTTCTTGCCTCTCCCCCACAAGGGTCTGTATGTTAACAATCATTTCGTTAACTTGATGATACAATTTACGTGGCTCTAGAGCGATGCCAGTTTCCTCTCCAAGGCTTCGTTCAGGTGGTTGTCGACGGCCTCGTCTCCCGCGACCCACGTGTCGATCGTGGAGAGGCTGATCTCGTCGAAGCTGTCGTAATCGCACTCGTCTCCGGACAGCGAGACGTCCTCGGGGGCGGCGATGGATACGTCGACAGCGGGGACAGGGGGATGAGCTTCCTCCACTGTCACCACGTGCATCGGCGAAACTGGTCTACGGCGAGAGAATTTGAGCAGAGCCTGGAAGGGAGGAAAATTAGATAAAATGAGAAATGGAGGAAAATATTACATCAGAATCGTATTCAATAATCATAAATTCTCAATTAAGGTACATATTTGTTCACATGTAAGACTAAAACACCGTAGCAATCAGTGGCGAAGCGAGGGGGGTCCGGGGACCCCTTTCCGGAATATAATAACATAATTAGTTTGCTTCATCATAAAAGAAAAAATTGAGAAACCATGAATATACAAAAGATTTCTTTGAAAAATGAAGCTTTTTTCGATTATGAAAAGTGTTAACGTATTACTTAGTAACCTATATTTTTATTTCCCACGGACCCACTGGGTTTTGGATGGGCCTCCACCCTTTGAACGAAATTCCTGGCTACGCCACTGGTATCAATCAGGAGCTAATATGAGGGGGGGATACGCACCCCCTCGAAATGAGGAAAGCAAAGTAAAAATTGTAATACCGAGCATATTTAGAATGTAGTGGAGAACTGTGCCAAACCAATATTCGGATTTATGACTAATAATGATTTATTTAAATAAAAAATATCGTGAATTGTCCATATTTGAATTATTCTTGACATCTTCCTGTAGCCTTAGCCTAACTGTGTTTGAAAGCACGTCAAAGCCGACGGCATCTTTCACTATTCCCATGCTAACAGATGATGTAAACAAAATCAATGTTAATTCACCGATAACTCGCTCATTGCATCAATGATGAATGCAAAAACAGTTATAAATTCATGAAAGCAACTTGAAAATGATGGCAGTAAAATTCCTTCTTAGACGTTTGCTATTAATTAATGTCTTCTGGAGGATGGTCGTTCGCATTGAGAAAACCAGAGGACTTACCACTATTAAGGTATAAAAGTATACAGGTATAATATAATTATAATAAGTAATCACAGAATACACTTTCCGGGAGGAAAAAAGGATTTTTAAATCAACTAAATAATTCACGGGATATGGAGAGACATACCCCTTCCTCCTGCCAGACAAACCGCGAGAAATGAGTCAAAACAAATGCGACCGAGGAGATCGAGATTAAAAGATTAGCCTAATCGAGCAGGATTTTATTATTCGGCCTAGTCCCTTAGCGATATGGAATGGGATGAGGGGCTAATGGTGACACCGCATCCACTGCACTGCTTTTTTTTGCTTAGCGTCGAGAGATTTCGTGGAGTGGGTAGGGGAGAAATCAAGGATCTTATGATATAGAATAGAGCTCGCTTTTTAAGTGTCGTAAGAGTACTTGCAGCGGGAATGGGGAGGGAGACAGAATGAATAGAAATATACGAGTGTATGGGAAGGAGTGGGAGGGGTAGAAAAAGGGGCAAGTGTAGAAATCAAAAGGGATAGGCAACCGGATTCCCTGGGGAGGAGGGGCCAGGGGGTCCGATGAATGAATGAATGGAGAGAAAAAAGGGTCCCCTTACACAGACCATCCCTATCTCGAAGAAGGGTGCAAATAGAAAATCAGTGTGCGAGGAAAAGACTGCCGCACCTCACACGTGTGGCTCGCCATATGACAAGCTCGGAGCACAGATTGGATGTATATGCTACACTCTCCTCCGCATAATTCAATGAACTACAAATTCCCGGCAATTGAACTTCAGTTCCAGCATGGGTAAATTCCACTCTTTCCATATTTTCGATCATGGTTGCAACGCATGGCGTCATTATTGAGTTTGTTTTCTATTATGAACCAAGAAGTTGGCTTGTGAAAATTGGGTCAAGTCACATTGTATTGAAAAAATGGGCGCAAAATATAAAGAGCGGAATAATATAGGCGCGAATAAAGTTTTTCTTTACGAGTTCAGGGATTGCAAGTACGTCTTGGAGTCTTTAATGGAGTCTTTAACGTCTTGGAGTCTTAAATGTTTACTTTACCCTTCTATCGCACATTAAGACTTAGTACACGGAAGATCCAAACCTAATTCAATTAACAACAGTAACCATTAAGAATACTTGAAAAGTAAGTAAGGGTTTTTCTTTATCTTCAGTTTCGCTGGTAGACTTCGTGGTTCGTGATAGTGAATGAAACATTGAAAGGCTTGTTATTTCCACACACACACACATTATGCTTTTGCTGCCCTAACCAGTTTCAACCCTGGCCCTTTGTACTAGGTAGGTACACACGTATGGAAAGTGATGGGCTTCTGACAATGGTATGAAGATAAGCTAATTTAATTCCCTTACAAATAAATGTGCTCCGCTAAAATATTGTCAAACCTGGTTATTATTTCAATCATCTCAACTTGAGGCGGTTTATTACTTTTATTGACCGATGCCTACCGATCATTTTCAATTAATATCCACGGCAAAGTAGAGGATATACAATAGGAAAAACGATGAAAATGAAAGCTGGAAGTTCCTCAAATTCTTATCGTATGCTTATTGAAGTTGATAAACAGGAGATTATTTGTATGACGAGCTTATATATGAATCTGGAAAAAGGCTAATGCATGTTTAATGACATCAGTCGAACATTGCAAAATCCGAACCACAAAAGGTAAGGGCAAGAACAATCGGAGAACAAGTAAATATGGGCTGCTGAATCAAACTATAGAAAATTGACCATTCGTAGTTGGCCAACAATGCTGAAATTGGTAGTAATAACTAAAAAAAATTCTCGACAGCTATAAAAATCCTTGACGGTATATCTTCAAGGAAGAAAAATTATGTAGTAACATCGGACCAAAAGCTGATTAGCAAGGAGGCAAACACAGCTGATCAGTGACACAATTGCTTATTCAAAAAATCATAGCGGAAAAGATTTTTTGCATGTTAAACCTAACGCAAAAAAAGCCACACTCAAACGACATAATATTGAACTCGCATAAACAACTCATCTTATAAATTAAGGTCTAATCAATAAAATGCCACGATAAATGCGAAATGAAATACTAAAGGAAGAACTATGACTTTCTAGAGCCTTCGATTGAAATCAAAGCGAAAGTTGTGGGTAGGAAATTAGTGCAACAAGTTTATGGGAACAGTACCAAAAACATAATAATAATATTTACCTTGAAGCACTTCTTCCCAGCCTTGCAGATGAGCCTTTGCAGCGATATTTTCTCCGCTGATTTCTCCATCTTCCTCTCGAAAGGTAAAAAAGGCGCGGACTTCACCGGAACCTTATCCTCCAAGACGTCTCAACGGTCTTCCCTCCAAGAAAACTCCCGCCCAAGACGTTCAGGTAGCAGCGGGTAAGCAAGGAAGTAGTCGCAGCAAGAGGTCTTGTTTGTCGGGGTCTTTCTCGTCCCTTCAGCGGTGGCTAGCAGCAGCAGAATGATCGCGTGGCCTGGAGCGATGGGCCCCTTATATATAAGCGAGGGGGGCAAGAGAGGGGAGGGAGGGCCCTCAAACAGACACGGCACGCATATTCCACGCGCCCGCAAGTGTTGTGTGTGGATCGTGGCGGGACCTCTAGGGGAAAGGGAAGGGTAGGTCTGCCACCCCCGCCGGTCTGGGGGTGGGAGGCGTGCTCGGCCATGTGTCTGGGGGCTCGGGGCAGCAGGTGGCCCCGTTGCCCGGGGGTGGATTCCCTCGGGAGCCCTCCTCTTCCACGGGGGCGGCGTGGGAACGCGGGGTTCCTCTTCGAGGCAAGCTGTGGGCGGGGAGAGACCGCTACGCAAGGGGTGCTGCTGCCACAAGTGGGGAGGGTTTTCGGGGATGCGCCAAGGGTGTGTAAAGGGAAGGGGATGTTTATGAGCGACAGAAGAATTGAAAGCATTGATTCGGTTGACAATATGCAAGTTTCAACTCCAGCAATGGTTTATATCGCGAATAATATCAATTGCATAAAATATATCACACTTAAACAAAATAGCAAAAATATATATTCGCGAGCCTGCTTAGGCTAGCGCCTCTTCAGCTACGACTAGTACTAATAATAATACGGCTAATAATACATATAATTCAATGTACGACTAGCTTTTGTTTAAATATTTTTGCAAGGTCTGGCATACGAGGGTAAATGTCCGAGACACATGACGGAAAAAATGTTTTGAGCGGCGCGAGTTAAATTTTGATTTTGTTTTAAATGTAACAATAGTTCAATTTTTTTAATGCTACCCAATTAGCGAAAAGTTATGCGTAAAAAAAGAAAATTTTGATTTGATTTAGCATGTAGGACTGAATAGATATATTTTTTTAATTGCCAACCAACAACAAATTAAACAATGAATTGATATTTTTTATTTTTTTACAAATTTGTTCCTCCCCACGTTTTGAGTTAAAATAAGAATCCTTTAGGTTTCGCAGCTTTGGCAATGAAGAGTTTCAGTTTCCGAAGTTTCGAAAATGACAAACAATTGAATGCTATCATGTAATTATTCTATAGTTATAAATGTACCTTAACTAAATCGTTCGTTGAACTGTTTATAAATAGGCAATGAATTTATCATTGAGGCAATGTATATTATGTACTTGAAAAAATTGGGCTCACAGATCGAGAGATAAATGTTTAAGCTACAGTGACATATCATTTTGAGGTGGACCGGAATGGTTTGGTGTTCGGAGGATGTGTGTGGTTTGCCATGTGCGAGCGTGGTGAAGGGGGATTCTCGTGGGCGTTCAAAGGGCGAAAGGTTTTCACTGGGGAAGGGGTATCTGGCCATTAGGCAGGGGTCGAAGGGTGGAATTGTCACGGTGCTTCGATTAAAGATCAACTGCTGCCGACCCGGAAGGCCATGAGATCGAGTCAAAGTGCCAACTACACCTTACTTTAGATACTGTTGCGGGAGCTATTAGAAACTAGGACAACGTTGCACTTTTTCACAAAATGTATTTTCTTTGCAACGCGTCAAAACTGACAGAACCATCTTCAGGTGCAAGAAAATTTTAGCACACAAGAGACTTAAAGAGTGAAAAATTATAACATGAAAATCTTTGCTCTCGACAGAAGATGGGTCTCTAGTTTGAAATGCGTTGCGTTCGAATTGAATTTTGTAGAAACGTACGATAATATTTCTGTTATAGGTGCATTCAACTTCATCAAGCCAAAAATCCGTCGATGTAAGATCTTGATAGTCTTAACAAAAATTCACGCAACGAAAAATAAAGATTAATTAGCACGTGAAAGCGAAAATACAAGTTCTCGTTTATATTCTGCATGATCCAGTCCCTACCAATGAGTATTTCACTGCATTCCTTTATTGCAGCGCAATGTCGCAGAAAAGGATGTAATCAAAGTAGTTCCGGGATTCAATTACGGCTATTCATTATCTAAGAGAACATTTGAAATGAAAAAGTTCATAATTAGTAAAAATACTTTATTTGTCAATCAAATACAGGGCCATCAATATCACCAACAGCATTATATAAAGTACAAATCAATTTTAACAAAAATTGAGGCTCTCTGGAAACAATTATTTACCATAAAAAGTAACAGCAATACCTCCCCTTTTTTGCATTGCCGGTTTTACGGAAAGCTACTTTATTTGAAAAAAATAGTATTCTCTACCCTACAAAAAGAATGTCTACGGAGAGTTAATACCATACCTACTGTAAAAATTGGATCCTCGATATGACTAGGTTCTGTATATTAACACGCTACTATAATTTGTGATCACAGTGAGATTAAAGTTTAAAATGAGAGGGAAACCGATCACTTTTAACTGTTTCATAGAGCTACAATTCCTCGACATAAAATTCCCCATACACAAGTTATCAGAAGGAATGCATCTTTTGCTTAGCACATTTCACAACGGTTCATACACATTACAAATTTATGACGCCTCAAATAAAAAATTAGAGCATCCAAAAATGAGCCGTACAGAGAAATGTTGAGCCAGTTAAAAATTAGCTCCACGAACAACAGAAATGCACTAGCCGAAGCCCGAACATGCATCTTAACACGCGGTGTATCTCCAGCGTGTGCCGGTCACAGCTTATTATTGTCCCTCATTGGACACTGCATACCATGAATGGATGTCTACCCTCCGTGCCACGCGCCTGACATCCTAAAGATCTCTTTATACTCGTTGCCCTCACTTGGTTCGCCCTTATGGAATACATTGAATGTAAAATATCATATAAGCCTCGCTTGAATACGTATACATTGACTGACTAAATAATGTTAAAATTTGCAGTAGTTCAACCGAGTGGAATTGAAGTACAATTTATTGATCTCACTATATGCTGAAGTATCACTTCTTTTTTTCTTCTATGTGATTAGTTAAACGGTCTATCAGCCTACATGCAATATTTTATTCAATGAACTGTGTATCAATAATTTTACAATTAGGAACCCTGAAGACGCAAATAAACATTATTGAAACTTCATAAAACATTGATAAACATTATATAAATACTAATTTTTGGTGACCACACTGGTCCCATAGCCCTATATTTGGAATAATCTTGAATTATAACACCTTCAGATGCATTTTCATCCGATTTACTTGATAAATTGTCTCTGCTGCAAAGTTAAGCAATTGGTAAAGTTTTACTAACATAATTTTTCACGCTTAATGGGCGAATAAAAACATGCTTTATTGAATCACGTGTTTACTATTGCAGTTATACATGAGCTTCTTAAAACTAGAAACAAAGCATTCACACGATTTTGCGTTGGTACGATGATCCGATTACTCACTCGCATTCACAAAGTGATTGAACCAAAAGATTGATTTGGATCGTGAGGGTAAAGCTCATCACGGACTAAGTCACAAGTGGTTGAATTTCACACATTCTAGGTTATTTATTTATTTTTTATTTTTATTTTATTCTCAAACCACCGGATACAGCTGTTATTGGCCATTTTACACCGGGGTGTTCAACAAATGTAACAAGTAAACGTACACAAACGACCATGCCCTGGACCGGGGAAACCTACCCAGGCGGGACTCAAACCCGCGACCTCTTGTTTGGCAGGCGAGAACGTTACCCCGCCGCCAACGAGGCCGGTTAGGAGGGGGCTTAGTTATTAGAGCGTAGGCATACTGATAGGAAGGTCCCGGGTTCAAATCCCAGGCGAAGCCGTCGGATATCCCCAAATGTAAAATCGTCGAAGTGCAAAATGATCCAGGGAAACGAAATGGCCCCCCTATCCTGAATGTGTGAAATTCATACATCTGCGGCTTAGCTTGGGGTGAGCTCTACCCTCAACAATCCATATGCACTTTAAGTTTACTCATTGCCGAACACCCTAGAGATCGGTCGCAGGGTATTATGTAGATGTAGGGTGGAATCACTAAGTGACGTTATTTCACAGCCAGTTCCTTTAATTGGGTCACTTCTGAGCGCGAGGATTTTTGCTTAGGACTGCCCAAAGGCTTCAACCGAGATATGAACCCGGGACCTTCGAACAACAGCCCAAATTTCTCCAATTACTAGATGGAGCTATTAATTTTCCCACGCAAACTCCCGCTTCTAGATCGTTCCAATGTGCTCGCAGCATTGATGTTTGTCCGTACTTCTACCCACTTTCCCACAGTCCACAGCACCCTAGTATAGACTTATATCCACCTCGGACACAGCAGAATCCCCAATTACTCCCGGGAGGGCACCCACGCCACGCCAATCTGGACCAAACTAAAATCCGTACGCTCCCTCCCCCCCTTCGCTCAGATATCCCCTCTCTCCTACCCCCATGCTGGAGCTCCATTCCTCTCCAATGCATTTTCTCACACACACGCAGCCAGCGGGGTGATTAAACGCCTGTTAAATGAAGCCGCACTCTCCCGCCGATGAATCTGAATGAGCGCGAACCCTATGGGGGCTGGGAAATAACCGGGCTAATCTGCGGAAGGGGACGTTAAAAGGAGGTCTCGGAATCGACTGCGAATCGCGACCATCCATTGGGTATATGCATCAACGATCTTGCAAGTTAATTGCCACAAAAGCGTGGGAAGAGGGCGATAGGACCATAAATATCAATGATCATAAAGAATTTTTCAATGGAAACAATTTCATTTTCAGCTGTATTTACTAAGATGCAGAGGGTTCTAAATTTTAAATGAGAGTCGCTTTCACAGATTATCCTCGGGATGAACATGGATTTTAATCGTACCTGAATTGCCATAAATTAAATAAATGTATACATTTTATTGCTTCTATGTTGCAATCAACAAATCAAAAATTTAACTAAGTATAAAAATGTTATTGGTCCCATATTGCAGACAAAAAATCAACTTATTAATTCAACATCAGAGTTTGGGGAAAATGAGAGTTTTCATACATTCTTCGGAGGAAAACATTCGATTTTATCCAGAGTTACACTGATGAACACTTTTTCTATAAACCATTCATTTTAGATGTAAAAAATAAAGGTGCAATAAGCTATAAATTCAAATGAGAATATTTTACGCAGATTTTCTTCTGGATCAAAATGGATTAGATCAAACTACCACTTACCATGGATTTTAATGCTTGAATTACCAAAAATTACATAAATTTATAGTTTTTTCCGTCTATGCAATATTCAACTTTCTAAAAATTTACTAGTTTCATCGATATGAAATAACTTGCAAAACGAAGCATCCAGAAATATGAGATCGCCTTTCAACGATCATGAAAATCATGTCCATTGAGTCACAGGGTAATAAATTCAGTAGTCACGTATTTAGTTCCGCGGGAATGTTTTGTTATAAAATGGAAGATAAATCAATACCCTGACGTTCCTTACACTGAAAATGTCAGTTTAGACTTCATCTGCACATAATATTTATGAGAAAAAATGTTATACACGATCTATAGTTTCGGGGATTTATGGGCATCTCTAAAGAATTTTAGACTGACTGTCCATAATTCTTAAAGATATCCATAAATCCTAGGAGAGGTGATGACGGAAAATATGCTGGTGAAAAACCACAAAGCATCGGATAGAAGTAGCCGTCCTACCACCCTGAGTTTTGCAAAAAAATTCCAGTTTCGCAAGAATGACCCAAGGACAGTACCGCGTCACCAATAGTGCATGGGCAGTCGGTAAGGCTTTGAAGCCTACGATCGAACCCCAAGTTTTTTTCCTCTACTCTTGTGACTACCCTTCCTCAGAGGTCACCTTTTCTTGCGTTTTCTCCAGAAAAAAAATAAGAGAATTTTTTCAACATCTCATAGAAATCTAATTTTGACTTCATAAAATTGGTTTGTCGCTTGGAATATATTAATAATAAAATTCATTAATAAATTCGTTTTTACTTTTTTAAGGTCAAGCTTTACTTTGTGTTACCTTCCCACTGTAGAAAATGAAAATAAAATACACTTTTTGGTCTTCAATATGCATAAGTAGAGGGGACGGCACAAATAATAGGTAATTTTGAAATATGTTCAGGGAAAAGCGTTTGATTTTTTTACTGCAATACGCGATCGTAAAATACTCAAAATAAGTATCTATATTTTTAAATATGGGATATTATTTTCTATTCCTATTGGATTGGATATAAAGAGAAGAAAAGACTCGTAATACACTTACATTTTCGAGTTAGATGACGATGGAAATATGTAATGAAATCCGGGTCGTGCCCATGAAACATATTGGAATATTCAATCACACTGGCTGCAATATTCTTTTTCCGTCATTTATTTTTAATAATTTATGTGTGTTCAATTGTAATTCGGAGTGATTCAGAGGCGATATTTTCATGTTTTCGAAGTTGTAAATGTGATGCGCTATCCGTGTGTATTTCTACTGTCACATATCACGACGCACGGAAGAAGGACAAAAACTATCCGATACGCATTGTGGATATCTAATACAGTACGCAACCCTATTTACGAATCAAATGTGCTAGGAACATGTACTACGTACTATAAAAGAGAATCACAAAAAATTTCGTGATATAGGTAATACTTAAATATTGTAAGAGGATTACCGTAAAAGTACCTTAATTAAATCTAGGCTGTAGCCTAGACTTAACTGGGCCAGTGAGTACTTTTGCCTTGATTGATGCCTACATTCATATCAAGGATACAGAATCCTTATTAGCATAGGTAATTACCCCTTCAATTTAATTATATTTCATATAAACATCAATTTTTGGACTCAAGTCACCAATTATCGATGAAAAATAAAAAAGTTCAAGGCACAAAATTATTGTGTCCTGTTGGAAAACAGTAGCCGATCACAATGGATTACTTTGAGCCAAGGACGAGATGGTCCGAAGTCAGCAAAGATTTCTCAGGGAAAACGTACGTGCGAAGACAGGATGAGATCGGACTGCGAGCGTGCAAAGCTTTTCTTGGCAGATTATGAGGAAAAGTCAACCCTCCGACCGAACTCAAAGACCGCGGTAAGCCGACGTTTGAACGCCTAAGCTGTGGGGAACCCCATATTGCGAAATGGAAAAGCCGCAAAGCAAAAACATCGACGTCGCAAATATGAGTTAAGTCCACTTTTAATTTCCTTGAAAGCCTGGGCGCATACACTTTAGGCGCGTAGTTTATTTCTATCCCATTTGTTAAAAATTCGATAAAATATAGCGTATGAAAATGAATATCAAACAAAGTCACGGGTGGTAAAATGAGTGTTTCCTAATTGAGAAAAATAAATGAAGCACGAATGACTATCACTTTTTAAAAATAAAAAATAAAATAACAATAGAAAACGACTTTTAGCACGATGGTGCTATGAATTATGAAATTTTCATTGCAAAGATAGGACAAAAGATTATACCTTTAATTATTGTAATAAATCTGATGGTATAAAGATAAAAATTGCAAATATGTATAATATTAATTGAGTGACTCAATATGTCAAGTTACATTTTCAGGAGAAATACTAATATATAAACTAATATTTGACTCTAAGAACTTGTTTGATTATTACGTAAAATTATGTCATAAATGTAACTTGAAATGATATAAAATATTATACACACAACTATTGACTATGTCACACAGTCATCAATTAATAGCTTCAGCGACGTATGGATGAATAATGGCAGTTTCAGTTCGACGCCCCAACGCTAGGTCATGACTGGCATTCTCTCTTGTCGAAGGAATGAAGCCAAAAGCATTAGTAGTTAAAGATATTGTGTCAGCATACCGAGTGACGAAGCTGTTAGACGTCCAGTTTGACTGGCTAGAATGATGAGTTCGCGGAAATTGGACTATCTTTAAATTCTCACTCTTGACTAAAAGAGCCGGAATTTCAGAGAATAACGTAATTTTCGACGAGCATATTTATTCGCTTGACTTATCTTTCAAGTGATGTCGGCCTGCGCTTCAAAATAGCGGTCTCTCCTACATCCCAAGGTCGAGCAAAGGGAAGAAGCTTAATTGTTCTTAAAATATTACAAATCCACTTCAAATTGATATCATTAAAATGGAAACATCGATATAAGAAGGCGGAAGATTGATAGGAGAAAGATGTGAGTCAATATCTAATCACGCATCCCTTAAATCTTTCACCGATTTCTTTACTGGTTTACACTGAAGTACGGAGTCCTACACGTGAGCGTCACGTCATGTTCACAAACGTCATTTTGTGCTCTCCGTCCATTTCATCTACATCTACATATTACCCCGCATGCCACCTACAAAAAAGTTAGGCAAGGGGTGAATCATATCCATCTACTACATCACATGTACTACGCAAAATGCACGCTGCACATGATACATAAGCTGTGGGATTAATATGTATCCCACTTATGAAGACATTCCGCCTCCGAAACTATTACATACTAACCATGTGGTTAGGAATACCAGGAAAATTCAGAAACATGCATTAAGGAATACATGTTGCGTCACTTTTACGTTATTAAGCTACACTACCAGCCAACTATCCTATTTCTTACGTTAACGCTACTTTGCCGTTATGGTCCCTTATCGATTTCACCACCTAAAAATCTACCTAAAATTTATTTAAAACCCACTCAATTCCATCAAAGACTATAATGAACTCTTTTTTTTTCAGAAATTCGGATGACCGTCCACCCTGCACGTAACTTCTCCCTACTCCGAGCATTAGTAGTTCCCAGATTATCGCTTCCTCACTCTATTCCACCTCCCATCTCTTCTAAATTCCCTTCCTGATAGCGTTGATCCCTTTTCCCATTCCCTAAATATTTAAACAATCTTAAATATAGTTCATCTCCCTGGGAATAAGTTGAAACCTGTACTTAGTAGACACCAAGTGAATGAAATTAAAGGATATGTTTAAGGAGATGACTGCTGCATGGGAGTAATGTTCGAATTTTGATGCAAGCCGCTAGAGTCTTGCAGGCTGTGTACTATGCTTATATCGCTTGAGCGATTGAGAAGAGATATCTTTCGGAGCGTCACGGAGAACATCATGTTACAACTCCACTAATTTCCCGGTCCGACAGATACGTTAAATTAAGAGATATATTTTGTCGAACGGATAGATATGGGAATTCGTTTTTCCCCCAAACAATAAAGGACTTAAATAAACTCTAGATGGAACATCGTTAGAGAATTTCCCTTTCATTTGCCAACGGATGGTGTCCGCAAACCCTCCATCAAACGCCTAATGAGGCGGACTGCAGTGTAGTATGTAGATGAAGGTTATCAGTAATGAGTAGCAAAAAGACAAAAAAGGCAATTTTCTACCGGAAACTGGAATTATTAATTGCCAAGATTCTTAAAATTCTGATGCAATGGTGAAGGTTAATAGTCTGGGGTATTGGCGTAACTAGGAATATGCCTTGGGGAGGGATGGGATGGTTTGAGGTGGAGGCCCCTCCCCCCAGACTAAATATAGTAAAATTTAAAATAATGACATGCCAGGAAATACATTTTACAACATTTTGGCACTAAAAATTGAACCTCAAGCAGATGCAGTTATTATGTGTTAATAGTTTTCAACATTTTTTAATTTCTCTGAGGATTCGGGGGGGGTCTATCTCCTCATCCCCCCCCCCCATAGTTACGCCACTGGTCTGGGGTATAAATGAAACATTCCTAGGTTCAGGTAATGGAGGGGTGATTGCGTTTTTTTATTTTATTCGTGCTCTCAAAGAAGCGCTTTGATCAGAAGTTTAGGATATGCCCTCCATCGACGCTCTTTAGCGCGTAGATTTTCGAGAATATGAGTTGGTTATTTATAACGATATTCCTGAGTACTAAGACGAAATAGTGGTAGGGGTTGGTCGCATGAGGATTGGCCGTTGACCGAAAAATTATGTGACTTCTACTGGAAGTGAACTTTTGTGCAACTAACTTTTCACGTAAATAGCAACTAACACCTCCCGCCACACGCCTAATAAGGCGGACTGCGGTGTAGTATGTACCATATAATCGCTGTATCATTATGTAAAGTATTATTATTGTGCAAAGTATCGAGTATGATGAACTTCAGGATATCTAAATCCCCTTCGCGAATAATAAAATGCTACAAAAAAATTATACCTATTCTTAGCAGACTTAGGACTTATTCTTAGGGTGTTACCTTGAAAGCAAAGGTTTCCCCTCATTGAGAATGTTCATTCTAATATTCGTCCGGAAACAGTTTTCTGCATGTTATTGGCAGGCCATAAGCTCAGAATGTCATGTATTTGTCCTATCCCGTTTAATCTAAATCCCTGGAATGAATTCCTTACAATAAAGAGAAATCTCCAGGAAAGTATTATTTATTACCAATGGCAACGTGATGACCACGATAATATCTGATTTGTAAGCCGGACGCTGGGAATATGGCTGTTGAAACTTATATAAGTTTCCTCATTTAATTAAAATAATGAACTGATTGGAAACTGAATGGACACCACCAGACTAGTTTAAAAATATTAGTAATCCAGTGGCAAACGAACGGGCATTGAGAGATCAAAACTATCCTAAATTATCTTCTGGAATAAAGAATTGGTCTCGGAGCAAATGATGGAAGTAAAGCAAAACTTTCCACCACTTAAACGAATAAAGTTATGATTGACTTAACAAATTAATATGTAAACTTATTTCTTGTTTCAGAAATTATTGGCTAGGATGATTGATTGTTGATTGATTAATGATTGAGTTTAGATTCGACATGTCACTCAATATCCGTTAAAAACTATAAAACTTTTGAGGAAACAAAACTTGGATATTTAGATAGAGTTGAGAAACTTGAGAATCCGGTCAACTATTCCAACAATTGCAAATAGTGACATCTAATTAAAGCAAAGGAATTACTTCCGCCAGGAGGGACCAAACTCTTTAGCGGTTTAATTCCGTTAATTTTCTTAAGTTTATGCAGTTTAATTAAAACATTACATTTTCAATGTAAAAATAAAAGATTTATTTTCATAAATATTTGAGAGTATAAATACTATAATTACAGCTTCAATGTAAAGATTTAAACTTAAGCTATTCAAACACATTAAAATTAAAATAATTAATAAAAAAATCAAAAAAATAACATATAAATTTTAACTAAATTCTATTGAAAAAGTTGAATTATAATTGAATTTTGACGGAAAAAACGAAATAAACCCTGGCCTCCAAAAAATTCACATCATCCCTGATCAACGCTCTTCATTAATCCTCTTTCAAGCTTTAAAAAAGTTGGAGATACACCACGAGTTCTAATATAAGGTATAAATCATATTCTACCGGCAAAAAACGTCAATAAAAGTCAGCATTAAATCATGAAATTTGAAGCATGAAAGTTCTTTTTTTAATCTTGAAAATTTTTTCGACGAATATTACGAATAATCTCGGGAATAAACGCCAGCGGTGCGTCATTTTTTAAAAATCACTTCAAAGTATACATTATTGCTAAATTTCTAAAAATAGTTCAGTCGTGTAGCGAGCGAACAACATTTGAGATTCCCTATCGTTTAAACAGCATGCGAGAGCAAAATCCATATGGCCGAATATATTGGAGATTTAAAAGCTACGGGAGGTTTTAAAAGCCGCCCGATGTGATTAAACGAGAGGGGAAAATCTCACACCCCAATCCCTCCACACACCAATCACACCACAAACTGCCTCACGATTTCTGCCTTACGATAAAGTATCAAAGCTATCCTCATAAATCATATGTTATAAAGAAATGGTAGGTTTTCGAAGATTTTTCTGATATCACTTTTTCATAATTCAACCTCGGAACAAACAGTAGCATTTCTATTTCCTTGTCATTTTAACAGCATGCGAAAGCAATATCCATGTGGCCGAATTTGTCGGAGGTCTCTTTAACAGGAAGTTTTTAAAAGCCACGTAATGTGATTAAACGAGTTACACATCCCAAAAAACATCCCTCTAAAATTGTCTTACGATCCGCGGGACATTTCGTAGTACCGTGTATTCCCCCGGCAATTCATTCCCCTAAAGAGAAATAAAAAAATATGACTTAATCATCCCACCCTGGCTCCTCCTCCTCTCCCCTAAGACCTTCCAAACAGACTCCCACGCTTCTAAACCAAAAGCACCTTTGGCATTGAGCCACCGTAAACCCCTCTCCCCCTTTCACTCCTCAACACAACCTCACCACACCACAACATCAACAACGGCGGCCGTATCGCACAAATCGTCCACATCCTCGTGTTTATATCCCCTCCCTCTCCCCTATCATTCCCCCCCTCCCCCTCTTTCAGGAGTCCCACCTGCTCCCCCACCCATCTCACCCTCCCCTCTTCCGCCGCCGTCATGGAAACCACCCCAACCCCTCGTCCAAGCCTTAGAAGCCATCTACCCATACTCCTTGCACTTCCCCTATTCCTTTTCGGGGCGAGGTTTCCCACAGAGATTAATCGTCGGCACTGGTATGACTGGCTTGACGCGGTCTTTACACCGACATCAAAATCGGAATGTCCCCTCTCCCCTCGTAAGTTTGAGAAAGCATTAATGTCGAGGGAGGATAGTCTTACTGGGAAAGTTGGGGGAGATAAAACCGAATTAGATCGCAGATGCATGCATGTATATTGGGATGGAGCGAATTGGCAGTATGAATGATTCCCTATGCTCTTCTTTCTGCTCTCGAGGGCCATCAGAGAGAGGCGAAATCGTGGGAAACAGGTCTCACCCTTGTTCGATAATTAAATATAACTCTGACTCCAGCCCGATATGAGAAATAAGACATGGATGCCTGGGGTGATATTAAAAAATGATACTCTTCAATCTTTAATAATTCGTCCGACGGCAGTTCGTTCTCGCGCGTGCATTATCCTAAAATAAAAATGCAATGGACAGTAGCATCATTTTCAAGACAAAAATTCTACAACTTATTAGCATAAAAGCTAATTTTACCTTAATCATCAGTACAGCTGTAGAGATTGTATGATGACAATTTATCAGCTTAATATTAAAAATCTGTAGAGGCTAATAAAAAAACTTTCCAGAATGAGGCAATGGTTAATTTCTCTAACAGAGTCAAACAATAGCGATAGATTTTACTAGAAAAAAAACTTGTTTTTCCAGCATAGGCTCTGCAAAAAAGACTTGATTTGGAATTTGGCGAGTAAAATAGCACACGGCCCATTTATAATTCCAGTTTTGTCTATCTAAGCTGAAAATACAATATATTTGTACATATGTTTTTAATCCTACCACTAATCACGTTTTCACATCAAGCAATGCGATAACACTTTTCTAACCGATAATATTCAGTTCTTCATGGCATTCATTGATAAAGCATTTACAGGAGTCCATAGTCAGCAACATTCTATCACAGAGTTTAAGGCCAATTGCAATTGATAGGCAATTTGATGATCAAGGTTGTAATTAAGTTCTCATTAATTTCTGTTGAATTAAGAAAAACTATAAATCACGAAATGAATCGTATTGTAAGATTCATTCAAACTTGACATTCATAGTTTAAGGAATAGCTGCATATAGAAAGCGTATGGTCGAAGATGGCCTCCAGTTTTATTGCAAAGGATAAAATTCTATTTCTAAGTTTTTTTCTGTTAGTAGTTAATTCGCCACCACAGAGAAAACTATGTTATGCAAAATAACATCCCTACAGTATTTCGAACGAGAGAGAGAGAGATGAAGCAATGAAAAAATGCGTTATTGGGATCTAATTTTCTCTTTCCCCGTAGTCTAAGTAACTGCTTTGCGCGTAACAATCAGCCATCTCCATTTTTATTCATTTTTATACGGCTAAAACTTCGAAGTAAAGAGAGCTACCCATGGCCCGAAATACATTTGAAAAAACATCAACCAATCGCAGCTGAAAGGGTGTGCATTCGGCATACTAACCATAAAATAAACTATTCATATTAGCACTTATATCAGTAATAAAGTCTCTGTAAAAATAAACTGCGGACCAAAATAATTAAATGGTTTTAAACGAGAGATTGTGGGAGTAAACATTGTTAAAAGTCTTCCGAACAGCGTGTCTCCATAGTCACCAAAACCAATGAATATGCTTTGCTCAAATTTTGGTGCTATTATTCTCCAGTATTATTAATTAAAGTAATGATACTTTTTTCAATCCATTCATGGAAAATAAACTAGCATTTTACATTATTTAAAACTAGAATTTTGACGTCACACGGGCTTTTCCCAGCATACATACTTAGCCATCGCCTTTTCGCGCGCTTGAAATTTTTCACTTTTGCATTAGCTAACTACATCACTCGATAAATCTTATAAAATAAATACTAAAAACTGGGATCCAAATTAACTTGTGCTACATCATTAACGCCCAGAATTTTAATTAATGAAACGTATGAAAAATAAATACAGCCTATGACTCTATGGTAACATTGTGTGAAAAATCCGCAGAGAAAAAACCATTCGCCTTGATCGGGATATTAATGGAAAGTATTCGAAATGTGCTGTCGAATACTGATAAGGATAAAACATGGAGGTTGTAATATAGCGAAGTGTGGCAGGAATGGAGGTGCTTGGGTAGGATTAGCCACGCCTACTTTGACCAAAACATTGACAATTCCATAAGGGTCAATGCTTACCATTATGTGGTGAAATTTTTGGTCATAACTCGTCAATACATTAAAATAAAATATGGAAACCATTCTGTAAACCTTTTTTCTAACTTTATTGGCAGGCTTCACGAAGACATGTCTCAAGCATCTTTTCTCCGGGGAAAATTATTATCAATTACCACGGTTACGTTCTATAACCACCTTTAAAAAAAAATTACGAGTGTAAACTAGTCATTTCCCTGCACTTATATTGGTATTTAATTTATTATAGGCAATGGAAATCCTACAATTGCAGTATAAAAGTATATTTTCAAGGATATCCCCACCAGTAAAGCGGCTAACAGACACGAAGTTTATGCAGTAATAGAAGTATCGCGAATGATAAGAAAAATCCTATGACAATCACCGGCCAAATACTTTTGATTATGGCATCATTTTTCTCTTATTGTAGTGTATTTTCAAAACAAAACTTAGCCACCTCAAAATATCAGCAGGAGCCTAAGTAAAATAACTGTCAAACTAAGATGGCGGAACTTTGACCACGCTAACAATTGGAAACAGCGCCTCCAGTAAATTCCAACCTCATTGGAATGAAATGACTCTATCTAGCAATTAATAAAGACGTCCTTTGGAGAGTGGTAGAAATGATCCTTCCAAAAACCCTGTGAAGGAGAGGGAACAGCTCAGTCTGTCACATTTTGAGGTATGATGGCCTGATGAATACAAATGTCCAAGGACAAGTGTATGAGACTAAAAGCTCAGGAAGGTCCAGATTGAGATGAATAAGAAAGGTTCATAATGATATTAAAAAGAAGAAATATGTTAATATGAAAATGTTAGCTGAATGGAGAGCGGAGTGGAGAGCTGCATCATGTAATTCTCTTATTGTAGTTGACTCATGATGATGAGTGTGTTCCGGATATTTTTCCTCCTTAATGGGCACACCAGACGATTCCATTAGCATTCACTTGATATAAATTACATTCAAAAGCAGAAAATGGGTAAAAATAGGGTCCTCGAAAATTTGAGAGAAACTTACTATTTCACGCCGTCCAGGGAACTTTACAATACACAAAAATGATGAAATTCATTCTAAATGATGATTTTAGCACGAGAAAATGCATTTTCTAAATATCTCTATCAGATAATTATATGGCTCCAGTAGAATCTTCATATTTGCTTAGTAGTTACTTTATCAATTTCAATTCATTAACTTCAAACTGTTACTAAAAAGTCATATGGTTTTTGACGTAAGGGTCTGTAATTCTCCACTCATAATACTAGTATAAAGACTAAATCAATCGAGATAATTACATAGCTTAAGAACAAACCACATATTTTATTGGTAGTTTGATTTGTTGAAAACCACTTTCCCTATTTCAACTCATTCACTTCAGCCTGTTACTTAACAGTCATTCTTTCCTTTAGATAAGGACATGAAAGTTTCTGAAAGTCATGATTCTTGTACAAGGATAGATCGTTCACCACTTCAAAAAACAAAATGAATACGTTAACATGTGCTGATAACATGTTACCAATCTGTTTCATAATTATTAACAGAAATATTTCACAGTCAATCAAGAATGCAGAAGGAATAGTTATTACAATCCAAAACGTGATGCAGTGCGACGATTTCGTTTATTGATACTATTAATCACTGTAGAATCGAATAAAAATCTTTTTGTGCACAGTAGCGTTGGGCGTCACTTATTTCCATGAAGGTCCGCCTGATTCAGCCACATTGATATTAATCTTACCGCCGAGATTCCGCCTAGATATATATTGCGTCCTGGAGCGGAGGACTAAGAGCGTATAATAGCCCCACTAAATTAAAATTACACCGACGCGACGCCAGAGATAAGGATAGCCTCGTATCTTATAAAGACGGCGAGGAGACTCGTAATTCCACAGTGCCACACCTGCCAGAGTGGCACGCACCACCTGATTACGCCCGCAACACCACTTCTCATCTCGAAAACGCCCGCTGGCGAACATGTAAGTCGTGTGCACCTCTCCTCGGCCGCTTTCCCACACTTCTCGACCCCTCGGCCAAACTCTCTTGGCAGGAGAGAAAACGCGGAAATTATTCCATTCGCCCCACCCACTATAAAGCACTCGACGAAAGCGCCACCCTATGCTACTCGCTAAACTAAGCCAACACTCTCTATTTTAAAAGGGGTTTGATTGGATACTTTTCCTCACCCCACTCTCCCATTGCATCCTCGCGCATTCCCCAAACCCTCTCCTCCCACCACGTGATCGCCCACCCGCGTGATCCCCCCCATGCACGGCGAGTCGCGTGGACACGGAAAGCACGCGTCTACAAAGAGAGAGCGTGCGACCTTCCCCCTTACTTTTTAAAAGGCCCCTTCCACCAGGACCACCGCGGTGATGAAGGGGAGAAGTGGTGCCAAGGGTATATATGGGGGCAGGGTACTACGGGCGAGGGTGCGAGTGTGGGTAAGTGAATTGTACCCCTTTCCCACGATTCAGGGTCTCCAACCCCCTCCTACACACAACCATACATATATACATAAATGCACTCTCGGAGTCATTGATCGATATTTTTCCCCTACCCCCACACCCTAGTCCCTTTAAACACCCTCGCAAAAGCTACTTACCCTTCTTTTAACCCCACCCCCAGTCCCCTAGTTTCGTCACACGTTTCCCATCCCCCTGTTCCCGTCCCTTTAAACCCCCAACCCCCTCACAGATCACAGCTACCCAGTTCCCCTGCACCGACCTTGGCAGTATTATATTATTGCCCTTCCAGCATCCCCCCCCCCTGCCCCTCTCATTTCCCCTTTGTGCTTCGCGAGCCGTTCCTGGGATGGGAAAGGATCCAAAGAGGGTTGCTATGATGCTGCGATAAGGCTACCCTGGGGAAACTGGCCCGACTCCCTTACAATTGGCCATTTTACCTCTTTCCAAATTTTTGTCGATTGCCTTGAAAACAGTTGTGTCGTTCGAATAAAATTTTTAATTGATAAAAGATATATCCCTGATCAAGGCAGCATTGAGTGGTTCTGGATATTCTGAGGTTTAACTGATCTACCTCCCGGTATGGTGATGAGCTACGACCTTCAGGGTTTCCCTCAAACACTGTAAACCTTGCCCTTTTAATTCCCTCCCCTTTTTTTCTATCTACGGCGTCATCTCTGATTCAGTAAAACTGATTAGTTAGGAAAAGTATAAATTAAACTACCTCCACTAATTGATTAGTCCACGTTTTGACGATTCAAAAGTGATAAATAGAAGGCAACTTATCATGACGACGATCATTTGAAATGCATTGCATTTGAATCATGTAGCGGGTAGTATCACTACTGCATTCACCAAATTTCGGCAAAATTGTTGAATTAGTAACTTAATGGGTGAATCAGTTACTTAGTTAATGAAATAAAGAAAAAGATCAATATGCTTAAATATAAAAAATAAAATACGGATATCTTCCAAGGAAAACACCAAAAATGAATCATTGTGACTTTTAAGTTCTAAAATATGTACTTTCACTAACACCCGATTCCCACTTGAGTTTATCTAAAAGCCTGCGAGCCTGGCTGACAAAAATCATTGCGAAAATAAATAAAATGCACCAAGATGTTCTTCATTGCTGGCAAAATATAAGTCTAATGTGATACCAAGGGAGTACGTTAACATTTCAATTGACTTTTCTTCCATTATGGGTTCGATCGTCATGAAAACGGGCTTTTCTCTAATCAACCCATAACTTTGCAAAGTTTTGTATTATTCTATATCGATAAAATTCAAGGGAATCAAGAGCAAAATTCCCCATTTCCTAAATTTACAGCTATATACTCTAAAAGAGGAAAAATTCATTAACATTTTAAATATTTATAGCTTCATAATGTACCCAAAAATTGAAAAATGATATTAGCGCAATATTTAATCATCCTTATTCGCAAAAAAAACCTGTATAAAATTTTATATGCCTTGGAAAAATTTACCGGGCGAGGGTTCGATAACGGCTGTACTAAAGCAAGCTAAAAGAACACGGTATCCTACAGACACACACTAAAATTTTGTTACTTTAATGGCCAAAACATCAACCATGATAAACACTTGAAACCAGTATATAGTAATGTGAATTCTACGAGACTATCATGGAAGCAGACTTTTCTTTACCTGCTTTGAAAGGGGGATCGAGTTAGTGTGGTGGTTAGTGTTGGATTCCCACCCCGTGGGCTCCGGTTCGAATCCCAGTGGTGACAGAGAATTTTCAAAGACTGCCTAATCGATGACTGAATTTTGTTTAGAGGACATTTCAAGCGCAACACTCCGTCCGTCGGATGGGACGTTAAGCCGTGGTCACCCTGTCGCCTTTCGTTAAGATCAGGCTAATGCCGACGCGACTGGCGGAGAGAAACCCAGCGTCGCGACGCCGGGTTTCTCTCTGCCCTTCCTTCCATACCCTTCCCTCATGGCACAAATGACCTCAGCTGACGGTCGCCTCCTCCAAATACCATATCACTCCCTGTAAGCACGTAAAGTCTAACACTGTTTCATACCCATTGTTTGTAAGGGTTTCAACGTCTTCTCGCTTCTGAATACCTGTTCCGCCTGACTCAAGGACTGGGGTTAGATGGAAGATGAGACTTTCTAGACCCAATCTCGCCCAATAAAGACGAGTTATTATTATAATGGTCTTCACTCATCTTTTCTAGAATTATCCTCCCTGGATAACCGCATCGACCACTTAGGCGTTGTTTCCTGTTTTTTGCACCTTCGATATTCTTCTACACCTCCTAATTCCGAACTGCAAAAATCTTTGTTTGTAGTATTTTCTTTGGGATTTCGTCATTATACCGCGAAACGTTACCTTTCATAATAACAATTTAGAATACGCACCACTCCAATGCGACTAAATGTACTTTGTCTTTTTCCTAAACTTCGATCATTTAAAGAGAAGAATTGAACAGTCGGACAAATATCAACCTCAACAATTTCTCATTCAGTAGCCATGAGGAGCTTCCTCTAGACAACTAGATTCACGCAATTGATAAGTCGTGCCGGAGGCGTAACTAGGAATATGCTTTGGGGGATATGAAGGTGCCTGCGGGACGCGACCCCCCCCCCCCCCCAGGTAACGGGGATTTCGGGAAAAGTTTTGAAAAATTACTTGCCTGGAAATAAATTTTGCGTCATTTCGACACTAAAAATTTAACTTTAAGCAGATGCAGTATATCAAAACTAACCGATTATTTTAAATATTTTTAATGCCTTTGAGGCTTTAGAGGGGAGGATCTATTCCCTCAACCCCTCCCCCATTGTTACGCCACTGATTCGTGCTATGCAATCGCAGTCTCAAACAACTACCGCTAAAATATGTCATGAACTCCAGTCAAAAAATGGGAGGTGTAACAACTGTAGTCTGGATTGATTTTGGGGAACAACTGCACCGATGGTGAAGTGCATGAAAGGGCATACACGTTCGCATATATGATCTAATTTCCTGACGCATTACTTGTTACAAGCGTGAGCTACTCTCTTGAAATTTTCATGTTTTAAAAGAGAAAGCAAATACAAACCTGTAATCATATTTTCATTTCATTAAATAAAAATCTGATAAAATTTTTATAGCATAGATAAATGTAAGTAAGGGTATATTCTCTGAACTGTGAAATTTTCAAGCGCTCCTAATGAATTCACTACTGCAGTGATACATGAATGAATAATAATTCATAGGAAGCATTAGGAAGTGAAAAGATCTCTTGAGAGTTTGAAATTCATAAATTATCATAAATTCTAAGCAATTTTAGCTTCTCTCAAACGCATTAGCTATTATTTACAAAAGTCAACTTTTCACTGCAACTCTTAAATTCTCTTACGTAATCTGACGTCCGCATAAGACCGCACCTTATCGCACCTTTCACGACCACAAGAATCCTTTGTACCGACGACCCCTTCCCATTGTTACCCTCGGCCTGTCCCCCACCCCTCTCGACCGCCGCGACAACACCCCTTTCTCTCCCCCCCCCCCTCCTCGTCCCCCGAACCCCTTCGCCAAAGCGTGTTGTGAAGCCATAATTGCGTCACTCAAATGCCCGATGGCTTTTCACGGTCTCTCTCTGCATCAGGGAGCATTTAAAACGAGTGGGAGGCTTTTGCCTGACCCCATGGGAACACGAAAAATGCATTTGCAGCGTAACGAGGTGATGGGAGTCACCGATGATGGCGACATGTCCTTCCCATGTATGAAGAACTCAACGAGAGCTTTTGCTCGGTGAAAATTCGCAAATAAAGAAATGGATTAAAAATTATAAACGCAATAAAAATTATTTAAAATAATCAGAAAATTTAAATGGGTTTGACCGTCAAAGAATAGCTGGGAGTACATCGGGGCAGAGAGCTGCAGAAAACAAATTATCTACTGTCGGAGTGTCATAAAAATACTTCACTTCTTACTATCCGAAATCATGGAATACGTTTTTTACTTAAATTATCGATATGGCAAAACATACCAAAGTGTTCCAAATAAGAGAAAAGGGAGCGTTTTATTCGAGTGGGCCGAGCGTTTGTCCACTCGAAATACCAACCGACGAAGAGGAATCTTAATGCAATGTTAATGTTATGGTTAATCTAAAAATTTTATGGCTATGTTATCCATATCACCACACATTAGAGGAAAAAGGATACATCAGTAAGATACCATGAAAAGATCTCGGTTAGTAAAGGAGGCGGTTATGAATAGGAAAAGGCTAATGAGAGTATCTTTTCCCTTATGTGTCAAGGAGAGGGCAATCGATGAGTCTGAATGGTGTGAATGAATGCAAGAGCAAGACGCAAGAGTGATGAATGGTGTGAAAGTTTTAGTCTGATTATGTCCACGGGAAAACGTGATCTTTTAGTTTACTAAGTTCAGCCGTTATAGTACCCTCGCACTGTAAATTTTCCCAGGGTACATACATTTTTTTAAGGGTTAATTTGCAAATATGAATCTTAAAATATAGAGCTATTAATGATTTATGATTTTATTTGGTGGGTAATGAAGCTGTGAATATTGAAAATGTTAATGAATTTATCATCTTACGGAGTGTTTAGCGACAGAATAAGGAAATGGGGAATATCTTCGATGAGTGCAAGTGTGATGAATTGTGTCAAAAGTGTTACGGTGCGGAAATGTAGACGATGAGGAAGGAGAAAGATAAAAGGCTGGAGGCGTTCTAAATCTGGGTGTGGAGGAGAATGGAGAAGGTAGAGTAGGCGGAGAGAAACGACGAAGTGCAAGACTTGATGGGCGACGGGGGGAAACTTTTAGAAGAGGCATGGAGGAGACCGAAGTCTTGGATGGAGCTAATACTAAGAAGGGGATATTAAAATCCAAGTTAGTGGGAAGATTTTTTAGTGAAGGAAGAGAGTAGGCTATATAGATAGAATGAAAAAGAGGAGGCCTTCTTGTGAAGGGAAAAGGTCATTCCAATTTGGCAGGGGAAAGAGGCCGGATTAATTAGTGAAAAATCAATGTAAATCTACCCTGAAAATCCGGGGGTAAAGTAGGTGAGGCATTCTTACATCCTTTACAATCTCCCCCGCACGATTACTTTAGTGCCATAATGTAATGGTAAATATCATGTAGTCTGAGAAAAGTTATCGACGAGTAAGCCCACTCATCTGGCATAGAGAGTCCATGGATATAATTAATTACTTCTAAAGGACGAAACATATTCTAGACAATAAACCAATAATATAGTACTGAAATTTTGAGCAAAAAGAGCAATAAATATTTAAAAAATTATACATAATTACACGCAACATTATCTCCTCAATTTTTAAGCAAATAGAGTCACCCAAATGCAAAGACATTACATCACGGGTTAATTTAAGGGGTAAAGAATCGTATTAATGACAGAGTTAAAATTTAATGATAAAGTCAAATCATAAATCAGAACGTTTTTAAAAGTACCTGTGTGCATAATTGTGACACGGGTTAATAGAAAGGAGCATCGCCGAGAATACTTTTACGTTGTCTGGTATACGAATTGACCTTAAATTTGAGAAATACTCCTCCATTATGAGAGAAGATGGAAAATATAATTGTTTTGCATGAAAGTAGAGGCATTGCGATTCCCCAGCATTTGATTTGATTTAAAAATAGTGTTAAAGAAAGAATTTATCGAACTTACATTTGGAGTATGCTTTTCTCCGAAGGAAAGGAAAGATTGGGGAAGCGAGATTGGAGAGATATCAAGGGTGGAGGCTTTCGAAATGTAGTTCCACAGAAGAACGATGAAAATGAAATTGATTGACAGAGTGAGCAGAGAGTAGGTCCCAAGAAGAGCAGGAGAGAAGAGATACTTCGTGTAAGCCTTGATTAGAAGACAGAAGAACATAATCGGCCATATATTGAGACATTATCGACTAATGAGGGCAATCATCAAGGGACAAGTAGATGGTAAGAATGGGAAAGAAAAAACTCGATTAAATATAGGGAGCAGCATATAGAAGGACATGAATGAGGATAAATATGTAGGTGTTTAAAGAAAAGCTTATAGGAGAATACAGAGGAGAGCTCTGCGTCAGATCAATCTTAGGATTGTTGACCAGTGATGATGATACGACATCCTGAAAAAAGACCCTGATGAATCTCCAACTTTCGCCATTAGTATTCCTATTTTTGACAAATACTGAATAAATTAAAAAACGCCAAACGCTATAGCGATAAAAAGAAATGAATAACGTACCCCTCGAGGTTTGAGGGAAAATAATTATCCTTTCATATTGCAACAAAACTATAGTGAGCTACTAAAATTCTCGACATTGACTTAACAACGGTATTAATACTGATTCGATAAATATAGTATCACAATACTATACGTACTCGTAAAGTACTATAAGTACTCGTAAATGACCGCTCAAGGTCGAAACATGTCGTACCGTGAAAATAAATTAGTGGAAGAAAACGAAGTCGTTTTTTCATTTGTGATAGTATCACAATTATGCATCGTGAATACTGAACGTCCTTCAGCCAAATTATACTACATTAAATCTTCTCAACTTGAATACATCAACGCCCTAAGGGATCTGCGATTTAAGTTATTCCGATTTATTTACTACGAATAGATACCTCACAATTATTCCCGTGGCATATAATTTGCAAAGAGCAATTTATAGAACAAGAAAAGTTGATCCACAAAAATTGTTTCACGTAACCTTTAGGATCTGAAGGAATGCCATATAATTCCATGAGCCTGGATCACAATAGCTTGTCAAAACAGACCTGGCAATGCACTAGAGAGTTAGATGGGGTTGTGAAGAATATCTGGAGAAACATCCCCGAGCACCACTGAGGAAAGATATCCCAAATTTTTCCCCATAATTTCAACACAACTATGCAAGTTCGCACACTCAGTTTTCTGCATCAACACACCTGAATGCGAGATTAACTTAAATGATGCACCTTACACCTTGTTAACATCCATCATCTAAAATAACAAAACAAATAATAAGATAAATTTATTCACTGAAGAAAAAACATGCATCAAATTAAGGGTAAAAAATGAAAATGGTAATGCGTAAAATGTAGGGTGATGCAGGTAATAATGGTGAATTATGCCGTATCGGCTGATTTAGGCTTTGGGACATATTCGAGTGAAACTGGTCCCAAGAGTTAAGATGAAGGCCAGAATTAAAATGTGGCAGGATTGAAACGAAGAGTTTAAATGGGATTTTTTTGACCATTAAATGCGTGTATAGTCATAACCAATTGAAGAATATGAAAACTGGAAAACAATTGCAAGGACGCTAGACCTACTTCGGGAAGAGCATTAGCCTGAGGGTGTGTTCAGTATGAGATGGTGAGATAAGGAGAGACGACTTTTCGTTTAAGAGTGGCACTGCGAGACACCGTGCATTGAGTATCAGCAATCTATAACATCGTGATAATGGATGCACCTGGTTTCCAGGAAGACTAAAACCAAACATACTTTGAGCGGCTTGTTCCTGCAGCTAAGGCGGCCGACAACATTACACTACAGTGCTGGTGGAGGGTTTTAAAGCTTACAATTCATGGTTTTCCCAAATAAAAGCCAGTTATCATCATATGGGTTCGTCTGATACTTTTCAAAAGCAAATAATTACGCGGTAAAATAAAAATTTGATCCAACGAAGTGAGGGTGTTGAAATCTATTACCTATCCAAATTTGTCTAAGGTGTAGGAGGCCAAAGTAAAAGAATTTAGTCAAAGAAGTAATTGAGGATAAACAGGGAGTTGAAATCAGTAAATACGGAGCTTGATTGCAATTATGAAACCTATTTAGACTTGCTCTATGCCAAATTTTAAAATTCTGCATTAGACTAATTGATTTCTTGCCTTCTTAATACTGGAGCGCCCTTGAATTTATTTTCCAGTTTTATACTCATAGTTGCATTTCACTATACTCATATGTAATCATCAAAATATTCCCACATTAAATCTTCGTAAAACTCCTTCCAAATTTTTATTCTGGACTTCATTTTAACTTTTGGAATCCGTTTCACACTAAAACGTATCAAAGCCTAAGTCAAAATTGAATTTTTCTCACGGAAAACGTCTTTGAAAATTAAAAAATAGCATGGGAAAGTGCAGGAAGAGGATGTTTAGACAAAACTAATGCCAACAAACCATTATAAAAAAAAGAACAGTTAAATAATAGTAAAAAATTAAGAAGTGGGAATAAAAAGCAAAAGTGTGGTAATTGATAGCAGGTTGAACAACTAAATAAAAAATAAAATTCTAATGTCAAATAAAAAAGGCTATGTTCAGCCACTAGACACACTATAATCGCACCGCTGCAGTAATCTCCTTTCCTCGGCAGCAGGTCACTGAACTATTACTCCAGTCCGTGGATGAACGCGATCGGTTCTTGTCAACACAAATATTCCAAAGGCGAAGGGAGAAGCAGCAGGCATGCCCAAGGTGGATATCGAGAAGCACTGGTCCACGTGGAAGTCTTGCAGTCCTCTGTAGCTGACTGGTGAAAGTCATCCTACTAGGGGTGACCTCTCCAGCGAACGGTTCCCGGCGACACAAAAATATTCCAAAGGGAGACATGCCCGATGGGGATGTCGTTGTCCACGTGTGGAAGTCTGCGGCTGGTGGGTGGGCGGTGTCGCGGACAGCGGGTCCGTGACAGTGAGCCCACTAGCAGAAGCAAGAGGAGTGACCTCTCCGGCGACTTATTGGCGACTCTGGTTCCTCGGAGTCAGGTCGAGGCAGTTATCCCGAAAGGAGGGAGGGAAACGGAGGGGCGGGTGCTGGATCGAGCGTGTGCCTCACAAGATCTCTCAGAAATCTGGTGGTGCTGCGGCACGCGCTCGGAAGTCCGCGGCACGGCGACGTCACGCGGCGGCACGCGGCCAAGGAGCCGGGGAGCACGCGGCCAAGACACGCGTCCAACGGAAGGCCGCCCGAGGCTGCGGCGGCGGTGGCGGGTGGGAAATGGGGGGGGGCGGGGCGCGCGAAGACTGGTTTTCGGGGAGGGTTGGAGGTGGTGGTCTAGCTAGTCGGTGGGTGGCCGTGGGAACGATAGGTGGTGGTCTATGGTGGGAGGGCGGGAGATTGGTACAGGATGTGACAAAAGATACTCGCGAATGATATAAACTTGGTGACTATTTTTCGGTAATTGCACGCCAATTTTATTTTTTGACGAACGTGATGAATTTCTTGATTGAAGATTTCGCGGCTCATGGTGATTGTAAGAGAGTGACATACGGGTGTATGCCGCGTGACGTAGTGGAGATTGCCCCGACGTTTCGTGACCGACTGCTGGTCACTTCTTCAAGGGTATGTTGCTGGGATTTTGTTTTTGCTTCCTTTTTATTTCAGGTGGGAAGGGTGGGCGGAGAGCAATGTGATGAAGTTTGAAAAATTGAAAGACCCATACGTTTCCGTATGTCGACTCATTGCCTACTTCTCGAGGTATTCGCGTCATACTGCAGAATTATCAGGACTGCTCCCGTGCCACACCCACTGGTGGTGGCTTTCACGGTACCTCGTAAAGGAATATGCTATGATAGAGAGAGATTTTCAACGTCATTCTTTCCGCATACTGTCAGGGATGGCAACAAAATTAATGGCGCCACTTGCAAGGACGACTCATTGAATGTTTTTATTTTTCCATTGCACTTTTCTTTCGTGCTTAACTTTCATAGATTTGCTGTATAAATTACTAAACGTTGACAAGTTTTGTCTTTGCATGAAAGTGAGCGTATAATTCGTTAGTAAGCATAACATCAATATGACCGGGTGGAGTGCATGTGAGCTCTTCTTGTATGTTGCATGCTGATGATTGGCAACCCCCTGTCACGCATCCTAGAACTGGCTCGAAGGTCATAATTTAGGTGTTCGTTTTAGGTCATTTAAATATCGAAATCGCCACAAATCGAAAAATCTCGAAAAATGGATTAAACAACCTCCATCCAAGCCTCTATCCGACGACAAAATTCACCGAAAAAGATGCTGTAGAATTCCAAATGCGAACAGGAAAGGTAAATTATTTGAGAAAAAATTTGGAAAGGTATTTTCCAAACAAATAACTCCCAAAAAAATGTGAATTAACTAACTTGGGCAACATTTACTTAGCCTTAACGCTTTTAAACGCTGAATCAAGTAATAAAATATATCGCCCAACGTGGGGCTCGAACCCACGACCCTGAGATTAAGAGTCTCATGCTCTACCGACTGAGCTAGCCGGGCTGTTGCAAAAGGATGACTAACAACGGAAATCTAACTAACAATATAGTTGAACGCAGTGAATTTCTTATGATAATCCATGGCCCTTCTGGGCCATGTGAAAATCTTAAACATATTGAATTACTGGCAAATTCGGGTAAAACTTCCACTATCAGCGAATAAAACTAACATTTTCTGGAATAAATAATTGTATTAAAGCGATGATTTAGCTTTAACCCATGCAGTGAGAGGAATTCAATGCTCAAGAAGGCTATTCGTGACTGATGTCATGACAAACTTCAAAAATGGCTTCAGCCCTGAGGATGGAAAACGAATCGAGATCCGAAACGTCGTCAGAATGGTGAGAGAGCACCCGGCTGTAAGCCCGAATAGCCTTCTTCGACTATATTAGCTGGGAAAGCATTAGATCTTACTACAGAAACTCAATAAGTTGCGAGCTGAGATCATGGGACGCCAACATACTACGGTATTTCAGGTCATATTAATAAAATAAGAGGGATAGACTGTAGAACAGATAGATTCAGAACGTCTTTTTTCCACGGTCAATAACAGACTATAACGGCAGCGTTACAACACAAATAGATTAGATGACTTGTATTGTAGCCGACCAACTTACGTCCCAGATAGCATGTTAAACTTACTGCAAAGTTGCCACAAGGTTGTCACGGCAAAGTTGCAAGTTTGCAATAATTTTGCCTGCAAACTTGCAGCAAGCTTGAATTAAACCTCCTAGTTGCCCTTTTTCTAACTTGCTGCTAACTTGCGCGTAAAAGCTGCTGCCGGGTCATATCAAGCACCGGGTCATATCAAGCACCTTGCCGTATTATTCTTGCTGCAAACATGTCTCATCATGTGCATAAAAAATTTATGTCATACCCACTATTTATGTAATGAAATTTGCTTAGGGACAAAATTCTTAAATTGTCTTCTACTGCAATAATGACCGGGAATAACCTCAATTTACGAGAAATAAAACTGAAAAATTCTCCAGCCAATTAAATCTTCTTCTCAAGTTATTCTTCCTCATTGCACATGCACATAAGTTGGCAGATAAATGTACTGCTAAATTTATGTAGTAAAATGATGCTCAACTAATAAATACTAGAAATAGATAATTCGTCCGATTAATTATTTACATGTTGAGGGCTATAGCCAGGGTAAAACCTATTTTGTCAATTTTGGCATGCTTTATAAGAATAGACCCAAACATGGTCCAAAATCAGTAGAAAACATCACGGCAATATTAGGAGTCATTTCCCAAAAAAGGTAGTATCGCAATATTGAAGAGAATTAGCAACTCTTAAACATCAGTTGAATGGCTAATTCACATTCAAATACTTCACATAGAAAATTATTGCAAAGGCTAAGAAATTCACCACTACATTCCAATATTTTAAGCAAGGAATAGTGACACACTGTATTAACCATTTATTGAACGTGGAAGATGGTATAGCTAAAAACACCCTACATTTACACCAACCTTTCTAATTCACAAAAATATTTCAAATAGATTCAGAGTACGGAAATGTCCTTAGGCTATAAGCATTTTAAAACTAGTTTGCCATACAAATCAAAACTTGAAATAATTTTCTCTATCAAAAATTGCTTTTGGAAGAGTCAAAATATTGATATTAATCAGTAAAAAGTAATTGCTTAACGTGCAGGTAAATAAGCTCATCACAGTTCAAGTGAAATTATAATAGGAACACTTCCATTAAAACAATTGCATGTGGGCATCAGCTATACAGAGATCACACTTTGAATCGTCCCAATACGGTAGTTTCCTTCATCAAAGGAAACGAAAGGCATTGATTGCGATTCGTTACCCACCATTAGTGTATTCATAATAAACAAATTATTTGGTTTTAGAAATCCCAGTTTAGATGAATGTTAATGGTCAATTACAACCTCATTTGAAAACGGCCAGATTGGCGCCCATGCGATGCCACTCCACGTGACGTCACAGGGGCCTAGATGTTGTAGGAGTAGACAGGAGTTTTACATAGTCTGTTATTACCAATGCATGCATGAGGTACAGAGCTCAGGGAAACATCTCTTAATAATCACCTATTTAAATTGCTAAAGGTCGGAAAGTTCCCTCGTTTGATAGGGTATTAATAATCCTTATTTAAGCCAAGCACTACCTGCCAGCAGGGTATTCTACGCTACCGCCATGCTCGGCAGCAAGCAGCCTGCATCGTAGCGGCGTTCATAGCCTAGCACCCGGGTGGACTCACACAGCAGCAGCCAGGCGTCACACGGGCTTTTCCCAGCATTCATACTTAGCCGTCGTGTTTTCGTGCGCTGGAAAATTTTCACTTTTTATTTAACCGCGAATAATAAATAAGCGTGAAATACGTACTCCAGGAGTAATAATTTTCGATTTAGGCAATTAAAAAAAATAGGAAACCACCCTATTGTTTTCCGGCACATAAGCAGGTAAAATTTATGTAGTTTGATTGAGCCAGAGCCCAGAGGCGGGTGATAGGGCAAATGGTCCGCCTGATACCTTGCGATTCATCGTAACGAGAAAGAGTTTTGCGTAAAATTTCTCAACATGTTACGGACAGGAATATTTTGAGGTGCCTTTGATTTCACTGTAACTACTCAAATAATAAGTTCTTACCTTTTTTAGCATGAAAATATTCATCAAATGTCATGCATTACTACTGATTTCTGATGCGATATGAATTTGAGTGGGTACGTATGTTTTTCATTTAAGAATCGAATTCACCCGTGACCAATGCTATTGAACGCATAGTTTTGAGTGCATCGTAGCAAAATGCTGATAATTTACTTCTCGTGGCTGATGGATGGTGTACTCTGACTGAATGACGTGCATTTCCATATCACGGAAAATCTTACGTCGCGGTTTCTTGGAGCTGTTTATTGCAGAAGCTCATCACAACAATGCTTATCAATGCCAAAACGAAATGTGCGAGTACATTATCATAATCATATTAAGTCATCATAATAAATTCAGGGTTTCCAAGTTGTTTCACATGTTCGGCTGGGAAATTCTTAGCGTTGAGCAAAATATAGACTGGAATCAGAAAAATGGGAGAGGAGTTTATCTGAAACGATGTCAAAAACTACCCACACTTACCATCGCACTATGGTGAGAAGGATCACAAGTGGAAGATAAGGGATAGAGATTGCAAACCATATAGATTCAAGATATCATTCTTTCCTCGCACTATTGCATAGAGTAACAGTGGCGATATTTAACGCTGCAATCACTAATAATTAATACGAATTGCAATATTAATACGACTTATTGCCTGTGTCTCTATTTTACATCTTAATATTTTTAGTATATTTGTTTTTTTTTTACGGCTACTAGGCAATCATTTCGCTTAATACTGGCCCTAAATGGAGAAGATTTTCTTATTATTGACCGATTACAAGCTTTATATTTCAATGCTAGTATCATTACTCTGTGGCCTGCGCTGCATTGAGCAATTGATGTTTAGCATAAGTTCACACTGCCAGCTCGCATTTTTTTGCTATCATATTTTTTTTCCTTTTAACTTACCTTACTTTAACATACCTTAACACCTAAGGTATTGAACGCTGTATTTTGGTGAAAACTTAACCCCTGCCGAACGAGGCATCAAGGGTATTTGTTTTGTCGATCTGGAGAAGTTAAGCGAGTTCTTGCCAAGCAAGTGTTAGCAAATATGTGGAAGATTTCATAATTGTTCTTGAAAGTGAGAGCTGATTACATCTCCACCTGAGTAAGAAGACGGTTAGAGATAGCAATGTTTTGACGCCTTGTTTCACTTAATTTCGCTTAATCGCTTTGAATCCATTTCACCACCCAAGGATCGTATGCCGCGATGGTCAAGGTCACTCGGCGCCATTGGGAAAGACACCTTACGCAATGGTTTGCAAAATTCACTTTTAGTCCTTACATAACAGCGGTAGCCAGCGGATATTGTAAGGTGCTCCCTCCTCGTGGCAAATATACACGTAACAGGTCAATGGGTTGCGCGGAAATCAAAAGCTGAGGCTAAAATTGAAACCTCAACTACAGTATTTTAGAGAGAATTTGGAAAAGCTATCAAATGACATAGGTTACAATGTATATTATACTACATTATGGATGAAGGGTTCACGGGTTTCCAGCCGGGTCCAAGGGTTTCTCAGCACTTCGCCCTCGAAACGTCGGTGCTGAAAAACCTATGGACCCGGCTGGAAACCTGAGAACTCTTCGTCCAGTCTATTCGCCGGGAAAACCTTAGATCCTTCATACTACATTATATAGATATAATCAACCGCTTGAAAATGAACACCATGAGATTTCTTCCTCTTCGTGATTTTTAATGATTATAAACGTATTTTCTTAAGTTTCTCTTTCTTTTTCATCCATGGAATCATGCTATTGATTATGACCCACTTCGCATTGCCAGATCGAGTTGACATTGTGCAAACTTGCTTGAATCTGATGGCAATGATGACAATGCAATATTCAATAATCAAAATTTTTAAATTCTGTTCCATTGTTCTGTACTTGATTAACTAAATGTCCACGTTGAGTTCTAGTTTTAAATTTTCTCAACAGATGGCTTTAGTTATACATATTTTAGCAGACATTTCACTCGCAACACTTTTTTATTCGATCACATGATTCACCAGTAAAAAATAGTAAACGAAAATAAAATAATGAAGGTTTAAAAAGGCACGCTCCCTCCAAAAAGAGAATGAAATGCACTAAAAAGTAAAAAATTAGCTTTGGGTCCATCGGATAAAAAATGTGGTTGCTGATTGGGATTAGATATTCATATTGCATGCCAATCCTTACTTACCAACCACGCTCTTTTACATTCATTTCTATGACCACAAACTCTTTATACACCGAGAGAAGGAAAGTTTACTTTATCTTTCTGGTGCGTTTTACTCTATTAAGAAAAAAGTTTTTAATCTTTTTTATTTTAATTTTTATTTGAAATTCCGTGACAAAATTGAAAATGATACCATAGCCGTCGTCAGTCAATTAGAATCATCACGTGATCTCAGCACGTCACCATTGTGCCCAACGTTCAGGTATCGAAAATTGCTCTTGTTCATATATACTTTGCGGATCCATCCTCACCGGCTAAAATGCACTCTCGGTATATCTATGATTTGCTTCAAAATGTGAAATCTGCCAAAATAAGTTTGTATAAATTTAAAAAGTGACACTGCTACTGCTGCCGGCTAGACTTCGTGGAATACTATCGTCATGAGTTGGATAGAGGAAGGAAAAAGTGATTGTTCACAATAGTCATTAATCACTATTTGTACAGTGTCAAAGCCAGAGCGTCGTATTCTAGGGTACAAATTTACAAGGGTGAGTGTGAGATTTATTATACGGTATGAGGGTATTAGTATAGATATACACGCAGCTTATAAGGGGATGCATCAATCCCGATCGAACCAAGGGCGTACCCAGGATCAAAATTAAGGGGGGGAAGGGCAAGTCATGATTGTTCAATACGAAGGTAAGATTTAAGCATGGAAAAGGTGAGTGAAATCAACATTTTAAGAAATCTGTGACAGGTCTTAATTAGTTTTTAAAATTATATGCTTGAAAAAATATTATTTTCCTTAAAGACATTTGTGATTTTTGCTTCCAGAGGGGGCAGCTGCCCCCTCCTGCCCTCGCTGGGTACGCCTAAAGGTCGAACAGATTTTGCGTGACGCATTATTAGTTTAAAACTCAAACTTTTCGAAGTTTCATGGAGCGTAGAGTTGCTTCAAATTTTAAAATTTTACCTTAGATATTTTTCAGGTTTAAAAAGTCAGAGTTTAAGAGTTAATTTTTGGAAAGGGGCTTTTCTACATAATCTGATAATTTAAAAAAATGAAATCTCTAGGTCTACAATATTAATACTTACATCACGACAATAGGAACAAATCACATGGTCAATGTGAGAAATGCGTACTCTTAATCAGCAGATGAACGAAGTGGGTAGACTGAGATATTGGTTTTGGGTGGAGAAAGAGATGAGGGCCAATGAATAGACTTTTAATTGCAAGATGAAGGAGGCTTGCGTGTTTTTTTTTCAGTATCGGGGTAGTAAGTAGGGGAAATATTTAACTGATTGTGAGAGCATGAAAACTCTTGCGCTGAATGACTCATGATCATGCATGGCTGACCAGAAGGTTGGTTCAGCCGGTCGCGCGGGCTTGGCAGGGGTGAAAAATAACAATGACGTCAACTGAAATGAAAAAATCAGTTGAAGTGGACTACTATCATGAAGATAATCAAGGGCAATAAGAACTTGCGGGTACAAAATTTTAGCAGGCATCACGACTCAAATGCGAAGAATCTCAGCCATTTGAACGGAGGTCGTTAGAACTTCACGATCCTGACGTCATAATCTGGTTGATTAAATGGCTCAATAGTTCTCTGGTATGATAATGCAGGATATTAATAAAAATAATATTTTCATGCAATTATACACCATTTTCAGCAGAGGAGCTTTTCCAGTTCCGTAGACCCAGGAGAATGCTGCGACAACATAATAACCAACTTCAAGTTTGTCTGTCGAAAGATTGTCAAAGAATACTTTGAGCAGCAGATAGACGCCCTGAGTGTTTTTTGTTGCTTATCATTAATGAACATATGAGAAAACGATCAAGCAAATTATACTGAGCTGCTTTGGCATCATGATGGAAATACGTAACTGAGCAATACTGCAAAAGGTAAGTCACTAAGTCTTTCTGACGTAAGTGAGATAGGTAGCGTGAGGATTGCTCAGGAAGAGGTTAGCAAGCGATGAATGCTTTTTATGCATTCTAGGAATAGTATTATGAAGATCATTAACAGACAGGATATTTAGCGTATGTATCAGTAAATTTCATTTTACAAATAATCAATATCAAATAAAATTGCATCACTACCAATTTTTAGGAATTTCCATACATTTGAGAGTATAATGTTTTGCAAAAATCTGACTTTTCCTTGACAATTCATTGCAAACTGAGGAGAATCATGTTATTTTTCGGGCAGTGACTTTGCTTTTTATAAAACATTTCCTTCTTTGTTAGCATTCCTCAGCAAAGCATCACTGACGTATCGGAGATTTCCTTTGACGCAAGCACAAGTCATGTAAGAGAGAAATTAAGTGACCCCCATGAAAAATAAATGAGGCAACCCGGCCGCAGGCAAAGAACACGGATCTGCCGGTGTGGCGCAAGATTTATACATGCCATTGATATGAGTCAAAGTAGTAAAACCTATGGTAAACTGGATTTTTTCAGTAGCAGAGTAAATGCATATAAGATCGCATAAGGTGGCTGTGCAGTAATCAAAATCCGAGGCCAACAATGAAAGCCCTACCTTCAGTTCTATTAAGGGCAATACGATAAGTTGGTCAATGAAAGATTTATGTACATATATTATAAATTTTTACATATAAATCCTGAAACCTGTCGTTCATCGCTAGAATTCAATGGAAATGAAATATCCAGTAGAATTAAAAAACATGTAATCAAACGATGCTATCGTGGTCATATGCGCAGAAGGCGAAAATCGTTCTTGCTTAATTTAACACTGAGGTATAAGTCAAGGTATTTCAACAGGGAAATCAGAATGAACCACGAATATTTATTATAGCATCCTTGTTTATTTCATCGTTTTCTTCCCTCGCCAACCATTTTGTCCGTTTTTCAACTTCCCATCAGCAATTTGACAAACACGTATTAAGCTCTTCTTGAACAAAACCATTCTCTTAAAAAGGTAGATACTGTAGGCTAAAAATGGAATTCATATTCAAACGTTCCCGATAAAATACTTAACCTAATGATCATATATGAAAGGACTTTCTCTTTGAAAGCCTATCCATGAACACCATTTTTTCATGATCGGCTTATCGACAGCATCCATATAAGCGGAAATTCGACCAAACTTTGAAGGGGAAGGATCGGCAGTTGCCCAGATGCGTTCATTGGACCAGTGATCTGAACGTGGCTCCAGACATCTCCCTTTTTCGTGTTTTTTTTTTCTATCCTAGCGAGCACGATTCTTGGTCAAAATAAGACAACAGATTAAAAAAAGATTCAAAATTCAAAACATAAAAAACAACCTCCAAGTGCACTTAGTTATTATCAACAATAATAATTTATTTAATCGCCAAAAAAAGAATTCATTGCTCTCTCCCTTTCCGATTTTACCTCTTACTCTTATCGCCAACGATTTACAGTAGATACTATATTTCTTCCCCTCACTGCCAGACCACCTCATGTTCTCAAATAAGTGTCCTATCTGTGTTCTAGCATGTTTACATTGCCTTGCACCTGATGATGACTCTCATAACTGAAATACGTTGTTTTTTAAATAAATGTTGTGGAGTAGTGCACCAGGATTTCTATTAAGCTCTACAATTATTTTTCCAGCGTCTACAAACAATTCTCGTCTTCCTTCTTTAGGGCTCACTTATCCACATCATATTCTCGACAAAATACCCTGAGAGTTTTGTGAATCTTTCTTTGGTTTACACGCTCCATCGAGGAACTTAAAGCAAAAAACAATGTTAGTCCCCTTAGTGTCCAAGTGGTTTATTTGACCTGAGGATGTTCGATGAAAGGACATGAAAATTTTATGATAACATATTTTTGTCGAGAATAGATGATTATTAACTATGCGTATGAGTACCAAATCGTAAATCTGGCCAAACTATAGGGGAGAGCGATAATAATCCGCCCATACGCGACCACTGAGCTACTCCCTCAGCATTTCAAACCGAGCCCTAGGTGAGGGAAGGGCTCTCCCTAAACTGAGGAACGAACACGTGAATAACGCATTTTCGCGGAAGGAGGGTTAATTTCTTTCTCAGCCGCCTCACACTTCGAGGCTCCTATTTGGGGTGTACAAACGTCTTACATGAGACTTAAATTCAATTAAACCCGGGGCCTATCGATCACCTCTCCATCGGCCAAAACGACCTACTTAAGGACAAACTTGGAGAACATCAGAAGACTTGAGAATGATAAATACTAGTACAACGAAACGGTTCGTGCCTTCAGGAAATTCTAGGGGAAAAATTAGCTATATCTCGTGCCCCATTGCCTCAGTGCCTCCATGAGGCTTGAGGGGGCCCGAGCTCCCTCAAACATTCGTCATGGGTGTGAGGAAAAAATGTATCAGGCTCGTCGATTTTCCCCGGAGTGTCCAGATATCGAGATTCGAGTTAACAGGGTTCTAATGTTGATCATATGACTCTTATAAAATGATTAAAAACTTAAAACTCGCTACTCATAAAATTTCACGGGGCAAGATACCCGATTTGGGCTCCCCCAATATTTTTTGTAAGTCAATGTTGAAAATTTCCACTATATCGTGCTGCAAACCACATAGGATGATCCAAGCGCAAGTAATATCTGGCTAAGGTTTACACACTTATCACTTCATTTTATTTTACATACGCTATTCATTATCTGTTATCTGCAACTCTGTACATAGACGGATTTGGGGGTGGGGCACGGGGGCACGTACCTACCCCTCCCTCCAGACGCTTAAAAAATAGACGAGACTTTTAAAACAAATATCATTAAAGTTTATATGTTAACATAAAAGTTATGAACATTTACACATTAATAACTGTTGTATTAAAGTTAACATTATATTTCGTAGAGTTATTGTTGCATGTAGTTTTTTTATCCCAAATATGAGAAGGCCGTTTGCTTGTAAGACAATGGTACCCCCCCAGAAAAAATATTGGATCCGCCCCTTATTCCGTATATGTATACATTTCTGTATTAAGTTATGCTGTAGATTTATGTGGAGCCTGAGAAGAGAGTCCATTTTTCGCGTGTTCTTTCGTGTAAGGTTTGCTTGAAAGACAACACTATCGCCGCGGTCTGAGGACTTCCTCAGGTCGAGTGCGGAAGTCTCCAGCTTTTGTCTCTTCAGCATGAATTACGCGATATGCAGCGTAGGATGCATTAGATTAATGCGTAGGTTTCCGCGTCGTTGCTCATGATGAATGCCAAATCCCGGTTCCTCAGCCGCGTTTGTCATTTGTCCTCAAGGAGGTTGGAATTTACTGGAGGCGCTGTTTCCAATTGTTAGCGTGGTCAAAGTTCGGGCATCTTAGTTTGACATATTTTGGATTTAGTCTCCGACTGATATTTTGAAGTGGCTGGGTTTTGTTTTGAAAATGCGCACAATGAGTGAAAAATGCTACCATAATCAATAGTATTTAACCGGTGATTGTCATTGGAGTTTTCCCATCATTCGCAATTCGTCTATTAATGTATAAGCTCTGTGTCCTGTTCGCCACTTTACTGGTGAGGATATCCTTGAAAATATACTTTTGTACTGCAATTGTTAGATTCCCATTGCCTATAATAAATTAAATACCAATACAAGTGCAGGGAAATGACTAGTTTACACTCGTAAAAATTTATTTTCTGCTGAGCTGGTTGTAGAACGTAACCGTGGTGATTGATAATAATTCTTCCGTGAGAAAAGATGCTTGAGACGTAACTTCGCGAAGCCTACCAATGAAGTTAGAAAAAAGGATTACGGAGTGGTTTCCCCAGTTTATTGTAATGTATTAACGAATTATGACCAAAAATGTCACCACACAATAGTAAGTATTGACCCTCATGGGATTGTCAATGTTTTGGTCAAAGTGGGCGTGGCTTGTCCTACCCAAGCACCCTCATTCCTGCCACACTTCGCTCCACGCTCATAACTAGTGGTGCCCCCTCCAGTATATCACAACCTCCTTGTTTGTGATTGACAAGAGTATCAAAAGCCATTCTGCTTCCATCTTCAGGTCGAAGGTATCACAAACGACAAACGCGGCTGAGGAACTCGAAATTTGGCAGTCATCAAGTTTGCATTAATATTTTTAATGAATCTCTAGGTGATGCATTTTGGAGAGTTCAATGATCACATCGAGGCTTTGAACTTGAGATTATTCGGTAAGAAACCGATCACTCCACAACTAGGCTACCATGACCCTCCTGCCCCAATTGGACCAGTGCCCTGGATATCTCCTTCTTCATCTCCCTTTATTCATATTGTTTCTATCCCGACGGGCTCTCAGCTTGCTTTAGCGAAGACAGCTGCTTCGAAAGCGTAGCTCGGGTGCAATGGCGGCCTTTCTCGTGAGCGCGCTCTGCATACGCTCCGCATCCGAGGAACATGATTAGGCCGAGGAGTGCGTCACGGGGCGCCACGTGTCGTGGCCGCGTGTCTGTCTCTCTGCGCACGTTCGCCGACCCTTCCATGGGTGGGGTCTGCACAGGGTTTATGCATTTGGAGGAGATGTGTTTACCCACTCCGCAGACGGGGTTACGTTTCGAGAAGCTTTCCGCTGGCTCCACGCAATAATGGCCAAGTTAAAGGGGACGCAGTGGTGATTCTCGCCCTACTACTCCAGCATATGCCCGAAAAATAAACGATAGAATACGATCGTAAAAAATAATTTTCCTTTGCGGCCGAGTAATTATAAGTGCAGTTTTACGGGAGAAATAGACAGTTGGTACTGGACGCGGCGGAAACTCGTGATAATAGTGAGGGTGGTGCCAAATCTTCAGAAGTTATAGATCTGAACTGGGTGTACACACGTATATTTTATCATAAAAATACCGTTTATCAAATGAATCTTCTCCTGCCCTTCCTAAGACTTCCTCTTACTTACTCGGTCTAACCAAGTCTTACGAAGAGTAGGAGAGAAGAGAAGCCTCATGAAAACCATAATAAGAGGATAGAACAACCTTATTGGCCACATGAGATATGATATCCTGTTGAAGACAATCGTCGAGGGACGAGTAGATGGCAAGAACGGAGATGGGACTAAAGAAGTATATGAAAGAGAAGAAATACACAAGTATTAAAAGATTACCTGATTGGAGAATTAAGTGAAGAGCTGCGTCAAGCCAATCTGATGATTGTTGACCAGTGAAGATGATGATCATAACACGATCGGTAGTATATTCACTCATAATAAAACTTAATAAAACCAGGGAGAAATATTCCTCTTACTGAATCCCTGATGAAAACTTGATAAACCGAGTCTACGAAATTTGCCTGTGCCGTCTCCATTTACATTGATTTGCCAAATTCATCTGCTGGAATACTTCAAGTTCTGAGATATGAAGTGAAACACTTTGCACTTTCCACATAAAAATTTATTAAACTCCCGTTTACGTGGAAAGTGCAAAGTGTTTCACTTCATATCTCATAATGGATCTCCACAAAGTATCTGCCTCATCCATTCAATTTAACTTCAAGTTCCTCCTAAATAACGCCTTTTGATCCCAAGTATTGCCCATTGATCTACCATGAAATCTTATGGACACTAAAAAATTACGAGTAAAATATTAAGTCCTCCCATGAAACTATCAGTTCCTACCCATTTAAATTGAATTCAATGTCCTTCATCCGGAATATACATGGAAATACACAATGGCTAACTAAAATACCATTAACTACGTTTGAGGTTAATTATTAAATAAAAATTATTGAATTTTTCTGGCTATCTTAACCGCATCTGTAAGATCACTGTTTTATTAATTATTTCCCGGTAAAAGGAAAATCATATGCTTGAAAACATTCTGGCATCGCATGAATTATTTCCAAATATTAAGGCCATTTTAGGCTGGAAACGTAATTTCGCAGGTTAGAACTGCATTACTTTCTTATTATGGCGTGAAATTGCGCGAATGAACGAAATTAGAACTGGGACTATTTTACCATCTCTCGCTCGTTCTAGCCACTCAGTATTCGAAGATCAGATCGTATAAATAAAATAATAAGAGATATAGACTGTTGAACAGAGATTCAGAATGGTTTTTTTTCCACGATCAATAAGAGATTATAGCGGCAGCGTGAGAACTCACAAATAGATTAGATGACTTGTAGTGTAGCCTACTAACTTATGTATAACTCAATGCATGTTTCTGAACTTTATTATTATTTCTAACAGCATGTGGTAGCATAATTCGTTAGTATGCGTGACGTTTTGTGGACCGTGTGGTGTGCATATGGGAGTCCAATTGCATGCTGCATGCCGGTGATTGATCACCCCCCCAAACCCCCTAAAGGCGGCTCGCAAGGTATTATGTATATGCACATGTATTTATACGACGTAATTTTGTCTGCGAATTAGCACACAGGTAAGATTGCGCAATTGCGTGCCCTGTGTGAAACGGCCTTTATAATCATTCGCCTTCAAGCGAGTAATACACTCAAGGGATCCACCAACCAGGGGGATAACTTCCCAGATATGTGTTATTGCACGAGAACTCATATTTTGGATTTAATCTCCGTGGCACACCACATCCCAAGGTTGCAGCATCAAATGAAATTTAATTTGAATTTTCGAATTCTAATCGAGGGAACAATGGACTCGGCATGCGTTCAATTTGAGAGCGGATCCAAAGCCGGCGGGAATATGGCTAAGTTGCACTGGAAATATGCCACGAGCTCACAACTCGCAGCGGGGCGTATTGGGAATTCAATGATTATTATTTGTCTTACGGGAACAATGTGCAGGGGAAATGCAAATCGGCGGTTGAGATGTGGAAGGAAACTCGATTAGAGGCAAATGCCAAATCGAGCAACGCGTCACAACCACGGGGAACACAAAATGGTGGCCACAGTGGGTTTGTGAGCGTGCAACGAAATGAGATTTTTTTCATCATCATGGTGGCAGTAATGTAACTACCCCTACACTACCCCCAGAATCGTCCGCCACTGTGGAGATGGAATTATGGGAAGGCACACGCTCTCCGTCAATCACTGGAGTGGCCCTCGGGGATCGCAGCGGAAAGGGATCAGTTTGAAGAGGGGTGCAAGGAACCGCACAGGGATTGGCGGACAGGCCGAGAAAAGAATGGGACTTAATGCACAGGAGAATAAGGACTGCAGATAAGACAAACCGACAGATAGATAACAGGCCTCGACGGGGTAACATCAAGGAAAAAGCAATCGCAAAATCCTTCAACCCGCGTCAGTATTCAATTCTTCAACGAATAAAAGCTAATAGTCATTTACAACTATCAAATACATATTACATTCGTCACAAAAATTTTCAACTTCATTGGGTAATATTTACTTTCTTTAATGCAGTTGTAATATTGCGTTGTTTAGTAATGTTTCCGGGAAGGACTCGTATCCGCAACCATTGATATAACTGGCGTTATCCTGCCGCCACCACAGAGGGTAGTAATAAACAATAGCTTGCCTCTTGTTGCTTACAAATGTTTCAATGCTTAAAAATATATACGGTTACTTTACGACATTGAGAATTCACCTCGGATTTCCATTCCTCGACTTAAATGCTTAGCCATAAGCCATCACATGCTCAATAATAACCCAAGTCCTGCCAATAAATGTTCATGAACGCGGTACGCAGATATATGTGGAATAGCAAATCTCTTGGCTAAATTTTGTGAAAGTAAAATTTATAATATCCCAAGAAAGCGCTGTCGTGTACGCATCAGTATCAGCCCACGCATTCATCTTACTTCCCCACCGCTTATCAAATGTTTTCCCCGGGAGAATACCTATCTCTTCCAGATTAGATCAGTGTCAAGAATGACACTGTACTTAGACAACGCATTCATTCAATGGTTGATGCGTTTTAATGTGCGAAATTGCAAGCAATGAATGAATGATTGGATGTTTATGAATGCTCTTGGATAACCTCTACTTGCAAAGAAAAGAAATTACACATCGTACTCTGCTCAGAAATAATTATCATTTTTTTAAATATTCAACATCGGTGAATTTAAAAAATTATTTTTTAGATTTTAATGAAATCATTAATTAGCAATCACAAGAATAAAATATTTTGTCAACAACAAAAACAAGTAACAATTTCAGCAAAACAAAAAATTTCAGTTTTAAAATTTAAAGAAATCGTAACGAATACTTATGAGATTGAGTTCAAGATATCGGACAGCTTTGTAAACAGCCTTAGTAAAGTAATGAGCCTCGGTAACGATAATTGTTAATTACTTCGAAGAAAAAGAAAGGGAGACCCAAATGATGTAATTTCCGTCCCCTTCCTGATCAGAAACAGAGGGAAAACCGCTATACCGGATATTCAAACACGTCAGTGGAAAAATGTCTTTCACCAAAAGCCAATGCGGAAAAATTTAAGCAGGTTACTGGACTAGTGGAGCCGTTGAAGGCGTACAGTAATGATGTTTTGTACCTTTTGGAAGCATCATGTTTTGGCTAAATTCGCGCCGGAAGCATTGAGGAAAATATTGAGCATAAAGGTTTTTTGAGTCACTAATGATGTTGCAATGCACTCAGCTAGTAATGCTTTTCCGTAGAGAAGCCTCACATAAAATTCTAAAACTATATCAGAGGAAGAGATTAATAGGAGATACCACCAGTTCATAACATCCGTAAAATCCATAACTAGACAGGTGATTGCTAATACTTATTCATTCAGTTTCCACAAATAAGAGGTCCCCGCATTATTTTGCCCCTGATCATGATTGGAATCTGAAACCTAATATCACTGATACAAATTGTGATGTACCTCAAATTCAAAGAGTGGATTAAATAATAATAAATGGCTCAGAATAAATTTCGCATAATATTTCCTTCATATCGGAAAAAATATTCTTTTGGAGGGCTAATGACCATTCAGGCATTTATATTTCTGTAATTTCTGGTACTACTTTATTTTCAAACCTGATCTGAAAATTAATTGCTGCATTTAGAATTAATTAATGAGAATTAATTGTTCCGTATGTCAATGGTGACCTACAGTCATTGGCATGAAAACTGAGATAGAAATCTGTAATTAAAACCATGCCTGACGCTGAAATGGATTTTAATTCCTCATTCAAGCACTGACATAACACTCAGTTTAAGCATGAAAATTTACTCACATGGAATTAGCATGGACCGTCACAAAAATCATGGCCAAATAATGGAGAAAGCGATGTGGTCTGACAAAATCAAAGAGAAACAAGATAAACAATTTATGATTTCGATACAAGTCTCTCGAAATCGCTAAATCGCCCGAAGATAGAGTTTCATAAAAGTTTTATATATCCAAGAATGCCTTTGAACATCCATTTAGGCCTTGGGGTCACTTTTAAAGCAACGGATTGAGACCAATTTCACCAATTGGTTGAATGGAAATATCTGAAGATCCCAATGGATATGAAGATTTCCAATGGATAAGTTTAGCGGGAATTTTTCTAAAAGCTCCGGAGGGCCGCTATCAGACAACGGGAAATCGAATAGTCTATGCCACCCTTTGTTCGAATTTAGCCGACTCGGCTCTCAAATGAGGTTAAATAAACTTGGAAATTTCAACGGCAGATGTGCCAAATCCGCCGTCGAATTTCTCGCCTATCTTCACCATGCTTTCACAATTGACAGCCAATACATAGACAGGTGATTGGTGATACTTCATGATCTACCTTGTATAAGATAAGTAGAATATGAAGAGGCATAAATAAATACAATTTTCATTCATCCAACTGTGCTCATTTTCACGACAACACATCAATCACCCATAAAATTTGGTTTAAAAAAAATGCTTAAAATGCTAAAACTAAGAGATACACTTTTCCGATTCATTTCTTCACGCAGGGCTAATTTATGTGTCTTAAATTATGCGTGATTATTTTTCTCCATCAATTTATTTTCCACTTTTTTATTTCATGTTAAATGCCGTTACTTGACGTCTCGGAGTCTTCCGTGGCGTACAGAATTAGTGGATTTCTCCATTTTCGGGTTATCGCCGCGTTTCGTGGTCAGAGGTGACGACAGTTTCGCCAGGATTCCACCAGGCGTCTTCAGGTCGACACATTTTGAGATTCGAAAGGAGTTTCAAAGATCAATTAAATTTGAATCTAAACTCATAACAATATATTTTATCGTTCATTTAACCTTTAACTATAAAATATGAGTGAGTATAGAAAGAGTCCACGAAGAAAATAAAAACAAAGTGAAGGATAGAGTGTGAGATGTGAATGACTTAAAAATAGTGTTAATTTTCTGTACAAATATGAAGGGAATTTCGAGTTGCGAACATTGAACTCTGAGCCATAAAAATAGGCACTGAGGCATCGAAGTTTGAATGCGGAACTAAAAGAAATGAAGGCAAATAAAGTAGACGCGTAATCGTGAAGGCAGAGTTAACTTTAAAAATGAAAGAAATTGACGACACGGAAGAAGCAGTAAACACAGTTGCATCAGCCTACTGACTCACTTAACATGGACCCATAATATTGCGTCATGTAGTTTAGAAAATATGCTCACTCAAACGGAAAATTATATACAAGTAATGGTTCACGTATGGACGTTATATTGAGCTATTGTGACTTTATGTCACTGAGTTGAAGATGAAAAACTCACCGACATAATCTTTCCCATCATAAAAATGGTTCCTCTTCGCAGAGCAAATAAATGCTAAAACCAATTTTATTATTGCCCCCATCAGTGATAAATGTTGAATCAATTCAGATTATCACTCAAAAAGGCAAAAAAAATATGATCTAATCTTTAAATACACTAACATTTGGATCGATACGAACCAATATGAGACACCAATTTCTAGCCGTGATATTCATCACAATGAGAGGGCACGTTACGACCTGGAAAACGCGAGTAAAATGTGTACTTGCCAGTAGAAGCACTAACAAAAAAGATGAATAAAAAATAAACACCGGATGAAAGGACTTCAAGGTGCATGCGATATATTTTAGAACTTGAATTTCTGAGTAAGTTATTTTTCAGATACAATTATGCACGCTTGAGTAAAACTATAATTGAGGGCGGATCTAATGACAAATGATAGACAACTTTAGAGGTAAAAATTGTCACAGTAAATAGAAAAAACGATGGGTATATCCAGTTCAATTACCATTTTTCAAATTTATACTGATTAAAAATCGTTATTACGCGTGTAATTCTAATTATATATTAACATTTGAGGTGCCTCATTGTGTGGCGGAAAAATTGAAGGCGTAAGAAATTGATCAAGACATAGTAATTGCTCTTCCATTTTTATGATTTTCCCCAATATTTTACCCCAATATCCATCATTCAGTACATTCTAATTGAATGTTCAATGTAATACTCGAAAAGAATGTAAAACAACCGCTCCACTATCTAAAAAGCGACATCTGCCAGTTTGGAAGAATCATATGCACATTAAAATTACCCTGATTACGGACTTTATAACAGAAAAACCTCCCTTACGAGCTACCATTTTAAGCCACTGTAGCCACATTTTACTGTAATTAATCGAAAAATGAATATAAATTCACTTCAGCACAAGGACTTGAAGGCAAATACCGATTTAGCATATGAAGATGCATCGGAGGTTATTGGAAAGTATAAACAATACTTTTGAAGGCAGCTTGAGATCTAAGTTTCGACGACTTTTAGAAAATGACTACGTGCGGTCAATGGCACTGCAATCAAGGTCATCATTTTGGTGGACCAAGTACAGCGCACAGCGGTGAATGAATGATTTAGGACAGGAAATGAGGTCAAATGACAGGCATAAACCACCAACTTAGGCTTAGCAAGGTATATTTGAGGATTCCCCGTTTTCGGCGAGCTCATCTTCTTTCTCCCCTAAGGGGCCAACTTCCCCTACATTCTCCTCTGTTCACATCCGTTAACAACAACCACCCTCTCATTCCATGCACTCCTGCACCCACCTAGTTACCGCGTATATATAGCGGAGCCAAGGACGAGTGGGCAAGAACACTCCGAGGTATTCCACGAAGAGGACAAGAACAAGCAACCAAGAAACATGCAGCTCACGGTGAGTGGACATCCATAATTCATAAGGACAGGATAGTGTGGCTCAAAATTTCAAATTCCAAAAAATACTTCCCAATCATCTGAGACAGTTTACTCTAGCTTCATCATTTAGCAAGTAAAGTGAATATGTTTGATCAATAATTATAAATTGAGTCCGTCGATGTAAATATTGAGGTGTTATCTTAGCATTCGCCTTGTCTACATCATTCCTAAGTTAATTGTTTACACTATAAAGTAAAATACCACTAGGGTCTCCACTTAACCCGTTAAAACCCAATTTTGCTTCTAAGCAACATCAAAAATGTATACATTTTCTGCTCTATTCTCTACTACGCATTAATCTGTGGTGTAAATCGTAATGGCAAAGTATTTATCTGCCACGATAATTTTGATTGAGTGCTAAATTTTCAAGTTTTCAAAATGAAAAGTCTTGAAATTTGATTTCTCCCAGAAGCAGCCTCTCTGGGTTAGAAAAGGTTAATTGCTTAGCTAAATTCATGCGAACTTACCGTGAGGGAACTAGTATTTACTAATTTCAAAAGGAGAGAAACAGGAACTTCTTAAAAAGTAAACATATGTTATTCTTTAAAGATAAATCCAATAACACACAGAAGTATTCCCTCAAAATAAAAACATAGATGATGCAACTCATGGTAGTAATGGGAAGTCGTATAATGTGACAAAGCAGGTAAGATGGCGAACTCGGATTTTTCTCTAAAGCATTCACAGCAGAATGAGTCCTAATTCTCTCTCTCTTATTTTGGTGAAATATTTTTCAAAATTCAAGACAGAAATACGCAGAATCAGTTTTTTTATATAAGGGATGAAAGAATTGTCTTTCCAAATTTCAGGTGTTTAAACCTCATAAAAACTAATGGAAAAAAATCTGAAGGCTAAGCTTACCACCTAATTCCCACCTTCCCCTACATTTGTGGTATTTTTAGAATAATTATGAAGAAAAAACGACCGTTTTACCCGACGATAGAGTCAAAAATGACTGAAAGAAAATTCAAAAGGGGGTTCAAAGAGGATTGAAAAATTCACAGAGGTTCTGCCCTCAAGATGCAGCGTAATACAATAAAGGTATATTCAAAATATTTTTCCAGACTATTACCGCCGCACTCTTGGTGCTCACCTGCTCCGTCATGAAGTCGTCTGCGGACACTTACGGCCTTCCCGCCGTCGTACCGCACACGGACCTCGCCTCCGTCAACGCCGCCATCGCCGACGCATTAGCCACCGCCAAGGCCGCCGCCGAAGCCGCCGCCTCCGCTTCGGCCGCCGCGACCGCCGCCGCCTCCGCCGCTGCGTCGGCCTCCTCCACCGCCGCCGAGGTGTCTTCCGCCGCTGGCGCTGCCGCCTCCGCTGCCGCCAGCGCCAACGCCGCCGCATCTACCGCCTCCTCGGCCTCCGCACAAGCTGCCGCCGCCGCAACGGCCGCCGCTTCCGCTGCCGCGTCTGCCGCATCCGCCGCGAACGCGCTCGCCAACGCGGCTGCAGCAGCCAACTCCCACTCGTCCGGATCCGGACATCACACTGGAGGATCATACCCGTACCCATGAGCGATTCGAACACAGGTATTGAGGAATACGGCAAAACGTGCTTATAACGATCACGCATTTAACGGAATCCCGCCTATAACGAGGCGAGTTCCCGCTCCCTTTGATATTCCTATGAGCGCCAATGTTAATTTCCCCGCTGATAGGACATTGTAGCTGTCACGAAGTATTCTTTGGAGGATTGGGGAATTTTTTCCTTTTGTATGAAGAAATTACGGCCATCTTAGCTACCTAACTGCTCCTTGCCCTATTTCAGTTGTTCTAACGTGTGGCCATCGCCGCATAGTAGTTCTCTTTTAGACTGTTAATCTTTAAACCATTCCCCTTACAGCCGTTTGATAGTAAGGGTGGGACGATGGTTGATTGTAACGGATGTGTTGCTTAAATAGAGATGATTTACCGTATATTAGCTAGTAATCCTGTGATGAATAGGGTAAAATCCTTCATATATATAACGAAATCCCGTTTGTAAAAATATAAAACATTCATTATAATGTCCCTCACTTAAAACGAATATCCCCTGACATTCGTTATAAGCGAGTTTTACTGTGCCTTTTTCTCCCAACAAGACTCATAAATCGGATATCAGAATGGTCGACAATTCAAATAATTCGATTTTTTTATTTTAATATTGTTTATGTAAACTTTAATTGAAGTCTTTTCTTTATTCATTCGCAGATTTCAACGCCTGCCGTTGAGATTTCATCAAGACCATCAACTCATTGAGAGACTTCGATGAACTAAACCATTACTCTGCCATTCCTTGTGTATATTTCATCAATGTCAATGTGTGAACCTGTGCAATAATAATTATTATATACTTTAATTAAATAATAAAATTTAAAAACAATAGTTTCATTTCATTAAAAAAATAATAGGTTGAGTAAGCAGTCCTTTCTACCTCAACGAAATTCCAAGTATATACTCTTCAGTTTCATGACCAGTTCGCTGACATTTAGACAGTCCCTTAAAAGATATCGAAAATTTTGATCGACGTAGATAAAAATTTTACCCCTTTTAATTCACCTCTAAGTAAGAAAATATGTAGTTATCAATCATGAAATCTCACTCACTCTCCAATTTAACCCTGCCTTTCCGCAAAACGATTAACTCTCGCTGATATCGTTATACCATAGGAGTATACTAAAAATGTTTCCATCAGAACCCGCTGGGAGGGAGGGTTTATTTTCCTTATATATTTTCAAAGTCATTTATGAGCCATTTGTGTATTTTTTTATTTTTTTACTTACCCATTATCTTTTATTTCTTGTTTGCTTGCCCATTTTTTTCATTCTATATTGATCATCTATTTACAGCTAAAAATTAATTCGAAGAACAAACGTTGCCATTATGAAAACTAAGTGCATAATTCTACAAATCGCCAGCACAAAGAAAATGTATACTCCTATGAGATATATTAAGCAATTAGTTGGTACATTTATACGTGATAGAGTAATATAGTGACAAACTATAAATGCATACGACAACATACTCCGAAAACAGTGTCAGAACTTCCCCATTGTTTATGAAAACCGGAGAGGACACTCAATCTCAATACATAAATCTGCTACAAATCACAATCTAAAGATGAATATTACGCCAATTACAGTACTAACTCATTTAATACAAATCTGATGAGAAAGACTGAAGCAATCCCAAGAGGCGTGGTAAATAATCACATTGTCAATTATACGAAAAGAGAGTATATACGAGGTCTATTGCAAGTAAAAAAATAGTATCTTCAGATGAATAACTTTTAAAATATTTATTTAGACATATTTTAAGCACTAAAAATTCAAACAATTTACTAAGGTTTCATATTTTGTAATTTTCTACCATAATAGTGAAAGAAAAAAATTTTATAGTAATTATCCGTAACATTATGAGGTTTTTAACGATTAGCTGTCACCTTGAAAACGACTGTAACTCGTCGAAACTCAGGTTGCTGCATGTTTCATTAAAGTGTTTTCCTTCATCAAAAATTCAATCTTTACCAACTCACAACAATTTGCAGCGTCAAAAGACTCGTAAAAACTCATCTGAATGGAAAGTTTGAAGAAGTACATGCATTGTTTATTTCGATTATTTAAAATGTGCATTAGCCACTTCCAAGATAGGATGCTTTGATTTCATTGCGCAGAATCGCAGCGAGTTGGCGTCATATCTTAAAAGAAGTACATACAGGGAGGGATCTATTACATCCTCAATGGCTGCCAGTATTCTGGAGATAAAGTCAACTCTATTCCCAGCGAAATCTCTAGTTACGCGTCACTGCATTTTTATGAAGTTGGCCATGAAATTTTGGTTTCAGCAAATGGCAAATTTTGGTGTTTAAAAGATAAATTTAGGGAAAAATGGAATAGTTAGAGACATTTTTTGAGGGCATAGCAAAATACAAATCGTCATCTATTACAATACTTCATATGCTCTATGACATGGACTCAGATAATACTAAAGTATTTCTATTAATTTAATTATTTTTTTACTTGTTTTGGAAGTATTCGCTCAAAGTTTCCTATCGTCAAGTTTTAATAAACGAGGCTTATCAATGAATTCATATGAATCAGACATCCCGAATATCAAACTAAATAGATATATTCATCGTAGTTTTCGAATTTTAGCTATTAGTTGATCCAGCTAACCAACATTAGGAACTCAGAATCAGTGCATACCGTTGATACACTCCGACTTCCACATTTTAGATTATTCTTAAAAACCGTTTAAAATATATTATTTACACTAAATATAAAATACGACAGACGACAACTCATACCATATGAATGGGAGAAAACTCTTTGAAATTGTTCGGAAAGCTTATAATTGACATACGGGAAAATTTCAGTACTCTACTAATTAAAACCTGTTTCAAAAATTGATTTCTCTATCAGGCTATAAATATGACCAGAACATGGCTTTGGCTACGAAAGGCAAAGATTTTATAGTTTATTTATATAGTATTTTCATTAAATTTATGCCATTAGTCTTCAATACTACGAGTACTTAATATCACGGTCTACAGTAAAGGTGAAAAAAAGTCTTGAAAGGTGAATTATGGTATGGTAGTAAGCACATTCATAAATGGGGAAACAAATCATGAAAATCTTTCCCGGACAAAATATTTCCAGAAATAAAAACGCATTTTTATTAATCTAATACAAATTATTTTTGCCATTATATGCTAATTAACTCAGCCAAAGTGAGTGGTATTCATCACTGCATGGAACCCTTTTATTTTCTTTTGCTAGGTGAATGATTCAACGTCCTAATAATATGATCCTGTGATAACGATACAACTTAGACGTTCTAAATTGAATACCTGTTTGGTCATGAATTTCACTTCAACCATAAAGTACTAAAACATTAGAGCAAGAAGGAAATATATTTCTTTATTGATAAAATAAAGAGATGCCTTTAGATTTAACTACAAGCTTCTACATCTAAATAATACAATAGCCACCTCAAAGAATTTTGACGGGGGGTGAGTATACCGGAGATAAGCGACCGGAAATAAGCGACCGGAGATTTGGTCGATCTAGCGAGTGCACTGATTAATTACGTTGATGGCAAATCTGTAAGTATCAGTGGAAGTACTAGGAAAGAATAACATCTTAAATCCCTCTGTCATGCAGTCAATTTCTTTTACTGTATCATCTTCATCTCCTCATCTCTTCTTTCATAATGTGATGGTAAGCAAGGCCGGATCCAGGATTTTTTTCCAGGGGGGTAGGGTCAAAGGCGTGACAGGAAAACGGACTTCTCATATTTGAGATTAAAAACAACACACCACAATTACTATACAAATTATTCTCTTTATGTTAATATGTAAATTATTAATATGGAATTAAATGATTGGGGCTCCGTAATACACAAAACAAAAAACGTAATGGCAACCAAAATTCACTAAATCTTGATTTACTTTGTGGTATTCCATTTTAAGTTTTCCTGGATATCAGACAATTACATAAACCACTTATTTTTTATCAGAGATGATGATAATTCATTGAAACCCGGGCCGCACTCTGATAAAAAATAAGTGGTATAAGTAATTGTCTGATATCCAGGAAAACCTGTAATGGTAACCGTTTTAAAAATCTTGTCTACATTCTAAGAGTCTTGGTGGTGGGGGGAAAAGAGCCACCGTACCCCCCTTAATTCGCCTATGATGGCAAGTGAAATATACCTTTCATGTCATCTCCGAACTCGTTCTTTCTGAAACTGCTCCGTAGGCTCAGCCTATATTTTGTTCTTCGCTCAAATAACGACTGCCTGCGTAACTCATCTAGCAATGAGCTCACGCTACTTCATTTATCGGCTATTAAAGACTTGCGGGTACCAGTGATCTTTCCTATGCGCTGATGGAAATAATTTTCAATTACTTGCGGTAGGGCCACCCGTGCCAGATGTGTTATACTACCAAGTAAGACCGTATAATGTTCCTCGAAAACATGAAGCAAATTAAAATTAGACTCGGAAATTCATCCAACAATACCTCTTCCCATAAAGAGTCGATGTATTTTGAAGTAGCGGGGGTGGCAAGGCTTTTGAGACTTCTATCATGCAAAATCTTAGCAAGTAAATGCTACACAGGCAAGTAAAATGTGGAATGGGGACCAGGCTGATTCGAAGAATGCTCCAAATGAACCCGTATACAGGGGTAGGATACCATTAATAAAGAAGAGAAATTAACACCTACTAAAAATCGATAACTATGGTAAAAAAATTCAAGAATGGATAAGGTAAAATATTTGAAAATGGTATTAGTGTAGAGTTACTGGCTTTGTTTCAAGACGCAACACTCGCAAATATGGATCCTCACTCTGAATCATGATAAGTGCGGAGAAGGCTATTATCAAATATGCGTAATACATATACGTAGAATTATACCCATGAGCTGCATACAATTAAAAGATATTTCGCACCACTCACTTCTTAAATAGGGTAGTTTCCTTCATCAAGGAAAACGAAAGGCATTGATTGCGATTCGTTACCCACCATTAGTGTATTCATATAATAATAGACGAATGTTAATGGTCAATTTTAACTTCATTTGAAAAAGGCCTGATTGGCGTCCATGCAATGCCACTCCACGTGACGTCACAGGGACCCAGATGCTGTACGAGTAGTCAGGAGTTTTACATCACACATGAGAGTGCGCGGGCCACACGAACGGGACCAATGATAGAATACCAAATACTGTAAAACAGATAGATTTAGAATGTCGTTTTTTCTACGATCAATCTTCTTCTTCTTCTTCTTCCTAGCGTTTGTCCCGCGCTATTGCAGGGTCCGCTTTTCTGCAAAGCCTTCTCCACTTGGCTCGATCCAGGGCGTCTACTGACGTGGCGTTGATGGTCTTCATGTCCGCCTTAATTTTGTCGAGCCAGCGCATCTTTGGTCGTCCTCGTGGTCGGCGTCCTTCAGTACTCAGCCGCATTGCTGTTTTGGCCACGGAGTTCTCATCACTACGCACCACATGCCCATACCACCGCAGTCGAGCCTCCCGCATCTTGTCTGTGATCGATGCAACTCCCATTTTTTCCGAATGTCTTCATTCCTGATGTGATCCAGGCGGGAGATGCCTAGGATCCATCGCAGCATCCTCATTTCCATGACATGCATGGCCTGTTCTTGATTTGCTGTGGCTGGCCAACATTCTGCTCCATATAGGGCCACTGGGCGGACTACGGTCTTGTATACTTTGGCCCTGAATCGTTCAAGCATTCGACGGTCGCACAATACGCCAGTCACTTGGCGCCATTTCAGCCATGTTGCATTGATTCGAGCTCGTGTGTTGGCGGTTGTGCTTCCATCGTTGCTGATGACAGAGCCCAAATATTTAAACTTCTCGACCTTTTCAAGGTCGTCGCCGTCGATGCTGATCGTGCCATCGGTTTGAGGCCCACACTCCATGTACTCAGTCTTCTTGATGTTTAATCGCAACCCATAGTTGTCGAGTCGTACCTTCCATAGTAGAGTTTGCTGCTGTAATTCGGGTCTGGTGGTGCTGGCAAGGAAGACATCATCAGCGAACAGTAGTGACCAAGGATGCGATTCTTGGAGACAGTCCGTGATTGTGTCCATGCACAGGATGAAAAGGAGCGGAGAGAGGGCCGATCCTTGGTGGACGCCAACAGTGATTGGGAAAGGCGGTGATATTCCTGATGGGCAACGGACGGAGCTGGTGACGTTGGTGTAGAGAAGCTTCACCCATGACACGTAGACTTCAGGGACGTCGTGAGATCTGAGGGCATGCCAGATAAGGTCGTGTGGCACGCGATCGAAGGCCTTCTCCAGATCAAGGAAAGACATATGCACTGGCTTGTTCTTCTCTCGGTGCCTCTCCAAGAGCAGTCTAGCTGCGTGTATTTCATCTGTTGTGCCAGTCCCCTTTACAAATCCACACTGGTTGGGTGTGATGTGAACAATGTGTCTGAGCCTAGCATCAATCACTCTTTCGAATATTTTCATGGCGTGGCATAAAAGCCGGATCGGGCGGTAGTTGGAGCATTCTGCGACGTCGCCTTTACCCTTCCAGATGGGCACAGTTATGCTGGTCCGCCAGGAGTCGGGAACTTCGTTGTCAATGATGATGTTGTTAAATAACTCGGCGAGGATGACAACGCCGTTGCGGCCAAGTAGCTTCCACACTTCCGCTGGAATGTCGTCAGGGCCCGTTGCCTTCCCATTCTTCATCTCCTTGATAGCGGCGGCTACCTCAGCTTCACTGATGTGTTGCACAGGTCCGGATATAGGGTCCGCGCTAATGATCGGTGGGTGGGGAAATTCTGTGTTACAGATGGCCGAGAAGTGTTCTCTCCAGCGCCGAAGGATGGCAGGTGGGTCTCGTAGTATCTGGTGATCGTCGTTTTTGATGCATTTGACCTGGCTAAAATCCTGAGTTGCTCGATGTCGGGAGTTGGCAAGGCGGTAGATCTTATTTTCACCTCCAGGTGTATCTAAGTCGGCGTACAGCTGGTCGTAGTGTGCTGTCTTTGCTTTAGCAACTGCTCGTTTCGCGGCAGATTTCTTTGTGCGGTATTGTTCATAGTCCACAATATGGTTTGTCTCGCGCCACTTCTTGAAGGCCATCTTCTTTTTCTACGATCAATAAGAGACTAAAACGGCAGCGTCCGGACTCACTAATAGGTTAGTTGGATAATGGTGTATCCAACTAATTTATTTATAATTTAATGCTCCTTTCTGTCTTTTCCTAGTATTTCTAACAACACTATTTGAATGTTTTAGCTTCATAGGCAAATAGCCTCAGTGAATTGTTGGCAAATTTTGGCTTTGCATGAATGCGGGAGTATAATTTTTTAGTATCAGTAACATTTTTATGTTCGTTTGGTGTGCATGTTGGAATCCTCTTACATGCTGCATCCTGGTGATTGATCACCCTATCTCAAACACCTTTGAGGAGGCAGGGTATTATGTAAATGTAGATTAATAATAGAAGAACTCGGTTTCTGTGACGTGCAGACAATAGGGTGGTTTCCTATTATTTTTTTATTGCCTTAATCGAAAGATTATTACTCCTGGAGTACGTATTTCACGCTTTTAGATTTTTAAATGATAATATCTATTTTTCGCGATTAAATGAAAAGTGAAAATTTTCAAGCGCGCGAAAACGCGACGCGTAAGTAGGAATGATGGGAAATCTCTCCGTACGTCGTATTTCTGGTTCCCCCTCCGCCCGGTGAGGTGACCTTGAGGCGAGGCTTAGCGCTGATACGTCGCAGGCTGCCAGCGGGTAGCCTAGTGCCCTGCCGCCTGGTAGCGCTTGGCTTAAATAAGGATTATTAATACCTTATCAAACGAGGAAAAATTTCCGACCTTAGCCAGTTTTAATAAGTGATTATTAAGACATGTTTCCCTGAGCTCTGCGCCTCATGCATGCATTGGTAACCTCAGACGACGTATAACTCCTATCTTTTCCTATAGAAACTAGGTCCCTGTGACGTCACGTGGAGTGGCATCGCATGGGCGCCAATCTGGCCCTTTTCAAATGAGGATAAAAATGGACCATTGCCATTCGTCTACACCGGCATTTATAAAACGAAATAATTTGTATATTATGAATACACTAATGGTGGGTAACGAATCGCAATTATTGCCTTTTGTTTTCTTTGATGAAGGAAACTACCCTATTCAGACCAACCGACGCGGAGGCAATCCCAGTAACCGAGTTTTATTTAGAAATGAGCTCGGTCATCCCTAACCTTGCCTAGTATGATCAGCAAACCTTTAGTCGTCCTTAATGGATCAATAGATCGACGAAATGATTATCAAAGCCTTGGGCGAGTCTTACACCAACGAGGCGGATTCGCCCTTGGGCTTAGCACTTTCTCCGGCCGATGCATTGGTATATTAATACACTGGGCGATCAGAAAAGGATTTTGAAAGTGCTATGGAATGCTAAAGGCTGTGCCTAAGAACCTCTGACCACATCCTCAATTAGCTCGTGCCTCCCTTTGTTTTTCTGGATATCAAACAAATATTTATCACGCGCCAAATAGATATTTTGTAGGAATTAAGAAAAATAAAATATTATCTTAGAAAAACGAATTAAAAGGAAGATTTTGGCCTAGGGATTTGCCTATTCAACAACACTTGTTAGATCAAAACTAGTCAGGGAGTGTTCAAATCTTGGAAAAGAACGTTAATGTAATGATAATCATTGCAATAAGATTTACGAAAATGAACTTAGCACATCTGTTTCGCGGGAAATGATGTCAAAAAGATTACAAAATGAAATGTATGATCTAACGAATAGCAAAATATTAGTGAATACGATAGGTAAATGGTGTCTGGAGATAAAGAAGAAAAAGTACTTTCATAGATGCAAAATGCAGCTAAGTACTTGATTGAGGATGTGAAGCATTCTATGGCTTGCACAAATATTGGACAATCAATTGTTATCTCCAGCTTGGCTATCCAAGGAAATCATAACAGTCGAATTCGCGAGTCAACCAATAAATATTTGAGGAGTTCGCTAACGCAAGGCATCAACCATCGCGACCTTCTGCCATGCAAACTCTTCGTATTAAAATTTCAATTTGATTATTCATTCCACGCGGCGGAAAATACAGATAGATTTGACCTCCGGATCACAATTACATACGAACCATTGCACATCTTCATACAGATACATTTACAGCAAAACAGACACATTAAAAATCCACCTGCATGGCATGGAACAGAGGATTAATAAACAAATAACAGGTATGGTAAAGTAAAAATTCAAAGGACTGAAAGGGAGATCAAAAATCAAAATGCCTGAGCGGAATTCTAGAATGGAACTTTTAGGGAAGTTGTGCACCAAAAGCCTTGGAAAATCTGAAAGAAAATATATAAAATTCACAGGGAGATTGAGAATCCTCTGAAGCCAGAAATGAAACAACCACCGACTAGAAATTGGGAATCTAAATATCAAAAATCGTATTATATACATATAAAAGTAATCCACAGCTTGTTTTACTTTTCGCACGGAAAGCAAATCGCTATAAAAATATATTTGTGTTTTTTAGATGAATTTTGATATAACTGATGGGCTGAGAAGCCAAGGGGTACAAATGATGTCTTTTCCTAATCAGAGTCAGGACAGGGGCGGTCTGGGGTGATTGGGAGCCCTAGGCTGGGACTCATTATGGGGCCCTCCTCCTCATCCCGGGGGCTCCCCCGGAAAATTTTATGAAATTGGATGCCCAGAAATGGATTTTGACGCTCTTCTGGCTCTTAAAAAACTAGATAAAAGTTGTGAAAAAATAATATTTCACAGCTATAATAATGTAGTATGGTTCTATCAACTATTAAGTGAATTTGTTCCATGTGATTGCACTGTAATCTAAAATATCTCTAAATGAACTTTTCGAATAGCCCTTTCAAATAAGCGTCAGATTCACTTTAATCTTCTAGCACCTTTGTTATATTTATTTTTATATGATATTTTCTCACTTAGTATGTTGTAAATAAAGCTAAAGATGAAAACGTAGAACTTTATAATTACAAAAAAACTTCGGTTCTGGGAATCTTATTCTTTCTCTCTTATTAACACCTTTCACATTAATACACTTCACGACAGACGCGAGCGTTTTGGGGCCCCCCTAAGCTCGGGGCCCTCGGCGATCGCCGACCAGTCGACCTGGCCACACCGCCCCCGAGTCAGGAGCAAAAATAAAGTAAAGAAAACCAACGAGATAGTATATTCAGTATTGCATTTGATTTTCCACTCGTATAGAACACAGGCTCCCTCATATCCCTTGGACACCAAGTTTTTGTATACTATACTTTTATCAATTTTTTTTCCTTACTCTGTTTAGAAAGAAAATAACTTGTACCCCTTGTGTTCTCACCCCCTCCATTAAGATTCACAAAACAAGAGCCGTAATATTATCAATATGCTATCAAATGTTAATGTCCCTCGTCATTAACCAACTGTAGAAATTTGGTAGCTCTACGCGTAAATGTGTTAAGGTAGTAACTCGCAAAAAATTATTCACCCTTTAACGTAGACGTTCGGCCTTACTTAGCGTTCCATATTATGATCACTTCAGTATCAAATAGCTCAAATTCAATACACCCCATGACAGAGAAAATTCAATAGAATAGTCGTGACAGTGGTCATTCGTGATGGTGGCAGTTTCGGGAGAATCTTCCCTCCTCGGGCGGTCTTTCTCTGGTCGCATGGCGCTTTTCTGCGGAGGTATTAACGTCCTACTTTTCATTTCTCTAACGGAGCTATATAAGAAGTCAAAAACCTCAGAAGAAATGTTCATTCACACCTCCGACGACTTTGACAGAACAACCAATCGACATCATGGCCATATCGGTGAGTCTCCGTATCATCAAAAGCATCGTATCATTAAATTGACTTTGTATCTCCGTCTACTGGCATTGCCTTTGTAGATTGCTAAGGAATTATCAACAAACGAGTGGAACTTCCCTAGTTAAATATCCAATCTGAAACCAGCTATTAGGATAGAAATATAAATATAACTGGCTGTTATTTTCCACTTTTTATAAGGGTTAAAATACATTCGAACCGTCTAGAGTTGTCCCATGATAGGAGACAATGGGCGGAGAACCCTGGTGAGAACCCAAAGTCTCGCATTCCCAGAAAACGCTATGTTTTACGTGAGGATTACGAGGAAATATCCTTTCTTTCGCTATCAATTAAAAGGGCGATAGCCTTTCCTATCTTTCAACAGCCAAAATTTTACCATTTTACAATGTTGTATCTATATCTCCAGACCATTTTTGCGGCCATCGCCATCCTCTGCAGCCTGACAGTGATGTCATCGGCTGACACCTACGGCGTTCCCGTTGGCACAGCCGGCGGTACAGCCCTATCCGCAGCGAATGCAGATGCCTTGGCCGCCGCAAGGGTCGCCGCAGACGCCGCGGTATCCGCTTCCGCAGCCGCGTCTGCCGCAGCCTCCGCCGCCGGCTCCGCGTCCTCAACGGCATCCGCCGCGTCCTCCGCCGCAGTTTCCGCTTCTTACGCTGCCGCCTCCGCCAACACCGCCGCGTCTGCTGCGTCCTCGGCCAACGCCAATGCCGCCACTGCGGCCTCCGCCGCTGCCGCCGCTGAGGCATCCGCAGCGTCAGCCGCTGACGCGCTTGCCCGAGCGCAGGCGCTGTCGCAGTCATCGTCAGGATCAGGGGGATCATACCCTTACCCATGAATGGATCATTCCTTGAGGTATTAAGGAAGAGCATTTTTTCATCCTCAAAGGCATGCATCCCTGTGCTGGCATCATCATAATGATTGCACATGCTCAATCCACTTACTTTCAAGAAAATTCACGCTAAATGTAGTTCTAATTCCATAAGTAAGAGCATTTTTTTCATCCTTAAAGGCATGCGCTTCTGTCCTGGCATCTTCATAATCATTGTATATAATGTTGACTTACTTCCAAGAAACTATAGAGAGCCAATTAGTCCACCTCAAATAATGTAGTTCTAATTCCCTCTAATCGTTTGAAAAACAAATTACTCAAATGAATTTCACTAAAAATAAAAGACTTGATTTTTTTTTATTTCCAAAATAATACTACACCATATGCGATTAATAAAAATACCTAAAGAAAGGAAGATATTCTGCAAAATGTAACGAAATTTCTCTTTTTTTACAGCTTCAAATTTCGCTGATTTGCATTCATCCATGGGACTCATCGAAGGCCTTCGTAGAATCGACGCATCTCTACCATCATTCATGTGTATATATATCATGACCACCATTTCTTACTAATGTGCTCATTAACCTCGTTCTTACAGTGTTCATAATGTCAATAAATACTCAAAAAATCAAAATTTATTTTTTACTGAGCAAGTCATCTCAACATTATTTCCGAAGTAGGCTTTAAATATCAACAGAATACATTTTTTTCCTATTGTAAGAATGGCAACTGATTACAGGATACTGTCATAATGCTGAAAATTCATTGTCACCAGATGTGTGGCTACATACCATTGCTTTTTGAACCATTACTTTGAGTGAGGCAGCTGGAGTCGCAACTGGAAATTAGTAGAAAAAAGAATTTAACAACCGGACAATACGGCAATAGCATCGCTTTGACATGAAAATACAGGTTGGTGGCGTGAACGGCAAGGCTCACTGTTTTGTGTTTCAAATTTTTCATTAGTAACCGAAAAATATGTTCAATAAAATATTATTTTTAGAATTTCATTCAAGTAATTCAAAAAAAAAGCAATGAATGAAGACAAACAACAGTTTAAAATGTGGGCTTCAAGAGGATACATAATACAGACAAACTATATCAAACAACGGTACACTTTTGCATAGAGAAAAATATGCGACCTATGAAATATCAAAGGGTTAACATTAAACAAAGAGAATAGTAGATTACGGACTTCAAGTATTTGTCACAGAATAAATATCGATGGAGCTGAGGTTATGGCCGATTCTTAGCTGATTGATCACTGTCTATCCTCAAATCATAAAGAAAGGTGTGTTTCACGAAATTTACTACTGGAATGAGAAGACTACAACTCTATGTAATGCAAACTTGCAATGAAAAGCTAGAAATCCAAAAAAATAAAAACTTATGGCTTAAAAATTGAAAACTTTACCAAGGATAGTATAAGGTGCAATCCAAAGAACTTTGGAACGGTAATGATGAAAAGAAAACTGTTACAAATATCATGACCAGCGCTCTTTTCCTTGCGATCAAATAATGTCAATGCCTCTAAATGACAAGCAAAGCTGTTGTGTCTCAAAGGCGGCAATGAAGTCGTTCTCTGGGGAAACCTAATAAGAGTCTGCAAAGTTCTTATACTTGACGTAAATATTGACAAACAGGTCGAACAGCGTTTTCACACTTCAATTCAAATTTACCGATCTTAGAAAGAGTCTGTAATATCTTCTTCTTGAAGTGGATTGGCTGTGTCATATACTTGAAAATAACCGCGCGGTACGAACCTGGAATTGCCGAATATGATTTTGTGGGAACAAAATAACACTATACTTCCGGCGTTTACTTTCAATGACAATCCACTAAGCAAGAGTATGAAGGGGTAGAATATTTCATTCTCAATATCCGACCGTGAGGGCCTACTTTCATGGTTATCAGTGGCCAACGAAGGGACATTCTCATGATTGAAACATCACAGAGGCCACAAAAACATATGGATCAATTGATTTCTTTTTATGAATTTGTGCCTCTAAAAGGTAAAAGTTTTGCAGTCATTTCGCCCTAATTTCTGTACCTGATACCATTAAATGAATTCAAACCATCAAAGAAACAATGTTAAAGCTTTAGAAAAACCACAAAAAAGACCCTGTTGCCTAAAAATCTTACCGTCTACTCAGCAGCGTTGTAAGTCTGATATACCTACTTCCTAAGTAATTCTTGAACAATTTAAGCAAAGTTAATTACTTATTTTCGCGTAGAGATTATCGAGATTCATGTGAAGATTGAACGTACAACACCACCAGAAAGCTTCATTACTTCCTTTATTTACCTTGTTCCTAATTTAACGAGAAAAAATAAAAATGAATTTTCAATAAATAATGAAACACTGGCGTAGAGAAAAGGGAGGCAGCCACAGAATTTGAAACAGGAGATCTAAAAAACAATACATGTTTTATCACTCTGAAACGGCTAAGGCGAGTGCACGATAAACTTCCGCCAATGTGGGCGTTTTTTATTAGTGGAAGCAGAACGATATATTTCTGCCGCCCTGATTATCTTTCCGCGACAATGTCAACATTTGCATACATGATACTGCGCAAGTCTCCTAATTAGGTGTAGTGGTGCCGTGGTCGATTGCAGGACTCCAGCCACGTACTTTTTCGCTGGTCTGCTTTGCCGTGGGGAGCTAAAAACGAATACCGCATATTCCTCATCTAAACCGCATACCGCTATTCTCATCTAAAACACGCCTTCGTGTAAGACGCGCACCTTGTGTTTTGGGCGAAGGATTTAAGAAAAAAATACTTCCGAATTAGTTAGCGCAATATAAAAATTAATATATGCGTGGCGGTGGACCCACTTCGGGTCGCCGGAACTAGCCGGAATAGATTAAAGAGACGAAGTCATTAGTGGGCTGGAACTTCTTAATTGGATCGCCACTATGGGCTTTCCCTATACAGATACCATTTCAATTTGAAATAATCACGTGACCCGTGTATCCTTGAGTAGCTTCTTCGTTGTAAATAGATCCACATAATACTCTGCGAGCCACCTCTAGGGTGTTTGGCAGGATATGATCAATTAAGAATTAATAACAAAGTTAATTGTAGAACGTACTTGGAAAGCTTTTCATTCGCTCGTAACTCGTAACTTAAACTCGGGAATAAATAGCTACATCCGTGGTAAAACAAAAAAGTAGGTATCGAACCGAGATGGTATGACGCGGAAGTGAGAAAATCATTGAGGCGACAGAGAGCGTGCCATGCTAAAATGAAAAAAGTCAGCACGGATTTATCCGCTAATGAACGCGAGTGAATAATTAAAATATATAGTTTGTCTAAAACCGCCACTAAGGAAGCGTTCAGGAATGCATTCACGAATTTTAAAAGGAAAATACTAGTAAAGCAGTTACGGGATAACCCAAAAGCATTTCGGTCAAATGTTAGGGAAGTTCCAGGTAAAAGATATACCGTATGTTCGCTGAGAAACGATAATGGAGATGTGTTAACAAACAGTTCCGATAAAGCAAATTTGTTAATCATCCGCCTTGACCGGGATTCGAACCCGGATCCCCCGATTTCCGTTCGAGTGATTTAGCCAGTTAAGCTACGTTTAAAAACCATTTATTGCTTACTTTGGCACAGTACAATATATAACATTTATATGTTTACATATTTTTAAATATCCTTTAAAATCACCTACAATTATACAAATATTTGGAACATCTTTTTACATGCATTTTTTTATAAATATTTATTTATAAAAAAAGAGGGAAGGTATACATAGGCAGCACAATATAATAAAAAATAGAAAGAGAAAAATGAGCGAAAGCAGAGATCACTTACTATTTTTTAATTAAAGAACAAGTAGCATGCAACAAAACTTAATGCATGTTTCCTAATTTTATTATTATTTCTAACAGCATATGGTAGTTTAATTTGCTAGCATGCGTGACGTATTTTGGACCTTGTGGGGGTGGGTGAGAGTCCAATTGCATGCTCCGTGCTGGTGATTGATCACCCCTCTGCCAAACACCTTGGAGGTGGCTCGCTGGGTATTATGTAGATGTAGATTATCTATCACCAGCATGCAGCATGCAATAGGATTCCTACATGCACACCACACGGTCCAAAAAACGCTACGCAAACTTATACACTATACTACCACTATCTTCGTTATAATAGATAAACAGATAGAATGCATAGATCCCATTTGGAACACGCTGCCAGTGTTCAGGATCCTCATGTAATAGGCTTAAAAACAGAGTCAGATCGTGTACAGAGAAGAGCCACAAGGTACGTGAAAACCGTTACGATAGTTCTGTTAGTGTTACTGACCTCCAAGAACAACTCGGATGGTAATCACTGTTAGACCGTAGGCAGAGAACTTGACTCAAACTATCATGTAAATTCCAGAGCAATCTATTTTCGGGCGAAGTAAGCCATATCCAACAAACTATCAGATCATATCTTAAAATAAAATGTTGTTTTTTTGCGCCATCGTTAAGAGACTATAACGGCAGCGTTATGCCTTAGAAAGAAGCAAGTTGACTGGTATTGTACCTTACTAACTTATGTATGCCTTTAAGCATGTTTCTGAAATTTCTAATAGCATGTTTTAGCTCAATAGGCAGATTGGCTTCATTAGCACAATATAGGTTAATCTCAGAACTTATGTGTTTATGTAGCGTATATGTTGTGTAGCGCATGTTCGTGGAAGTAAGCTTTAATCCCCATGAATCGTGTTGTGTATGGTGGATGTTGGTGATGATATCAACCCCTGTCAAACACCTATGAATGTGGCTTACATAGTTAAATATAGATGTAGACGCATGTTTCTGATTTTTTCTATTATTTCGAACAGCATTTATTGTATGATCTAGCTTCATAGGCAGATTGCATTCTTAAGTAAGGTATAGTAGATTATATGTCGTATGCAACGGACATGACGCGTGGTACATGTTAATGGAAGTAAATTTTAATCCCGTGGTGCATTTTGGTGATCTTTCACCCCCTACTTCTGTAGGTGGTTTGCAGTGTGATATGTAGACCATGTTTTTCACGCCACTAAAAAGGAAATGAACGTGGTAGTTATAGTGCATGAGAAAATATGGTAGGTACTTTTGCAGACGCTCCGAAAATATTTCTCGGAAGATTCAATGACGCACGTTTCCATAGAAATCCAATTATCGTAAAGTGCTTTTAAGTTTTTTTATGGCCACGAGCATTCCTTCATTTCCGAGTGTCCCACGGTCTTCCCACCCATGGAGTTTGACCCACCAGCCTCCAACAATTTCGCTTTCGTTCCCAGGGTTCTCAGACCGGTCGCGAGGAGATAAGCTTGGTGTGTCGCCGATGGCGCCTGCCCCCGGCTGGAAGGGTTAATGGGTTCGCGAGAACTCTCCAGGGTGCGCCGGCGGCAGACGGGGCTGTGAGAGGTGCTTCCTCGGAGACGCTCGTAGGATCTATTGTGGTCAGAGCGGAACCCCTCGGTAGGGGCTCAGATAACTCCTACGAATACCCTTCCTAGAAAAGCATGCCCGAGGGTAAAACGTTTGTCGAGAATCTCGAATGTCGAGAATCCAGACAAGGGAGACGCCAACTATCGGCCGAATCCGAAAGTAGAGCTTCGAGGGTACCATAGGGCAAGGTGATAAAGGAGTTATTTAATTAATTAATTAGCCGGGAACCCGGGACACAAGCCGGGGTTATTTTAAAAAATGATCCATGCAGACGTATTTTTACTGAAATAATACGCTGATTATAATAGGATAAAATATTCCCCCATAAATAGAATACACGCTTACAACACTTACGAATTCAAGATATTCCTGAAATACAACGAAATTCTGAGTTCTCTGAACTGCCGAATTCTGTTTTCCCTTTCGAAATAATTCGCAAACACTCAATACACATTCTTGAGTTGAGCGAAAGGGAGATACACTTTCTTTCCAACCCCGACGAGATAGAGGTATCCAAAAATAGTTTCACTTTCACCGTCTCTGAATAGATACTTGCAAACAATGTAAATGCTGCTCGTGAGGAACTTTTACAGTAATCTATGAAGGAAATACACATAGCACTAACATTAAACGTCGAAATGAAGTACCGCTGCCTCTTAGGTAATATACACTATTTAACTCGTATTTAATTTAACCATTGATAGTGGTGCAAAAAAGGGTTATCAGGGTTATAACGCGATCGTATAGGAAAAGCCACTCATTTCCTCTTTTCAAAAAATTAGATATCCTCCCACTAAGGCATCTATTCATTGATAAAGTCCTCAGAGTTTTCTGTAACCGAAGTGGTGAAAAGGCTAGACCACAAACTTATGATATCAGATCTTGGAGAAACTTTGATATACCTAGGCCGGCGACTGAAATTTATCGACAGTCATACTAATACTTAGGGCCTAAATTATTTAGTATGCTGCCAAGTAATGTGGCAAAGTCGGAAAAAAGATGGGGATTTGCATCCGCTGTAAAAAAAAATGGCTTATGAGATATGAGGAAGTAGAGTTTCTACTAAGAAAGGTGGCATAAAGTTTACAATAAAAGGTATATTGTATATTCTATGTAATTACACTGTTCTGCAAAAAAATAGTTCAAAAATGTCCCGCTACAATTTAGGGTGTTTCTGGCTAATTTTGGGTCGCTGAATCCGAAAATAACCTCCGTTTTTTTCTATCGCCCTCCATTTTTACGCAACCCCTAAATTGGGGAAAACAACCCCTTATATAAACTTATCGCTTTTCAAGTGACTTTTAATAATTTTATCTGCTTCTGATTGAAAAAATCTGACGTTTTAATGCAATCAGGGTCAAGAGAGAGACAAACTCCCTGGGGTTGAAAAGATTTAGGGGGTGAAAATTGACACAAAAAAACTTTAAAAAAACATTAAAATAACCATTTTTCTTCGTTTTTTATGATATATGATATGGTAGCTAATGGAAAAGTTTTTAAGGGATGAATACACTGTTCACTATTTTGTAAGGATTAATATAACAAAATATAAGCGTATTGACTACTAGATGCACTGAAATACTGTTGAAAAATAGAGAATTTTCCGAAGAATTCAACTAGTAGCCAAAAATGAAGAGCATCAATGCTTCTTACATTGGTCAATCAGCTCCATACTGAGAGTTTAATTGCTGAATTATGTTATAATAGAAAAACAGTGTCCTCTAAGGACGGTCACAGTACCACCGCCCCTCGACGGTTAGTTCCTCCCTTTCTCATGCATTGATATGAGAGTATTGAAGAAAAAAGCCTGAACAGCTACGTTTAGTGGAATGTGCAATACAATTTTCACCCAAAATAGGCCTTGATCGGTTTCATTCGAGAGATCACAATCCGAGAATCATGAGAAAGCCGAAAATTTTGCAATTCTATGAAGAAAGTTTTCCATTTTTGGAGCGCGTCTTCTTCTCGCTCTGCCCTAGGGGAATACACCCATTTTGGATCTCTCTCAAGTTCTCTGATTTCAAACGTATATCGACACCCGTTCCTGCATATCCATCGTTCATTTTATTCGCATATAAAAACCCAGTGCCAGAAGAGGAGAGCACACACAAGCTCCTGAACTTTAGAGAAGAGAACACAAGTCTAACGGCAGAATGAATCCTTTGGTAAGCAAATTCTACCAACAAATCCATCATTTTCCACACTATAACTAGAATAACGTCCTTATCTTCGTATCAGTACGGAATTTAGAAGCAGTATCGTTGATTCTTTGGACACAAATCATTATTTTAGAAATATAGAAGCTTAATTGTAGACAAAAACCATTCATTATGTAATTTATGATAAATAAAATTTCGGGTTAATAAATAAAAATTGGAAGAATATCGCTCATTTTTTCCAGTTTATTCCAATCTTTAATATTTATCTTCACTATGCATTTATTCCTCAGAGCTCGGCTGTCCTCCTCCTCGTCTGCTGCCTGGTGCAGAGATCGTTTGCCGACACATACAGCCCACCAGGTGGGTCAGTATCCACAGCCATAAGGACCTCCTCCGGCAGCGGAGCCTTTTCCAGCTCCGGAGGATTATCCGGATCTAGGGGATTTTCCGGCAGCGCAGGTTTCTCCAGCGCGAGTAACCTGGCCGGCTCTGGAGTCTCGTCTGGTGGATTCTCCGGCTCAAGGGCCTTGTCTGGTTCAGGCTCCTTCGGCGGCTCTTCGGCCTTCACCGGCTCCGGTTCTGGAGGTTTCTCCGGCACAAGGACTTCGGCGGGCTCCGGAGCTTTCTCCAGCTCCGGTGCGTTCTCCGGAGCTAGGGGCCTGTACCCAGCTAGCGGGGTTGCCTCCGGACTTTCCATCGGTGACATCCAGGCGGCCATAGCCAACGCCGCGGCCGCAGCCCAGGCCGCTGCCCAGGCTGCCGCATCCGCGTCTTCAGCAGCGTCAGCCGCCGCGTCTGCCGCGTCCACAGCATCTTCGGCCGCCGCCGAGGCCGCCTCCGCCGCTTCTGCCTCGGCGTCCGCAGCCGCGTCTGCACACTCGGCCGCGTCCGGCGCTTCTTCAGCTTCGGCCCAAGCCGCATCGGCCGCCACCGCAGCGTCTTCGGCCGCTTCTTCTGCAGCAGCCGCAGCCAATGCCTTAGCGAGCTCTTCGAGTGGTGCAGTTGGCGGTGGTTTCGGTGCAGGATCAGGTTCTGGTGCAGTAGCTGGTTCGAGTGCGGTAGCTGGCAGTGGATCACTATCTTCAGGAATCTACCCGTACGCATAGACTTCTGCGATAAAAAGGGGTGAGTTATCCTAGATTGTATTTAAAATTATCTAAAGACGACAAATTGAAATAGAAAAAAATATTACGAATTATTATAGATATATTATATAGATACATATGTACCTTCCACTGTCCATCAATTCTCTCTCAACTAATCGCCATTGATAGTGGCAACAATTATTTATATCTGCAACGTAAATCCTGTATAAAAATAATAAGGAAATTGGTATATATTATGTAGATATGCATATTTCATTGTCCATCTATAGGCCTATATGGCCTCTCTCAATTATTCGTCACTGGTAATCGCGATAATTATTTCTTTATACGATGTAAATCCTGTATTCGGATTTTAATCTCAAAATCCTAATTTTGATCCAGTTTTCTTGCATAAATATTCACTTTGTTCAATAGCCTCCTTTTTAATAGGGATCTTTAGCCAGTATCAGGAAAGCTATTTTATTCCTAGCGTCATTCTCAAAAAAAGTGTCTATTTCCACTTACTTGATCGCAGTTACCCAATTTTCTATCTCCACATTCTTCCCTTGCATTTAAGTTATTTCATGTTAGTCAAATGGAAATCACAATTTTTTTTTCAAAATGACAACCCTAAAGTTATATTTTTTCTTTCTTTATTTTACAGGAGACGACTCATCATCCATCTTTCTCTGTGAGAAATTTCATCGAAACTCCTGCCATTTTGACATTGGGAGAATAGTACTAGCCGTTTGTGATTGCTTTCACCGATGTTAATATTGTTAAATATGTATATATGTAATTTGTTTTATAAATAAAATATAAAAAATTAAAGTTGATATATTTTTTATGGATTTAGATTTAATATTTCACCATTATGTTGTTTGTCTTTGAAGTCTGAATTATTGTTATAGCTTCGCAAATTATAATTCGCAAATCATCCTTTCATAATGCGAAACTTTGAATATACCTTCGTGAGGAAAGAAATGAACGGTTTTAAAAACAGAAAACGCTCATCGATAATAGCAATAACTTGATGATAATTTTGGCTGATTATCACATTTGAAGAAACATTTTAATTTACTTCGACAGAATACTGAGTTAGGCTTTTCCTTGTGGAGCTCTGTGGTGCTTGAGAATTTTTCAATATCATTATATTCTACACTATTTTGATTAAAATTTCCGAAATTCCGAAGTATAATGTTTAAATAACCAAAGACATTCCTTTTCTGGATCATCTACGCTCCTAAGGCAACCACACAACTTTCACCGTAGCTGTGTCATCGGTTTTGACTCCCTTATATTATGTATGAGGTGATATCTGTGTTGAAATTATAGCCTTAAGGTTAGCATTCCCATGGTATAAACTTCCCATAACATTGTATGTTATTCACCTCAGTTCTGTTAGTGTGAGCTGAGTCGAAAATCTAAGTTTGAACCAAAGGAGGTGGGAAGCAAACCAGGGGTCTGGAGCCGAGCCGAAGAGGGTTCGGTGATTTTGGAAATTCGCGATTTTCAAGACTCAAAAACTGCTATTTTAGGTAATACATTTGATAAAAAATACACTGCAATGCACATGTAGAAGGTATTTTCATTAGTAAAATTTTTACGATGGTTATTTTGGACCAGGATTGAAATAGCGGTAACATTAATCATAAAAACTTATGATGAAACTTCATCAAGTACTTAAATTATGACTTAATGATACGGATAAAAATATATTCAAATACATTTTATGATTAAATAAGTTCATTTTAACATATTAGTGATGTTTTACGTTGAACAAATTTCAAGAAATTTAAATAGGAAAAATATTCAAAATTTAATCTAAATTAATTTAAATTTGACTGCTAGTTGATCATTGAACGAGAGAAAATTAACGATAAAAAAGGGAAAATGGGATTTATAATGGGTGATTTGAAATCTTCACCGCAGGTTACCACTATAACAGTGGTCATCTCACCGAGGAAAACTTGAATACGTGAGAGCGCATGTCAGTCAAAGCCGCCAAACTGACCATCATTCAAACCTAGTAATGCAAACGGGGATTACAGTTTGTAAACTATTTTCTGATATTAATATAGTTAACCATGGTTCATTGTGTTTTGTCTGTGACGTTTTCTATCCTACATTACATTAAATGGTAATTTTATTCTTCATTATTTTTTATGTCGTTTTGCCTATGTTGGCAGTCTTTATAATGTCTACAAGTGCAGATAGAAAAACACAGAAGCTCACGCTGTGCTATTGCGAGAATTCGTGATTATTTGTCCGGTTTCGCAATTATCGCTTTAAACAATCGCAATTTAAACATACCAAAAGTGTGTAAAATAGGTCTTAAGATTAAAACTAATTTGTATTCTAACTCGTTATACTAGTTAAATTTACCGGAAAATATAACTAAATACTTACTATTGTACGAAGTGGTAACCTTCAGAAGTTTCGATTTTATCTAGTGTGTGTTTCGAACCAATGGGGGAAGGGGTCTTAATTTAAATAAATAATAAATTATCCATAAAATGGGCTAAAGTCTCCTTTGCTCCCATACAACCGCAAATGAGACATCTCACATACAACAAATTGGAAAATTTTCCATCATGAGCAGAGATCCTAAATGTTATAGTTTCAACACAGATCACCTCGTACATAAAAATGGTAGATGTATTGCTACATTGATATTGCATGAGCATAGTATCCTGGAGCTCACAAGGTTATGAGCATCCTAAAAATACACGATTGAAAATGTTTAGAAAAAAATGTTTCTTAAAGGTGTGAACACTAAGAATGGAACATAAATGTAAAATTAAGGACTAAAAACTTCATATTTTAGTGAAATGAGCAGCGACCGACCTCCTGTATTTGTCCCGCGGCCGTAAAAAACTCAAACACTGGTTACATCAAAGCAGAACGGCATACCATATGGAAGGAATTGAAAAGCTGTAGAATCAGCCATATTGTGACTCATAATTACACTATGAAATAAACTTTCAATAGCTCTTCTCCCTATCCAAATTCGTATACCTATCTCAAAAGATATTTATCATGGTTACATCGAATTCCTACCACGTCAAGCCTGGAATGATTTCATAAGTTAGTGGAGCCCTTATCATTTTTTATGTTCATGGGCTAGCCATGGAATTTTGATTGCTAGTTATACATTTTGGTAGTTATTCTTCACATTGTAATTGGTGTATTTATATGCACGATACGCAAACTCATTCGCAAGCCTCAATAACATGTGGCGGGAGGTGTTAGGCAGTGACGTCATGGCAAAATTAGCAGTGACGGAACGCACTTTCATTAACTTTTTTTAGAAGTGAAATATTACTCTCTGTGTTTTATTTACTACAAGTTTTTGTTTACATTTTGGAACATGGAACTCACGCAATGTGCACAAGTAATAATTCATGTTATGTGACAAGTAATGATTGGATGATAACTATGGAGTACGCAAGAGCTATTGTGTGATGCATGTTGGTGATTAGTCATCCGCAGCCAGTTACCTTGTAAGCTGCTCGTAGGATATTATGTAGGTGTAGCTCTTGTTGGTTGATCCTTCAAAGAGCCATCACATGATATGAATGATTTAACACTTTCCCGGTGAGCACTGAGTGAACTTCTCCCGGGCTCGCCGCCGGGTTATAAAATTTCAAGGCAGCCGACGTTTCGGGATCGTCATTCATTATCATGGGATGGGCCTCACTTATTTACACTCTTGATTGTGAAGCAATGAGAGATAGAGACGCACTGCGTGCCATAAATCCATTCCAGTAATAATTCACCGTTGCTGCAGTGAAAGAGTGGGAGGCGAGGGGAAAGATATGACGTGATAGGAGCGGAGAAATTCTCGGACTCCCGCGCTCTCCTCCTCCCTCGAGCCCCTCCACCTTTCCCCCACTCCGATTCAAATCAATCACTAGAAGAATGGATAGTTTAGCTTACACATATATGCGAATCATCGGCGTAGAGTGTGAATTTCCAATGGACGATGTGACCGGTTTGTGACCAGAGCGGAAGTTTTAAGAAGAATGAGAGAACCGAGATGTCCTTTGAAAACCTTGAGAAGAAGACAACATAAACGGCCACGTCATGGGAAACGTTCGTCAGATGAAAACAATCGTTAAAGGAAAAGCGGTAGAGAATGTCGGCCTAGCAATACCAAAGGTTAGTTATATGGAGCAAGTGATGAAGAATGTGAATTAGAGGAATTATGTAAGTGTCATTTAATTTCGTAAGTTTCAAACGCGAGATTAGGCGATAGGAGAATTGAGTGGAGATCTGCGTCAAATTTACAGTTGAAAATTTAAAAAAAAATTAAAAACTACAGATTATCGACTGATGATGACGGTGAAGTGCCGAGCTTGCATCATGAAAATTGAGGCCAATACCGAAGAACATACACTTAAAACTTTATTCCTCACTCGGTGAAATACAAGGTAACGTTCACAGCTTCAGGCATTTCGTCTTCTTTCGAACATCGTGATAATGATAATATCTTCCTCCTTCTCCGAGGTTTGCCAGGGATGTTATATTTTACCAGCAAAATTCGACCAATATGTTCTTCATCTATGAGTCTTAGCGTCATCTCTTATCTTCGAACTATAGTTTTAATACCTCCTTTCACATTTTGCTCCTCTTTTAAAATTTACACCATACTTATTTTTAAGGACTTCAATATGCTCCGAAATCCTTTTTCACATCATTGATATTTCTCCGTACAGCTAATTATTGTGGCAGGAATAATTTTTTTCCTATCATTTAAGGAAAATCGAATAACACCCGCGATTCAAAAGAAACCACGTAAGTTAAATTCAATATTTTTGATTCAAATAATTCCGTAAACCACGATTAGGTGCCAATTACTCTGGATAAAATAATGCATTATAGGTTGCCAATAAAATCCTGAGAGAGAAAATCTTCCCAGGAAAAAAATGAAGGGAAGAGCCAACGAAAAATAAGGGGTCAGGAAGACATGAGATAAGAAATTGGAAGCATTTTATTTCGAAAAATTTAACATCAAATTTGAATTCCCGGATATTGTAAAAATTGAAGATAAAGGTGTAAAAAGAGATAGGCTAAATTAGTTAGATGGACCAAACTTGAAAACCATTCACAATAAAAACTTAATTCATTGTTTTGATATTATTGCCGATGTGATATTCTAATACAGACATATGGTGTTAAGGAGTTTGGTTCGCGAATCAAAACAAACACTTTTCGCTCGTGATTTCTTTAAAAAGTTTTTCCATCATTTACGACACTCAACACACAACTACCTACGTTAAAGAACAAAATCAAGGCACAGAAAATTAGAATAATTTTATCCCTTTATTTTACAGTGGACACTAATTGAGCCGAGAGCAGCGCCCTCCCTGCGCCTGAAATCGAACTATAAATACAATACAAACTGATATCATATCAAGTGATTCCAATGTGAATTAAAAGTAGTCCCATTATAGTTCTATTTTATGTATTATAAACATCCATTGGCCTGTTGATGTGGTTATATTTCATGGGTCGAAAGTAAACGTAACTCTATGTAAATAAAGGTACCATGATGTATTTACCTGAGCAGGGGCGGATCCAGGATTTTTTTCTGGGGGGGGCACAAGGGTCTGACAGGTCTTATCATATTTGAGATTCAAAAAAACATGCAACAATTAGAGTAGAAATTATTCTCTTCATTTTGATACTAAAGTTATTAACGTTAAAGTAAATGATTGAGACTCCGTTATCCACAAAATAAAACGAACGTAATTATAACCGTAATTATATCTTGTCTATTTTGTAAGCGACTGGGGGGGGGGGTACATGCCCCCGTGCTCCCCTCCATTAATCCGCCTATGTACCTGAGTCTAGCTGGCACCCTTGACCCATTATAGCCCAATGTTGCTTCCAAGTAACATCTATTTAAACTACGTGTTCTTTTGTGCGGTAAAGTTTGATGGCGAAATGTGTAGCTGCCAAAATAATTATGATTGAGCAGAAAATTTTCAAAAGTTTAAAATGAGAAGTCTTGAAATTTAATTTCTCCCAGAGCTTAAACAGCTCTGGTTACGAAAGGGTTAAATAAGATAGCTATAACAGTTAAGTAAATCGAAGGTTGTTTGATTAATCTGCGTTCAGGAATCGCTGCTTTAGAATGTCAGCGCTTGACCTTCGACTTCGACCATGAACTAAAAATTCAACAACTTTTACCATCCACTCTTTCATATGCCCAGAAAATTTCCAGATGATTTTCTAAGTTTTCAGCTGAGAATCAGTCATCAATATAGACCGATCGTGCATGAGGCATTTGACGCATGCGCCCTCTTATGCCTGGTTACGCGGAACATTAAACGATACGAGCTAATGTCTATAAATGCCTGGACAATTTTTGGTCGGCCGGAACGACAGATGTGCGATTGCATGAAACAAATTAGCACAGGTTCTATTTTCTGTGCATGCAATTGCACAAGATGGGTGATTAAATAGTGTATTCTTGCGTTCATACATTTAGGTATTAACTCTCACAGGCTAATATACCGAGTAACTAGGGCTTTATGATCCGTGTAACAGAAAGAGACACCTGTCGCCAAAAACTTTAATTAAAGATGGAGTAGCCCACGTGGTCCAACAGTTTGGGAACCACTGCTATAGAATGTCAGCACTTGACCTTCGACTCAGAGCATGGCCTAAGAATCGAACGACTTTCATCACCCATAGTTTTTCTCGGACATAAACTCGAATATCTCAGCGATAACTTGAGCCAATACAAATATTTTTAACGGCTGATCGAGTTAACCGTTATTTTTTATGAACATGTCTAACCCTGCACCTTATGTATGAAGAAAATAAATACTTTTATTATTTGACATAAGCTCTATTAGGAAAAAACAGTGATACGTAAAATAGGGGATAATTGCAAGTTTTTTTCAAATTGCGCTATTTGAAAGACTCGAAACACCCGAAATATGCTTGCGAAATAATTTCATTTTTGGAACTCCACTTGCCAAAAACAAAATTAATCCTTCATCACCGATCCTGTTTCACTCAGTGACTTTATATGTTTTTATTTGTTGCCTCAGAGTTTGTGATAAACATACAAACACTTTCAAGCTACGTTCGAAATCGTGAGGCAAAACGCAACAACGTAAAAGGTGCCCATTTGGAGAGGGTGCTTTGAAGAGTGCGACTTCCGGAATATTATAAACTTACAATTGCCTTATAGAAACGGCATGTTAGCATAAAACAAGTGCATTTCAAAATTGTTCGCTGGAAGTAGATGCTTTTTTCGCTTTTTTCTGTAGCCAAAAAGCCTCCTCCAGTCATCGTCCGTCCAAGCTTTCTTCTCACACTCCAATTATGTAATGTATATTATGAATTTGCACAGTAATTATATAAATGGACGCTTTATACGATGCTCAAATAAAAATGTTCACATGTATTTCATTTCAACGAGCACATCATTGGCTCCAACGCACAATGCCGAATGAAGGAGGTCAACTATTCAAATTTGAGATAAAGGCAAATTTAGCCCCGCGCTAATTTCATATGCCCTGTAAATTTCAAGGTGATGATGATAGCTTTATGATGAATTCCATCTTTTGTCAGTATTGAGGTAATTTTTACCTGTTCAGTTGGTTCAAATTAAGTTGATCATATACGAAAGAAATCATAAACATGGTTAAGCCGTTCTCTTTGCTATACTCTGCAACAATACTGGAAATTCAGTCCATATAACTGTGATGTGAACTCGTAGGTTAACTTTTGAAAGCATTTGCATGTCTGAAAAGCAGTACACGCCCTCAAAAACATCTCGCATGTCGACCTTTAGCATCGAGTTATAATTTCCTTCTTAGGCAACGATGCATGGCGGCACTAACCGAGAGATTTCAGCGACACTTCAAAGAAAGTTTTCTATTATAAGGCATTAGCCTTCCAGCGTCTCTGTTCTCGTGAGAATTTTGAATGTTTCCTGCCTCTTAAAATCTTTCCGCGTTTCAGACTCACAAATCCTCCCTTCGTCAGGAAACACAACATCAGCCCGGCATATAAAAACTAAATCGAGGGAAGATCGGTCACAGAAGCAGACGACTTGGAGGTCCAAACACACAGATCTCAACGCAAGATGACTCCCTCGGTAAGTCACTTCCTACGCACGGTATTACCTTTTTTTGCCTAGTGGAAGCTCGAAATTTCTTTATGCAAATTTTCTTTCAAAAGTAAAAATGCATTTTATTTACTTAAACCAGTTTTTCATAACTTGCTTTTTCACCTGCACTTATTGTCAGTGAAAATAAAAGAATTCTTCTGCCCAGAGTGCCCCATCGAAACGAGGTGAATTTTCTGTGATTCAGCTGTGTATCGTCCGCCGCTAAGAAATATCGTTGTAATTACACTAATACTACCGAAATTATTCAACGTTTTTTTAATGTCAATTTTATTTTCTATATCATACGTATTCCTTTTTTTAAATTAATCAGTCAGTGATCATTAATCTCGGCCCTGCCAATTCAGACATGCCTTTATATGCACAACTGCATTGTTCCGAGTGCATCCCGCTAAATCGTGAGTTGTGGGCTAGAAAAAATGTGATGATACGATTTTACTGCCTCGGAATTACAATTGCTTATTCAAATTATCTCATACATCTAAAGTAAGCCACTAGGCTCTAAATATTTAGGCACGACCGAATAAAGTCATCAGAAAACATGTAAGCAACTCTCCGTTTGGGCGTAAATGTTTCAACTCAGCGTGATTCATGAAGTTCCAATGAAGCAGTACCGTAAACCTTTCTTATCTAAGTCACGTCCTTGATATTGTAGCTGAGCCAGTTCTATTGATCGACTCAAAGCGACGCTTGCAACCTTTCTTACGCAGTGGAGTAACTAAACATTTTTTTCCTTGGATCACATACTTAGGTACTAAAAAGAACAATAACAATAGCCTGTATGAAGCATTTTCAATCGATATGTTTTAAAATTGACACTTGTAGAAATTCCAACAATTCCAGCAATTACCTCATTTTATATCTAGTATCGCTTTTTCATATTAGATTTAGCAGATAAAAACTAGAAAATCACAAAAAAAGTTGTAAAAAGAGGTGGCCAGGTCATATTTTTATGCATACTGACATGTAATCGTACATATTATGAAAATTGTTTTCATAACGAAATTTAGAATCAGCTAGAAGTAAAGCGCAACAAAAATTAATAGAGATCAACGAATTATGAATATGTTTTTCCCAAAATATGACTTTAAAGCCCGATTTTTTTCTGTCAGATGTTGATTCGTAGATATAATTTATAACTAATTAGCGTAACAATCATTTATAATATTCGCGAAAATAACAACAACGACGTTATTCAGAGGAAACCCATTGATGATGTTTCTCTGACGACCGGTGAATTTCTTTTGCTCAGATCTCTGCCCTAGTCCTCCTAATCGGCTGCCTCGCCCTGAGGTCACACGCTGAGGTCTACAGCCCGCCCGTCGGCGCCGTCTCCACCATCGGACATTCCGGTTCCGGAGGCTTTTCGCGACCGACCCACGGCGTGGTCTCCGGTCCCTCCATCGGCGACATCCACGCCGCCATTGCCAACGCCGCTGCCGCCGCACAAGCCGCAGCCCAGGCTGCCGCATCCGCCTCTTCCGCGGCGTCTGCAGCCGCGTCTGCCGCATCCACCGCATCATCGGCCGCCGCCCAGGCCTCCTCCGCCGCTTCCGCCGCGGCCTCAGCAGCCTCGTCTGCGCACTCTGCCGCGAACGGCGCGGCGTCCGCCGCCGCACAAGCTGCAGCAGCCGCCACAGCAGCGTCTTCGGCCGCCTCTTCCGCAGCAGCGGCCGCCAACGCCCTCGCAAACGCTGCCGGTGGAGGTGTAGGTGGCGGAATAGGTGGAGGAGCTGGTGTAGGATCGGGTTCGGGTGCAGGAGCGGGTTCCGGCTCAGGGTCGTCTGGATTCTACCCTTACGCATGAGATTATGATTTTCAACGAACGCTTACGAGGCGAGTAAAAGTTTCAGTCGATATAAAATGGTCACCGAAGAAAGGTCGCAGATAAAATGACCAAAAAAATGTACATTTTTATCGCGAAAGATTTTTTTTTGCCTTATTTCGTATTTCCGACAAGAAAGTTCCGTAGAGCACGCGTAAAGGGTACTTCCGCCATTGAAACACATTTTTTTGTCTCCGCAAAAGTTCTAATGGTTCTAATCAGTAATTATTTAAAATGGCGTCACCTGGAACTGAACAGAAGACTTAAATTTTATATTAACCCGAGCTTCACCAGCTGAAAATTTCCAAATGATATGATCTCGGCCACCCCATTCTGTTGAGGGGAATATTTTCCGGTTTCTTTCTCCATAGATCCCTGCTTCCCCTAAAAACGCACCAAATTCTTCATAAATATATTCGCCCCCGCCGCAAGTTTATAATGCTATTATTCTTCTTTCTTCTTTATAATTATCAACTAACGAACAGGCATAAAAATTCAGACACTGCTTCTGTGGATTTATGAAAGTTGCATCTTACCATATATAATAATCCATCCAAAGTGTTTCCCAGCATTTTTTTTCTTTCGGTGACTTCAAATTGCAACCACTGGTAACGCAATTAATAGACTTTTTCTGTCTAATATGGCTTCTGAGGGAAAATAAATTAAATTGCCACAATAAATTTGAGTCACCAATGTTAGAAGTATCAACAAGCCTATCTTCATTATTAAATTGAGCTTTGAATTTCATTATGTCATTTCTTTTTTACAGGTGGAGCTAAGTTTTCTTCGATATTCGACGAGACTTCAGTTTACCATGAAAATTCAATCGGCACGTCATCGGAACGCTGTCAGTATTATTTCTTACAGTGTATCCATCACCATGTAAATATCAATACACCACCTTTTTGTAAATAAAATTTTAAAATATATCATTATTTTAATCCAAAAACCCACTGGCTAATTCGCCAAAAGTATATTAAACGGCCGCTTATGGCTGTTGTTTTTATGTTTCAGTGAATAAATAATGTTGTGGTCGACAGCGCGGACAAATGTTTCCTGGTCTAAGCAATTAATTTATTGAAACAAAATTACTCAAACCTTCGTCAATAACTTCAATGATAAATATATCCCCTCATCAAAATCATTCCCTAAACTGTTATTGGACGCGAACTAGTTGACCAACGGCTCAAACTAACTCCAGGAGCATATTCAATGGGCAACTAATAAATTAGCATGAATTGATATTTATAACCGCTTTCGACCAAGGAGTTACAATGGGAGTTATCGAGTTAATTTTAACTAAAAATGGGGAACTTGCACTAAAAGTACATCAAAGACATGAAGTATCACTCAAACTGATTTTAATACTTTGCGATTTAATTAAGTTAAAGCGATAGTATGAACCAATTTGATATCTATAAGAAGTTGGCCGAAAAAAACAAAGAATAAAACATGATATCAAATTATAAATATCCCTAATTCACCATGAGTTAGGCGCCAAATATCAAATAATGACTTATATGCAGCAAAACCAAATGCTCTTATATAAACTTAATACCATAATGTATTCCATCCATCCGTTTAAGAATTCCATCTGGACTAGTATAACACTAGTAGCCATTGGAACGTGCGTGAAATAATTCAACATAGCATTAACTTTGTATCCACTTATGGCTATGGTTTTATGGCTAATTGTGCTAAGGAATCGACAATAATACACCAGGTTGAAAAATACGGTGACTAAAAACACGATCAGGTAGAAATATTAAAACCGACTGAGAAGTCCTGTTGAGTTCATTCGTATTCCAGTCATTACTGAGAGCAATATGTATCCTTTCCTTCATAAGGCATTGATACAGCTTGAATTAATCAGAATAATTGCAACATAAAATTACACAAAAGCACGAGAGGAACCGAAAACTTCACCTTTGATTATAAAACCATCAACGAAAGACACGTCAACACGTATGTGGCTTAATGCGGACTAATTAAACCTATACACAAAATCCCCTTTTACATTAATGCTCAAAATAAGACTTCATCCGATAAAATGCAAGAGATGTCATAACAACACGAGTAAAAATTTAGTGACTACTTCAATTTTAATAGTCCTGTTTAATAAATGTTGGAGATAACCGTCTATCGAATCACTGTGGATCGCAACGAGCTGTAATAACTTGACCACAGGCCGCAATGTGAACTCTCTTGGTCACTCTTGTCAGGGGCGTGAATGAATGGGGTCCAGAGAGACCGCAGCCCCTCCCACTAAATGAGGATATACTGATGAGCTTAGGCTGTTTCCTATCCGCTCCTTTAGATCTCTTGTGGTGCCTCCGATCCATTCAGAAGTACCATCGTGCTTACTTATTTCCTAAAGTCACATTTATTTTAAGAATAACATATCATGGGTCGTCCTCAATTAGTGTTAATCAACCTAACTTTACATCAATCTTGCCCTATCCCCCAGAATAATTAATCTAGGTAAAATAGTCCTTCCAATTATAGTCAAAACTAGCTTCTCCCTCTTTAACCATTATGCTCCAGTTCTTTTGATTATCTCTACAGTGTTTCCATGAATCTCTTGAATCTTACATTCCAAAACATCCGCTTAGTCGTCACCCCTATTCATCAACATGCAAAATTTCCTAATGCATCTTCCATCCATGCTTCCGAAGTCTACCTGTTGGAATCTTCTCGGAAGCCGCTACGTAAATAACCCAAGGCTACACACGTCCTTCCTTCAAAATCACCTGTTTTCTAACCCATACGAAATAATATTCAGAATTAAGCTGTTCACGAATCTTATTCATTTCTCAACTAACCCGCAAAACCAATTCGAAGCACGATTAATTACGTACCCGAAGACTGAAACCTGAATTCTGTATATATTTTCCACCAGAGCCCGAACTCGGAAAAATGTATTAACAAAAAGTCTCACAAACATCTTCTGCCAACTCTCACCTGTTCATTTTTATATTATCACACTTCCTTGGTCCAGTTATCTCTAGCGACAAGACTATATTCCCCTCGCATTCGAAAATAAAATCAACCTTTCGGCCGACGACAAATTAATTAATTAATAAAAAAAACTAATCGGCGAATTTCAGCGACAATCTAATTCATATATACGCCTTCGCTCTCATCGCCTTCTCTCATGCGAATATAAACGCCAAGAGAAGAGCCGGTGGAAATTTCCTTATGATTGTTGTATCAGATTATGTAAATCATTTCTTTTATCATTGATTCAAATCAATTTTCACCTAGGAGTCTCGATTAATAGCGAATTTATATAAGTGCATTTTATTTTCCACTCGATATCAGCGCAGAACAGAGAGTCACTCGTATCCCTTGGTCACCAAGATTTTTCATATTTATTCTATTAATTTCAGCACCTACCTCTGTTTAGAAAAAAAATTGTTTGTACTCTTGGGGTTTCCACCTACTCAATTTAAATTTTAGTTGACTGTAGTGAAGTTGTCGAACAGAAAAAAATGTAAATTTCTATAAATATCTATATATATGAAATATATCTATAGAAATTACCTATTCATAATTTATTACTAAAAATGGGTTTACGTACGCTTCGCTTTTAAAGAAAATTAATTATACTCTCAGTCATGGATATAGTGAAAAAAATAATGACTATTAGCAGCTGACGAATTATAAAATTCAGTTGGTAATAAAGTATCTACAATTTTATATCAAAATTCTCAAATGAATAGAGAAAATATTCAATCGATTCACCGCCTTCTCGTTTTATAAGGCAACGCGTGGATAGACTATTCAGTCAAAAAAGTAACAACTGGTTTACCATTACTTGCAACGCCATTGAAAGGTAAGTAATTTGAGTGATTTTTCAAGAGAAATTTTTCCGTGTCAATTTATATGGCCAATTGGAGCATTGATTGTATAATTAGAGAGGGCAGTGGAAAGGAAGAAAATGGATGAGTCTTGGTCGCTTGATCCAAAGAAACTATGAATGAATGATAATCTTTATTTATAATATACGTAAAGGCAAGTAAACCAACATAAGCATTCCGATCAAGTAACTTGAGCACGCGCGTTATGCATACAAAGTACAAGTAAGGATTACACCTTCTCTGCAGCTCATTCACTCTTGTGAAATTCACGGTAGCAATGTATGGATTCTTTAAAGTTTTCTGTCCCATAGTCTTTATTTTTCGTTTCTGACAATATTGCAACACCCATGTTTCTACTAATCATTTCGCTGATGGCCTCAAGCTGTAAATTTTTAAATCCTTTCATATTCCGAATGCCGATATTCATGACCATTTCTGTTGCTTTTTGTCGCTCACCGATTTCCAATCCAGCTTTGTTCCAAGGCTGTGTGCTGAGTTTTTTTTGCTTGTAATTGTTTTACATATGTGGACTGCTGGCCCAATTCATAACCCATATTTCGGAAGACCATTTCTCATCTACATCTACATCTACATAATACCCTGCGAGCCTCCTCTAGGGTGTTTGGCAGGGGGTGACAAATCACCAACATGCAGCATGCAAGAGGACCGCCACATGGACACCGCACGGTCTTAGAAATATTACGCACACTAGCGAAATATTCATGCTTATCCATAAAAAAATTGCTAATGGTTAGTAATTCCTAGAGCAAATACATGCAAGGTTAGAAGTACGAAAAAACATGCAATGAGTGATCCTAGCGAGCGACGCCATCAATCCTATCAATTGAGACAACGTTGCTATCCTTAATAGTACGAGGGAAGAATGACATTTTAAATCTCTCTGTTTTGCAGTCTATTTATTTTATTTTATTCTCTCTTCCTTATTTACCCTGATCCTGCTTTCCACTGGGGTTGGTAACCCAATCTTTCACAGGATTACTTAGTTTACCAGGGTTCACCATCAGGGTTTACCAGGCTGAAGGTTAGGGAAGGAATTAGACCTCAAGAGGCTAATTGGTGTTAGCAGGTTTAATATCATATATTATGCTTAAGGTTTAATGAACCCAGATTTGACTACTCTTACAGCATAAATTCGTTTAGGTGACATAGCTATACTTTCTTTTATCCTGAATATAATGATAGAACTAAGATATTACAATTATTTGTCCGAATGACATCATTCTATGAGAAATCAACATTTTTCTTATGACTAGGCAAGTATTGCCACAAGTTACTGAATAAAAATGAGGTTTTGAAATGCTCTTTTCCAGAATTATGAAACGGAGAGCGAATATATCGTATTCGTCACTCGATGAAGTAAAATTATAATAGTATATAATGACAATATTAATTATGATTATGAAGAATATTTTAATAAAATGAAACATTCTATGATTTTCTAACGAATCTCATTAGATAAAATTTAATTTTGTGTTTTAACCTTCCAACCATTTAGATGGATATGGGCGTAATCATTTGGTACGGAAAAAGGATTAAAACTTATTTGTTTCCATCATCCTTTTTTGTGTTCCGAAGTGTCAGGTTAGTTTAGTGATGTAACCAGACTCCTCAAAGGATTTGGAGGAAAAATTCAACGCAATTCACTCATTTAATTACCTCCCTTTTAAAAAATAGGTTTTACAACGGCATGAATAAAATAGCAGAAGTATACCTTCTGTGAGCAACAGACCAAGGATATTAGTTTAATACCGCTAATTACATATTTAACACCGTTAAATCGTACCTCATCAGACCTAGCAGAAATATAACTGCATATGTAGGAGGGTAAAATATAACATTCTCCATATTCGGGAATGAAATCTAATTTTCATTAATGCTTCTATATGAGTTCTAAGTCATTGTTGATTGACCAAAATGTAATTGGTGTAACATCTATGCCAGAGGGAAAGGCAGAAAATGTCGTTCACTATAACTGAGCAAATCTAAATTACCCATAGATTCAATCTGTACGTTGGTTTAGATAGATGAGGGGGTAAAATTTTTCTTATGACTAGGCAAGTATTTCCACAAGTGCGTGTATAAAAATGAGGATTTTGAAATTATCTTTTCCAGAATTGTGAAACGGAAAGCGAATTTATCGTGGTCGTCACTCGATGAAGAAAATTAGAAGAGTAATTATAAGCAATTTCAAGAGTAATTATAAGTATCAGGAATATTTTAATAAAATGATACAGTCTTCGAGTTTCATATGGATCTCATTACATAAAGTTTATGCTTTTATATAAGTTCTAAGTCATTTTTGATCGACCAAAATGTAATTGGTGTAACACCTATTCCAGTGGGAATGGCAGGAAACGTCTGTATACTATAATTGAGCAAATCTGGCAATTTTTCAAGGATTTTAAATTACCTAGATATTCAATCTGTACGTTGGTTTATAATATTGAGGGTAGAGCTCCACCCGGACTACGGCTGGGGCGTATGACTACACACATTCACGGTAGGCTGGTTTTTCCTTGGACCTATTCGCATTTAATGGAGTGTTAAAAGACTTCACCAGGGATTTGAACCCGAGACCCCTATAGCGCTCAATAGGCTACCACTATCCTTTCAAGGACAATAGCAAATAGTGGCCTCGAATGAGTAAGAACCACCAACTCTTTGAATATAAATATGACACAATCCTAGTAAAGCAAACAAAATTAAACCAAACAAAAAAAAAGATATTGATATCATATTCGTGAATTATTTAATGTAATTTCATTCATAAGACGACTAATCAAATTTCTTAGAGATTGGTGATTCACAAAGTCGTCTCATTCTTATCACCACTACGGTACCGCGATTTCGAAGTAAGTACCGCCTATTATATGAGGATTTTCATTAATCAATAGGTGGTCTTGGGACCTAAACGTAGAGTGCAGCGGGTAGAACCTTGCACGAAAGAATAGCATTTACTTACATCTCTGAATGTGAGAATCTGTAGTCTTCGGCCGTGAATAGAAATGACATGAAGTGCTCCAAAAGCAGTAACGCATTGCACTAGTCCGTTTTACATCGATGCGGGTTATATTGTACTGGTTTGCGGAGATGGAGCAAAATAACCCCTGGGACCAAACATAGCCTCTCAACTGGCAAGCCTTGCCCCTTTTTCAAAGTGTAAACCCAAGGACAAATGATCTATCAAGCGGCTAAATATGCCCAAAACTCATAGAAAATTGGAATTGCACATGAATAATGGAATATGAGTAAGAAATACTCAACATGAAAACAATTAACTCAGTGCACTGGAATTAGGTACGATAAAATGCATTGGCGATCATCACCCACGCTTAAAGTCACAAAATTAATGTTGATTACAAAATAAAATCTCAACAAATAACAGAAAATGGTGCGTAATCGAAGGTGTAATTCAAGAGCTCTGGAATTTTGGTTTCAACGACAATCTTTGTTCCAAGCGCACATATAGGACTTAATAGTGTAACCAATCACAATATTATTACAGAATATATCACTCAGGGTTATAAAAATAATAATATATACAGGGGCGGATCCAGGATATCTTTCTGGGGTCACAAGGATACCTTGTAATACAAAACGAATGCAATGATAATGGGACTTAATTAAAATCTTCCATATTTTTTAAGGTTTCTAGGGGGTGGCACGTGCCCCCGTACACCAGCCCCACGTGCCCCCCCTAGATCCGCCCATGAATATATGGAAAAAGAGCGTTTACGATGGAATAACTGGTTAAATAAAATAAATAGAGATTTAACAAGGTAAAAGAGATATTACGAAGGGAAAAATACATTGCAGCTATATTAGTACAGAGTTGATCTTATAAATACAGAGCAAGAACTTATGTTGTTCAAAAACTATAAATATCCAAAAAAGCCTCTATTTTTCATTTAGAGCTTAGAATAGAGTAATTCACGTTTCATTGAACGGATAGCGACCATATAAAAATGACGAAGATACACAAGTGATAGCATTCTTTAACTAAATTCGTTGATAAAAAACATGCAAGTCTTTTAATATAAGGACGTAATTTTTTATTTGCTTCGCTGAATAAACCCGCTTGTAAACAAGAGTTCGTGCTACTATGGCGGCGTAGCGCAATTTTCTTTCTACTCACAAAAGTAATGGTTTTTTTTATAAATATGGAAGCGCATCAGTGGACAAAAGTGACATTGAATCAACCATCGCCAAATTACTGATTAACCTATCGGTTTCATGTTTTAATGACAAAAATTAAACAAGTGTCTCGTGGGGATAAATTGAAAGGCGTAGTTAAAGAACAAATCGGATATTATCTTCATGGATTAAAAATTAAACTTTGTTACATTCCACACAGATTTATTAAAATACTCGACCGGTTTAAACCTTTCCAGATCATTATCAATACGTCGGATATCATGGATATTATCGCTGAAACAATCGCCGCGTGACTGCAAGTAGTTCCAAGATGACGCAAGGAGCACATTTCCATGCTTCATTTGCAACGAGGCACAACTCTTCGGAAAAACAACGGTCAAAGTAAAACTTGAACAGAGAGAATATGAGTAACTTTTTTGCCGAGGAAGATAGGAATGCATATGCAATAACATGGCAAGGCCAGGGACGATTTTCTAAGACGTCGGCCAATGGAATTTTTAAAATGATTTTCTTTTGCCATTTCAAATTTCTTGAAAAGACAAAATTATACAGTGTGTTGACACTCAACTTACGCAGTTAACTCCACTGTTGAGCAACTAATTAAGCTGAAAATAAGTAACGAAAGCGACCGGAAGCCTTTGGTCACCGGGAAAGCGTTCTATTTCAAGCGCAGTGTCTTCTTCCTTTTGAGGCGCCTCCGTGGGAATGAAGTACATGATGACCCGCAGTCAACTTCTTTCGAGACTCTTCATTAAGCGTGAGGAAGATGACCGCTTCGTTTAGCATATAAATGCCTCTCCTGGGTGAGCAGTGATCATTCAGCACTTCTGATTCCAAGAGAGACAACCAAGTCTAGCAGCCAAGATGAATCCCTCGGTAAGTGGAAACAGATTTTTGTATTCTCTCCCCGTGAAAAAATATGCAAATTTGGACTCAAGTAAGATTTTTAATCAGCAAAAGTAAGATATTAATCTAATACATTTAAAAGTATTTTCTCGGGCTGTATAAATCAGCAAACTTACTAATTTCACTCATGAAAGTCAAATAATTCATATTTCAATTGTCTCCGGCCTTGTCTTCCAGTCTTGAAACCCTCCAATTCAAATGGTTCACGTTTAATATTTTGCTCCGGTTCTAAAACAAATGGCTTTTTATGGCCGTAAATAAAAACAAGACGTCATTTAGCTTCATACCTTCAAAGCGGTAAAATTAATGTTACAGATTGTAACCTTCTATACTACTCAATGCGATGTAAAATTATCGAACAAAGAAAAATCGATGAATGCCTGATCAAAAACGAAATAATTTTACTGATTCCGCTAATAATTTTGTCGCTATTGGACTTAAAAATAGACGAAAAGCAATTGTCTTGTACAAGAAGAAATAAGTCACTTCACCGGCCGCTGAATTATACCAAACCATTATGGGAAGAGGGTGATGAGTTCTTTTCTGTTCCGTGGTACGAATGGAAATATATAAAGAATTAATGAAAATAAAAATTTATTTAACACTAACAGGTAACCCTTGCAGTGTCATAATAACTTCAAGTACAGAGTACATAAAAATAGTTGTATAATAAAATAAATAGAATAAACTAAACAAAGTTACTGTAAATAAAAGGTATGGCAAAGCAATTAGTCTACTCTTAATACTTCTCAACGAATAACAGGAGATATCGTTACATGGATTGTTCTCAGCAATAGCCGCGCATATCGTCCGGTAAAGTGGCTCGAACCGCGTGACGTGCGTCGAAAAAGTGAAGCGTGTTTAGTTCTACGGATAGGGGCATTAATGTTTATTATATTTAATAGATAGCTACAGTCAAATGCTCCAGTAAGTTAATAACGGCGTTATTACTTTCGATTATTCCTTTTCTAGATCTCCACCTTCGCTCTCATCGTCTGCATTCTCGCCCAGAGATCATCGGCAGAGACCTACAGCCCGCCAACGAGGACGGTACCCACGTTCGTCTCACAAGGAGGTAGCTCCGGGTTCTCACTGTCCATCGGACACGACGCAGCAAGCATCCGCCTTGGAGAACAACCCAGAACCGCACCCGTCCAAGTATACTCAGCTCCCATTGCGGTCATAGACTCCTCAGCTGTTGCAGGGGGCTCTTCCGGAGGCACTTCATTGGGCGTCCACGGCGGGGCCTCTGGTTCGTCAATCAGTGGTGTTGAAGCAGCCATTGCTAACGCCGTGGCCGCCGCACAGGCCGCAGCCCAAGCGGCCGGTTCCGCGTCGTCCGCTGCTTCAGCGGCCGCTTCCGCCGCGTCCACCGCATCGTCGGCCGCCGCTCAAGCTTCCTCAGCCGCTTCTGCCGCTGCGTCCGCTGCCGCATCCGCTGACTCAGCCGCTTCCGCCGCGTCCTCCGCCGCTGCGCAAGCTGCAGCAGCCGCCACAGCAGCTGCTTCTGCCGCTTCGTCTGCTGCAGCCGCTGCGAACGCCCTCGCTAACGCTGCTAGCGCGGGAGTTGGCGGTGGTGCAGCAGGGGGTATTGGTTCAGGATCGTCAGGAATCTACCCATACGTGTGAGCGTATCTTTTCGGCGAAAGCATGAAAGAGAGTAAAGTCTGAATGTTTTACTGCGGGTACTGCCACATCCTTATGGACGGAGTTTGGGACATCAGACCTATACCCATCATCTTGCTACTCAAGATACCTACTTGATTTTGACTCCGTCACTTAACTATGACTGATTTCCTGCAAGTTTATTACGCGTCACATTTCAATGCGTTATGAATTTGAAGTTGTTATTCTTCTGTAGAACTTCATGAGCACTAGCAACAAAACAGGGCCCAATGTGGCCTGACCGAATATTGAACCTTTTGTATGCGCAAGCGGCCTAATACCCAAGGTCAGATAGTGATCACGAAGAATTAGTGTAAGCATTTTTTCATATATATTTACTCTTGTTTTGTTTTTAATAAAATATCCAAAATATTTTCTTTGTCTGCTTACTTCGCTAAATTAATTCGTTTCAACACCATTCCAATACACACGCAATATGTACGAAATGGCTTCAAGAATGCGCGATTTACAATAATTTACGCAGTGAATTGGCCATTAATATACTATAAAATATTTGGCATAGAATGGCATTAGTATTACCACAAATATAATTTTCACATAATTTAAAATACCTGAGAGATGTGCACTTGCGCAAGTGATTATATTGGCTATGATTCTCAAGTAATTACCCCGGATAGATTTCCATATATATTGCATTGATAATTTTAATTAATTCCATTACACAACCCAATAATTTCTATTTCAAAAATAAACAACCAATTTCCTGAAGTACAACATATAAAAATGGCACTGTGCGCTGCGAATAGGAGGATTGACTTTATTTTTTTGTATTCAAAATCGATTGAATAGAATTCATCGTTCACAATACGCGCTTAGTACATTTTGGAGAATTATTGCCAATCGTTTCATTATATATCTCTCAAATGAAATGCGCTTGAAAATTATCCATTCACTCATTAGCCTAACACAACCAATAGGCTATTCAGCTTACACAGTGCATGTTACATGACATCGAAAAACTGTCGGACGACAAATAATAATAGACTGTGAATGGTGAAAAATCACCATAGCAAATTCTAAAGAAGATTAAATCCAGAAGAAAATATTATTCTTCACTAATTCGACTGTGGCTGGAGAGGTATTAAATATTTGAAAATTCACTAATTCAGGAAGAAAATCGAAGACTATGATTTTCGTAAAGTTAAATATGGAAAGTGAGGAATATTCATAGCGTTTCCAATGCATATTTTCATTCACTCGTTCGAAGTTCAGAAAAAAATATTTTTTTTAAACTTCTGCGAGGACCTACTTTTCTTGGCATATAAAGACGCTTATACACTTCAGTTGTCTTTTATTATGTCCAAAAATGCCTTCCAATCACACAGAGTGTATAGAGCAACTAAAAACAATGTTACCAAAGATGGTGGCATCAAATCAAAAAGCCCAAATACCCATATCTGCGGGACATAATATCCTCAAAATGTCCCCAAAAAGATGCACATTTGTACCAATATATATTTATTAAATGTTCCAGCACGGCTTTATGGCGCGCATCGTCTTCCAAACGAGACGAAATTTATCCACCCCTTGATATATTTACACCTACCGACATAAATACTGGCAAGCCTTATGCATGATTCTTCTCGTGATGATAGGGAAAAAAACGAGGATATTTTTGAGGGATACAATATTTTCAAAAATATGACTGCGGCGGCTGCGACGGTCCATTTTAGCTTCTCGAAGAGCAGGTCCTATTGGACGAACGGATGACTGACACGGTCTGGAGTTGGGGACCCATTTTCAGAGGAGACTTTGTCATTGGCTCATTCGTCCCCCTGCATCGCCCCTGGCATAGCCCAGCAAGCTCGCAACACACCCTTCATCTAATCCATCACCGAGTTCCCGACGCACATAGTGGCCATCACCCACAGTACAACCTCATCTTGAATTGCGAGCATAAATAACATGGCATTCAGTCTGTTATTCCATACTACAAAGCCTGAAAATGATCCATTTTCGCGTGGCTTGCTGATATTTCAATTCCATATTTCACGAGTCTTTACTGAGCAATAAATGTTTTTCTCTTTCTTTCCCCTTAAAGCCTTTCCCGTCATTTTGTCGACAGGGTTTTCGGGGGAAAATATCTTAGGTTATTCCGAGTCATAAACCTCTACCCTCATTTCATTAAAATGCAAAAATCCTGGAGATGATCATGCCATCCAAGGTTAATTCTTGAGAAATGAACAAGGTAGCAAGTTAAACGAAGACTAAGAAATCAAAAACTGAAGTTTTGAGTTTTCTTTACTTGCTTTTTTCGCATCTGCTTTTTTACTGTTCTCATTCTATCGCTAAAAATTAGGACAGAATGACAGTTTTTATTTAATCAGGCTTCCAACATCACCTCAACAACTGGAAACTGCACTTCAAGCGTTATCCATTTCATTTTTCTACATCTTATCTTCCCCATCCTGTATGCTGACAGAGTGAAAATCAGGTCAGGAAATGGCCTATAGCAGGTAGCGAAGGGAGCAGCTATTGAAATTATTCGTCATAAGTCGTAACCGAGTAAAATTAGCATTGAAGATTTTTCAAGAAATTTAGCGTTCATGTACTTGTACTATAGAAGCTGAAAATCGAGTGATTACATAATACAAAAGAATTAAACTGCGCATAATTTTTTCAGCCTAAACGCTAGCTGATATTTGTTTTCAAAAACAAAATTATGAACTCATAATAATTTATATTTTCTGGAGAAAAACAAAACGATTGTTTGTTAAAGTTTCAGCAGCAAGTCATTTCCCGAGAATAAGACTTCAAAATCATGTGTCTGTGAAGCAATAATTAAAATGTTAAATGCTAAATCATGATTTTGAAGTCTTACTCTCGCTATACTCCCGTTATTCGCTTTTTTGACGCTTTAGCATATAGCATTTTAATTATTGCTTCACAGATACATGTTATACAACATGAAGGGAGGGCCATATAATCGTTGAACATATGTTGATGTACTCAACATGTGTCAGAATTCAGTTATCATGTTGACTCCGCTTGTTAACATGACGGAACAGCAAGCACGGACAGAATTCAGTTTCCAGGAAATATAGAATTGCAGGTACCTTCAGCAACCAGAGAACTCAATTTTTAGGAAAACGAACTAGGGAACAAATATATATTAACTCTTTCAGATGGCAGTAAGGATATTCGCTCGGCCGAAAAAAAGATGAGTAAAAACACGCAATAATAGTAAATCCCTAGTCGCTAACCATAAATCAGTATTTCAATATGTTTTCTGGGATAAAACGATGAAATCACTTTGGGCCCACGCACGATTAGGGGTAGCATGGTTTCAAAACGAATAAATAGATACTAGGGGAGGAATAAGTGATGGCAAAACGCTTATTTATGTCATTCCTAAACGTAGATATATACCGCCGAAAATCCCCACACGCTGTCACGACAAAGCGACAGAATATTCCAAGATACGTTTCATATTCCGGATAACTTTTCCAGTTGACTAATCGTAGAAATAGTGCTTTACAACTTTCCATAACGTTCTCCCCACTTATAAACGCACTTCATACCCGCCTCGTGGCTGTGAATGGCCGACTTATTTGTTAGGGTTTCGGGGGGGGGGGAGGGTGTAGTTGGGTTCGAAGGGAAGGTGGGTTGGTTTTTCGGAGAAACTAGGTTGGCGGGTGCAGTAAATGGGTTGGGAGGGGGGGCGTAGGGGTAGTTTTACGGGAGTCGTGGGGTGGGAAAGATGCAAGTTTTTTTTTCGAGATTGGTGACTCGTTTGCTCACTCGCATCAGGAGGAAGGTTGTGGTGGTACCCCTGGCCCTGCTTCTATTCCGCCGCGTGCAACGCCACGTGTTGGATTTATTATCGCGTGCAATCTTGGCGAGCGAAAGTCCGCGACACGTGTCTTCTTCCTCTTTTTCGAGAAGGGTGGGAGGGAAAAGATGAAGCTGGTGAGTCAACGCCGCGTCGGACAATGGCGCCCTCCTCAATTTCCATCGCCTCCCCTCGCCCCGCGTACACCACCACCCCGCAGACGCGGCCATCATGCACGGAGCGAAGCTTTTAAAACCATCTCGACTCCCCTGCTAACCTACTAAAGAGCAAATCCTCGCTCGCCTATCCTCATCGCTCTTCCTGCAGCCCCCTTCTTCCTTGGAAATCCAGACAGACTCCCCCATCGTAACCCCGTCTCCTCCGTCTCCACAACTTACCCTCATGCAGTCCACACCGAAGGCGGTCACGCGATAGGGTTGCGAATCCTTGGGACGTAATTTTTTCCGCCAACACTCGAAGCCTGTACATTCCAAAATTCACTATCTCATTTTTAACTGTGTGGTATTCCATTTTAAGGTTTCTTGGTTGGATAACTTTTACTTACACCACTTCTTTAAAAAAAAGAAAAATCACTTATAAAAAAAGAAATGGTATCAGTGAAAGTTATTCAACCAAGAAATCTATATATTCTATTGCTTGCGAATTAATGCTGTAGAACAGGGCCATGGTTAAAAAAATACAACGATAGCTTTGTCTTTTCCGAACAGCTTTCACATATTAATTTTTTTACTTCAATGTATCAACCCGAAAACAGCAATATTTGGCATTCATATTGGGGGACAAGAGCAATCAATAATGGACGACCACAAAAATTTATACCCTGGTTAGAGGTAACCTACCCAGATGGGACTCGAACCCACAACCTTCAGTTTGACAGGCTGTAACCCGTCCTGCAGGCTGTAACCCGCCCCCAACGAGGCCAGCAAATTAATTCGACACAACCTCGACCTGTTTCAACGCTACCATGTCATTATCAATAGTAAATAAAACTTTAATATTCATATGCCTGTTTTCTCTCTTAAAGGGTTGGTGGGAACGTGGAGAAGAGAGGGAGAGAACGGCTATGGCGTAGAGGTCAAAGGTGAACTACGGGCTGGGGAGGACGTGATCAAATATTCCCTGGGAGGGGGGACGGGGACTTGGTATAGAGGAGATGGGTATCATGGTATCTAGTTATTTAACATATTTTATAGAATAGCTTGTCATATATAATTATTTCCAAATTTCTAGTTTGTCCCACATAAAATCAATGACATCTCTCTGTGTTACATGTTCAAAATCATACACAACATTTTTCTTCTTTTTACAAATGTCTTTGGATTTGAAAAAAAATCGACCCATAGTTGAAAAATTATAAAAATATGCATCCACATTGGGCCGTCTCAAAATATGACTAAACCTGCCTGATACGTTTTCCAAAAGTAATTTCCTAGTGCCCTTTCCCTGTGAATTAGAATATTTTCACGAAGTAAACACAAGACCTTATAGTCTTCCGTGGCGGTCTGTATTCATGGATTTCTCCATCTTTCGGGGTTTCGCTGCATTGGTTGCCATAGGTTGACGACAGATAACAAGGCACCTGGTGGAATCCCGGCGAAACTGTCGTCAACCACTAACAACCAAGGCGGCCAATACCCGGAAGATGAAGAGATACACGAAACAAGACCTTCAGAGTTTCAAAAAAACAGGCAAATTTTTAAACCGAATTATTCATTCGATATTTTAACATAAAATCCTGAAAGAAAATAACCGATCCATCAGATCATGGTTAGCGCCTACTTCACTGAATAATAGGAAATAATATTATTCTCGTGACTCTTCTATAAAATTATTCCCAGCAGAACCTGTGTTTCATTTTTGCCTGCTTTATAACCTACCGTTACCTAGACTAATATAATTAAAAAGATATGAATAAATGACAAAATTTTCAATCATCAATTTTCAGTCCCCGTCTCTGATAAACCTGTCTCCATATTTTTTCCAATGGCTGCAGGCGCTACACAAGATGCGGAAGCCTTGGCAGTAAGATTCAAAGACCGTCGGATGGGATTGCAAGCACAGAGCACATTAGGTCACGTATTTTGAGTCGATAGAAAAATCTAAGTATGATGACCTTCAGCAGCGGAATTATATTTTTCAAAATCGCTTCAAATGCCAAGCGTCATCCCTTAGAGAATGCATTTACCTATTGAAAACCGAACCTCAGAGCTTCTATGGCTTAAATAAAATTCCTCTGTCCTCATAATATAATCTACAATTATGTTTTCATCTTTTCACTACTCTTTTTCCAGACCACGATTGGTGTCCTACTACCCGCTGCTGCGCGTCTACCTGTGTGTCGTAGATGAAGATTAAAATACTAGTTAGAATCTTGGAGTATTGGTCTTGAAGAATTTAAATGCAAATTTTTGCTGACGTGCCGGTGTATTAATATACCTTCATCAGGGCAATGAATGAATACGAGTAAATTAATTTGGCACATTAAGGCGATTAAGGCATAAAATGTTATTACAATGTTTTTTACAATGTTAATTTTGAAAATGAAAAGAATTCAGAAGTATATTAATCGTAAATAAGAGATTAATATTTTGACACACCTGTTTTACAATCAATTCGAATTGTTTGTTGACGAAAATTCAGCTAATGTAGCAACAAAATTCTTATTAAGAAAAAAACAAATGAATTATTTTCATTTTGCAATTTTTTAATCGAAAAAATATTGCTATAACCTTTTATGCCATTCATGTACAAAAATTATGTACTCATATGCATTCATAGCCGTGACGAAGGTGCATAAATATATCGAAACGCTGGCAAAACTTTGCATTTAAAATTCTACAAGACCTATACTCCAAGACACTGAATCAGCATCAAACATAGAGGTCAACAGAAAGAAAAAAATCGATTAGAAGTCTAGCTCCTTTGATCACCAGCAACCCTTATTTCTGCAAAGACATCCATTCACTTGTATCCTTCCAATCTCTCCATGGTTTTCCATGCCTATCAACTAACAACTTGACGATCACCGCGTTACTCCTCCCTCAGCTCCATTCCTCCCCTATCCCTAGCTTCTCTTCCCCAACTCCTTGCTCTGCTTTTCCCTTTGCCGTCTCCCAGCGTGGGACGAGGCAAAGTAAGCCCATGCACGCGTCATCCGCTCCATCCCCGTCCATTGTTTTCTTAATCCCTCCGCCGAACGCATGATTTTTTACGAACTAATGATGGCTCTTCTTCCCCATTGCACTAAGTACGACTGCTCTCGGAAGATATTTTTTCCAACCCACCTGCAGCTACACTTGACCGCGCAAACTGAAAATAGGCCACTGATGATAATCAAAACCCGAGCAAATTATATGTATTTTTGACAAATGAAATGCATGAATAGCTAGAACATTAACTCCAGGAAAGTAAATTTTTAAACAACAATGATGAAAAAAGGAGGATTACATTCTGATATTCACCCATAATATAATTTCCTCAGATGAGAAGGAGAATCTTCGTTATCGAAAAAGCCTTTTCACCAATTTCCTGTATTTTAGATTTAAAGTATCCACTCTCAATATTTACATAAGCACTTCCTGCAGCAGCATACAAGGACTCGATAGGTTCTGTCATTCTCAGCCCGCGGTCAATATATTTCTGTCAAATTTATCAGATTTATTTGCCAAATTTAACTGTTGAGTCAGTTAGCTTACTCTTTCTACTGGCGTATCATAAAATACAGCCATTAACTTTCACATTTTTCCACTTACCCATTAGCCATTGGCCAGCCATTAACTTTCACATTTTTCACTTAATAAAAACAGTTTAGTATTATTAAACTAAAAAATATCTTCTGATAATAAGAAAAACGTTAGTAAAATTTCAAAAACTGACCAGAAAAAAGTTTCCAGCGAAATTGGAGAAAAAGTTTTTATACTCAAAAGGCGTGGATATTTCCTCAAAAATAAGTAAAATCGTTAAAAATCATCCAAGAAAGTCACAAACGATTGCCAAAAAATACCTTTCTCAACGCTGATCATAAAAAATTTTGCATTTTAATGGGGTCATAAGAGAAGGAAAAAGTGGGTAAAAAAAAGCAGAGGGCAAAGGTTGCGCCAAGGAATTTATAGATATAGCCACGACTACCACAATTACTGATGTATATAAGAGATGCTTCAGTGATTTGGCATGTGTACGGTAACCTTTTTGTCAATTAATCTGCAAAGTAAATTGATCTGGCAAAAAGAAATGCATATAATTGTGTTGAAAATTTATGCATCAGGAATTTGCAAAGAGAGAAATTTTGAAAAGAAGGCTAGATGAGCATTAACAGCAAATTATTTGTCAGCAATTAGGTAAGTGAGCTGGGAATCAGTATCAAGGCATTCAGGATCGTGACAAATACTATAAAATGGAGCTATTTTCCAAATTATTCACAGTTTTAGTACTTGTGTTTCTAAATCATACTCCTTGTATCTCTCGGATGTCCCACATACTTGTGACAAAAAATTCACCAACCATACAGAATTTCTATTCTTACGATCATTTTCCACCCAACCCAGTCCAATTTCCTTTTCTTATTACGCACCTTTTCTAACTTAGTCACCTCCGAGAATATCCGGCACTCAATTACCCCTTCCTACCACTTTCACACCCTCCGGATTAACATCTTCAGTTTTCTTCCTCCTCCGTTCATCGCCAGTGACAGTGAGTTCACCCCTCATTCCATTAAAATTCTCGCCTTTAACCATGTCCAAGCCAATAAACAACAAACTATTTTCAATAATTGCAATATTTTTATATTACAAACCGGACAATTTTCTATTATTCAGTTCTATGTTCTATTATTTATCCTAAAACCTAATTCATAACTGGAGCGAAGACACGCTCGCCATGATGTCATCAATTCATCTCCGAAAGGGTTAAGGTCATCGATTTTTAGGTCGAAAAACAGACCAATGATTAGATGATGGATCGAAAAATAAAAAATAAATATTGATCTCTTATTTCCCGAACTCCATCCTAATCGAGTGCAAACAATTGTTAACGAGTCCATTTGCTTACACATAGACATTGCTCACGGGAAAAGGGGATTTAGTAGCTATTACTCTCACGAGCACTGCACTTGAAGCGCTCTCATATTTGAACCAAATTCTGGACCGCAATTTCATGTAACATTTATGTAAATTGCCGTGTATAATCCACAGAGAAAAAATCAATTCGTCTTGACGCATTCGCCGGATTCGAGCCCGATCTCCCCATTTCCGATCGAGTGCTTTATCCATTCGATAGCTTTACTGGCTAAAGCACTCGACCGCGAATCGGAAGATCGGGGTTTGAATTCCGGTCAAGGCGAATAATGATTTTTCTCTATGGAATTTTCGGATTGTATGCATTGCAGGTGACTCCGTAAAGTTTTTACCTCGGCTCGTCCCAGTATACTGTATATGGTGTATCATTTCTTGCGTCCAAAGCAAGTGGAAAAATCACTTCCAACCACACTAACTTCATGTCCTAGAAAAAATCAGTGACGTAATTTCAGTTTAAAATTTTGCTTAGCAAAGACCCTCTGAAAAAGTAATCCTGGGGATCCTATAACGATAAATTTCCAAGCTTTTTGTTTGATAGCTGCGACTTTCAAAGATTTTTGCGAGAATTGTTCCGCAAAAACGTACGTACTATCAAAAATCTCAATTCACTGTGAAAAATTCGATACTTATCACTTGAAAAAAACATTTTTGGCCAACTACATAAGGGAGTAGAAAACAATAGTGTGGACAGTTAAAAACAATTAAAACCCATGCCACTTCTGAATTAATTCTATGTTCCAAAGTGATCTCTTTGAGATGAAATTTCTATCACACTTAATGCATTCACAATAGAATGCTTGAGTGGATTTTCAAGTTTGAACACGCAAATTAAATATTTTTAAATGATCCTACTATCGAAAACTCAAGACTTATCTGAGATGAGCAAAAATGTTTGCCATTAATTCGATCGCCATTAAAACGTTTTCTCCGCATCAGCGCTTCTGACGTCGCTCGATTGTAGGTTTTTGTTTACTCTGGTGTTTTCTCTGGGCGACACCCTCCCCTCCTCTCTCTCTAGAAGAGAAGTGAGTGTGGCGCAGGAAATAACCCGAGGGGCTAGGCGATAGCCAATTGGCATGGTACTACTATACCATGGCCGATTGATACGGTAGCCATAAGTGACCACACACATGTCGCTGGCAGGGCATATCGAGAAAAAAGTGGATGAGACGGACAATGGACGCGGGTCTCCTAAGTACAATGGGCGTTAGCGTACTCAAAAGATAAAAAAGACAATAACTGACACGTATCACAATTCTTGGTAGCAGACAAGGACTTTTTGGGGGCATCTATGCGATTCTGATGCGCAACCCTTGGGAAATGAGCTTGCGCTATGATACCCGTAGGGAAAATTAATGGGAGAAAAAAATCTCGCAATATTACAATGATAGAAAAGGAGGTTCCTATTCTGTAGAAGTTGTAATATATATTCATTGAGGTTACATCACGGTTTGCAGTATACTGTAAATGCACTACTGAATGCTGGTGATTGATCACCCCCTGCCAAACACCCAAGAGGAGACTCGCAGGGTGCTACGTATATGTAATTATTAACTGCGAAATAGCTAGTTAAATCCTAATGGAAATCCCAAAACGGAAAAACTATGAATTCTAAAAAAGTGATTTTAAATCAGTAATTTCAATGACCTCCTGAAGCAGCTCACAATGAAATGGAAATATACCACACATCAAAAATATCATAGTTATAATAAATATAAATTAGTAATTAATACACAATGGTGGATCTGCTACCGACTCACGATACCGTCTGCTGATACCGCATTTTATGAAAGCTATTTGAGTAAGTGCGAGAAGCATCGATTCAGGGCTATTGAAGAATATGATCCAATATTTTAAAAGTGATGGCGGTCTGATCAGAACTATCTTCTATAAACATGATGAATGTTGAAATTTTCGATTAAAACTTATTTTAACATATTTGAATAACCTTTCAGACTCAATTACAATGGATTTTAAGAAATATTTTGGTAAATATTGAGCATTTATTTATAAACAAAAATGAGCTATTTCCAAAAAAATCCTCGGGCAATTGATGCAGCTAGTAATTTATCATAGGTAATGGTATCGGAAATCATTAAATTAACTACTTTCGGGAAACTTTATCCTTATAAAATACTGAATACAGAATTTATTAAGTGCTTCAGTCCATCTAGCACTAAGCATAAGGTTTTATTAAGGAAAAGCGTACTTAATTTTTATCTGGGCTATAATAAAGACAATTATCCCTTCACTTTTTGACTCAAAATTGAGTTCTTACTATAAGACACGGTCTCAGGCGTTACTTTGTGGAATTGCTTCATGTTAAATGAAATAAAATCACTATGTTTTATTCCACACTTTATTTTAAATCGTACGACCCGGGTTTCAACATCTAGTGTTATTATCAGGTCCTGATGATAACACTAGATGATGAATACTTGACCTGATGATAACACTAGATGTTGAAACCCGGGTCGTACGATTTAAAATAAAGTGTGGAATAAAACATAGTGATTTTATTTAATTTAAAATGAGTTCTTACTACTTATTTTACAATTGATTTTGTTATATGTTTGCTAAATTCTGTTATTTAAATAACTGAGAACTTCAGGCTTGACTTTGTGAAATCTCTCCAAATTGGAAATAAAGGAGTAAAACTTTGTCGGATTCACTATTATATTAATGTGGGCACGACCATGGTTTCGTAACGTAGATACATATTCAGGTGACACTACGTTACGAAACCCGGGACGTGACCATGTTAATATAAATTCGCATTTATTCACATTGCAAATTACATTGCAAATCAAGTTAGAACAGAAACTTTTGATGATGTCCAAAATGTAGCGTATGTCCACGGAGATTTTGAACATTTGAATCACCTAGGATGAGCATCACTAAAAAACATTAGTTCTCTTTCTATTCAATGACGGAAACCAAAGACAATATCGAATATGACACCTTCCAAATGCCTTGAGTACCATTTCGACCAGGGAACATGGGATAAAATGTATGAAATAAACCATATCCTGTAATAAAGTAGTCGGCACTCCCGATATCCTGCAATAAAGTTGCCACGACATGAAACTGGTTGAGCAGTTGATATTATACCGACGCTGAGAGAGCTTTTGAATCCTAGGCGATTACGTCCCGCTGGTCACTTCGTACCCAGCCCATAAACAACCCTTAGCTCGAGTGCAATCACCCATTGAGAGGGAATCAAAAAGCTATCGGCTCTTGAGCGCGAAATGAATTAAAACAGCCCGCCACCGGCCGGTCAGCCATCATCTTCCATCATGCAAACGGGGCACAACACTGATCAAACATGACCATCTAGTTTATGCCCATCTGGGAATCCAGATGTCGCCCCACTGACCGCGATGGTGGGCAGTGGTGATCGGTCGTCCCGCTTGATTGGAGAGGGCTAGGAGGGGTCAGTCGGGTGAGTTCCGGAGGTCAGTCAGTTACTCCCCAGGGGGAGGGCCTGACCAAGGGCGAGCGACAAGGCCCCTTGTCCGAGCTGAAGGACAAACAAACCGAAGTGGAAGAGTGGACAATTCGTCTCATGGGTGGGAGGGAATCACTGACCATCCCCACCCTCTTCGGCACCGTCGCACGTACTTTACGATTTGTTTGTCCCCGGATATGCTCCATGCTGAATCATAACTTGCAACAAATGTCAACTACGGGACACTACTCTGGCCTATTCCGTCGTAAGTAAGAAAATAGTGAAAGTTATTGCTAGCCATTCGAGATATCAAGATTCACTTCGTGAAACCTTACCGATCATAAAGTTTTATTCTTAACATAAAATATGATGATGGTCCAATCCTACTCCCTGACGGTTTTATTTCTGTTTCCATGAGGGATCATGTTACTCAATCCTCACCTTTTTTCATCATTATGGTCAGTACAACTTCTTCGTTTCTACCACGTCCTGCAACACAAATGCTAAACTCCGGAAAACCATCGAGTGGCCAAGGAAACGAATTTCAACTCGATAGCCTAAATAAAATTTTGTCATTTTAATTTACACACTCCATCTCCGTGTTCCGACTCCATAGAACGCAATACTAACAAGAAAATTAATTTTCCCGAGACTATCTCCAATCGCTCCTTATGTTAGACAAACGGCACCTACCTTTCCTTTGTCATCTCATCCGCCAAAATGTGTTTCTAGATCATTTTTAATTGCTTCAATCATAATAAATACTCACAGCATTCATTTTTCACGGTATACGTAAAACGGATGCATGATAAATTTCTTCGATTTTCCATCGATTATTATCAGCGTTTCATCGATGCAACGCCATTTAAAAATAAAAAACGTCTAATTTTAAAATGTATCTTTCAACAACCTAGCTGAAAGTAGGAAGGAATTGGGATAAAACTAAAATTACCAAACGAAGTTCCACAAATTTTTTTCACGTCAACGGCGCAACATTAGGCAATATAACCAACATAACTATTTTCACTCGCGAGTCATTTTGCATCAGAAAAATAGAAAGGAAATAGGGTGGCGTAAAATTTATAATAGGGTGATTTCCTTTTATTTTTTTATTTCCTATATCGAAAGATTATTACTCCTGGAGTACGCATTTCACGCTCTTAGATTTTTGAATGACGACATCTATTTTTCGCGATTAAACAAAAAGTGAAAATTTTCAATCGCGCGAAACGCGACGGCTAAGTATGAATGCTGGGAAAAGCCCGTGTGACGTCGTTCTGGTTCCCGCTGTCGCCGTGTGAGGTGACCTTGGGGCGAGGCTTTGAGCGCTGATACGATGCAGGTTGCCAGCAAGAAGCAGAGTACCCTGCTATCAGGTAGCGCTTGCCTTAAATAAGGATTATTAATACCCAATCAAACGAAGAAAACTTTCCGACCTTAGGCAGTTTAATAGGTGATTATTAAGAAATATTTTCCGTGAAGTCTGTGCCTCATGCATGCATTGGTAATCTCAGACGATGTAAAACTCCTATCTGCTCGTATAGGAACTAGGTCCCTGTGACGTCACGTGGAGTGGCATCGCATGGGCGCCAATCTGACCTTTTTCAAATGCGGTTAAAATTGACCATTGCCATTCGCCTAAACTGGGATTTCTAAAACCAAATAATTTGTACATTGTGAATACACTAATGGTGGGTAACGAATCGCAATCAATGCCTTTCGTTTTCTTTGATGAAGGAAACTACCCTATTCTCGACCATCATCATCAGCAATCATCAATCCTAAGATCGGTTTGAGGCAGCTTTCCACCCAGTTCTCCTATCGGCCGATCTTTTAACGCCAACCTTATAATTCTGCTTCGCACCCTTCATCAAGCGCCACACGTATCTCATCCGTGGCCTATCTCTGCTATTCTTCCCTTCCACCTTTCAACGATAAGTTTCATATTTAGTCTCGTGTCTCTTGATTTTTGCCGATTATATTAGCTCGGTGGTCCTGGTGCAATGCTTGGCAGTTAGAATTAAATTTAAAAAAATGCGTCGTAATGATTTTCTGGAAGAAGAATAACTCCCTACTACGTAACTATTTAATTCGGGGTACCCAATTAGAGACTGTCGAATCCGTGAAATATCTAGGAGTTAGACTTAATAATGATCTATCGTGGAATAAACATATTCGAGAAATAATCGGTCAAGCTAATCGTAAAATGGGTTTTGTTAAAAGAATATTAGGAAAGTGCGACGACAAAGTGAGAGAAATTAGCTACTTTTCCCTCGTTAGACCACATTTGGAATACGCTGCCAGTGTTTGGGACCCTCACGAAAAAGGCTTAATAGCAGAGTTAGAACGCGTGCAAAGAAGAGCTGCCAGGTATGTGAAAGGTCGTTACGATAGTCTTGTTAGTGTAACTGACCTCTTAGATAAACTCGGATGGGAATCTCTGTCGGACCGTAGATGGAAAAGTAGACTAAACATTTTAGATAAATTCAAGAGTAGTAGTGTCTTTATAACGAAGTTAACCATATCTTACGGACGCCAACATACTACGGAAGATCAGATCATATAAATAAAATAAGAGAGATAGATTGTAGGACAGACAGATTCCGAATGTCATTTTTTCCATGAGCAACAAGAGATTATAACGGCAGCGATAGAACTCATAAATAGATTGCATGACTTGTAGTGTAGCTTACTAACCTATGTAAAACTTAATGCATGTTTCTAATTTTAGTAACAATTCCACCATCATCTAACAGCATAGGGTAGTATAATTTGTTAGTATACGGGACGTTTTTTGGACGGTGTGGTGTGCTTGTGGGAGTCCAATTGCATGCTGCATGCTGGTGATTGATCACCCCCTGCCAAACACCCTAGAGGTGGCTCGCAGGGTATTATGTAGATGTAGATTATATTCTCCTGTCTTCAACTCAGGCCCGTGCTGGGCCGCCGGGACACCGGGATGCATCCTGTTGCACCCTCTAGCCTGGAAATCTTTGGCGCCCTCTTGTTACGAAACCGACAAAATATTACAGTCAGAATACTAACATTGAACAGTTGATTTGATTACAATTATTTTTCATTAAACAGCATAATTGACACCGTCTTGAGTAAATAAATTAATAATTAATATAATTAAATCTGGTAGGATTCAATTCAATCTCATGAAAGCAACGATTATTATTTCAAAATTTATTTACTATATTCAACATCCCCACACTCGGTAGTCCTACCCCTGCATAGTGCTGACGCCCTCTGGCCATCGCCGTCCACCGCCCCAAAGGCCGCCATACACGGTGAATGATCATGCGAATGACCATGCTGAATGATCACGTGACCATTCACAGGATCATGTGAGCAAAATAGAACATGTTCTAATTTTCCCTGGATGATCATGCGCATTTCGGTTCATTCGCGAATATTTCCGTTAGTCATGGCGAATGATTTCATTCGCATGATCATTCTGCATGATCATTCACCGTGTATAGCGGTCCAGCACTCGCCTACTTCTACTCAAGGTTTTCAAAAGCTTCTCAGTCTAGATTCTTCTCTTCTCCTTACTTAAGATTCATGATAATTTCCGATATTGATACTTCTACATTTATTTCGAAAAGCGGGAGGATGAAGTAAAAAGATTTCGTGGAATATTAAATAGGAATTTCACTTCGAGTTAATAATTTGGTTCCATCAAGGGAAACTTTCCAATCTGGAGCATACTAAGGATACACTGTCCGTCGACTATTCGAAGGCTTAATCGCTTAATCCAATTGAAGTATAATATGAGACGGAATAAGCGGCTAAATTGCATTTCAGCTACAGGAACGTTATTTACAATGCGAATTTCACCCATTCTTAAGGCCTGGTTGCACGATAAATGAATACATACGAGTCAATGTGAGGATGTATGAACTGGAGTATTAAACGCGAAAATGTAGCGTGAAATCAATCAACTTGTATGAATGCATGGACTCCAATCAACTTAAGTACATGAATGCACCAAGTCGCAAACAACGGATTAAGGGGGACCCCCCTGTTATTCCCAAAAAAATGAAAAGATGGTATTATTAAAGGTGGCTCTCCGATGAAAGTTCTCGTTTCACCAGGTCAGCAGCAATATTTAAAAATAATATCTTGATGTCTAAAAGCCACATGTCTACGCATATCAGTCCTAAGATAAATTTTCGTTGCAGCTCCCCATTATTGCGAGCCTTAGTATTGCATACTAAGGAGCCCCGGAAAGTAATGAACCCAAAATTTTTCATCTTTGTTTAGCCTTCACAGCCACAATTCCCAACCAAAAAGTTTCATTTTTAGGCTAACATACAGCTAATGCCATACATACAGTTTTTATACCATATAGCTAAGATGCACAAATTCTTTGAATTTCCAACCGGGGAATTATCGGAACCGCCCCACCCCAAAACGACCTTAATCCGTCCCTATCACCTCCCAGTCACAGGGTGAGGAGATGGCGGGAGTCAAGTGGCCATCGAGGACAAGTGTCCATCGGACGAGGAAAAGCCCAATCGACTCGATCTCTAGGGACTTCCTGCACATATCCACCCCCCCCCCCCCTCCACCACCACCCCCCTCTTACAAACACAGCACTTGCATCCCCTCCGCGCAACAATCGAAGCCTTCGAAGGGTGGCCAGAGAATGGGGCCAGCGAAAGCTTTCTGTTTCCGGTCAGAGGGGGGACATTTAGCACGGTCACAGCATGGAGGGAGCTGGAAGGGTCCGAGGCGTGATCGGAGTGGCCATTCACTGGATTGCTACACGGTCGTAATGTCTGAAACGGGAAAATTACTGGTGCGAGAAGAATTAGTGTGTATGTCGAACGGCATCCAAAAACCAAGCACGAAAAGGTCATAAAATGCATACACATTCACTACACATATCATAAAGTAAGGTTACGAAAGGTTATCGCCGGCCTTATGCCCAAATCACCTAAGAAAGCCTTGGAATGACCCGTGGGAAAGGAGTAAGGAGTGACGTGTAATGACTCCATTATTAAGTAAATCAAGCACATATGGCAGTGTCATGAGCGCAATAAGGTACGTGTGGTGGATATTATGGACACGGGCGCAATAAATCCCCCCCATAGGATTACGTCGCGTCGTCTTTCTGGATTTACAATCGGTCAATATACGAAGTATCTGTTTTTAAATTCTTTTTGCAGGATTCTCGCCCAAAAATCGCATGTTCATGCATTGTTCATGCATTTTTTTCGTGGGGGGTTAGCCCCCACTAACCTCCCTCTTCCTCCCAAAGCTCCCTTATCCCCCAAAAGCATATTCCTAGTTACGACACTGCATTCATAGGCTTCTATGCGATATCATTTAGCTAGGTTGTAATTTTCTATGAAAATCCAAACTAGGGAATTTACGGATGAGATTAATGGAACGACATATATTTACTAACCCTAAAAAAAGACATAGGAGGAAAAAAAGAAATCTGTTACGGCTCATGGAGGAATAGCATATTGGCCTTCAGCCACTACAGGAAGTAATTCATTGAAAAAAACTTATAAAATGAAAAGAAAAATTGAAAAAATACTGCCAAAAGAAAAAAAACTGTTTCAACAAGAAAAATGAAAAAAATTACGAAAAACCATGGAAAAAAGATAGAACAATTAAAATGCATACCAATACAACAAAAAAGGAAATAATTGTTAAAATTCAACAAAAACAGTGCTTAGTAAATTTCTATTGTTTTCGTCCAATCAGGGCCATTCCCGACTTCAGATGTCGGCTAGGTTAGGTCTTCTTGGTTTTAGTGTGCATTGTCATAGCCACCTATGGCATTCTCGACGCTGAAGAGGTGAAATATATACTCACCAGCAGCTGGCCCATTACCAGTTATAAAGCCTGGGCCAAGTTTTGTGGGGATGGATGTATGGATCAACCCTAAAAAAAGATATCTAGACATAATCCTTCTTCAAATCTCATTGTACTTGTATTTTTCCAGCAGATGCTCCATATTCTGTAAAATTTGATCATGTACCGCACAATATCAGATAGGTAAAAGCATTTTTTTTAAGAGAACTCACTATTTAAATACGTTATCCTACGCTTTTAAATCCTTAAATATCAACTTTATCCACGACCAGCGATGGTTGTATACTTTAATAACCATGACTGAAACAATCTAATACCCACCAAAAGTCAAATCGAATTTGCCCGACGACAAGTGTGAAAGTGATGAATGCGAGGCCAGCTCATTCACTCTTCTCGGTAGGTAGTCTTTTCAACGCGACAGACCGAGCGGAACGAAGTCCATGGTCTCCGCCTTTCCACACTCGAGGTTTCCGCTAAACGAATTGCCGGGGCGCGAGGTAGAAGCAGTTCGGTCGATCACGCGGACATTTGGCGGCCTCCGAAGCCTTTTGTCCACCCGGTTAGAGGAGACGTCCTATCGGGCGAACCCCATTTTAAAAATCCCTCCGCGCTTCATTTCCTCCGCCACGTAATTGACAATTGACGAACGAGTTTTGGGGGGAAGGAACGAGAGCAGATAACAAGGGCCAATCATTAAGGCGTTGACGGGGTGATTTTCTGGAGAGGGTGCGAATTTTTGATCAGGGTGTTAACACGCGGTTTTACTCGATTGGTTTCGTCTCCCTAGGGTGGCAGAGGGCGTAGCGGAAGCAATCTTTGAGAACAAGATCGATTACAAAATTTTCCCAAGAACATGAACGATGAGCCAATGAAAAAATCTAAAATCCTAAATATCATCGATCGCGAAAACCTGTCATCGATGGTTTGCGGTCTCAGAAACTACCAAATATTTACTACTTTACTACCAAGCGAATCACTCGCTATATTATAGATATCATTACAGATACGGCCCCAAAAGGACTGAATAAAATGACGCCCACAAATAGTCATTATTGTCGCCAAAAATTATACCGAAGGCTACACTCACCTCGTCTATGCGACCTGAATTGTGGAGAAAATATTTTTAATAGAAAAGGGGGCAGAAAACTTAACATGAAATTTATCTGAATTTTATAGGAGAAAAATTTACATTTGCTAATGCTATAACACTCCACAATAATACACCTACTTTGAGCTAGAGTCGGTTAAGTATCTCCGTAGGCTATTAAAAATTTACAAAATAACAAGTTTTCGAGAATTATCCGCAAACCAATTTTCATGCTGACGTGATTTGAAAAAGTTGTTCATGATGAACGAGAAAATATAGCAACAGTAAGTCTGTATGATATTTGGAGCCGGTTATATATATGTATAAACGTCATGCCTGTTGACCCTGTTTTTTATTATTTTATTTCACCTCATGCGAAAGGTCAATCCACCCAGGTGTATTCATCAATGTACATTGTAATTGGCTGCTAAAATTCACTCACAATCTGTTACAAAGCATTAACCAGATCAACATGAGGCCACTCTAAAGGCCATAAGAAATATTCAGAGACGCAGACCATACCTACAGTTTACCACCATACTCTTAATGTTCTGATATCGTTCAATGACGGCAACATCAAAAATCGAACTATCCAAGCTTGGTTAATACGTCATAAAATTTTCAATAACAGTTTATTTTTTCAGAGTAGGACTGTAATCTGCTCTAGGCGGTTTGATTATGCGCTTCCATTAACAAACGTGTCTTTTTTTGCCTGGGGGGTTATAAATTAATCATAGGGGTGAGTTTCGAGTTAACACAACTTTTCATGAGCACCTTCAGATATTTAGCTAAAATTAAATTTTTCAACGCCAAATAAATATTTCAATCTTTCATTCTAACTACGAATTTTCCATTAAATTAAGTAGTTTTTCAATCATTACTTTGCTAACTTTCGATTGAACAGGCTTTCATTGAGACGATCAACTATAATAGACCAATCCGTGAGACGAAGTCAATGTTATCAATTTATTGCTAGATTAAAAGCAATAAAAATCAGTTCTTTCGACTATAAAGGACTAGATAAATTCCTCAGAAACAATACGTTTAGTTTTGATACTCTCCCGAAAATTCTCCAAAATAATTGTAATCCTTTCGAATGGCGATAATTTGCCAAACTGCCGCTTTTATCTTAAATTAAATTACAATAAAAATACTTAAAGCCATATTTCACACTATTTGACGGAACTTCGACACATGGGAGCGGTGATTCTGCGACAATAAAAAACTGCGTGACAATAACGGAGCAACGTTATTTATTGCACATCTTCAGAAGGTATAGTTTTAGAACTATTTGCACCCACAATGTGTTTCGAACAGGATACAATTACAATTAATGATCCCACGATAAGAGACAACAGATGGACTCCAAGCGTGCATTAAAATTAATGATCTTTCCGGGGATGCAACACGTCCGCCTCTCAGAGAGACAATATCACAAAACGCAGCACCGCGAAATCTCATTCTTAATTGAATGAGGGCATGTTCCAAAGTTGTCTTCGCGTCGAATTGTAACACAGTTACCCTTCGCCCGTTTCAAGCACTCACCAATGGAAATGTCATCGCCAACTGTTCCTTTGTGCGCGAATTAGGGTGCAGCAATACGGGGGCGCGGCATTCGTTCTCAAGGGGAGGAAGGGCAGGGGTGCGGGTGAATTTTCCTCCTTCGTCCATCGATCACGACCTCTCCAGGACAGGCACGCGGAACACTACAACTCAACCCAGAACCACATTCATCCTTTTTATGGTTAAAAATCATCGGTCTTAATCACATCGAGGGCATTTCCGCGAACGATCATCGGGGCCAAGACTCCTCTCCGGCGCATCTGTGATCAGAGGACCGGAAGAGAACGAGGAACCGTAGAGGAAAACATATATGGAGCCGGTAATTCTTCACGCTACGCGTTATCAAGAGAAACGAAAACTTCTACCACGGCATCCGAGGATAAATGTATAAAAACTAAAACGGCAGATTCATTGCCTTTGAGCTATAGAAGAAATATTGACCGCTAATCGCACAACCGCAAAACCATCAATATAAAGCATCCCCCCCATAGGCGGATTTAGGGGGGGACAGGAACACTTGCCCCCTTCAGACCCTTAAAAAATAGGAAAGATTTTTTGTACGGTCCCGTTATAATTGCGTTCGTTTTGTTTTGTGTATTACGGGGTGCCCTTGTGCCCCCCCCCCCCCCCACTTCAGAACAAAATCCTGGATTCGGCCTTGTCCTCCCCTCTTCTCCAGGTTGATGAATAAATGATTAAAATACCAATAGTAGTTGATCAAAGTTTTAATGGTTAATATCCGTAAGTATAACTGTACATTTGAATCACAGAGCAATTAACTACTGTAACATTAAAATGACTTGGAATATGGCGCATCATATTTTCATCTTAATTTCCATTAGTACCAACCTGCTCTTCTGGTAGAATACGGAAACCTAAAGGCAAAGGATAAAGGATGAATTTCGCCAATAAAATAGACAGGCAAGTGCGCTGAATGCTCAATGAAGAGTTATTATTAGGGAAGGTATGGAGGGATTATTAGGGAGGAGATGTACAGGAAGGTGGAATGAAATACTGCAAACCTTCAAGCAGTTTGCCACTCAATCGATATTGTGGCTGGAATGGAGACATGAATACAAGAGAATTCACACAATCGTTCTAAGCCACCCTGACACATCCTCAACCCTCGTAAACCCTGCGTATTTGGAGGAAAAAGAATAAAATCAATGCATTGCGCATCCAAGAGGAGTGTTGCAATTGAAAAAACTAATGGATAGCAAGAGGTTATTTTAATCCAGTTAAAAGCAATTAAATGTGGCAAACAAGGAATCTTTTTCCAGATACGAAACAAGTAATCAGATGCACTGCAGGACCACAGTAAACCCTCATTATGGGAGACGTATAATTTGTTCTAAAATACTACAAAACGTGATAAATAAGAAAGCACGCGTACCGTATACTACCACTAACCTCGTATAAAGACAAGTGACGAAAATCATTCAGTGACTTCCAAAATATAGGAGGCGGAGGTGAACAACGCTTACAAATGTGAAAATGGGGACGCTAAAACGGTTATTACGCGTAGAGATAACAGAGTCTCTGCGTATCCTAACTCGGCCGAAAACCAACTTCCGCGAGAGACTACAAGTAATGCATTACTGGAGAATTGCTATACCCTGTAGTGGTTACCCCACTAGTGATAAATAACAAATATCAGATCCATACTCGATGACTCCCTGTTAGATCCACGAACCTCAGTTTGGCAGACCGGTTCTAAACCGGCGGGGTTTATGCAGTGATCCGACCTTGCATTATGAGGAAGATGGTAGGGAAAAAAGCAAACCAGGGCCACGAATGATGAGATTTTGCTGTAAATCATACGTGCAATACAATGCAAGGTACCAAAATTTCACTGTACGGAGGACTAGAAAATATTTTACAAGAATTAAAATAATAATTTCCTATAAACGCATTATGAACCGAGATCGACATATATCGTGTCCGTTTTTAACTTCTTTTATGTAGCCTTCACATCCTCAAATCCCACACTCATTTATTCATTTATCTCTTAAAAAATTAGTTAAATATTATTAGTAGTTAATTTAAGCTTAATTGGAAAATACCCATGAAGATGGAATCCAAAATCTCCTGAACGTATTCTCATAGTTAATATGCACAATAAGAGAAAATGTAGACTTCTGCGCAAGCCTCTAAGATTGAAATGGCACAATCCGAGATCACGCGATGATTCCATAGGTCTGATTGGCTAATTCCGAGTATTGCGTTTGTTTTCATACTGTATACTTCGATTGGAAATTTTGGTCCATCAAATTTAAAACTTACGAATGAGGAGTGCCAGGATCTAATAAAATCCGTCTTAATATTTCATTATGCAACTTTTTCCATTCGTGGATACCTTTAGCGCACTAGTATATTTACTCTGAGGATGCATTACATCGCTCCAAATACCACTTTTCTACAACCCAGCCTATCACTACCCCACTGCTATTGATTGATTGCCATCATTCAACCCCGGTTTCGATAGAATTCTCCAGTCTGCCAGTTTAAAACTGCGGGTAGCCACTGCAACATGTGCGCCGAGAGGTGGTTCGACGTGTGCATGTTTGATAGGTTACGTGTGGACGGGCAAATGGCGACCGTTCTGCCATTGTCACGTCACCGACACCAACACTCCAGTCTCGCACATAAAACCTGAACCGGACTGTCTTCGCTGACCAAAGGAGCGCCCGTTCTGCCCACCAGACGCTAGGTCCACAACCGACCCTCAATTGTCCTGCGCTCTTTATGGATGCTTACGCCACTTTTTTCTATGCAGGCCATACCATGAACCATAGCAATTAGGGTACGTTACACATGTGCGTGAATGACTCCACACTCGATCACCACAGGTTGCGTCAGGTCTGTATACTCTGTGACGTGTTCATCCCTGATATTTTCAATCGTCCCACGAGGGAAAAAGAGATCAACGTTCAAAATGACGCGTCACTCCTACTCAGCCCGTCGATTTTATCCTTTTCCCTTGCGTAATACTCGTCTCAAATTTAAGCCGTCATTCTGAATTGGCAGACAACGAAGGGTAGGTGCGACATTCAGCAACATTATCATTTACATCACATTTGAAAATTTTACCCCTGAAAAAATACAGTGGTAATACAAGAGTGTTTCTTTGATACCGAATTTGAGGTAGAAATCAAACACTGATAGGAATCCATACAATAATTCCTGAAAATTTCAAGAGGCTCGCCAAGTTTTAAACGGAAACACCAGTAGGGAAACACTCATTCACTTAATGCAACTTCTAATGATTAATGCGCGTGATTCCAGCAAGTAATTTCGAGTACCCACATCAGGATCTAAAAAAACCACTAGATTTCATGGAAAAAACTTATTTTCACACGGTGACCACAAATTTCTAAAAAGAAGAACTTCTAGAATGAATTTCGAGGAGGCTAACAACTCCACAAACCACATCCCTCAATTCCACCTTAAAGAATAATGAGCAAATATATTTGACGTAAAGTAAAGGTGCAAGTCACCATAGCCCTGGTGAGGACTGCAATGGAGGAGATGCAATGAAGGCTTTCTAAATCCTGACGTTGTGTATCAACAAAACATTAACTGGAAAATGTAGAATGTATAATTCAAGTAAATACCGAAAGCGAAAAAAACACACGGGAGATATATTAATTTATAATCTCATGATTACCCTGGTCTGTAAAGGCAATTTACAATACAGATACCTTCTCATACCGCATATTATACTGGATATAAGCAAACTACTCTCAATAGGATGGTTAAAGACGAATAGCAAACGAGAAAGACACTGCTATGAGCAAACATGGCGATTTCAGATTCCTCAAAAATATATGATAGCCATTGAAAAAAATAAAATGGAGAGAATGTATACATACCGGACCTAATGTTTGTTTCAGGAGGATTATTCTGAGTCCGTGGTCGGGAGTTGGTCAGGTAGTCCACCGGGTAACGAAGTCCATTCCAGCCGGCGTTCCAACGCTCTTGAATGGAGAGTAGGTAGTTCTCAGCTATCGTATCACCACTTACTGCCTAGACGACGACGCTCGACGAGAATAAAGAACTGCCCCGCAAAACGTCAAAAAAACTCACTTTAACTAAGCCTCCGTACTGCATAGCGAGCTGGTTTGACTCGAGCTTATGCAAAGCATAGGCTCTCATAGCTCGAGCCTTCTCGTGCAACTTACAGCTCTTCGGCCAAAACTTTGCTCTCCAGACAGCCGTCGAGTTGGGCCCACCGGAATACCCGTAGAATAGCGCAAAGCTCCAAATGGCATATGCTACGTCTAAAGGCCGTTTTACACGGTGCTCATAATTGTACAATCTGACGAGTGTACGAAGGCGCAATCAAAATTGCGTCGCGTAAAGAGGCGAATAGGGTAGTTTACTTCATCAAAGAAAACGAAAGGCATTGATTGCGATTCGTTACCCACCATTAGTGTATTCATAATATACAAATTATTTAGTTTTAGAATTCCCAGTTTAGACGAATGGCAATGGTCAATTTTAACTGCATTTGAAAACGGCCAGATTGGCACCCATGCGACGCCACTCCACGTGACGTCACAGGGACCTAGTTTCTATACGAATGGATAGGAGTTTTACATCGTCTGAGATTACCAATGCATGCATGAGGCACAGACTTTAGGAAAACATATCTTAATAATCACCTATTAAAACTGCCTATGGTCGGAAAGTTTCCTTCGTTTGATAAGGTATTAATAATCCTTATTTAAGCCAAGCGCTATCTGCTAGTATGGTACTCTGCTACCTGCTAGCAGCCAGCATCGCAGCGGCGCACAATATCCTCGCCCCAAGGTCTCCTCACGCGGCGAAAGCGGGATCCAGAATGACGTCACACGGGCTTTCCCCGGCATTCATACTTAGCCGTCGCGTTTTCGCGCGCTTGAAATTTTTCACTTTTCAATTGTTCGCGAAAAATATAAATCGTCATTTAAAAAACTGAAAGCGTGAAATGCGTACTCCAGGAGTTATAATCTTTCGATTTAGGCAATAAAAAAATAATAATAAACCACCCTATTGCTAGAACGCATGCGAGAATGGATGGACGTGAGATGGCAAAATATCCCGTTCTAATTTAGTTCGTGCGTTCGCGCAATTGCACGACATAATGAGACATTAATGCAGTTCAAACCTTCGTAATTACGTGTCCCGTGAAAAAATACGAAGTTCGCGGTACTTAGCGGTATTAATGAATTGCTTATTGGACGCTTAACTCCCTATTGACCGGTAGTATTTCGTCTTATTTAATGTCGGATTAATCGCTAAAAAACTTTCGTAATCAACTTCAAGTATTCCGAGAATACTGAGTAGACCTTTTTCAACATCCTCCTGTTTATCAGATATAATAGAAATTTCAATTGATAAAATACTGAGGTAACATTTTCAAATTTGATGCAGGTACAGATAATTGTTGGCCATGGTCTACTTAATATGCCCTGAAAATTTCAAGATGATATGACACACCAACGCATTTTTCTGTATAACCCATCCTGAAGTTCTCAGAAGATGGCTGGGTGGTGTAACTGACTAGCACGCTCGAACAGAAATCAGGAGATCCGGGATCGCATCCCGATTAAAACAAATATTCTTTCATGGCGAACTTCATCTTTGGTGAACATAACTTAGCACCCGTGCGCGTGACTGCGAACGAAGTTCCTTGTTTTATGCAGTGCTTTATGATAGCATACGTCACAAGCGAGGAATCGTTCACCAAAAAGACTGGTCGAGCGACACGTGATCGCTCCTCTGCCGCCACGACGATGACCGGTAAAATTCCTATTGGTAATCATGTTTACGTTACTGATCGGTGGACCTGACCTTTAAATTGTTTAATCCCAGTATATAGCATGCTGGTAGTCCCCGTGGACTGGCTTATCTTCAGCGGCCTATAACCTCCGTATAGTCATGGAAGGTCAACAAGATTCATATCTCAGGGACGTTTGACCCCAACACGACCTCAGGCGGTCAAATGGCAGCAGATGTTGATGTAAGGACATCTTCATTAACCATTTCATCCATCCAAACTTAGGATATTACATCTCCATTGTCCGGAAACTGAGCCTCATACTTCAGTGACCTTTAACCTCCTCGTTGCCGTTGGAGGTCAACTTGTTGACAAGAGCCTCTGTGACCTTACATGGGTCACGGTTGGATGCTTTGCTACTAAAAATAGTTCTGTTTTTCTCACATCCATAAACCAAGGAAATATTTTCACATAAAAATTCAGATTTTTTTATAACTCGAGTTTTTAACATGGAAACGCCATTAAGCGAAATAAAATTTTGCGTTTGGGCCCACTTTATAAGGACCAAATTAATTTTTTTTCCATTCCACCGAATACAGCACATATATTGATGATTTTACACGAACTTTACATACAATATATTTGATAATTACACATGCGCGAACAACCATGCCCCGGACAGGGGCAACCTACCGAGGCGGGACTCGAACCCACGACCTCTTGCTTGGCAGGCGAGGACTTCACCCCGCCGCCAACGAGGCCGTCAAAGTTAAAAAATTTGGTTTTTCTCAATCAAAAATCAAAACCTTTTCTGAGCCCAAAATTTCATCAAAATTGCACAGCTATGAGCACCTAAAATGAGACATCCAAAACTATCACACGATTGATGGGACAGTCAGTACATACTTGATAAAAAATGCTGTTTGAATTATACGATACTCGTACATTTTTTCTAACTACCAAAACAAAAATTTAGACTTCCAGGTCCAACACTGCAGACCACAAATTACTCTGAAATTAATGGCAGTGCACTAAAATATTACCCATAAAAATATACGAGAAAAATAAATCATATAATTCTTTTTGGACGTTACGGAGCTCTTGCCAATATTGCTTTGAGAAACGAAACTTTTTCTCACTGTGGAGGCAGAATCTGTGGTATGCTAACACGGCAGAGAACAAATCCATATGACTAAGTACCTAATGATTTACGTTGCTAACGGTAGTATTGAGAAAATACGGCCAACTTTAAAACAGAGGTAGCTTTTTGTACGAAGATTGCTGCAGCCTCTTTTATCAAGGCATTTACGTTTTCTAGACAGTTTTCATTTTGTACAAATCAACGCTACGCTCCTTTGTCTCTTAAAGGATGTGTCTCGCAAAGGATGTGGCAAAGATGTGGAGCGCAAATGACCCACCTTGGGTCATTTGCGCTATCATGTAATGGGTAGGGAAGGTCATGTGGTGAGTAACCCAGCGTAGGCGTTTGTCTGCTCTTCATGAAAGGGGCCAAAAGGGAGCTACAGTTTACCGTTCCACCCAACGATCGGAATTTTGTGCTTGAAGTGCCCTCCACAAAGAACTGATGTAGAGATCGGACAAATAAGGAAAATCTTATCCGAAATTTGAACCCGGACACACAGGGTGGGAAACCAACACTCTAGCCACCACACCAAGCCGCTCCTATCATATCACAAAGAAACGCCGACGATAACATGAAAAAAATTCGGCGAATAATGTTCGTAATTGGAGCAGCGTAGCAGAACTCGAAAAAATATTTTTCTTGAATTTGTTTCCGGATGAATAATAATAGATCTTCTCCAGTTCATAATTACTTGTAATCTTAAATACGAATCTCTTCTGTTTAAATCACATTATCTTTCAGATACCGTTGAACGCATCATCATCATTAGTCAACAATACCAAGATTGGTTTGACGCAGCTCTCCATTCCTCTGCCCTATCCGCAAACCTTTTCATAGCGACGTATTTCTTCTCTTTTACATCCTTTATAACCTGTCCTATGTAACTCATTCGGGGTCATACCTTGGAACGCATACATATTTAAAAAATATCTTATAAACCCGTGTTTGAGCAACGAGAACGTGCCTTCGAGTGGAAATAAAGTTGAGGAATAAGGAGGCAGACGTCTTCGGCTTTGCACAGCGGCGGAAGGTCGAATTCCCACAGCAGCCAGCATGACGGGCATTTGGGAGAAAGTTTTAAAAGCAGTAAATTCTGGTCGGTTTCCCTTCTGAAATCTCTCAACGGTCACCGGATTCCGCAAACTTCTCTCTCTCTCTCACTGGACACTTCCGCTGAAATCACTACATAAACATAGACGATGGTAGGATAAGGGCGTTGGCCGCGGGACAAAAAGAAAATACGCAAATGTGGAAGTGCCCTCAAGGCACTTAGCTAGAGAGGTTGCATACTGGCGGATTATGGTAACTGTTAGAGTGGAGATTCATCTATTTCCGCTGCGCTTATGGTATAAAACATGAGCGATAATGCGACTGAGGTCAGCAGGGACGCCGACTTACAAAAAATATTGGGGGGCCCAAACCGGGATCTTGCCCCGGGAAATTTTATAAGTAGTGAGTTTTAAGTTTTTTAAGCATTTAACAAGAGTCATATGATCAACATTAGAACCCTGATAACTCGAATATCGATATCGGGACACTCCGGGGAAAATCAACAAGCCTGACACATTTTTTCCTCACACCTATGACGAATTTTTTAGGGTGCTCAGGCCCCCTCAGGCCCCATCGAGTCGGCGCCACTGGAGGTCAGATATACCTATGGCTTAATGGGATTCATGAATTACCTTTATACACTGTTCAACAAACAGTGTATAACAAACTGTGCATAAGCAGTGTCAGGGGCGGATCCAGGATTTCTTCCTTGGGGGGTAAAAGGATACCCCATAATACAAAACGAACGCAACGATAATGGGACCGCATTAAAAATCTTGCATATTTTTTAAGGGTCTGGGGGGCCCCTTCCCCCCGTGCCCCCCCCCCCCCCTAGATCCGCCTATGAGTAGTGTATATAACAGTATATATAACAGCATACATAACGGTATATATAATATATAATAAGTGTGTACTTTACAGTGATATGTATTCATCAATTACAATGTTTGAGAAATAAATAGATAGAGGAATTGATGAATGCCATCAAGACATAGGTACATCAGACCTCAGTCGCATTATCGCTCATATTGTATACCACTAAAGCGCAGCTGTTTAACAAACAATTCATAAAAGTTGCAGGCTGGAGACATAAAATACAGTATATAACAGCTGAAGAAACAAAAACTTTCATTTGAGAGTCGCCTAAAACATTAACATCTTTTCAATATTTCCATAAATAACCGGGGGCAGTCGCTCCTAGAGCGTCCTAGCATCTTCTAGAGCGCCTCGGAAGCAGAATTGGTTCTCGTAAAGAATGGGGTCGTAAGCCATACAGAACCAAAAAATAGGAGCCTGTTGAACTCATTGTCAGCTTTTAAGCTTTATCAATTGCTGATGCAGCTCTCAACCCCTTTTTCCAAGCAATCGATTTCCCGATCTGAATTCGGGAAACAATCGCCGACAGAATAAAGCGTAGAAGACCGATTCGAAAAAAGTATTAATTTATCAGGATCATTGAATAAAGTAAGAAGGATTCTATTCCATATGTAGAGCCTAGAGAGCCCATATTTAAAAAAAACTCCTTTCACTAACGATTAGTGCTTCACGCTGAAGATTTGTTTAGATAGATGAGCTCACCCCACAATGCTAGAAGAATTTCTTACATAGGGTGTGGTACGTAGCTACAATGCGTGCATAGGGCCGTTGCCAGGGGGCAGCCAGGTTGTTAGGTCGGGCAACAAGTATACGTCAATGGGAGGGGGGTATAATGAATACAATTTTGACATGCTTGCAGTTCAAGCAGTCCAGGTCGGGCGAAAATTCTCCCAGGTCGGTCTCCGCCCCTGATGTAATTACGGAAGAGATTTAAGTAGGTGAAGGTCTTCCCCACTCACTTCCAAAAGTAACAAAAACAAAGGGAATATCTCAAAGTATGTAGCTTCCGTCTAAAAGCGATCACAAGCTCTAAAATCAATTATGTATTCCATAAAAAGTATGATAAAGCATAAGTAAGTAAGAAAGTAAGGGACGCATCTTTGCCGCATGACCGGCCGTATTTCGTCCTTTTGGTGACATAGCACTTGTTCAAATCTTTACATATCACCTAGAAATTTCCAGGGTATTAGAAGTAAACCCTTGTCAATATCTGTATCTCAAATACAAAAATTTTATTTCAGTATTTTCGAGCCAAAAGGCGATACCACCACGTCGAGAATGATGCTTAAGATTTCATCATTATTTAAACATTTTGATGAACATCTAAATTCTGGCCGCATTTGAAATTATATAACCCCATATCACTGCAAACTTTTGAATAAATGAATGCTTAAACAATATTTCTTTAATATTTATAATTTTCACTATTTTGGCCGATGTAAAGTTAATATATACTTTGTAACAGTACGATGAATCTCGTGAGCTATAAAATTATTGGACACTCCTGCTCTTAATGATAGCGCCAAGAGATTTAATTCCAAGCGAGAAAATTTCAATGTCTCAAGATCTTGGACCGTAGTTGGTATGAGCTTTCTCACTTGCAATGGCATTTTTTAATGCCGACAAAATTTTATCAATGTAACAATCATGATAAAGCATGATGATAGAGAGGTATCCGCAGCCTGGAACTATGGGATATAGAAAAATAGACGGATCCACAGTGACCTAACTTTGTTCCCTTTAAATTAATGGATACCAATTTATTTACTACAAATTGAATTCGGAGCAACCGGTCCGCGTGAATGAGTTTTTCATAGCATTCGCCATTCTTGTTACCTGACAAGTTAGCACATACTCCCCATAATTTTCTATCCACCAGAGTTACCTAATAAGAGATTGTGCGAGTAAACCGCGAGTGTGCCTGTGACTTAGGCTTCCTGCTGTAATGTGGTTAGTGCGATATTTTGTCAAATCTAGGCCCTTCATATTAGCATTCTTAATTCCTCTCTCATTGTGCTCAATGAAAATTACAACCTTCGGCATTATGAAAAAATAAAAATATTCAACTCTTCAAATATTCGACTTTTAAAAGGCATTCACTGCGACAAATATAATTTTTTCAAACACGATCTCCATATGGTTGACCTTCCCAACATTTCACCATTGACCTATCCTTAAAAAGTTTTTGAACAGTCGATGCGACAGAGCGACAAGTATTTCTCCTCAAGCGATAACCCCCAAAAGATCAGCTTGATTCAGTTAAAATCGACACGGACGTCCATCAACGCAATCAAAAACCCTTGAATTTCGTGTCATCCCGGGGATGGCGAGGTTGTCAAAGTCGCCTCCCCTTGACAGTCAGACCCTCGGAACAGCAATCGCAGGGGTGGGGATGAAAGACGGCCAGCCGCGAGAATAGAAAGTGCCCTCCCTCTTTTGACATTCACACGTCGAGGTGACGATTGAAACGCTCTCACGGCGGGGGTGGGGGCTTGAAACACAGAAAGGGTCAACGCAGCGGGAAAGCGTGACACCGCGGAGCATGTACATAATTTCATGAGAGTGGACTAGACATGTGCTCGAAAGAACGGAACAGTCTTATCAGAGCCTGGTTCGCGCGCGGAACAGTTCCGCTCCGGAGCAACTTGTGAGAAATAGCTGTTCCGACTCCAACTGTTCTGATTGTTAATGAAGCGGCCGGCAAGCTGAGGAATTGTGCTCGAGTCCAACAACTCCAGCGATTCCGACCCCGTCGACTGTCCCTGGTTAAGATTTATGTCATCAAAAGTAGAACAAACATTGATTTGCAATCAAACTCCCATATTTTGGGATAATTAAATAAAGACTTGTATTTTTGCCCGTTTGACTGCTTCGTTATCATTTAAAATTTCAATCAACATTTTGATTACACGATGATTTATTTTATTTAACGTTAGTAACTATTGTATTGTGTTGTATTATTTTCAGTTTTAATAAAAAAACAAATTTCAAATTTGTAATTTCAAGATATAAATAACAGGAACAAAGTGTTTGTGTTTTTTTATATCCACGAAGTGAATAATGATGTTAGGTAATGTTTTGAATTTTTTCAGCAATAACTGTAATCTTGGCACGAGTGAAGTAGCCTGGGAAGATGAACAGTAAATACAGTCTGGAATCGGTTCTGTTTAGATCCCTAAATGAGTCTGGAGTGTCCGGAACAACTGTTCCGATGGAAGTCCCCTGACACTTTTACTGTTCACCTGTCGCAACAGTTCCACCCAACTACCGCTCTTCCGGCACCAGTGGCGCAGCGAGGGGGGGTTTTGGGGGATAATCCCCCCACCCGAGCTCAGAAATTTTTTAAAGTCAAATCCATTTCACTTAATTGGATTAATATTACTTATAGAAAAGTGTAAATATTAATAAAATATCCCTCAGAAGGCCGTAAAACACTCCATTTTCAACCATATATCTGAAAATTTTTCGAGGGGAGGGCCCCCACACCTCCCACTTACCCTGGTGGGAATTCCAAACCCTCAGACACCGCAGTGTTTTGCACCTTAAATCCCCCCTAGCCTTAGTTCCTAGCTGCACCCCAGTCCGGTGCATCTCTACCAGACATCCTTCCTAATATTCGGCCCAAAGAAAACTACCTTCAGCAACTCTGAGCATTGGTCAGGCTATAATGGAGAGCATAACTTGGGTGCCGAGAGACGATCGGGCCAGTCAGGACACTTCAGGAATATTCCTCAAATTCAGTTACCCAATGGGATTTATGTAGTACGCGATTTGGGACCTTCGGGTTATCCTCTCTACAGCTCTCGCGTGAGCTGTTGCTAAGATAGATAATAGTAGGGGGGCTAAAATTATTGTAAGGTTAAGCTAACTTATTTTAACTCAGGAAACCTCATGATACTACCTTCTTTAAATAAATAGAATAATAATAATATTAATGATGGAATGACACTGCATGCCATAGGCACGCCATCACTCAAAATTCATTAAATTAATTTAGACTACGACACTTGATTTTTTCCCTATCCTCCGCATTTCGGGGGTGGGGGTCAGGCCCCCTTTAAATACGCCCCTGGCATAGCAAGTGCAGTGAGGGTCACACTAAAGGGTTGAGAGGGTTAAGCGAGAGGGGTGGGTTATGGATTGGGAAGTCTCGGAGTGAGGAAAATAAAAACCCATGGGTCGCTGTCCACGTAGATATGTCACATCAGGAGCCAATTTTGAGCCGCTCCCGTTTTAAGCACACTTAAAAAAGTATGTCACACTCATGTCCATCCGACCCAGATGGGTGTCACCTTTTTTAACTCTTACATTCTTCTTGGGTATGTCATTCTCTCGCGCACATATATAGGGTCGCTCTCCATGACCCGAGATCTCTCTACAGTTATCGATGACATGCAATATATAAAACCATGGGAGGAGTTTTTGGCAATTAGTCCGAAAAAAGTACGAAACCTGTATATTCAAATATGTACAATGAAAACAAAAACGTCATACAATTAAATAAATTTTAGACTTATATATAACTCAAAATTCTGTTTTCAATTTAAAGAAATATTCCATGGGAGGGTCCCGGGGACACCCTGTTTCACTGTGGGTTATTCCATAGCCTTTAAACCGCCGGCAGGATGGCTGCCTCCCCCCCACCCCTGGGACAAAACTTTAAACTCAGCCTACGCATAAAATCTCTGTCAATGCATTGATGTAACCAAGGACGAAGCTTTGAAGAAATAAACCGCCAACTCAAATGTTATTTCCTATGCTCATGAGCTGGGTTGCAGAACGCTAAATGCACGGCGAAAATGGGATGAAATATGTATCAACATTGATGCAACACTATTTTGAGAAACTAAAGGAGCCATAAAATCAACAAGCCTTTCAAGAAGTCATGGGGAGCAAGATATGATTAGATCAGACAGCGAAATCAGTGGATAATAGCTGGACAAATATCAAAAGTGGACTTCTGGAGGCTCCTAGAGAAGTTCTAGGGAGAAGAAAATGTGTTAAGAAAAAGCCATGGATCATGGATGAAGTCCTAGACCTCATTGAAGAGCGGAGAAATTATGAGAATGCAAATGCTGAGGAAGGACAGGCTTGCTACAAAAGAATAAAGAACAATATTTGCTGCAAAGCAAGGAAAGCCAAAGAAGCGTGGATGAGAAATATATGCAAGGACATACAAAATAACAACATTCAAAGGAAAAAGGAAGTGGCCTATATAATAGTGAGGAATCATTTCAAGGAATGGACCACAAGATGTAATACCATAAGGCACAAGTATGGTAATTTTCTAATTGAAAACATAGACGAAGTCGATAGATAGAAGGAATACCTCGAGGAATTATACGACGGGAGCAAACTTAGCTCAAAAATTATCGAAGAGGAAAGTGAAGTAGAAAAGGATGACATGGCAGCAAGCATCTTAAGATCGGAATTTGACGCTGCAATAAGAGACCCGCGAAAGAATGAGGCCCCAGGTATAGATGATATTCCAGCAGAGCTAATAAAAAATGCAGGAGTAAAGGTCTTAACTGTAAAAAACAATCTGGGATATGTACTCAACAGGAGATTTGCCTAGTGACCTTGAGAAGAGCATCATCATTCCCATACCCAAAAAGAAGAGAGCAGAGAAGTGCAAAGACTTTATGACCATAAGCCTCACGACAAATGCGTGGAATATTCTGACAAGAATCATTAACAGGAGAATAGAACAGAAGAGCAAAAGAATTCCTGGAAGAGGACCAATTCAGATTTAGGAAAAGCAAGGGCACAAGAGAAGCAATTTAGGCTCTCAGGCTGCCCATAGAAAACAGAATGGAGAAATACAAAACAATTTTCATAGCATTCATCGATTTAGAGAAGGCATTCGATAATGTGGAATAGAATTCAATGCTACGAATTCTGAAAGAAATCTGAATTCTCTACAATGATTATAGAATTGTTCATAGTTTGCATAAAAACCAAGTAGCTGCGATCAAATGTGGACCCAACAGTGCAGGAGCAACAAAAGGAAAAGGGGTGAGACAAGGGTGTGCACTTTCCCCCAAAATCTCTAATGTTAACATCGAGAAAGCTATCAATGAAATCAAGGAGAAATCTTTGGGTGTCAATATCCATGGAGAAAAAATTAGTTTGCTATGATTTGCTGACCACATAGCACTCATAGCCGAGACAGAGAAGGATTTGAAGAAGACTTTGACAAATATGGAAAGGACAATTGCCAGATATAAGCTGAAAATCAAAAAATGGAAGACTAAGATATTAGTATGCAGCAAAAGAGAGGAGGCCAAGACAAACATCAGCCTAGGAAAGCATAAGCTTGAAGAGGTGAAAGAGTTTTCTTACCTGGGAAGCCGAATTATCAATGATGGACGAAGCAAGGAAGAAATAGTCAGTAGAATAGCGCAGGCGAAGAGGGCTTTCTACAAAAAGAAGAATCTGCTTACAGCTGAGAATACAAGCAAAAAGTAAGGTAAGAATTCATCAGATGCTACGTATGGATTATATTTCTCTATGAATGCAAGGCTTGGAGGTTGACAGCAGCAGAAAAGTCAAGAGTGGAAGCTTTCGAAATGTGGTGCTAACAAAGAATGATTAAGATAAAATGGATTGACCGTGTAGGTAACGAGGAAGTGCTACGAAGAGTGGGAGAAAAGAGAAGCCTCCTAAAAACCTTAAGCAGATGACGGGACAATTTAGTTGGCCACATTATGAGGCACGACGGCCTGATGAAGACAATTATAAAAGGACAGGTGGAAGGGAAGAAGGGCAAGGGATGGCCCCGAATGAGTTAGATAGGACAGGTTATAAAGGATGTAAAAGAGAAGAAATACGTCGCTATAAAAAGGCTAGCGGAAAGGAGAGAGAAATGGAGAGCTGCATCAAACCAATCCTAGGATTGTTGACTAATGACGATGATGAAAGAAGGATGTGGAAGGGAAGAAATATATAGGTGTGAAGAGATAAACCGATAAGAGAACTGAGTGGAGAGCTGGATCAAACCAATCTAAGGATTTGTGAACAGAGATGATGATGATTTCAGTATGGATACTTCGGATTTCAACCACATTCAGCTCAAAATCATAGATTGAGCCCTTAAAGCACAACATTAAAACCACACTGATTAGCTCACCAGCAAAGATAATGACAGGGTATGACATTAAAGAATGATACACTTTCAGAGAAGAGTATATATACCTTACTCTTCTCCGCCTGCCTCTACAGGCACTACCAAGGTACCTTGGTAGTTAACTTAGTAGGTATGACTTAACGTTAAGTCAGCAACTGATGTGAAATATACAGTCTATGTTAAGCCTCATTTTTTTCACCAAGAAATGTAAATATTCAAGAATTAAATACTTCAATTTTTCACTTGTTTCCAAGCCTCTGCAAATTGCAATCACCCTAAAACAAAAACGATTATTATTCCTAGCTTTAGAAAAGTGATTCACTCTCCATTTAAACAAAATTTATAGTGCATAAAATTAGAGATTCCTAATATAAATTACTTAAAAAGAGTTCATATGTCCATGAAATTATAAAATCTGGAAAGAATAGGTATAACCATATTAATTAGCCTAAGAAGTCAATCGTGTCTAATTTCCCAGAATACCTAGGGCTTAACAAATACTACAATTAATGTCAGTAAATAAAAGGCACAAGTTTTGAGTTATACATTTTACTATCAACATTAAAGTTGCACACATGTTTTTAGAGTGGAATAGGAAGTCACAACCACCAAATTCCAAGCATTCAAACAAATAAACAAAAACAAGAAAGGCACTTTCATGGATTATGAGTCACTATTAAGAGTCAAGCATACTCCTTGTAATATCCAGTGACTTGAATGCTCAGCAGTAGGAAGATCTGCCTCAAATACAAGTCCTACACCCATTGCATTTCGTCGCTGCAGAGTTGTGTACACTGGTGTACGGAGAGTATCCTGAAGTCAGAAAAAGACCAAAGGACTTTTTATCAGTAGTATAAATTACAATTTTAACACATTTAAGGAGGAAAAAATAAGTAAATAACCATATTTTGGCATGGAGAATTGTTTTAAGGTATGCAGATCTGTCTTGAGAACCAAAGTATTGCAAATAGCAAACATAACACATTCTCTTTACTTAGCTTTTCAGCAGCAGGGAACACACAAGTATGCAAGTACTATGCGTCAAAAAAGTTTTGTAACAAATAAATTGCAATGCGAGGACAGCTAGAGATAATATCAGTGAAGATGAGCAGAACAACCTCGCAGGTGGAAGAGTGGAAGCTGCCTGAAGTAGAGAGAGGAACCACTTCAAGAAGCAGAGGTCAGGATGCAATATCATTACGAGCTAGAACATATCTCATGATTAATAATGATGACAAATTGAGTGGACAGTAGGAGTACATGGAACAGTTATACATAAAATGGAAATAAACTTGCACTGAAAATAATTGAAGTGGAAAGTAAAGTTGAAAGCTGCTTGCACAGGGGAGGATAGGAAGAACAAACTGGCATTTAATGCACCTGTGGACTAGGAAAAAGCTTTTGATACATTGGAATGCCATACTTGCAATGCTAACAGAAATTGGCGTGTTCTATGACAACCAGAGAATTATCCACAATTTATAGATAAACTAAGTAGCTGTAATCAAATCTGGATACAGCTAAGAAGAATCAGGAATCAAGAAAGGAGCAAGGGGGTCTGGATGCCTTTGAACATTTCTGCACACAGTGGAAAACTTGTGAGCTACAGCATGGGTTAACACACATATGATGCTTGGCCAAACTGATAGGCCTAATAAGTATAGCACTAGCACAAACATAGGAGGTGGATCAAGAGGAATTGGCACCAATGCCTAGAATTCAAGTCATCCACATTAAATGAGTAAATTAAATTTAATCACGAGAAGAATTCAAGGCAAATAGGAAATAATGGACGCATTTTCATAAGTACGCAATACATACACAGATGCATAATTTTTCGAAAACCCACAAAAAATAATAAATTCCATAAAATCTCAGATGTCATACATAGTAGGAAATACAGAGACAAAAAAATATATTTCTTCCTATACATAAATACTTTCTATCAATGATAAAATAATTATAACATTCAAAATAGGATGCAGTTTCCAATTATCTCCCAACTAAGCCATACTTCTTTCCACCAGCATGAAACAGGCAAAAGATAGGCTTGAAATGACAACACACCATGGAAGAATGGAGCTAACATTAGGTTTCAGCTATGAATGGGTTTACCTAAGCTAATAAATTTACTGTGCAATACTCAAAAGAACAAACCTCAAACTCACTGGGAAAGAGAACTAAGTCAATTGATGTTCCCTGTCACTAAGATGAATTACGCATTAAATGACATGATACACATTGAATAGGTAATCTTTTCAATGCTTATTGGGGCCTATACAACCACAATATATCTGAGGGGTATGACATTCATGGGAAAAAAAAACAAATTTAAATAAGACCCTTCAGGCCTGGACTAGTCCACCATCTTTGGATTACAATTTTAATATCAGCTTTTGAGGGAGGTATGTCCCAACCTCTGCCCTGCTTAAATAATAAAAATGTTACCCAGTATATCCTGGAAGTTTTATCTTCACTACTAGCTAGTAAATAACTCAAGAACTTTAGCAATATCAATTAGCATCTTTTTAAATTTAATACATATTTACTTAATAGAGATAGATCACTAAGCAGCAAAATGGTTACATTAAGAAAACTTAATTTACAAGTGAAACTCTGGTGTAGGTTTCCGCGGCGTTGCTCATGGTCAGTGCTGATTTTCGGGTTCCTCAGCCGTGTTGGTTGTTTTTGGATGACAACAGTTTCGGGAGCCATCCTGCTCCCGTCTTCAGGTCAAAGGGCCTTCGACCTGACGTCACCTTCGACCTGAAGACGGGAGCAGGATGGCTCCCGAAACTGTTGTCATCCAAAAACAACCAACACGGCTGAGGAACCCGAAAATCAGCACTGACCTTAATTCACAAGTGTTCATTAAAGTAAATGAAAAAGTTCTATGAATATACCTGTAGCTGCAAATTCTTCAGTTGAATTGGAATTATGTGAATAATCGGCATCTCTTGCAACAGAACCTTAGGGCGGGAGCGGCAGAGAGACATTGCCTCCATGTCCCACTCAGCACCCTCTAAATAGAGACCTTGAACATAAGATCCCTACAAGAAATTGGGGCATAATTATAATCACACTAACAGGCTAAATTGGCACATTTATCATCAGCATAAATTTACAATATTCAACTCAAGCACTGAAATTGGTGAAAATCAAACAACATCATTTATCACACTAAGCTTTTTAGGAAAGTTTAGATAGTTGTAGCAAGGAAAATAAGCCCATTAGGAAAGAATAAGTGAAAACTCACATCTTCAGGAAGCTCAGAAACTTCTTCCTCATTCTCGAAGCAAGTCACCTCAGTATACAAAGTTGACTTATCAAGAGACCACCTATATTTCCTGCAAGTTTTCTGAACAATAGCCATTAGGTATGATTCCGGTATCTGCAGGCCTGATAGCCACATCACACCAATCACATTTCGTAGGGCCTGTGCAACACAAAATGAAAACCACAGAATGGTATACATCAATCATTGCTAGGGTACACAATTAATTTTATAAAAACTCAGTCTAATAAACAGATAATTTCTTCATTTGCATTAGCTTACAATGAATTCTGTAATAACTTAAAAAGCATGAGGAGGATGCATTCATCCCCATATTACCAATAAACTAAGGGTATTGATAAACATATCATGTCCATCATTTATTGTGAGATGGCAAAGTAGAACAATACCAACTCATGAAAATATTTTCCAACGCATATCTACTCACCAGATGGACTTAATGCCATTTCGTTTATTTTTAGAAATACTATAGCGAATACAGGGAAAAAAAATGATACCAAAGATAAAAAAGATTTATATGATAGTATTACCCATTCCTTGTACTGCTTCACTCTTCTCTTGAAGTGTTCTACCCAGCTGCCTAATTTTTTACAAGTGGCTGGGGCTAATCGACGCCAAGCATTCGGAAGAAGCCCATTGAAAAGTGAGGAAGCAACGTCATCTAATACTGCATCCATTCCTATTTCACCAGCCAATGCCTACAGTAATAATTTTTAAATCAACATAGCCATTACTATTTTCACACAAAAATCCTGAAAAAGCTGAAAACCTAGGATGTACTCAAAATTTTTCCAACAGTAAAAGGAAGATAAAATACCTTTTGAAGTTGAGTCAAAGTATTGCGCATACACTCAATAAGCTGGTTGAATCGGTCCAATTCTTGGTGAAGTACAACCAAAGTCGGAGAAGTGGCTGTACTACCTGCACCACCTAACTTGGACTTTTCTATGAGTTCAGGGAGAACCAACAATATTTCCTTGGCCAAGGTGTTTATGATTGTTTCCCTGCTCATACCTCCCTCATCAGTTCCTGGTCAGAAAAAAGAGAGCATTAAGACAAATTACTCGTAAATTGTTATTTCGGGAAGCAAAATGTAAATATGGAGACGGCTCATAAACGTAAGGCATATAAATGCTGCCAAGTGGTAAATGTTAACAATGAATGCAAAATTTAAATCTCCCAATTTCTCATTCAATTTCTTTTTTCACAGCATAGACAACACATCAACTGCAAATTTTATACAGGTACATAATATCAATCCCCTTGAACATCACTTGAACACAGATCTCCACAGTTAATGCTTATAATTAAACAATACCAAGGTGGCTTAAGTTGTAAAAGCACTCTCCTTTAAATCAGGGAATGCAAATCATGGTACAAAATTTTTTTAAAGAAGAATACTCACACTAGAGTTGATAAGCAGGCAACACCATAAAGACTGTACGACAAGCAAGAATGTGTTGTTTCTCCTTAACCTATCAGGTTCCAGCATGTCTTCCCTATACGTAATCTTTCATTTACAGAAAATAAGATGCAAATGGACAACATATTTTGTTCAAAAGGAGGCATTATGTACCAATGGAAGCTTCCTGGAGCTACTGCACTAAGCACTTTTTTAACAATTTTCTTGGCAATCGAAAAAAAAACAACATGAATAAATGTTAAGTTTGACAGTCGAGTTAATTTTTGACTTCATTCAAACTCCCTGCTTTTCAGCCAGAACTGATAGCCTCAGCAGCAGCCCTGCATACTTGAGAGGTTCAAAATTATTTTCCTCTTAACCCTTGGGCTGCGGGAGTTGACGGTTTTAGCTGCCAGCCAGTGCAGAAAAGACCCCCAGTGCAGGAGGCACCCCCTGCCACGAGGGCTGGTCTGGTAGAGCTAAGCCCTTTGGCGATCCTTATGGTGAGGGAAAGTGCCCAAGTGCAAGATATCCAGGGGCAATAAACATTTTGGGTAAATGCCTCAGTAAGCATGCAAAACGTATAAAAACATTCCCACATTCTAAGGGGTAAGTAGTAGAATACTTACCCAAATTTTTTATTTATAAGTCTTATCAGTATAAAATATTATCGGTAAAAAATAAACCATTATAAATACAAAATTCATAAAAGTATAACATTTTTACTGTTTAACGATAATTTGTTTAAATGATTAGCTTTTTAAACAATACTTTGGTCAAATTTTTAGATTTTTCAATTCTTGAGTAAGAAAATGCATTGTCAAACATCTGCTCTATTCAGATTTCTTCCCCACAATTGTGGCCTGAAAATTTTGTCTTTTAAAAAAAAAGGAATTATGACAAGCAATTGTTAATCAGTCACTTCTTTCTAGTTTGGCAAGACACATGATATAGTTATTCTTTCGGTCCACTCCCCAATCCAATAAGGTGCTGAATGACCAACTCTGATCTTAAAATGGGAATGCTAGCATAGGATTCGTACATTTTCCAAGTTTCAAAATTTACTGACTTTTTCTGATTATCAACAATGATTTCAAAAATTTTACTCACTTTTCAAAGGTAAACTGTTATAAAATCAAAAAATATCACCACACTACAAGCCAACACAATATATGTGGCTCACATTTCTCATCAGTCAGTAGACAGCAGACAACAACGCTACTAAATAGCAGATGATATGGGCTCTAAAGGCAGTAAGACAAGTCTCTCTGGAGTGCCCAAACTCCTCATATTAGGATGCTCCACCACGAGTAAAACTAACAAATAATGTTTTGGACAAGAATTCTAGCATTGTTGGGAGGTTAAAAATTTTTTAAGAACTGCTTCATTTTTTACTGACTTTTCAGTTTTTTGTACTAAAATTCCTTCCTTTTACTGGCTTTTTTGGGTATCAAAAATTTTTCTGACATTTCCGAGTACACACAAAATTTCAAACACAGAAAATCACAATACTGAAACACATACCAGTTTGGGGTTGGAGATCAATCAGATGCTGCCACATATCTTTGATAGTATTAGTGTAATACCCAATTTCTGCATTTGGATGAAGTCCAAAGACATCAGGAATATCAACCAATGGAAAGTCATCAATGGCATCTATGAAAACAGAAAAATGAAAAGCCTCGGCAATCAACACTTTTTCATCAGCAACAGGATCAACAATATCACAGGAGGCATTTAATTTTATTGACGCATGAAGACTATCATGAACTTAGGTAATTATGTGAAAGCTATACTTAAAATAGAGTTTAGGAAGTGTGAAGTAAACATACAAAGACAATTCAGAGATTAAGTGCTGAAATACTAACCCATATAGTCATCTCTTGCCCCAGTAGGAGGAATAACATAATCAACATGTGAATCTTGATAAAAATGGAATGGCTGGTGAACGTCAAATAAGAAATCTCCCATGAATTCATTCATATAGGTCTTCACTATCCTCCGGTCAAAATCATCAATAACTCTACCACCATACATAACCTTCAAGGAATAGGACATGTAATATTAAGTGTTTAGTAAAATTATCTTTCCACTTTTAATAGTGACAAAAAGTCAATTTACCTCTCCAATAAGATACTTGAGACTTCCCCATGGGATGTTTGGTTCATTTGCCTCAAAAGCCTTACTAAGATATGTGTTAAGGATTTGCATGCAAACAGTGAAGTCTGATTCATTAAAATCATAATTTATATTCCAGCCTATCTTGTTATATTTCCTTCGCTCCTGCAAATAGGAAACAAGTGCGTAAACATGTACTAAGATCCTCAATATAACATTATGTACATAAAAATGAATACAAAAGTAACACATTTATAATGACCCCTCAAAATTTTCATCAAATCAACTATAATTGTTGATATGGGAATGTCTTTTGAGGCACACAGATTTCAATGAAGAATAGCTTAAACTGATGTGAAAAATACCAAAAATGATTGGAAATATTTAGGATCAACCTTATCGTACATGTATGAACACATGTACAACAGCCATAATGCAACAAATGTAGTCCATGGACATAATGTTTACAGAAAGTCAGTAAAATAAACATCAAGCATCCAAAAAAAGTACTTCCAAGTATATGTAATCACATTCACATGAGAGCTACTTCAAAAACTTAAGCACTTAAAGTTTATGTGTACATTCAGAATCTCCAAAACAACTTCCATGGGTCTCACAAGCTGGAATACATATTTCAAAATGGAAGCAGCAAATTCATACCTTTAAAGAACTTTTGTTTGGTAGGACTTTATAGACAATGAGTTGGAGTTTATAGCCAAAGTACCTGTTTTTATATTCTTGAGCCTATACTTGAACAATTTTTATTAGCTTTATCCAAGAAAGATGATTTCAGAGACAATTGAAATATTTTATCTTAAAAAAAATCCACCCAAGTACAAGACAACAACTGATAATTGCCCATGCATAATCAAGTACATATATGTACCTAAAAATAACCAGTGCCTAAACAAATACCTACCCAATTTCATGAACTGCAATAACAAAAAAAATTGCTTACAATCCACATAGTTCATAACCCAGATAACATCAATAAAAGTCAGATAAATTTTTGCTCAGGAATGAATATTTACAGAACCAAAATCTCCTCTTATCTTCAGTAAAGTATTTGTATCTACAGTGAAGTATAAATAATTGGAAGTTCACTTCGTATTCCCTGAACACATGCATGCAGTGGCAGCTCGTGTCTTCTAAAAAGAGGTAAAGTATTGGACTGACTCTCCTGATGGTACAGAGTTCCACCCTCCCAAAAATTGGAGAAGGTATAGGCAGTTCCCTTTTTACAAATCCCAAAAGGCTTACTTTCCACAGTCAAAAAATTAGAACCATTTCATTCCTGACCCTCTTCTAATCACTCACTGAACGGAAAGACACTTTTCACCCAGGAAATTAAGGAAAGTTAGGACCTATGACCCAAAATATTGCATGAACCAATTCAACAGGATGAAATGTGAAAAAATACATCCTGTTTATAAGCCAGAAAAGAACCAGATCTTATGTGCCTGCTGTGGACAACACATTTTGCAGTGAAAGCTAATTGAGGAGAAGGTTCACAACTTTGAATGAGGTTCTTCCTATATTCTGCATTACATCTAGTAAATGAGGTTTTCAATATGAAACAATGAAAAATGACAACATGAAGTCAGGGCCATAAGCACACGCTCGGAAAACAGGTTGCAGGCTGGCTGCTGGAGCGCAGGCGATGCTAGAGGCACAAAAGTAACCCCTATGAAAAAATTGTATAAAACTGTTTCAAATTTTTATACATTGCCATGGTAATGTATAAGAATGTATAAAAATTTGAAACAGTTTTATACAATTTTTTCAACTGTTCATATGAAGTACAGAGAAAACCATCACCAAACAGTTGGTAGCCACGACAGTTGATGACACTTCTTAGCCAAGCATGTACCTTTTCTCTACTTCACTTGCAAGTAAGGCAAGAGAAGAAAAGAGCAGGAGAGATGCCCTTCATGTACTGAAGCTACTCAAAAATTGCTGACTGACATTGCCATTCCAGCACTCAATGGGAGTATTGTTCTACTAGGCTCTGCATTTATATGTAGATATTATATGTTAAAACTAGTGATGGGTCGGTTCGATTCCTCGATTCTTCGATTCCTCGATTCTCGACCATGAACCGGAATCGAAAACGAGTACTTGCCAAGGTGAAAAATCGATTCCGATTCCAGCAGTACTTCAAGCAACAAAATATACGACCGCGTTTCCAACAGTCATTTGAATTTTCGCGCCACGTAATCGTAATGACAAAATACATATCTTCTAGGGATGTGCGAGTACTCGAAAATTCAAGTCGATCGAGTAGTTGGTACTCGACTCGAGCGTTTCGAGTAGCATTACAAATGTCTAGTCGAGTAAGTTACGGTTACAGAGCTTTCAAGGCTAGTAGGTCCAGCAATCTGCCGAAAGGAAGCGCTATCATGAAACTCATGTAATAATGCAGTTTTTAAAGCCGATAAGTCATTCTAATGCCTTGACATGGTAGTTTCAGCTTGCCGAATACACTATAGTTGTCGACGTGGGCGCCGAATATCTTTACGCCAGCCGCGGCGGCCGATCGTCTTCCTACCCGGCGCACACTGGTCCGAAATCGGAAAAAGCTGCAATAAAGTCCAAAATGACCTTTTTGGAGATAGAGGCTTGAAACGTAGCGCAAATAATCATAAATCGTTACCAGATATAGATTTATATGCCATTTTACATTATTACGAACCTTTAGTGAGATACAACGGCCCAAACATGACCAATTTTTCAATGCCACGCGAGATATCGTTTTTCCTCAAAAAAATCTTTGAATTTATCCAAGTGCTTTTGCGTTGGTTTGAGTTTTATGGAATAAAAAACGAAACATTCCTTTGATCTGGTGCTTTGCCTATACTTTCAATGGCTTTTGAAGATTTTGGCTCTCATCTGTCAGGTTTTACGACGCAAAAATGGCCGACCCGTTTTTCGCATGAAATTTGACATAAAGTAGACATTATCTTTCGTTTACGAAAAATATAACTCGGAAAATTTGAACCACAATATAAAGTAGAGATTTATAAAGAAAACTAATTAGAAATCTTGGAAATAAAGTCTGCGACGAAGGAAACAAGAGCGATTTTTCAATCGCGCGTCAAAGCTCAGCTACACGCCGCGGAACTCTAAGGCTCGGTAACTGAGGCCGATTTCTCAAGTTTTTTAAAACATTAGTCTTGAAAATCGTGATTTAAAGCATGGATAATCGTCTTCATTGACTTAAAACACTAAACTGAGGATGTTAAAAAGGATTATGTATAGATTGACTTGAACAATTAGCGCATTACTCAAGTGAAAATACTAAAGATTGGATATTTTTCGGAACTATCCCACGCATAAGAAATATGCCCTGGGTATTGAAGTAAAGTGAAGAGATTATTTCAGCATACTTAAGAGAGAGAAAAATGAACTGTTTCCGTGAAAGGCAACAACCGATACCCTTTTTCCCTTTCCAACTTCGCCGAAGTGAGTCGCGCGGAAGGGGGAGTTTTCACACCACAAGGCTCTTTTAGCCTTTTTTATTACTGCGTCCGTCCGATGTGATATTAATTTGTAGCGTTTAGTTTTTTTGTTGAACTTAAAAAATGCAAGAGATTTTAAGGTTGATTAAATGACGTGAGAAGTATAGATTTTTTTTAGATCTACAAAACTAAAGTTTAGTTCTTTAGTTCGTTCGCTTCGTCCACTTGAATTCCAAGAAGATTCAAGATCCAAAAAAATCGTTGATATAATTTTTAATAAAAATTCCAAAGTCTCCATAATCTTGCAATTTTGGCAGGAAAGTACTTGCTCAATCACACAAGTGTGTAGCAAAAGGCAATTTTCTGCAGGCAGTAATACTGAAACGTGGAGATGTCAAAACCTGCTGGCTAAGTATGTAGAATAATTGGTTTTTCTGCTTGAGAATTTGAAAGGGCCAAATATTACATGATTCATATATGCAGTATGTAATCTTTATCACAGCTATGGAAATTTCTCTACTCAGGGCTCTCCCGTGTAGTTTGGATACATATATATATGGTCGACATATTATGAGTGCCAATATTCTAAAGTAATACGTATCATGTAACACCACTTTTCAGGTATTTTCTGTTTTGAAATTTAGCTATTATATTTTAATTACATAGTGATGATATGGAAGATGCTTTTGTCAACTGACTCTTTTATAGAGTGATATTTTTTTAAGTGGTTTTCTTGTTGCCTGGAATTAAGTCATATTTTTCTCGGAGCCTATGGCATCAGAATGGATGGAATCGGTATCGGTAGAATCAGAATCGAAATGTCAGAATCGGAATCGGGATCGGAATCGATAAAATTTTGGAATCGACCCATCACTAGTTAAAACTTAATGAATACTCATTACTATGCCAAAATATGTGATAAATGACATTACATTCTATCAAATACATACATATAGGTAAAGAGGCAGTGGCACTCACTTCAGCTGAAGAGCTGCCCTCATGCATTGTAAGGTGTGAACAGAATTGGTAAGCCATTACCATGGTAATATGAGTAGTTTTCAAATTGAACAAAATATGTAAACAGGGCATCCAAGGTTGCTCTTATTAGCAGCCTTTTCAAAAAAATATTCCCCACAATGTATACCTACCTGAACTACAGCATGAAAGTATGCTAGTACATACACCAATGGTTTGAATGCTGGATGATCACAATCTTCAAGAGATGCAGATGTCATCTTGAAGTAGGTGTTCCTCAAATTCAGTTTCAGACCATTTGGAGGTTCGGTCACAACTGAAAAATAAACATGAAAGCACATAATTTCAAATCTATAACCACACCATTGAGACGAGTGTTGAGCACTGTTATGAATTCAATGATGATAACTAATGAGAAAGGCAGCCACAAGAGGAATCAAACATAGCATGGAAGTGAAATCATAATCCTTATGCAAACAATACCTAGATATAGAGAAACTAATGTCAACTTACTGCATTGAAATACAGTCTATGACAGAGATAAAAACTGCTCAACGACGGACAGGAAAGGTGAATAAACTTATAACTCCACTGACAAGAAAAACAACTGAATACAGCAGTACAATGTTTCAAAAGAATAAAACTCTTCGCATATGGGTAGTTGCAGTTCCAATTTTCACAATGTTAATGATGTACTACCAAGCAGTACATGAAATGGCATCACTTACACCTCTCTCAAACACAACAATGCCACTTCCATAATGAAAATGAACATTACATACACAACCCAAGTGCCATACAAAAATATTAAGTTCCAGAACATGAAGAAGGTTTAGATCAGTAAGTTAGCAATATATTACTTTGCTGTTGCATTAAACAAAACCTCAACATTTTCAACAGTTTCTTAAATGTAGAAGTAATTGATTTGAAAATGCTATCTACAGCCAGATATAATGCCTTAGGATGCAATGGGTATGGCTGCTATATTGTCGACCATTATCTCCAAAGAATATTGAAATAAATTTTGTTTGACCAATTTCCTGGACAAAGGATTTAATGTTTAATTACGACGATCTGGTGCATTGTGATACATCCATTGCACAAGTGCTCAAAAATCACCCTCCAAATTAAATCTGCTCATCTAGGAACCCAACAATACGAAAACGCTCAGCTGGCAGTAGCCATAGCATAAACACTCAACTCCAATAGGGTAGTTTCCTTCATCAAAGAAAACGAAAGGTATTGATTGCAATTAGTTTCCCACCATAAGTGTATTCATAATATACAAACTATTTGGTTTTAGAAATCCCAGTTAAAGACAAATGGCAATGGTCAATTTTAACTGCATTTGAAAAAGGCCAGATTGGTGCCCATGCAATGCCACTCCACGTGACGTCACAGGGACCTAGTTTCTATACAAGTAGATAGGAGTTTTACATCGTCTGAGATGACCAATGCATGCATGAAGCACAGACTTCAGGGAAACATCTCTTAATAATCACCTATTAAAACTGCCAATGGTTGGAAAGTTTCCTTTGTTTGATAAGGTATTAATAATCCTTATTTAAGCCAAGCGCTGCCTGCTAGCAGGGTACTCTGCTACCTGCTAGCAGCCTGCGTCATATCAGCGCTTAAAGCCTTGCCCCAAGGTCACTTCACAATGTGGAGAGGGAACCAGACTGACGTCACACAGGCTTTTCCCATCGTTCATACTTTGCCGTCGTGTTTTCGTGTGCTTGAAAATTTTCACTTTTCATTTAATCGCGAAAAATAGATATCATCATTTAAAAATCTAAAAGCATGAAATCCATACTTCAGGAGTAATAATCTTTCGATTTAGGCAATAAAAAAATAATAGGAAACCACCCCATCCTCTAAGCTTCAGAGGTGAGCGTTTGTGCTCCGGCTATTGCCAGCTGAGCAAATTGTTGGGATCCTAGATAAACAGATTTGATTCGGTGGGCGATTGTTGAGGGCTTGTGGAGGTATTGATTGAAATAATTCAGCTCAAGTAAATGAAGAGGCCCCACAATCCCACTTCTTACTCCTCTAAATTCATATGGGATCAGAATGGAATGAAATAAGTAATACACCTAAATCAGATGATGGACAGTATCTGGGCGAATATCATGCTTATTGTTTCTGACAAGGAAAGAACTCATTTTTCTGAAACTGCATTGCATGATTATTTTAAACAACCTGAGTTATTTAAAACACTTAAGAAGCAAGTAAAACGTCTAAAAAATAATAGACATGCTAATATCAATAAAAATTTAGGAATATATCATCATAAATAATAATCATCAATGAATAATTAAAAATAAAATGTGCAAGGAAAAAGTATTGGACAACTTGCCTTTCAGGGATCGTTGTAGGATACCAATTGGAAATGCAGGTGTGGGGTCAGTAGTCAACCATAGCCTAAAGTCAGGATGCGGCTTGGACATCTCATCCAATTTCTTCTCCAGAACTTGTAGAAAAGATAACAAAAGGTGACAGTTCTGAAGCAGAAGCCAATGTCCTCTGGCCACAGCTACCTCAAAATACGATAAAGCAGCCTATATGAAAGAGAAATGGACTTTATTCATAATTTCCTATAAAAATCCTCATTTTTTCACTCAGTGCTGTAAAAAATGGCTGACACTTTACCTTCTCTTGTCCTTGGCCTAGAGAAAGATATTTGAAGCGTGAACCTCCACTACCCCACCTCTCAGCTAATTTAGCCAGATCACTGGTTGGGTCAGAGCCAGGACTCAAAATAAACACCACAGGCATTTGTGGTGAGCTTTGCTCGTATATCGAATCAAAACTGTAGCCATCACACAAACAAAAAAGAGTTAAAATAATATAATACACATTACATACTACTCAATAAAATGAGACTAGACACTCATCCTACATACCTTATGCTAGGAGATGTAATGTATTTCTCCCCCATGAGGTCAGAAATGTAATTAGTCATCGACCTAATTATTCTATCAATTCGAAAACAACGAAGTAACATTAATATTTCAAATGTACTCAGACGGGTAGAATAATCAAGAGGAAGTTCAGCAATCTCTGGAGTATCCAAGTTGGACCACTATAATGAAAAAGGATCTTATTTAAAACACATAAAATATATAATTTGCCATTACATTAAATTATCACATAATTGAAAATTAATTTCATCAGATTATTCATCTTAATTTTGAAACTATTGACAAATAATTTTAGTTAATGAAGGTCAAACATACTCATCTTATGTCTTTAATGCCCATCATATATGCAGAAACTATTCCAAATCTATTACTTTAATTCTGGAGTCACATCCACATATCTTAAGGGAATAATATGTATTCACATTAAAGGGCCATAAGGGCCATGCTATAAAAACGAGCAAAAAAACTAGCAAAGAGAAGAAAATTGACCATAATACATAATTGCAGGTCATACAAATCAGAAAAATTAAGGCTTGTTTCAATAACACACTGCCAAACAGTTTTTCATGCCTAACATTTGAGCAGTTGGATTTTTATCCATTCCCTACTTAAGCCAATGATCATCAATACCGATGAGAACCTTATTAGCAATTTCCACCATGGTTTCTGTAACACACTCTTTTGGCATATTTTTTTGCCTATTCCATTGAAATATTAATTATTTTGTGGTGAGGATATGTTGAATAGTGGAGGATGGGATAAGGAGAGTAAGAGAGTGTCAGGGGATTTATTTTGGGGTCAGCGAAATAATAGATAATCTAATCCAATAATGGTTAACAGAGCAAGGAGTAATCAAGGCTCTACTGTACATGATAAGAGAATAGAATTCTTCTCAGAAAATATAGAACGTATGAAAGAAATGATTTTGTACTGTGATAATTCTATCAGGACAATAAGTGGAAATCTGTCACAAGCTGTATTTTCCCATAGAAAACAAATTGCAAATACAATCCATGCATGATTGAATAGAAGAAATAGGCTACTTGAGTTGGATTTCCGAGTTAATAGCCATTAAAAAATAATACCAAAAAAATAAAAAATAAAAGAAAATAAATTACAATCACATAAGATTAATTACATTAAATACTCACCTCCTTCCATACATCAACATTGTCTTGAATATCTTCAACCAGAGAAGAGAAATTATTGTAATCCGAAGAAAGCTTCACAATGTCTTTCCAACCCTGTTTTGAAAAAATTAATGAGGTCATAATAATGGCTAACAAAAACGTGTGACCTAAAATATGTAATTAAATGGAAATAAAGTGAATGACATAGCAAAATAATTTTTCAGCATTTCGAAAGCAATCAGAAATTCACCCATATCCTCATAATGACTTCATTGAAGGGTTGTAACAAGGAGGGTATCAGCTACCCACACCAAAAATGAGTACATATATTGTCGACATATTTCCTTCAAAATCTCCAAGAAAGGGCTATACAAATGGTGCACAGCTTCTTCCTCCTTGAGGATAGCAGCATAAATTCTGGTTGTACCCACTTACAATGTACGGTTAACGATCAAACTTGGTGCAAATAAATCATTAACAAAATTTTAACACAAAAAGAAAAAACACATACCATTCAAAATTTGTCATTCACACATTCAATTAAATATGATTGCTCTACGGGGAAAATAAATAAACTCAACTTTTCTTGTAATGATGCACTAATTTACCTGTTGTGTTATAAATGGATCAGGACATTCAGTGGACGGAGGTTCTAAGGACACATTTCCTTTGATAAAGAAAACCACATCCAGAGGGGTGATATTCTCCAAGTTAATTTCCAATTTCGTAGTAATTTGGAAGGAGAACAGGAGCTTATGCTTCTCAAAGAGCCCTGAAAATAATGAGATTGAGGGAGTTCAAAATTTATCACAAAAGTTGAAAAATATATTCCTTAACTTCATTTCCTAACTTTCAAATAAATTCAAATACTCATAACTATTCTACTTACGTGGATTAATTGAGGAAAAGAGAAGAAACGATTGATTAGGAATAAACCACATGATATGATATCTATTAGCATACAATTGGTTTGCAAGAAAATGCAGCAAATGCGAGGGTGAATAGAAAAGTAAGGTCTCCAATGATGCCATTTCCAAATGCAAGTGGCCAGGCAAAATTTGACCACAGCACAGCATTCCTTAGTTCCTTCGCCAAAGTGGAGAACCACCCACATGACCTCAGGTTGCTCAGTTCAAATGCAGTTGTAGCAGTGGTTTAGGATGGAGCTCCCACTCGGCTCGCCCCCCAGGTGCAAACTATGCTCAGTCATTTGATTTTTGAAAGCAAAAAATGTTTCGCCAATAGAAATTTGTCACCAGTTAGTGGAAGAGAATGGTTAGAAGTGTATGGGCATAAAAAACGCGTGGAAATGGTGCCCGGATTTTTCTGATGGGTGGGAAAATGTCCAGAATCTCCATGCAGAATATTGTGTTGGAGGTCCTTGGCCACAAAAAAGTGTCCACAAGCAGGGTCCTTAAGCAGCCCACCGATGAACACAAGAAAAAGCGGAAAACATGTATCATATCAAACGATTGCCCTAGCGAATGAATGCAGTCGGAATATCATCCAGTACACTCCTTCCAGCCCAAAAGTTGCCCCAAGCTATTACCACCTTTTTTCTACTTTCAAAAAAACTCCATGGGGGACAGAAAATCAAGTCAAATGAAGAAGCAGTTGTAATGTGGCTTCACAAAATGACTGGAGAGTGGTATGATGCCAGTACTAAAAAGTAGGGATGAGTCGATTCCACTTTTTTTTCGATTCCGATTCCAATTCCGATTCCTTCAAATCGATTCCCGATTCTCGATTCCGATTCCATCGATTCTCATTCCTTCTAACGGGTGGGATTTTAATTTATCTGTAGCATTGCTATCATTACAATTTAAGAATTGAATGGAATAAAATTACTAGGGATGGACGGATCCAGGATTTTTGGAGCCAGATCTTTCGAATCGGATATTTTTGAATCCAAAGGCATTTTCAAATTCCTGTCATTAAACAAAGTCATTATTCAAGTTTATTCTGGGTACATACAATCAATGGAATGATTTTTAGATTTTCAAACACATTTTAATATTTTTATAAATTAAAAATAATTTTAAGGGCTTTCAAGTTGTTTTTTAAAAACATCTTTACATACTCAGGGCCTAAACTGTTACGCTTGGGTTTGGAAATGAAAATAGGAAAACTCTTAGGATGAACCACTAACCAGTGGCGTAGCGAGAGGACCCCCCAAATTATAAAAACACAATTACTTTCCTTCATAAAAGGAAGCAAAATATTTAAAAATCATGAATTTACAAAAATGAAAAATGAAAGAAAAATATATCTTTGCAAAATGATTTTTTTTCTTTTATGAAGGGTGTGTAATATTTCTAAACCCTGCCGCGTGAACGGCGGTGAAATATACAAGAATTGCCATGAGAAAAAATTCCCCTGGACCGGGAATCGAACCACGGACCTTTGGCTTTCCGGGCCACTGCGCAGACCACTACGCTATCCAGGTTCTTTAATTCTCATGGCAATTATACCGAGGCTCTTGGTACTAGGTGTTAGGCCCTCGCGGTCCATCAAGGATGGCAACGCGAGGGAGAAAGGACTTCCAAGAAGCCACAACCGGTTGAGAGCCTCAAACCTGCGCTAAAGCCGCGCAAAGCGGTATGTGTGTAATATTTCTAAACCCTGCCGCGTGAACGGCGGTGAAATATACAAGAATTGCCATGAGAAAAAATTTCGGAAGAAACGGAAAGCCAAAGGTCCGTGGTTCGATTCCCGGTCCAGGGGAATTTTTTCTCATGGCAATTCTTGTATATTTTATGAAGGGTGTTAAAATTAGTTTGAAACCCTCTCCTTTGTACCCTGTTGTTTAAAAATTTCCCCCCCTGGTTTTGGACCCCCCTTCACAAAATTCCTGGCTACCCCCCTGCCATCGACTGAATTCAAATTTTCCTCACGCACGTTTCCCCCAAATTTTACTTTCTCATCGCATACGGACTTGTGTTTCACCCGAAAATGCTTCAGTATGGTGAGGTGGATTTAGCACATCTTCGCGATAATTTACGCCACAGTGCACACACACGGTTTGGTTCGGAGTCAGATTTTGCTTCAGTGACGTCGTCGCCTTCAAAGCGAAGCCGGGCGCACTACGTGATATATGTAGTTGGCATTTCCAGTCCATCTCTAATTGTTTGAGGGGTTAATGCTGCGCTTGTTTCTTTGAAAATTGTGCTGTTTGGACAATGTTGCATATCAGTAAAGTCTAATTGTAGAATTGTAGATAGAAAACTGAGTGGCATTAAATTAGAGCTGAAAAATAAACAGAAATATCATCAGGAATGCGTCTCGTTTGGTCTATTTCTTTTTTAAATCTCGTGCATGTCATCTTATTGTCGAAGCTATCAAGATATCTTCGGGCCCAGAAGTCACTCTCCTAGCATTTTTCGTCAATAAACGGAGAATTGAAGCAGGTAGGCAAAAAAAGGTCAGTTGGTGAGACGAGGTAGGGATGAAACACGCTTCAATTGTTTTCGTGTGATTTGATATTTTCCTTAGAAGACAATGATTTATGATCCGTTTGATTTCGGATACGAAAAAACAACAATAGAGGCACGGGCTGATGGACGGCTGAAGGTGGTTTTCTGAAATCCGCGACGTAGTTACTTTTGACGTGGTTATTATCCTACGGCGCTGAGATTCCCCCGATGATTGTTCAATCTCTTGGGAAGGGTCACACTATGTGCCAGTCGTATTTTGCCTTTTTTATTTTCTGGCTGAAAATCCTGGCCACGGCTGAAATTCTACTCGAAACCTCTGCGAGAGCTTTCAAACAAAACGGTTCATGAGTAGGACAAGAATCGCATGCGACGGCGCATTCGAGGAGGGAATCGGAACTCTTTCCACCCTGATGGGGCGTTGCATTCACTGAAGCTATTATTTAAAATTTCGGATCCAGATCCGATGTCTTCCGCGACTTTGGATCCGATGTATCCGATGAAGGGCAATATCCGCAGATATTTGGGTCCAAGGTATCCGATCCGACCATCCCTAAAAATAACAGTAGCCGCGGTGGCTAAACAATTATGTAGCGTTCATCGCGTCCATACATACCAGAGCAGCCTGGCGGGTGTGCGGTGGCGGCCGTAGGCAACCTGTCGAGTCCTCCCGGAGGCCGCGGCGGCTTATGCCAAGCAAGTATCAACTTTCTCAAGGGTTGTATTGATGAAACTGGGCTATACAAATGGGAATGTGTCTAAATGTTTTATTATTGACGCAGACGCGTGTTAGTCTAAAAAAAGTTACTTATATAAAAAACCCGCTCTCAGCGCGTATTTATAAGAAACTTTTTTCACAGGAAAACTCGCTCTCTGCACGTTTTTATTATCATCAGACTTCCAATACCATTCGAAATTAAAAAAAATATATTTCGATCTATTATACTTTAAAATTGGTGATCCAGATGAATTCTCCGAATGTGATTCATAATGCCACTCTTGCAGACATTTTCATATTTCCGAGGCCTCTTAGGCATGTTCGTCGCAGGACCCGCGTGCCGGGCGTATCCTCTGCGCGGGCAAGGCTGACACCGCGGCCGCTTAGGTGTGTGGCAGCCTCTATGCCCCAAACTTATAGTCTATGCTCAAAACATTTATCTTCCTGGAATCGATGGAATCGGAATCGACTTTAGGCGATTGATTCTCGATTCCGATTCCGTTCCCGAGAATCGGTGGAATTGAGAATCGACAATTGGAATCGACTCATCCCTACTAAAAAGCTGGTTACAAGAATGCAAAAAATAAATGATCATCAAGGTTCATAAGATGTAGAAAAACTGCTAAAAACTCAGCCTTTCCAATGATGCACTTAAGTTGAGAACAAATTGATTTTCCATTTAAAAATTTGGAGACCTTGCTTTTCAATAAGCCCTAATAAAAAAATAATAAAAAACACCAACATAGTTGTCCAGAATAGTAGTCAAAAGTCTAGTACATCACACATATCACATCACTAAATAGGAAAAAAAGTGTATCACAAAATACCAATGCAAATGTACTTGATATGAAATAAAAAGAGTGAGAGGAAGGCATTATTTATTTGTAACTACCTGATACTACTGATAGCATACCTAATCATCAAATGGGAGATCCAGGTTCAAATCCTGGAGAAGGCAGATCATTTTTTTAGCAAATTTCATTCTTGGTGTATGCAACCTTGGACACATGCATATGACTGCATAGAAAGCTACTTGTTTCATGCCGAGCTTTAGCATTATTTATCATTTAACATATTACCACAGTTTAAGAAATTATACACATTTATACAAACTAGAGATGTGCGAATAGTATCCGCAAATACTCGAATACCTCGAATACTAGAAAGTATTCGAGGTCTCGAATAGTTATGCTTAAGGTACCGTCTCGAATACCTCGAATACTTTGAATTTCGCGCCATACACCATCGCACGCACATCGTTGGTAGTTGACTCGGAGCGGTGAAAAGAGTTCGATGTGGAGAACCGAAAATGATCGGGTGAAAAAATCCGAAAATCCCTGATTCCCCCACCAGGAGAACCTCAGTGCCGTGGGATAGTAACTACGTTGCACAATTCCCAAAATTCGCTATCCCCTCCATCCATCAGCCCTTGGCCCCTCCTCCGACGCTTTCCTCCTCTCCGAAATCAAACAAAAGGCCCCAGCTCGCGTAGGGTTTGTATTACGAAGACCATAAATCAAAAGCTTCAAAAGGAAATATCAAGTAACAGGAGAGTAATAGAATCGTGTTTCACCCTTCCTTCTTTCTCCCCCACTGACCTTTTTCTGCCTACTTGCTTCGAAGTTCCCCATTTTTGGAGGTCAACCGCTGAATGAGTCATCTATTAGCACAAAAGGTGTCTAACAATGACTTTCGTCAATTGATATTACACCTGCATTGGATTGAAATATTAGTAATGTGCACGTAATTTCAAAAAGATTAAGACCAAACACGATGCATTTCTGACTTAATTCGAGCATTTTACGTGAGGAAATAAATGTCAAAATATGGCGGAGACTTCAGGCGAAACTCGATATTCTCGCAACTGAGCTTCTCGGAAGTTGATGCAGTATTTTTTTTCGAAAACATACATCAAGTTACAATTTACGAGTTATGCTATAAATCTCTATTGCCACATTCACAGACGAAGGGATATTTTCTCAAGATATTTGGTTTCTCCCTGCTAGCAATTCGAATTCATCTGCTTATCTCATGAGAACTTCCAAAGATGGACTGAAAATAATTGAAGAAAATCCGGTGGAGAAGCGCGTGTATTTTGCAAAACGCCTCCGATTGTCCACTAGCACTTGACGGTAGGAGTGAGGGTAAAGCGAGTTACCTGTTGAAAATACGAAGTTGGATGAAGCCAAGTATCAGATCAGCATGCCGCTGAAATGGCATTTGGTAGATAAGAATACATACATCAGACAGAAATCCATCGTAGCAGTGGAAAAGCCGAGATGGCATGCAATCATTTTTTCACGAGGTGGTGTCCCCCCTTAGGATATTTGAATGAGATGTTAGTTGAATCAACTATACGCCCAAATTGTTTCCATAAAATTAAAATATTCCATTAATCAGCTAAATTCTGGTTTGAATCCTTTAAAGGAAATCTCAATTACTCGTCAAAATCCTGAGTTTCCTGCTGCATAGGCAACCTAGTCAAACATTCCCGCATTCATCATTTTTTTCGTCCCTCTGAAAAATAATAGATTGAGATTCCACTGTATACCTTTTTATTTATACATTCATCAAGGGAAATAGAAGAAAAAACATATGTTTAATATGCTTCGCTCAATTCTAGTATTCGAGGTATTTGAATATTCGAGCAATGATCATTTAATATTCAAATTCGATATTCGGGTTTGAGAAATCTGCTATTCGACCCATCTCTAATACAAACATTAATTTACATGCTTGAGTGCCTCTGGGTTTTTTAATGCACCAGTTGTGCCGAAGGGCCAATCAAATTATGTAATCAGTCATGCACCAAGACATGCAATTTTAAGACCTGGCCACTTCAGTAAACAAAATAACTTCACTTTCCATTAGCTTTCATTTCTAACATCACAGCCTTCATCAACAACTTAACGTATTATATGTAGTTAAAAAAACTACTAGGTTCAAAATCACCCACAAGTTTTGCACCAAGCTTAATGTTTTCATTCACTGTATTTATTTAGTTTTTTGTATTTATTTACTATTCATTTAGTTTTGATTGAGGATTGATCATCAGAAAAAAGAACTACCTTTATCAGTCACTTTTGTCAGAAATTGCATGACAGATTGTGGAATTTAACTTGAGATGTCATCCATGAAAGCAGAACAGTTTTTTTTTTATTTACAGGAAAAGATAAAAATGGAGTGCTTCATCTACATTGGAATAGAAAAGGCCGTGAATCTATCAACAGAACCTTCTTCATTGTGCATATAATTATAATAGGTAAATGCAACAAACCTGTGCATCCATATTCATAAACTTGATTGGTGACGGTATCCAGTATGTTCTCAAGACGATTTGCTAGGACAGTATCTGGAAGTGCCTTTTTTACAGAATGGACAAACACTTCAACGTACGCATCCAATGAATATTGGTACATGGCATTCACAGAGGCCAGTTCAGATAGGACGAAAAACAGAATGGCACCTCTAGTGGCAACTGAGCGATACTGATCACGGAGCTTATCTATATCTTTAGCTGTGGCCTCGGCAAGTTCTAATTTTTCAAAGACCTAAGATCCAAGAAATAATAAATTCAAGATTAGACTACCAGGATTATTTTTACCAGATCCATGATTATTTCAATCAATATGGTACAAGGGGGGACCCAAAAGTAACAGGAAAAGCATGGTGGGGGGGCGGCTGAGTGAGGGATCGGCTCTTCCAGTGAAGGGTTCTAAGCCTTGACATTTCCTGAGTCAGTGTGCGAATACTGGTCGCTCTGAGTGCATCACTTTGTCTGTGCGATTTTTTTCGGTTACCAACTTTTTCCATTTTAGCAAGAAAACATGTAATGGTTCACTGCCGGGAGCAACACGCAGCTGTGAAGTTTTGTTTTTTGTTGGGGAAAACTCCTGCAGAAACTCTACTGATGCTGAAAACTGCTAATGGGGATAGTGCCCTGAGTAAAACACGTGTCTACAACTGGTTTTTGCGTTTCAAGACTGGAGAGGTGTCGATTGATGAGCATCCTTGTTCGAGCACCCGTCAACATAAAGAACGGATGACAATGTTGTGAAAATTAACTCCCTCGTTCATGAAGACCATCGCCTAACCATTGAGTAAGGATTTTATCTGATGAATTAATAATGAGAAGGGTTGCAGCCAAACTTGCCTCTCCCCTTCTCACTGACGACCAAAAGGAACGTCAACTTCAGGTCTGTCTGGAGCTGCAAGATCAGAAAGAGGAACCAAATTTTTTTGATAAAGTGATTACTGGTGATGAATCATGGTGCTACGGATACGACCCAGAAACCAAGCAGCAATCAAGTCAATGGAAGACAGGCAACTCCCCCCACCTAACAAAAGCACGCCCAGTGAAGTCGAACATCAAGACGATGCTCATTTGCTTCTTCAACTGCAGAGGTGTTGTGCACGCGGAATTTGTTCCTCCGGGCCAGACGAAAAACCAGCAGTTCTATTTGGAGGTTTTGCAGAGGTTAAGGGAAAATATCCAGAAAAAAAGGGCAGATCTTTGGCGCAAAGGTATTAGGTTCTTCCACCACGACAGTACACCCCCCCCCCCACACCTGTCTGTGAAGTGAGTTTTGACAAAGAAATGGTTTCATGCCAATTGTTCACCCCCCCCCCTATTCACCAGCTCTTGCCCCCTGTGACTTCTTTTTATTTCCTAGACTGAAAAGGGACATGAAAACGTTTTGGAAATGTAGAAGAGGTGAAACAAAAATTGCTGGACGGCCTAAAGAACATTGATTTAAGTGAATTTAAAAATTGTTTCGAACAGTGGAAAAAACGATTAGATAAATGTGTAGTAGTTAATGGGGGTTACTTGAAGGTGATAAAAGTTGTTGGGAGAATATTGATTAATAAAAAAGTTATTGCGTAATTCCCAGTATTTTTGGGTTCCCCTTTGTATTTTAAAATTCCACAACAACCACCACGTTCTGCACTGTCAGTATTTTTGCAAATATGTAATACACAACCCAGCTAAAATTTTCAAAATGTTCAGAAAACAAAGAGATGGAACCCAACAACCGAGAGGGCCAACCATATCCCCTTATGTCAGTAGATTTGGAAAAGTATTTAAGCGTGGGCTTTTATGTACAAATACAATTATTACAATAAATTTACTGGTTATTATACATTGCAAAACGGTGTTTACTTAAAAAAAATGCACCTTGCACAATAAATTCATGTATAAAAAACTGCTGAGAGAGTAAGTTTACCACTAAAAAGGGCTTCCGATGTGTTGCAGAGTCACAACCAGTGGATAAGGAAAGGAACAGGCATTCTACTCTGTTGGATCCTAAAGCAGCCGATGACCCCGAACTGAGGTAAATTGTCACCACCAAAAAGATCTGTACAATGACGTGAAAATGTTTTTTTGTGCTTATTTGAGTATATTTTTATCAATTACTTTGTTTTCTGGGTCATCACTTGATTTTAAAACAATTCCATTTTATTTTACTCCTCATCCACCCACTCACACCATCCACATGACCTGAAAAAACTCTTACTTCAATGGTTTTTCTAATGAATTTCAAAATTTCCTTCCATTTTTTGTCATCCTTAGCCATGCTTCAAAGCTCACTAAGCCTTTATGAGATACACCACACGTCACCATCAATAAGCATAAGGAAATATGACAAACCTTATTCTCATATGGTGACTGATAAGATTCGAATGCATTTTTCATAGTTAAAATAGAGAGGGCACAAACTAGACTATTGTGCTAACCTAAGAATGATGAAATCAATTACCTCTGTCGCCTTTGTCTTCGTTTCATCAAGAGTGGAAATCAACTCCACATTGTCCAACATATTCCCTGTGGATGTGGATAATTCTCTTAAGAGCATATCTTCCAGCTGCTTTAGAAGCTTTTTATTTTCACTTGTTTCACTGATTAAATTCTCCCTCTGTTCTTCTAAATCAGGCCGCTCATTTCTGACAACAACGGCAAGAATCTAAAAGAAACAAAACATTGCAAGCTATCAACAGCAAAATAGTTAACATGTGGCATACCTTACTCGCTATTGTATTTAATGCTAGACTTCATGGCTCAATGATAAGTAAGTGATTTTTAACTTATGATATGCATATATGTAATGGGATGCTACCAATTTTTGATGCATATATTTTTAGTTGAAGAATTCAACCAACCTAGAGTTAACAAGTATTAATGCATTTAATCCATTCCATTATTTCAGAATATAAAACTAATATACAGTTGTTTCAAAAAGCATTTTCAAATTACAAACTAAGAACAATCGCACATTATTAGAGACTGCAAAAAAACTCCATGCTCTAATTTCTGATTTATTAATGCAATAGTCACCCCGGAAGAGCTGATATTAAAACCAATGGCCATTTAACTAAATCACTTTCTTAAACTTTCTTCAGTTAAGACATACCTGATCTTCCAAACCAGAAGAAGTGACTGTGTAATTAATAACAGCCGCCTTGGCATACGTCTTTGGGCTGAACCGTGGGTTTGACAGCTTAGTATTCAAATAAAGGCGAAAATTGGAATCATAATCAACTTCTTTATCCCCAAGAATAACATACTTCCTACCTCCACCAGCTGAAAATTGATTAATTTTACCTTAATTATGTCAGAGAAAACACACATAGTATTTCAAACATGAAATCTAATTATTACAATAAATTTGTGTCCAACAACAGTACACTCCCGTTTATACGGGCTAATGATGGGGAGGGACAGCACGAATAATCTGAAAACACGGATAACCCAAACTCACTTAAATGTCTTGCAATGCTCATAATTTACGTAAAACAAACAATATATTATTATTTATGCAGTTATTCTTTATTTTAGAGTGCTTCCCGGACTCAATGAGAGATTTCTTTGCCAGTTCGCGATCTTTTTAGCGGTGATAACATGGTTGTACTCATATTATTAATGCTCCATGTAAGGCATGGTTTCCAAAACCACACATCCGTGGCTGCGTGATCACGGATACAGGAAAGTGGTTTCCAGGAATGTTTTAAAACCGCTGATCGACGTTGGAAACTACACTGTCAGGCATCACGCCGCGTAGTCGTATCTCGCTCTAATCGCCCGGGTTGCAACTGCTGCGGGACATGTTTCCATGATCACGGAGCGCAGTCGCTCACTGCGAAGCTTGGAAAACAGAAACATAGTACTCATGTGAATGCAGCTAGCGCGCGATCACTTCCGTTTAACGAATGAGATTCTGACAGATATAATAAGCTCGGCATATCCTAGCATTAATGCGGAATTCCCGATTTGCATCCGATTTTATTTTTTTAATAAAGATCGCAGAAAAAAATGGACGAGAGAGAAAATCATGCACGGATAATCTGCGATCCGGATAATTGGGAGTCTGCAGTACTACTAAATACGTGACACTTACTAATATTTCAAAGTACAAGAACCCAGGAAGACAAAATAGTATTGTAGAGTTAGTTCCTTGCATGTCACCACTCTCATTTACAGACTCGACATAGCAAAGAGGTTATAGCTTCAATGCTTTAGGTAGTGGAAGTCCTACACTCATGTAACAAGGCACTGATATCTACTATCAGCTCACACAGAGCATATCCCTCTTCGAAATTTTTGAGCAATTGGCATCAATAACTATCAGAAATATATACATTGTAAAGGTAGTGTATGAATTGTAATAACCCAAGTCACGCTGAATCCAGCCCATATTAAGTGAGAGTCGGTTCATGCATCAAATATTTAGATTAGCAAAAGGTACCTTCTGAAATCCGATGAATAAGATCCATTCATGTACTTTTAAAATACATCAAGTATTCATCTTCCAATCAACACATATGGTTGGTGATAACCTACTTCCATGAATACAAACAAGAATAGATTTCTGAGCTGAGATTGCTATGAAAAGATCAACCCGAGGGGTTACAGATTTGAAGTCATGGGCCTCTTTGCTGAGCCCCCTTCCCACCCCAGCTTGGGATTGCCAAGCACTCTTTGGCAGAGCAGGGCAAAAATGAAGGGAAAATATGTGCCGCCAATCAACACTAGGGAATGATGCTTAAATCAATGAGGTTAATAGATGATCAGGTCATGATTAGCCTGCTCGGGAGAGGGCTACAGGAAGTGGAGGATGCATTAGTAAAGTGGTGCAATAAATTAGAAACCTTATAAACCTTGAGGAGACCAATTTCATGAGGTATGCAAAGCATTGTGGGAAAGGAAAGTGAGCCTCAAGATAAAAGTAGATAGTCAAAAACTGCAGTAGGTGGAGTGCCAACTACCTGGACAGCAAACTATAGGAAAATTGACTCCGCAAAAAGATATCAAGGATATATTTGCTTTGGCAAAGGTGGTGCATATAAAGATAAGAGAGCTACTGAGAGGATCATAACATAAAAGTAAATAAAAGAAGTCTGTTCTGAATGTAGCCCTCCAATGTACAAAAAATTGAACGCAGAGGAAAAAAGAATGAGAAAAGCCCTGAGGAATTCAAGATATTGGCATGGCAGAGAATAGAAAAGGTGAGTGGATATATACAGCCTGAAGAAGGCTTTGGGAGTTTCAGCCCCCTCGAATATTTCCCTTTGTGGAGACTACCCACAACATACCTGCTGAGATGACAGGGGCACCTATCCTGATGCCTCATTTTTTTGATACGTTTACATTTCATTATTTCCGCCAAGGACCAAAGATGAAATTAACTTTCATCAATATGCAAACAAAATATACTCTTTATATAATGAAATTTGTGGTTTCTCTATGAATGCGAATTGACATCAAAATATCAGCATAGGCAACCTGCATACCTCCCAAGCAAATTTCTAGCTGCGCCTGGATTCAGTGGCGCAGCGAGGGGAGAGTTTTGGGGGTTAAACCCCCCCAGAAATCAGAGAAATATAATCCATTTTACTTAATTGGATTGATATTACTAATAAAATATCCCTCAAAAAGCCATAAAACTCACCATTTTGAACCATTTGTCTCAAAATTCTGCAATTTATTAATCTCGCACTTACCGCTTATACTGGTGGGTATTCCATACCCCCACACACCCCGGCATTAGTTGCACCTAAACTCTCCCAGCCTTAATGTTTAGCTGCGCCCCTGCTGGGATGGAGGGGAAGTTGAACAAAGAAGTGCAAGACAAGCAGGCGAGGAAAGTAGAAAAAGGAAAGGCACGAAGACGAAAGACCAGTAAACTAGAAAACCTCACCACACCAACCACTTGTAAACTGAATCTCTGCCACTTTCAGATGTCATGTTTCCGTAGAATTCGAGTGTCTCTTCTGATGGCAAATAAATCAGTTGTGGACTTAAATTCACATTGGTTATTTACTTAAAATCCCTTTATCACCAACATAAGCAACCCACACATCAGTGGTCCGGAAATGATCCTTACTGTGTGCTGCTTGCGATCAGTATTCTTTCTTATGCTTGAGCGTAATGTTTGCCTGCCAACCGTATTTAATGTGCTCAACCCTCTTAAATTAATACATATTTGAAATAAAAGAGAGACGGAGAGAGTGGACTCAACTCCCTGAGTCACCACGTGGGTGCCACCATTTTCTCCAGAGGTGCTGATGGTTCACCAAGTTGGTAGGCAATTTCATTTGGCCAGGATAACAGAGACACGGACAGATTCTGAGTTAAGGGAGGGAAACATCAACACTAGTTATGCCCAAAAGGTCAAGGATGCATTCATGAACCATCCATCAGCTGACATGTACATATAAGCAGTTGCAAGAGGTTGGTTGTCGGTTTCTGCGGTGCAGAGGATTAAGCAGTTTCTTGGGAGTAAGGAAATTGGTGACAATAGATGGTCGCCTACAGCATCTACAATCTTTTGCTGGCAATACAGTTCCCAACCCTGCTGTGGACCATTTGGCTGAGCAGCTTACCATGCCATGTGCATGCAATTTTGTCTATTTTGCCGGAGTTGACAAGCCTGGCAAACCACACCTCCATGGTGGATTAATTAATGAAAGTAGCTTGGTCACCCTTAGTTGTAGCCATCTCTCAGCATTAGATTTTGAATGTGCTAATAAAGAAGATAAAAAGCCTGTCACTCCTGCCTGCCTACTCTCTATACAAACCAAAAACCATGTTTACGACCCCGCTGAAAACCATGTTTGTGGAACCAGTGAATGTAGCTGCCACTCATTTACTAGTCCCCTAATTCCTCTACTAGAGACTCAACAACGATGTGCTACCACTACCACTGTCGTGGGAACATGGCTGCCAAGTGTATTCCTACCTGCTCCTATGATGCGGGCAGTGATTGATGGTGGCAGGTCACGGCACTGGCTCTTAAGACCACCTTTTTTGACACCTTATCCAGTACGAAATTCCGCGTCAATACCAAAACATTTGTGTTTAACCCATAGCTTGATTGCATGAACAGCGGCTTAAGGCAGTCCTTCAACTCTTTGCAATCCATGACACACCAATTGACTTTTATGTGACATGTACTCTCGCCCTTTCCCTTGACATATGCCAAAAATCCTATGGAAATTCACTGTGGCTGATATACCGCCAGTGGTGCAGCGAGGGGTGGGTTTTGGGGGATAAAACCCCCCCAGAGCTCAGAAAAATTTTACAGTTTAATCCATTTTACTTAATTGGATTAACATTACTAATAGAATAGAGTAATGATTAATTAAATATGCTTCAGAAAGCCGTAAAACTCACCATTCTGAACCATTTATCTAAAAATTCAGCAATTTATTAATCTCGCACCTACCGCTTATCCTAGTGGGTATTCCATACCCCCACACACCCCGGTATTAGTTGCACCTAAATTTTAGCCCAGCCTTAATTCCTAGCTGCGCCCCTGTATATCACAGCCTATCAAAGGTGTTGATTTCCTGTGCCACTTCCGTCTCCTAGTAAATGTCACCCATAGGAGGTTAGTTGATAACATCACAATGTCATCAGTTGTCAGCCTAAACAGATGCATGAAAATAGTAAGACAAGAGTAACCTACAGCCATGGAGATCTTCCATTACATCACCTACTTCCAGGGACAGATTTAGATGGAAAGAGGCAAGGCTATACTGCTAATAAGGACCTTTCACCTTCCATTTTTAAGTTTGTAAATTACATGAGAGATAATAAAATACATCATTACTGTGACATATATCAATATGTAAAATTAATTTCTGTAAGTAAATAATTCAGTGGATGGGTGATTGTAATTTTCTAAAATAGCCTCTTAAGCTTTGCATGCTTTTACCTAATTTTCATTTCGCAAACAATTTGAATTTAGGATCCTCTTGATCTTGAAGGCTAGGCTAAAGCCTAATAGGGTAGTTTCCTTCATCAAAGAAAACGAAAGGCATTGATTGTGATTCGTTACCCACCACTAGTGTATTCATCATATACAAATTATTTGGTTTTAGAAATACCGGTTTATACGAATGGCAAGGGTCAATTTTATCCTCATTGGAAAAAGGCCAGATTGGCGCCCATGCGATGCCACTCCACGTGACATCACAGGGACCTAGTTTCCATACGAGCAGATAAGAGTTTTACATCGTCTGAGGTTACCAATGCATGCATGAGGCACAGAGCTCAGGGAAACATGTCTTAGTAATCACCTAATAAAACTGGCTAAGGTAGGAAAGTTTTCTTCGTTTGATAAGGTATTAATAATCCTTATTTAAGCCAAGTGCTACCAGCTAGCATAGTACTCTGCTACCTGCTAGCATCCTGCGTCGTATCAGCGCTCAGAGCCTCGCCCCAAGGTCACCTCACTTGCGGCAGCAGGAACCAGAACAACGTCACACGTGAGATTTCCCGGCATTCATTCTTACCCGTCGTGTTTTTGCACGCTTGAAATTTTTCACTTTTCGTACGAAACACGTACTCCAGGAGTAATAATCTTTCGATTTAGGCAAAAAAAATAATAGGAAACCATCCTATTATCTACAGGTAAATCCGGCCCTGCCTACATCAGGCATTTAATGCATGAGCTGTCATTAAGAATAGTATTGGAATACCATGAGCTTCCCTGTTATCAACCCTGTTAGTGCAGGGTATTCAAAATTCATTATATTAACACAAATCAGTTTTACCAAATGTCATTTTCTATATTTCTTGATGATTTGATATTGAAGTGGCATAGAAATCCAATGACATGACTACTTTAACTTAAGGCAGTTCCATACTCATAGACCTTCCACTGCACAAAATACTGAAACTTCACTTTGAAGTTCTTCTAATCTCCTAGACAAAATAATGTAACTTGGGTACTATTAATAGCAGCAGGTCATAAGTACGCAAAAAGTTCTATGGAATGGCTCAATTTATAGCTATTAAATGAATGAAACTGATATCAAAGAATATATGCATATGGTGCACATTATTATTGGTGATTTGAAAGAGAAAATGGATCAGAAAACTTAATAATAAATAACTTCCAATCAAGATAAACACACTAATAAGATGGGCGATTTTTGACAAGGTGAAAAATTTGTAATCCTCCATTTGTTATAAATATTGGGGCAACTAAAAACGGAAGACCCCCAGAAGATGACTTAAGTTGATCCAAAGTGGTCATAAAATATAATAATAATAATAAAAAGATGTAATACGAATAGTGAATGTAATACATATAATAAACATTGGTGACAGATCGAATACCTTTTTTTCCCAGCCACAATCCTGAAAATGGAGAGCATTTAATTTCCAGGAAGACAGTTGGTAACACAGAAAATATCTGAGACATGAGCTACTAAACCAATATTTGAAGCATGAGCAATACCACAACCAACAGTGCCCAAAGAAACGAGTTACTGGGTCTTAAAAAGCATAGTGTGAAACCCTTTGTCGAGGGGTTCAGGAAAAATACTAAAAATTAAGAAAATTTGGATAGCACATATTTAATACATTCAAACACACGCACACAACAGGCAATACAGATCAACTGAAAGGAGACACAATTATGAGTATTTGTGAGTAATGCACAACGTTATAGTGGGAGTCCACCACAAGAATCAATTTTGGTGTGGTTTCTGATGTAATGAAACACAAATACAACTCTCCTTTTGCTATGGAATGTCATTTAAATTTTTTCCACGACCATTAACTCATACTTTAGCTCATTGCATGATCACATATGAGAGCAAATCAAGAGCTGGAATAACCTGTCCAAAGACTTTTTATTTCCCATTCGCAACTCCTAATACTTTTATGGTAGAATAAAGTTTAATTAATGCATTCATCACGCTTCCATCCACTTTGTGACTCGTCACAAATCGTCTCACTGTCTCCATCGCGTCTATTGCTTCCTCGAACGTTGGAGATTTTTGCCCCGCTTTATCTGCATCATAACTTTGCCCCTTTCCATAGTCTTTATCCATCTGCATCGACCTGCAGATAAATATGAGACGATAAGACAATTATCTAATGTCACTGAAAGACTATATGGAAAAGAAATACAACATTGGAGACATAAGGGCATTCATTTACTTAATATTTCTGATCATTATTAATTGTAAAGTTTTCCAAGTCAAAGAAGTGAAATCAACCAACCTGCAGACTTCTAAGTCATCGTCACAGGAGACGAACTCTTCAAATGTCATTCCCTCTCCTTCTAACAGCTGATCCCAGACTTCTACGGACTGCTCTCCAGTTTCCTCGTCGCTCGAAAATTCAGTATCAACCTCATTGGAATTGCGGTAAAATCCGGACGAATGGAAACAAAATCTTATGGCACTCGGTTTCACTGAGTCCCAAGCATACTTTACAAAATTCAAAGCGTCAAGAACACTCACTTTTCTCCTTTGAAAATTCCCCAACCTCTCATTGACAACAAGTTCCCTGTACTTATGCTTCACACACCGTAAGATGCCTTGATCGAGAGGTTGAAGGACGATCGAGCACTCTGGAGGAAAAAACACAACTGTAACGTTATTTAAAAATCCATAGTCTACTGGATGTGCGGCGCAGTTATCTATGAGCATCAAAATTCTACGATTTTGTCCACCCATCTTGATATCCAGCATTCGCAGGAACTTCACAAAAATTGAGGTGGTCATCCAAGCATCAGGGTCGTACTCGTACATGCAAGGGAATTCCTTAGCAGTTTTGAAGCTTTCAGGTTTATAATTCCCAACCACCAACGGCATCAATTTTTCCGTTCCACTTTCATTGCACCCTAGGAGGACCGTCAGCCTTTCATCACTCGTATTGCCCTCGCGACATTTACCTCCCTTTAATGACAATATTTCACTAGGAAGAAAATTAAAAAATATACCCATCTCGCTGACGTTAAAAACATCATTCGGGCTGTAGTCTTTAATGAGCCCCGGGAGGGTGATATCTTTCCATGTTTCCCACACAGTGTCACCAAGAGCTGGCTCACCATCGTCATTCCACCCATAACGTTTTTTGAAATTATGAATCCACCCATTCGAAGCGGTAAAGTCACTTATGCCCTCTCCAGAAACTAAATCAGGATCTTTTCCGCGAACTACGGCACCATTTAAAGGCACTACGGATGATTCGCGTGTTTTGCACCACTTCGTCGATGTATCCTTTAACTGTTTAAATTTTCCACTTCCCACTTTTTTTCTGCCCTTACGAATGCCTAATTTTGCAAACCTTTCATATCTTTCCCTGTTTTTTATAATAGTGAATAATGTTGATGGTGGAAGTTGCAATCTTGCTGCTATGGCCACACGTTTCATATGCGGATTTTCGTCCACGACACGGAGAATCTTAAGCTTTTCAAATGTAGATATTTGTCTTTTCGCTGGAGGTTTAGCCATGGTTAAATTTACACTTTTCTAACTTAACGTGCCATAATTAACAGTCTTTTCCCGCTACGAAATCGTTTAACAAGGCCCTTATATACGTTTAATTCGATGCTTCACACGACATTTATAAAAACAAGCCACACTCGAAATAAGATACGCGCACATACGCGGGTTTACTTCGATTACAGCACGACTAACGTTCACGTCCGTACCGTCCGCAAAGAAACGTAGAATTTCCACTCCGGGAAAACTGAGAAAACCAAATCATGAAAATTTCGTAATAGTGTATGTGCGTTAGAGTATCGATGAAAGACTTCTCCGAAGAACCCATACGGGTCGCTGGAGGGAGCTTTTCACGGGTTCTCTTTCGCGCCTCAATATCTTTACAGCCGTGAAAACACGATTCGTACGTACCCGCCCAGGTTAACGCGAATACACATTCACATTCTAAAATATACCGAAAAACAACCACTTCGAGAGAGCATATCCATAGAACATCCCTTATTCTAATTCAGAATAGGTGTCTCACCATTTCGTTCACTAATCTAAACGCGCGGACAGGCCTTTGAATCGTGCAAAGCGGCTTAACGACACACGGCTGCGACAAACACCCCAATTATAATGTTACGTCATTACATTTTAATGTCTACCTTGGAAAAAACCACGAAATGAATTATATACAGACACAAATGGCACGGAACGGTTTTATTTGGCAATTAATCATATAATATCCATAATTGGGGGTCATATGCACAGTAACCAAAATATGTCAGAGTTGCTAATTTCAAAATTATGTTTTAAGCAGGGAGTATACAGGCCGGGTGGGTGGAGGGCTTGGCTATTGGTGAAAGAGTACTAGCATGGGTACCGGTTTATAAATTCAAATTGCAGCTTACGAACATTCCCCACAAAGTTTTCATGGTAAGTAAATGCTCCACTTGCCATGGCCACAATCCAAATTTTTTTACCAAAGTGCTCCATACCCATGCCAAGGGGAAGAAATTAGATGCTTTGGAACAATTAGAGATTAGCAATAGCCAATAGACAACATTACCAAGTTCCCCGACTAAATGACCACCTTCACGCATCAAATTCACCCCTACTATCCCTCAAGTAAAAATAGTGAGTTCCAAGAAGAGTCGAAAACTCCATCCCCCCCACCACTTCCCACAATCAAAGTGTTAAAACCATCCCACCTTATGCAATACTGCTAACCCTGCAACCCCTCTTTTTACCTCCCTCGCGCCCACCCTCAGAAGAACATTTTGGTCCAGTGGCCCGCTAATCTGACCCCGCTGCTTGCCTGCTCAGAAGACACTCTGCTCCCATCACCATTTACGGACTAACAACAATAACAATAACAACACCCCCGGATTCCAACACAACACAAAGGAAGATCGCCAGTGGCAGATCCACGAAAGGGACAAGGGGGGACTAAGTAGGGGGTAACCTCCCAGCATTATTACAGGTCCGAACAAAATTACCATTCTACCTAAATTGGATAATCAAGGGGAGACTACAGCCCCCTTTGCCCTCCCCTATCAATCCACCACTGAACCCAGTGAGAAATGAGTTATCGAATCGCCGTCCATTCGACGTCGAAGTAGTCATCGATAAAACGTCGATGGCAACACATCGATCGATGTCTATATGGTCCGAAAATCGACGTGTTTTCGATGTCATCGACGTGTTTTCTATGTCGACGTGATACCGTCTGCTTACCTGCGATTCCTAACAATAACTACGGAAATATACATCTTTTCGGCTAATAAAGAGCATCTATTGCTGCCCCAACGACCGATTTCACTCGAGCACGCATTGTCTAAACAAATGAAGGCTGAAATAATTAGACTTTCAAATTTATTATGGTGAATTGTAATCTCAAGTCCTTCGTATTTATCTTCAATAATAATCAGAAACCCTTGAGAAAAAATGTGAGATGTTGATATCTATGACGCGAGGCTAAAGGTATCGAAATGACACGAAACGAAACACCGACAGCAACTGATACAGGTTTCCCACGGTTCAACCGGCTTATCAGATCGACAGAGTCCAAAAATTAGTAGAGACCGGTAGAGACTGTTGGAGACTGCCTTCAAGTTTCAACATCATGCACTTCCGGTAAAGTTACAGAATGCAAAGAAATCAAAGATTGTTCTCCGAGATTAAGAGTAATGTGTATGAATTAATAAAATAATTATTTACCTAATTTTAGCTTTATTATTTGTTTCACATATATTTTAATAGTCTCACCGTTAATTTTAAGACTTTGTCACAACATCACTTTGTCCCCCCTCAGCCAATCAACACGCTGACCCCGCTGACCAATGAGAATAACACGTCGAAAAATCGTCGATTGAACAAATAAAATCGACATCGACCACAAATCGATCTATAGTCGTCGAATCGACGAAGATTCGACGTAGATTCGATGATCCATTTCTCACTGGGGAAGACTGCCTCAGGGATGTTTGAATGTTTCTGTGAAAAATATAGTTAACCCTAAAAAACCCTGCATTTCTGTGCTTCCTCCCAAACTAATCCCTACCACCTTTCTCCAGTTTTTCCACGCATCGTCTTCCCCTCTTTTACTCTCCTCTCTGTTCTGTTCACTTCTTCTTCAGGTTTTCCCATCTCCTCCCCATACCCTCTCCCCTCACTTCCCGCACTCAAGTTAAATAATTGTACAAAATGAATGCACTACACATCACATGTATATTGAAGATGATTTAATAACAATGAAACCTAGGTCATAATAAATTTTATAATCGTGGAAAATTGCAATTATTTACTTCAATATCCTTGCTAATAGATTGGAGGTAAGGAGAAAATGTGTCCCAACCTGAAACATTACCTGAAATTGACTAGCCAAAGATTAAAATCTGAATTACCAAGAAAAAAAATATATATGCTCTAGGAATAGACCCTTCAGCTATCAGTTCTTATTTTATGGTAATTCATACAAATTTAAACTCAATTAACGACATTAAAAGGAAATAAATTACAAGTACATAGTGGTTCTGGATTCGTTTGAACTGGTATCTACTATAGTAGCTCCTTTGAAGCCCTCAATTTGCTGGCATTTCAACCTCGATAACCAATGAGGGCATGACAAGAACTTCCCTAGAATTCCATTACTGCTTTCACAAGATAGATGTGGGAAGCATGGAAGCTCAGTGATCTTCACATTGGCTCAGTAAACTGAAAACTGGCCCATGATTCCTGGCCTAGGTGATTTTTTTCTATGAATTCATTTGCATTTTAAGAAAGCCTAGACGTATCGTGGGATACTTATAGTACACTCAAAATGATTTCAGTGAAACAATTATCATTCATATATGTCATAAGCATGCAAAAAGTTCTATGGAATAGCTCAATTATAGCTTAATTATACATTGTATGCTTCTGAAAAAGCAGGGCATAACATTTTAGTCCGAATGCCAGTAAACTCCTAACTAAACACAAATGCCCATCTAAGACAAAACATTTTAGCTATGCATTGGAACATGACAAAAAAAGTACTAAGCCCATCACAACTTAAATTAGATATATCCAAATGGTATTTAATTTACTAAATGTCATTTTACTTACTCAAAATATTTTTTGAAAGTACGTTTTCTATCACTGGATCTAAAAACTCTTCAACACTTTGAAATATAACTGGAAAGCCATACTTAATAGACATTTCTAATTGTTTTAGGAAGTCAGCATCACTAAATGTCAGCATCTGAAAAAAAATAAAACACCAAAGAAACCAGTCAGTTAACCCTCAAGAATAAGATACCTATAATTTAATACTAATAGAAGAGAAAGGTACTTATAAGGTAGCAGGTAATTACAATGGTTAAAAACTGGTTATTTCTGATAGGATTTTATACTCCCAAATAATGAATGTATTTTATGTTCTAACTAAAATGGAATATGTATAGGAAAAAAATATGGCTGAATATGAAAACTATGAGAATCTTTGGTCAACGTCCCACCTTGGTTCTTCCCATTTTCTCAACATTGCCTTGAATGGCCTTTGGTCAATAGGGGGCCTACATGCATTCATGACTCTGTACAGGGACAGGGATTGGCTGCATTGTCACATCAGCATTAACTATGAACTTAAAAAATTTCTGATCCTGGGGAGTCAGTAATTTTTTGAACAGGAGTGCACTCTGTCACACTGACTCCCTCTGTAATACATTGAGCAGATTTCCCTTTGGCACCTTTCATTAAAAGCAGGCTAACGCCACTGTGTGCTGTTTGGAGGGCACTGCAAGCACAATACTGCATCTGTCATATGGGATTTTAGGCTGAAGTCTCCTTGTTGCCTTTCATTAAGAGCAGAGTATAGCTAATGAGCATGCTTTCTTTGCACCCTATGTTTTATAACCTGCTCTCAAAGTACAAATGAAGACGTCAGTTGCTTCTACCAAATACAATATGAGGCCATGGGTTCAAAACTGGATAAATTCCTTATTGCTGCCTTTTCTAATAATCCTTGAGATGCGACTGGCTCAATTTCTGATATTGTTCATAAACCCGAAGTGGCCCCCAGAGCTGATCCAGCCCCCTAAATTGATTGATCTAATTTCATCAGCCTTTAGGGTTGAAATTTTACATCTGAAGGAGATCCAAAATTATGAGTAATTGAACAAATTGGACACGGCTGAGACTGTCAGCCAGTGGAAGAATGCACAGGAAATGCTAAATGGCATTTTGACTGTTATTTTACATTATTAAATTCCCTGTTCATTTCTTATAGCCGCTATATGTAAACGATGAATGATCATGTGAATGAAATCATTAGCTGTGTATAGTGGAAACATTTGCGAATGAACTGTCATGAGCATGATCATTCAGTGAAAATTAGAACATGTTCTATTTTGCTTGCATGATCCTGTGAATGATCACATGATCATTCAGCATGGTCATTCGCATGATCATTCACTGTGTATAGCGGCCTTTACAAGCTGTACTTAATTTACTGGGCAGAACCAAATAAAAGAAATTTAGTATTACATTCGAATAGTCGAATCACCGAATACCTTGAATATTGAGCTTTTTACACTATTCGATACATGATAACACAAAGTTATCAATTATTCAAATTTCAAATACTCAGCACAGATCGTCCATGATTCAATTTATATCCATTTAACCCTCATATGGATTTACAGAATTAGTTACGTCGTTGGATTTGCGGCGCCGCGTCATTTTTTGCTATTATCTTTCACTGTAAGCCTGAATTTACAAGTTTTCTGATTGATAATGGTAAATACATCTATTATCTTTATTTCCTACCGTGTTTTGCTAGATTTAAACCCTTATTGTTGAAGTTACAACAAAAAATGTTGAACGCTGCATTCTTTCCCATTTCTTGCCGTAATGCTCTTTATTTCAGTTCCCTTTGTTTGTTATTTTCGAGTGAAAGTTTTAATTTCGTGTGTAATTGTTGTTTGAAATATTTTTCTGATATACAGAGCTCGACAAACTCCGCTTTTTAATGTTTATATTGTTTATAATTTTATGTAGCTAAATACTAAAAATGACGACCGAATAAAATTCTTTTATGCCCATATAACATAATTTTGCTCCACTGCGTCCACCCATATGTTATATCTTTGCAGTACACATAGAAGGATAAGTTATTAAACGTTAATAATGGAACAGCTTTACGTTAAGTGAGAAGAGACGAGTGTTACTTTCGTGATTTTTACAAGATTCTGGCGATCAAGACAAATCTTACGAATATTCTGGTAGCTTATGTCCTGCAATAAAAAAATATCAAGTCTTATGGGTTTTGAAATATAAATAATATGGGATTATAAGCGACGTGTCAAAGAACCCAACGCTGCTTTGGAGGCGGAGCTAGAAGAGTCGGTACTCTTTTCCTACCACGGAGCCCTATTTCCTCACTGGGGACGTGTACACCAAGGGAACGGTTACCTTGGATATGGACGGGTAAATGTTTTGCGTGGGAGTGCATCAGATTAGGTTTTACTCCTGCATTGGTGGGAAATCCAAAAAAATAACTTCTTAGAAGTATGGTTTATTTGTGCTAGGGGAGAAGGAGCAGCTGCCTTTTTTCTTTCGTCTAGCTCTGCGTGAGAAACTGATGGAAGAATGTTCTGGGGCGACAAAAATACCTTCACTTTGGAAGGACTTCCCTTACGTTTTCTTTCCGTAGCGTTTCACTGACCCAAACATTGAGACTATCCATACCTTCTCAAAGCTCCCTTATTCGTCATTCACCACCTTCTTCTCCCCTCCCACAAAACTTGATTGAACTTCTCTCCACATGAAGGGAGGGGCACTGCGGGGCGTTTTGACAAGGCTTTTGTTCCCTGTCCCTCATGCAGCATTGGAAGGATGAAGAAAAAGCAGGCTTTTGTATCTAATTGTCTCTTTGCACTCCCAACCTTTTTCGCGATAAAGATTTTGTACTCCTACCTGTCCTAACGATCTGGGTATTCCCCGAGTCTTGGCAGTCGACACACTACCACCCCTTCACCTCAAAACAACCTACCTGGCATTCCTTCTCCTTTCTCCTTCTCACTCATCCCTTTACGTTAGTAACACCCCCAATGCATAAAATATCACTGCATTTGAGTACACAAAGAAACGAGAAATATGTTCACAAATTTTCACCTCACGGTAAATTGTCTTTTCACCTATTCATAATGAAACGATTTTTACCATGTAAATTCTAAACTCATCATCAGGAAAGAGAAATTATTTTCTTTCACACAATTAGTTGGATAGTTATTTCGATTTCACCCCAATGGTAAACTGTCATGTCATCAGTAACTATATACACGCCAGCAATTTTGTATAGACTATCGTAGTAGCATAGGGATTTTTTTCGAATGAAAGGTACAAGACATATAACAATTACTGTGCGATGTGTTCTTCATGGTAGTCGGTGAAACTTCTGCATCTCCTGGCAAGTTATAGTTACTCATTCAGCAAGAAATATTCACATAACGGTGAGGAAGCATTATTCTACGAATTCGGATAATGCATTGTGTTAAATTTTTCTTAGAAGTGCTGCTTGGAGTAATTCTAAACAGAGTCACACTAGGATTTACCCTAAGGTGACTACCACCACGGCATGTACGTGGACGTGGAGCGAGGAAGGTGCCCAAGCAAAACTAAGTCGGAAGCCCATGAAAAAACAACTCAGACTTGCCATGAGTTTTTATGAATAATTCTTGTAAAAAGATGAAGTTTTGTCAATGAACATCATAACGAGGCAAATATTTTGTATCTTAGCTAAAATAGAAAGCAAAATTGGTATGGTAATATTTTTTGCTTTTGCTTAACAATTTCATTTTGTTTATAATGTTTAGAAAAATAAATAATATGATTATAAATATATTATAGCATTTCATACGAAACATAAATGCTTTGACATTAACATTGAGAGTGCAGTCACCGACGTAGCGACGAGGAAGTACTGAGCGCCGCAGCCAACGAGTAACAAGTAAATCCAACGACGTAATTTTTTTCATTAGAGGCCAATAAAATGTAAACTATCAACACTATGCCAACAAAATTTTATAAGTAGACGAAGAAAGCAGAAAAAATAAACTACTGAAAATTTCAAAATGATACATTGGAATGGAAAATTTTTACACCACTTTTAAAACCACGAGCGCCGCTAAGGCGCAGCAAATCCATATGAGGGTTAAAATGGTTGGGTCTCACATGAAGGTTTGCACATTTGGTTGGTTCAATTCTTAAATAATATTTTACAAAAGTTTATCATTGAAAATAAGCATTATGATACGTATAATCTTGATGACTCCACAAGAACAACACTGAGAAAAATGTGTGTATACCTTCAAATGCATGCGGGAAGGTTGTTCCTTTTCAGACGCTTGTTTGCATGATCAAATTTACATTTTAAATATTCTTATTTTAAAGTTACTGTCTGTGACTGTAAAAGTTTGATGTAATCATGAGTGACAGTTGCATCAGGATTTGGGAGTGGTATTGAAGTAGAATGACTTGCAAAGTGTTCAGCATTTTTCATTTTAATTTCCATTTGTCCTTGAAAATGGTGAAAAATGCTTATTCAGTGGAAAAATGCTTATTCGGTGGAAAAATGCTTATTCAGTAACTAGGGATGAGTCAATTCCACTTTTTTTCGATTCCAATTCCGATTCCTTCAAATCAATTCCCAATTCTAGATTCCGATTCCATCGATTTTTATTCCTTCTAACAGGTGGGATATTGATTTATCTGTAGCATTGCTGTCATTAAAATTTAAGAATCGAATGGAATAAAATAACAAATAACAATGGCTACATTGTCGTTTGCCCGCGGTGGCTAAACAATAATGTGTCATTTGGCCGCGGTGGCTAAACAATAATGTAGCGTTCATTGCATCCATACATACCAGAGCAGCTTGGCGGGTGCGCGGTGGTGGCCGAACGCAACCTGTCGAGTCTGCCCGGACACCGCGTCGGTTTATGCCAAGCAAGTATCAACTTTCTCAGGGGTTGAATTGATGAAACTGGGCTATACAAACGCGAATGTGTCTAAATTTTTATTATTGATGCAGACGCATGTTAGTCTATGGAAAAAGTTATATCAAACAAAATCCCGCTCTCTGTGCGTAATTATAAGAAACTTTTTTTTCAAAGGAAAACTCGCTCTCTGCACGTTTTTATTATCATCAGACTTCAAAAATCATTCGAAAATAAAAAATATATATTTCGATCTATTACACGTTAAAATTGATGGTCTAGATGAATTCTCTGATGGTGATTCATAATCGTAATAATTTGATTTGCCGTGGCCAGGGGTTAATAAAAGAACGAAAAATGCATGCATTGCTTCCCAATCCCGCGGTTTCCAATTTTTTTTCTCTGAGAACACGCGCAATTTCAGGGTTCGTCGGTTTTTCGCTCTTGCCGACATTTTCATGTTTCCGAGGCCACTTACGTATGTTCATCATAGCACCCGCGTGCCGGGCGTATCCTCCGTGCGGGCAAGGCTGACACCACAGCCGCTTAGGTGTGTGGCTGCCTTTATGCCCCAAGCTTATAGTCTATGCTCAAAACATTTATCTTCCTGGAATCGATGGGATCGGAATCGACTTTAGGCGATCGATTCTCAATTCCGATTCCATGCCCGAGAATCGACATTTGGAATTGACTCATCCCTATCATTAACGATATTCGAGTGAGGTATTTGGAAAATAATTAAGTATGTATTCATAAGCTGTTTATATTTTGATTGCAGCTGCTGAAGCATTTCATCAAAATATTGACGAATTTTTCATAAATCGCTCATCTATCCGCCACGGCTATGAGCATTTATGGGAGGAGTATACAGCAAACCTATGCAGAGCGTATGTATTAGAGGAGCTGGATGCAGTTACCATAAACTGGGACGGAAAATTGCTTCCAGCACTGATGGGCAAAGAACTGGTGGATAGGCTCCCTGTCATAGTCACCAGTCTGGGAGCTAAGCATCTACCTGGGGTTACAATTTCACAATCAGCAGTGGGAAATATCATCCCATTGCTGAGTATCAGATGCTGAGGGAGTGGAACCTACGTGAAAATGTCCACGCATTCTGCTGCGATACAACTGCGACTGACATTGGGAGACTCAGTTGCACATGTGCCTTATTAGAGCAGCTTCTCAAAAAGGATACTTTGCTTCTACCATGCCAGCACTACATACCTGTATACAAGCTGGTTTTACAAAGTGTCTTCGACGCAAAGTTCGAGAAGTCTTCGGACACTAATGATCAGAGATGGGCATTAGTAATGATCCTCTTTTTTAAATATTTTAAAACCTATGGAGAATAAATCACTTAGCCCAAATACTAGCCTGTTTTGGCAATAAATAGTGACAAAAATAGGGTTCAAGGTAATATTGAAAAAGTCTAAAGTTTATCTAAAGAATTTTATGTTTTTATGATGAGTGAGAATGATCAACAAATATTGAGTATATGCAACCCGCGTGCCAATAAAAAATGTCTGCCTGGAGTGGCACGTGCTCACTCTTGGGGCCTCATCTCGGGAACCACTGGTCATAATTGGGAAATATTTTCGGCGCAGCACATCAAATGTCCAATGTATTGTTGGTTACCATAGAATATCATTTTTTTAAATACCAGTGCCTTCTTATCCCCATTCATATTCGTAAAAGAGCCAAAAATGCCTAAGTTTCTCAACTTTGAGTGTGATGCAGTACGTCTTCCTGTTATCCATTTGCAAACATATTTTACAGGATATGTTTTAACACCAGTTGGCATATGATAAGGGGTGTCCCAAAAGAAAATCGAAAAATAAGGACCACCCTATCCCACGACTAGGACCTAATCTCACAACCTTAACTTCCACAGTACATGTTCTCCAACAGTCCACTGCAGAGTTGATAAGAAGTGGAATTCTTAAAGTTTATACTTAGTGATACCTACATGTTTTTATCATTTTTTAAACATTGATTTATTCAAAACCTTCTGCAAAGTATGTATACCTTTTTGCTTTGGCATATTAGCTTAACTTTCACTATCTATCGCCAAAGAAGTTTTGGGCACAATTTGCCACCCCAGATTCATTTATTCCCATTGCAAGTATGAGGGCATACTAACCTTAAATTTCTGCTCCACGAGGGAAAGCAATACCCTATTTCTCGCACAAAAGTAATAATAAACTCAAGTCCGCTGGGCAAGTATCCATATACTGGTTTAGATAAGCACTGATCTTCATTAATAAACACTGAGGGCTCCTGGCAATGCAAGTCTTATAATACGGACGTAAAATACAAACCAATAGTGAAAACCGGGGCAAGTACCCAATAAATGCACACAAAATAATCATTAAACCCAGCATTAATCGAAATATAATCACATACATATTAGCAATAACAAAGTAACTTCTCTCTTTGAGTTCATATTTATTAAAGCACTAATGAAATATTTTCAGTGCCTAACCAAGGAGTAAGGGAAACTATATTTCCTTGAGAAGCAGAAGTGGCACCAAGATCACCAGACCTTTGTGCCCCCCTTGACCCCCCAGAAAAAACCCTGGCACCATACATTGCTGCAACATTGGAGAACTCTCTGAAAATGTTGTTTGCTTTTCTGGCTAATATGCATTAGCCCAACCTACAATCAAGAAGCTTGTAAATACTGACCTCAATGATCAATTTAAAGTCAAAATAGGTCTTTAAGGAAACCAATTTTAAAAAAATCTTTTGGAGTGAGTGGGATAAATCAAAAAGAACCAAAGCAAAAACTGAGCATACCTTAAGATTAGCTTTTGCTTCTTTCTTGCGGATCCAATTCATAGCTTGCTGCTGAGGATCAATACACAAAGGAAATCTACTTGACTTCAGGGTCAATATTCCATTTTGCACTGAAAGTTCATCACTTGGTAGACCTTCATAATTCCATCTAAAAATCAACGCATAAATGTATTTCAGGGGTAAGGGTTAAATTTTTCATACCTGTTGGATACAGGCTTTAAAAATTTAACTGTTTAGAAATATGTAATAACCCCAAACATACCTGATACAAACAGGATTTTAATTAATTTGGCAGAATGAATAAAAATAGTAGCTCTGCTAATTTTGCTTAAGTACATACTTTGTTCTATGAAAAGTAACCAAAGCCAAGATGGAAAATGTTTTAAATGTAATGAAAAATAAAAAAAATTCATTACTTTTAAAAATTCACCACATTTACCAATATTAGGTTGATCTGACTGGTTCAACAAAGTAATCTAAGGTGGATATATGTAATATCTTCTTTGAGAGAGTTTGAGGAGCAAGCTGGAAGCATCAAAGATGAGCTCTGGAGAAGGGCTGAGGTACCTCAGAGTATAACAAGGACCACGAGAAAAGGCACGACGACAGTAAAGAGATGGAGGGAAGGGAACATGAGCCTAATGTTTGGAACCAACCCAAAGAAAAATCACAAGTCTGGTCAGATCTGACAAGGGGAGACCACGTACCTTGCTCCGCCTTTTGCAATGCCGTATTTTTTATGACCTTCGGAATGGTGGACACATCTCTGAACTAGTAGTGGTTCCGTTAAATGGGCCTTAGTTTGTTTTACACGCCAGCACTCTGTGCTCTCGCAAGAATGGTTTTCATTTTTAATGTAGAAGTTGATCATTATAAGAAAAGAAAAAATTAACATTTTAGCGCACACCAACCCTTACCGGTGTAGTCATCGTATCTCCGCGTTTGAAATGACACTGCTTAAATACTTAAACGCCATTATGATGATAAAAAATTTGTCCCATGTCTATGCTTGCTGCAATTAAAATTAACGAAAAACTTGACGCCGTGTGATCACAATGAAGACAACAAAATATACTGACATCACGAAGCCCCTAACACTGGCCCCCTGGGTAGGAGTCACTTGCGCTACCACTACCCCACCTCTCCCGCCTGCTGTAGGAAGAGATATTTTGGAATTATATACAACTTGTGAAAAGTGCCACATGAAAATTAATTAATTACAGCCAAACTAAGGGCCATTCAACAGAACCACTACTAGTTCAGAGATGTGTTCACCATTCCGAAGGCCATAAAAAATATGGCATTGAAAAAGGCGGAGCAAGGTACGTGGTCTCCCCTTGTGAGTATCAGCCTCCTTTCCCAGCCAATCTGAGAGGCAGGAGATGGGAGCTTAACAATCTTTAATTGGATACCTAAGATAAATTACATTAGATTATATCTTGATGACAAATTATTTAATACAGACCATATTTTTTGTAATGCAGGACTCAAGAGGATAGGTATCAAATCCCTCACTATCGGTAAATCAAATCAATTGTATGAGAAATATTTCGTGCTTTCCCAACAAATAGACTTAGTGAAGAGTTCTCGGGATCACCATTGGGTGGAACTGCATAACTGCTGACGTTTCGATGCCCGACTTGGCCATCGTCCTCAGGGCTTTGAGTGTTGAGTGAGAAATTTAACTGCTAGGCGCATTGTATGCCAAAGTTAAATCGCTATCGGGCAGCAAAAGAGGACAAGCCATGTCTAAAATTAAGGCTAAAGATGGGAAGATGCTAACCGAGCGAGAAGAGGTACATAGTACATGGAAGGAATAAGTGGAGAATCTGTATGGTGGAAGAAACAGGCCGGAGAGATTGACTTTAGAGGAGGAAAGTGCAGTGGAGGAGGATAATCTTGGGCCGGGGGTTTTAGATTCGGAAATAGAGAGAGCACTTCGTGATATGAAGGCTAGGAAAGCAGTAGGTGTGGACAATATTCCATGTGAGTTTCTGAAGAATCTATAGGGATGGATAGTAAGAATAGGTTTTTCAAACTAGTACACAGGATCTATGAGGAGGGATGTTGGCCAGAGGATTTTGTGAAGACGGTTTTAATTCTGCTACCAAAAAAGAAGAAAGCTGTAGAATGTGGAGATTATACAACTATCAGCCTAATATTGCATACATGGCAAAAGTGGTACTGAGGATATTGAACAGACAAATGGAGGTGAGAGCAATCGAGTATTTGGGCGATGATCAGTTTGGTTTTAGAAAAAGGAAGTCAACTCGTGATGCAATTGCAATAATGAGGTCCTTAGTGGAGAGGAACCTAGAATATGACCAGGGTGTATATGCCTGTTTCGTGGATTTTGATAAAGCGTTTGATAGGGCGAACTGGGTAAAGTTAATGGATATCCTCAAGAGAATATGCATAGATTGGAAGGATAGACGACTAATTCGTAATCTGTATATGGCCCAGACTGCGCAAGTGAGGGTAGTGGACGGAGAATCTGGGTGGGCAAGCATTGGCCGAGGTGTGAGGCAAGGCTCTCCTCTATCGCCGCTGCTTTTTAACGAATACGCTGAGGAGATGATAAGAGAATCGTGGAATGAGCCGGAAGCTGGAGTGAAAGTGGGAGGAATGATGTTTAAATCGGAAAGGTTCCTGGATGATCATAAAAATCATACATATGTATGTCTATTGATTGAAAACATGGATTCATAAGCTCTTATTATTGAAGGGAAACAATCAAGGTTGAGAACATTCCTCAAAAAATAAACCACATTTTGATAGATTCATGACTGCAGTAATGAGACCATTGATGATTAAAGAGGCCAAAGCATTCTAATGTATGCATATAGCATTTCTGTTTTTCAATTATAGGTTTAGGTTTTTTATTTCTGTCTTAAATTAGAGCTTGAAAATACATTAAAATCAAGTACATATACAAGATAGGACGCAATGAGGTGAAGCACGGGTTGCCTACCACGCATGTACACCTGCAATTTGCATTGCATAACTAACGGGATAACTCAAAATAATTAATTTGGTAGATTATCTTTGGTTTCCAGATTATCCAGGGGGGTGATTTGTGGACAGCACTTGATAGAATACAACAGTATAAAGTTTGATTGAAATCTGAGACCCGGTTGTAGGAGAGACCCTTGTGAGATTGATTGAAAACATTACAAATCATTGCGTATTCAGCACTCAAAGTGCCAAGGGTTTATCACAATTTTACTTACTTGCTGACTTCCACTTCATCTGTCAAAGTCTTCTCAACACGAAAATTAGCAGAGAGTGGTACATCTCTTATTTCTAAATCTAATGCCCAATCAACATATATCATTTCATTACGGAACTCCGAAGTAAACGCTCCACAATAGCTCATAAATGCAGAAGCAAGAAGACAATCACCAACAAGCTGAGAGCGATTCACATGAAGCTGACTCAGATCTTTTTTCCACCTGTAGGAATGAAATAATTAACCATAAGAAGTGAAACATTACCGTAAAACAACAAAGTATTTATGATTAGATAACCATTGAATTTTTTTTTTCAAATTCAAATTCTAAAACTGTTTCCTTTTCCCATAGGCTATTTCTGTCTATTAACTAGAAAAATATAGTTAAAACAGAAACAAAAGCCATTTGGATCTTTGCTCTTTTTGCACATAAGTCAAAATAATTAGAACCTAGGAACTTTATCAGGTTCAATTTAAAGAGTTATGTATACATGTATTTTGCATTCCCTCATTACTATGAACCTTTTAAAAAAATAATTGTCAGAGAGAAATAACCTTTCATTCTCCGATCCAAGTCCTGAGATGAGTTTGTCAGCAGCCCGGAGTCGTCGTTCCATTATATCCGTTTCATCTTGGAGAATCTGACGATCAACCATTGCTTTTTCATAGCGAGAACTTAGTGTCTCCAGCTTAGCGTTCAGCTGGCTAATTTCTCCATTTATTTTGTTTAAATAACGCTGTGCAGCTGCATGCTCACTTTCAAGGGCATCAACCTGTCAAGTTAACACTTCTTAATCTCTGATTAGCAGCTACAAAATAATAAAAAATGAGGTCTCACCCACAATTTTCATATAAAAAATGCTCAAATTATACAGAAAGATTTTTTTGTCAAATGTACAAGTTATTTTATTACGAGTGGCTGTGTTAATTCTAGTCATTAATCACATTCTATATAGGTACAGCAGACTCCCAATTATCCGGCTGCGGTATAACCGTGTTGCGGATTATCCGTACATGTTTTCACTCTTGCTCACTATTTACGCGATTTAAAAAAATAATAAAATCATACACAAAATCATCGGAATTACTTCAATAATATTAGGATACACTGGGCACATTACATACATACAGTATACATTATTTCCGTTAGAATCAACTTTGTAAAACAGAAGCAATCCCGAACTAGCTGCATTCATGGGAGCACCGTGTTCCTGTTTTCAAAGTCTTGCAGTGCGCAACCACGCTCTGTGATCATGGATACACGTCCTGCAGCAGTTGCCATCCGGGCAACTTGTGTGAGATGCAACTACCTGGCATGGTACATGACAGGATAGTTTCCGACATTGAGCAGTGGTTTTGAAGCATTCGTGCAAACCACTTTACTGTATCTGCGATCACACAGCCACGGATGTATAGTTTTCAAAACCAAGCCTTACATGGAGCAGTAATAATACGAGTACAACCTTGCTATCGCCGCTAAAAAGATTAACTACGGGGAGAACCAATCATATGATCTACCCATCCACAGCTCTACATGCTATCTACTTCACCACGGGAGCTGATGACTGCGAGAGGCATAGTTACCAATTTAAAATCAAGTTATGTAGAAAAACTTGGCAGGCAAACCGGGTTGCATCTGCCAACCCGGAATACATAATGCCAACTGACGTGGCGTCCTGGAAGAGGGCACCACGGTATTGTAACATATGACGATCAAAAGTACAATGGTCAACAACAACATAAACATACATCATCTGCATACTTATCAGGTGTGTCCCATTTATGACCTGGATAAAGTGATGAAAGAACTGTCCCTGCCAACCAATAGAAAAAGTTTTTGGGAGAACTATCTCCCACCAAAATTTAGGCTGTGATAAATCCTACAGTTTTTGGAATTCAAATGAGGCATTCATGAGGTATTAAAACATTCCCAGAGTTCCCTAAACAATGGTATCATTTCAAAAAGTCATGAAGATCATCTATTTAGAGATCAACTACATGTGCTTTATGGGGTGGGTGAGAAAAGATCGACAATTCACAGTCTGTGGTAACTATTTAAAGAAAATCTAAATTTCTTTTTGTCATCAGAAGATTCAAAATCTCTTTTGTGACATATATTGTACAATGTTTGCAAAACACTAACCTTTTCTTGTTTTGGTTTTACATCTTTGAAAACATGACAGTACAACAGAACAGCTTCAACAAATTTAAGCAGGCCATAACCAGCCTTACTTATTGACTTCATTTCTCCAAGCTTGGAAGATTTCTGCATGTGAGCTTTCACTGCTCTGACCTGTAGTAATTGAGAAAAACATAGATATGACCAGAAAAAGTATTGAAGCACAGTTAGAATGGAATAAATATGGAGCTAAAAACCAAGTGTCACAGGAAAGAAAGAATTTTCTTTGAACCTACAAAATAAACTTCTTAGTAAGTTAACTTCTGGGATTATTTTCGCATTCAAATAATATACTAAATTAAGCAGAAAAAAAAACTTCCCTCTTGTCACTGACCTAGTGAAGTACATATATTCTTAATATGTCACCTTACACTTTTATTTTTTCAGCCAGAGCCAAGTGCTACCTAATGGCAGGGTACTCTGCTACGTGCTGCTAGCAGGGTACTCTGAGGTGGGTTGCTAGCAGGTAGCTAGGAGGGTTCTCTGCTACCTGCTAGCAACCCTCCTAAGAGTACCCTGCTAGCAGGAAACAAAATAAATGCAGGGAACTCTGCTACCTGCTAGCAGCCTGCATCGTAGTGGCGCTCATAGCCTCCCACCAAGGTGGCCTCACACGGTGGCAGCCGGAACCAGAATGACATCACATGGGCTTTTCCCAGCATTAATACCTACTGTCGCATTTTCCTGCACTTAAAAATTTTCACTTTTTATTTAATTGCAAAAAATAGATATCGTCATTTAAAAATCTAAAAGCATGAAATACATACTCCAGGAGTAATAATCTTTCGATGTAGGCAATAAAAAAATATGAAACCACCCTATTACTTTTCATGAGGTTTTGGGCTTGGTAAGGGTTCAAAGAGCTTCAGGTACTTAAAATGTGTTATACCACAACACATCTGAGTAACTTAGTCTAATAGCTCTGCGGCAAGAAAAAAAGGATGAATAATAAATACATCTAATGCAAAGGTTTAATCATAATAAAAAAAAGATCATTCACAAAATAAAGGCCATGAAAATATTCAGACATCTATATTTTTCAACAAAAAATATAATGTAAAAATCAACTGAAAATTCAACGCTAAAAACTATATACCTGCATATTAATATAACTATATAAAACTATACATTTATTTAACATAAAAATATCCCAGGTTGGGCAGAAGCACAGTACACAAAAAGATTTAAAAAAACACTCACAGAACAAAATTTCGGTGGTATACATCCACCTTCCTCAGAGTTAGGTAGGAGACTGTAGGTAAAGGATGAAAGATAGCTAAGAGAAGGGGAAATAGTGGGGAAACAATAACAAATTTCTCACCTCTGTTCATGTAAAACCCACGAATAAGCAGCAGTACCTTCACTTTAACAGTTGTCATCCTTCCCACACTAAACGCTCCCTTCCCTATTCCCTTTCCATTTGAGGCCACCGTATTTGTAATAATCCTGATGCCCTGAATAATTTTCTTCACAGCCTTCACCGTTCCCTCCTCCAGAGAGGCTACCCAGAGTCCCTCCTGTGAAAAAAATTCTCAAACACAGATGCCCCCCAGAACCTTGCAATAGAACCACGTGACCTTTCCCTCTGCACCACTTACTTTCCTGAAATACAATCCCTGCAATTTATCCTTAAAGACCTTCCTCCCTATTCTAAAAAATAATAAGTTGACAGCCAATCTTTTTGCCAAACCCCCTACTATCACTTTCAGATGACCAGCAAACCTTTCAGATTTATTCCGCTCAACAAACCCCTTACATAAGTCACCCACCAGTCCCAATAGTACACCTTCGCCCTGTGGTCGTCCTAGATGCGAGACCTGCCCAATTTTTACCCCTCCTTCTATCCCCAGTCATCTCGTCTCCTGTTCACCACCACCCCATTTTAGGTGTTAGGTGGAAGAGGGGACGACTTTTTAGTCTCAACCTCGCCCGAATAAAGACATTTTATTATTATTATTATTATTATTATTATTATTATTACCCCTTGCGGCCTCCTGTACTTCCAAGAATGTAGTTTATCTCATTCAATGTCAACACTGTCCCTCCTTTTGTATAGACAAATCCTCCACTTAACTTTAACCTAAGGATCAACAACCACAGGGCATCATGCACTTCCTCTCACTCTTCGTCCCTCCCAGTGGCAAAACATGCGGCCACTCATCAGCGTCAATTCAATGATTGTTACAATGTATCAGTTTTGGTCTCCCTTACCCCCCACAGACCACCCACTCAAACTTAATTCCAATGAATTAACCTACATATGGCTATTTAAAGCATTTCTTCCTCCTGGCTTAAATATTAACCGATAATCCCTTAATTGCCTCAGCAGACTCTTCCCCCCCCCCTTTTGGACCCTACCTCCTCACTATTTCCCCTTCTCTCAGCTATCTTTCATCCTTTACCTAAAGTCTCCTACCTAACTCTGAGGAAGGTGGAGGTATACCACTGAAAATTTAGTTCTGTGAAAGCTTTTTTTAATCTTTTTGTCTCCTGTGCTTCTACCCAACCTGGGATATTTTTATGTTATTTACCTTGTTGAGGAACATTTCGAAGCTTATATTAATTTAGATATTTTTTATGTACTTACCTGAGTTTGAGTGATGTTATCACAATTCATTTCCATCAACTTCCTTAAAAAATTAGGATCTGACATGAGCCCTTTGGCTGCTTTATAGGACACATCCTTGATTCCCAATATTATGACAATGCACTCGCAAACAGTCTAGATTGAGGAATAATTAGAAAATGAAATGAGGCAATTTTCCTTAAAAGTATGAGTAAATGAAAAAAATGTCATGAGGAAAAGTTAAAAAAAAATAAAATTCAACATTCTATCACCCTTTAGGGTCTCAGATTTTGATCAAAATTTCTCTAAGGGTTTTTCTCCTTTCACCTCAAACAACAAGACCCGTCAGCAAAAATAATTGTGATTTAAGTGCATTTTAATTTTTCACTTTTTTTTTAAATGGTAGAAAAAATTTCTATTATATGCAGCTGTAATAATTTTATTCATAAAATTCTTTCACCTGCACTGGCTCTGGAGGTGTGGCAAATGAGCGTATTTCAGTGATATCAGCTTTTTCTAAGTCCTGCAATGCCATCCTAGCAGCTTCAAGAGCTGGAAGTGCATCGGCTAATGCTTCCTCAGCTTCAGCCTTTTCTTTCTTTATAACTTTGCTCTGCTCTTCCATTTGCGAGCTTTTCTCAATAGCAATTTCTTTTTTCGATGTAGCTTCCTTCAATGAAATTTGAATTATCAGTTCAAAAATTATTCTTTACATTTTTTATGACAGTAAAATGAAGTTTCATATTCTCTTGTGACTATTCTCATGAGACTTACCTACATGGACGACTTAGAGACAATATGCTAAGTTCTACACCCATGTTGTTAAATCTCGGCAGGAGACTGTCATGAAATCATAATCCCAAGTAAAAACAGAGCATATTATGCCAAACCATTTAAATCAACTTACACCAGTAGCAGATGTAATCTCAGCAAGAAGAGCTTCACATGCTGCTGTTTTCTCAGCAACAGCAATCTTCTGCAAAGCTAGTTTTTGATTAAGTACATCAAGTTCCTCACTGGCTTCATCTATCTTTGTCAAACCACTAGACAACCGCTCACACTGGGAAACAATATACATATCCTAAACAGAGAAAATATTCCAGAGTTAGGCAATGGTATATATGTAATTGTTAATTATGCCTGGAATTGCTAATGATAATCTTCAACAAGAAATAAGACAATTAGATGTAAAAAAAGTGTAAATAATAGGAAAATACAAATTCAGCTCTCATGCAGTCACAGAAATAAGTATTATTTTCTGAAATAATAACCTAAATTAATTTTTTCTTAGAATGCAGATTTTTTTCACATACATAGTGAAATGAATAACTTAAATATCACTACATACAGATATAATTAATTTCTACATCTAAACGTACATGTATATACAAAAATATAGGTGAATATGGGTGAGAGAGGAAAGGAGGGAGAGTGACTGAAATAGGCCAGGTTGAAATGTGGTGTTGCAGTTGGGAAGCTGTGAGGGTGAGAAGTAAGAAAAAGTAGGGCTGAATGAGATCATTCTCCAAGACCAAAAATCAAATTCAAGGAAAAAATTCAGTAATAAAGCAGAAAGATAAGTAATGAGAAATAAAATCTTCCTCATTCAGCCATTCTCTCATAAGCTGAAAATAAAAAAATTCAAGGGTTGCAGCCCACATTTCACGAGTTGTTGATGTTTAGAGTTCCAGTTCATAACTCATTCAGGGTGAAACTTATCGATTGAATGAGCTACAAGAGTGTAAACACCAACAAACCATATTAGACAGATCCAAGGAATAGGAATAGCTGAGAAATGGTGACATGCTCAGCAGGAGCATGTGACATCATCAACTCATCCATCATAGGGTTTAGGACATCATTTATTTGCTGCAAATAGTTTAAGATGTAGGCAATTGAATGGGAAATGGAAAAACCTTGTTCTCTTTATTTTCAATCTCTGTCACAGCTGACAATAAATGAAAATTGGAGAAACAGGTTGCATAGAAACAGAAAATTCATTAAGGAAAATTTTGGCACGGGAAAGTTAGGTATATGCATCGTAAATTTGCGTTAGAACCATATCACACGGCTGGTGGTGGAATTACTGTTGAGCACAGCCACACTTGATCCTAAAGTTAAAAGAGTGTGGCGGTGCTAAAGAAGCCAACTTGCTTCGAGTCCATGGACAACCACTGAGTATGTAAGTATTTGGGCAACTCAGCAGCTGCTGGGCCTGTCACTTACAAATTTGCTTTGCCCAAATCTATCTCTATTAGGAGCATTCTGAAATAATGCATAAAATGAGGTATGATTTTCCGGGTGGCCAGGCTAGTATGACAGTACACAACAATTTGACATCTGTTGTAGCTGTACTCAGCCTCTGGTTTCCAATTACATATTCTGCAAGAGTGCACAAGGAATGGGAAACAAATCACTAGCAGCCAATCAATTGCAGGGAACTAAATCTGTTTTGCAAAGCTCAAATCTCAGTGGCCTATGGAAATATAACTACCCAACTGTCGATAAGAGCAAAGAGCTCTCTTCAATCTTTCTTTACGACCAAGGATCGTACCTTCAAAATCACTAACAAGTCTTTTCATTATAAATACCTTTTCATTAAGGAGACTTAAGTAGCTCACTATGAAATCCAAATAATGCTTTGGAGTGATATAATTTTTTCTTCTCAATTTCACCTCAAACTGAACCACATATTTCAAGGCTGATTGATGTACATGCACCACATGGGAAATGATGGTTTTACGAAGGTTCTCTGGAATCTTGCTATTCTGTAATGAGAAATAACACCATTAAGGAACACCTTACAAAATATTTTGCAAAAGCATATCACAAAATACTCACCTCAGCAAGGTATAAGCGAGCAACGGCTAGAAGGGCTTGTTGGGGCCATGGTTGAAACCAATCAATTACTGTACTTCCAACAATAGCAGGAAAATTTCTGGCCCTTGTACGCATGCTATCACCAGCAGGAGACATCGTCAGCACCACATGGAGATTTAACAATGCCATAGAACAGAAGTATTGCCAAACAGATTCCCTAAAGACAAGGATGTAAATAAATATTAGTGAAATCTTAAAAACCTACCATTGAAAAATTTTCTGGGATCAATACTAGTGTAACTACAAAAATGCAACCACTTTCAAGACAGGATTGATTCTCTTAGATTATCTACAGCATTTTTCATTGATAATATTTATGATGCCACATTTTCTTTATTCAGTAAGATTACAAAGATATGTTTCTATTCCTTGAGAAGACCATAAGTAAGGAAAGTAAAGCTGAATAAACTACTGCAGGCATCAAATAGACATGTACATTAGGGCGGATTGCAAAAATCGATTTTTTTTAAATCTATCTGGCCCAATGAAAAAAAGTTGTGGGACCGATCAAAAATAAGGCCTGAAAAATTTGAGACCTCTACGTGAACCCCTGACCCTCGCTCAAATGCAATTTAGGGGGGGAGGGTCAAAATTCGAAAAATATAATATTTTATGATCATTCCCTATGGATTTTGCCGAGTTACTGCCCTCTTAGAACAAAAATGTAGTCCATTTTGACGTATCTGGCATCCTTTAGCCACAAAATGCCTAATCTGAGTCCGCACCCGCGAAGAAAATATTCCAACGCCCACGCAGCGTCGCGGATACAAGAGCAGCAAGCCGATCCCGTCTCCTCCCCGCTCACTTCTCCCCCTCCCACGGCTCGAATGCAGCAAAATTCATCCCGCGTGTGCTGCTAGGAGGGCGTTCATCTTTGATAATATAAATCGGAAGATGATAGAAGGTAAAAAAAACGATGCGTAGTGATACGACTTGTCCCTTGTTTGGCACCTCGTCGGCGATAAACAAATCGATGCTACCAACTTTTAGAGAAGTGATGAAATATTTTTAGATCTGCGAACGCAGGAAAGGAGCCTACGGTCTATGAAGACGCCTCTCGAGTGGCTATGAAGGTGTGGGAACTTAGGATATGCACTTCTATTCCGGTATTGTCCGACAGCTGTGACTAAATGGATTTTGGGTGATGGCCACCGGCGTCCCCTCCCAGCACCCCTCTCAAATGCCCCAGATGCACCAAAATTAACACCGAGTGCGTCTTTCTTCGTTAGTCTTACTAATATTTGATGTTTCATTATTGTCCGGTGAGGAACGATCACGAAAGAAATACTCAATTATATGCTTTCCAGTCTGCATTTCTTATGTCAGTGCCATTCCTCGTCTTTCGCTGCTGCCAACAAAGTTTTGGTAAGTTCTTTCGCGAATCTCTCGTCCGCATGTATAATAAAAGGAATATTTTAATTCAAATTTGAACATTCATCAATAGATTTTTAATTTCCACAGCGCTAAGCTCAGATATAGCCGAAGGAACCGGAGTCTCTCTCCAATATATCATCCGCGGGTAGTCCTTTACGTCGATATTAAAATCCAGCAATTAAAAAATTTCGGATTGGTCGCCGAACACATCCTTGCAGCAACGCAAATTGGGTCCCCAGATTACCCACCCAATGTTTATGTCGCAAATCTAAGTTAGCATAGTGCAATTAGCAAATAGACCACTGTAAGGTATGAAATGCGATTTGATGCTTTCCCGGATAATGATGTGGGTAAACTCTTTTCGGGGTTGAACAAAATTTATTCCTTAGGATGAGCCCCGAGTCGGAGCTTGAAACGTTGGCCATTATGGAAAAATTAACCCGGTGGGAATCCCGAGAAGAGTTTACACACACTGCAAGAGATATTGGAATTATGTTTGTAGCAGAGAGATGATGCCTCTTTTTTGGGCGATATTCACTTGGTACCTTCGCATTCAAATCCTTTTTAATTTAGTTCGGTTTCGGACACAAAAAAGGAGTAGACTGGTAAATGACTGCATGGTACAGTATGTGTACAGAGAAGAGGAGAATTATGCAAAAGTTATAAAGAAAGCTAGCATCAAAGATTGGAATTGAACAAAAGAAATATTCGCGAGAATGAGAAGAAATAAATTCGAGAATCAATTGTTTGATTATGCCTGAACGAGAAATTCACGAGGAAAAATATATCAGTCCATGAAATGTATCAACTTGTAGCTAGAAAAATATTAATAATAATTCGATTACCACGGAAACAAATTCTAGAAAAAAATCATTCTCTTATATTTACTCAAAAATAGAGTCGAATTCTATTTAGTTCCTTTCCACCTATTCAAATTTCCATAATCTTTGAATCTCGTTTTCGAAACGGGGTTGGACGACGCGGAAATGATAGTCAAAATTCACTCCACAGTCAACTGCCCAAATGGTTATGTAATATAGTAGTTGAATCTCAACAAATAAATAAGCGCGTAAGAATTCAATAGCCATGCAGCAACCTATGGATCTTGTGATAGGCATTGCGAAGTTTTAAGATCAGAAAATGTTTAAAGTGAGTGTTTGTGCGCAGCATCAAGTCATCCATCACTGGGACTTGATCCGTGGAACCTTTGATTTGTAGCATGATACTTTACCCACTACACCACCAGAAAGATTGGGTTCTAGGGTAGCCCAATATGTCGGCTATGTCCACTGATGTCCCGACGAGAGTAGATTCCATTCTAGGTGAGTCGAGGGCGAAGCATACTTCGGAGAATATGGCGAAGAATTCGTAGCTGGATCTTTTGCGCCTAGTCATAATGCGACGGGCATGATTATTTCCCCGGTATAAGGGATATATGTATTGCTTTTAAAACTCCCGGTTGTATGAGAGCATTACGAGGGCAAATTTTTTTAAGACAAGTAGTTCCTGAGCTGTCCGCTCTCAGACGCCAACGAGCTTTGCGTTAATTTTTTCCGCCACTGTACATATATATGTGAGAATGAATGATAGACAGCTTCAAGGACTTCCTTCACTAAAATATGATATAAAGGCCAACATTATGAAAATTTTGTTGCTAAGTAGAACTCAGAAAGTCTCCTCATGAAAAAAATATACTAGCCATCCACACCTAAAAGCATTAACAAATATGTATATCAGGTGAGTTGCTGGTTTTACAGGTATTAAATGCTCCACCAAAATCAACATTAACCTCCTCAAGTCTCCAGCCATCACAATAGGAATGAAATTTGATGCTTTTTAATGAGAAGAATAATAGGAATAAACTACATTTATGAAGTGAGAAAAATTCATAAATAACAGAGGAGCTAAAGTTTAAAAGGTTATGCTCACTTTGTCACTGATGATCCAGCCTTTTGAGCAGCAGGTCTCAACTTATTTACAACCTCATCTTTCTCCTCTTCAGTAAAGAGAGCAGGAATGGTGCCAACGGCAAGTATATTATTGATCTAATAAGAAATATGGCATTAAAAGAAAATTAATTTCATACTTTAAATCTTACAAGGGGAGACCACGAAACTTGCTCCGCCGTTTTCAATGCCATATTTTTTATGGCCTTCGGAATGGTGAACACATCCCTGAACTAGTAGTGGTTCCGTTGAATGGGCCTTAGTTTGGCTGTAATTAATTAATTTTCATGCGGTACTTTTCACAAGCCGTGTATAGTTCCATGATATCGCATCACTCATCAGGCGGGTCAGGTAGGGTAGTGGTTAGCGTTTACGACTACCACCCAGGGGGCCAGGGTTCGGGGTTTCGTGATGGCTGTATATTTTGTTGTCTTCATTGTGATCATATGGCGTCAACTTTTTCATTAATTTTAATTGCGACAAGCATAGACATGAGACCATTTTTTTATCATCATAATGGCGTTTATGTATTTAAGCAGTGTCATTTCCAACGCGGAGAAGTGAAGGCTCCACTTTCTACTCTCCTTAAAAACATACCGAAAGATTAGCGGGGGGCTAAAACAGTGGCTTTTTTTCGAAGAAATGACATTTGTTGGTGGGCATCTTGTTATTATATTGGAAGGGCTACGGAAGATTTTGGGAAGAGGCGAGCACAAGACACATTTGGTGTAATTGTTGTTTTTAACCCTCTAGCAGGCACGACTGTTATTTCTACACAACCGGGAGAATGGCGTACTTTGCCCATGTTATGTGCATATATGATAGCACTCGATTTTTGTTAAAATTAATCTTTATTTGTAGAAATTAGTAAAATCTTGTACATTTATAGGTGATACAGATATAAAGGTACACGGCCGGTCGGGCGGCGTAATTTATACGCCACGTGTGACGGGTTCCTCTGGCTGATCTAAAAAAATTAGCTACAATACCTCGAACTTTGAAAACTCGCAATATACACAGTCAAAGTACATTGTAGGAATACACGAGACCATTCTAGTCCAGAATGCACGTACGATGTTGAAATCCTTGGTTTTCGAAGATTGACGTATTTTATACGCCACCACGCCCGGTCCAGGGTCATCAACTTTTATTTCATCCTATTTATTAATGGAAATTATATTTCGGAATGGTTCTTATAGCACATAAGTACTGTGTAAGTAAACTCCCTTTGGAGTAAAGTGAATTACAAGTATTCGAGAAATATGGCATTTTATAATCGTTTTTTGTTTTTAATAATTACGTCTGTATGCATGTTGTTCATCGCCGCGAGCCTTTAATGGTGGGTGCTCTCGCAAGAGTGGTTTTCATTTTTAATGTGGAAGTTAATCAGTATAAGCAATGAAAAAATTAACATTTTTGCGCACACCAACCCTTACTAGTGTAGTCGTCGTATCTCCGTGTTTGAAATGACACTGCTTAAATACCTAAACGCCATTATGATGATAAAAAAATAGTCTCATGTCTATGCTTGTCGCAATTAAAATTAATGAAAAAGTTGACGCCGTATGATCACAATGAAGACAACAAAATATATTGCCATCACGAAGCCCCGAACCCTGGTCCCCTGGGTGGCAGCCGTAAATGATATAGCGTTAAACGCTATAGGTTATAACCACTACCCCACCTGGCCAACCTGATTAGTGGTGCGATATCATGGAACTATAAGCCGCTTGTGAAAAGTACCACATGAAAATTAATTAATTACAGCCAAACTAAGGCCCATTCAACGGAACCACTACTATTTCAGGGATGTGTTCACCATTCCGATGGCCAAAAAAATATGGCATTGAAACAGGTAGAGCAAGTTTCATGGTCTCCCATTGTTAGTACTATTTCAAATTATATATCCACAGGCACTGCCAATCATTATGTTTCTCAATGTTGAAAAGTGACTATGAGGTGAGAAAATATTCAGAAAAATCTCAACTAGTATAAGAAATTCAGCCTCCTCAACATGAGAGAAAATTCTTTGAGTGTAGCTATCTTGCAAATAAAACTAGATAATAAAGGAAAAGGCATTAAAATTTGCCTATTTACCTGAATTTTTCTCCATAATAAACAGAAAGAAGCACTAGAAAAATGTTACAGGGAGCCAAAGAAATAGCTAAATAACTTACTGTTTCAAAAAAACCCTCTTCAGCCACATGAGATTCCGTGAAGAGGAAAACAGTGGGTTTATTCTCCACAGTAACCCTGGTGTATAACTTTTTCATGTCGTCTTTCAAGCTATTCTCATTATATCCACGTGAAAGGGTTATTTCAAACATCCCACATCCTATAACACAGGCATTAAACATTTTTAGAACACTTTTGATCATACACCAAGGAAGGGAAAAAGATTTTAACTAAATTTAGCACACACCTGCAGTGAATGCAGCTAATCGAGTCAGACATTGCTTCCCATTTCCTCCTAAACCCACCAAAAGGCAATGACCTCGGTGCATTCTAATAGTTCTATGTATTCTTGTCAAATGCTCAAGGGCATCTTCAAAGAGGACAAGCTCTAAACGTGAATTGAATTCATTGTATTCCTCTAAAATCTATAATAAAAATTCAAATAATGGAAAAAATATTGGTTTATGAAAGTTGAGTAAATGAAGAGATTACAAGGCTAGCCAATAATTTGAACAGTGCAGGTTACATTAAGGAAAGTAATTATTTTCAACTCATAATGTAGTACAAAATAAAAGCTTTCAATGAAGATGATATAGAAAAATAATTGCAAAGAGCAACAACTAATTCATCAAAATATGACAAGCAGAAATGTCAATAGCATTTGAAAATTGCATTGACTCATTTGTCTACATTTTGATCAAAAGCAAAGATAAGATATTTTTCATACCTAGATATTTTTTTCTAATATAAATTTTTTCCAATAAAGGTAGTGGGCTATAAATGTCTCTATGAAGTGTATCACAGCTCTGTTGCTACAAGTCTTACAAGGGACTTAATAGGTATTCTTGTCCGGCAGAAATAAACCAAGGAATCCTTTCCATTTTGATTCTGTTCCAGATGTTTGAGATGTGTATTGTGGATAAGGAACTGAACAAAAATGTCATGTCACAAAATTTCTAATAAGGTAACTTTTTTGCTAAATCATCAAGGAATGTGGAGAACCCCATTCAGCTAAATAGATAAGCCAACATTTCATTAAATCAGAATGACGTGCTCCATTCATATTGTAACCATTGCCGTTTGGCAGGTAACATACTTTGGTTTAAATGTGTGTTTTTGAGGGGAGGAGAGCTTCATTTATTTGTCTTGTACTGTGTTTGACTGTGTGTGTGTGTGTAGTTGAGTGTGAATGGACTTGTGTGTAACGCATTTCTTTCCCTCCTCCCCACAATTCCCTGCCTCCCAATTTTGGGGTTTTAGCACGTGCTGAAGAGAGAAGAGTTTACTCTTCCCCCCAACCGCCTGCTGTGCAATGACAGTGAGAGGAGACTGAGATTGTTTGTTCTCCACCCTCTCCCTCCCTAAATATTATGCGATTTTCAAACAAGTTAATTGTAAGAGAGGACTATCTAGTCCTAAATTCGCTTGTGAAATAAAGGCGACATTATTATAATTATAAATAGATAAAATATGCTTCAAACCCTCCCACCCCCCGACGACTGTGACGACAGTGGCGACGCGCCTCAAGAAATAGGCCTCTTCCCAATTTCTCCCCTCCTTCCCCACCCCCAGAAAACCAACCCTCTTTGAGGTATATAACCTCAAGAGCCAAAAGCTGGAAGATAGACACCAACCCTGGCCTCGTCATGCTGCCAGAGACTCTGCCAATTTGTCAAGGCACCTCAGTAATAAGTGGTCTGACAAGAGAGAGGACCTAGAAACATATGAGTTTGGACCGAAAAGGAGGAGATTGACGGAAAGAAGGAAAAAGGAGAATGAACGGTAGATTTCCATCGCCAAGAAGAAGGTCAACCCACGTCATCCCAGTGAGCATTCGCTCAGCCCACAGTGTGCAGAAGGCACAGAGCCGAAAGGAGCCATCCGAGGAGGTCATCCCTCAGCAGTGAAGGAGAGCAGGAAAGCCTGATAAGTTCAAAATCTATGTTGTAAGCTCTCATTCTTTCATGTCTAGAACCACAATCCCGAATTACGTTCCCAAGTAAATAAGAATCTTGACTTAAAGCCCCGGTATAGTAATCTTGAAGAAATCCAAGAACCAAAGAAACCACATCTCTGTATTGAAGAGCCATCGCCCCTGCATTTTTGTTTATTTTATTTTGATTTTTATCCCCTTTTTCTTTGAATGATTGCGTGTGTTTTAGTATTTCAGGACAGAGTGTGTTTTCTATCAATAATTGTGCTCAAGGTTAATGTTTTCTTTTCTTGTAAATTCGTTTTTGGGCATTCATGTCTCAGTGAGAAACCGTGCCCAAGACTGATTGGAAAGGAAGCTTCTTGTTTTCTTTTCTCATTAAGTTGTCATCGTTTTGTTGATTTGATTTAATCATTAGGTTATTTTCATGGGCCAGTTTGATCTTCAAAGCAGAGGAAGATATTGATTTATTTTATGTGTATTTTGCAGTTTTTCTGCATTAAGTATTCTGTCAGATTCAAAATGTATGTTGTAAGCTCTCATTCTTTCGTGTATCCCAATCGTCGCAGCAAGCCTCCCCGCAAAATTATCTCCCCTTCTCCTCTTTTCCCCTCCCCAACCAAACCAAACCAACCTACCCCAAACCCCTCACCAAATCCCCACAACCCAAACCAAACCAACTCCCCCCCTAACCAACCACCACAACCCCAACTCACGTCACCACATAAATCCCCAATTCCTAGTTTAGATGAGAAAATAGTTTTTTTTTATTAATACTTAACTTTGATTCCAAAAACACATGGATACTCACATATGACTCTTGGCAAGGAGTACTTGAAATTTAGACCACTCAAATAAATGTGAATGACCCATCTTCAAAATATACCCAAAAAACAGTGCAGTGATGGTACAGTTGATACAGTAACAGTAAAATACATATGTTCTAGCGACCACGATCTAATCTAAATATGTATGTATCCATATAATCATCCTGATACTTCTTAACTGTATTCTCATCCGTTAGAAGGCTTTGGGTCAAACTCCAACCCAAAAAGCCACTGTTACCCCCAAGGCACTTCCCTGTGCCTTGGGTAACAAAGAAAGAAGAGCAAACATTTAAAAAATTTACAATCATTACTATGAAAGATCATCCTATCTACATATTCAATGGTCATGGGTTTATAACAAGTATTCACTAACTGATGTGAACCAAAGCTTATTAATGATTAGTTAAAAATAAATAAGGTTAAATAGCTGTAATAATTTGTTTAAATTGCACTACCTCCTGCATTAATGCAAAGACCGCATCGTAATCTAAAAGATCTTCATAGAAGCGAGGCTCCTCTTCCATTGTTGCATTTCTAAAATCACCAAACAGCATAGGATCCCGAAGAGCATATTCTGATTCATCAGGAAAATATTTATGAAGCGTACTTCTAATATGTAACTGCATTTTAGTCAAGTCCTACAAAAATAGGAAATAAAGAGTAAATGTTAAATATCATGCATGATTCTTTGACTAGCTAAAGCCTTTTGTGACCTGATGGTAACAAAAAAAATGCAAGATAAAAAAATTAAAATTGTGTAATGCCTTGAGGGAAGCAACACAATTTCCATTACCTGAAGCACAATTACATTATTACACGTGATTACATTAAAACACAAAAACTGCTCATTTTAAAGCCTACCTCAGAATCAATAAGACGATCACAAATATTTCTGGTAAATTCATTTCTCCATAGACGCACTATTTGCTCAGCATCTACAAAATGTGATGGAGTTGATAAACATATTCCAGCATAAATTCTTGATAAATCTCTTAAGTTGAAAATGTAATGAAACTTTGAGGGAGTTGGAGGAAATTCCACAATTAGAACCTGCAACAATTAAAATAACATTTATTACAACAAGTGAACGTATAATAATAATACTTTATAAGACATTAAAAAAATTGAATTTGCAATAGTCTTTGTCATACATAAGTTGAATGATTTGAATTACATTTACATACAATGTTTGACCTATAGAAAGTAAAATACATATAGTGCTAAGAAAAATATGGTCTGTTCAGTGAACGAAACACAGATGTATAGGTAATACAAAATCAGCATATTACTACATACAGTTGGATGCAGTTTTTTAGCTTCCCTTTATTATTTATTAAGCTTATTAAGCTAAGGGTATATAGGTACTTAAACTGAAGAAATAGGCAGTCTAAAAAGGATTCTAACATTAGCTGCATGTCCTGACGTGAGTAAACTCCATTCTAGGTGAGTCATGGGCGAAGCATGCTTCCGAGAATATGGGGAAGAATGCATAGCTGGATCTTTTACATGTTCTAATAATGCAATGGATATGATGATTTCCCCGGCATAAGGGGCATGTAGCTTTTAGAATTCTCAGTTGTATGAGAGCGTTACAAGGGCAAAATTTTGGAAGACAAGTAGTTCCTGAACTGGCCGCTTTCAGATGCCAGTGAGCTGTGTTAATTTTTTTCCACCATTGTAGAAATATAGAACAACCACAAATTTTTTATAGAACAAACCAGACTTTCCCTTCGATTACCTGTTCAAGCCCCAGCAATATTTTGAAATTTTTCTCTCCGCAAAAACTTATTTTCTCTAGAATGAACGAAACAAGCTCACCGTGAATGTATTTTTTTCTATTGATAGTGGAATCTTATGTCATTTTCAGCACTGAATTTTGCAAAATATGCTGGAGACATATTTAACAATTAAATTTGGGATCTATTCCAAAAACTAATAAATCATTAAAAAATTCTGCAGACACACATAGATAGATTGAGACTTCACCTCATAGCTTCATAGTCAATTTAATCAATCCTCATATAACTAGTTAAAATCCAATAATAAGAAAGCACAGCTTCAACCTCCCAAATACATGTTATAAAGAATATTAGCCCCACACAGTTTTTAATTTGGCACATTCAACAAAAAGACAGCCCATAAAAAGTGAGAGGAACGATAATTTGAAGTGAACCTGGCAACTAATGCACATCACCTGCAGCACAAAAGTAACTTTTCTTTACAATCTCTCAGATTTGTTAAGGTAAGAAATTTAGGTCACCTCAACTTCATGGATTAGAGGTTCTACTTTACATCATTGATAGCAAGCTGAAATATTTCTGAACCAAATCTGTCACTAGAGCTTCTAAATTTTTCCCAAGTATTACCTTATAAAGATCCATGGTGGCTAAAACCATGTCTTCAACTTTAGATTGTACATTTTTACTAAATATTTCCATATGGCCTTGCATGATAGAGTTATAGATATACAAAAGGGTGGTATCTGAAGGAAATGTAACATTAAAAATTGCAAATTTTGATAGAAATCGAGGATCCACTGAATGCCTTCCACCACCAGTTTCTCCCATAGCGGCAATGAACCCTGTAAGAAGAGAAGAACATCATCAATGGACAAATTACAACAAAAATGTACAAAGAACAAATAGAATGAAGTACAATGGACAAAGGATACTATATATTAAAGAGGGTATGGATAATTAGGTCAGAAAAGAGAATAAAGTTACTGGGATAATTCACAAATGTTTCCTTTCACTGGCCAAAAAATAATCTATTGATGGTACATACAAAAGAAGTATTGCATAAATATATAGCTAATGCGATAGACCAACATATGTTAACTTGTATGGAAAAAGTCAAAAAGTACTGTTGCATAATTGAAGCAGGTGACTATCAGGGAAATACATAATTTTATTTTATATTCCTAGCCATATAATTCTGGAAATAGAAACTAGAAAAAAAGGTGTACCAGAAATTCTTATTGTTAGCATTTCTAAATACTTTGGAATTTAAAATGTATTACAATTAGAGTTTGGCAAACTGGCCAGCTGGTCAAAAAAGCGTTATGAAGCGAGTCGAGAAAGATGATTTGACCAACAATTTCTACAACAGGTTGCCCTTGTCCAAGACAGGGCTCACCTCCTTGGTCCCCCATCAGCCCAGTGGACAAACAAGGTCATTCTTATGCACCACAGAAAATCCGATAGTGCAATAAAAAGGGAAAAAGGGGAAAGGGTTTCTTTCTACATGGGAAAAAGGTACGATTCATGCTAACTGATCATTCCCATAAGACTGAGTCGCTGAATCTATGCAAATCATTATTTTCTTTACCTAGCAAAGATATTGAAGTTTGACAAGAAATGAACGCTCCAAGAATCCTCATTGATAGTTTCCAGGAAAGCCCAATGGCTCTCTCGGGAAGGTGTCTCTATGGAGCACATTTCCTTTTTTCGATGTATGCTTAATTGCTTTAGCTGTTAACTATACATACATGCATGCATACACCTATCTTAATAAGAAGCATTTAAGATTTGTGACTGAGGTTTCATAGTTAAAAAATTATTTTTATAAACAAGGTACTAAGCATATTTCTGAAAAAATAAAATTTTTCATGCATTGACTTATATGTAAATAGGCAAAATTGATTTTTTTTCATAGTCTCACAAAATGCATAGCTCATGATTATGCGAGAGGTTTAAGCATACAAAATATAATGCTTCATCATCTCATCCAATACATAAAATGAAAAAGAAATTATTTCCACTGATTCAATGGAATTCTAACTTTGAGGGATTTTTTAATAGATCTTATAAATTTCAGTCATCTATCTAGGGACCTTCATATGCAAAATATCATTGAACACCTTGAAACCAGCAAGTTCACTTCATCACTCGAGGAAACCTATATTTCTGTGCTACCTAATTTTGACCCAAGATTTGAAAAGGCCCACAAAAGTTTCAGGGCTCCAACAATCTCTAATCTAGACCCAAAGATGCATCTGCCATATATTTTTAATAATGTTGCATTTTGCAAAATAAATAACAGTACTGAAAAATATAAATTTTACTTTAATTATGACATGGAATTTATATAAGCGATATCCCTCCTTAAAAAATAAAAAATGATTTTGTATAGTATATTAACATGGTATAATTACCAACATCCTTCACATTCTTCCACCCTAAATCCTTTTCACGATCATAAAAGCCTCGTTTTTCAAACAAAAGTTTCAAAAGAGCTATGGGCTGTTGTGTGCCATATTGATCAACCTGTAATGGCAAGAAAAACATGAAGGAGCAACATAAATTAAAGACTTAATTTCATTGCTGAATCGATTGAAAAATTTTCTATTTGATGCATTAAAATTTGAATAAAAATAAACTAATACTCGGCCTTACAAATAGCAGTCACAATGCAAAAAAACCTTAATTGATTACTTCTAAGATATTGCATTATAAAGTATTAACAACTACAGGAAACTAAGCAAAACTTTGTTCATTAAATATGTATTAGTAATACCAATGAAAATATATGTATGTCTTTATTTCAAAACTTGTATTGTAACAGAGGATTTTCCAAGACTCTATTTCTGTTTTCAATCACCAAGCATTTAAATAGATTTTGCATACAGTTGCTCCCTGTGTTGCGGATGGCAGCACCATGCAAATCTCCAAGGAAATAAGCTATAATCTAAGTAGTTAATCAAATTTTTAAACAATATAATCTATCAAATTCATAACTTTTCAGCCTTATTCCTCCCGAGCACAAAAATTCAATAGTAAATATTAATAATTAATGAATCCCTCTGCAGTTATCCCTATACTGTGGACATTTTTTTAAAACAATTAAAATGAACCCAAATTGGGAGCATAAATCAAGGTTCTATGATATAGAATGGCACCTCATTTATATAGTTCTCATGGCTTTTACTTTGACATGCATGAATAAATTAAATACACCAAAGATTTCGTGCTTTCCCAGCGAATAGACTTAGTGAAGAGTTCTTGGGATCGCCACCGGGTCAGGAACTGCATAACTGCCGACATTTTTGATGCCAGACTCGGCCATCGAAATGTCGGCAGTTATGCAGTTCCTGACCCAGTGGCAATCCCGAGAACTCTTCACTAAATACACCAACATCAAAAAAACCAACCAAAGGGATAAGTATAGTAAAAACAAACAAATTCAAGTAGGGATGTGCAAGTACTCAAAAATTCGAGTAGAGTCAGGTAATTGGTACTCGACTCGTTAAGTTCTGAAATCTTCTGACAGTAGGGGGCTATCATGAAAATCGAGATTTTATATCGTTTTTAAAGTTGATAAGTCTTTGTAATGCCTAGGCCTGAGAGTTTCAGCGTGCTGTGTACGTAGCAGTCAACCACAGTATTAGTCAACAAGGGGACCGATTACTTTTCCTCTGCTGTGGCGGCCGACCGTCATGCAACCTGGTGGCGTATTCTGAATTATCAGAGTCAACCGCTGCACCGCTTATTCTTTCTTAAGCAATACTTTTATGTCCTACTCTACTTTCTTTACTCAAACACCGAGAGAATATGTAAAAATCGTAAAGATTTCTATGAAAAAAAATGCAACTTTTAGGTTTTGGCGGACAATGCTGCTGGCATTGCAAGTGTAGTCATCTTTTAGTCTTTTTAGTACTAAGCACCCCCAATGCTAGAATTCCTTCTTTGCATTTAGTTACCTTCTTGAAATTGAAAAACAAGAGTTGCTAAGTTTGATTTAATGAAGTGAGAAATAAAGAATTTTCTTAGTTCTACAAAGCTAAAGTGAAGTTCTATAGTTTGTTCTCTTCGTCCACTTAAATTCTACAGAGATTCAAGATCCATAAAAATGTTAATTGGTATAATTTTTAGTAAAATTTCCTACAGTTCTAAAATTTTTAAATTTGGCGAGAAAGTACTCATTCAGCCACACAAATATGTAACGAAAGTCCATTATCTGCAGGGAGTTATACTGAGACACGGATAGGTCAAAACCTGCCCTAGTAGCAATCGATATCCATATAATATCCATAGATGGTTACCAATATCCAATAAGCATTATATCTAAAAGTAATATTGTATGGATATTGTGAGGATATTGATATGTGCTGGCTTTTTGAAAAAGCATAATATCCTAAAGTAATATTGTGTGGATATTGTAATGATGTTAATTTTCTATTGACTTTTGGATATTAATGGGAATGATAGACATTTCTTTAATTCCATTCAAACATACGTGAACATAATTAGTGAATACATTGTGCACCAGGGGAGCACCCAGGAATCAATGGTTTTAGGCACAACTAACACTGAGGTGTCTGAGGGTCTGGAATACCCGATAGGGTAAGTGGGATATGCAAGGGCCCTCCCCTAGAATAATTTTCAGATAAATGTCCCAAAATGGAGAGTTTTACGGCTTCCTGAGGGATATTTTATTGATTGCTCACACTATATATTCTATCAGTAATATTAATCAAATTAAAAGAAATGGATTAAACTTAAAAATTTATCTAAGCTCTATGGGTAGGGAGGTTTATCCCCCAAACCCCCCTTGCTGCGCTAGTGATGTATACTATGGTTGCAATGAAAATGGAATGCAAATATAATTTAGGCAACAAAAAGTGAAAACAGGGACAAGCAAGTATTTTCGTAACTTTTGGTAACTATGGGAAATATATATTTGGCGTTTTAAATACCTAAGTTACCTATTTTGCCTATTATATTGCGTAATTATTTTTTAATATAACGGATTAAATATCGTATTTTGAAACTTGCGCCATAACGACCGGCGGTCATCTTGCATTGCACGTGACCCAACGAGGACCCAACTGCCATCGCAAATTGCGCAAATGTTCCTGAAACCACAGCTGATATGTTTACATTCGTAGTTACTGTGTTTTTTGACTTTGCGAATTTAGCTATGCTGTAGAAACTTATCTTACAAGCAAATTTACGTTGAAGTATGCTGAGGAAGACGAAAATAATCCGTGTTTCGCTGTGAAGATTGGCAAAAAGGAATTGGAAAAATACTATTTCAGGCACTTTGAAAAGTTGTGTTACCTTGGCCCACAGTTTTCCCAGCCAACACAACTACTTTGAAATCAACGCCGGATTAAGTTTCTGTATATTGAATTACTGGATAAAGTGGATCTTAGTGGCACGAAGAGATATAAGAAGATACCTTTGTCATCATCAACACATATCTGCTGAGCTGACCATGTAAATGTAAGTAAATGGAACATTTTTTCGTTTCGTCAGTGAATCACCGAACTTGTGCCCATGTACCCTTTCATATGTAATAATACAATAAATGAACCGCTAATTTATATCCAATAAGTATTTAAGATTATTAATTACTATGTTCACAGTGTAATCACAATTAAGCATGATCTTTGCTTTCGCGGCCATAGTAAAAATACAATCCATTCACCGATTAAGTTGAAATATCAGGTTTCTCGCAGAAGAATCCACTTTGTTAGCAGTTCGTTATGGTATTAAGGTATCAGTCTCAATCTCAATTAACTCGTATACGAAGGTTTTTTTCATGAAAATGAATAACCAATAAAAATATGTCGAAGAATTATAGTAATTAATAAGCTGTTCATAACATAGCCATCAATTTAACTCTCTCCGATCATTATCATCTAGGTATTGATTTGTGCTTCAGTTCATTTTTCACAAATGCCTAAATTGCAATGAAAGTCATAAAGAGATTATATCGTTATCAATTTTCACAATTTGCTGGCAATTTCTGTAGAAGTTGGAATTGAGGAAAAAATAATATCTTCAAAAAATAATATCTCAACTGGTTTTAATATATATTGGATATCAGTTTGTGAATGCAATGTGCAATAAACATGGCATAACTGAATTGCCAATAAAACCTGAAGAAATTAGCAATAATGCTGGTGAAACTATTGTTAGATTAAATGTCTCATGCGACAGATTCCTATAAAATTGTATCATCATGAATATTTGCCATTCTGTGAAAGACTTTGAAAATGAAGATTAACATGTATTTACTTTGTTAATTTCATTGCAGATTTCAGAGTTGGCCCTCATTGGAGGCAACACTTTAAGGAAATGATTATACGAACTTTCCGGTACGTCATGAAAGATAACTTGTCAGCAAACTATAGCCGGATAGGCTACAAAAAGAAAAGAGAATTTTCTGAGCTTGGCCTGAAAGCAATAATTTTTGGTAAGTTTTATATTACATTTTTTTCATCATTAGATGAGAGGGTAGATAGTGCAGGGGCAATTCTAAATCAAAAGGATGTTTATTTGTGAAAACGCCCGAACAAACATCTATCCCTTTCTTCAGTAAGGCTTATTTCTTTAGCTCTTCATCCCCACTACATAAGTTATTGTTTTACTTATCTCTTCCTTATTTTCCAATACATTGTTCCTCCAAAAATTTTATAAATTACCTGTGATGATTAATTGGACTACATGTTGTTGATATCATTGTCATAGGGAATACCTCTTCTTTTACAGATACAGTTCGACGTTACCACCTAAGTGCTTCATCTAAGGAACCAGAAAATTACATAAAGGATTGCCAAATTTAGGGATGCCTAGAAGAAAGGCCATCATATTGATCATCCTAATCAATAGTGCAGTTCTCACTTATTAGTGGCAATAGTGTGGAATTAATTTTCCCATATTACGTCAATTGGTGTTTTAACTTTTAAGTTATATTGAATGACAAATTAAATTTGCTTTTTAATGTTAAATTTTATATCTTTGTGGAAGTATTCTTTAGCGTGCTGTTTATTAGCCTAGCTTGTTTTAAAATTCTGTTAGAAAATTTATTTCTTTAGTTGTTCCATTTTGGGAATTGAGATACATTAGAAAATAAATAGATTTGTGATTACATAAATGCATAAAAATAAGAGAATTTATTTTTGTGTTAATAACCAAATGAGTCTGTCTAAATTAACCATGCCAGTTTCTCATGACTTTTTCAAAGAAATTGATCTTTATATTCTCTTGATTGGGTTCATTACTTAATTTATAGTGAATTTCTCATTTGAATATGATACCGTATATAAATTATGTGCATATAATTACTGTCCTCAGTATTTCCTGTCAAATTCTTTCCAGTGAGAGAGTGAAATATATATTTTCAATCTCCCTCTTGAAAATGCATTACACACTCGCTGTAAATAATTTAGACTTTAAAAATTAGGTAGAGCAATTATATGCACAATTTGTATGGTTGACTATTGATTGCAACAATAGGAGGAGTTCATCAGGGGGGCAAGACCCCCAGAATGGGCCCCCAATATTTTTTATAGGTCAGCAACTCTGTTCATGTTCTTTAAAAGCTTAGGCTAAAAATAATTGGCACAGTGATCACATATTACTGATCGTTTTAATTCTGATTGCAAATCCTCCTAAGAGGAGGATGGGGACCCCAATCTGGTTAATATCCATGATGGATAAGAATTAGATATCAGATTAATATCCAAGTTGGATATTGTATGGATGGCTTTTGGTGGCAACTTCGATATTATGTGGATGTTCATACAATGTTATTGGATGAAAATTAGATATTAGGTAATATCCAAGTTGGAGATTATATGGATGGCATTTGGCGGCAACTTCGGATATTATGTGGATATCTAAGCAATGTTGTTGGATGAAAATTGGATATCCTTTGGATATTATAGTTGGATATTATAGATATTGTATGGATATTGTATAGATATCAATTGCTACTAGGGTGCGGTCTGAGCATGTACAAGAATTGGTTTTTCTGCAAGAGAATTTGAAAGGATCAAATTTTACATGATTCATTTACCTATATAATCTTTATTATAATTGTGCAAATGTTTTTACTCAGGGCTCTTCTGAGCAGTTAAGGTATGAAGAGCAGGCCATCAAAACAATCTCAAGTTCAGTGACTGCTGGCCATGTTGAACTAAACACATAGTTGGTAACATGCCCGATTGGTGTATTTTGCCTAATTTTTTGATTTTACGTCGACCGTTCTGGTTAACCTAAATTCTGGTAGATCTGGGTGCGTTTAAGCAGGGTTCTACTGCATGTCACTATTAATAAGTTACAAGGTAAGCACAATAGAAAAATATCTAACATTTACCTGTGGCATGTTGAGGTCATCAATGAATATAATTAGCTTCCTCCCAAGAGGTGGCCCATAAGTGTCTCGAGTCCTCTTTTCAAGTGTAGATTCCAGATTCCTTTGGACATCAAGAGAGGTTGTTCTAGAGGAGAAGTTCACATTCAACACCAACTACATGAAAAAAAATCAAATCAAAACTGTTTAGTGCCAATTTACCATTGATATTTTTTATAAATATATAAAAGATTAAGGATTAAATGTGTTACACCAAGGAAAAAATATTTATAGCAGTGAGTTTTAGTTAGTAATTGAGGATAAATGAATTGGTGACATACTTACATTAGTGTGAGAATCCAAATTCCGCAAGTATTCTTGAATTGTTGATGTTTTCGATGTCCCACCACCCCCAACAAGGAGAACAGGTCTTTCAATCTGCAGGAAGTTGAAAAAAGTTCATGCCACTGCCAAGTTTAGTTAGAGAAATGTTATCATTTCCCAGCATTCAAATTTACTTGGTACATACTACAGGGGCTATTTTGGTATTCCATCTTAAGTTTTAACAAAAACACACTCAATGCGAGACATAATGCATTGAAAGAGAGAGAAGATTCACAACAGGATGTTCATTAGGGTGTTGCTTACTTTTTATTATTTCTCGGATTTTTTATGTCTACCTCTTAAAATATGCTATGGGGTGCAGAATGGATACCCCAAAAATTACAGCTCGATTGTTTAACATTGAGAGGTTGCTCAAAGAGCTTAAACGCAATAACATTTAATTTTCCCGATTTTTCAAAATAGCATCATTTTCTGGTGTAACGCAAAGTTTAACAGCCCTTCAGAACCAAAATTTGCTCCAATTTTACATCCACTCCACAGTTTTCCAGGTATATAATACTTTTTCAGGAACTACAGCCATACGTGACACCCCTGACGGTGTGCTGGTCGCTTGTAGGCCGCATTCACAGTCAACGACCGTCATTGCCTTACGCCCCTCATGCTTTCCCTCACAAAAGCCGGTGGAAGAAGGGAGGAGTTACTTAAAAACTTGTATTGTTTTACATTGTAATAAATTCAGGACACTGTTTTGTAGTGATTGAGCAGAATACCATTGAAATAGATTAAACCATTAGGAATGATATTTAAGAGACAACTATGTGTAAGTTTTCTTACCCAAGTTTGCATGTTTCATACCTCCTCTAACCCCATTGCAGTCAGATTTCGAATGGCATAGAGTAAATTTTTGGAGTCGAAACGCTATTGATAAAAACAATGTCGTTTATTGCATGCAAGTCTAGTGAAGCATTCCTAATTGGCATCCCAGGAGCTATAGCCATTTGTTTAAGAAAAAATAAGCTGCCTTTGATTCGCGAAGTGCTGCAGGTGTTCTATCACCACCACTTAACCTTGAAACAAGGAGGGTGTGCAAATACAAGACTAACGATGAGGTCCGTGGTCCATACCTGACTATTATGTCGAGAATCCAAATTATTCTAGAAATACGAGGAATAAATAAAATAGAGGCACTGTGCAGTGAGCTGTTAAAATTCAAAATAAATTTTTGGCGGCCACCTACCCAACAGCTAAAGAATGATATGGAATTGAAGGAAAAATTGGATCAATTGTTTGATATTGCCATGTTAAATGCTCCAGAAATTATTCAAAATGATGTGGGTAAAGTGTTCTTGAAAATACAATGGTAACCGTGGCACCCCGGTAGTATATGTAAGGTGCAACCTCGATAAAACGACACCCCACGGTGCACCAATAAACACTCGCTATAGCGAATTGTCGCTTTACCGGAGGTGGAGCAAATAATAGCCAATATACCTGTTGCGAACAGTTAAACAGGAACAGGAGTGGTGCGGTGACAGATAAATGTCTATCCGATAAACGTAAGTATAAATCCAGAGGAAAGGTGATGTTTTTTTGCATCACTAAATTTCTTTACTCAAACAACGACTTACTATTCAAACAATTTATAAGCCCCGCACTGAATAAAAATCATGCAAAGCATTGTTTTGTCAATCATTATGCCAATGCACAACCGATGAAGCCATTTTTCTATGCACTTAATTAGTGCATTTACGTAATCATTCTATTATTTTGGTATTTTCCACTGAAAATTCAAAAATTAACTAATAAAACTGTATCGCGGTTATTTAATGCCTCAAATGTTTCCATTGGTGTATGTTTATTGTCCCTGTACATTAAGCGGCAGTTAAGTGAAACAACGTATTGCATTTGTTTCTGCAGTCGAAAACGGTGGAAGGTTGTATAACGTTCCTGCCTTGGAAGACTTTTTCTATTAGATAATGTAATATCTTCATTATCTACGGTAAAAAGTTTGCTAAGCTTGAAAAATGATGTGATTAAAAGTGCCGTTGTTAAAAAAAATCCTTTTTGAGTGTTACGCTCGCGACGTATTTAAGATAATACACCGAGTTTACCACGGCCACGGCACTGCAAACGAGAGTCAGTTGTTCTGTGAGTTCTTCCAGCGGCCACCAGGGGATGCTAGGCTACCCACGTGACGGAAGAGAGCGCCAGTACGACTCCGACCACTGACGCGAATAGTTCACCCTTGTGAATCCGCAATAGAGAATAAATACGTCCATCCATACAATTCACGCTCAGTATCATTGCATCGTACATCCTACATCATCGCTAAGGCGCACTACATACCTTTAGAGGCATCATTACAAGAAATACCTCGTACTGCAAGGATTTTGTCGGGGAGTAGGATGTAAAAAAAGTTCTGTTTCGTCTATGTTATATTACGCAGGGAATACTCCTTAAGATACTTATGATCGGAGTCCTTTCTTCCACGACTTTGGGTTTACACCGCAGGCATCACCAGCAATTATGCGGAGAGATAACGCTTTGGTGCTTTGCATTAGTATAATCAACCTTCCGAACTCTTGAAATTCTCGATTCGCAATCTATCCCTGAAATACTCCGCTTTAGGCTTAGGCGTAGTCCCTTTCTCAGGAGTTCCCGCAGATTGGGGTGGGCAAAACCACCCGAACAAAGCTCCTTATAACTCTACGTAGTCTGCATTCCTTGGGCGCTTTTGTTTTTTTTTAATTGTGAAGAGCGAATAGGAACATAAATTAATTTCGACACTCTCATATTACTCCTTTATTTTTATTTTCTTGTGTTTGGTGTTTTTTTGGCCACGGTGTCTGCCATCAAATGCTTTCTATTCATGCAACTCATGGACGTGCGGGTATGCTGACGTCAGCTTTCTGCCGTCCGACGAACAAAAGAAGATCAAGCATTCGCGAATACTAATGCCACAATATTTTCACCAAAATTAACTACTTATTTATCGAACGACAGTTTACCACATAAATTTGAGACTGAGCACTCCATTAACTTCATTTCTAACAGATCGCTAGCAATTACAGAGATTAAGGAGTCTTGATGTAAGTTTTTCCGGCGGTGAAACCCTCGCTATGGCGAGAGCCAACACCAAAAGGGCCTCGTAAAAACGAATTTTTAACACGCTTATTATAGGGTCAATTGACGGTGCATCGGCTACCTCTCGTAATAGCGGGGGTGTCGCTATAGCCCGTACTCACTTTAACGAGGTTCCACTGTATCTACTTCAAAAGATCCTAAGCTATCAATTGTAGAGAGAGAGTTTTCAAAATGTTTTTCTTTCGGAAAAACTTTTATACAATTATTAGTTTTTAAGTTTCTGCAAGCACTAAAAAAACTAATCACCCACATCATAGACAAAGGTGCATAGAATGAAATGTATTGTAAACTGGATGGTTGGGGAGGACTTGGTTTACTGGGACAGCTATAATGTACCTTTGGCTTGCCAAGCAATGAGATCCTTAATTTACCTCATACAGACAGAGAGGAGGCAGAGAAGTCGGCGTAAAGTGAAGAGGAAGAAAAGATATGATGAGTATCACAGCAAGTCTGAAGTCTTGTTAAGCTAAATCTCTCTCAATTTCCTTTTCATGCAATGATATTGCTATCAATGATACATATTCTTTTAAAAAATGACAATATTTTAATCTTAAGTAGAGAGGATGTTTCTGTAACGGATTCTATTGATGACACGCCAAAGGAGTCGTCAAGTACTAAAAGATAGATTGGTAGGAAAATCCTCATTACACCCCAAATTGCACTGACCTTTAATGCCTTGAGCATTAGCGCAAGAGGAGTGGCAAAGGTTCTTTTTGCTACTATCTGCTATCTTGTTGCTGTCGTTTAGTAGCCAGTAACTACTACTGGCTACTAAAAGAAATATTTACTCATTCATTGAATCAAGTAATTTAAATATTATTTTGCATTATATGTCATTAAATGGTTAAATGGTTAATAAATTAAATGGTCAATAAAATCTCATGGCCAATTGATGAAAGAAAACCAACATTACAAGTTCCAAAATTCACCAGAACTGCCAGTGTGCAGGCCACTGCTGTGATTGTTCACGACTGCATTGAGGAGTGGAGATTAGCAAACATGATTAAAGCATTTTCAATTGATTTGACAAGCATAAATAGAGGTAACTAACTTTTTTCACATGTTAGGTTCTCAGTCTATCACATTTTTTGGGATTTTCAACCAGAAATTTTTTTTATCATATGCTAGGTTCGAAGAACAGCGCTGTATTTATTCTAAAGGATAAACTACAGCAAACATACCGTATGAAAAACGTCAACATAGTATTCGACTCCTCCCCTCTTCCACCGACTTTCGTGAGGGAAGGTGCAAGGGGCGTAAGGCAATGACGTTCACCGACCTTGAATGCATCCTGCGAACGACCTCACCATCAGGGGTGTGACACACGGCTGTAGCTCGCGGAAAATTGTGCACACCTGGAAAACTATAGAGTGGATGTAAAAATGGAGCTATTTTTGGCTAAAGTGCTGTAAAATTGTGTGTTACCCTTGAAAATTACGGTATTTTAAAAAATCAGTAAAATTAAATGTTATCGCATTTATGCTCTTTGAGCAACCTCTAAATGTTAAACAATCGAGCTGTAATTTTTGGTATATCCATTCTGCACCCCATAGCACATTTTAATAGGTAGAAATAAAAAATCTGAGAAAAAATAAAAAATAAGCAACTAGTGTTCATCCATTAAAAAAATCAATTCTAGCATATCGATATAAAAAAACTAACATTTTGCATATGTTGAGTAAACCATGTTACTCTTAAAGTATCCACAGTTGGAACAAGGATATCGGTGAACTTTTTTGTCCGGTCATGTTCATACGGAGGAACTGACCAGATCCAAGCATCCCAATATCCATCTCCACTCTCAGGGTCATATTTCCATACATAATCAAAGAGAGTCTTCTCAGCAGTGGGAATGAAACCTGAAAATCAAAAAAATAATTTTTACTTGAAAGAGCTTGTCTCACTATTTCATTTGAAGACGCTTAAGTTGCCAATACAAAAAAAAGCTGCACTCCGGGAGCGCCGACAGAAGTGAAAACTTGAAATAATGTAAGCATTTTTGAATGTGAGGAATAATTTCTAATGAAGTGTTTCATTAAATAAGCTACTCAAATTGAACGTATTTAAAGAAATTGAGTTGTATTGTACTACCCTTCACTATTCTTGTATTGAGTACACTCTCCTGCACAAGTATAGACTGGTGACGGTGATGCCAGTCTAATGGTTTGTACCCCTCCACAAGTACTGTGTATATAGCAAGTATACTGTGCATTTACAGAATATACACAATTATACATATATGTAGTAGCAGTGACAGTGACGGTGGCGTGAGTCCGTCTTTTAAGCATTTACGAAAGAGCTCAATGCGACATAAGAAGTTTTCACTTTTACCCATCCACAAAAGTGTATGTATATACAGAATATACAATTACACATATATTTAGTAGAGGTGACGGTGATGGTGATGTAAGTCTAATGGTTTGTACCCCACCACAAGTACTGTGTACATAGCGAGTATACTTTGTATGTACAGAATATATGTACTTATACATATACATACGTAGTAGCGGTGACGGTGACGTGAGTCCAATGTCTTTTACCCATCTGCAAAAGTGCTCAATGCAACATAAGAAGTTTTCACTTCAAATACACATAATCATACATATATGTAGTATCGGTGACGGTGACTTGAGTCCAATGTCTTTTACCCATCTACAAAAGTGCTCAACGTGCCATAAGAAGTTTTCACTTCAATAACAGTTCTTTTTCATAATTGAATTGCTTAATACAGTAGATTCCCGATTATCTGGCTGCAGTTCATTCATGCATGAGTTCACACTCCTTTGATTTTTTCCGCAATCTTTACAAAAAATAAAATCAGAAGCACCAGGATATACACATTTTAATGGAAGGCTACAATGGGCTGATTATTTCCATTAGAATCCTTTGTAAAAAGGAATTATTTTCTTTAGTTGACGACAAGGAATGTTTCAAGTTTACTTGGATGTCTGCATTATTATTGCAAATGCCAATCAGCAGCAGGAAAAAACATTCTCGATCAATTTTAGAATATTCTTCAATGTTCAATAAAAACTTTTGGGCTGGTCAGTTTCTGGGTGGCCCCAACATTTCCTTACCGATGCCGGTCGCTTTTTCAAGGGAATCTTCTAAAAAGTGACCAGCATCGGTCAGGAAACATCGGGGCGACCCACAAAATTGACATGGCGACATAGCCCAAAAGGTTTTATTTAACATGACAAGCACTCACGAAAGTTTAAACAAAGAATTCTTCAATGGTTTGGCAATCATGAATTAAGAAATGCTATCAATGACAGACACTGTGTGTAAATTATAATAGATTGTTTGATTTACGTACATTATGAAAGTTACAAGAAATTAAAGAGAAAGTTTGGATTATTTGTGTTTTTCCGATTATTAGTGCCTCCTCTCCCTATCATTAACCCAGATAATAGGGACTTTGATGCAACTATTTTCAAAAAGAAATCAATACTTAGGCACAATCACTACTATGTCACAGAACACAAAACCATTTAACACCTGTATCATACCCAAAGAGAGTACAACCTGCAGCACAGCAAGTTTGAGCCTGTAAGTTTTGAATGAACAAAGTGATGGCACTTTTCCACAGGTTTATTATAGAAAGCACGACGTGTTTCAACCGTCAGATCATTATCAAGTACAATCAGGATTTTTGGTTCCAGAGCTGTATTTATGTAAAATGGTTGGGTGATGGGTGGAAGGGGAAGGTTAGGAAGGGTATGCGTCAAACACTATTACTCAAATAAACTTGTATATACCTAATATTCCATCAGCTATTTCATAATGACAAGGTCTATGAATCAACAACTACTTATTCCCCATCATTTAGACAGGCCAGGACACCTTCAATTTATAAGTGAAGAAAGATTGATCACATCTACCCCAATAACTTATTTAAATAAGCTTACCACATGGAGCTTTGCTGGTTGGAGAATCCTCATAATTCAAATATGTAACTGAATTCTTGATAAAAAAATCCAATTCCATTCTTGCATCAGCAGTTAGAAGGGCTCCCATTGACCAATTAAATGCTAAGAGAACAAAGCATTCCATAGTCTCTCTTGTTAAATTAAGAGTAGCTTGTTTATTTGGAAAGAGAGCGTTGAGAAGGTAACACATCTGTGATACCTGGGAAGAAGAAGAAATTTTCTAAAAAAACTACCAGATAATATTTTTGGACAAAATTCTGCAATTTCATGAACAAACAAAACATTTCTGTAGACTAACACAGTACAATAGAGCCTCACTTATGAAACTTTCAGGGGAGAACAGAAAAAAGTTTCATATGTGAGGTTTTTTTATATTTAGCATGAAATCCTTTTCAATAGGGGTCAGTCTGTTTCCAGGATGCAATTACTCATTTGGAGGCAAGAAATTGAAGCCTTATAATCTGATTTACTCACAAGCCACACCACAGATGATGCGTTACTTCAAGAGAAACATAACTTAGCATTCCTGAATAATATTACCCACGGTTGAACGTCATGGTCAAACTGCTAGCATTTATGGCTCTAATCCGCAGGGCTATCATACTGGAGAAAATTCGGAATGGTGATACTAAATGTTCACAGAGAATCCAATCTTCAAAAAATGTTGGCTCATTAACAGCAGTTTTCAAGAAATTCACTTTACCACTTATAGACAAACCCAAGAATGAAGATTGAAGAAATGAGATATCTGAGGAAAGTCATCCAAATTAACCTCAAAATTAGGGAGCAAAATTTGACTAATGCATCACTAAGGCTTCACACCCTTAGGGCCAGGGTTCAACTCCTGGCAGTGGCAGAAACTTTCCAGAGATGGCAGTAACCCTGCTTAAGAGTAGCATGGAGGGAACTTCCAGTGCAACACACTCTCCGGCAGATGGGACGTTAAGACCTGGTTAAGCCTATCGTTACAACCTGGCTAATTCCAACACAGGGTTTCTATCCTCTCTCCTTTACCTCATGGCGAAAATGACCCCAGCTGTTGGCTGCCTCCCTCTAAATACCATAACATAGATAATACGGAGCACATGGCACCTGGCAGTGGCGTAAGTGTGGGAGGGGGATGACGAATGACGATGACGAATTGATTCTGCTTAAAGTTAAAATGCCAAAATGTTAAATTGCCAAAAATTAAGTGCCAAAATGATGCAACATATATTTCCAGGCATGTCATTTTTTTTTTCAATTTTCCGGGAATCCACATTGCTTCAGGGGTGAGGGGGTGGGGAGGGGCACCCCCCAGGCATTACTATCCCCCCTCCCAAAGCATATTCCTAGTTACGCCACTGGCACCTAGGATATCCCGTAATTAAGATTTTTCCAGTGTTTAGATAACTTTTTTTAAGTGAGCAATTTAAATAACTGCACAACTGCCGTCAGTCATGAATGAACAAAAATAGATTAAGAGCCCGGAAAAGTCTCCCCTCACTATAATGTTAATGGACTAAAAATGAATTTCCCCAATTGAAACTTAAGCAATAGTAGATTGATTCTACCGGGTATAGCTTCTCTGTCGGCATTCTTTCACATGATTTGTCTTCACGGAATATTTTACTCTCCATTTCTGATAACAACACCGGATACTTTTTGTACATCGATATAATGGTCATAAGCCATTCCCGAGTCGAAAGGAACAGCCTTATCTTTAATATTTTGAATTTGACTTTAATGATTACGTGACGACTGACGATGCGAGTTATTCTCTGATGGTATTCACACTAACTCTTGTTCTGTTAAAAAATAAACGATTGCCACCAGGTAGAGTTAAGCTGCTAGCTATTCAAGGTCCAACTATGTTTCATTTAAACCCACTGAGATACAAGTTGGGGCAGTTTTGATCTGCGTGTCACATAAGCAACTTTCCCCTGGCTCAATTCGTCCTGCAGATACGGCATTAGCCCGCAGAATGAGACCACGCATGCTGTTTTTACCATCGTGTTGAATCACTATCGACTTCATCCATACTGCATACTGCAAATTTTTAAGGGCTCATTTGGACGTTATTTTGCTTGGGTGACGGAAAACTTAACCTTGGAAAAATTCTTGAAAATCTTCCAAGATAGATATTCCATAGTTCATAATTCCGGATAAACGATCATTTACTATAGTTGAAATTAATGTATAATAAATATCATCGCTCATTATTAAAACTTAATATTCTTTATTAACATATCTACGTTATGAGCACATACTACTCCCGCTCCAGTGACTAAAATCGGCGTGCGTACCGCAATCTTCTCGTAGAGCAGTTCTCTGATAAGTCGTATAAGTGAGGTATTTTATCTCATTGGACTGGAAAAATACGTTTCGTAACCGAGGTCGTCGTATAAGTGAAAAGTTTCATAACCGAGGTTGGAAATGCATTGGTTCATATGGGGTTATTCACGGAACGAAAAAAATCGGTGTGTAAGTGAGGTCATCGTATAACTGAGTGTCGTATAACCAAGGTTCTATTATATTTAATAACTTCTGCCAATCAGTCAATACCCACAACTATGGGTGCTGTGTCCTTTCCCCCCTCCCCGTCAGCTCCTTCGGCGAGTGTTGCCGTGCTCGGGGTTTCTCAGGTTCTGCACTCCATGGGGCCTGAGCCCCCTCAAAAATTAGTTATGGGCTAGAGGAAAAAATGTCAGGCTGGTCGATTTTCCCCGGAGTGTCCAGATATTTAGATTCGAGTTATCAGGGTTCTAATGTTGATCATATGACTCTTCTAAAACTCAAAACTCACTACTTATAAAATTTCCCAGGGCAAGATCCCCGGTTTGGGCCCCCCCAATATTTTTTGTAAGTAGGCATCCCTGATTGGGAGCCACTACAGACTTGAAGGCTGTGCACTAGGCTTAGATTTCCAGGGCAATTGAGAATGGATACGTTTAAGAGTGACACAGAGAACATCATTTTAGAACCCCACTACATTTCCAGGTCTGACAGAAACAATAAATCAAGAGAAATATTTTGCCGAAATGATAGGTCTGGGAATTTGTTTTTTCCCCGCATGATAAAAGGCTTCAATAAATGTTAGGACTAATTTCATTACAGCATTTTCTTTTTATGTGAAAACGGCTGGTGTCCTGACACCCCTTGCCCTACACCTATTGAGGTAGCTTGCAGGATTGAGTGCAGATATGTGATGTAGCCATTATGGTCAAAAAATAATTTTAACTTTCAAAGCAGGGAGAAAACTGTCAGATTCCCCTGCTTTATTAATGTGCATTAGACTTAACCAACATGGATATAGTTCAGTCAAAAGGACAAGAGACAGTTCAGACAAAAATTCCAAAGCATATATTTTACTATTGTTGATACCATTTCCCAAATGTTTCTGCAGTGCAATGAAGTTTTATAAAAATTCTCAATGTGTCATTATTAGAACAGCACGATGTTTATTCCTCATACCATCATCAGAAGACGTCAATCAATAATAACTTCTTTTGGATATAAATACAAACAATATGTAATATTATAGCATGCTAATGAGCAGTAATGACTTACCAAACTGAGATCTGTCTGAGGGATGACCATTTTTGGAGAATTACGGGATGGCCCTAGAGGACCAACTTTTAAGAAACCAAGAAAAGAATCTATATATTGGTTGAATATGTCCTCAATAAAATGCTGCTGCCCTCGGTCTGGCCACTCCTGGATCCAACGCTTAAGAAACGGCTTGTACCCCAAGTCTTGAGGATCAACATACACCATTCCAGCACGAGACACTGTAGCAGGTGATGCATACTGCAAATCACCAACCTGGTAAAGAAATAAAATATGCATTAAAAATACAAATATCTGCACTATTTCATGCTTATGCATTTCCAATTTCCTCTGCAACTGCAACAGAGCTTTTAAAAAGGGAAATCAAATCCCTTTCTTGCTGTAATCCCAAACAGACACACACATAACACATTCCACCCAAAAAGATGCACATGCACATCAAGCATCCATTCCCATGAAGCTAGATCTTGAACATTCACCGTCACATTAAACCATCTGCTGCACTGATCACTAAAAAAAGTCTAGGTTGAATGCATTAGCAGAAGATACATGAAGATTTTTCTAACAGGTAACCAGAATAGATGGCTTTACATTGATTACAGCCCCAATACCAAAATACAAATCTAGTTCAACTCTCGATACAATCAGGTGGCCACCCACTTTCATATTGGGGCATAATAATTCTAATATATAAGAGGCAAGGACAATTTCCATACACCACACGCTAGAACCAAAGGGATTTCCTTGGGTCCGGAATATATGGGTATAAAATTGTACAACAGATTGCCCTCTGGATTGAAGGAAATTCAAACTATCGGTGTTTTTAGAAGAAAAGTAAGGGATTTTTTTACTTAAAAACCTATTTTATTCCGTAAATGAGTACTTGGGAGTCGAATGAGTGTATTATCCCATTGTATATATAATTAAGGTATTTTTATATTATGTAATTATTGGACATGTGCAATTTTCTTGACGTGCCTTACATCAATGCACATTGATGTAATTGATCTCTTGGCAAATAAAATGAATGACTGAATATACATGAAACCAGATTATTTAGTCCAATTCACTAGCCTACAAATTTAAAATACACAGGAATACACCTCATTTAACGACAATGAGTAAATGTCAATCTTTTATTACAGACAAAGCATTTATCTCCACACAATATTGAACTTATTCCTTAACTGCTATCACAAACCTCAAAGAGCAAGGCACAATACGACTGCAGACGAATACGCTCCCCATTGGCAAGTGTAAGAAGTTTATTATCATCCATAACAGAGTTCATATTTTCAATCCACAAGGCATCAACATCACCATCAAAGAGAATATAATGCTGCTCTCCCTCATTGGTAATAGGCCGATTCATTTCTCGAAAAATTTGAGAGAGAAGACCATCAGTCCAATCTCTTGTAGCTGGGTCAAGTATCCCATAAAGTTCAATGACAGAGCATGCCTGCAAAGCAAAAAGCATTCTCAGCTACACTTTTACTAGAAATACTTCTTCGAAATATATCTTTCTCATGGTAAAATTTATTGTTTTAAATATATAAATAATAAAAATTTTCAAGCCATTTTAGTAGCCAAAAATATTTTTCAGCAGGATTCATTTGAAGGAGAAGATCAAATTGAAGGTTTTCATGTGAAGGCGGGCTGCTTAACTCTCGTCATTTGGCCTCATTTTCTTACACTGGTAGGGACTCATATGTTTTGTTGGTGATGTATATATAAAACATGCATCATTATTAGGCATTGTAAAAAATATTTTAGACAATTTATACACTATGAAGATTTAAAAAAAATCCCTATTCAAATTCAAAATTTGAAACATCCAGTCAGTCACATATGAAAGCCACCTTTTCTCCTAGAAGTAAATGCATCAAAACATTCTGGATGAGCATGCTAAAATACATATTTACCTTAGGATTTAAAATTGAAATCTTTGTTGGCCTCCCAAGAGCTGTATGGGTCTTCACTAAAGTATCTATCACAACTGTTTTGCCTCCACCAGTAGGCCCAACAACCATTGTAGAATGCCTTGTAGACATGGTTTCAAACATTTGAATGACCTTATCTACCTATAAAAAAGCTATTTAAATGTAAATATTCTTGCACTCATACTGCTTCATCACATAGTCATTTTTATTTTTCTCCCATTAACTGCTCCTTGAGCAAGACTCAACAAGGAATCTCTAAATAAAAGATTCAAATTCACCACTACACTTCCTTATTGTCAACAAAATATTCTTCATGAAAAAATAAATTTAAAAAATCATTATCCGAAGCAAAAAAATACCACAAATTTTACCTGTGTTTTGAGAACAATATAGCCACCTTCCTCCAGCATGCGTTCAACACAAAGTTTGAAATCTGGGTGAGTAACTCTTGGGCAGCTAAGACCAGGAAACAAATCATATATGAGTCCCAGAAACAGAGGAACATCATCGTAAACAAACTTCGGGAGGTTCATATCTCTGGAAAATAATACATAATATTATGAAAATCCCTTCTTCATGTGAATAGTGCAGTAAATTTTAACAACATCGTTAATAGCTATGAATTTATTAATCACAAGGAATACACTTAGTCTTTTATTTATCAATTTTATTATATCGAGTACATAATGCTCTCAAATATTTACGTACCAGTAAATGATAGGGGAATACAGTTATCAGTGATAATAATAAAAATTCATCAATGAGTAGTCAAGTCTGGCTAAGGCTTAGTGAGAATATTTAATTAAGAGTGATTCCTGAGGCAGTAGCATAGAAAAAAATATGAGTGGGGTTGACTTTGATAGGGAGTAGTTTTTGAAAGGCTACAAATAAAACACTTTCTCATAAGTATTTAGTCCCCCTCCCTCCCCATTAAGATGTTACTATATCTTGAGACAAGTTTGTTTCCACAAAAAAATTATAAGCCTTATTATTCTTATTTACAAATATTACAGCCTAATAAGAAATTTTCTACTGGCATAGCACTCAAAACCAAAAACCAAAATTGACTGAATTTCATTTAAAATTACCCTATAATGGGACAATAACTCTCTATTTATGAAAGCCCTTTCACTACAAAAAAATTCTGTTAAAGCTAACTGCAAAGTCCCTAGGATATACTCCTATATCTATACACCCTTAAATCACAGAATACTACTTGGGGATTTTTGGATAGCTAACAACCTAAGCGGGCTGGGAAGAATATCTTATCACAAGTTTTATTCTGCCCCATAGCCCAAAGCACATGGTTTTATTGCGTTCTTCAGTTAAGCCTGAATCACATGATCATTTGTTCCGTCCCTCTTAGTGATCACGTTAGTGATCATTTTTCTGAATCACACAGTCCCTCTTACCGTCGCTTTCCGCATCATTTCCGATTTCACAGCTCGTTGTCATAGGACCCGCATTACGAAAATATATAATGTGTTTATGTTTACCAATGTCATTCCCACGATTGTCAATGTTGCGCTGCAATAGCTCGATATGGGCATACGATCTGATTGGTGTTTCAGTGACAGAAAAAGTGACCAGAGTAGTGATGAAAAAAGTGATGGGAATCCCCATCATTGGAGTGATCACAAAAAATAATTGCGCGTGACAATCACTTCCGAGTGATCACTAGAGTGATCGCTGGAGTTATCACTCGAAAATGACGAAAAAGATGATCGTGTGAGTCAGCATTAACCCTTTCACTGCTGTTCAATCTCCGGAAACCTTCTCCTCACATGCGGCGAAAATGTTAAAATGCATTTCCTGGGTCCATGGAGCAGGTACTTCCAGGATGAGTGTGGTACACCCTCCGAAGGGTCACTAATCCCCGACCCTATTCTCGACGAACTCACCCACGCAGGACCGTGTCATCGGCCCTACCAGCGGGGACCCTACCTCCGGAAAAGTGACCGCTCTGACTGCAATTTGAAAATCAATCAATCAATCAATCCGATCATCACAATATGATTGTTTTCATTGCACTCCTGTCAATCAAGCAATCAAGTACGTCTTTGAACCGTGTCTCTGCGATAAAAAATAACGATTTTGTTAACTTTGCAACAAAACGTGGCTGCGGACCACCGGAAAACGGCCATTATATCATATATGATTTTGTTAACTTAGATATAATGGCCATTTTCCGGTGGTCAGACTATAGTTAGCAAAATCATTCACCTAAGCGCACGCATCAGTACAACTTCCTCATTTAGATCAGGTGAACCCCTCTTCAACTCTCCTGCCATTACTAAAACTGACTTCAAAGCACGGAGGCCAAAATCATAGTGATGCTGCTTTGACAGTTGCTCCCGAGCCAGTTTGTACAACACAGTCATCTTTTTTGCGAGAACCTGTAAGAAGGTAAAAATGTTTTGATAAGATTCAGATCACTATCAATATCTACTATGTAATGCTGTTTTTCAATATCTTATATACACGGGAGGGAGGGCACATTGAATAATGGGTAATTTATATTTACTATTATTATTATTATTTATAAATATGACTTTGACTTTCTTATTAATATAAACCAAAATTTTACTTTCATTTTAATAATAATAATAATAATAATCTTTATTTGCCTGAAAGACAATTATATGCAATACATAAATTGTATAAGGCACGTCAAAAACACAGGTTGGGTACAAATAAAAGATATAAGGCACAAACAGCAAAGTGAGGTGAGCATATATAATATTACTGTGACAGGTACTCTGATATAGAGTAAAAGCAGCCTGAAAGTAAAAAGTCTTTCAGCTTGTTTTTAAATACCCCTTGACTCATGGGATCTTTTAGCTCCATAGGGAGCTTATTGTACAAAAGTGGACTCATAAATTGTTCACCACAGGCAGCACTTTTAGTCCGTACATAGGGGACATGCAAATCTTTGTGCTGCCTCGTATAATGAGTGTGAATGCTGGCGTTTGGGACAAAGTCTTGGAAGTTAGTCTTTACTTTGAGAAGTATGGTGAATATATAAAGACAGGGCACAGGTAATATTCGTAGATCTTTAAACAATGGCCGACAGGGTGTCCGATAGGGTTTGTTGGACAATAAGCGTACCACTCTTTTTTGAATTTTGAATATGGTAACGGCATGTGGAGATGAACCCCAATGCAGAATGCTGTACAGAACATGAGAGTGGAATTCACCATAATACAAGAGTAGCAGAACATCTAGTGACACAGTGGAGCGTATATACCTGATTAGATAACACACAGAACTGAGCTTACGTGCCAATTCGCTGATATGCATTGCCCAGGAAAGATTAGAATCAATAGTCACACCCAAAAACTTTGTACTCTCGACTTGTGGTATACATGCACCGTTAAGGTCCACAGTGATCTGCCTATTATTTTTTCCAATATTTGTGAAGTAGATAAGTTGAGATTTACAAACATTAGGCTTCAAACAATTTTTAACACACCATTTATACAACTGCTGGGATACAGAGTTAGCAGAGGTACATAAGCTATTCACTTGAGATGAGGTAACAACAAAATTGGCATCATCAGCATATAACACAGGGGTTATATCAGAGGATCGAGAGACAAAGTTAGTGAGATCATTCACATATACTAAAAACAAGATAGAACAGATCCTTGGGGGACACCTTGGGAAATAACTTTTGGTGGGGAAATAAATTTCACACCATTGGACACTACAGCAACAGTCTGTGATCTGTTGGCGAGGTATGATTCCAACCAGAGAAATGGAATACCTCTAATACCAAAATAGGATATCTTATTCATAAGAATTTTATGGTTGACACTATCAAAGGCCTTAGATAAGTCATAGAACAAGCCAAGTACTTCAGCTTTGTTGTCTAGAGCATTCAGAATTATATTGACTGCCTGAGAAATAGCTTCGGAAGTTGATCTTTTCTTTCGAAAACCATATTGATGGGGAGAAAGATAGTTATTTGATTCCAGGTAAGAGGTCAATCTGTTGTAGAAAATTTGCTCGAAAACCTTGCCAAGCTGATTGATAATTGAAATTGGTCTAAAGGAGTTAAAATCATGAGCAGAACCCTTTTTCTTGTAAAGTGGGATAACTTTAGAACTCTTTAGAGAATCTGGGAAAATTCCTAGCTGGAGAGAGTTGTTAATGAGTAGTAGAAGAGGAGATTTAATGTATTCATATGATAAACATATTAGAAAATGGGGGACATCATCAGGACCAGCACAATACTTAGGGCTAGACTTGAAGATGATAGAGGTCAATTCACGTTCAGAGCAAGGATGAAGGAAGAAGGAGGTAGGTGAGGAATGAGGTTGAAGGGGGAGGAAATCAGGAGGGGGGGATAAGCCAGAGGGGCAAGAGAAGTGATCATTGAAGGCAGATGCTAGTTGAAGAGAATCAGTGATGAAATTGCCAAAGCTATCCTTGAGCTGAGGGTGAGTAGGATTTACATTCAGTTTTGAACTATTTATAATCTTCCAAATGGCCTTGGACTTATTATCAGCAGATGCAATTTGAATGTTATTATAGTTATGTTTGGCTTCAGAGATCATTTTTCTATATTTCTTTTTCAGCTCTTTGTGTCGAGACTTAAGTTCAGGATTATTAGCCTGGTGACAAGCATATGCAAGGTCTTTCAGGATGTGAGAAAGGTGACGTATGTCATCTGTGATCCAAGGATTACAAGGAGAAGGTTTAGCCTTAATTTTGGTCACAGGAAATGAAAATTCAAAGAAGGCTAAATATTTATAGTAAAATGAATTGAAACTAGTGTTAAAATCAACTGAGGAGTAGACCTCATCCCATGACTCATTATCCAATAAGCTTAGGAAAGTTTCTATATTGGATTGGGACCAAGAGCGACCCATACGAAATTTGATGGGGGCTGCAGTTGTGATTGCAAAGGAAGCTACAATAGGATAGTGATCAGACAGGTCACACTTGAGAACCTTTGAGACAGTAGATGTAGGGTCAAAGTTAGAAATGATGTTGTCAAGCAAAGTAGAGGATTGGTCTGTCACACGGGTAGGTTGATCAATAAGAAGAAAAAGATTAAAAGACTTTAGGAGGCAAAGAAAGTCTTGCTGGTCCTTGCTGTCCTTTGACATATCTACATTAAAGTCCCCAGAGATAATCAACAGTTGATCAGGTCTGGTAAGGGTTATTTCATCCAACAAACAGTGAAATTTCTCCAAAAAGAGTTGAAAACAGCCAATAGGAGACCTATACAGTGTCAATACACAAATAGAATAGGTCCCAAAGATAACATCGGCCATAGAGAATTCAAATGACCGTTCTATCAATAGATATTTGTAGGAACTATTTGAGGCAGCCACTTCAAGATCATTTTTACCCAGAATCATGACACCACCGTTTTTAAATGATGATCGACAAAAGGAATCAATAACTTTGTACCCAGGTACAACAATAGAGGCTAACTCATCCTCCTTGAGCCAGTGCTCACATAAACACACAATAGTTGGGTCCATTTCAGCTAGAAGAACTTCAAGCTCACCCAATTTGTTGCTAATGCACTGTACATTGGCATGAAGCACAGCAAGAGCCTTGGCATTTAATGAGGTAACCTTTTTTATCCCTGCGGCAGGTTCACATGAACCCTCCGAAAAAAATAACGCTTAACCATGACATTCTTGGGCCAAAAAGCAGGGTCCATTAAGATATTTTGACTTTCAGAGTCCACTGAAACACGAAAGGAGGAATAGTCACAAAATGCACAATAAAGTTTGAAATTGGCTCAAATCAGCCCACCATCCCCTTCTTAATCACTAATTTAGTAACATTGATATGGGAACAACACCACCCTTTAAAACACCCCTTTAAAACCTTTTGTTTGTCACGGTTTTTACAGCACCATTGTTTTGTGCATCCTTGAAAACCTTTCAGTTAGTACGTTGATTTCCTGGAAATTTTTGCACACAAATGTGAATGTTGACCACCTTATGACCTCATGAGATTAACAACTTAACAAAATGGATACTGTGTGTACTTCGCACCTCACTTGGTCACCACCCTTTGGTTGGAGACATTAGTTTCCTTGATAAATCAAATCATGCCTTTATGACCCTTGACCTCTGAATATCAAAAAATCAACAATACTGATAAATGAACTCCAAAACTGACTTAAGGACCCTTTAAAACCTATGGTTCAACACGTTGGTTGTCACGATGGCCCAACGTTTATCTCTATGACCTTTGACCTCCGTATTAACCTTGGAGGTCAAATAGTGGATAAGACGAGTATTTGGGCAATACCAGTGACTTGGGAACCCTTTAAAACTCATGGATCGACACCTTTGATGGTATCCTATTCTTTTTGCCACCCTTATGACCTTGACTGTGACCTTACTAGGTCAACGGTTGAATTTTCGTGAATAAAAATGTTATTTCAGGTTTCCTCGTGTCCGAAAACCTAAGAATTGACATCTTGGTCAATGAAATTCAGACTTTTTTCTACCTCGATTTTTTTTTTTACATTGAAACCCCATAAGGCAAATTCAAAATTTTGGTTTGGGCCCACATTGTGAGGTCGAAAGGTCAAAATTGTAAAATTTTGCTTGCACTCAACAAAACTTAGGACCTCTCCCCATAAGTATGCCAATTTTCAATAATATTGCTCAAGGGGAAGTAACTAAAATTAGAGGTCAAAAATGCCACACGACCCTTGGGACAGTCTGTATATGAAGCAATTACAAATCAATATTATCAGATGAATGAAGATAAAAATTGGACATGGATAAGGAAAGGACAAAGGATATATTTCATGCCAAAGGCAGGTGAAAAGAAATTGGAGATTTGGCTTGAGTATACATATGTAGTTCAAAGTGATCATCCTTAAGATTGATCTACATACATTAAACTTTACAGCTAATAGTCTTTTTCCATGTTTACTCATTCAATCCCCAAAATATCCTTCTTAACTACTCCATAACAACAAATTATAATGGTCATGCAAATAATTCATGAGTGAAATTCAGCATCAAAAATCTCATTCCTGAATTGGATTAGTTTAAATTAGGTAAGTAGGAAACACAGGCAGGGGCAGATTCAAGGGAAGGGATCTCAGGGATCATGGCCCTCTCCCCAAATTTTATCAAAAAAATTTATTTCTATTAGCTTAATAGTTTTTGCATACTTGTAAAGGAGTAAAGAGATTTTATGTACATTAAAATGCATGGCTACAAGACCCAAACATTAGAGAAGTTCGAGTTGTATTTATCATAGAGCGTAGCACTCCCTTCTGTTAAAATGCCCCTCTCTCTCACCTTGGCACTCAGGAAGCCTTCAGAAAACAACATGATCTGACAAATAAGCTCCAGATCAGGAACCACACACACAACAGGTCGAAAAAGAGCTTTCACAGACTCTGGTAATTCAGTTCTCCCAGCATAACCAGGATTCATGGTGATAAAGATACCAACTTTATCATCCAGCTTTATTTCTTTGCCTTCAAACTATGGAAGAAAGTAAAAAATCATTCATATCACGAGTACGGAAAATGCTAACGTAGCACCATTCATTTTTATATTACCATGAAACTGGACACTTTTTGTAGCAATGCACTACGAATTGTCCGCAACTGAGAAGAAATCACAGACAAAACTGATATATCTATTCTGTTGAATTCATCAAAGCAACCCCATGCACCACACTGTGATAAACCAGCTAGAATTGTTCCCATTGCCTTGAAGTCCATACCCTCTCCACAATTGGTTACAATGCATAGCAATCCCAATGCCTTAGCTAAATCTTTAGTCGTTTCTGTCTTTCCTGTTCCCGCTGGTCCTGGAAGGCAAAGAAGACCAAAGATTCAGAATAGAATAGAAACAAGGAGTGTGTAAAGCAACTCAAAATTCAAGTAAAGTAGAAGGGGGTAGTTGATAAAAGAACTTCTCGCAACTAGCGTAGTAGTAGTAGTAAGTAGAATTATTAAATATTTGGGTGTGCCTACAACTAGGGTCATTAGCACCACACATTCCACTGCCACATCAGCTATACATATAAAACTCAATTGCTGTTCGCTAGTCTTGCTAAAACTCAAGAACGGCTGGACCGATTTGGCTAATTTTGGTTTTAAAATATTAGTGGAAATCCAGGGAAAGTTTAAAAGGTGAGAATATTAATCCTCAGGGCCCATGACGCCCTGGAATGGACCCTGAATCATTTTCATAAGATATACATGTAAAGTTCATTATTAATGTCTGCAAACCTATTTTTCTTTTGCATATTTAAATTTGTGATAATGGCCACATATAGTTGGAGCATATACCATTGTTACTATTGGAAAGAAAAAATAAGTACAATTGTTATTCTTGCAATCAATCTTCATTTTCTACATGATTAATGGCAAATTTTGAAAAAAATGATAATAAAAATGCTGTAATTTTAGCATTTTCAGCTTACCCTGCTCCCTTGACGACCATTGGTATTGTTTGTGTAGTTTGATATCTCTTTCTAACTTTATTCACCAAATAAATCCTTTGCTATAGATGTTAAAAAATTCATCTGCCATTATTAATTCACAAATTCGGTGTGAAAAAAAGTTCTTCACTTACTATAGGCTAATTTCATCACTAACCGAGAATGACTCCCATTGGGATGATATGCTTAAGGACTGTAATATCTTCATCCCCTCATCAAATTTCGCAAATTGTTTGCAATCATCATATCGACATGTTTCCCCTAGAATCTGGAAGATTTATGGGTGAAATGAGGGTAAAATGACATGTCCGAGGATGGTTTGTATCATGTATGCTGCCAAACTTTGAACTCTACACTACAAATGACTGCAGAAATTTACAATGAGACATTGATCATAATAGAGACAGCTGCTCATTTGGCAGGATTGAAATATTCCAAAAAAATCTTTTGGTCAAGGCAATAATTACTGTTTATGAAGCATAGTCAATATGGCTATGCAGAAGTAATAAATTATGTTATCTTCAATTTAAAATACCTGTGTACATATCTGTGCTAGAGCAACAACTGTATGCTCCAGAATCATCTTAAAATGTTACTTAAATGGTAACATAGAAACTTAATTTTATTAAATATAAAACTAAATTGTGTGTTATTTTATTGCAATGAAGATAATATGGAGGTTAATCTGGAATTATAAATTAATGAATTTTGCTTATAGTGAAAAGTATAGCATTGCAATAATAAATTGTCTTCAAACTCATCTGAGTTTCAACTTAGTGAAATTGGCTTTAAATTGATATGAGTTTAAAAGTCTGGTGTTCTCACAGCTCTAATATGACTTATTTCAGCTTTTTATTTACATTTAAAGTGACCCAAAAACGATCAAACAAAATCATTTTCAGCTTTTCTTACGGAACAAATTTGAGGATAAAACTAATAACTCAGACGGCCTATAATTATATAATTCATTTCCTAACTGAACCACTTTCAGCCAGACTTGAATAATGTATTTACCTGCAGGAGCTCCTCCTAACTGCATGGATAATGCTTGAGTAATAGTTAAGTATATTCTGTCAGTTAAAGGAGTAATCACCAAACGCCCATTAAGACCCATGTATTCATAGCCATACTTGAAACTTCCTGAAATAAATAAAGTTCATTAAAATTAAAAATACAAGTGTTAAATAAGGTCAAGGGTAACCATAAAAAAACAGCAAAAATTCAACAGGAAATATTTACACACCTGAGCATTGTCGGACCATAAGGTTATCCAGACTCTTCACCCAGTATGATCGAAGCTGACTTTCCCACTCAAACACTTGGGCATCAGCCACACTATTTAATAAAGAAATTTCTAAATTATGCAAAAATATTAAGGAAAGTAATAATTAAACTAGTAAATGGATATTTATCTCCTAAAATTATTATTTTAATTTTTTATTCATTGAAAAACATGAAAGGCCAATGTTTTGGAATTTCATTCCCCATTATCAAGATTTATGGAAACATCAAGTTCTAAAATGCTGGATTCACATATTTTTTAATTAATTAAAAAAAATAGAAACCTACACTGCACAAAATAAAAAAATGTAATAAGAGGTCAACAGCATAACTCATTCTTATGACAATAACACAGTGAACTTTGTATAGATCCCCCTAATGGGCTACATCAATGAATTTTCCTCATCAATTGAAAGACCACAATTCTTACACCTGAACTTACTGAAGTGATAACATATACCTATTAAGCATTATTACACCCTTCAAATAGGAAGAACTCCAATTGGCAAAGTATGCAATAATTTCTCATGCCAAAAAAGTTATTCAACTTGGTTCATGCAGGGCAGTCTGATGAGCATTTTAATTCAACATCACACGGGTCAACAATTGCTACAGAACTTATATGGACACACTGCATACATTTAAGTTGCAAGTATACTACCAAAAACTACTTTATTGCTAAATGTAATTTTTTAAATCTAGTTATCATATTCATACCTGTCTCTGACCAAGTCTTCGACAATATCCCGAGCATGTACATCAATAATCAGAATAGTGTTGAATTTCTTCCTTTCATTTTTGCTCAGATTTGACCGTACACGAACAACCAATTCATTTAGCTGATCATTCAGCTGATTTAAATAATTCTTCATGGCATGCATCATTCCATTCTTCATTCTAACTCAAAAGAATAATGCACGATTACTTAAATGTGGATAGGTTCAATGATATACACTCACATAGGTGAATTATCATATTTTTTTGTGATTACGCCATCATGTAAAAGACCCTTCAAAGTAAATAATTCAAAAATAACTTATTTGGATTATGAAAACTGCTGTATAATGGAACCTAAAGTTTGAAGAAAGAAGAACCTCCCAACAACAGCTTCCATTGCTAGACAATTGTGACATGATTTCACGAATTACTTCACTAAAGATTGGTAGGGAAATACGAGGAGGGATTCGAAAATAGCAAGACTTTTTTAATAAAATATCTATTTATAGATAACCTCTTTTTTAAAACTTCCTTAAGTCTCCTTCAAAATAATCTCTTTAAATGCAAAGCACTTGACTAGTCTTTTTCCTAATTGTTAGAAGCACCTCTGGAACCTTGCCTTGAACATGGGGAAATACATTTCTTTTGAAAATGATGCTGGAAAGGAAAAAATGGTGTGAGTGGGGGGAAAGTTTAGGGAAGCCAAATGTGGAAAGGAATACAGCATACTCCCGATTATATGGGCTAATGATGGGGAGAGTTGGCACCAATAATCGGAAAAGACTAATAATCCAAACTTTCACTTTCATTTCATGTAATTTTCATAATATGTACATGTAAATCAAACAATTTATTATTATTCATGCACAACGACTGATATTTCAGGTAGCTTTCCGGAATCATTCACAGCTATTTTTTCCTGACCATGATCTTATTAGCAGCGATAACATGATTGAATTCCTACTGCTCCATGTAATACCTGATTTCCGAAAACTGCACAGCCATGTCTTTGAGATCACGGATTCAGAAAATTGGTTTTCACGAATGCTTAAAAACCGCTGCGCGACATAGGAAACAACATTGTCAGGCACCACGCCACGTAGTCGTCCCTCGTGCAAGTTGCCTGGTACGCGACTGCTGCGACACGCGGTTCCATGATCCCTAAACGCAATGGCGCACCACAATGTTTAGATAGCATGAATACGGAGCTTCCGTGATGGTAATGGGCACGTGATCTCCCCATCGCACAGCAGTGGTAATTGGAAACCAGGACTTTTGGCAATTTGTCTACACAGGAGAGTGCATGGCTATGATTCATGCTATCTCTACTTCCTCTTCCCCCGCTGCCTTCATTTCTACTATTCCCTTCCTCTCCAGTTTGACCTTGACTACTCACGGCATAAATATGTCAGGTTGCGACAAAATCTCTGGTTCCTTTGGACCATATTCATCCGAATGCTTTCTGCGCATTTGCAATATGAAATATACAATTATAGATGGTAGAAAACATTTCTCTCAATTTGCGATTGGTTAACCATTGAAGAATCTTCTGAAATTGATCAAGAGTTTTTTTTCCACCACTGATGGTCATCTGCATGCTAGAGCAGAGGCCCAAGTAAACTTGAAACATTCCTTGTCAAAAAGTAAATAAAATAAGAACTGCCCTTGCCCTTTTACGAAGAGAATGCTAATGGATATAATAGGCCTTAGTTTTTTTATAAAGATCACGGAAAACATTGAAGAAATGTAGAACTCATGCACAGATAATCCGCAATATGGATAAACCACAGCTGGATAATCTTTACTTCCATAACTAAACCGCGCCATTTAATCCAGAGTCCATGACCTGAACACATTGACCTTTATGCTACAATGAGAAATTAGTGAGGAGAAGAGATAAAAGGATTCCTAGAGGTAAAGAATAGGACAGCAGGGTCAAATGGAGAGGAGGGGGATGAATAGAGCCCATATTATAGTGCTACATACTCTATACAGTATATGTACTTTTATTATACTACATACAATAGCGTTGATTGAATGAACAGATAACCTTTAATTTGAATCATGGAGATTTCACTACAGCAACACAGATTTGACCTTTGGAAATGTCATCAGGAAGTATCCATATGTACTTAGTTTGTTAATGACCTTGAAATAAGGGAGCAATTCCACTTTCAAAAGATTGAGCAAAGTGTTTAGGCAAAAAGTTGAGCAATCCATTATGAGTAACTTAATCGCAGAAGATGTTCAGAAGGCTTCTTGTAAGTCCATGTAGCATGTTGAAGACCTGAATCCATCAATGCCAACAAGAAAATGGTTCAGCTCCCAAAAATTTAAAGGTGAAAGGATGACCAATCTCTCTCAGTACATAGTTGAGGCATTAGAAAATCATCTATATAATATAATCCAACCAATGGATCCACTAACTTGACAAAAAACCTGAGATACAAATGGGTGCCATGATGAAATGAAAAAGTATACAAAGCCAATACAGAATACAATTGATAGCAGTGTATTTAGGAAAAAAAGCCCAACAAAAAAGCACAACTACTTCAAATATAGGAAATTTGCACACATACACTTCAAGATTGTTGAGGGGATACCACAATTTGGGCATCTAGCATACTGAGCATTATTTCATACCCAAATATTTAAAAGAATGCTTCACTCCTATTAAGGAAGGATTTAAACTGGTTTCTAAAATAATAGAGGTTCACTAACAACAAAAAGGAATAATATTGAGGCTGAAAATTGTGGGCCATAATGGAAAAATGATTCTTAGGAGGGAAGAAGGAGAGGGGAATGAGATCCAGATTCTGATACACATCAATATTTCAAGAGGAAAATGAAACTTTTTCACATAGCAGATTATCAAATCATGGTTCCCATCCCATTGCCGTAGTCACTTGGCTGGAAAAAAAAATCAAATGAATTTGTCCATTTGATAATTTTTATGACTACAGAACATCATCCGGCAATATTGGAATAGATGATGAAAAAATAAAAGTTTACAGACATATGTTAAAAAGGCTTATGGGCAATATTTTGCAAGAAACTTTCTTCAAAACTGTTTAATTTCATCCAATAACTAGTAGAGAAAATATACTTAGATTGCAAGAAAACAAACATTAAAAATTAAACACTCTGGATGATAATAAGAGTTAGAGAGACATATTGCTCCCTAGATAACCAAAATCGTAAGATGAAAACAAAAAAATATGGTCAAAAAGAGATTGAATTAAGTTTACTTTACCGATTAAAAACATTTTCCACTTCTGCCGTCCACCAGACTTGATTGGAAGCTAGGCATACCATACCTTGGAAATCTAAAATCCATTCAGTTCTGAACAAAAATTTAGGAGAGAAAAGCTCTAGATATTACTAGGATAAAATTTTGGAAATCAATACAATTAATCATTTACTGATTAATATGCAAAAAAATTTCCCTACATTGGTAAAAAATACCATTCAAATGATCTCATTTTCTGCTATAAGCATACATCATTATCACTATTTTAACAACTAACCCCATATTGAAGCCAGTCACGTTATTTTATCCATTAATGTGGATTGGCAATTAGAATACTTGAATACTTAAGCTGGATTGAGGAATATCCTCAATGTCTTTCATAATTTTCATAAAATGATTGTACAGCTTATGTATGAAACAATGTAATGGATTTCATGTGATCAAAAATTTTCATTCCAATTCAATAACAGGATTATTATCAAATAAGATGTTACTCTTGTTTTCCTTAGTTTTAATCATAGGGTAACTTATAGTAAAAACTGGAAGCTTTAGGACAGCTCATACAGATCATTTTCAGCAATATGCCAAATAAGCGATAGAATGGAAAATAATATGGTGATTATAAAGGCGTACATACCTAGTTTTCAACATTTTTCCATAGTAGAAGATGGCCTTTTTTGTAATGAAACGATTTGCAGCGCACATAGCTGCCAGTACCTCTGTCATCCAGTCTTCAACTTTTGAAGAAATTCGAACTACATCCAAAAATTCCATCACTTCTCCTTCGCAAGATATCATCGCTGAAGCAACCACACCTTCATCATGAATTGTCACAAATTTTAATTTTCCAATATTATCAAACATCTGAAAAGAATGGGTGAAGGATTACAAAGGCTGATGAATCTCCTCTCTCACTTATTCCTAAGAGTTGCAAGGACAAGGAGATGTTAATGGTCAGTAAATTTAACTTTCTATGAATGACATTTATAACAATCTTAAAGACATATCAAATGGAGGGAATATTGGAAGAAGTAATTAAATGTGGATTTTACCATAGTAAGTGAGGGAAGGAAAGAAGTAATTTAGCTTGATAATAAGAAATTTAACTCAACAAGTAATTAAATATCTCATTACTCAATGAAAAAAATTCTACATAATATATTAATAGAATGTTTACCCTTTAATTGAATAATTACGGAGTTTTAACTTATGACATCCACTTGAATAAAAATATCCACACTAAAAAATATACACAAACATAAAAATTCATGACAAAAAATACTTATAAAATGTACACTCACTCTGCATTTCACTGTTTGTATGGCAAAAACTTCATCCACAGCCGCAAATCTATATTTTTACACTAGTGTACATTGTTTAGCATGAGTATATAACATTTGACATAAGTTTTTGGCTACCAAAAATTGCTTTAATATAACTATAATCTCACCTTCACCATATGTTCTTGAACACATTCATGACTACTACTTCCAAGGATAGACAACAGTTCATCATCAGATATGAAGTAGAAGCGAGGGAAAGCATTCCTCTTAACATCCAAGTAATCATTTAATGATTTTTGCAGTCTATCAAGATTACTAGAGAGTGCCAGAAGTTCATCAAGTCGACCAGGAGTCAAACAACAATCCTTGACATTTTTCTTCTTGTACGCGTCCAACATAATCTTTAAAAAAAATCAAAATACATCATGACTAAATAGGAAGCTTCATTGCAAAACTGGATACCTGAAGACTGGAAAAAATTTTAATTTACCTTTTATTCAACAATTACTTTAGGTATCACCACAGACCAAGCAAATAATTACTTAAAATTAAAGTGTTACATTTTACTTCTTTATTAAGAAAACTGTCACCCAACCGATACTAGAGTAATAATTAAAATTCTCAAAGCAGTGCATGAAACAAATAACTCTCTACTCACTCGCATCAGGGATGAAATTTGAGGTATAAAAATCATGTGACTTGGGTGGTATTTGATCCCCAATAGTCAGTCAGGTATGCTATCAGTAACACCACCTAGTCATCTTCTTCTAAGATTAAATTTCAAATTGCCCACACCTAGCTTGAAAAAACCTAGCCTGAAATTTGTCTTCGAAGAAGATGGATAGGTAATGTAACTGGTAACAAACCTGACCAACAATTAGAAGATTCACATTTGAATTCCAACTAAGCCAAATGATTACTTCATGCAGAAAAATCCAGAGCTTTTTTGGCGAATTTGTAGGTTTTCACTAAAAAATATTTATAAAGCCTAATATACATTTTCAGAAACTAATTTTATTTTCCGTTTGCTCTCAATACTTACGGGTACTTTAAAGCATGACAGATACAAAAAAATAGTCACAAAATCTGCACAAAGAACAAAAATAAAAGGCGGGAGTTTAAAGAAGCTCAGCCAATAGATCGGCCCTCTCGGCACTCTTCACACATACACCCCAGGCCTTTGGATCAGCCCACTGGCACTTAAGGGTTAATATCACTCCAGATACTTTACATCCAACAGTCTATAACGGCCAGGTACTTTTCTCAGCAGATCCTGATATTACCTATGGCACCACACCCAGCCTCTGGCCTTCAGCCTTGTTTATGGCCTCTCGCCACCTTTCTCAGCCCCTCAACATAGCACTCAACCCCTAATATGATACACCCACGCCTCGCTTAGTGGAATTTTGATTAGAGCAATTTCGATATAGCGCAATTTCAATATAGCGCAAATTCATTCCTCGGGGAAGCTTCCCAAGGCTGCTTTGCCTAATCGAAAAACCTCAACATTCTCTTGATAAAATGTGAACTAGTGCTAAGTACACATGAAAAAACTCTCATTTTACGCTTGTTACTAGTATTCCTTGCCTAAAATCTTAATTCCATGTTAATATATTTTGAGATGTATTTTTTGCTGTCCTAGGTTATCGGGGGAATTGACTTACATGTATAGGGTCCAGCTTAAACCCTTCAAAGTCATAGGTAGAGGTCCATGAAAGTGGTTTTATTTTTTTCTAAAATTCGTTTTAAAACCATGTGATTTCGGTGTTATAGAACATCTTGGCGATGTTATTATAATGCTACAATTTTCCCACGATTATAGGCGTTTTATTATTTTATGGTACACATTTCATGAATACATACTTACACTTTTATTAAGCATTTTACATAACATTAACACAATTTCGACTGTGCAAAATTTCTGATAAAACTAAATGAAAGACATGGTTCAACTTATACTGGTTCAAGATATATAAATGGTTCAAGTATGTAGTCTTTGTGAATACAATTGGAAAACAGCAAATTCCCACAATCTTATATGTGTATACTTCGAGAGCCATTCCAGAATTTTTTGATTGTCAAGTTTCTCTACACTAAATAAAGCCTTTAAAAATGCTTGTGTAATAGCAACAACAAGCTCCTCCTTTGCTTTCTTTGACTGAGTGACTGTGTGTTCAAATGATAGCTGTCGTTTTGCGGGTCCCCTTTCTTTTGCACGTTTATTTGTATCGCTACTGATGTGCTTTAACAAAGTCTCACACCTTTCAAATTAAAATCTTATAACACAAAATTTGCACAGTAATACTGTCTTTCACATAAAATCCTTCTCAGCTGAATTTACTTGCCCTGGTATGAACATTATCACTAGCTTTTGGCATTTTGAAATTCCAATCCTTTGCTCGACATTTAAAGCTGGAACTACAATTAAAAAACAGTCCAACCGCAAAACACAACCTGTCACAATGGTGTATTCAAACTGAGTGCTGGGTAGCTACGGTATAACCATAGTACTGTATAACTTACAAATTGGCCGAAATTTTCCCTTTCGATACCCCTCACCCAGGTGTTGAGGGAAGGTAGGACAGCAGCTAGATACAACAAAATCGCTTAGTTTTGATTACAGCTGTTGCCAATCGGTCAGGAAAGGCAGTGAAAGAAGCACATTTAACAAAACATAATCGGATTCAAAGAAACTTGAAGAATTATGTCCCATTTATTGATCCTGAAACATCTAGAATGAGACGCTTGCTCGCCTGAAGAATTAGATATTAGATTTAGCCAATGTCGAAATGATTGTTTTTTGCATTGTAGCTCAGTGGAGAGCCGAATATCCAACGATCTGTCTGCTAATAAGGAGAACCCCTCTCCTCCTATCCTTTCTGTTCCTTCCTTCCTTCCCCCACTGCTAGCACTTCCTGCTTTCAAATAACAATACGTGTCTATGGATGTCTTTAAAAGAATCGAATCGCGCAGTTGACGGTCACCATGGCGCCCATTTCAATCCGGCCCGGCGGTGCACCGTCTATGGCATGAAAACAGGCAGTGCTACATTGAGGCAGCTTTCTAACGATACGACTTTACGCCGGCCGCCATTCACATCACGACGCCGTGAAATTCAAGCCGCTTTCAGACGAGACGACTCTCTGACACGCTGTGGGCCGTGCCGTGAACGGCGGCCCGGTCCCAGCCAGCGGCCGTGTTTAAGTCAACGAAATTGTTACATTAGACCCCTACTCAAGGTTTTTCTGATAGAAGTTATCCAATAACGCTGTCTAATGCATCGCGGTGAGTCACCGGAAATTCTGCTCAGCATTGATGCGTACCAGGCGCGTGAGCTTGTATTTCCGCTCTTCCGCAGCCGCGTTTAATATCTTTCCGCACATTTTTAATTCATAATATCTAATTCTTCAGGTGACTAAGCACCTCATGCTAAATATTCCAGGATCGATACATGGAAATCAAAGAGAGAGGCTGTGATAAATTTAACGGAAAATTCTGGCGGAGAAATCACTACAGTGCGCGATATTACTCGGATGTGTTATGCGCGAGACTAAACGAGCCAATTGACCTTGGAATCATAATGAGATAGAGCAAATGAACGTCGGCAGCGTTAAACAGTGAAGGCTTAGGCTTTAATAGATTATGACTCATTAGACTTGAGTTTTTCGCTAATCCACCTAAAATCGCAGTAAACGCGAAATTTCTTTTTATTTACCGATTTCACATTATTCCGTGTTATTTCGCGTTATTTCACGATATCCCGTCTCGCCAAACTCACAGACCTCTAGTCATAGGTAGTTATGGGGGAGAAATGGAGTGGGGGCCGAGTTGCATATGAATAGCATCAACATGTAAGAGAGGTCCAAGAGAGATTCTCAAACACATTGGCTTCTTTCCCTTCCAACAGTCGTAAGCCCTCTGTGTCTTAGGAATACAGTATGGTAGCTGTTCAGCAGTAGAGGGTGATTTAGATAGAGCCATACAGAGTAAAACTCAAGCAAACAATGGCCAAAGATAGGAATGTGGATAGAAAAATAAAGAAGTTAAGAAGAAGAAAAATAAAGACGCACAAAACACAAGAAAACTTGTGATCAATCCTCAATGTGCTAATACCCTGATACATATTGCAGGGGAACCTCAATCTCTCGTTTCTCAGGAGGATGGATGAAAAAAACGATGAATGGGGGAAAATGATTGATGCAGGAATGTTTGGCTAGATTGCCTATGTCCCAGGAAACTCTGGATTTTGGCACCTTATTATGATACATATTCGTTAAAGGATTCAAACAAGATTTTAGCCAATTACAGGAATACTTGTACTTTATCGAGACACTTAGGTCATATTGTTGATTCGAATAATATCTCTTTCAAATATCCTTAAGGAACACGCCACCTTGCTAAAAAATGTTTGCTCTCCACTCGGCATTTACCCTGCTATTATGGATTTCTCTCTGATGTAAAGATTCTTATTCATGGAAAGCCATTTCCAGTACACATATTCACGAGAGCAATGTGAATGTTATGCCTAAAACAACTGCTTTCGCCGGCGCAGTGATTGGTTGTGAGATGGATCATATAGGCCAAAAATAGTCAATTATTTGTAATGTTCCTGTCTGATAAATATATTTTTCATGTAATTTAGGCAATGTGTAAAGCATGAACAATATTGCGTTAATTGTCAGCGGCACGCCCACCGGAGCCTCGACTTCATCCCACTTATTGTTTTCACCAGGTATCTCGCTCTACCACCACCCCACTGTCATGTGCTAGAGGACATCCGGAGGCGTTCTCTAATATTCACGCGCTTCCATCCCAGATGCTTTTCTTCATATTCAATTATTTTCAGTCCATCTTTTAAAGTATTCACTTGTTTCTTCGGAAGGGCCATGGTCCGAAGATGGATAAAAATAAAACTAATAAAAATGAAACCTGACTTTATTAAACCCACACGGAAAACACTCCCTAGTTTGAAGTCAACCCACCCTGGAAAGTATGGAACCACTCGTGCTAGGTGAAGTTTGGAACTGATGCTATCGCATACATCTTATGCTGTAAATACTGCAGAGGGTGAAGCATAAACATATGACTGCACCATGAAATTTTTTGTCCTGAAGAGAAGGCATTCTTTTCTAATTAGCATAGGGCCAGATGAGTAGATGAATTCGGATTGTTAGTAGGGAGAAACAAAATATCCTGAGAAGATATCCCTTCCTCAGTAACTCTGACGAGTGAGACTTATAGTATAACTCGTAAATTGATAACTGATAATAAGCTGATATCCTGTTTTCGGAAAAATGCCACATTAACTGTCGAGAAGCTCAGCTACGAGGATATCGAGTTTCGCCAGAAATCACCATCGTATTTTTCCAACTATTTCCTCGCTTTAGATGCTTAAATAACGTTAGAAATACGTCATGTTTGGTCTCATTCTTTTTTGAACACTGAATGCGGAAAAACATTCAATACGGGAACAATATATCAGAGTTCCACTGTACCTTTAAATGTACACATTAGGCAGCTAACAGCAGTTTGCCTTTTTCTCTATTTCTATGGTAAATGGCCTTACAAGGTCATTTGTTCATGTTGATTCTATAGATATCCTAAGATTCATATCAGAAATTGAAGAGGAGAGCAATATAGATGGGAAGGTTGTTTTAATAATGCCATTGCTTGCTAGCCAATTTTCAATGAATTCAATATTTCTTTATATTTCAGGACAAGCTGTGCTGTAATAAAGTATACTTCCCCACCTGTTACATTTATATCATTCAATTGCTTGCTATTTTTTTCCATAATAAATCAATCCTTTGTTCAGGAAGAATGACCGAAAGTAACCAGGAAGAATGTTTCATTCTTGGAAATTGGGAAACTCATGTTGCACTTACCGTATTTCTCCGAATATAGTCCCCCTTTGAGTATAGTCTCCCCACTCTAATTTTGAGGCTTCAGTTTTGGGAAATAATTTTTTAAAATGGGTAGGAATATAGTCCCCCTCTTACTTTCACTACAGGCATTTTTGGAAAAAAAGGGGGGACTATATTCAGATAAATACGGTACATAAAGGCAACCAAATCTCAAGGCAATACATATATGAATAATCAAGGCAATATGTACGAAAGGGAATAAATGAATAATCTGGAAACCAGATAAGGAAAGCAGAAATTAATGAGAATTAACTGCATCAATTATGGCTTTTCTTCCTGCCCTCTCCCTTCTTTAATTTCATTTTAAATCCTTCCTTACTTATAGGATCCTCCTGTAATTTTTAGTCTGCCATCATGATGTGCTCTATGTTGTCTATTTCAACACTCTTTTGTTTAGTACTTTCCCATTTTTCTCATACTTCCAATTTTGTACTTCCTGTGTGTTTGTTATTAATAATACAAGATTGTTGGACTTGTGGACTATGGACTATATGATTTTTTTTTCTTTCAGGGATAATTTCCAAAAAGTAAAAATTATTTTAATTTTATAATTTTTATTAAGAAGTTTGAAATTTAAAATGTAGTTTAAAAAATTTTATTTCTTTAATAAAGCTTAAAGCAAAGTAGAATGAAACAAAAAAATGAGTAGAAAACACTGTGGAAATAATTCAAATCACATAATTTTACACATGAATAGTTGAATCAAAATTCTAAATTTTACCTTACGAAATGAAACATCAATATCATCAAAAGTAGCGGCCTCATCAGGCATCTGCTGCCTTATATCTCCTCCAATAAATATTCCCTCCAGGTACAACCACTTTCCTTGAGTCACAAGCCATTCATATAGGGTTTCACTCACAGTTTGCAGATTTTTCTCCCATGTCTGAACGGCCTTCAAGAAATGTCCCACAAACCTGTCAAAAAGAAATGACTGTCATCACAAAATTTTCTGGTGAATCCAAGAAATTTTACAGAAATGCTGGTGAAATAACTCACATCTTTCATTATTAACAACATAACTTTAGTCCTAAATAAGCAGAAAAGATTTCAACAAGAGGGTAAATTTTTACAAGTGCAACAATCCGGATTTCGCCTTCAAACCTTCACTTTCCTGTAGTATTTTTGCCTCCTGATTAACGTGGTGACATTCATTCCTGGCGGAAATTAATAGTTTTCGAGATATTTTAACTTATATGGATAGCGATTTTCGGGTTCTGCGCATGCGCGGCCATGTTGGAATGGCGGTAAATGAGTTTCACGGAACATGTTTGAAATTGTAAACAAGAGAAAAATATCCCTAGTGATGGTCCAATACATAACAAAGTGGGAGGTAGAAGTGGATAAATCACTTTCTGGGCACATGTACGGGCTGGTCAACTAGAAAAAAATATCCTTCGAGCTGGTCCAGTTGGTGAAGTGGGTAAATCACTTTCCGGGCACATGTACGATTTGGTCAACTAGAAAAAATATCCTTTGAGCTGGTCCAGTTGGTAGAGTGGGTAAATCACTTTCCGGGCACATGTACGAGTTGGTCAACTAGAAAAAAATATCCTTCGAGCTGGTCCAGTTGGTAGGGTGGGAGGTAGAAGTGGGTAAAATGTGCTTACCTTCCAGTGCTTATGGTTGCCCAGATGTCCCAGGCAGGTCTTCCTCAGTGGGTAAACTTTAAATTTGGCGGCATGGTAATGTTTGCGCATGCGCAGAAGGTGAAGTGCGTAAAGTAAAGGGTGAGTAAGTGAAGATCGTAAATGGCGGCGCATGCGCAGAACCCGAAAATCGCTACCCATAAAAGTTAAAATATCTCGAAAACTATTGATTTCCGCCAGGAATGAATGTCACCACGTTAATCAGGAGGCAAAAATACTACAGGAAAGTGAAGGTTTGAAGGCGAAATCCGGATTGTTGCACTTGTAAAATAATACCAACAAGAGTAACTAACTGTAATAATGATTATGCTGAAATTCAACTATAATTTATAAAAGCTCAGAATACTATAATAATTAAGTCCAGCACTATGATATTTAACAAAAAAAGTTGATAATAAATTCCTGAGCAATGGTCAATTTCACAAACTTTTGAAACATTACAATTAAACACTCAGATTGTATTTACATCAGATGGGCCTTATAACAAAATTCAAGAAACCACAAAAGAACAAATTCAGGCAATCTCTTCTCAGGATTCCCACCACTTTTAGTTATCCATTTTAGTCAAGTTATATTTCAAGAACAAATTCCTTGATAAGAAACTTAAATTTTTTCACCTAATTTTCTGTAGTGCTGAAAATGGTAATTCATGATTCAATGATGCAGACATCATTCATGACCATCACCCACATTCTTCTCATTAAATTATTATTTATTATTACAATTTATATGTACATAGATATCATATATTAATGATGAAAATGTTTCATTCATGCTGAAATAACCTTTGAAAGACTACAGACTAACAATTAAGAATGTCCTTAGCTATCACATATGGAAGGGAAATTTACTTATCTCAATTCATTCTGTTGCTAAAAAGCCATAACCAACAACCATAAAAATGTACTAAAATTTAGTATCCCAGCACAAAATAAAATCATTATTTACATAAAAACAATTACAAAGCATACAACATAAAATGTAGAAACAAACAAGATTTCTCTGATTTTGTTCTTTATTTTAATATTCAAGAATAAGTCTCTACGATATTAAATTTCAAACTCTAGTACATAATATGATTATGCAACAGATAGTAGTTCAGTGCCAGACATAATGACGTGCAGCCTTGAGTCTTCGTTCAACATGAGGATATAGTGAATAAAAACTCAAGGATAGCTCAAAGGAGGGATTGAATTTGCTGGGAGTCCAGTTATTCCTTACTCCTTGCACACTCGACACACACACTGAAGCTGTTTGCATGATTTTGTTCAAGGACCCATGGAATAAGCTTTGGAGCTCTGAAGGGATTCACCAACAGTATTTTAATTTTATATGGGGTTTTTATGGGTGTAAAACTTCAGCTCCTTATCATCTGAGGGAACGTCTTAACTGACAACAAGTAGTTAAAAATTACTGAGATCTTGTGATATCCTAATTCATGTGGCCCAGAGAACTAGACCAAGCTCCATGGTTTGTGAATGATTTTTACCATCAATGAGTGGTTCTTCCTATAATTATTATCGAGCTAGAATTCTAAAGACATCACCAACTGATGAAAAGGTGTCAATTTATTTAATTTTCAATTTAAATTACAAGGGAAGAATTCATTGAGGAAAATATTTATTTTGAACAACTTATCTTTCCCTTCTTAACACAAAATTCTTTTAATGAATATTGATTCTGAGTCTGAATGAACAAACTCTTTGCTACCAACTGAGGGTGCTCTGACAACTGCTCCACACTGACCTTGGTCAGAGCACCTCACGATACTAGTGCTCTGCTTCAAACTACTACAGCAGTTTAAAAGTTGAACTGGCTTGGCAAAAATGACAATGGAATAGCTCCCCCTTTTGCTACTTCACCTATGATTCCTTTCCAAGCAAACTCTCTTCTCAAACTCTTTCCACAGTAACTCCAACAGTATTACCTTTCGTATCTGCTGTCACCCTGATCATTTCTATTTCTGCTAACATGGAGATAGATTCTTTGTCAAAGAAAGCATCATCCAGATCTAATACCAAATCTTAAGTCTGAGGTGCTGATTCCTTCTTTTGAAGTTGTTAGAGCCAAATGTTGCCCAGTTAATTTCCTTATACACTGGGACACCTCCTTCATATCAACTTTGCTCGGTTAAAAGTGATTGTACCTAATTTCTAAATATTTAAAGGCTTTTCTGTTTCTACAATTAGTTATAAGCCTCATATGATGAGAGTTACCTTAACTAAGAATGAAATACAAAAGTCTTACATATTTCCTAATAAAGATTTTAAAATTTTCATTAAAATTGAAAAAAATGTACATACATAGATATAAGCCAAAGGTGGAGCAAGGAAATTAAAATTTCACTAAAATCAGATATCGTACACTTGTCTGTGATTTCATATGAGCTTTATGCTTAAATACAGTAGAAGATTGATAACCTGGAAAACTAAATATGTAATGGAATGATCTAAACAATGGAAGGAACAATTTCCTGTGTTCTTCAAAATTTCTATTTTTTAACGTTGCATACCCATAAATACATCTTACTAAGTGGTTTAATTACCATCTTAGAGCCTGGCTGTTTTCTCACAAATTCTGCGAGAGCCAGTCAACCTCTTAGCTATTTTTTTCGGCAAAATATTTCATAGCGTGACTTGGGGTACCTAGATGTGATGATTTCGTGCAACAGAATTCATGGCATCAACGTACAATGTCTATTCCTTGAACTTTCAGGACTTAATTAGGAAAGTAATGGAAGTGGGTTGAGGTTTACATCGTGTGCACTACACACCCAAAGTTACTTAAAATTATCCAATGAGATCTGCTTTGTTTAATGAAAAATGTGCAGCATAAAAATGATTATTGTATATTTTCTACCAGGGAATACAACAGCCTACATTTTCATTCATTGAGCTCCAACCGTATTGAAGAGGAATTCAATGTTTTTAATCTACATGAATTCATTTTGCAACAGAGATAATCAACATTTGGTTTAAAACACGTTTCTTCAGATATCATTTTCCTATATAAAAGCACTCTTTTCCGAGAGTTTGTCTTTTTTTGCAAATCCATGAGTGAAATAGCCAGATGCTGCAAGTGCAGGACCATTGCAGGAGTCTTTTTAGATGACTGAAGCATACTTCTTTGTATCCTGCTACCATTTGTTTAATAGTGAACTTAAGTAGTGAAAATATATGTGTGATGTAAGTAACACCAAACAAATGGTAGCAGGATACAAAGAATTATGCCTTGGTTAGGTCCAATACAGATTCAACATCATTATGTTGCTGAATAATAACCCAAATTAACATGTTTTATTTTTCAATTATCACTTCAAAAGAGGCATTAAGTTCACAGCACGGAATTTAAATTGACTTCTTGTTTTAGGTGCCACATTGCACATAAATTTCTGCTTCATATACCGTATAAGCGTGTGTAAGAGGCGCACCCCTATTTTGAGCATCGGAGCTATGAAGAAAAAAAATTTGCGGCATTTTTTTTATACTATCGCGCGGTGTTGCAGACGTTCGCCTGGAATTTCGACAGTTATCGAACTTTTCTCTTTCAATATTAATCAGCGGTAATAGCGGCATAAGAGGGAGTAGAAAGAGTTCCGATCCTCTCTTCGCATACGCCGTTGCTCTACGATGCTTGTCCTATTCACGAACAATTTTGTTTAAATGCTCTCGCAGGAGTATTGCAATAGAATTGCAGCCGTGGAAAATTTTAAGGCAAAACACGACAAGCACATAGCATGAACCTTCCCAAGAGCTTGGACAACAATCGGGGCAATCTCAGCGCCGTAGGATAATAATCCAGGTCGTAGATTTAACGGAACCACACTCGGCCCTCCATCAGCCAATGCCTCTGCCGTTTTTTTTCCTTTCCGAGACCCCACAGGAAAATAGGAAAACATCAAGTTACAGGGGAACAATGGAAACGTGTTTCATCCCTACCCCGTCTCACCAACTGACCTTGATCGATCTCCCAGTTTCTGGAGGCCAAATGCTAGGTGAGTCATCTACTGAGCCCGAAGATATCTCGGTAGCTTTCAATATTGTATGACACGCACGGCGTTCAAAAAAAGAAAGAGATCTATCGCGACGCATATCTGACAGAGTTTAAGTTTTTTAAGCTCTAATTGTTTGACACAAAGATTTCTGGTTAAAACAAGGCTACTAATATTCAAAATAGTCCAAACAGGACAATTTCGGAAGAAACAAGCGTAGCATAAGCGCATTCAAACAAGATGAGACAGACTGGAAGCTTTAGGCAACGCAAACTGCGTATATCACATTGCTGCGCCTTCGCCCCTTCGCTTTGAAGGCAACGACGTCACATGCGAGATCGGACGTGCTCTTCCCATGCTCCTTCGCTCATAGCCTCGTAGCTTGAAATACAGAGGGGAGGGAGCGCGCTCCTTCCCCTCCGTATTTCGTTGCTTGCTTCGAAGACGGAGGGATCGCGCTCCTTCCCCTGGACCTCTCCTTCCGCGCTCTTCACTAATAAGTATTTCTGATTTCTTCCATCCACAATTTAGTCCAACAATGAACACACTCGTTCGAATTTTTTAAAGCGCAGGTTTTGACACCAATATAATTTTCAGTTGCAATAATCCTCATATTAGCGTCTGAAGATGTTTTTTGGAAAATCAGGTCCTCAGCGTAATGGAAATTACTCGGCAAGACAGATATTGACTATTAACTAGGTATGTCCTTCAAAAATACGCGTTTCTCTACTTTTGATAACCAATTACTATATGCAGTATAAATGCCGCGAGGTGCCCAATCGTGGTAGTAAATTTAGCGCGCGCTCCGGAGCGAAAAACACGTCGCGATCTTCCATGTTCACCTCTGGGGTACCGACGTAACGGCGCGATGCTTACAAGAAAAGCAAACAGGAGCATTTTGAAAATACATCACTAAGGGAGAACTCCCCTGCCTGCCGCTTGTTTTTGAACAAGGGTTTCAGATGACTGACTCACGCTGAAAACCAAGGCCACTCAGTTCCCCTTGGACTTGCGACCGGTAAATGGGAGGGGGGGAAGATAAGAAGTTTGTGTAAGAGGCGCACCCTCATTTTCGGCTGCAATTTCTAAGAAAAAAGGTGCGCCTCTTACACGCGCTTATACGGTATTTGAACCCAATTTGATAGCTAAAGAAATAAATTACAATAAAATGTAAATATGATAACTGATAAGTTTAAGAGGCAGGATTACTCACTCAGATGATGCCATACTTTGAAGGTTGACAGCATTGTCTTCCAAAATAGGCAGAATTTCATCCACAGGCCCAAGGATAAAACCTCTGTCAACATCTCCCTTTTCATGCTTTATGACAATAAATTCAAGAGCTGACCAAACCTAAAAGCCAAAAAGAATCAATTAAGTGAGGAAAAGTCAAGAAACTAAATCCATAGTCGTGAGGTGCTTAAAAACTTATAAATGAAGGCTAGTGATAACTGATGCTGACTCACTAATCTCTGTAACCAAGGGCAGGCCCAAGAAAATTTTATTCACAATCTTCACCAAGAAAGACTTAAATCATGCATTGGAGATTTTCCATCCAATTTTATCCCTGGTTGGACAGCTTTCACAATAAAATTTAAACAACAGCAAAAAACATTATCACATTACCTTAGAGATTTCTTCCAGTCCTTTTTCAATACCACGCTCTTTAACAGCATTGGCTATTACGCCTTCCACAATATCTTGGTATCTGTGCAACTCCATAGCAAACATATTTTCCAAAGTTAATTTGTCAAATTCCAAATCAAAAGTGATGCCTACACAGAAAAAAATATTTATCTATGACGTAGCTAATAATTACATTACATAGCTCATTGAGGGTAAGCACAAAAAATAAGTATACATATATAAGGAAAATTACACAAGAAATTATCCTTCAAAAAACCAAAATGAGTATTAATTGAACCAATTCTACGAAACTATGCACAACCACTATCTTTTATACTGGAGTTTTTGACATCCAAAAGTATATGTAAATAATTTTACAATGAGTAGACAAAGTATACTCACCTGTCTTTTTCATAAGTTCTTTCCAATGCCTCTCACACAAGGCATCATTTTTCAACTCTACAATAAGAGGTACAGAATGCTTGAATTCACGAATTACTCTTTCTAAAGATTTGGCTATGGTCAGATTTCGAATTTCCCTTGGTAGCCTGTGTGATTCTTTAACATACTTATCCACACCATCAAGAAGTACTTTTGGATCTAAATCAGACCATAATGTCTGACCCCAAGACTTTCGAGAGTCCTAAAATAATATGAGAGAAGGCATTGACATAAGAAAGAACTGAAAGTAACAATTAATAACTGGAGACATGTTGGCTTATGCTGTAGATCTTTCCAATTAATAAAAATGAGGGAATATTTGCAAAAAACTTTTCACAATTTTCAATCATTTACCATGATTTGGATTTTAACCTTAATCTTGTATTTTGAGGAAACCAACTTCTAAGACAGGCTGAGACAATTAGGTTACTTTTCCTTAATCAACTTATGGCCCTACATACTCTTATAGGTCATTTTGTGAAACCTTACCCCTGCCAAACTATTTCAAAGATATACCTGTAATAAATCTGCAATAATTTTGCTTTAAAATCAGCAAAACAGCATAAGTATAACAGAGTATTATTTTGTCCAAACTATCGATTGTCGCGCCTCGGTTGTTTCCGAGGCTGAACGATGACAACTTCATTTTTCAACAAGATAGGGTACCCTCTCACTGGAGTCTTCAAGTGCATAAAAATCTGAATGAAACTCTACCATACCATTGGATTGGTCGTCAAGGAGCTGGTAACTTAGCATGTCTCAGCTGGACTCCATGGTCACTAGATTGGACACCCTGAGGGGGTTTCGATAAAGACAACATAGATCAACAAGATCTCTAGGATAGTTTAAATAATTCATTTCAGCAACAACAATCTCCATCACATACAAACTTTATTGTGATGTTGTAATATTGTTTCCTTTGATTCTGTAGGTACAGCATTACTACCACACATTATATAAGTATTGTTAACAACTTATCCAATATCGATTATCTTAATCTAACAATAAGTCGTAATTTCCGCAAACAAAAAGATTTAAAACGACGACAACAAACAGTGCCAATGAGTCCTCACTTGTTTTTACTCTTCTTTCATTGGTATGACATGTTAGATGACTTCTAACTTCGGATATATTCGGATTTTCCCTGTTTGGGAAGGAGGGGGAACCTACCGACTAGTTTGAAACCGACGACCTTACAGAATCGCTGAAAGTGCCGTCGTCGGTACAGAAACCATTGTCGTTACGGAATGATGTCCAGTCGGTGGGCTTGGAAGGGAAACCGATATGAGTGGTACCGACGAAATACAGAATACGGCCCCTGAGTCCTCGTCCGCTAACCAAAGGTTAACTGTTTTTTTCCATCTTGGTAATAATTGTGATTTTCCTACATGGCAATAGCTGACGATGTCTTGATCAAACTACATTTCTATGCATAAATGAAGTATCGAAATATACATTGCCAGATAGCATGCAACTACAGATAACGTTGCTCTCGTTTTCCATAAGTCAAAAGTCAATGTGAGGGTGCCAATCTAACTACGACAATGTTGCGCTTTCGACATCCATACCTAACATGGGAAAGGATGGAGGGTGTTTCACTGCAATGTATGTTCCCACGCTTAAGACATAGCCTATTATATTATTATAGCGACAAACCAAGGCTTAGAGGTTGACAGCAGCAGAGAAGTCAAGTGTGGAAGCTTTCGAAATGTGGTGCTAACAAAGAATGATTAAGATAAAATGGATTGACCGTGTAAGTAACGAGGAAGTGCTAAGAAGAGTGGGAGAAAAGAGAAGCCTCCTAAAACCCTTAAGCAGAAGACGGGACAATTTAGTTGGCCACATTATGAGGCACGACGGCCTGATGAAGACTACCGTAGAAGGACAGGTGGAAGGGAAGAAGGGCAAGGGACGGCCCCAAATGAGTTAGATAGGACAGGTTATAAAGGATGTAAAAGAGAAGAAATACGTCGCTATAAAAAGGCTAGCGGAAAGGAGAGAGAAATGGAGAGCTGCATCAAACTAATCCTAGGATTGTTGACTAATGACGATGATGAGCGACGAAGCCAGCCTAAGAGGATGGGGGGAACTAACTCCCTCTCCCACTGATAGCTGGGCATAACATAAGAAGAACGTAAAATGGGAGAGCGGGGAAATCTCAAGGCCGTAAATCACATAAGTGCTTGGATGTAACTCGCTTTAGGTGTTGTAGATCTGACACACATCTTGTTTTTTTAGTTTAATAAACAGATAATAAAAAGCATAATAGTTAATGCTTGCTCAGCGGTGCATTTCCCTCAAGAAATATCTGTCCTAAAACTGAGCGTACATAGTGGAGGGAATTTTTTGACCTTGCTAAATCTGATTAATTTTACATGTAAAATATAGGCCATTTGGCGGTACAAAGACTATCACTTGCAAAAACACGATTCTTGTAAAATGCCGTACTCGTAAAATCAGGCTTCCACTGTAAATCTTGGTGACCTTTGCCCTTATAAAATCCATGTAGGTCTTCAAGTTTATGTTTCCAATTAGTGGACCTTACCTTTGTAATGAGCATACTAAAAAACACATTGTGTAGTACATTGGTTGACCATGTGATCTGGCTAAACCTTCAGAGACTAATGACCTCCACATACCAATGAAAGCCAACTGGAGGACGATTTGAAGGTAAGCTCATTGTCATTTTCTTTGGCACCCCTAATAGCCAATAACTGGCCACAGGGCAAATGACAATTTTATCACTTTCTGACTCATAAACTTTTGAGCAATTTTGTTAATACGATAATCTTGCATTTCCACAAGTTATCACCACATTATTTCAAATTAGTCTGGAATTATGAATTTAAAAAATAATTGTTTACTTATCTAGGCATCTGATTTATCATAAATTTTAGCAATTACTGTTTGTTAAGTTGTACCTCAACTTCATATTCAAAAGAGGAATTCATAGCAAGTATGCATGAGAATAGACTCACAGTGGAATCTTTCAAAATTAAGGAGCATGTTCAATATGCTTATTTCATTGGCATGGTTTATTGACAGCTAAGATAACTAATAAAGTGAGACCAAATGCAATAGTTCAGCAAAAGAGACTTATCTGTATCACTAAATCATAAAAGGAAATACAAAGTGCATTCCATAAAAAATTAAATTTTTTCCTGATTCAATGGTGTGACACAATATGTTGTAACCTGCTGAGGTAGGAGGATAGGGGTGTTAGATTCAAAACGTGCCCAGTCTCATTCGGCTGCGAGCTGCTGGTGAGTCAGAACGTATGTTCCCTTTAACCCTGTTTTGAGTTTATGTAAGGAAATTAAGTGATGCAATAAACATCACCTTCCTTCTGGATTGAGGCTTAAGTTTCTTGGATAGAAATAACTCCATCCCCACACTAATCCTGTTTCTATTAAAGTGTTGACAATAGGTTTAATGGCTATTAATTGCTCCACCTTTGGTAAAGCAACAATTCACCATAGAGAGTGTTTATTTGAACATCGTAGGGTCTCATTCCTTCGAGAATGCACTGCACTTGGATTATCCTGTAAGCATGCAACCCTCACAACACATTCATTCAGATGAACTCCCCATTGTGAAGTCATGTTTTTTCGAGTCCTAACAAAATCATAGGGCGGAGGTTTTACTGTAGATATGTAAACACTATACACACAAGGAAATTTAACAGAAATGAATTATTATTCACATAATTCACTTTAAGGCACCTAATTGGGCTTTCCATCAAGATGGATGATTGCAAAAACATTTTCTCTCACAACTACAAAACCACTGGAAATAATAAAATTGGTTTTTATTCCAATAGCATACCTTAAATCTTTCGTATACATCATAAACTTGAGAAAACTGGTCCAAAGTCCTTTCCAAATCCCAAAAAAAGCTGTAATCTGTATCGGGAAGTTCATACAGTGACTGAGTTTTTAATAGTTGTTCAAGGGTTTCACTTAGAGATGTGAATTCTTCATTTGCTGCCTGTTGGTATTAAAATAGATATACAGTACAGTTATTTAAAGGAAAATTCTTTAAATTAGCATTTTCCAACGCAACATCCTTAAGATGAGACATTTGGCTATGTGCCTGATCAAATCATTATGTGTTTCAAAAATGAGCCCTCTAACATTAATTATCAGGTACATTGACTGAATGCGTAGAATTAAAGTCAGTAAACAATATGAATTAATCCATACTCCTTAACTGTTGAAAAATAGGTCATTGAATGAAATTTCACAGTAAAAGAAGCACAGTTCAGAATGTATTTTTTAAATATGAGCCTAGAACTAATTCTGAGGATATTTTAGAAGGTGTACCAAAGTAGGGTAGGGAAAGAGCAAAATCACAAAAAATATTCATAATCCAATCTTTTAATGAGGAATTAATAATGAATTCTTAAATAACACCATAAAATTAAAAACTTTGAGCAATACTTACTACATACATATACTTTACACTGTACCCCTTCGACAAAGATTACCTATCTTGGCATACCTCTTTGCCCCTGAAAATGTGATTCATCTAGTAATACATGCTTTGATTTTTCAAGTTCCAAATATTCCTATTCCGTAGATCATCATGAATCATATTCTCCACTAATTGTATATGAGGGAGTGAGAAGCCAAGAGATAAAAGTGATTTTTTTCCTAAACTGAAATTACATAAAGAAGACAAACGAGATGAACTAAATGCTTAGTGTAGTATATTTGATTTTCCACTCAGTGTCATCACAGAAACGAGACTCAGTCGTACCCCTTGGCTACCAAGTTTTTATATATTTATTTTATCAATTTCAGTACCTAACTCCATTTAGAAAGCAAATCACTTGAATCCCTTGGCTTCTCACCCTTTCACATATCCTTCACTTAACCTCCTTTCTTCAAACACCATTCACTTCACTTCCCAGAATCAAATTCCCCTATTTCTTTCAACATAGTCAAACAAAGGAAGCACATTTCTAACATGTATCCATTACCTGCAATTCCATTCTTCATTTTTTATGATCAAATATTTTTTAACTGGGTCTAAAATAATTAAATACATAGTATACACATATTGCAGGCTAAAAATAAAACATACTTCCAATCACTCAAATCATACACATACGAACATATATCAATGATTCAGCACTGAGTAATGTGTTTAGCTTACTTCTGTACGATGCAATTTTTGCCCGCATAGACAAACATGCACTTATCAATGATGGCACATACATATATGATTGCTTTCTGGCATACCTCATCAATTCAATCAATTTGTCTACAACAGTTTTGCCAGCATTGTGGCTCCTTCATCAAGTTCTCCTGCTTTCAAATGTCTGCCAGCATATATCCATCTTCAGGGTCAATATTTCATTGTCAGCAATCCCCACCAACTTAATGATTAGCCTCTGAAAATATTGTTGTCCACTTTCAAGCTTTGAGCCTCTTCATTGTCCGATTTATTGGACCCTCCATGCCATGTACGTTCTAAAATGGCAGAAAATTGAGCTGTCGAGTCTTTACGACCCTATGGTTTTCTGCTATGAATGTTTATACATGCTCTAGGAAGTTTGTCTGATGCATGATTTACAACATTTCTACATCACTTTGTGAACACCTTCAGCAAAGTTTTCCAGTCGGCAAATATTTTTGCTCGCGGTTTATGTCCACCTATGCTCCTTGTCACAGCATCATATATTTGCTGAATGCCTCTCCATTTTTTCCACTGTGACTCCAGTGAATGACAAAATTACCTATGCTGTAGATTCTTGACGGCTCCTTTTCAGCTACCTTTTGAGTGACACTCCCTGTTCTTCATCTTATTCATAATTATTGGATTCCACATCAGAAACTTATTCCGGGGGAGGAAGATAATGATGATGATCATCATCACCGGTCAACAATCCTAAGATTGGTTTGACACACCTCTCACTCAATTCTCTAATCATCTAATGTCTACTTATTTCTTTTCTTTCACATCCTTCTTCACCTGTTCCATATAATTTGCACAAGGTCTTCCTTTTCCATTGCCATCATTATCCATCCACTTGTCCCTTGACGATTGTCTTCATCAGGCCATCAAGTCTCAATATACATAATGCCTATTAGGTTGTTCCGTCTTCTTATTAAGGTTTTCATGAGGCTTGTCTTCTCTCCTACCCTTCTTAGGACTTCCTCATTCCTAACTCGGTCGATCCATTTGATCCTCATCATTCTTCTGTAGCAACACTTTTCGAAGGCCTCAATCCTTGCTTTCTCCGGTGTTGTCATTGTCCATGCCTCACTTCCATATACAAGCATACTCCATATGTAGGTTCTTAAAAATTGTATCTTTACTCCCATGTTTAAGTTTCCCGCTGTAAGCATGATGCTCACCTTATTTAGCAGACATTGGTGAAAGCTCTCATACAAGTAACAGTTTGTGTGGGTCACATGGCACACACAAGAGTGCCAAGATTCCAACTTGTTTGTTGCAAACCAATACATACATACATATATACACAAATGGCAGACAATGGTCCATTTCAACTTCCAGATGACAAAGGTATTTTCCACATTTTCCCAGACCATGAGATTAACAAGAAAGCTCCTCAAGCGGTCATCCTTTGTAAACCATATGTTATGCATTATGTTAGTGAATTCCAATAATTTCTTCACTAGGGTGGCAATTTTCCTGAAGACCAAAATTAGCCCTAGGGCTAGTTTGTGTGTAAGGGAGACGGTATCATTCATGATTGGCCGTATAAGGTATGAATTTTAAGAAGACTGTATATTCTTGGTGGCTTGAGGCAAGTTTCAATGTCTCCCCTCTTCCAGAAATAAAGACATCAACCACTACTCATCCGGTCCATTATGGACTAAACAGACTGAAACTACAACACTATGCTTCACGGGGATTCATCAAATATACATTTTCTTAATGTAATTAGGTGTAAACCCTAAAGGCATACTCCCGATTATCCGGGCTAATGATGGGGAGAGGCAGCACGAATAATCAGAAAACATGATTAATCTCCAATAGTCCAAACTTTCACTTAAAAATCATGTAATTTTCATAATTCATTTAAATCAAACACTTTAATATTATTTTCGCACATTGTCTGTTATTTTACAATGCTCTCCTGAATCATTCACAGCTATCTTTAATTACCACGATCTTTATAGTGGCAATAACATGATTGTACTTGTATTCCTTCTGCTCCATGAAACGCCTGGTTTCCAAAAACCACGCACCCGTGTCTGCGAGATCACGGATTCAGAAAATTGGTTTGCACGAATGCTTAAAAACTGCAGCGCGACTTCGAAACTACAACATCAGGCACCACATTGCGTAGTTGCATCTTGTGCAAGTTGCCCAGTATACAACTGCTGTGGGACACAGTTCCATGATCACTGAACGCGATCGCACAACGTGATGTTTAGATAACATGAACAAGGAGCTTCCGTGAAGCTAATAGGAACGGCATCACCTCATCGCGCAGCAGCAGTTATAGGAAAGCAGGACTTTTGGCAACTTGTCTACACAGGCAAGCGTCTCGCTAAGAATCATACTATCTCTACTTCCCCTTCCCCCGCTGCCTACACTTCTGCTATTCCTTTCCTCTCCAGTTAGACCTTGACTAGTCACGGCGTAAATATGTCCTAGTGCGGCGGTTCCTTTGGGCCGTACACAAGTGAATGCGGAGGCGTCCGCAATAATAGCGCATTTGCGATAAGAAATATACAATTATAGATTGAGGACAACATTAATCTTAATTTGCAATTGGTTAACCATTGAAGAATGTTCTAAATTCAATCAAGAGTTTTTTCCACTGCTGATCGTCGTCTGCATGCTAGAGCGGATGTCCAAGTAAACTTGAAACATTCCTAGTGAAAAATTAAATACAATAATTGGCTTTTATGATGAGGATTATAATGGAAATAATAAGCCTGGTGTAGCCTTGCATTAAAATGCAAAAATCCGGGTGCTTTTGTGTCCGATTAATTGTTTTAAAAAGATAATGGAAAACGTTGAAGAAGTGTAAAACTCGAGCACCGATAAGCTGCAACATGGATAAACCGCAGCTGGATAATCAGGAGTCAAAGAGCTGCATGTACTCAATAATGAAGGCATATAGATTTTTTTCATTAGCAAACAAAATATAATCAGAACCAACACAGCGGTAAAAATACCTTCAAAAGTTCAACTCCCAAATCTAAATCCGAGTCAACGGTTCCAGGGCCAGTAGCGTAGACATCTTCAGCAAACTTTTTAGCCTTTTCCAGAAAATCTTCAACTTCTTTCTCAGCCACTTGCACAAAACTTTTTTTTGTAACTTCCAAGGACTGATAGCGATAAGCAGCTGCCAGGTGCAACTGGTTCCATTCTTTCTTGAGTTCCTCATAATCATCACTACTTTCTTTGGTAATCTAATTATAAAAATAAACATCGAAGATATCTTACAATTTTTATAAGAAGAATTTAATAATTAAGATATCAAGACTCAAAATTTCTTTTTCGATAATTCAAAGCTTTCAAAAATAGCAGAAAAGTTTCTCGGGTTTTCCACCGATGTCATCCATGTCTCCCGACGTTTCGATCCACGACTTGCTGATCATCCTCAGGGGATTTTCCGAAGATCTTTCGGAAACGTCGGAAGACATGGACGACATCAACCGGTGGAAAACCCGAGAAACTTTTATGCAACGCCGGGAAAACCTAAGATCATACATCTTTCAAAAATATTTTGCTGATAATAATTATCAGAGGATAAAATCATTCATACCTCAATTCCATGATGCCGAATTATTTCATAACAGCAATAAATGTCATGGAAAGTCAAATCAGCTGTTATTGCCATATTTTTCACTCTAGTGATTGTTTGAAGGACAAATGTCAAGTCATCTCGATTGATTACTTGTCTCCAGAGATCTTCCCCCATACTCTGCAAAAAAAATTATTAACAGTAAAATGAAGGAGGACCAGAAGAATGGATGACATAAATATTATTAGATCAATAGCTTAGTGAATGCAGCCACATTCCATATGCAGCAATAAGGACTGGTGAGATAATTAGCTTATTTGGAAAGGTCCCCTAGTAAATACACTTTCAATAACAAAGACAAGGTCCTGTACATGACCAGAAATTGGGAGATCCAGGCTCAAAACCTTCATGATTATCTTTCATTGAATTTTTCCCGTTGGTGTTTATATCTTTCCACTCACATACATGACTGCATACAATGTTTCTTGCTTGTGCATTGTTTAGAAATGTCTATGTTACCCTACATTAGAAGTAAATGAGATATTTATTCTAGTTTTAGGTAAAATACTCTACATTTAGCTAAAATTCCCTGTCTAATATCAAACATTGCTGTCAAGTAAGTTGTAGCTTTATTCTTTGGCTACTAAGATACATGCATTTTTGGGGGTAAAATTTCTTTTGTACAGCAGTTAACCGTTAACCAATGTATGCAGACCTAGAAACATGCCTTTCAACCATCTCAATTAAAATGGTCCCAAAATAAATTTTAAAGTCCCAAAAATACCAAGTGGTACATAACCCATTGTTTAAATAGGAGAAACATGAGTGACTTTGGTGCTAAAAAGTAATTTCCAAAGAAATAATTATCGCAGTTAAAGACTGATAAAATAAGAAATGTCATTCTTTCATCCTTCTGACAACATAAATTACAACTGAAATCTCAATTGTAAAATTTGAAAGAGCAAAAGAAGAAATCACCACATTGATCCATGGCCCTACACTGGTTATCCCATGTAAAAAGAACAGAATATCTGATAGTAATCAGGAAATCACTGACCACCTAGGTACTGATAATGCAATGTTTACATATGAGACATAAATAGGGATATTATAATAACAACAAAATTTAGATTGAACCCTCTTTCCCCCCTAGTAGTTCTTAATTGGTAACAAGAGTTGATAATCAGCGCAAAAAGAGAAAACATATTTTGGAACCTACAGAATTTATTTTAATACTTCAAAAAGACTTTTACCCATAGCATATTCAAATAAAATGAGCAAAAGAGACATAGTATAGTAATGCACATAACCACATTTCTAAATTTTCCTGTCCACAAATGCATACCTGCAATTCACATCTGAACTGAGCTGCTTTCTCCTTATTGGCATTTATCAACCGAGCAGCCAAGCACAGTTTCCACTGCGTACAGTGAAGCTCAATTGCTTTCATAACAGGAACAAAATTAAGCCTTCAAAAGATACATACAAGAACAAGATAAACAGTCATAGGAAACCAAATTTGGCAAGCAGATGTGGTACTGATATTTTTTTTAACACTTACCTGACACATCCAACATCTTCATATGATTGAAACTGATTCACTTGATTTGATAAATCTGAAAAATATTTAAATTTTATTTCATATTCCATTACTATAGGTTTCTTCTTGGCAAATTGGTCACAGATGTAGTTCTTATCAAATGACCACAGCTTTTCATATTTCACCCATCTATGAATAAATTAAAAAAGTAAGTTTATACCCAAATGACCATCAAAAGCCTCAAAACAATTATGGAAATTAAAATTTCACTATGAAAGTATAAAAAAACAATACATTATTTTGATTAATGAACTAAATTTACTCTCCTTAACATGATAAATCATAGACCAAGAAATTATCAGGCCAACAGTTTTAGAATTGCAAATTCTCATGAAAGTTGAAATTCTTTTTTGAGCAGTCTCTTTTGGGATTTTTTGCAGCGTACTTTTCAATTCCATCTCACTAATTTCCATCTCAGAATTTGAATTCATTTCATGTACAAGAACATAACTTAAGATTGAAATTATTATGCTGGTGAACAATTTCATAAAACCATGTTGATAGTATTGCTGCAAGTGACTTGGCTCTTCTCCATTTTTTTTAACAAGAATTATCTATCAGAATATAAATGATACTACTGGGAGCAGAAATAACATTCACAAAGAGAATTTTTTTCCAAATCACAGTTCTGTTCAGTTTCACCCAGTGTCCTTAAGGGCTTCTATAGGGGCCTTACACAGCAACAGAGATGAATCTGGGACCCTGAGAATAACTGCCCACACAGCACATGCACTATACTCCAAGGAAAACTCAAAGATGTGGAAGTTCTCATTCCGAGGATTCCCATAATCCCAACTTATTTGCCCTCTGAGTTTAAACTAATTTAATTACAAAATCAAGTCGTACCGACGATTAACAAATCACAATTCCAATCTTTGAGTGATTGTGGACTGCATCTAGAAAACCCAAATGTATATATATTATACAGGGTGGGGCAGAATGGACTCCCTAGTTTCAGACAATCACTGTAAAGTGCGCAGGTGTGTTAGCGGGGTGGGAGTAGTGTCATTTGGTGGGGGAAGCGATGCCATTTTTTAGAAATCGCCATGAAGTGGTCTGGTGAGCATCGAGGCTTTGTCATATAAACGTTCTTTATAAACAATAATAGTGTATTGGCGACACAGAGGGCTTTACGTAGGCAGTTTGGTTTGGCTCGTCACAACAAAGTTCCTGATGCAAAAACCATTAGGAAATGGATCTCTAGTGTGCGGGCAACAGGATCTGCACTTCCTAGAAAACCAGCAGGGTGACTTAAAAGTGTTAGAACAGCTGAAATCATCGTGGCAGTGAGAGCGTCCATTGAGCAGTCCCCATCGCGCTCTGCGCCGAAACATGCTGCTGCCCTTGGAATATCGTCCAGAACAGTAAGGTGAATTTTACACACTGTCCTTTACTTACACCCCTACAAGATGATGGTCGTTCAAGAGTTGAGTCCACAAGACTTAAACGAACGGATGCTTGCAATGCAATTTTAACCTCTGTGCAACCCGACGCTATTCTGTGGTCTAGCGATGAAGCGCATTTTCACCTCTCCGGCACAGTTAATAAGGAAAATGTTCGGTACTGGGTGACTGAAAATCCTCATGAACTTCACCAAAGACCTCTTCGTAGCCCCAAAGTGACAGTTTGGTGCGACGTGTCCTCCATAGGCATTATTGGGCCTCACTTTTTTGAATCTCGAGGTTTAACTGTAACTGTTATCTCTAAGCGTTATTGTGAAATGCTGGAGAACATTTTTCAACCTGAAATGGAAGAGTATGGTCAGCAATATGACACATATGCCTTTTGGTTTCAACAGGACAGTCCCACGGCTCATACCGCCCTTCGTTCACGCCAAGTCCTGCAAAGACAGTTTCCCGGCCGCCTGATCTCATTACGAAGCAAAGTTCCGTGGCCCCCTCTCTCCCCGTATTTGAGTCCATGCGATTTTTTTCTTTGGAGATATCTCAAAGCTGAGGTTTACAAAGTCCGACCAAGAACCTTGGAAGCTCTTAAGGAGGCAATAACAGATGTCATCGTTTGAATATCAGAAGATATTCAAACGATGCCATCTGATTGCTGAGAAGGGTTTTCGAAAACTTTTTTGAACGACTCAATATGTGCATCGCTTGCCAAGGTCGTCGCTTGGATGAACAAATTTTCAAATTCAAATAAAAATAAAATGGCATTGAATGTAGTTTTGGGAAATATAAACGTTTTAAAACTATCCTTGTTAGTTTTTTCACAATTCGCCCGTCAAATCAGGGAGTCCATTCTGCCCCACCCTGTATATAGATTGAATAAAGAATATGCCTAACCGTATGACTAGCCATTGCAATTCTTATTTCGGTAGTTTTACTGATTTTTTCCTTGCAACAATTCATATATGATAAAAATCGGTACAGCCGCTGATTTTTAAATGATGTAACGAATCTGTTAATTGATTGTTATACGGTACAAAGTTCCCCGGTCAGCCAGTATCTGATGAAGTATTATGCTTCGCCTTCTTCTTTTTCTTACCAGCTTTTCATCAACTTGCGTTCACACATGCATAAACAACCGCCAACCATGGTCGTATCATATAACTACACAAGAATAGAGACCATTCTGATTCCGTAGGTCCCTATTCTGTGGCAGCACCAAGTAGACGCTAGATTATATGCCCGCCGGCCGGCGCAGCAATGTCAACTCACTCGTCGCTCCGCGCATGTTTGGATGGCGTCCCAAGACTTCCATAAGGCGCAAGGTTCGACACGTCATAGCACCAGCAGCCCCCACCACTACCACTCTCCATATACCGTATAAGTGTGTGTAAGAGGCGCACCCCTATTTTGAGGAAGAAGGCTATAAAGAAAAAAAATTTGCTGCATTTTTTTATCCTATCGTGTGGTGTTGCAGACGTATGCCTGGAATTTCGACTGTTATCAAAATTTCCTCTTTCAATACTATTTGAAAGAGGAAATATTGATAACTGCGGCGGTAATAGCGGCATAAGAGGGAGTAGAAAGAGTTCCGATCTTCTCTTCGCATACGCCATCGCTCTACGTTGCTTGTCCTACTCACGAAAAATTTTGTTTAAAAGCTCTCGCAGGAATATTGCAATATAATTGCGGCCGTGGAAATTTTTAAGCCAAAACACGACAGGCACATAGCATGAACCTTCCCAAGAGATTGGACAACGATCGGGGCAATCTCAGCGCCGTAGGATAATAACCACGTCGTAGATTTAAGGCCCCTTGCAAACACACCGATTTTGGACGGCCGGTAAAATATCGGCCGTCCACATTCCAATAGTGAACAATGGGAGAGCATTGGAGCTTGCACACGTACCGAACACGCGCCGGCACCGGCTAAATGCCGGTTAGCTGCCGGCCATTGTCACTGTGGATCGCCGGCGCCGGCTCAAAAACATAGCAACTTATCGTTTGACCGGTAAAAATCCGGCGTGTGTGCAAGCATCGCTTCGCCGGTAAAATATCGGCCGATGTTTTACCGGCCGTCCAAAATCGGTGTGTGTGCAAGGAGCCTAACGGAACTACACTCGGCCCTCCATCAGCCAATGCCTCGGCCGTTTTATCCTTTCCGAGACTCCACAGGAAAATAGGAAATTATCAAGTTACAGGGGACCAATGTAAATGTGTTTCATCCCTACCCCATCTCACCAACTGACCTTTCTCGGTCTACCAGGTTCAATTCTCCGAGTTTCTGGAGGTCAAATGCTAGGTGAGTCATCTACTGAGCCCGAAGATATCTCGATATCTTTCAGCAATTGTATGACACGCACGAGGTTCTAAAAAGAATTAGACCTAACGCGACGTATATCTGACAGCATTTAAGTTTTTTGAGCTCTTACTGATCGACACAAAGATTTATAGCTAAAACAAGGCTACTAATATTCAACATAGTCCAAACAGCACAATTTCGGAAGAAACAAGCGTAGCATAAACGCATTCAAACAAGACGAGACCGACTGGAAACTTCAGGTAATGCAATCTGCGTAGATCACATTGCTGCGCCTTCGCCCCCTCGCTTTAAAGGCAACGACGTCACATGCACGATCGGACGTGTTCTTCCCTTGCTCCTTCGCTTATAGCCTCGTAGCTTGAAATACGGAGGGGAGGGAGCGCGCTCCTTCCCCTTGACCTCTCCTTCAGCGCTAGTCCAACAATGAACACACTCGTTCGAATTTTTTAAACCGCAGGTTTTGACACCAATATAATTTTCAGTTGCAAAAATCCTCATATTAGCGTCTGAAGATAATTTTTGAAAAATCAGGCGCTCAGCGTAATGGAAATTGCTCGGCAAGACAGATGTTGACTATTAACCAGGTATGTCCTTGAAAACTACGCGTTTCTATACGTTTGATATGCAGTATAAATGCCGCGGGATGCCCACTCGTGGCAGTAAATTTAGCGCGCGCTCCGGAGCGAATCACCCCGCGCGATCTTTTCCATGTTCACCTCTGGGGTACCGACGTGACGGCGCGATGCTTACAAGAAATTCAAACAGGAGCATTTTAAAAATACGTCACTAAGGGAGAAACTCCCCTGCCTGCCGCTTGATTTTGACCCAGGGTCTCAGATGACTGACTCACGCTGAAAACCAAGGCCACTCAGTTCCCCTTGGACTTGCGACCAGTAGGGGAGGGGGGGAAGATAAGAAGTTTGTGTAAGAGGCGCACCCCCATTTTCAGCTGCAATGTCTGGGAAAAAAATTGCGCCTCTTACACGCGCTTATACGGTAACTGCATCGAGATGGATTGGGACGTTCTGGCCAGCGCCCCACGGCTACAAATACGAACTTCTCGCGCTATTTTTTTCGTGTTTTTCCTTCACTTTTGATGTATGCGATTAAAAAAGAACACTTTGATTAATTAGATGTATAATTCTAAATTAATGGATATTTATTTTTTTTCCTTTTTCAATCTTTGGGAGGGGCGGCGTCCGAGAGTCCTTATGGGCAAGCCGCCACTGGCAGCAATATTATAATGTGGATATGTTAAAACCTGCTGCCTAGTCATGTGGAACAATTGGTTTTTCTGCATGAGAATTTTATCGGATCAAATATTACACAATACATTTATGTATACAATCTTATTTACAATAGTAAAAATATCTTTTTTGAGGGTTCTTCTGAGCAGTTTGGATGCATACATTGACAACATATTACTAGAGGTTAATTCATTTCAATTGTACTTATGGAACTGCGTAAGACACATTAATTTTCATTCATCTCCTAATTGTGACTCAATTACCATCAACGTTTCTCGTTATCTTTCCCTTTTTACATCAAGCTTAGCATTCAAAAGAGAAAATTTGCAAGGGAATTGAATTGATTGTTTGAGGCTAACTTGGTGAAAGCGATTCATAATTAAATTAAAAAAGAAGAACTTTGTGCTTTCACATTAATATTTATTCACGACCATGGTTTCAACGTTAGACCTGATGATGACGTCTAACGTTGAAACCATGGTCGTGAATAAATATTAATGTGAAAGCACAAAGTTCTTCTTTTTTAATTTAAGGGAATAGAAAAAAATGAGAATATGTTGGAGCATGCATTGCTGTATTGCCTAGTTCATGAATTACCACACTCGATTGGACTCAAGTAGTTTTCAACTCGACTCAGTACTCAACTTAAGGTCAAAAAGTACTACATACTTGCACATCCCTACCTAATAAAGATGTATCCTTGTGCATAGGGGTTGAAAGATAAAATTTAATGCTGTTTTCAAGAAGAAAAAGAATTTTTTACTGCACCCCCATACACGGGCACTGGATTTCAAATAAAAATTAATTTCTATGATAATAAAGAGAGAATAAAGCACCACGAAAGTATGATTTGGGGATTCAGCATTGCAATTTCAAGCAAACCAATTGGATCAACTTGCAAGTGTTCATAGTGACTTACATCCATGGGAACTTACATTAATTTTTCCACTAATCAACTGTGATGTCCATTATAATATTAATAGTGAGCCTGTATACAGTGGAACCTTGATCTATCGTTTTTCGAGGGGATGGACGAAAAAAACGATGAATGCGGGAATGTTTGACTAGGTTGCTTATGTAGCAGGAAACACAGGATTTTTTAGCGAGTAATTGTGATATTTTGTAGATTCATAGGAATTTAGCTGATGAAAGGAATTTTATGGAAACACTTGGAATATTGTTGATTCAAATAATATCTCTTTCAAACATCCTTAAGAAACACACCACCTTGCAAAAAAATGTTTGTATGCCGTCTTGGCATTTACACTGCTATACACGATGGATTTCTATCTGATGTTAAATTCTTATCTATCAAATGCCATTTCAGCAGCACTTCCACCCGATACTTGGATTCATCCAGCTTCTAGTTTTCAAAAGGTAGCTCGCTCCACCCTAACTCCTACAGTCAAGTGCTTGCTGACACTCATTTGCGTTTTGCAATATTCACGTGCTTCTCCCCCTGATTATATTCTTCTTCTGCAATTATTTTCAGTCCATCTTTTAAAATTCTAACCAGCTTCCTCAGAAGGGCCAAGGTTCCAAGGCAAGTAAGAATAAAATAAAAATGAAATCTGTCTTTATTAAACCCAAACTGAAAACTCTCGATGGTTAGAAGTCAACACACACTGGAAAGCATGGAACCACTCGCACGAGGTGAAGTTCGGAACTGACGCTATCGCGTACACAGAACCAAATGCAGAGGGTGAATAATGACCACATGACTGAGCCTTGAAATTTTTTTATCCTAAAGAGAAGGTAACTTAATCATTTCAGCAGCACTTTCTGGGGGCTTATTCTCGCATAATTTGATATTTTATTTCGAAGCTAATGATTTATGGTCTTCATAACATGACCCCTGCAAGACCCATGATCTGGAGTGTCTGAAGCCTTCCAGTTGGTGTCGGAGAGTTTCAGGACCGAGGGCTGATGTGAGGGGGATAGCAGATTAATATCCTATGGCACTGAGCTTCTCCCTGTGGTAATTATTTCGCCTTGGGAAGATTCACCTATGTGCCCATCTTTATTATCCATAAATGACACACTGTAAATATGTACTTCCTTTCATTTTTGTTAAACAATGGATGCAGGAAAATAACATATCGGGACTGTAATCTTGCAAGGCAGGAAAGCGATACTTTGGGGAACGATAGATGAGGGAAAACATTACTTTGTCTGCATGGGACTTTATTTGGTACCAGGAATGGCAAACAATGAATGCAGGAAAACGATAATTGCTGGAACGATAGATCGAGGTTCCAATGTAGTGTAATTTGTAAGAGGCAACTTTTGTTCAAGAATTATTTTACGTTAAAAGACTTAATGCTTGAATTGTTCCATCACCATTATTCCATTTTGAGAAATGCTATTTCATATTTCACAATCCAAGACTGCAAATGATTACAAGCACACATCATTGTCCACTCCTATGAAACATCTGTTCATTAGAATGCAGGTTGAAAACAATTACCATTAGCTGAAATTAACAATGAGAGCCAACTTTGATGACAGTATATTTTACATCTAAGTTTTATCCACAGGAATTTCAATACTTTTTATAGCAAACTAACTCAGTGCGTGTAAACTTGAGGGTTATTTAGGACAGGTGAGAGTAGAGATCATCCCAGACTTAGTCACAAGCATGAGTTTCACTCATTCAGGGCTGGTTGGGGGGGTGGGGGCTTTTCTCTCCTTGGGCCACTTTGCATTGTGAGGATTTTCGTTGGGAGGCTCCACTTGATATTTGAACTGAGGAGCCTTTGGCCAGTAGCCAAATGCTCCCTCCACTCATAGCATCACCAGACTAATCCCTTATATAATTAAAATTGATAACTTCAGACTGTCTCAACAATAAAATTTGAGAATCAATACATACATCTTTGAGAAATCATACTAAAAGAATTATGTGCCATTTTATGCCTAAATTATAATAACTACAGAATATATATACATTACTACATTAAATTACATGTATGAAAACCTATGTAAGGTAGAGCACAGTGATTACTTTAAAATTAGCAAGTTCTGACAGACATAAAACCTCACAGCTACAGATATAAAACAAGAATTCACAAATAACTCCAAGTTTTTCATCAAGCAACTTCCAACCATCAGCAATGTATTCAAAAGGCTTATCTGAAAATCTATCAGAAAGAGATCATTTGCATTACCCAACGACCAGGAAATGCATGATGTTACCTTTCAAGCTGACTTTCCACTAAACAAGATAATTTGTGAGCAGAATCTTGTATCTGACTGAGAGCATCATTAACCAGCTGAATTCGAGCTATGTCATCATAAAATGATACAACATGTATCTTTCCATCCGGTAGATTTTGAGGAGAACACTTCAGACAAGTTCCTTTCATCCACCGAGGAAATATTTTTAGGCTAGAAAAAATATAAATAGGTACTCAAAAAACAAAGACACTACACTGCATCACAGGGATATGTTAGGAGAATAAGTACATGTTTAGTATAAAGATATGACACAAGGCGTTACTGTTGATTCGTGGATTCAACCATAAAAGGCATCACATGATGGAAGTTTTTCATATGTTTATTGAAATTAGCACTATTTCACAACATTCTAATAAGCTAAAATCCAGTTTCATCATAGCAGTCCAGCATAGTGCTGCACACTACAATTGAAGACAGCTACGTGGTGAAAATGGTTGTAAACAAATAAAAATGTTGTGGAAATATAAAAAATATCAGCATGGATAAAAAAATAAATACAGATTCCAGTTAACTGAGTATGTATTGGAACAAGTGCACCATGTCCCAATTTGGCTGCCCCATTTATCAGAAGCATTCCATAAATATGCATAAAAGAATGTTTAGATGTAAGGTGGAACATTACATGAGACAAAAATAATTAGGCATAAGATTTTATGTATTTATTTCCAGTACCAATTATTTAAGCTTATAATAGGAAATAATGCCTACATTTTTAACATTTTTGCTGTAGTTCTATCAATGCAAAAGTATCCATGTTTCTGTCAGACTTCAGCACATTGGGATAAATTAATTTTATAAAATCTTTACGTTATAGTATCAACAAATAGATCTGCAGTATCCCCAATGATGATAATGATTGATATGGAATGATTGTCTTTCAAAATATGCAGTAATATTGGGTCTAGATCATCTGCAGATTAATGTAATAATCAAGGGTACATGTAGCTAAATAAATTAACAATGATCACAAGATTAAATCTGAAGGTGGCATAACTCAAAATGCTTTCTAGCTGGTCTAATATCTACAAAGATAAGGATATGTAAGTTGAACATTCGCTTAACATGTTAAAAAAGGCAAAAGAGAATGCAGACCTAGATTGAGGGATCAATTGATTTCTGTAAGAGTACAAATGAAATTGAAAAACATTGCATGCCTGTATATAAACTTGTGCAGTCCACTAAAATGGCTTTCTGTTCCAATCAACCACCCAGCCAGCACAGGATATGGACTCTGTTGGATATTTGCGATATTTAGGGTTAACTATAATGCCCACATTCTTGAAACCAATGTATCTCTCACTAAGCAGCCATTGAATAAAGAAGAAAAAATCTCAGAAAGGCATTAATAACTTTTTTGTGCTGTAAAAATTATGATTTCTATTTGTGGGGAAAAATGAAGAGGGAAGTGACTATAAAGTGAAGATGATCATTTAAGTCTGTAATGAACTGAGAAAAATGACACCATGGTGACTTAAAGAAATCAGGTAAAAACACTGAGGCCATAGTTCAAAATCTACGCTGCAGCAACACGAAAACTTCAGCACACAAACATTAGAAAAATTTACTCAAAAAGAAGTGTATTCATACTGAAATATGAAGCATAATTTTTTATTTACCTTTACTTATTTAAGAATTCATTGATTTTCTCACAAATTTTGGCCGACTACACAGACAGTTATTTCGTGATTCCAATGATGATTGCAAGACAGTCCCACACCAGTAGTTATAATTCAGACTTGCTTTCTTAATATCATTCGTGTTATTAAATAATTCACAGATTGAGAGAATTTATAATTAATCACTATTCTGGCAAAGTATTGCTGCATAGCCTCTATTTCAAATTTTATACAAGAGCATCTTTTTTCTCTGCAAGCTAAAATTGGTATGTGAATAGTAAGAGTGGTCTTAGTGATTCTACAGCCTCATGTCACAAGAATTCATCTTAACAGATGTGGCTAATGCTCCTTATGGAATGGAATGGATTTAATTAATATCTGTGCAATTATGAGATTCCACATTCCTAAACTTTTTGGTCAAACTCCTCTCAAAGATACGCTATCACAAGAGCAATACCTAATCCATAGCACCCATGTTAATTCTTCATTGGAATTATGAGAATAGCCGTGAGCTGTGCTAGTTGGGTGGAGTACTCCTAATGAGATATGATTTCTGAGATTTTTCCCAAATATGTAAGTGTGCCCTTAATATCAAGTGGGCCCAATAACTGGAATCTACTATACTAGCTTAAATAGATAACCAATAATATGAAAGAGTTACAAATATGAGAAGGCAGCTTACTTTATCAAGAAGTTCTCCACCCTTGAGACAATAAGATTATAAACTTGCTGGGGTGATGGATCTATCCTTACTTTTGGAAGGCATACATTGACGTTCATTTTAAACAATATTTTCTTATTTTGTAACATGAAATTGAATGCTTCCAAATTTTTTAGAGTGAAATATGACAAAGCTTTGAACACTTGAAATTCCCACGATTTATAATGTTGAACTAAAATAGGACAACGTCCTGTAGACTGGCGTAGTACAATCAATTCAATCATTATAAGAGTGGAACTCAGTGTCTCATATATTTGCAACATCGTCTTCATTTTTTTGTCACATGAGAGAGCCAACTTTTTGAAGAATTCCTGTAAATATAAAAATGATGATGAAAATACTCTGAAGTACATTTTAACTTTAGAAATACTTAGGAGATAACTTCTGGTTCAAATATTCTTAATGGACTTTAACATGAATAAAGAACTCTCAATCTACACAATCCATTGAGGGATTTGACCACCTCCTCATAACTTTATATTATTTATAAAGATTATTTCAGTATACCATCAATAGATAGTCTCATTTAAGTGAATATGTACATGGAATTCAAGCAAAAGATAAAATTATACATATTACCATAATTATTTTGATTCATTGAGTTTAGGGCTTTCAAAACCAGCAATGCCTGAACGTAATACAAAATTAACTAGAGATGGGTTGAATAGCAGATTTCTTGAACTCAAATATCGAATTTGAATATTAAATCGTAGCTCGAATTCGAATATTAAATCGTAGCTCGAATTTTCAAATAACTCGAATTTCAAGTACCTCAAATTCTAGAATTGTGCCAAGTATATTAAACGTTATTCTTCTATTTCACTTGATGAATGTACAAATAAAAAAGAATACATCTTATGCATTTTAAAAATCAACTTTTTTATTTTGAATAAATTCCCCACATTTAATTGTTGTTGATTTAAATCAACTATTTTCGGTTGAACTTTTCCTAAGGTATCTGTTTTTGCTGGGTGACTTTGTTTAGACAGACTTGTCATTATTATTATTATAATAACCAAAGCCAGTTTATTTTTTTATCATCTCAACTTTATTTGAATTTTGAAAATCACTGATTACTATTTTTTACTATTATTTTGAATCATACATCAAGAATTGCGGCAAAAGTGAATAATTGTCTTTTTCCATAAATTCATACCAACTTTTAATGGAAAACAGCAAATCATTGAGGAAACCTTATATGGCTATGAGAAAACTTCTTAGTTTCTAGGAAATTAATAATGATATTCACAAGGGAGATTATTTAAGAACCTGTGACTGCACTTCCACTGGCAAGAAATGTAGCTCCTTCAAAAACATCCAGGACATCAATCAATTGCTTGATAGCATCGCACTGTGTTGGAGTTAGGTCTACATTAAACTCAGGTTAGAGGCAGCTAATGTTAGCGCTTGCTTCTGTTGCAGAAGATGCCTCAAAGTTTAACCGTTTTACTGCCACCGGGCCGATATATCGGCCCTCACTGGTAGAGCAAAAACTGCCAGGGGCCGATTTATCGACCCGAATTATTTCACTTCTTTTTTCGTGTTTGTGGCCTTTTCAACGGCTGTAATTTTTATAAACCTCCATAATTTATCTATGGTTACAAGATGTAAATATATCTTAAGGATTGAGAAAAAAATCTAGACGTATTAACACTTGAATGCCGGGAAATTTGTATCCCCTAGAATGCCGGGAGGGTGTCATTTTAACACCCATGTTTTTATATGCATGTTACGTTGCAGATTAGTTTTATTTCTGAGTCGATTGTGTCAACTTTTGTTTGATACTGATTTTGCACCCTAATATTTAAAAAAACTTAATGTTTTAATAGAGTACCACTGAAGTAAAAATTTTTTTACAAAAAAAATACTCTCCTGGAATGCGGCATCAATCGAAAAGATTGCGCTGAAACGTCGGAGGACGGATGAAAGTGCAATAATACCTATATATAATCATTGAATACCTTTTTATAAATATTTAGTTGTTCACTGTAATTGGTTAAATTTTATGTGCATAAAACAATTAAAGTGAATATGACAGGATTGTTTTTCTTTTTATTATTATTGTTAACTTTTTTCTTCAATTTTTCGTCATAGAATGTAGAAGTGTGCTTCAAAAGACGAAAATTAAAATAAAACCATTGCGGCCACAAAACTACGAAATTTTAAAAAATAAAATACAAAAACTTTGTATGAACCCAAAAAGAAATCGAATACTTTTCCATACAGACTTACAAAAAGATTCATCTAAATAGTAGATTCTCTACATTCTGGCACTTTTGGTCTGTTTTGGCCGTAGGTTTACTGACTTTTCACTAACCTTACAAAAAGCAACAGTTCTGTTTTCATTGCATTTTATCTATACTTGACAATCCCTAGTCAGTTCTGGATTTGTTTGCCAGATATTCGTTGACGCAATGTAAGGAAAAGCAAGCTATTCTAATAAATTTTGTAAAAAAAATTCGGGACATCTTTTGTGAAGTTATTTCCTTATATATATATTATCCACGAATTTATAGTGACCCAGTCAAAAGTATTCTGGAAAGAAAAAACAGGCAATCGCCTGGTTCTAGTTCTGACCAAATATTTCCGCCCCATATGATCAATAATATCTACTTCAAAGTTTATCTCATTACAACACCTTACAGTTTCGGGCGTTTTGTTACAGTTGTTACTAATGTCAATATGAGGGCGAAGAGATCATAGAACAAGAACACATTTTTTCTGTTTGCTCTGATGAACAGTTAGTGTTACGTCACCATTTTTATTCAATTTAGTTGATTACAACTCTTCCCGAGAAGCTTTTATTTCACCAGGTATTTCCTTTCTTCCCTTATTTACGGTTCCTGAAGGGCAAGTACCCCTTTTGTTTCGAGTAGAGCTAGCAAAAGTGATGTGAAACAAATTCCAGTGGTTACATTCCTACCCTTGCTCATGTAGGGTTGCATACGTTTCAATACAACATGATCTGAAACGTGATCGCCAGCTAGACGAGAGCCATCCTTGACGCCTCTGGTCAATCTGGAAGTTAATGGAATCAGTTTACCAAATACATACTGTCTTTATATACAGCAAACCAGTATTTATGCCCATACTTGTCAGGCTCTGGCACCATGAATTGCTTGAATGGACATCTAGCTTTGCTTAGAAACAACTGTTCGTCAATGGTTATGTTAGGCCCAGGTTATGATTCCTCAGCATGGCCATCTCCTTCTTTCTTAGGATCTTGAACAAGGAGTTGACTTCACCTTGAAGTCTACCCAGCGCCCCTTCCACGTCGGCACACCATGTCACGACCACGCACAATTTCTTTTCTATCCGATAACCTCTCACAATCAGAGTCGAATAAAATATTGAGAACTTCATCCTCAAGAGAAACCTTCCTCCTTTTTGAGCGAGGTGGCAAATTTTCACTATCCATAGTGAAAATAAATGAAGAGATTCACAAAATATCACTTGAGTAGGTACTTGATTAGGAACAAACGAACACCACCAAAACTCTGGAAAAACTGAGCAAAGATCAATAGAGCATGTGGAAAAGGTAGGATATTCAAAGGGAAACCCATTTGGTGCGAAATCCAGAACGAGATTATGATACTCAAGGAAAGATATGTCCTTGGTAATTATGCAGGGGCGACAGACCCACCACCGAAAGTATAAGAAAGAGAGCTTTCAAATAAGTTTTCCCGGCTAATGGACAATGACAATATAAATAAATTCCCCGGAAATGCATGGATTCGGATTCGTTGGAATTGTTTTCATCGTGAATAAGCCGCGTAGAGAAGGGAGCTCTCTCTTGAAGAAGGGATAATTCAGGTAGTGCTCCCCATGGTGACGGTGCCCTGTCTTGAAAGACGCCTTTGTGCTCTCTGCCATTAGGTTTGGCCGAGTTCAAGCAACCGCGGAAAGGATGGCAATAAAATCCCAGGAAAAAGAGAATGTTTGGAAACGTTGAGAGGGATGACCACAGCAAACGTAGGAGCTTCGTTAGCTGCAGTCTACCAGGTAAACCTAGCAGAAACCTTAATAGCAGTGAAAGGGTTAAAAAAGTCTCACCTCAGCCATTACAATATCCCCATCTTCATTGTCAGGCTTGAATACATTGAAACAATCTAATGATGCCAAGTAATTTTTCAGCTTATCTTCCAATTGTTTCACCATATTGTTTACCAAAGCCAACTTAGTTATAGCTTGGTCACAATCAATTTCGAATTCTTCAGTCCCCAGGGAGTACCATGAGAATTGTGTTAGTCCTCGTTTTAATACTGTTTCCACTTGATGAACATGGCCCTTCAAAAACTCCAACTTCTATAGAAATCAAAAGAATTATGTATGATAATTAAGAATACAGTTTTATCACTATACATTTGTAATCATATGACAACATATACAAGAAAATATTATACCCAATTTGAAAACACAAGTTACCTATGAATTCTGATAACTCAAACAGCAAGAATCCTTGACAAGCCAGAGTTTAAGACAATCCCCATCTGAGAAAACTTCACAATGGTAAAACATAATAGTAATTAAAAATTATTGGAAATAAAAATAATGAAGTCTGTACGAATTTTCTTTCTCAGCCTCATACCCAGAGGAGGCATGATAAATCACCATAAAAAATGGCAATTCAATGAGGAGTAATGAGAAATATGAATTATACGCAAAAAATGCAAATTATATCCAAAATGGAGTGCACCTTTTGAAAATATCTGTTCCCCAGTAAGAGTATAAAACTTGTCCATAATTTGAAAAATATGTTTTAACAGTGAATGCATATAGGTATGTGATCCCATCTAGACAGAGTCAGAGAGATAAGGATTTTGCTTTTACCCTTAAGACTCGCCATTAAGTCTGAAGGGGGAAAAATAATCTGAAATTCAAACAAATAATAATAATTATTATAAATATGTTATATATATATATACATATTATTGAGTCTTTCTCTGCAAGAATAACTTTTACTCTACTATGAGTAAAATTTTCAATGATAAAATGGATTGGGAACATAAGTTACACTAGGACATAGATTACACTATACTCTGTTCATTTGATCTTTGTGGGTGAGCTGGTGTGGCCAAAGCAACTGGAGATGAGGGAAGGGAAAGTTTCTCGACATGTGACTTTCCCTTGGCCAATCAGCAGACAGTACGCGTGGCCGAGCAGTCAGTCGCTCTCAGACCTTCATTGAGTTAACGTCATGAATCTGCTTGCAGAGTAGTGTTTCCAAACCTTACACATTCTCCTTGAATGTGACTACATATGCCTTTCACCAGCGGTGCCTAATTCAGCGTGGTAGCTGACAATGTCGAGGGATTCTGTGAAAGGATTATCACCAATGCCTTCCAAATGAGAAGGTATATTTTCTCGGGGCCGGGGCCAAATTACCTGTGGCCACCTAAGACTCGCACATTTTCAGTGACAAAGCAGGGTGGCTATGTACATTTGGCAACTTTATGTTTGGTCCTCCTCTCTCTCTCGGCACTACCCCTTCTCCTATCAGTTAAGCCATCAGAGAGTGTCCGGGCTCTCTCGAAAGCTCATCAGCAGACACTAAGCGAATAGACTTTAAAATACTTTTAGGTACTTAATTGAAAGTGCCCACACTAACCAATATACATTGTGTGGAAAATCGACAGAAAAAAAATCATTTGCCTTGAACAGAAAATGAACCCGGATCCCTCAATTTCTGGTCAAGTGCTTTAGCCAGTTAGATTCAAATCAATTCATTACTGTTTTTTAAAATAATTCTCAAATATATTTTTGTATTCACAATTTTTCAGTAAGTCCCCCTTTTTTGCAGTGAATGGAATGAATGAAATGAGTTTTAATTTTAATAAATAGTTCTGTAAATAATAAAAAACAGAATAAAATTAAATTGATTTGATAAACAATGACAATAAGGGGGAAGTTTTTAACATTTCTTTCTATGCTCATTTTTATCCTTTGTTTTCCCCTTTCTTCTAAGTGGCTGTCTCTTCCATCTTGCTGACAATCCAGGGCCGCAGGGTCGGTGGAGCTCCAGCGAAGTCCATTTCGCGGGCGTATGCGATAAGATCGGGTCCCACCACACCACCTGAGAGTCTTAATTCAATGAATTTAGTAACAAGGGAAGACATGAAGTGGGATTTGAAGGAGGGGAAGAAGCAGAAATAGCTACCAAGGCGTCATTATTCCCTGTGGAAATTTGAGGACTATACCGGTCCAAGTGATCTGGACTGCTGAGCATATGATGCCACAAGCAGTCCAAATCGTGTGCACAGTGCCACGGTAGCTTAACTGGCTAAAGCACTTGACTGGAAATCGGAGGTTCTGGGTTTGAATCCTGGTTAAGACAAATGATTTTTTCTCTGTGGATTTTTCGCACAATTTGTGCATAGCGGCTGACTACGTAAAGATATCACCGTGGCTAGTCCCGGTGTTCTTAAATTAACCAATATACAGGTTAATTTTACATATAGGTAATGAGATTATTTATGACAAAAGCAATGAAAATAGCTAGTAGTAAAACATGGGTAACTATAACCATACAAGTTCAAGTGGTAATCAAGGGCGTACCCAGGATCAAAACTAGGGGGGGGCAAGCCATGGTTGTTCAAGTTATAGGTAAGATTTAAGCATGGAAAAGGTGAATGAAACCAACATTTTAAAGACACTGTAACAGCTCTTTATAAGTTTTTAAAATTATTTGCTAGAAGAAAATATTATTTTCCTTAAAGACATTTGCGATTTTTGCTTCTAGGGGGGTGGGGCTGCCCCCTCCTGCCCCTTGCTGGGTATGCCCATGGTAGTAATATTACTGAATAGAATAGACTCAAATGTACAATTATCAGACAGTTCAGACATAGCTAACTGCCTGTGGATACTAATTGATATTTCCTTAGATATTAGCAATAATCACAGCTTTTGAAAAAAATACAAACACTGAGTGAAAGTAATCAAAGAAGTAAACATGATGTACTCACTCCTTCCCTTTTTAATGATTGTATCAGCCCAGAATACTTAAGTATAGCATTTTTTATTCTTGCATGACGATGCACTAGCGTATCACTCTGCAATGCTAATCTCTCCACCGGCTCTGGGACATACAGACCCATAATTTGAATAGCAGCAGATTCTAATGACATGTCGAAAATCTGAAATGAAAAAAATCACATTAGAATGTAAGAAACAAAAGAAAGAGATTCTTAAGGCTGCAATACACGATGAATGATCATGCGAATGAAATCATTTGCCGTGTATAATGGAAAAATTTGCAAATGAACCGTCAAGCGTATGATCATTAAATGAAAATTAGGAGATGCTCTATTCTGCTCACATGATAGGGTGAATGATGGCATGATCATTCAGCATGATCATTTGCGTGATCATTTACCGTGTATACCAGCCTTCATTGACAAAATAAAAAAACTTCAGATAGTTTTTTAAATCTGTGGAGAGAGAGCACATATCCCAGACCCAAACCTACATCATTTACTTGGGTAGTTTTCTATTGCACTTTTTTATTCATATTTCCCCCTTTTTGATTTCACTACCAGTTGTCTTAACTACCTAATGTTAAACTGATCATAGGCTCAATTATCAATTCCTGGTATTTAATACCAGATCCTAGTTGACAAAGAAATCAAGTCTTTCTCTTCAATAATATTAACAATTGTACTGGTAAATTCTATAAATATCAACAGTACATATTACAGTAACCAAAAATAGAGTAAAACCTCTATACAACGAATTTGTTGGGGAAAATTCACTAACTCTTGGTTAACTATGTGGTATTCCATTATTTCCTGGATATAGACAGTTACTTATACCACTTATAAGTAACTGTCTATATCCAGGAAAGGAATTTGTTGGGACTGCAAAAATCATACTTCACTTTAAGGGTCTGCTTAATGGATGTGATGTGCGGGTTGCATCTTCTCATTGAATTCTTCCCACGTTTATTCTGTTCCACATCTCACTGCGAACTTTGGTTACAGTCAATAATTAAATTACTACCAAAATTAATGCCTTTGAATTACTTATTTTCAAAGTGATCCATAATTTTGCAGAACACTGTCGATTTTATTCTTGGAGTACAATCATTTGTGTCTATATCAACTTATTGTGCCATACCAGCGATTTTCTGCTGAAGCTATTTAACATTCCATAACAAAATGCCAATTATGTATTTGATAACCTTCCCCATCCAAATAACAGAAAAACTACCCTCTTACTCGCCTCCTTACAATGCTGCAATAAATTACCGTCCCCTTCCTACATTCCTTCAGAGAGCCCTCCCTTGCCTATTCCACCCCTCAATGACTCCCCTTACCCTTAACTGTAAGCTCATATGAGTAAAGCTCAGGTTTTCTCAAATTCATTGTCCACTGGAAGGGTCCATGACTTTGGCCTTAAAATTTTTCAGGGTATTGTAAAGAGGTTTTACTGTAGGTAACAAATAGTGCTCCAGTAGGATATGCACCAAAATGTGGAGAAGCATTGCTAAGACACAAAGGTCAAAATATAAATTAAAAAAACAATGAATTGGTCATCCACATTTTGTATAAAATAGGATCCCCCAACTATTTAAGGTAATTGCTACTCCACCGTGTTTAGAATCAGTGAAAGCCTACTGATTTTCTACCAAATTGACTCCAATCATGCTTTACTTTAGTCAATTCCTTGCAATTTTAAAGTATTCACACAGCCCTGACAAAATTAATACATAATATGTACCTATTCACAGTTAAAATCTGAACTGGAACAGAAGATGCCATCCTGTTACCACAAGTCCATTCATGACTAGAACATACCAAACATTATAGTCAATATGTAATTAGTAGAGATGGGTCGAATAGCAGATTTCTCAAACTCGAATATCGAATTCGAATATTAAATCATTGCTCGAATATTCGAATACCTCGAATACTAGAATTCCACAAAGCATATTAAACGTAAGATTTTTTCTTCTATTTCCCTCGATGGATGTATTAATAAATAGTTGGAACCTCGATCCATCGTTTTCAGGGGGGACGAAAAAAACGAGGAATGCGGAAATGTTCGACTAGGTTGCCTATACAGCAGGAAACCCAGGATTTTGATGCGTAATTGAGATTTCCTTTAAAGGATTCAAACAGGAATTTAGCTGATTAATGGAATATTTTAATTTCATGGAAACAATTTGGGCATATAGTTGATTCAACTAACATCTCTTTCAAATATTCTAAGGGGACACACCACCCCGCAAAAAAATGATTGCATGCCGTCTCGGCATTTACACTGCTACGATGGATTTCTGTCTGATGTATACATTCTTATTTACGAAACGCCATTTCAGCGGCACGCCCATCTGATACTTGGCTTCATCCCACTCCTTATTTTCAACAGGTAGCTCACTTTACCCCCACTCCTACTGTCAAGTGCTAGAGGACAATACGAGGCGTCCATTATTTTCAGTCCATCTTAGGAAGTTCTCACGAGATAAGCAGATGAATTCGAATTGCTAGCATGGAGAAACCAAATATCTTGAGAAAATACCCCTTTGTCTGTGACTCATCTATACCGCATCAACTTACGAGAAGTTCAGCTGCGAGAATATCGAGTTTCGCCAAAATGCTGAGTCTCCGTCGTATTTCTTCGTCTTTCTGACATTTATTTTCTTGCGTAAAATGCTTAAATAAAGTCAGAAATACGTCGTGTTTGGTCTTATTCTTTTTTAAATTACGCGCACATTACTAATATTTCAATCCAATAAAGGTGTAATAATAATTGCCGTAAGTCATTGTTAGACACCTTTTGGGCAAGTAGATGACTCATGCAGCAGTTGACCTCCAGAAAGGGGGAAATTCGAAGCAGGTAGGTAGAAAAAGTTCAGTGGGTGAGAAAAGGGGGTGGGCGCGAGACACGTTTTCATTTTTCTCGCGTAACTTGATATTTTTTTCGAAGCTAAGGTCTTCGTAATACTATCCCTGCACGAGCTGGAACCTTCTGTTTGCTTTTGAAGAAAAGGAAATCGTCAGAGTGAGTGAGGCGATTGCTGAATGGAGGGGGATAGCGGATCGTGGGAAATGCGCCAATGTTACTATCCCACGGCACTGACTTTCTCCCTATGGTAGTTTCATCTCCAGGGGAAGATTCAAACTAAGTGCCTTTGTTATTAGCCATAAATGACACATAGTAAACACTTCGTCTTATTTTTATCAAGCGATGGATGCGGGAAAATGGTCATTGGGGGAGAAAAATGGGAAGGGTGAAGCGCGATTCTATTATTTTCCGGTAACTTCATATTTTTTCGAAGCTAAGGTCTTCATAATACGATCCCTGCGCGAGCTGGGACCTTTTGTTTGAATTCAGAGAAGAGGAAATCGTCAGAGTGGCTGAGGCGAATGCTGAATGGAGGGGGATAGCAGATCGTGGGAAATACGCCAATGTTGCTATCCCACGACACTGAGGTTCTCTTGATGGGGGACACCTGGGATTTTCAGATTTTTCACCCGATCAATTTCGGTTCCCCACGTCGAAATCTTTTCACCACTCTAACCCGCGAATTTGATGTAGATCGTTAACTTGCCTAAAACGGCGCTGCATGCACTAAAAGAAAAGAGTTCTCTCCATTTTTCCGAGTCAACTACCAACGACAGGCGAGCGACAGTGTATGACGCGAAATTCAAAGTATTCGAGGTATTCGAGACGGTACCTTTGGCATAACTATTCGAGATCTCGAATATCGAATACTTTCTAGTATTCGAGTATTCGCGGATACTATTTGCACATCTCTAGTAATTAGCAATCATGAAACATAAAAAATGTTATGGTGGCAGTGGCGCCAACTCCATGGGGCCTGAGGGGCCCGAGCCCCCACAAAAAGTCGTTTTGGGTGTGAGGAAATAGTGTGTCAGGCTTGCAGATTTTCCCCGGAGTGTCCAGATATCAAAATTCGAGTTATCAGGGTTCTAATGTTGATCATATATCTCTTCTAAAATGCTTAAAAAACTTGAAACTCACTACTTATAAAATTTCCTGGGGCAAGATCCCCGGTTTGGGCCCCCCCAATATTTTTTGTGAGTCGGCATCCTTGAATGGAGGTAGAATTCTTATAATAAAGCTATAAAATCCTAAGCTAAAAACTTAGGCTGACAGCTTTATCAGCTTACCATGGCCACTTCAAAATAAAAATTTTGGAATACATGTACACCTTAAGCACTCCACTAGCACTAGTGAATGATTTAGCACTTACACTCCTAGCATTGGCTATAGCCAATGAGGATTTTCCTATGCAAAAGAATGAAAGTCAGTTACATCAGATGGAGGGGATGGGAAGTGACTGCATCCGAAGCAATAAACTCAGTCATACCAGAATCACTTGCAACCCAGCTTAGTGAGGGATTACACCCGCTCATTGAAACCTCTCCATGACCCTTTGACTCATATTCCTCATATTAATATTCCTTATCTATAACTCCAGCACAGTAAATTTGCAGCAAACTAATAGCACTGGGGATGTTTTCATGAACAACTACAAAGTCAGAGATTTACACTGAGTTCCCACAATTCTCAATAAAAATTCTAACATTAAAGCTAATACATGTCTATATTGTGGAATATATAATCTGATAAAGGAAAATTCTTGCACCAGAAAATATTGACATCAGAAGTTCATTTTAAAAATTTCCATTGCACAGAAGAACACAAGCATATCATGTTGAAACTAAAATCAATGATAAGTACAACAAATGCTTGTTTAAATAAAACAATAAATGCAAATGGTTTGCTGAGTATTCGTGCTGCAAAGACTGTCACTAATCCTTTCAAGTGTTGAGGCTAGTAAAGTTTAATAACTGGAGATGGGGCCCGGGATCCTGCTGAGTTGGGTCCCAAGCATGGGCTATGGGAACATCCATGTGATTCTACAACTCCTGAGAGTTTCATATGAAGAAGTGAAGAAGATTCCTAGGGTGCTCATATTTGAGAGACCATTTTCCTCTGACGGAAAAGGGTTAAAGGATGACTCTGGGATCAACTAAGTTGCTGCTTAGTCTAGGTCAATAAAATTATTTAGCTTCATACCTCTTGATTTATGTCCACATCAACCTGGAAACCTTCCTCCAAAAAAATTTTTGGCTTTGGGCGTGGCAAAGGTTCTGGAGGAGGTTTAATTAGCTCACCACGAAAAACTTTAACTTTTCTTTTAGGCCTACCAGGTTCTGGCTCCTGAACTATGTTTCTAACATCCAATGATCTACTCCGTGTACTACATTCTGATGCTTCCTTTATGTTTCTACTGATGGCTAATGATTGTAGCCTTTCAGTATTACTTGACTGTTTTGACGTTGGAGTACTGTAGAAATCATCTGTGAAAATAAAAGCATAAGAAATTCATCCTTGTATAAGTACTAATATTTTACCCCAGAATAAGCAATTTCATAAATTAACAAAACCTGCTTTTTTATTGCCATAAGCTGCATATTTTGTAGTACTTCAAGGCTTTCTCCAATTTATGATACCACTAATTTAAAATAATATAAATATATGTCATACCTAGCCCTTAATTATGAACATAAAAGTTTTCTCATCTTATGTAACACTATCGAAATAAGGATTTCCAAAAGATGCCTAAATCCTACTAAATAAATCAAAATTATTATGAATTATAGAGTAGGTAATTTATTTACATTATTTACATACATACCTCCAGGTTCAATAAACAATCATAGTGATTTCTATTCTTAACTCTAATGATAACAGACAGTCAGATCAAAGAATAGAAGATATCATTAAATGTACATACTTACAAATTTTAAGACAAGACTTCCCATCATCAATCTATCTACTATAATACATCTTATCTTTTGTTATATTAATACCAACAATGGACCAACATATGTATATCTCGGTGACCTTTGCCCTTGTAAAATCCATGTAGGTCATCAAGTTTATATTACCGATTAGTGGACCTTACCTTTATATTAAGCATACTAAAAATCACATTGTGTAGTACATTGGTTGACCATGTGATCTGGCTCAACCTTCATAGACTAATGACCTCCACATACCAATGAAAGCCAACTGGAGGACGATTTGAAGGTACGCTCATTGTCATTTTCTTTGGCACTCCTAATAGCCAATAACTGGCCACAGGGCAAATGACAATTTTATCACTTTCTGACTTAAAATCTTTTGAGTTCTTACCCCAACTTTGTAACAATGCCTCTAAAATATTCTCATGTAAAATTGGAATGAGATTGAAGTATTCTAACCAGTGCTGAATCAATAGCAATGTCACACGAAAAACATGCCCACATGTACAGTGCTGAAACATATTTCGACTGGCCAGTGTAGGAAGTCTGCAAGGCCATTTGTCGATTTGAAGTTCTTAATTCTTTCATATGCCTAATTGGGTGGCTACTCCTGCCTCCTATTATATTATTTGGGAATTGTCCAAAGCAGGGATGCAGCCAAAAATTTGCGTCAGGTGGGAGCATGTGTGACACACAGTTTGCCTGCATTGATAAATTATTGTCAATTCACATGTTTAAAAAAAAAACCTTTATTTTATTAAATCAGCTACATAATTCATCTACATAATGCTAAAAATTCAATTTATTGTTGTTATGGGCAGGTATAATGAATTGAAACTATTAAAAAAATCGAGCATCACAGAATAGATGCCCCAGGGCTTAAGAACTCCTCAGCATATATTTATCGAGGGTAGTCCTCGCAAGGGAAAAAAAATTTAGGGAGGGGATTTTTAATTTTGAAGCCCTCGAGGCCAAATTTAAATTGAGAAAAGAGTCTAAAAGGACAAAAATAAGAAAAAAATGCCATAAAACACTAAAGAGACAGAATATTTTTTGCAATGCTAGGAAGAAAATAGCTTACGGCCAGAAAATGCTAGTGCAGTGATTTGCAAGACTTAATATATATTAGGGATGGACGGATCCAGGATTTTTTTTCGGAACCAGATCTAGATTGAATCCTTGATTTCCGGAGTCGGATCTTTGGATATTTTTGGATCCAAATGCATTTTTAATTGCCTGCTATAAAATAAAGTAATTATTACTTTCTTTCGGGTCTGTACAATGAATCTGAAAAACACTAATATCTTTACACGCTCAGGATCTAAACGGTCATGCTTACTATCACATTATAAGCCAGTGCTGTTGAAGGCTATCTCACTGGCAACCGCATCAAGGGGAATACAGAGGAACTTTTTGTTAGATTCCTTTGTCTTCCAATATTCAGTTTCCCAAGAAAGTTCACAAAAATACAGTTCAATCTCTTCCGTAACACAGACAGAAAGTCCTTTGCTGCCAGCTAACTCAATGAAGAGGCTGTGATATTGAACCCATTGGGATTGGATGTACTATATATTTCAAGCATCTCAGTGAATCAAAATTTAGCGAAATTGTTAAACTGCATGAGCTTTGAAGGCATGTTGTTACAAGTGAAGTTTGTAACTAAAATTAATGGGAAACTTTGCAAATATTTTATAACTGAAATAAAAAAAAATACTAATAAAAGGCACAGGCTCCAAGGGTAATTTTCAAAATATAATGGGCAACACAATTAATGGTTATAAAAAGGATATCCTCCTCAACAGCCTGCGAAGGTAGCAACTTAATTGAATTACTTGAGGCATAACTGCTATAGAATATTCCCTGATAATTGAAATAAAGTTCAATGAACTGCGATTTCAGTGTACATTAACACGTATGTAGAGGAAAGTTATGAAACTATTGGGTATATGGGTTGGGTATATATAATATATATGGGTATTGGGTATTGGGTATATATAATATATATGGGTTTCACGATAACAGTGGTCCATAATTTCAAGATAATTATGTAGTATGCATGGCACTCATCTGATGTTTTGTATATTTTATCACCTTTTTTTGATAATTCATAATGCCTAACATTTCTTTTGAAGTTTTCCACATGTATGTACAAAAATAATCCATGAACATGAACTATGTCCCCAAAACATTGGCCTTAATCCACCCCTTCATACAACACCTGACACGGATGCAGAAAACATCAACCACTCAGATGGCACCTCTCCCATTGACCTGAGCCTGCGTCCACCAAAAATTTGTCAAGGCTTTAATTCACTGAGGACAACAGCAGCATCAGTAGTTCAAATGTTAGTATGGAGCCAACTCTAACCAGGTTGGAAGAGAGTGTGTTTCATCCATCAACCTTATATTTCCATGGTGTCCAGCCAATAAAAACAGAACAATTCATGCCTGAATCCCAGTTTTTCTGAGAAATTTTTTTAAAATTCCCGGTTAACCTTACGTGATAACTGCGACAGATAAGAATTTAAAACACTCACAATACTTCAATAATTTTAAATAACACTAAATCTATGTATTTTCACCAGTGGCGCCGACTTCATGGGGCCTGAGGGGGACCGAGCCCCCCCAAAAATTCGTTACAGATGTGAGGAAAAAATGTGCCAGGCTAGTCAGTTTTCCCCGGAGTGTCCAGATATCGAGATTCGAGTGATCAGGGTTCTGATGTTGATCATATGACTCTTCTAAAATGCTTAAAAAACTTAAAATTCACTTCTTATAAAATTTACTGGGGCAAGGTCCCCGGTCTGGGCCCCCCCCAATATTTTTTGTAAGTCGGCACCCCTGATTTACACGGACAAGAAATACAGAAGATACTTCGACCTCATAGGTACATCTTGACGTCACCTGGCATTCTATTCTTCGTGTTTTTGAATCTCACTTGTGTCAAGAGTGCAAGACATTTTGATTCTGTCGTCTTGCCTACGATTACAAGTTTTAATGCGGCTGTAAAAATTCTTCTCAGCTACTGCACTTAAAATTACGACAAACATATTTTAGGCCACAAAATGGGTGTTGAACTGGCAAAATTATAAGTGAAATAAATTTAAAATACGTAAATGATTTTTAAATTCCAGGTTGGAGCCAAAATTCATGAATAATTCATGCATAATGCCAGGTATTGTTACTTAAAATTCATGCATTTTCCCAGGTGGCTGGATACCCTGGATTTCCTTATGGTTTAGCTTATGGAGGCTTTTTAGCAAGAACTACCTTCCACTCCATAAACTTAAGACCGTATAGGTAGACAAGATATCATGACTACAGATCCTATGCTTAGCTTGCTGTTCTTCATCAGTATTAATTTAAAAAGATGATCAAAAGTTCCCAGAATTCTCTAATTCTTGCATCATGAAATAAAACATGGAAGTCTAGCTCAATGTAAGAGAAGACAAGAAAATCTCAATGCATATTTGAGAAAGCTAGAATTATCCATTGAACTACTGAGAATATCTTCTGCCAACTCATCTGTTACCCATAACAGACATAAAAAATCATTAATAAGAAAACATGATTTGTCCTCAATATAGATTAATTGCCCAAATGCAGTGTAAAAGCAATATTACTGATGCACAAAATGCAGAAATGAGCAGTTACAACTGAGAGAAAGATTTATGAAGGCAAACATAAGGTGATGCATCTTCACTAATATCAAGCAAAAACTGACAAAAACACACCTTTTTCATCCTTAATAAGGATCAACTTCAGAAGCTTCTTTGATTCATTGATTTCAATAACTTTCATGCTATCTTTTCTCCACTTTTCTAGAAGATTATCCTCATATTCCTTCATCTGACGTGCAACACTTTTGTACAAAATCTCAACCTAAAGAAAAAACGTAAACAAATAAGATTTCATTTCATTCTTTTTCACCAATTGGCACAGTATACCTTGCACATTGAATTTTGCTTTGATTTTCACTTTATTAAAATTATAAAAGGCAATGCATGCAAGGGCAGATAGAGATTTATTTCCGGGGGCACAAGGGCCTGGCAGTCAAGCGGTCTTCTCATATTTTAGATTAAAAACAGCATACAACAATTACTATACGAAATACTCTCTTTATTTATTATGGAAGTTATTAATATGCAATTAAATGACTGAGGCTCCATAATTCACAAAACAAAACGAATGTAATGATAACCGTGTTAAAAATCTTGTCTATTTTTTAAACTGCAATGAAGGAGGGGGGCAAATGCCCCCGTCTCCCCCCCCCCCCCCCCCATAAATTGGCCTATAAATGCCTGCCCAACCAATGTAAAGAAAACAGGATTTTTAGTACCGTAGTGATCTTCAGGGGTAGTAATGGATATAAGCAATATCAATGCCATGCTCAAAATTTCACATCAAAGCCAAAGTAATTTTCATTTTCTATATCATAAAGCTGTTAGCAAACTTCTTTGATCATTGGTCTGTTACAGACAAATATATGTGATTAACCCTCTAAGTGGCACCTTCTTTTAATGGTAATAACGCAAAATGCAAAAGGTATTTAAATAAAATCTAATATGTACCTTCAAAAATAATTCTGTGATGTCAATGTTTGGTTTTTGAGCAGGTGATTTTTTTTTATTTTACTGCTGTATGTCACACTATTTGCTAAAAATACAATTCATCTCAATTTTCTTATTACAAAATTTAGTTGCTGCATAATTATTAATTTGTCCAATTACCTACCTCAAAAGCCAATATTTCAGCTTGTGGGACTTTCCAGATGAGAAGCAAAAGACATTATACAGGCCCACAGCACAAAGAGGGTTAATTACCAAGGACATCTTTCTGCATGAGTTAAACACTTTAAATTTGTTTTGCACTTTCCATCATGGCCAACAATAGAAAATTTAAAGTGCTCTTATGGCCTGGTTACACGGTACATTAGAATGTACAAGATTCTGTACATTTTTCGCAATGCTTTCCTGAGCAGATTCTTGTGCATTTACATGGAAAAGATCCACAAATAGGTGGTTACACAGTAGATTTTTTCGGACAAGTTTTCGAACACTTTAAAATGCACACAAATTATTTCAACTTTGGGCACATTATTAAAACCAATGGGAACATGCACAATTTTTTAATAGCACTAGAATAAGAAGGTCCCTACCTCAAATGTACTTGCCAAAAATTTCGAGAATGAATAATGTTTTTTAGCTGAGTTATGAGTCTTTAAAAATTTATCTTCATCGACTGCTTGAAATCACAATGTCATTGGAGTGTGCTCACACAACGTGTCACGGCATGTTATCCACTGATGACAGACTGAGGAAGTGATAGAAATTCTGTCAAGGGGGTCAAATGCAAATTTGGCGAAAATAATTACTGTTTTAATGTCAAACTGCGGATTGTGAATATGTTGGGTTGCCAAGGCGTTGTTGAAATAAATAAAGGGGATTGTTTGGGGAGATATGGAAAGGTTAAATTAATATCAGTTGATTGCAGATTGTGATCTACGTTACACACCAACATTTGCTTAATGCAGTAAGTGTATTGCAGCATGGATCTTCATTAGAAAAATATGTGAAAACCATATAAATTGTGTATCCCATAAAACCATATAAAGTGCCCTGTCGTCTAGTACCTCTTATTTACTCCTTTTTCAGAGAAGGTTTTTGCTTGTGTCCCAAAGGACAAAAATTAGATAAATGAGTGGTTGATGATCTACAGAATGGAGCTAAATACATTATCTAAATTTTCAATGGGATATTCTCAACGTACGTACACTCTTAAATCAGGGTTACCATAGGGTTTTATTGAGTCGCCAGTTGTTCTCGGATGACCACCAAATTCAGGATGTATCACTCATTTCATTTTGTAAACAACTGTATAAATGTACCTATTATTCTGCCCTTTGTAGGATTAAATATAAAGGAAGGTGGCTGTTCACAAGAATAAATACTGATTACAATTAAACCATCCCCTTTTCTTCTGTTCCTTCCTTTCGCTACCCATATCCAATCAGTGAAAAATCCAAGACAAGCAAGACATCAAAATCAAAATACCGTATTTGCACAAATCTAAGACGAGGTTTTTTTCCCTCGCAACTCCTGCGGAAAAGAGGGTTCGTCTTAGAATCGGATGCAAAATTTTTGACGTCAAGCGGGTTGCATAATTTACGTCGGAAAAATTATGGACACCTGAGGTTGCCACCTGATAGCAATACAACGAAAAATCAACGTCAAAAATAGCTTAACAGTAATTTAGCATATTTAATTTTGCGTTCAAGTAAAAAAAATCCATTTTTGGGCAGCAGGCAAAGATTCGGTGCGTGCCGATCAGTCGCCAGGTGCACTTCTGCCGAGTCCGCAAGATTGCCTGCTTTACCCTGGGTTCTGCTCTATTCAAGTTAAAGCTCGATCAACTCACAAAATGTTCGTGTGATTGGTTACAATTTACCTAAATTGTAACGTTAGAGCCTCAATGCCGTAGTGGGATAAACTGCTACAAAGTCGTCGCATTTTTCTCAGAGCAACGGTAAGATGGCAACATGATTTGCCTCTGATTAGAGAAATCGATTTAGTTGTGATTCCGTGCCTTTCAGAGTATTACGATGGCAGAGAAAAGAAATTATTACACTGCCGCTTTCAAAAGAAAAGTTATTCAGTGGAACTCCGATCTATCGTACCCGTATTGATCATTTTCCCGCATTCATCGTTCGCCGTTTCTGGTCACAAATAAGGTTCCATATAGACAATGTAATTTTTTCCCGCATCTCAAAAGTATCGTTTTTCCGCATTGATTGTTTGAAGATCGTGGTCCCGACGTATAATTTTCCCACATCAATCTTTTGACGAAAATGAGACGAAATAAATACAATGTGTCATTTATGGCTAATAACTACAGGCACATAGATTAAATATTTCCCACAAAATGAAATTACCATTGGGAGAAGCTAAAAGCCTTGGGGTAGTAGCATAAGCGCATTTCCCAAGATCCGCTATCCACCTCCATACATCTCTCGCCTCCCCCCTCTGACGCTTTCCTCTTCTCCAAAATCAAACAAAAGGTCCCAGCTAGGGCAGGGATCGTATTACGAAGACCTTAGCTTCGAAAAAAATATCAAGTTACACGAGAACAATAGAAACGCGTTTCACGCCCCCCTTTTCTCACCCACTGACCTTTTTCAGCCTACTTGCTTAAAGTTCCCGGTTTCTGGAGGTCAACCGCTGCATCCAATCACCTATTAGCTCAAAAGGTGTCTAACAATGAATTTCGGCAATTGGTATTACACTTTTATTAGGCTGGAATATTTGCAATGTGCTCGTAATTCAAAAAAGAACGAGACCAAACACGACATTAATAACGTTATTTAAGAATTTTTAAGCAGGAACTAGTTGGAAAAATACGATGGTGTTTTTTGGCGTAACTCGATATCCTCGTTGCTGAGCTTCTCAGCAGTTAATGCGGCATTTTTTTCCGAAAACAGGATATCAGGTTATTATCAGTTATCAATTTACAAGTTATACCATAAGTCTCACTTGTCAGAGTTACTGAGGAAGGGATACTATCTCAGGATATTTTGTTCCTCACTACTAACAATCCGAATTCATCCGCCCATCTGACGCTACGCTAATTAGAGAAGAATGGGTAAGTTGCCCTATCTTTGGGACAAAAAATTTCATGGCGCAGTCATATGGTCATGCTTCACCCCCTGCAGTATGCTCTGTGTACGCCGAACGCGATAGCATAGCTCGTACGAGTGGTTACATACTTTCCAGGGTGGCTTGCCTTTATACCACGGAGTGTTTTCCGTGTGGGTTTAATAAAGTCAGGTTTAATTTTCACTAGTTTAATTTTATTCGTCTTTGGACCATGGCCCCTCCGAAGAAACTATTAGTCAAATCAACAATAAGACTTAAGTGTCTCGATTAAGTACCACTATTCCTGTCATTACGCGCCAAAAATCCTGCGTTTCCTGGGACATAGGCAACATAGCCAAACATTAGCGCATTGATAGTTTTCCCCTAGAAAATTTTTTTCCCATAGTGGAGTTCCAAAAAAGGGGGGGTCGTCTTAGAATCGTGTTCGTCTTAGATTCGTGCAAATACGGCAACTATCGGAGCTGCACGTAAACAAAGGAGTCGCCAATACAAGCCAGATTAACTGAAAGTGTCGTTTTAGCAGTCTACCACCTGGTGACTCTGTTATGAGTTCAACTTGTGCCATTGTCTGCACGAAATTAGAACAGGTTCTATTTTCTGTCCAGAAAACCATACATTCTTACATTTTTGCGTGGTTACGTGATGAATTTTTGCGTCCATTCTGAGAGCCAGACGTTCTCACATTTTCTTGTACATTCTAATGTACCGTGTAATCAGGCCCTTATTCTTTAAAATTTACTATATAAATACGTGAGTAAATGCATGGGGTATAAGATGGAACAATTGCTACACCAATCACTGTAACATACTTAACATCTCTCTAACACCCAGATTAGAAGGCATCATATCAATCAGCAAGCAGTGATTCGGGCTATGTCCGCTTTTCTGATCAAATATGAAATTAGGGAGCTGGATTCCGACTATATTCTTTTTAACTCCAGTAAAATCATAACAAAAATATATGAAATTATGGAATATTATATAATATAATAAAATAAAGTAATGTGACCTCTTGATACAATAAAAGACCAAAATCAAACGACATTTCAAATAAACATGCAAAGTACAACTTTGATTATTCTAACGATACAAACCTTTGGAGTGCATATAAATCTCCTAATTTTGAATTCTGATTGGAGACAGAAAGAAGAAGTTACTTCAATGCTGATTATTTTGGATAGACTGCCCCCAAAATTAAATTTTATTGGCTCAAGCTTGAAAGAAGTAATCTAAATAACAAGGTAAATTAGAAGTTGGCAAGTTGATGTTGGAGTATGCCCATTAGCATAGTCACGATTCCACAATAGGAGAGCATGTTGAACAATGTGCTCAGCCACTATCATTCAAAATGTAACTATGTAACTAAATAGTATGTGGAAAAAATTATCAAAAATAACAACCAAAACATACTTTCCTCGTTCAGCATACTGTTTTAAAGTAATTGACAAGATTTACACATATGTACTCGCATTGAAGTACACCATCTAAAAACTGCAGGTAAAGTGTCAATTCTGAAATTAGTACAAGATAACAACATTGCCTGAATGAAAAAATAGCTTTCTGAAAACTGAAGATGTGGGTATGATGTTTAACAGTTGACAGACAAAAACAATGTCATAGGTTAAATGCGATGGTGGTTGGCATAACATGGTGAAACTCCTTCATGATGCACAAAGGTTAAGAAAAGACTTCGCTGTTTCACAAAATATTTTGTGAAACAGCGAAGTCTTTTCTTAACGATTTCTCGGGATCGCCACCGGGTCAGGAACTCCATATCTGCCAACGTTTCGATGACCGAGTCGGACATCGAAATAATTTTTTTAAAGCACTTCAAATTGCCTGCATTGTAATTTAGCCACAAATATTTCATATAAGCTTCTCTTTATGCTACTTACCTGAGGCATCAAGATAGTATTCTTATACTCAGGAACAGAGAGCATCTTAAGCAATGGTCTTTTCAATTTAGCAAACAAAGATCTGACCCAGAACACTGCCCCAGACACTGGTGGTTGATTTCTCTGAAGAGGAGGGTTATTCTTCTTTTTCTGAAAATAAAGTGCATAAATTAACTAGATTTCTTTATCTTCTACTTTACATCAAGTCATGAAAATCACGCAATAAGCTTCCTCTCAATCCAAAAGCAATTGTTAGCTCACACAATGTCCCTAGCAGAGTACTTAATGACATAATATGTAATAATATCTTTATCCATCTGTAGCACAATAATAACTGTGGTAGATGTCGTCAATTAATACACCTCATGACACTGAATATGTTCTTATTCTTCATGCATACAGTGAAGCTCACAAAACTAAGATGTCTGACTTTTCTATAATTGAACTTCACCATCTACTCACACATTTTACTGAGCCCATTATTGTAATACACATTACATTGGCATAATGGCAATCATTCAATCACCTCTTAAGGCCATTTTACACTGGGCACGTACTTGCACAATCTGACGTGTGTACGAAGGTGCAGTCAAAATTGCATCATGTAAAGTGGTGAATTGCTAGATCACATGCGAGAATGCATGGACATGAGATGGCAAAATAACCCCTGTTCTAATTTCGTTCATAAATTTGCACAATTCCACACCATTTTAGAAAATATTGCAGCTCTAACCTGGCATTGACCTCTGCACCTCCTCTTACTAGAGTTCAAGAGTTACTTCTCTCTGCACCACCAGAAGTGGTAGATCAAACATAAAAATTTGATCAGTTATGTGTACTTTATTCTAATTATTTATTTTCCTCACAGCGGCACTTAAAGCCACCAAGTGAGTCCACTGCATTACAGATTATGGTCAACCTCTGGATGTAGAGGTTAGTTTCGATATAAGAGTGTTTACTTGTTAAATAACTAGTTGTGAAAAAAAGCAACAGCATTCTGAAGTGGCATGGGCCTACTACTGGGTAAGACAAGCCATCTCAAAGATACATCTATAAGACTGTGAAGATAGTGGTTGATAACACCCTATTTAAGAATCACATTAGAAGAAGATACACATGAAAAATGCGGAATATTACATTTTAGAGAAGCAGAGGTTTAGTAACAAGGAAAAGTATTGCAAAAGCTACCTAAAGACATAATTTGACACTGTTCATAATCTTGTGATGATGAAATGCCATCTGAAATTCACAAAATAGAGAAAAACATATGGAAAATAGAGAAACTAAAAGAGCTACACTACACCAACATGCATTCAAGAAGCAGGGAAGAACAAAATGGAGTAAATCTGACAAAGAAATCTTTTTTCTCTGTGGAATTTTTGCACAACCTGTGGAGGAGAGCTGGAAAAATATTTGAAGTGGACAACATGAGGCTGCATGAGAAGTTTTTGGAAGAAGAAAGTTCTTAAGAAACAGGCTTGGATCACCGATGAAGTCCTAGAGCTCATTGAAGAAAGGATTAAGTACAAGAATGTGAAAAGTGAGGAAGGACAGGCTATCGACAAGAGAGTTAGGAACGAAATTTGTTGCAAAGCATGGAAAGCTAGCAAAACACGGATCATCAACTCACATGAAGATGGGAAAAATAACTTCATTAAAGGGAATGTAGAAGCTGCCTATATAAAGGTGAAAAACCATATCAGGGAATGGAGTGCAAGGTGTAATATCAACGGACAATGATGGATAATTGAAATAAAGAGACAAAAGTAAAAGATGGAAAGAATACTTAGAAAAGGTAATTCGGATTCAGGTAAAGCAAGGGCACAAGGGAAGCAATATTGGCTCTAGAGCTGCTCATAGAGAAGGGAATGGAGAAAAGAAAGCTAATTTTCAAAGCATCTTATGATTCTCTCCCACAGAGAGAAGGCCTTTGTCCAAGTAAAAAAGAATTCAATGCTTAGAATTCTGTAAGGTGTCAACAAATTTAAGGAGTAGGGATCAGGTGTCAAAATTTACAGAGAATGAATAATTATACTGCTATTTTCTGATGACATGGCAGTCATAACCAAGACAGAATAATTTGAAGAAGACTCTGAAAAATATGAAAAGGAAATAGGGAAGTGCACTAGTGTTTCAAATGCACCAAACACATTTTTTAAATTAGAGTTCAGAATAACATAATGTCCTAAAACCACAGTTTAAATCCTAATAGTGAATACTTGATTCGAGATGACCGTCTGAAATATGGAAAAATTCAAAGGCCGCGAAAACGGGTGTCCATGTTGAATATTGGCGGTGACGTCACAAGGCAGTAGCAGAAGGCAGCTTCTACACCGTTTAGTTCTACCACTATTATTGCATAGAAAAATTACAGAATTTGAGGGTATCCGTTTTTTGCTGTCATAAAATATCTTCAGATTATATATGTGGCTGCTTCTCTTTTGAGTAAACGACTTCATCATTGCGTAATATATTAATATTCATTTACGTGTCAACTTCAAGTTTGGAAAGAGTAGTACGAATAGCACATTGAATCTTTAATAAATGCATGATGGCATTTATTTTTCGCTGGGTATATTTTGGCACAATGCCGTTTATCATGCCAAAACTTTTTTTGTAAGAACCGAGTCAAACTAATAAACCTATTTCAGACGTTTGCTGCAAGACTTATTCGTTGCGTATGTATTCACGCCGGCCGGAACGTTCGCCCTTCGCTACTAGAATCATGGGATGTTAGCCTTATTTCCGAGCTGGCTGGTTGTTGCAATGGTTCGCTGTCCAGGATGGGTTCAAGAAAAGATAATCTTGGTTGGGAGAAGGAAAATTCCAACGATTTATAAATGGTATACCAAACTTTGATGTATTTATGGTTACTGAATTTTTGAATAAGGAGGACAGGTTCAACGCTCCATAGAAATGCGAGATGTTAAGGCTAACAAGGGGAGACCGCGTACCTTGCTGCATCTTTTTCAATTAGGGCGTTAGTTAGGCTGTAATTAATTAATTTTCATGCGTTATTTTTTACAAGTTATATATATAAATTTAAAATATCCTCCATATCCGAACGGGTGGGTTGGGGTAGTGGTAGAGTGCACGAGTAAAAGGAAAGATGTTACCCGAAGGACCGGGGTTCAAGTCTATGTCATGGCATTATTTTTTGTTGCCTTCATTGTGATCATACGGAGTCTAGTTTATTATTAATTATAATTGCAGCAATCATTGACATGAGACAATTTTTTTATCGTCATTATGGCGTTTAGGTATTTTAGCAGTGTCATTACAAACGCCGAGATACGATGACTACAAGGGTTGGTGTGCGCTAAAATGTTAATTTTTTCTTTGCTTATACTGACCAACTTCCACATTAAAAATGAAAACCACTCTTGCAAGAGCACATACCATTAAAGGCTCGCGGCAAGCAACAATATGCGTACAGGCATAATTAAAAAGAACACAAAGCGAATATAAAATGCCATATATCTCGAACACTTGTAATTCACATTACTCCAAAGGGAGTTTACTTACTCAGTACATACCTCAGTACCTTGTACTCAGTACCTACCAGTTTACCTCAGTAGAAGTGCTAAAAGAACCATTCTGAAATATAATTTCAACTAACAAATAGGATGAAATAAAAGTTGATAACCCTGGACCGGGCGCGCTGGCGTATAAAATACGTCAATCTTTGAAAACCAAGGATTTCGACATTGTACGTACATTCTGGGCTATAATGGTTTCGTGTATTCTTACAATGTACTTTGACTGCCTATATTGCGAGTTTTCAAAGTTCGAGGTATTGTAGCTAATTTTTTAGATCAGCAAGATGAACCAGTCACCAGTGGAGTACAAATTACGCCGCGCGACCTGCCGTGTACCTTTATATCTGTATCACCTATAAATGTACTAATTTCAACAAATAAAGCTTAACTTTAACAAAAATCGTTTGTCATCATATATGCACATATCATGGGCAAAGTACGAATTTTGCCCGGTCGTGTAAAAAAACAGTCGCGCCATAATTCTTTAACCAAACTACTTTCAGTTTATAAATTACGTAGGTCTACGGGGAAGATGCTATATTTTGACTCAACACACTTTCTGATGTGACTGAGATACCTATTAAGTAAATTATTATAATATAAATATCAATTTGATCTTACAATACCTTCAAATGATCTTCAAAACAGAATATCATCGATAGGTAAGAGTCAGGAGCAGCCTTGAACCATTTATTCCGTATAGCTTGTGCTTAAGGCACGGGAATGAATATCTTCTCCAGGCTTTTGTTTCGACGTCGAGATGAAATTTGGAACAAAATATCATTTATAATTCTATTTTGAATTCATGTTTTCGGTACTAGACGACATTTTTAGGAAGCAAACTCCACCGATTCCCGGAAACTCTCCCGCGCTAAAGAAGGCGACGGAATACAGCGATACTCCACTGGTGACTACTGCCTTGTGACGTCACATCTCAATCAAGATGGAGGCACTGTGTTTCAGCGCAACATGAAATTTTCCGACTTTCAAAACGTTTTAAAGTGCATACCCCAGATGCAGAAAATAAAAGTGACTATACTAATGTTTCTTTTTTAGGCTAAACTTTCAAATTCAGCAATAAAAAAAAATTAGTGCACTTCCCTATTGCAAGATATCAGCTGAAAATCAACAAAAATAAAACTAAGATATTAATATGCATCAAAAGAGAGGAGGGTGAGATCAACATTATATGTATGTACTTAGAAAATAAAAGCTTGAAACAGTGAAAGAGTCTGACTCCTTAGGAAGCCGATTTATCAGCGATGGATGAAGCAAGAAAGAAATAGTCAGTAAAATAGTACAGGCGAAGAGAATATTCTACAAAAAGATGAATCAACTAAAAGCTGAGAATATTAGTAGAAAGGGAACAATTCAACAGATGCTACATATGAAGCATATTTCTGTAGAAGAGCATTGCTTGGACTTAGACAGCAGCAGATAAGTTAAGAGTAGAATCATTCAACATGTGGTGCTACCGAAGAATGATGGAGATAATTTGGATCGACCTAGTAAGTAATGAGGAGGAGCTGAGAAGATAGGGATATAAGAGAAGCATTCTAAAAACCCTGTGAAGAAGACTTGGTTGGCCATTTTATGAGACATGATGGCCTCATGAAGGCGATTATAGGAAGGCAGGAGGACAGGAATAAGGGTAAGGGATGGCCCTGAATGAGTTGCCAAGGACATGTCATTAAGCATATAAAAGAGAAAAAAAGGTCACTATGAAAAGGCTAGCACATAGGAGAGCGAAATGGAGAGCTGCGTCATCAAAGAAATCTCAGGATCTATGAGTTATGGCGATGATAAATTTATTTTCAAGATTTGAAAGAAATCATTGCTTCTCTTACAACAAGCACAACATTGAAATTGTGCTCAAAAAGTTTTTTTGGCAAAAGAATGTCCATTTTGTTCATACCTTCACTAAATAATGTGAGCCAGAAGACAATAAATCAACAGTAAATAATATATGCAAATCGTTAATCTAAATCATTAACGCTGTTGTTCATCCTCGAGCACAACCTGAGGGATTGTGAATTTTTCACTGGTTAAATTGCTTTCAGACACATGCATGGCTGCAACCAGCAGGCAATAGTCATTCATGTGCAAGGATGCAACAATTTTGGGGTAAGGCAGCAATGGATTGCCCCCTCCAAAGAATACCTAATAGCGTATATTTACTAATAAGTGCAATGGATTCAAACCTGTGTAAATTCAAACCACTGAAATTGAAGTTATTTAGCACATAAAATACAAAAAAAAAACAAATATTTTTTTTAAGTAATAAAAAACCATTCGACCATTGCATCAATGAGAACCTTATATTTCTATCTATTTATGTTATTTATTTCTATTCTATCTATTTATTTCTAAAATTTCTATCAAACAGATATACCTAACTTTCATCACGATTTTTTTAACTAGTCTACCAAATCTGTCGAGTCCTTTATTCCTTGGAACGATGGCAGGTCATTTTGTTTTCCAGTAACTGTACCAACAAATGTTGACCAGCAGAAATACCCTGAGTGGAACAAAATCCACATAAGAGAGATTTGGACTCATGACCCCAGAATCAGTAGGAGAGAACTTCACCCCGCCACCACAAAGGTACCTTTGTGGTGGCGGGGTGAAGTTCTCGTACATACCCTCATAAATGTGAGGACATACCGTGCGAACGGTATGTCCTCACCTTTAAATGAGATAAAAATAAGTGCATTCTCAGAACAAAGTGAATAGACTAATACAGCAGTCCCCGCTTTATGATGGATTTGACGTACTAACTGAGCTGATTTTGTGAGTGCTTATCAAAATTTTAAGTTATGCACATTTTTTTCTACTCACACAACATGTAGTTAATTATCTACTTTATAACTCTATGATTTATTTGCTAACAAAGCACATTTTTAACATTGCAACATTTACTCACTTTACATATTCTCTTAAACTGATTTTTCATCCTAAAATTATGCTGATTCAACAAATGATGGATTTTACTTTACAATCAGTGCTCCAGAATGGATTGATATTGTAAAGTAACGGTCTACGAACATTATAGGCTACGGTAACCATTAACCCAACGAATGAATAATGGCAGATATCAGTATTCTACATAAATCAACGGTCTTGAAATAAAGTACATATGTACCATATTTCTACAAATATTTCTTTAGTCTACCCCAGAATGTACCTCTCCCCATTTCATATATTAGGATTCAATTTTGAAAGAAAAAAGCCACTAGAGCTCAAACAATATTCCCTAATACTTTTCTCTCGGGTATTTTGAGCAACAAGGGGAGACCATATTCAGAGCAAAATGGAATTACATACGTACTAATTAAATATTGTGAATTTATAGTTGACTTACTTGAAAAATATACTCGACAGTTGAAATTTCTTGTATAAAATTGTGCAGAATGACATCAAATTTAGTCATAAGTAAATCTTTAATAGACTGTCTGGTTTTAACCTGTCTAAAACGTTGAAGCATTTCAAATCCTTCTTCTGCAGACCTGTAAAAAGTAAAATGTAAAACTAATAACAATATCTTCCATCAAAACACAAATGTTTGCATGTCTGTGATTGACACAAACTCAAAACATATAAACAATACTTTACATACACATTACACACAACCTTTTCAATGAACATAGATTAACTGAATAGACATAGCTTCTCACCTTAGAAGAATGAAGACCTCATCAATGAAGGATTTTGCTGTGTCCTCTATAACTAAAACCTCTTGAAGTAAGTTAGCCATTAATGTTTTCCAATTATCTTTATATGAGTTTACAAATATATCAAAGTCAGCTTCTTCTATAGCCACAACTAGCCTATTTACTCTCTCTTTTGCAACATCTATTTGAGCTGGATCATTAACAAGGGCTTTCAATTCAGGACCAAATATATTATGAAAATCTTGAAGTATCTGTAATTGATTTTGTTCCAAAAAGATTAATGGTGGCTAAAGAGAAGTAAATATCAGAAAATAGTGTACATATTATAATTGGTTGATGAGATTGCATACAAAAATGACTTAATAATTTTGATCAACACGTTTATTTTTAAGGTTGATCTAGTACAGAGAATTTATATGAACAAACTACACAATAAGTTATGCACCAGTATGATCAACCATGCAATCACGTTACCTAATTAACAAAATAAACATATGTGCACCAAAATAAATTCATCAACTCTCATTCATGTATTGTAAAACAACATGTCCACAAATTTCTTATTAGAAAATTAAATCTACCATTTTCTACACTTTATAACTTAATGTACACCCATATTATATTCAAACTAACCTCACACACTGTACAAAGGTCTTTTGCAATCTTAGACACATATTCAGATCTCCCAAAGAGGGTATTTCGGTTGAACTCCCATCTGACTCCTTTCCCTGAAGTTTCAATTTTCTGGCGTACATGAAAATAGGCATGCTTCCACATCCTCAGCAACTTCAAAGATCCACTTGTGTAGTTATCAACAACACTTAGAGGATTCCTGGTGGAAAGAAATTTTCTATAAATTATCATAATTAAATTATATAGTAAAAATATGTAATAAATAAATGATAACAGACATTGAAAGCTGCTACAGTGGACTACAGCATTCCTACAAGGAAAGATTTTGGTCCAGACCAAGGTTGTATCCAAGCATAAGGGAAAAAAACAACATAAAAACAATAGACTTTTTGATAGTGCAAAATTATGCAAACAAGTCCCCATCTCATCTCATAAATAATAGAGATGGGTCAGCTACGGTACCCGGTTCTTGGCCTGTGGAACCAGTATCGAGAACCGATCGCATAAAGTCAGCATTTTGGAACCAGCTGGGAACGGTGGCAAAGATTTGAATTTGGCACCCAAAGCCAAAAAGGTCAGCAGCGTATTCAAGGCCAAAAAGTAAAACAATAGATTAAAAAATGCATACACTACTTTCCGATTGCATGGCGTCCACTTTTTTTTCTTTTTGAGAGTTGTTCGCTAACATGCACATTTAAGGGTTCGTCAATTTGCCGCTCCCACTTCCTCCCTCCTCGCACATTGTAGCATTTCCGAAGCTGCTTTCAGACGAAGGAGGCCATGGACGAGCCGGCTTTTCGCCAGCCGCCCTCCACAGCATGGTGCCATGCTTTCAAATTACCATAATAAGTCTCAATGGATGTCTTCAAACGAGTCGAATCATGCCATTGACGGCACAACGCCCATATCAATCCGCCTCGGCGATGCTCCATCTTAGGCGTGAAATACACACAATGCCACATAGAGGCCGCTTTAAGACGAAACGACTTTTTGCCAGTTGCAGTTCATGTGAAATTCAGGCAGCTTTCAGATGAAACGACTCTCTGTAATGCCGTTTGCCATGGCATGAAAGGCGGCCTGCGGAAAATCGTTTTGTCTGAAAGTGGACTTACCATTGAATCATGCACATATACAGTAATTCTTCAACATACGACAATTCTATGACATACATTCCAACAGCTTGCTCATCAGTTGACAAACCTATGCAAGGCATCAAACAGTGTGGTTATCCTGCAGAATGCAACACTGCGTTACAATTTTGTGTTAAATCATGGCCACTCAGTTTATCCATGGTGTTGCCGTACCGACTTGTTGAGCAGTTTATTGTTGAGGTTATAAGAACTGTGGCAGTAAAGTATGCGAATAAGTTTTCAATTAAACTAACAATTTAAGCTACATTCCACAATAAAAAATATATTTTGAACTGACTCAGAAATTACAACAAATTAACGGATGATGTCGTCAGAAGTTGGGGGAGTTTCACTATTAATCCTGATGCTATGCTAAATATCTATGCAGTATGTAAACTGTGTTCCAAGCATATCTTACATGGCCCTTCAAAATCAACATCGACCACTTCTGTTTTCAGTAAACAGCTGTTCAGTATTGCAGGCAATATTTCTACCAAAAAAAGTATAGATTAGACCCAGATAGGGTAAAAATGTTGAATTTTTTAAATCAAAACCTGGAGAAAGAACCAGTGGTTGCCTGAGGTAATGTGACGTATTGATTGATTTAGCATTCTTTAACAACATGTTATTCAAACTTTTCTACTTGGCAAATAAATTACGGAGACGATTTAAGTTTTTTTTTACAGAGCTTTCCTGCTAATTTACATATTTGGTGAAATCATTTTCATTTACTTCTTGTGGTTGTTCATTTAAATTTGCCATTAATTCAGATAATATAGGTTCATCCTTGGAACCAAGTATCAAGAACCAATGGGGGAGAACCGGACCGGAACCAAGAACCGAAAAAATTTAAGAACTGACTCATCCTTAATAAATAACAATATAATTAATTAGAACAGACAACAATGGCATTTTCATAGGAATCCAAAATATCTAATGTATTTACTAGAGATGTGCGAATACTCGAATACTAGAAAGTATTCGATATACGAGATCTCGAATAATTATGGTAAAAGTATGACCTCGAATACTTTGAATTTCGCACCATACACTGTCGCACGCCGTTGGTAGTTGACTCGGAAACACCGTAGACGACTTTAGTCGTTTGGTGCATGCAGCATCGTTTTAGGCAAGTTGACGAACTAAATCAAATATGTGGATAAGAGTGGTGAAAAGATATCGTTCGACGTGGGGAACCGCAATTATTCGGGGGAAAAAAATCCAAAAATCCCCGGTTTCCCCCACAAAACCCCTCAAAAAAATAAAAATAGCAGGAAATTGACTTTTGGGGTACCTTCCATTACGCATTCTGCTACTGCTCCCGAACCGTTCCACTCATCGGGAAGATAATCATGAATTTGAAGACTGCAAGGATGTGGGCTTCCCCTAACATCAGTTTTGATTCTTTGATGCAGTGCCGTTTTAGGCAAGTTGACGAACTACATCAAATTCGCAGAAAAGAGTGGTGAACAGATATCGTTCGACGTGGGGAACCGAAAATGATCGGGGGGGGAAAAAATCCGAAAATGAACGTATAGTATGCCTTGTACAATTCTAGTATTCGATGCATTCCAAATTTGAGATATTCAAATATTCGAGGTATGATTTAATATTCGAGTTAGAGAAATCTGCTATTCGACCCATCTCTAGTTTAAACATATTGTAGCGTACCGTACAGAAAGTAATTTTTTTTATTACATGCCGAATGGGCATTTTTCGTATTTGCTCACGTTAGCGTGACGACTCGAGCAGGGGATAGTCATGGAGTCGGACATAGCGTCCTGCGATGTGTGTATGCGTGAGTGTGAATGAGTCAGGTGTGTGGTGGCCAGTGTGTTGGCCCCAGTTATCTAGGACCAGCTAGTGACCCACTTATTTCCGGCCCCAGTGGAATCACCCTCCCTCCCCGCAAACAATTCCACCTGTGATTTTTCCCCTCCCGAGGGGTATAAATGCCCATGAAAGGAATGCATCGAGAGCAGGATTGACTGGACGACTAAGGGGAAAGTATTGATGTGCGTGGTCGCCATCAAAGCTGGAAGCGGAGTATTTTTGGTGGCCAACGCTGGCATCAGCCAGGACGAGTTACTGCAGTGGCCCACGCCCAGTGCGAGAGGAGTTACCTCAGTGCCGTGGATCATCTGATCCACAACATTGTGCTACAAACCATTCCTCCGTTCCAGCCGCAACAGAAAACTGTAAGAAAGTCGCAGTCGCGACTCTTATATCATCTGTTTAAGGTCAGACGACCGTTCATTTCCCCTAACCAGAAGGGAGAAATTGTTTTCTCCAAGACCTTAGTGCATCGCATCCTTTCAAATAACTTTAAGAAGTGCTCAGAAAAGCCAAGTTCAAAAAAACTTTATCCAAGGATACAAGTTGATAGTGGCCCAAATACAGTAAACTCTTGATTTTACGAAGTCAGTGGGACCGGAAAATTGGCACTTCGTAAAATCGAGTTTCGTAAATTCAAACCTTTTTCATAAGTCATGAAAAAAATGTTCGCTTTTGTTTCTTCCGCCGTTTTTTGCCTTTAGTGGTCTTATTTAAATGTTTTCGGTGGTTATTCTCGGTATAATTCATAGAAAAGGCTTTTTGCTATCGATTTATGATGTGAAAAATTGTTAAATACCACCATAAAATTCCCATTTCTAGTTCATACTTCAACATCAACGATCGCTAAAGAAATTCCCGACCAGTTTAGAAAACGTAATCAAATAATGAATTGCAATGTTTATTATAAGAATTAACAGTAATAAATTTGTGGTTAGGAGCCAATAGCTACTATTAAGTATGCAAAAGATAGATATTTGTTTCTGACACCCACGGAATTTTAGCGGCAGCCGGCCTAACCGCCATTTATGTCGCCCTCTATCGCTCAGTGACGAGAAAAAAAGAAAAACAAGGGTCTTAGCCCGTTTCCAAAATAACCTTCATAAGTTAATATTTCGAATTACTTCGTATTTTCAACAGAATGTTCTCTATTTTCACTGAGACTCAATTACGATCATAAATAACGTAGGATGTGATTATCTTCTGGCGAATATTTGAAGTAAATTCTGTTTGAGTTCTCCGTCCGACTACTGTGTTCCATCATCTTCGCAGACATTGCCATAAAAGACTTAATTCTTCATCAGGACTGTATTCTTCATACCGGGTGTGAGGTGACCTGTTCATATAGTATGTTTCTCTCCTTTTATGCCGACAGGAGCAAGGTTCCAACCGGAAAACGACAGGAGTAACATCTTACAGTATCGGAGAAATATAGATAGAAACGTTATTATCCATATTGATTGTTTTCCTACAAGAGACGTTTTATCATTTCTCAACGTGGCTAAGTATTGGTTCGCTAGCGTGAATTCCCAAAAAATGACACGCAAAAACCTGTACCGTCACCTCATTTAGTTTTCGTGTTCCTTTCTCCGCCGTATTGAAAGTTAGGCAAAGGATCATTGACATAGAGAAAAGATTTTCTTAGTTTTAGCACTAAAAAATAGTCGCGCCATAATCGTAAATAAATATAGTGTGGAAAGAGCAAAGAAATTAATTTCAATTGAAAAGTCAGCTGAGAAGAAGAGAGACAATTATAAGCGCGGCACCATTTTCCCGATAGTGGAAGATACTTCTTCCGCCTCTCTCCAGTTAATAACTTCCCCCCGTTGCAGGTAAAGATGAACCATGCCCTTCTCCACAATCGGGGAACGTTCCCAGTGGGTGGGGTGAATAAGAGTGGAATGGGGATTGCCTGAGGGAAGAAGTGTGGTCAGCACAAAGACTGGTGAAGGGGGCAGGACAAAGAAGGGTGGGGAAATGGCCTTCAGCTCTGCCTCAGTCTACTTTTGGGGGCCGTATTTTTTTGCGACGCACACAAGCACAGTCTCCTTAGGGAGGGAGTGAATGGGAAATGCTGGGGAAGGAGGGGTTTGGGATGCGTAAGGTGGGTGTCAGCAAGATCATGATCTGCAGGCTGGATCATTGGCTGCAGCCAAAGGCGGCAGGAGGGAAGGGACGGCTTTGGAAAGACAGAACCCCAGCATGGGAGAACGGGGAAGCGCGTGAGAAGAAAGTTCATGGTTAGACTTGGAAGTGCGTCTTCATTACGAGAAGCCTGAAATATAAATTGGCGGTAAATAGAGCCCAGTACTTAAGATATTTAAGTTGTTCATTCACAAAGGCCAATATATACACGAAAAGATATTATGGCGCGGATTGCATGTATCAACGTCCATTTCGGGATGTTATTAATTTCTGTTCCCATTTATAAAAGTAGCAAATAGATTTGAAAGAATGATAATCATGAATAAAAATATCTAAATCGATATCCAAACGCACATGAGCAAAATAGATGAATGTATACATACCGATCCATCGCAAGTAATACCGCTCAAGCTTCTTCCGGTATAGGTCTTTAAAATCCTGGATAATGCCTTGGTCCAAGGGCTGGGACTTGCTAGTCGAGTTCGGGGGTAAAAAGAGGACTCGAACATTAGCCAATTTTAGATCTTCCACGTATTTATGAACGGTGGCATTATCCATTATTAAAACAATTTTGCTGTTCTCTCCAGCAATTTTTCTCTGTAGACGTATAACTGTTTGCTGGAAAATTTCTCGGGTCATCCAGCTGTTTTTATTTGCATGGTAAAAAACGGGGAGGGCTTCCAATTTTACATGTTTTAAGCACCGTGGCCTTTCAAATTTCCCAATGACAACGGGCTTATTTTGTCCGTGCCCGTTTGGTTGACGCACAGCCCCACAGTAACACGCACTTTACTCTTTTTCCCCCCATGGCACCTTTGCCCTTTGAAACCCAGGGTTGCGTCAGGTAATGCATTAAAAAATAGCCCAGTTTCAGGGGCCAGCGAGGGTGAGCTCGTTGAGGAAAGGGTCCCGGATTAGGGACCCTTCGAAGTGCTTCGGCGAAAAGTAGTCAAGTAGTCTTCGAAGTACGTTCACAGCAGTGCAAAGGGTTAATTAGGGGTGTACGAAATACTCCGCGCGACCTTCCTGACATGTTAAACTACGAATTATTATCGATGCTATGTTTACGAACAGGCACGTAAATAGGGGCATAATGTCAGCCGCGATATTTTAACTGAACTCCTACTCCCCCTAAATTCCCACAGTGAGGTTTTTGGCGACCCATTTCTCTCCAAAGTTGCATTATCATTTACGATTTCGCACTTTTGATGGACCACAGTTGAAAGCGCTGATTTTTTAGCTACTTACGCCGGCGTAACTAGTTTTGTTGACAAATTTTTCGCCGTAGTTCGTATAAACGAATGCCATTTGCTCCTAGGGACCGAGCCGAGGTTCGTAAATTCAAAAAATTTCGTATAATCGAAACTTCGTATAATCGAATAGCGCCATGTATTTAGCATAGGCTTTTCACCGGGACCGCAATATCACTTCGTATAATCGAAAACTTCGTAAAATCCTGCTTCGTAAAATCAAGAGTTTACTGTAATTCACATTAGATTTTTTTTGTAACTTGTACTATTTTGGAGGGTGGGAAGCATCACGTTCTCATCATCGTCATTATTTTTTTGTTGCGAAGTGGGATCATTTCAATCATATCATTCTCATCAGGGTATTATTCTTTTTGTTTTGTTTTGTGAAAAATGTAACAATTCATGAAGGGTAAAATATATTTTGTATGTTTAATAGTGAGTGATGGTTTGTTTGACTCCAGTATTCCTTTGCTTGAGACGATCGTGATTATCTCCCTCCAAACCACGTATGTGATGACGTGCTCTGTCACAATATAAACGCACAATATCGCTTTGACGCTCTCAATTTTCACAGCAATTGATCACCTCAAATTTCTCCTCTAGGTTTATGCTTTTTCGTGATAGCTTCTTGATTTTTCTACCCGCATTCCTATTTGTTATCATTGTTCTCCTGGTTTGTACTCCGTATGCCTCTATCGAAATCACCTACTGCTGGGCAACTGCTGCACTGTATTCCTGAGACGCAGAGGGCCTACGACTACTGGGAGGGAATTAAGCCATCGTGTTTGAGACTCTCTAGCGGACCCTTCTACGTGTTGATGATATTCATAGGAACTCAGGCACCGCTCCATTTCTCCCCCGTGAATACCGATGGCCTTGAAGGCTTGAGGTGTAGACCCTGTAAATTGAAGTCAATTTGCCCAATAACCTATGATGGCAAAAATTACGTCTCAAACAGCATTGCTTTCAAAAATCTCATTTCCACTAGCTCCACACTTCATTAATGATCTAAATTCACTAATGTCATTCTTTTAAGGAGGCGCGATAAATGACATTGGTAGGCCGGCTACCTGGACCGCATGACGAGTAATGCTTATTGCCATTGCACAGCAATAGATTTCGATTAAAATATGAAATAAGAAGAAGATTTGAGGCAAGCAATACCTTGAATATGCATAAACTGATAGCAATTTCGTGTTTACTTAGCACAAGTTCATCTTTTATCAAGAGAGTGTTAAAGGTACATATTTGATTAGGCTACACAGCAGTGGGATGTTTCCCTGAGGAATGAATTTGAACTATATCGACATTGCGCTAGGCGAGGCATGGGTGTACTGTGGGTGGAGGCAGAAATCTAAGTCTCTATTGAATTTTTCGAACTATTTCCTTGCTTAAAATGCTTAAATAACCTTTTAAATACACAGTGTTTGGTCTCATTCTTTTTTTAAATGATGTGCACATTACTAATACTTAAAACTAATAAAATAATAATATCAATTGCCGAAAGTCATTGTTAGACACCTTTTGGGCTATCAGGTGACTCATGCTGCAGTTGACCAACAGAAATGGGGAACTTTGAAGGGGTAAGATGAAAAAGTTCAGCGGGCGAGAAAGGGGGAGGCATGAAAAAAGGTTTCTTTTGTCCTCGTGTAACCTGATATTTTCTTTCAAAGCAAAGGTCTTCCTAATATGATCCATACACGAGCTGGAATCTTTTGTTTGATTTTGGAGAAAAGGAAAGCTTAGATGGGGAGGCTAGTGCTGACTGGAGGGGGATAGAGGATCTTGGGAAAAGCAGTTTTGTTACTATCCCACGGCATTGAGCTTCTCCCTATGGTAGTTTCATCTTGAGAGGAAGATTCTAAGTATGTGCCTGTCATTATTAGCCATAAATGACACATTGTATGTATTTTGCCTCATTTTCGTCAAACGATGGATGCAGGAAAATTATACGTAGAGACCGAGACCGCTATTATTCGACGCTAGTATTCGAGTTATGATTTACTGTTCGAATTCGATATTCGAGTTCGAGAAATCTGGTATTTACCCATCTCTAATTTTCAATGATTCTTCGTTTTAATGTTATTTTTAATTACGGCTTTTAATGATGTTATTGATGCAAATGATTTCATTAAATTTGAAATAAAAAGTTGATTTTTAAAATGTATTTGGTATACAGTGGAACCTCGATCTGTCGTTTTTCAGGGGGATGGATGAAAAAAAACGATGAATGCGGGAAAACGATCGATGCGGGAATGTTTGTCCGGGTTGCCTATGTCCCAGGATCCGCTGGATTTTTGCGAATTATGATATTCATTAATGGATTCAAACGAGATTTTAGCTGATTACAGGAATATTATTACTTTATCGAAACACTTAGGTCATATTGTTGATTCGACTTATCTCTCTTTCTAATATCCTTAAGGAACAAGCCGCCTTGCTAAAAAATGTTTGCACTCCACTCGGAATTTTCACTGCTATTATGCATTTCTGTCTGATGTAAAAATTCTTATCCATCAAATGCCATTTCAAGTACACATATTTACGAGAGAAATGTGCGTGTTATGCCTCAAACAACTGATTTTGCCGTCGCAGTGATTGGTTATGAGATAGATCAAGAAGGCCAAAAATAGTTTATTATTTGAAATGTTCCTTTCTAGCAATTAAATTTTTAATATGATTGAGGCAATGTGGCGTTAATTGTCAGCGGCACGCCCACCTGATCCTCGGCTTCATCCCACTTCTTGTTTTCACCAGGGATCTCACTCTACCCCCACCCCTGCCATCATGTGCTAGCAGACATACCAAGGTGTTCTGCAATATTCAAGTGCTTCTAGCCCGAATTCTTTTCTTCATCTTCAATTATTTTCAGTCCATCTTTTAAAGTTCTCACTTGTGTCTACGGAAGGGCCATGGTCCGAAGACGAATAACAATAATACTAATGAAAATGAAACCGGACTCTATTGAACCCACACGGAAAACACTCGCTAGTTTTAAGTCAATCCACCCCGGAAAGTACGGAACCACTCGTACGAGGTGAAGTTCGGCACTAATGCTATCGCGTACGGCGTAGGCAGAGCTTACTGCAGAGGGTGAAGCATGACCATATGACTGCGCAATGAAATTTTTTATCCTATAGAGAAGGCAACTTACCCACTCATTTCTAACAATAAGTAGCGTAGCTCTAGATGAGCAGATGAATTCAGATTGCTAGTAGGGAGAAACAAAATATCCTGAGAAGATATCGCTTCGTTAGCACCTCAGACAAGTGACACTTGTAGCATAACTCGTAAATTGTAACCAGACGCCCTGTTTTAAAAAAAAATCCGCATCAACTGCTGTGAAGCTCACTATCAGCTGCGAGGATATCGATATTCGCCAGAAATCACCATCGTATTATTCCAACTATTTCCTTGCTTAAAATGGTTAAATAACGTTAGAAATACGTCGTGTTTGAAGTCATTCATTTTTGAATTACGTGCACATCACTAATATCTCAATCTAATAAACGTATAATACCAATTGCCGAAATTCATTTTTACACACCTTTTGGGCTAATCGGTGATTCATGCAGCAGTTGACCTCCAGAGGTGGGGATCTTTGAAGCGAGTCAGCGGTCGAGAAACGGGGAGGCGTGAAAAAGGTTTCTTTTGTTCTCGAGTAACTTGATATTTTCTTTCGAAGCTAAGGTCGTCCTAATACGATCCCTGCTCGAGCTGGGACCTTTTTTTTATTTCGGAGAAGAGGAAAGCTTCAGACAGGGAGAGGCGAGTGCTGAATGGAGGGGGATACCGGATCTTGGGAAATGCGATAATGTAACTATTCCACGGCACTCAGCTTCTCCCTATCATATTTCAATCTCCTGGGGAAGATTCAAACTATGTGTCTGTTGTTATTACCCATAAATAACACATTGTAAACACTTCGTCTCATTTTTATCAAACGATGAATGTGGGAAAACGATACTTCGGGGAACGATAGATGCGGGAAAAAATTACATTGTCTTTATGGAACTTAATTTGGGACCAGGAGCGACGAACGATAAATGCGGGAAAACGAATGCGGGAACGATAAATTGGGGTTCCACTGTTTACCTATTTATTTATACACCCATGTCTCGTATAGCGCAAGGGATGCGTTCCTCGGGGTCTTTGCGCTATACGAATTTGCGTTATACGAGAGTGTTTTGACATTGGGAAGATAGGGATGCGTTCCTGTTAGCATAGGTCTTGGGTATTGAATTTCCTCTAAAACATCTATATTCCCATAAAAAGCCTTAGAAAACATTATTTATACAAATGTTTATAGTTTAAAACATCTTTAAAGATAGTATGCACGCATTTGAAGACTTTTATTCACGTTAAAAAAAATTCTTACGTGCTTTTGAAATTCCCTCCTGTCGTGCGGGTGGGCTAACATCTGATATCTCAGGGGATTGTAATGCGTTGCCGGCAGTTGACGATTTTTCAAACTAGTCTAAAAACAACTATTGTGTCACCCAGGCCCTTTTGTCGCTCATCGAAATGACAGGAAAATGCTACTTTGAATGCCATTTCATAGCTAGCGGAGTTTATGCATGATAAATCATTTTAATTTGAAGTCCTCCGAGTCATTAGCAGCTACGTGAAACAGTCTTTAAATGCCTTGAAACCTGACCCAGGTTTTCCTTCCCTGAAAATGAATGAACGAGATTGCATTCTTTTCCAAAACAATATCGTCTCGTCAACACTATAAACTGGTTGAGGGGGAAAGGAGCCACTTTCAATCACAGCTTGGAGTTCATCAGAAAATGTTGCGGTGACTGCGCTATCAACACTTGCAGATTCACCTGATATCGCCGCACTGAAAATACCTGCTTGCCGTTTAAATTCTGGAACCAACCGGAGCTTTCACTAAATGTCTCGGAGCGATTACCACTCTCGTCTTTTTGTACTGATTCACTATGAACTTTCCGTATGTGTAGACCGCTTGGTTGAAGTTGGTGCGGCTGAGGTCACAGATGTTTTAACTTCATCTTTATTCAGAATAAGGCATCGTGCGTTTAAACTTCCGCGCAATATCGCTTTGACGCTCTCCATTTTCAAAGCAATTGACCTCTTTCAATTCCTCTTCTAGGTTTATAGTTTTTCTTGATAAATTCTTGATTTTTCTACACGTTGTGGCATTTTTTAGTGTTCCCCCCCCCAAAAAATTTCTGGTACCCCTCCCCCCCTCAGAAATTCCTCGAACTTCCTCGAACTTCCTCCGAACTTATCCGCAGAACTTCTCCCGCTAAGGACTTTTCGCGCTAAGGTTTTTCGCGCAAAGGATTTTCGCGCAAAGGCCCTGTAGCAAAAGGCCCTGTCTCGCAAAATCCTGTCTCCGGAAAGCAGCATCCGAAAGCAGCACCGAAGCCAGCACCGAACCCAGCACCGAACTCAGCCTACCTGCAATCCAAGACTTATATAGGACTACTGCAGAGGAATACTTACTCCTTGGCAAGCAAGGGGAAATCGGTGCTAAGGTCTTAGTATTGCACTTTGGAGTGAGAAGTTTTACCATTGTCCTATCACAACTCTCTCTCCCTCCAACACCTCACCCCACTATCTCCTTCCCCTCCATGTGTTCCAATGAATCTCCCTCTGATTCGACTGATGTCTCAAACCCAGAAGTTGAGGGGAGAATTCTGGGTGGTATGCTGTTGACTCAAACCCAGGGGATGATGTTTGGCAGAGCAGCCGGTGACCAGGGGCAGTGGCGCAGTAGTTGAATTCGCCTAGAGTACCCCCTCCGCCGCTTGGAAAACCCCTCCCCTCAAATCCTGTCTCGTCTTGCAATAGGCAAGCCCTCTTCTGCTCGTGGCCTGGTCGTGGACGCATGTCTTGTGAGACATGGCAAATTTAGAGCAATTATTCTGCTGGTATTTAGCTGGTAATGTTTCCTTTGGGATCATGAATTACTATCATTGTTTTCTGTAATACTTCTGATTTTGAATACTCTACTTTGAATAGATATCGAACGGTAAAAACTCGTAAATTTTTTGGCTACCTTTTTCTTGTGAGCTGTTTTTCTTGTCTGTGGAGTCTTTCCCTGATCCAGTATGTGACCGACGGTTGGAGTTTTCCCTATGTCTGGGCTTACGTGAACAATCAACTAGATTTACGACGTAACGCCACAACGCATTCCTATTTTTTGCCATATTCTCTTGGTTTTTACTCTGTATGACTCTATCTAAATCACCTTCCACTGCCGAACTGTATTCCTGAGACGCAGAAGGCCTACGACTGCGGGGAGGGAACGAAGCCATTGTGTTTGAGACTCTATAGCGGACCCTTTTATGTGTTGATGCTATTCATGCGCAACTCGGCCACCGCTCCATTTCTCCCCCGTGAATACCGATGACCTTGAAGGCTTTAGCGTAGACCCTCTACCTGGAAGTCAATCGCCCGATAACCTATGACGGCAAAAATACGTCTCAAACCGTATTGCTGAAAAAAAATCATTTCCACTAGCCCCACGCTTAATTAACGATCTAAATTATTTATTGTCATTCTGTTAAGGAGACGAGATAAATTACTTCATTAGGTCGGCTGTCTGGACCCAATGACAAGTAATACTTTTGGCCATTGCACAGCAATGGATTTCGATTAATATATAAACAAAAAAGAAGCTTTGAGGCAAGCAATAATATTAATATGCGTAAAATGATAGAAATTTCGTGTGTACTTCGCGCAAGTTCACGTTTTATCACGAGAGCGTTTAAGATATTTGATTAGGCTACACTGCGTTGCAATGTTTCCCCGAGGAACGAATTGCGCTATATCGAAATTGCGCAAATCGAAATTGCTCAATACGAGACATGAGTGTATATTCATTAAGTGAAATAGATGAATGGCATTTAATATGCTTTGTGCAAATCTAGTATTCTAGCTATTCGAGTATTCGAGCTATGATTTACTATTGGAATTCGATATTCGAGTTCGAGAGATCTGCTAAAGTAGACTCTCGTTATTACGAAGTTCTCTGGACCAAAAAACTGGAGGTTCGTAATAACGAAGTTTGTATCAACGTTTCTTTTAGGAGTCATCGGGAAAAAAACCGTATTTAAAAAACACGATTAAATTACGCGGAAATTTGTTTAAACAGGAAAATTCATTCCAGTTTCTCAGCAGAAGAATGCGGCACGACGCAATCGAGGGTTGATATCTTCCCGAATACAGTAAGTCCGATATACGCACTGGTTGCGTTCCAAGACCTTGTTCCTAAGTTGATAAACCTACAGCAGGGCCGCTGAGAGTTGTCCGATGACACACAGAATGGTCTAGGTCGGGGTAGGGTTGCCAGCTAAGAAAGGGAAACGCCTACAAAGGGTTCCTCGAAGAATGTATGCGAAGGGACGCCGCGCGTGATGGACCCAGAGGAAGAATCACTTGGTTTGGTGATTCGAAGAAAGGATTTTTTTGATGATCAGCCATCTTTCGGTGCACCTTATGCAGTTCACAACGTTGAGAGACAAGGCGAGGGTGCGTTTGGAGGACAGCGATTGACTGTTAACTGTGCTGGCGTAGGGTTATCCGCTCCTCCTATTGTGCCGTCATCGGGCTACTGTCGCCGGCCGGACTGTATGAAATTGCATCATGAGAAATACGGTCATCCTACAAAATGCAACACTGAATCACAATCGTGCTCCAGCTCACGATATTACGATGATCTAGCTGGGCGTGCGACGCAGCCGGAGCCGAAAAAAATCACTACTCGCGGTAAGGATGAACAGGCGAAACGCTGAACAGTTCCTAAATTCACACCGGATTCAATGATACTTTATTCATATTGAGCCCAAAGTGAGAGTTCCTCTACGCCAAGCCAAACCGCAAGGCATCGGCCAAATCGAAAGGCGCCAAATTCGAAATTTGAAAAATTTTGAATGCTCGTATCTCTGAAAATTCGTAAATCGAATGCGCGTAGGAAGAGGACTTACTGTACGTCTAATTTACGAGCAGTTACGAGTGGGTCACCATGGCTCCACAGGAATGAAACTTATTACATGATGTTGCGTGTACACTGAAGAAAGAGCCATAATTGACACTCTTGGGCACAGTTCACGAGAAGAACTTAAACGCGGCGCGATTATTATAACTCAGCGTAGTGAATATGCACCTAAAATGCCGTTGCTTATGCTGGGAACTTCGTAATAAAGTTCATTTTATAGCCGCCGGGACCGGGACTGAGGTTCGTAATTTCGTAAAAACGAAAATTTCGTAATAACGTTTCTTTTACTATTGCTAGCATATGCCTTTTCGTCGGGACCAACGATTTGCTTCGTAATAACGTTATTCGTATTAAGGAGAGTCTACTGTATTCGACCCATCTCTATTATTTACAATCATAAAGATTCACTTCCCCATATCATTGCAAGCTCTTCTGCAAAGTAATAATGCTGAGTTGTAGCAAGAGAATTTCTTGTGGATTAGCACACTTCATAAGGACACTGAATTCAGGAGTGGTTTAGGAAGGGTGAACTAAAGAAAACGAGACACAGTCTTTTTTGGGTAGATATAGGTGAAAAAGAAGCTGAACAATGATGAATAATACAGAGAAGACTTCTCTGCTCACTTATATCTTTACTACAGAAAAAGTACTAAACAGACAAACCTCATCCAGTTCAGAAAAAAACAATAGGAACAATTGCACCTAAAGTGAGGGATCTTATTAGTAAACCGTAGTATTCGTCAAGTATTTGGCCAACTAATTTGCCCTTTAATTTGACAGGTATAGCAACTTTAAAGCATCGGTCTTTCCTATATGCAAATGAGAAGTAGCTGTACCAAAAAATTATATTTCCTGACAGTCGAGGTGGTAATATCAAATACAAGTCAGATTTATAGCTAGCAAATCCTTTATAGCTAAAGCAATATCAAATGAAGTTTCTGATGGTTTTTTTATATTGTGATACAGATTTGCAAGGCAATTAAAAAAATGGTATCCTAAATCATGTTAATTTGTATTTTTGTAGTTTTGAACTTTGTAGTTTGTAGTTAAGTACCTCCGATTTTGATTATATCAGCTTCATAATAATAAGGGTACTATGATGAATTCAATTGTTGAGGCCTTCACTTTGTAGAATTCCATATTTAATGTTTGGAAAGGAAATTGCTTAGCTTTTCTACAAAACACACACTTTATTGCCGACTAGTTTCGGTTACACTGTACCATTATCAAGACTAGTGATACACATCAGAATTTGCCGGTATATATACTCTGTGGTCGGGTGATTGGAGGGGAAGGGGAGGGGGGAGAGGTAAGTGACGGGGAAGGTGAAGGAGGGAAGAGATAGGGAGAAAAACCAGAGGTAGTTACAAAGTAGAGCGTGGGTTGGCGTCACAAGGATTTTTTGGGGTGTAATAGTGGAATGTCTAGAAGGGGGGAGTGGAAAGGGAAAAGGTGGTCATTAGCAATGGGTTCTTTCCTCTTTACAATTTTTAAAATTTCCAACTGTTCTCTGATGTCCAGCTGTGTTCCTTTTTTGACTCGGTGAAGCAATTCCGGGGTAAAATCCGCTTGGTGGCCTTCCTCCCGAAGATGGGTAGCGAATTGGGACATCCCAGTGTTGTTGTAGTAATCGCGCCGGTGTTCCTCCGCTCGTATGGTCAGACTTCTTCCTGTTTGTCCTATGTATTTGGAGTCACAATCACCACACCTTAATTGGTAGACCCCGCTCTTGAGGGCTGAATCAGTGGGGTCCTTGACTGAAGGTAGCATGCTCTTCAGGTTAGAATTATTGTAAAAGGCCGGTTTTATGTTGATTACTTTGAGTAATTTTTCCAATTTAATAGAAGGTTGGCCTAAATATTTTATGCGTCGCCATGACTGTTGATCCGTGGGGGTGGTAGAGTAAATACCTCTGAGTAAGAATTTTCTCTTTTTGCTTTCAAACAAATCGTTGATCAATTTTTCGGTGTAACCATTGGCTATCGCGATTTTTGTGATGGTGGTAATTTCTGAAAGGAGATCTGAGGGCTCTAAAGGGATCGACAAAGCTCTATGCAGCATGCAATGAAAGGCTGACAATTTTTGGGTTATGGCATGCTTGGAAGTTGCGTGGATGACTTGGTCTGTATGAGTAGACTTTCGGTAAATGGAGAACTTATGCTCGCCGTCTTTAATGGAAATATTTAGATCTAAATAATTTAGAGTGCTGCCCTCTTGTAACTCCATAGTGAACTTGATATTTGAATTTAGAGCATTGATAAGGCGTAAAAAATTTCTTAGTTGCCTCTTCGTTCCCGTCCATAAACAAAGTATGTCATCTACATAGCGGAACCAATAATGAACATTCTTTAGGAGGGGGTGGTCACTATTGAAAAGTTTCTTTTCTAAATTGTTCACAAATATTTCGGATAGCAGAGGTGACAATGGGGAGCCCATAGCTAAACCGTCTCTTTGTAGGTAGAAGTTTCCGTTAAACATGAAATAATTTTGATTTGTACACACTTTCAATAAAGATATTAGTTCGTCGCAAATGAGTTGGGGCGTTTTAGCTTCGTGTAGCACTTCCTTGGCCAGGAGCACTGCTTCATCTCTTGGAACACTCGTGAATAAGTTCACCACGTCAAAGGAAACTAGCATAGAATTTTTAGGCGGTGTTATTTTTGATAACAATGTTGTCAATTCCATGATGTGATTCCAGATTTTGATAACAATGTTGTCAAGAATTCCATAGAATTGACAACATTGTTATCAAAAATAACACCGCCTAATAATTCTATGCTAGTTTCCTTTGACGTGGTGAACTTATTCACGAGTGTTCCAAGAGATGAAGCAGTGCTCCTGGCCAAGGAAGTGCTACACGAAGCTAAAACGCCCCAACTCATTTGCGACGAACTAATATCTTTATTGAAAGTGTGTACAAATCAAAATTATTTCATGTTTAACGGAAACTTCTACCTACAAAGAGACGGTTTAGCTATGGGCTCCCCATTGTCACCTCTGCTATCCGAAATATTTGTGAACAATTTAGAAAAGAAACTTTTCAATAGTGACCACCCCCTCCTAAAGAATGTTCATTATTGGTTCCGCTATGTAGATGACATACTTTGTTTATGGACGGGAACGAAGAGGCAACTAAGAAATTTTTTACGCCTTATCAATGCTCTAAATTCAAATATCAAGTTCACTATGGAGTTACAAGAGGGCAGCACTCTAAATTATTTAGATCTAAATATTTCCATTAAAGACGGCGAGCATAAGTTCTCCATTTACCGAAAGTCTACTCATACAGACCAAGTCATCCACGCAACTTCCAAGCATGCCATAACCCAAAAATTGTCAGCCTTTCATTGCATGCTGCATAGAGCTTTGTCGATCCCTTTAGAGCCCTCAGATCTCCTTTCAGAAATTACCACCATCACAAAAATCGCGATAGCCAATGGTTACACCGAAAAATTGATCAACGATTTGTTTGAAAGCAAAAAGAGAAAATTCTTACTCAGAGGTATTTACTCTACCACCCCCACGGATCAACAGTCATGGCGACGCATAAAATATTTAGGCCAACCTTCTATTAAATTGGAAAAATTACTCAAAGTAATCAACATAAAACCGGCCTTTTACAATAATTCTAACCTGAAGAGCATGCTACCTTCAGTCAAGGACCCCACTGATTCAGCCCTCAAGAGCGGGGTCTACCAATTAAGGTGTGGTGATTGTGACTCCAAATACATAGGACAAACAGGAAGAAGTCTGACCATACGAGCGGAGGAACACCGGCGCGATTACTACAACAACACTGGGATGTCCCAATTCGCTACCCATCTTCGGGAGGAAGGCCACCAAGCGGATTTTACCCCGGAATTGCTTCACCGAGTCAAAAAAGGAACACAGCTGGACATCAGAGAACAGTTGGAAATTTTAAAAATTGTAAAGAGGAAAGAACCCATTGCTAATGACCACCTTTTCCCTTTCCACTCCCCCCTTCTAGACATTCCACTATTACACCCCAAAAAATCCTTGTGACGCCAACCCACGCTCTACTTTGTAACTACCTCTGGTTTTTCTCCCTATCTCTTCCCTCCTTCACCTTCCCCGTCACTTACCTCTCCCCCCTCCCCTTCCCCTCCAATCACCCGACCACAGAGTATATATACCGGCAAATTCTGATGTGTATCACTAGTCTTGATAATGGTACAGTGTAACCGAAACTAGTCGGCAATAAAGTGTGTGTTTTGTAGAAAAGCTAAGCAATTTCCTTTCCAAACATTAAATAAGGGTACTACATAATAGGGACAGCAATCAATAAGATTGCATGCAACTTACTTAAAAAGTGTTTTACTATTCAGCACAGTTTCTACTCGATTGCAAAGTGTATTTGCAATTCTTTCCATTAATGACACCATGTTTTCTTCCACTGAATAGTATTTATTAAGGACCCAAACCATCCTAAGGCAATTCATCATTTCATAAATGGTTTTTATCATTTCTTCCAAAGATTCACAATGTGTAATAATCTGTAAAAGTAGATATGGTTATATTAAAAAAAGCAATAACAACTCATCAAATATATTTCACACATTTTTATGCATTTCCACAATCAATTCTTTATCTAAGCACTATCAGGTTAATTCAAAGTCCTCAGCACAGCTAATGGCAATGGTTTCTATCGGGTTTGACCAAAGAGGAAAATGAGAGCCCGTATTTATTGAGAAATATGAGATCTTTAACTCTTCACAATTTTTAACCAAATAAATCTCCTTACCACATGTCTCCAACCTACATCTACTTTCCCTGAATTCACAGAAAACCTAATGAAGACAAAGAAATGAAGTTCACCTCCAAAGTATGATACAAAAATATACAGACTGTCCCAAGGGTCGTGTGTCATTTTTGACCTGTAATTTTAGTAACTTTGCATGGAGCAATATTCATGAAAATTGTCACACTTATGGGGAAAGGTCCTAAGTTTTGTTGAGTGTAAGCAAAATTTTACAATTTTGACCTTTTGACCTCACAAAGTGGGTCCAAACCAAAAATTTGAATTTGCCTTATGGGGTTTCAATGTTAAAAAAATCGAGATAGACAAAAGTGTGAATTTCATTGACCAATATGTCAATTCTTAGGTTTTCGGACACGAGAAACCCGAAAATAACACTTTTATTTACGAATATTCAACCGTTGACCCAGTAAGGTCACCGTCAAGGTCATAAGGGTGGCAAAAGGAATAGCATACCAACAAAGGTGTCGATCCATGGGTTTTGTAGGGTGCCCAAGTCATTGGTATTGTCCAAATACCCGTATTATTCACTAATTGACCTCCGAGGGTCACCACGGGGGTCAAAGGTCATAGAGTTAAAAGTCGGGCAATCATAAAAACCAAGGGGTCAAACCATAGGTTTTGAAGGGTGCCAAAGTCGGTTAGGCTGTTCGTAGATCCGTATTGTTGATATTTTGACCTCCGAAGGTCATAATGGGGGTCAAGGGTCATAGAGTTAAATCGGCCCACCATGACAGCAAAAGAGTGTAAAAATGTGTTTTAAAGGGTGCACAAGTCAGTTTTGCTGTTTTTAAATCCGTATTGTCGACTTTTTATTACCAGCGAGGGTCACAATGGGGTCAGAGGTCATAGAGGTATGTTTTGAAATAATAGGCCTTTAAAACACATTGTTACACTCTTTTGCTGTCATGGTGGGCCGATTTAACTCTATGACCCTTGACCCCCATTATGACCTTCGAAGGTCAAAATATCAGCAATACGGATGTGCGAACAGCCTAACCGACTTTGGCACCCTTCAAAACTTATGGTATGACACCTTGGTTGTCATGATGGCTCGACGTTTGACTCTATGACCTTTGACCCCAATTGTGACCTTTGGAGGTCAAAAACTCAACAATACGGATCTACGAACAGCCTAACTGACTTTGGCACCCTTCAAAACCTATGGTTTGACACCTTGGTTGTCATGATGGCTCGACGGTTGACTCTATGACCTTTGACCCCAATTGTGACCTTCGGAGGTCAAAAAATCAACAATACGGATCTACGAACAGCCTAATCGACTCTGGCACCCTTCAAAACCTATGGTTTGACCCCTTGGTTTTTATGATTGCCCGACTTTTAACTCTATGACCTTTGACCCCCGTGGTGACCCTCGGAGGTCAATTAGTGAATAATACGGGTATTTGGACAATACCAATGACTTGGGCACCCTACAAAACCCATGGATCGACACCTTTGTTGGTATGCTATTCCTTTTGCCACCCTTATGACCTTGATGGTGACCTTACTGGGTCAACGGTTGAATATTCGTAAATAAAAGTGTTATTTTCGGGTTTCTCGTGTCCGAAAACCTAAGAATTGACATATTGGTCAATGAAATTCACACTTTTGTCTATCTCGATTTTTTTAACATTGAAACCCCATAAGGCAAATTCAAATTTTTGGTTTGGACCCACTTTGTGAGGTCAAAAGGTCAAAATTGTAAAATTTTGCTTACACTCAACAAAACTTAGGACCTTTCCCCATAAGTGTGACAATTTTCATGAATATTGCTCCATGCAAAGTTACTAAAATTACAGGTCAAAAATGACACACGACCCTTGGGACAGTCTGTATAGGGCAGAGGTACACTTGAGCACATGACTATTGTACCAATAATGAAATAAGAGCAAGTAGGTAAAGGTAAGATCCCAGAGAAGGAACTTGAAAACATTATCGAGAGAGCCTTCATGCTGGAATGGGACTAGTGGCGAATACATATGAGGGGCCATGGGGTGCATGCCCCCCCTTGTGGGTCTGCTCGTATTGCGTAACATTGCATAACCTCAATTGTGAATTTTTTATATCATAAAATGGCATTAAATTGAATTTGTATATAATCAGTTTAAATAAAACTTTCATAAACTTTGCATGTGACTTGATTATTTTTCTACGATAAAAGTATAGGTAGCTAAAGATATCTTTTGCGCCCCCTCCCCCCGAGTTTTTCTGTATCTGCCACTGGATGGGACTGGATTTTTCTCAATTTAATCCATAAATGACAATGGAGAAAGGATCTACACGATTGGTTTATTACTTTCTTAGGCTTTCCACAAAGTAATAATGTTTTACAATACTGTAAATTTAATTGACAGTACTACACTTCCACCGTCAAAGAAAAGGTAGGGCCTCCCCCTTTTCCCTTCTCCATTGTGCCTTAGATGACAGCATTGCCACTAATACAACCTCCCCCTCATTGCAATGGATTTCTTAAATACATGCTGTAACAATAAGCTATTGCCTGGTAGTAACATGAGACTTAAAATAAATGAATGAAAAGCCTGCCTCCCTAAGAGTAACATAAAGGATCATACCTATGTGATACAAAAAACACACTAATACGAATACTACACTAATAACAAATGAAATTTGAACCAAGCGACCCAATTTTTAATGCTCCCTAATGAACCACAAAACCATCAACCAAGAATCGAGGAACATACTCTTCAAAATTTCAATAATTTTAGGGAAGATCTTAAAATTTCTTCAGGCAGGTCATTCTACTCCTTTATAACTCTATGCACGAAGGATTTCTTCCAAATGTCCATTATCTGCTTCTTGAACATAATTTTAATCAATTCCTTTTAAAATAAATTAAATAATTTAATAAAGCACAGTGATCACTCATGCTCAGTATAATCTTTAAGTTTTGAATATCCTTACATGGACTTAGAAGGAACAAATCCAGAATGTTACTTCCTCTCGTATTGCCTTCACAAGCTACTCATACCGCTCTTAATGAATTAATTTATTTTCAAGGTTTAGAACCTAACCACTGCCAACAGTATTTCCATTCCAATTGGCATTTGTCAGATTAAGATCCCCTGCTATAAGGAATTGTCTATTTGGGCTTTCCATTTAAAAATTCACCAAATCCTCCAGGATACTCATGTCATCATTCAGTTTTCTGTGAAGTCCAATTAAAGTTAAAGCTTTTTCTTTTTCCTGGGTGTTTATATTTACACTAAGCATTTCAACAGCATCCCTTATCCATCCAAAGCTACTCAAATTGTTTGATTAGATGCAAATGCATACTCCCCTATCTGTCCTGTCCCTTCTGACACGTTGAAACTGTCTTGAAATAATTCTCTGAAGTTGATACCTTCTTTCAATCATAAATTGGTAACCAACAGATGTCTCATGAAGGTGATCCACAACAAAGTATTAATGACCATCAAAGAGAACCTAGGTATGGATGACCTGGTCATCTCCAAAGCAGATGAAAGGAACAGTATTATAATCCTTGGCCAATTCTCATGCATCAAAAAATGTGGGTACATATCTCCTTTGTGATTCTCCCTCATGATCGAACCGCTATACTTCAAAAAAGTGTTAAAACAGCTTTATTTTCCATCTCTCATCTGTTCAGTGATAGTGAGAAAAGGAAGTTACTGCAAATGAATCCTTTACCTTCTATGCTTTACGGCCTTCTAAAATTCATATACATAGAATGCCTGTTTGGACAACGGTTTTTTTCATAAGCTCACCTTTGACAAGAAAAAGTCATATAAATGAACACGACATAGATTCCAGCATATCACAAAGTTGGTTTCATATATGCACATTTCTACCTGGTGGCTGCCCTTTTAAAATCCCAGATTTTAATTTTCTTTTAATTTAAAACCTTCATTGATCATTTATGGAATATAGAGGAAAAAAATATCCAAAACAGAAAAAAATATTACAGCCACTGGCAAACTAAGAGAGAATACTTGCCATGTTCAACATGCAAAAAATAGCAATGCTATCAAAAATATTTTCTGCTGAGATTATGCATGCCTTAAAAATTAATAACCAATTGACAACTTCCACAATGCTTATGCCTACCAGTTATTCCTACCCGTTACTCACTTTGAAGTTCCTCAAAACAGTGACCAAAGCTTTCATGTTTTCACTAGCCTCCTTGTGTGACTGTATCAGTTTATAACCAAATGCCTCGAATGTTCGACGAGCCCCCATATTCACCACTGCCAACACTTCCAATGCTCGGTGGATGCTTTCACTATTGAGCTGGGACACCATGTATGACAATTCCAACTCCCTAACCTTCCAATATTCAAACTCATCAAGGGGGCCATCACCAGGGATTGGCTGAAAGAGAAGACCAAAGTAGTTAACTAACATAAAACAATACAAAATTGCATTTCCTCTCACTATAACATCTTAATTGAAGAAGTACCACCAGATCATAGCATATACATACACAGTAACCAGTCATATAGCAAGAGAAAGCAAACTGGCCCCCTCATGGCAAACTCTAGCCTGCACTATTTAGGATGGGAATTAGACTAAACATTAGATACAAATGCTGCAAACAATTGCAATAAAATGAGATTAGCCATGGTACCAAGAAAAATTCTAAATCAGCCAAATTAAAATTCAATAGATCTTGCAATGAAGGTTGAATGTGACATAAATTATGCAATAAATGAATGTGAAAAAAATCAAAAGCCTTCAGAGCCCAGTATTGATATTGAAATAAAGATGAGCAGAAATCCTAAATAATTTAAGGACAATATGCTCTACCAATAAAATTGATAATTATATAAATGATGTATTTCTTGTTTTTACTAAATGCAAATATGTTGTAACAGATCCTTTCCCGTTATCATTAGGTATTTCATATTCAAACTCCACATCCTCTTTTCTTGTGTAGGTGAGACAACAACCTATAGTTTACAGAAATGGCAATATTGGCTATAACCCTTCTATATACCAAACAATATGTTACGCAATACCAAGCCTCCAAACATGTGTCTCCAGAACTGTTGCCACCTCTGAAACAATCCGATCCATTCGACAGCTAATGGAACAGGAGGAGATACAGAAGCCCTCTCAGTTCCTCCACCATCTACGTCAGCTAGCTGGTAAAACATCCAAGATAGCTTACTGCATTCCCTGTGTATCAAATGCCTGCTGACCCACTTCCTTCACGATGCAAGACAACTGATATCTGGATGTCGTCGCTAACTCGGTGGATCTATTACACAACATTACTCCATGGCTGCAGGTAGCTTCAGAATCCGTCAGTTACCCTTTAATCTCGATGTTTCTGCAGCGCATCAAGGATTTAAGTCAACAGGTTGCTGTCCCTATTCATTCCCCAGCAGAGTCACACTCTGGCCCACATGGCTGGTTGCGCAGTTGGCAACCACGGTCCTGCAAAAATTCTCCTCATTCCTTAAGCATGACACCAGCAATGATTCATGTTACTATGAACCACTTTGGACCTGGGGCCTGGAATTGCCACCCTCCTTTTTCATTCTGCCCCCAGCAGTCAGAAAACTAGCAGCACAGTCAGTTGATACGGCTACTGGCTCCTGCCCCCAAATCGCCACCTATTTATCACTGAGGTCTCAAGGGCACAAAGGTTCTTGGTAGATACAGCATTCGACCTGTGTGTGTTCCCTGGAAGCATGGTTAAGGGCCCACAGCAGAAAACCACTTATGAGCTTTCTGCTGCAAACAACACAGAAATCACCACATAGGAATGAACAACCTTCACCTTGAACCTCGGATTGCGCCATGAATTTACTTGGCATTTTGTCCAGGCTGACGCTTACAAACCCATAATTGGCACAGATTTTTAAAAATACTGGGCTTCTGGTAGAAATCTACCACCAATGCCTGGTGGACCCGCTCACTGCCCTGTATGCAAAAGTACGCACCACAACATCCGAGGAAACCTGCGTGAGAGCCATCTGTGGCGATGGATGATTCCATGAGCTCCAGCACCATTACCCATAAATTACACATTATGCAGGCCATTCGGAAACTACTGCCAGACAATTCCACATCACCCCCTGGCAGAAACTACTGCTGGGGGGAGATGAGGCAGATCAGTATGCAGATGACATGTCAAACCAGGATATACAATAAACCCATTCATCCAAACGGTCGGCACTCAATTGCTGTAATAATCATCGGTTGCACATAACTTATAACAATCTACCTCAAATATGTTTCAAATTAATGGAAAAAACTTTGATCCACATTCTTTTCACAAATAAAATTATCAGAATGATACAGAAGACAAATGTGTTCATATTTATTATGAATTTCCCTCCAGAGAAATATACAAAAAGATGTGAATCCCATTATCATCAGCATCATAAGAGGCATAATTTGAATTTTTTACAATATTCATGAATTTCTCATGACTATCCCAGAAATGGGTGTTTTTCAGCCAGTCCATTACTGTACACCTCCATTGCCAAAGAATATGCCTCGTAATTTTTGTGACAGTAATGTTGGAGTAACATCAAAATCATGTCCCATTCATGAAAAATTACTGAACTTGTATCCAAAAAGATAACATAAAATTATCAAGAGAGATAATTTACTTCATTTGGTTTCCAAAGAAGTGATTGGGGAAAGGTAGGTTAACAATGCAATTGAATGTTTTTGTTTTTCTTCGTGGAAATTATATTTATCTATAAGGGATGCATCATACCCACTTCACTTTGAAATCACAAGCTCTAGTTTTAACTGTACTAACTTCTTTGTCAAGAGAAGATACCATACTCCTGGGAGTATTACCTTAATGAACAAAAAATTGGGCATCAAAATGTAGAAAAATATAAAAGCAAAAGGTGATCGCTTTTTCCAAAACTCACTCTTACCTTGTTAAAATGTTGGTTCAAAACACGGGAAATAAACTTTTCACATGATGACATAGCATCTTCCACTTCATGAACTAACTGAATATTAGAACATAATTCAGAAAGGCTAACATCTTCCTCTGGAGGCAACTCTGGCAAAGGTGGAAAGAGTAAACTAGGTTCGGGAGTTAACTTACTCTTGACTCTACATAAAGAAATAATAGTAATTAGTAAAAATAGTATAAATAGAGTGTACTCAAAATATTTTAACTGCAATATTTTGTACATATTTATTACCAACACATAAATATATACAAGACTTTACGACACCACCTTACTTTCCATTATAGAAAAAAATATGTGCTTGCATCTATTTTAATTCTGGGTGAGAAATTTGAAGAATGCCAGTGAAAACTCCTGAAAATTTACAATCATGTACATACTTAGTTTAGTTTCTTCTTCTTCTGGCTTTTTTGATCTATAAGTACCACAAGCAGTAGAAAAGGGAACTGCTGAACAACAACAGTGAATGTCTTAAAGACAGCTACAAGCAAGGAGAATGGATGCAGATATTATTTATGCATTTTGAGTGGGCACTGTAGAGCCCAAAACCTCAGGGAAATCACAGGTTAAAGTGATTTCAGTGAGGTGTTGACATATCCCATGCTGGCCCGGAGTAGACCTGAGTGCTAACCTCCTGCCAACATAATGTGCCATGTACCTACTGAATTGATCAAAACCCAACTTAATATGCAGTTCCTTAAAGATATCAAAGTCTCCTTGAGATATTTGATTGACATGGTAACTCAAAAGACTTTCCCATAGTTTTCATCTGTATGGGAAAGTACAAATTTAAATTTTTTTTAGATAGATTTGAAGCGTTTCAACCAAATCATGCACAAATCCCTCATATTGATACAAAAACCTAAATAAATTCCACATCAATCATTTCAACTAGTAATGTTACTGAGCAATATCATCAGGTACAATTTGAGAAGGTGAACTTTGTAGAGTGAAATTTCACATCGTTATAAATATGAATTAATTCACCAATTAATTCTCAAAACCATGCATTTTTAAATCCTTCACTTACATCCTTTCTATAAATGATTCTGCTTCCAATTACAAAGTTAGGGCCGGCTTATCTACTCAACACTAACCATAAGATGATACACCTTTTCACTTTACCTGTAGGAGGTTGAAACCTCTGGTTAGCTTCTGTATAGGATCAGACTGCAACGTAACCTTTCGCGCCAAGCGTCGGGAGGAGCCAACGAGCATTTTCATACAAAGAAGACCGTAGCTATATCGTAGGGTATAGCTATTGTGAATTTTTCAACACAAACGACCTGATGTCTGCTAAAGCTGACACAGAGGAAAGGAAGTGACCGCTGAGGTAGCAATTGTTGGATGCATTTAGGCCCGGCCTGAGACCTAGCTTAGCGAGACATTTGGGCTACTCCTCGGCAATTAAGCCCTATCCTCCCACTCACTTATGATTATCCTCACTGCAGGAATCTGCTGTGAAGTGGTTATATTGTCAACTATTTTTGCAATGATATATGTTGTTGTATACCACTTTTTTATACTTTGAAATGAGTTCTTTGTTTTGCTCTGTAAGTAATTTTTATACAAAATTTTAGCATTACAAATAACAGACTTCTGGACTTGGTCATAGTATCTTGTGTTCAATAACTTTGTTGTTATCAATGCTAAAAATCTGTTTAAAATTCCTCAATGCTTAAAAAAATGTTAGTAAATCTTATGGAAGAGTAAATGATTGAAAATCAAGTGCAATATTTGGTTTAAAAAAACACTGGTAAAGCAATAAGTTGACTGTGGTCTCGTACTACAATAGGGTTAAAGGGACTATTCCAGTGGCTGGGGTAATGGCCAGGCACACCATTGAGTTGGGTCCTAAATCCTAGGGATGTGATCAATAGGGTATCTCCTCCCCAAAAATGAGCTCCATACAGAGATGTTTAAAATATTCTTATGCTATTTGTAGTACAGAAAATATCTTACTCATGTAGGCACCGGCAGTAAGGGTTAAGCTAACCAGAACTTTCAGCCACCACCAGGTAAAGTTGAAGGCTGTATCATCTTATGGTTAGGACTAACCAGGCATTATAAAACTAGCTCTCAAAATGATCCTCAAGTCAGACATTACAAACAAAATCTATATCAAACTACTGATTCATCAATATTGAGCAGTAACAATCAAGCCCTAATCTGGATCTGAAAATGAGCGAATAACAAAGAGGTGGAATCGAAGCTCAGTAGCCTCTGAACTGTGAAGAGATGCGTGAGAATATGATGTTTAATGCAGAATATGTATTTCAAGCCCAGGCTGGCCCAGCATAAAACTGTGTGCCCACCCTCTGCTGACACTGATGAGTACAATAGAAGATCGATTATCTATAAATCTGAATAATCAAATGATCAAAATAACAGAAAGGTTGAAAGTTTCCTGAGTTTTTCAAAAAAAATTTTTTTTTTTTAATGCTATCCCTACTTCCACTTCCCCTGCTGCCTTTACTTCTACTATTCCCTTCCTCTCCCGTTTGACCTTAACTAATCACAGCATAAACATGCCCAAGAGCAACGAAATCTCCCGTTCCCTAAGGCTGTATTCAACCGCATGTGAGGCCATGGAAATAATTGCACAATGCGATATGAAATATACAATTAAAGACTGTAGATAACATTTCACTTAATTTACGATCGGTTAATCATTGAAAAGTAGTCTAAAATTAATCAAGAATTTTTTCCTCCCGCTGATCATAGTCTGCAATGCAGACGTCCAAGTAAACTTGATACATTCCTTATCAGCAACTAAATAAAATAATCCATTTTTACTAAGGGTATTCCAGTTCAAATGATAAGCCCGGTGTAGCCATGCATTAAAATGAAAATATCCTGGTGCTCTAGCATCCAATTTCATTTTTTATAACAATCGCAGAAAACATCGAAGGACCGTGAACTCGTGCACGGATAATCTGCAACATGGAGAAACTGCAGCCATATAATCATGAGTCTGCTATAATTTGCAGCCGTCATAACCAATATTTAGTTAAAAGCACATTTCTCCGGATGCTGTTCCCTCGAGTTAAAAGACCAGTAGATAAATGATACTCATTCATTAAGCACTGACAAGTTACTTAAATTCTAATACATTTACTATCATATATAATAATTAATTATTTCATTTCTCCATGTAGAATTGAAATAATTAAACATAATTTGGATATTTAGTACCAAATAAAAAAATGAAGAGAATAAAAACTCACCGATTAATTTCATATATCAGCCTCCGAGTACTGAAGATTAGATCATCTTTTACAGAAAAAACTCTTTTCAGAGAGTCTGGCATTTCAACCTTAAGGGCAGATGATTTGGTAATATTAGCACAGGTTTCTGTGCTATCACCACCTCCCATTAAATCAGACTTCTCACCAGAAGAAAGTGACTCTTCATCCATCTGGCTTTCAGTTTCCTCCTGCACCGCTTTATCTTCATCCTCATTTTCATCTTCATTTTCTTCTTCATCATTATCTGATTCATCATTGTCAGTTTTATGGATGGCACTATCTGTATCAGCATTTAATGGAGAATTCAGGTCAAAAAGAACATTCTACAAGATAAAAGAGAATGATAATGACAGGAGATGTAACATATACATATGTCCAAGCAAAGCATAGCAAGCTAAGCTAAACTCCTTTTTGGAGAACCTTGTCCTAGACTCCGAAAAAGACTTCTCCTTGTGAACAGAAGTCAAATTCGAACGGTGGTAGGCTTGCTTACCGGCCACTATCACGTAATGAGACACCTGCGCCTCCTGGGAGTAACAGAGTCGGATAAGTGTAGATGGTGCGAGATGGGAGAAGAAACAACAACCCATCTAGTATGCGAGTGCCCCGCAATCATGAGGAATCAATATAGACACTTGGCTCATCTTTTACAGAGCCCAAGGAGGCAGTAACGGATAGAGAAAAAACTTGAAGGGGAGGGGGGGGCGCAAAAGATATCTTGAGTTACCTTTACTTTTATCCTAATAAAAAATAATAAAACCACATGCAGAGTTTTGGAAAATTTTAGTTAAAGTTATTACACACACATACAAGACAATGCCATCTTATGACATAAAAAAGTTATAATTGTGGCTGTGCAATGTTTGGCAATACGGCCAAGGCCTCCATGGTGATCAATCATCGGTGGTTGGGACAATGGACCCTTGGGTCTAAATGCACTTGGTGCCTAGCTCCCCCACTGCTTTTTTGATCTAATCTAATCCAAAGCATAGCAACAAATTGGCTGGTAAATTTTCAGACTCTGTTTTAAAATTGAAAGCAAGTTCTCTTCTGGTCTCTCAAGGCATTTGTCCCATCTATTTTTCTCATTCATCTTAGCTGCATGTACAAGATTAAAATAGCCTGTCCTACAAGACAATGTCTCTCATAATGTCACATTTTACCTATGGCATCTAATGTATTTGATATCTTGAATTCGATGGGGAACTTGCATGAATTTTTTTTATTTCACAGGCGGACAGAAAATTATTTTCTGAATTCAACAAAGGAAACCGCATGTAAATCTGAGTTTTCCTTTGCGAGATATTCAATGATAAATATAACAAATTTTAAAGCGTGCCAAAAACTCCCTCACCCCCCAAGCCACTGCCGACGAAGCCTCGATGACGTATAAGGTGCCTAAACATCACACAAAGCTATTGTTGTGATTGTTTGTAATAGTTGCCATCAGTTGTGACTGCTTCGTTTGTTAGACGTGTTGATTATTTTCTATTTAAAGATAAATATCCGACAATAGAGGCTCGGAAGCCCTTATATTTTGTATTATTTATAATATTAATACCTGAGTAAGGGCATAAAATATAAAACTGGAACAGTTAAACCAAAAATTTTATAATACCAAAATAACATCGTTGTAGGAGTCTGAGCCACGGCCATTGGAAGGGGGATAGGAATATGTTAATTGTCAGTTGATGTTATCAACGGCATATCATTCATTTAAGTATATAATTAGAACAATTTTGATGTTTACTAATGTCCGCTATGCTTTTATATTCAATAACTTCATCCATTATTCATAGGTACCGGAGAATTTGTTGTTAAGGGCTGCCTGTGCTTGTTGAGGTATTATGACGTGAATTCCAATCAATGCAACTTTTGCTCACTTATTGGAGACATCTAGGAACATTTTTTGATGAAAGGAGAAATTGCACCTCATAGCAGCAAATTTATGAGAAAATGGTGGCAGGAGTCATTAGGGATAATGGTGTTGGTAAAAGTCTTTCTTCTGAAAATACCAAAATCATGATGGTCATTAACAATTGATATACAGGTATCCACCGCTTAACACGGTAGATACGTTCCGAAAAAGCACCGTGTTAAGCGAATTCGTGCTAAGCGAATTATTAAAAGCCATTAGAAACTCCGTACACAATTTATCGGTGATACTAACATCGAATAACAAAATTGGGTCTACAGAAGCTCGGTTGGCTAGTTTTATATTAGTTTATTTGCCTAATAACAACATTAGTTATAATTAAAAAATTCTAAATGCAATAATATTGTTATAATTTCCATTTTCCGAAATTATGTTAATAAACTGCAAGTCCACTCTACTCATTGAAGTTAGGGTAGTGAATCGCTGACTGCTTAGCACATTCGCTTCCAATGTAATAGTCTTTCTCCTTCTTTTCCTTGGCCCATCACTCGTGGCAGATATTACACGTTTTGCACTCATGTCCGGAAGTATAGAATTGGTTTTTATGCGGTAAAACCACTGACAGGCGAGCACTCGGGATTTGAGGAGAAACCACGATGCGCCGTAAAGAAGTCACTAGTGGGAACTATCTATCCAACTCGCGGGGTAAATTGATACAATTTACTTCTCTGTTTCATTTCAGCACGAGGTTTTTGAGACATCAAAATGCTCGCATTCACTGAGCTAACTGGATACCGCGGATGCCTTTTTTTCTTCTATGAAATGGAAACTTAGTACAATTTCACGAAATCCTGTGATACCGATACGGTGGAGGCCGACAGTATAACCCATTACGATGTTTAGATATTGATGTCGTGGTCTGGGCTCAACAAAAAAGAATAAAATGTGTAACATGAATTTGTTTTTCATTTTGCAATGGATTTTTTCTCAGATTACAGGCATTTGAATAGCTTTTTCCGACGGCACTGCAAAAAATTTGGATGTCACACTCGCGCACTCGGCGATCAACTCAAATGATGATATGATTTTATGATGGCCAATGTATTTATTACAATTCTTAAAGTAGATGACGTAGGATATTTCTTCCCGTTTTATCCTTACTTAGTTACTCAAAAAAAGTAGGCATTGGTGTATTATACACATCTGCAGTTAAATTAAGCGGGAACTTAGGTCAACTTCAGTAAAAGTGATTTTTGAGGACCAATCATATTATAGCGAATATCGTGTTAAGCGGGGGATACCTGTATTCAAATCTAAAAAGTCAATATTATCTCCCCCATATTCCATCACCATCACCATCGCCCATCGCCACTTTTCAAAGCAGCTAAATCAATAAAAATACTCACCGTATTTGGTTTAATGAATTTTGCACCAATCCTCTTCTCAATTGATTTACTAACAAGTGAATAATGATAAATATCTTTCATGTTAAATTTTACATCCAATGAGCGTCCAACATAGGTAGCAGCATCCTCATAATATATTTCATCAATGGTTGTATTCAATACATTGTCAATCTTTATCCCCTTGGTGTTCGCATCAATCCAAGAGGAAGATGTGTCAAACAAGCACCGAAATTGATAGAAAAGTAACTGAGGGATGACCTAGAAAAATGTATGTTTTAACTGAAACATTAAGGCCACATAAAGCACAATGCGTACATTTAATCAAATATCAAAATACACATTACATACACAGTACCCAAATGACATGCTTGAAAATTCATATTTTCAAATACATACTTAAGGCCAGCAAACACTGTTTTCTATGGGCAAATCTATAAAATCTTCATATCAAGTGTCCTCATATGATGAGGAAAATATTTTAGCAGGATAAGACCGTATTTAAGGGTAACACATTATTATGTTGCACTATGATTTGCATACTACCAAAATACACTGTTTAAATTATGTCAAAGTATTTTAAATAAAACTAAAATCGGAGAGTAGATAGGTGAAGCTAATGCAATAACTAGGTGTTATATTGCTTCTCTAACAAGGAATTAACTTTACAGACATGATATTTTCAGGGCTTACCTTCTGCGACAAGAGGTTAAAATTATCAATGACAGGATAGTGTGCACAATAATTTCCAATGGACAGATATTGGCACATTTTACATGCAGCCTCTTCAAGAGACTCAAATTTTGGAATCGGTATGTAGGTATTTCGCAGGAAATATAAAGACTGTCTTGGAAGAGCTCTTTGGAATACTTCATCTTGTTCTCTCAACCCACCAACAAACCCCTGTAATACTGGAACCTGGACTAACTCCATTTCAATTTTCTACAAGAAAAACAGTAAAAATGTTACTGGTCCACGAGGTAGAAGAGTACAAGCACAGGCAAGACAAGACCAAACAAGAATATTTAAGTAGAATAGCATAACAGTTGAAGGTATTTTCAGGACAAAAAGAAAGAACATATCATTTTCCCTAAGAAAACAATTCACACAAAATATAGATTAGCAGGAAAACAAATAAAATTTTATTTTCCATTTAAATATTTTTACAGTAAAATATAAAGAAGTTCATTATTCCCAAGACTATTAAATATGACAACTCATAAATTCCTACCTTAACATACACCTGTTTTTGAGGCTCAGGACTGCTTTCTGTCTCAGTTTCTGGGATGTTTTCGATTGCTAAACAAGCAGTAAATAACAAAATTAACTAAAGTGTGATCAAAAGTTTTCACAGATTCATCTACCAGGAGTAAATATGCAAAACATTACCAACAGGTAGTAGGATGAATTATTAGCAAAAATTGTAATTAGCAAACATTAGCAAAAAAAGATTGTAAGTCATGAAGGTGAATAAATTTCAGATGATGATAGAAATTCAGCTTCAAGCAATAATCTCATGTTGTACAAATGGGATCTACCCATAAGACAGATAAACTGATCAAGAGTGAAAAGCTCTATAGCTGACCAGGTATGCAGTGATAGATATTTCTTCAATGATTATATATTAATAAATAAACACATGCAAATGGGTGTATAATTATCAGTTTTGAAAACATGGTAAAAACAGGTGTAAGCACATGGCCTTGTTTACAAACCTTATCAACAACCAAAATAAGTTAGTTCATTTTTGAGAAAAAGCTGATTCATACACAAAATCAATGTCAGGCACAAATACTTTAAAGTACCTATTGATTTCAAAGAAGCCTATGAAATACATCCTACAGCATATAAACATAGATCCTCATTTCATGAGAGGCAACCCTTCCCTGACGTTCCCTTCTATGGGGACTGCCATTGCCATCTCTCGACACTATTTTGCCCCAATGCAGAGCGTAACCTTGGTGATGAGAAGCAATTCCACCAGTTAAGACACTTTAGGAGTATTTGTCAAATTTAATTAGCCTAATTTGATCAGATATGTCTCTCTCTCACACATTCCCCGGCTAAGATTGATTAGAAATCGTTAATGATGATGGATCAATAATAGTGGGGGGCGCAAGATCTACCCATTTTTAGGTTAAATTATTTTAAACAAAGGCATCTCATGATATTTTATATACATACATATACGTACAAATAATAGTAATATTACAGACGTCTACATATCATTTCATGCCTCACACATGATTTGTTAAACTATGATACTTAATTTTTTCTTCATTTGGCAAAAGTTTGAGGGAGGGAAGAGGGCTGGCTGCCCCCTCTAATAAATCCCTCTGATATTTTTGTACAACTCTTAATCTCTACCATAATGAGTAAAATTCTCACCCGTTCGTGGACTGCGCCTTCCTTTCTGACCTTTCTGTTTACGGCCCTTTTTCGGGCTCCCTTTCCCTTTCTTCTTTCCTTTCTTCTTCGGACTACTTGTTGGTGAGCTACCTCTATCCGAACCCTCCTTCCCTCCCCTCTCTGGACTGCTACTGCCAGGAGAGCTGTCTTTTTCAGAGTCACCTAACCTCTTCCCGGGACTGCTTTCAGGTGAACTTTCCGAGCCCTCCTCTTTCTTTTTGCGAGGACTCCCTTTCTTCTTCCTTTTCTTAGGGCTTCCACGAGGAGATCCTTTTTTGGACCCACCCTTTTTCTTTCCTTTTTTTTTCTTTCTTTGAGAAGGAGATGGAGATTCTGAGTCGGTCTCATCGAATGCAACAGGCTGGTATGTGTCAGGTGCTAATAATAGACATGATTAATTATGAACTTATTATTAACTCATAAATATTAAGTCACACACTACTCAAAATTGATATGTAATACAGCATATGAGATGCAAAAAAATATTATGGGTACCTACACTACAGAAACTAAACACTATAGGGTCATTCCATGTCAGTTCATCCAGGTATGACACCCACCGACTCGGATTTTGATGAAACTTGCCAATTTTCATCCTTCCATGCTGGAATGAAACAGTGTAAAATATTTCTTGGCTATCTCTAATAGTTTTATTTTCACAACCATTTGAAGTTTGGGTGAAACTGCAGTTTTTCAATGAATGCTGTCTCCAGAGGCACTTGCGCCTCCAGAGGGAAATAATTTGTCTCAGCCATAGTTTTCATCCGATTCTTATGAAAATTTGCAGGTTTACTATAGAAGTCATGAGGATTCCAAAATCTTATTGAAAAATATCCTAAGGAATATTGGAAATTCTCTAAACTCGTATGTTTCATAAGATTTTAGAATATTTTGCGTCAAAAACATGGTTCTATAAAACATCAAATTTTGACCTGAGGCAATATCTGAATCAAGCTAAATTATTTTTTCTAATATTCCTTAAGGTATGACCCACCACCTGTAAAAATAAAATTCATGGCTTTTTGCTTGCTTTGTTGTTAAAAAAAATTTTATGCAAAAAAAATCCCTTTTCACGACTCTGGTCGTCAGTGTTGGGTCCTCCTTCAAGTGTGATGAAATGCTTGTGTTAACTGTTTTCTATATCTAAGAAAATATTTACAACATATATCTAGTGCATAATACATCCAAAAATTAAAACATTTTTTTATGTGCAGGTTGTTTTTCTCCCGATAAGAAAAATATATTTTTGAAATAGAATATTTTAAGGAATTCATAGCTCTTACCCATCATTGCTGTGGATAACTTAATTGTTGCTTAATAAAACACATCAAAATACAGGATGCATGTCAATGCAAGTCACCTTTCTCCATTTTGTATTGACAAAAAACTTCACGAATGTTTTTTACCTCATTAATGTTGTTCTACTTTGAACAAAAAGGTTTTCAAAGTACTGGATAAAGATTTCCTTCCAGAGCATGATTCAGAAGTTCTTGATAAAGCGAGTGATATGGATGTGCTAGTTGGGTTACTAAAAGAAAAACTGGTGACAGCAGGCAGTCAGCGAGAGATAATTCAGCTACTAACACTAGCTCCGACTTCGTGGAGTAGGAAAAAAGTAGCCACCGAAACTAATGTTAGTGAATATACAATTCAGCAGGCTAGGGAATTCTAAGAATGAAAGGCATCATAGCCATACCAGATCCAAGGAGGGGGAAAAACATAGAACAAACTGCAGTGGACTTAGTTCAGTCATTCTACCAAAATTACGAGTATTCACGCCTTATGCCAGGAATGAATGATAAGGTGAGTGTGTCCAAAAATGTCCACAAGCAAAAGTGGTTACTTTTATTTAACCTAAATGAGCTGTATGCAGCTTTTCAATTTGAATTCCCACATGTAAAAATAGGGTTTTCAAAATTCTGTATGTTGCAACTTAAATGGTGCGTGTTGGCAGGCTTCTCTGTAGCCCATTCTGTGTGTATCTGTGCTATCCATCAGAATGCATCACTTCTTCTCCATGGATGCTCTATAGAGGAGACCTACAACGACCTATTTGACTACTTGGTATGTTCCAAAGATAACAGGGATTGCATGTTACGGCACTGTTCAGAATGTATGTCTGAAAAACGACTGAAGGAGCATCTGAAAAGTAAATTTGAAGAATGGGACCCTGAAGATGAAGTGACATACAATGGGTGACAACAGATCGGACCCAATAAATTAGGTTAACAGTGACTCTGGATGAATACATCAATAGTCTGGTGAACAATCTGGAAAAACTTCTCCCACATTCCTTCATAAACAAATCCCAGGCGAGATACCTAAAAGAACTAAAAAATAGCCTACAGCCAGATGAAGCCATTGTTTTGCTGGATTTCAGTGAAAAATACCATTATGTAATACAAGATGAGGTTCAGGGTCATCACTGGAATCAGGATGGTTGTTCCCTACATCCAGCGGTAATTTATACTCGTGGACAGCTGAAGAAAGATCTATCTGTGTCAAGTTTGTGTGTATTTTGTGACAATCTAGAACATGATGTAGCTTTCGTATTTGAAACGCAAAAAATAGTCACTCAGTTTTTAAAGGAAAAGTTCCTTGAAGTAAAGGAAGTGCAATATTTCAGTGATGGTTGTGCTGGCCAATATAAGAACTGTAAAAACTTTATAAACCTGTGCCATCATCACCAGGACTTTGACTTGCATGCATCTTGGTCTTTTTTTCAACTAGTCATGGGAAATCTCCATGTGATGGGATAGGTGGAACAGTTAAGTGCATTCTTACAAGAGAAAGCCTTCAGCGGGATCTGGGTAATACAATGACTTCCATTGAAAAGGTGTTTCAGTTCTGCAAGTACAAAGTGGACAAAATTTCATTTTACGTTTTAAAAAAAGAACAATTATCAATGATTCAGCAACAATTAGAAACTCACTAGTACCTTGTAAAAACAATCCCAGGTACTTGTAGCTACCATTCTTCTATACATTATTGCGACAAAAAAAATTAGCTTTGACACCACGTACAGTTCTGTCCACAATTTCTTGATAAAGCCAAGTTGGGAAGAAATTTTGACAAAAACTTGTACTAATTCTTTTGTGGCCTGCTTGTATGACAATCACTGGTTTTTTGGGCAACTTATGTCAAAGGATGTTGATCCATTAGATATAAAAGTGAAATTCTTTATCATTTTAGTGGCCAAAAGAGAAAGAAGATATTTGCAATGTTCCTGTAAATAATGTCATTTGTTATGTGGAAACTTCTACCACAAGAGGCTCAGGACAAATATATTACTTCTCGGAGAAAGACATTGAACGTGTGAACCGACGGCTCTTGGATTTAAAAGGAAAACTTGGAATTACCACTACTGGGAAAAAAATGTAACTCTAGTGTAACTGAAATATTAGCTTTCTCAGAGATAGGCCTCAGTGAAGACCTTGGATACTATCCCATTTAACTACAAACTGATGCACAGACAAAAGTGACTATATATTGTGATTGTTCATTCATAAGTTGTGCAACATTATTGAAGTAAAACACATTCGTGAAGTTTTTTGTCAATACAAAATGGAGAAAGTTGACTTGTATTGACATGCATCCTGTATTTTGATGTGTTTTATTAAGCAACAATTAAGTTATCCCCAGCAATGATGGGTAAGAGCTATGAATTCCTTAAAATATTCTATTTCAAAAATATATTTTTCTTATCGGGAGAAAAACAACCTGCACATAAAAAAATGTTTTAATTTTTGGATGTATTATGCACTAGATATATGTTGTAAATATTTTCTTAGATATAGAAAACAGTTAACACAAGCATTTCATCACACTTGAAGGAGGACCCAACACTGACGACCAGAGTCGTGAAAAGGGATTTTTTTTGCATAAAATTTTTTTTAACAACAAAGCAAGCAAAAAGCCATGAATTTTATTTTTACAGGTGGTGGGTCATACCTTAAGGAATATTAGAAAAAATAATTTAGCTTGATTCAGATATTGCCTCAGGTCAAAATTTGATGTTTTATAGAACCATGTTTTTGACGCAAAATATTCTAAAATCTTATGAAACATACGAGTTTAGAGAATTTCCAATATTCCTTAGGATATTTTTCAATAAGATTTTGGAATCCTCATGACTTCTATAGTAAACCTGCAAATTTTCATAAGAATCGGATGAAAACTATGGCTGAGACAAATTATTTCCCTCTGGAGGCGCAAGTGCCTCTGGAGACAGCATTCATTGAAAAACTGCAGTTTCACCCAAACTTCAAATGGTTGTGAAAATAAAACTATTAGAGATAGCCAAGAAATATTTTACACTGTTTCATTCCAACATGGAAGGATGAAAATTGGCAAGTTTCATCAAAATCCGAGTCCGTGGGTGTCATGCCTGGATGAACTGACATGGAATGACCCTATACCTTTCAATTTGAATAAGAACAAAAAAATGCATGATAAATCTTCTGAAAAATAAACAATATCCAAAGACAGGAGAGATACATTTTTTTCCTACTACACACATCAATTCCTGACAGCAGATAAATAGTGGTTCTTGCATTGCAAAATTAAACAACAAATAGAGAAGATATCCGAAATATAACATGCAAAAACTTTACATACCCCACCTCTTTGAGGGAAATAGCTTTGAGGTATCTGGCAAGGTCGTACCCAGGATCAAAACTAGTGGGGGGAAAGCCCTAGATGTTCAAGTTATAACATTTTAGCATGGAAAAGGTGAATGAAACCAACGATGTAAGAAAATTATACCAGTGCTTCATATTTTCATCAAGTTATTTGCTTGAAAAAACATTTAAGTTACATGTCTTATATACTAATATCATTTTTCATGGATTTAACCCTTTCACTGCTGTGAACGTAGCTGGTACCTTCGCACGGCAGGCTGCTGTGAATGTACTTTTTCTTCCTCCCTGCCATGCGCTCAGCACTTTTGCCGAAGCACTCCCAAGGGTCGCTAATCTGAGACCCTTTCCTTGAAAAACTCATCCTCACTGGCCCCTCTCTTCGACCCTCAGAGCGGGGGGCCTCCCTCCCCAAAAGTGACCGCTCTGACTGCATTTTGAAAATCTATCAATCAATGTGATCATCAAAAAATGATTTTTCCCATCGTACTCCTGCCAATCAAGCAATCAATAACGCCTTTGAACCGCATTTCTGTGATGAGAAATATCGACTTTGTTAACTTTGCTAAAATGGCCTATTTCTGGTGGTCCGCAGCCACGTTTTTAGCAAAGTTAATAAAATCGTTATTTTTCGTTGCAGAAACATGGTTTAAAGACATACTTGATTGGCAGGAGTACGGTGCAAACAATCATTTTTTGATGATTGAATTGATTGATCGATTGTCAAAATGCAGTAACAGCGGTCACTTTAGGGGAGGGAGGCCCCCCCCACTCAAAGGGTCAAAGAGAGGGGCCAGCGAGGGTAAGCTCGTCGAGGAAAGGGTCCCAGATTTCCGACCCTTCGGAAAGTGTACCATACCCATCCTTAAAGTACCTACTCCATGGCCCCACGAGATGCATTTTAATGTTTTCGCCGCATGTGAGGAGAAGGTTTTCGCAGATTGAACAGCAGTGAAAGGGTTAAATAAAATTTGTTGAAAACTTTCGTTTTAATATGGTTCCAATTTTCCTTCAAGTCTTTGGCAATTTTTGCTTCTAGGGGGAGACAGCTTTCCCCTCAAGGCCCCTGCTGGGTAAGCCCATAGTGCAGTGGCGGATACATATGGGGGCATACCCCTTACCTCCCCCCCCAATTGAGGAGCCGCCTTCATTGCGGAACATTGCAGACCCACAACTGCAACCTTTTTATATCATAAGATGGCATGGTCTTGTATTTGTGTATCATCAGTTTGAATAAAATTTTCTAAAATTTCGCATGTAACTTGATTATTTTTCATTACGACAAAAATATAGGTAGTTCAAAATATCTTTGAGTGTTTTCTGTATCTGTTTTGCCATGGTGTCAGGCCCTTTTTCCCGAAGAAAAGCGTTTAATTAACGCACCATACTATACACACATAATAACAAATAAAAATAGGTAGATAAATTTGTTTTATAATAGAAGCCAAAATAATTATACAGAGTAAACTTTTCGGTACATACGTTCCTCTGGTACAAAAATTTCCTTCTCGACCATTCTTTCAAGCATGTTCCTGAAAATCACAAAGGAGCCTTTTCCGGGAGTCATTGGAGCACCAATCGTATTATCCAAAAAACCCATTAGGTTTTTAAGGAATTCTCCCCTTTGAGACGCTAACAAGTCTTGGAATAATGAGTCATCTTCCAAGTTGAAGTACGTCCTCACTCTCTCCTTCAACCACTCAATTCTATAATCTGTCATCCTGAGCTATGGAAATCGCGCAATGTCCTTCACTTTGAAAGCACCATTAAGCCATAAGTACAATCCATGCAATCAACAATGACGACCAAGAAGATTGGCTCTCGGATTATATGCACATTACTATCAATGACAGGTGCTACAATGGAGAGAGAAAAGCAGAGCGAATTCCTTCCCCGTTTAACTCCAAATAACAGTTCGAAAGAGCTGTGTAAACAGATTCATCCTTAATATTCCTGAGACAGGGTGTTCCGATGCAACAATTTGCAACAGCTCACGCACAGATTAACTGGTTGCTCAACGTAATCACGACGGCTTATACTCTTCACAAATCCGCTCCAACAAGTTGCTGCGATCATACGACGATTTCACTCGATAGGACATTCCTACGTTGACTAAATCACACCGCCTCAAGCCCCACGTCACGCTAAATCAGAATAAAATTTAGAAATTAAAAATAAATCGCTCCACTGCTTGAAATCAATGGACGGCAACAACAATCTATGCTCCACAGTGACACAAGTAGCCCTTGGATACTACGACGTGTTTAAAACTCCCTTCCCAACAAACAACGAACAATTGACAACGCTGGTAACTTTGGAGGGAAATTCGAACATGGCAACCACAAAACTTGCAGCTATGATCGATTTAATGGTAGAAATGATCGAAGATACATGAATACGAATAGAATGTCGTTTTTTACAGAGTAATTATTCTTTGGCTGCAGGATTTAAGTGAGGTCACGGGGAAGATCGCTTAAAGGATCGTAATTACCGTAGATTATACAAATTGGGCCACTATATATACGTATAAATTCACAGGTAAGGAAAGAAAGGGATAGGAACATATAATAGAAAAAGGACGAGGACAACGGTGCTGTGGTAGATGCGGCCGGCAACCGGGAGGTTCTGGGTTTGAGTCCCAGTCAGATAGCATTTTTACCCTCTGATTTCACTACTTCATTCATTCACACGGCGCATTAAGCGCAAACATACAAATAAATTGACAGGTAAGGAAAGAAAGGGATAGGAACACATAATTGAAAAAGGACGAGGACAACAGTGCTGTGGTAGATGGAAAAACGCCAGAAATCACAGGGGAAAAATGCGGCCTGACTGGGACACGAACCCAGAACCTCCTGGTTGCCGGCCAGGTGCTCTACCAGGACGTTTAGATTTCGGCGGGGGTTTATACACAGGAAACTCCCTTTGCTATGGCCCACAAGAATAAACAATAGATGGCACTGGGGCAGCTCACCACTCACCAACAGAAGGAATGGACGAGGACACAAGGATTAAAGGAAAGATACACACTCACACGATAGCAGGAAAGAGACAGGAACATGCGTTTCGGGGCACACTGAGCCCAAGTGAAATAAGCCAATATGGCTGGTAAGGAAAGAAAGGGATAGGAACATTTAATAGAAAAAGGACGAGGACAACGGTGCAGTGGTAGATGCGGCCGGCAACCGGGAGGTTCTGGGTTCGAGTCCCAGTCAAATAGCATTTTTGCCCTCTGATTTCACTACTTCATTCATTCACATGGCCCATTGAGCGCAAACATACAGATAAATTGACAGGTAAGGAAAGAAGGGGATAGGAACATATAATGGAAAAAGGATTAGGACAACGGCCTCTATGAAAAAAGTGTATAAACCTGTTTCAAATTTTTATACATTCTCAAACATTGCCATGGCAATGTATAAACTTATGAAACAGGTTCATACAATTTTTTCATAGGGGAATGCTGTGGTAGATGGAAAAACGCCAGAAATCAGAGGGTAGATATGAGGCCTGTCTGTGATGCGGCCCAAATTAAACATTGGATCCATTCTTTCTCCTTCTAGTTCAGTTCAAAATAGGTACATCCCATGTAAGGAGGACGGGAAAAATAAAGGTGGGAAAATTTTTTTGCAGCTCTCTACTTTCATCTCCAACCACCTTTTTCATATCAAAGTATATCTTCTCTTTTACATCCTTCATCATTTATTTGGCATAACAAATACATGACCTTGAAAAATAAAACCAAATTTAGAAAACAATTTAAAAATGAAGGAATTCACACCATTCCAATTTTTGCATATTCAAGGCTTTCAGAACACTTGGAATAAAATTATAAAATTTCCATCACACCGATGAATCAGAAGGGGCCAATAGTCTCACTGACCTAGCATTACTTATATAAGACGCTTAGAGTGGGAAAGAGGTCCGAAATTACCAATATTGTCCTTGGTTTGGAAGGAACCAAACCAAACTAACCTCGAAAAGACCTACGGAAGTATTTTGCTCACAATTAGAAGGCATTGAAGCTCTTTTAGTGAAATTCAGCACTAAGATTAGGTACAAGTATGTTAATGGGACATCTCTGCCATAATCTATCTGCCATGCTATGACACTGAAAACTGCAACACGTATTAGACTACGGAGCCTCCCTTAATAGAACTACCAAACTGACTATGACATGGAAGAAATGGATAAGTGATACAAAGCAAACCTTGAAAATTGTGAAAAAAAATACAAGAGGGTGATGGCATAAGATAGAAAAGGAAGCATATACCTTAACATCAATAGAATAATACATATGACCTTATGTTCAAATAAGGCACACTTGATTGAAAAATGTGAAATGAGAAAGTCTCAAAAATGAAATTATTTTAAGCAATCCACCAATTTCAAAAGAAGGAAGTCTTTCAGAACACAGATGTAGCAGAAGAAGAGAAAAATGTACCACCTGATATCATTATTAAGAAAATAAAACTTCCTAACTAGAAAACATGAGAAAAATAATTAAATATATGGATTCCATAATGGACAGCCTCTGAGAAAGGAGATGAATGGAAGTCTGCTGCCAACCAATGGACAAAGATTACTGCAGACTAGCAAGAGAAAGTTACCTTGAAAGAATCACCTGCAAGGGCAGAGGAAGAGCTAAAATTCCATTAACAAACAATCTCATGTCTTGAAAAGGATTAAAATACAAATTCCTTTAACTACAGAAAGGGGCTTTGGGCACTTACGCTACCAAGGCACCTTCTTCGCCTTAGGATTTTTGGTACAAAATAATGCCAAGGGGTAGAAATGTCTCCAGCAGTGGCTCAGCGAGGGGGGGGGGTTTGGGGGATAAAACCCCCCCAGAGCTCAGAGAAATTTTTAAGTTTAATCGATTTTACTTATTTGGATCAGTATTACTTATATAATAGAGCTAGGATTCATCAAATATCCCTTAGAAAGCCGTAAAACTTGCCATTTTGAACCATTGTACTTCAAATTTTTTTGGAGGTGGGCACCCGCAACTCCTGCTTACCCCAGTGGGTATGCAATACCTCCACAGCCGTAAGTATTCGTTGCGCCTAAAACCCCCCCTAGCCTTAATTCCTAGCTGCACCCCTGGTCTCCGGAGCCAGAGGATTCATAACTCCCAATCAACTACATTTATTTTGTTTTCATTTTCTGAAATAATTGATTGATTTATCTTTTTAAGTAAATAGTAAATACAAATTAGACTCTTATCAAGAATGGCTAGTGTCCCCAATACTAAAATTTTACCACAGTAAAATTGAGGAAAATATCAATAATTTGAGATACAGGTCATTCTCGATAAAGCTCTGTCTTAAAAAGCATAAAAATATATTTAGATAACAGAATAATATTTAAACAAAAAATGTCAGGAAATGAAGGCAAGGCACAATAGGTCAAGTGGGAGTAATGCATCATCTTCAGTAGCGATTGCAGAGAAGAGATTTTTCAATGCATGCTAGCATGACACACACACACACACTTAAATGCTACAGGATAAAACAACCATTATAAAACCACAAATGTGACAATGATCATACAACTCCTAATAAATTACTCTAGAACAAAAACAGGGATAAAAAAATATTTGTGTATTCAATATTAAACAAAGAATGGATACAAATTTACAATATTCACTTTCCAAACTTGGGAGTACCTAAAATAATTGATTCAGTACTCTGCAGCTCCCAAGCATACAAACATTCAGCGTAATTGGTTTTATAAAAAATTTTCAACACACAATCAGTATCACATATAAAACCAACACTCCATGATATCAAATGATTTTTTCCCACCGTTTCATAAGATATTATTCAGAAAATAAGAAATCAACACTACCGTGACCATTGTAATTTTAGGCTGCTCTGAGTCCTTCCAATAATTTACGACCACATTATGACTTCATTCTTTCAACACGTTTTATAACTTTAATAGCAAGATCGACATATCGTAAATTCGTCGTTTCCTTCGTACCTGTAAGAAACATTTCCAGCTTAATTTACACACTTAAAAATTTTTCTATATTCATTTGTAACTACTTCTACTGAATAGTATTACTCACATTGAAAATATGCATGACGAGCAAAAGGGTAAATCACATTTACGGCAAACACGTTTGCAGTTCTCACAGAGGTACTTCTCACAAAAGTTACATATCTGACGATGGTGACAACGGTTACCACAAAGTCCACAAGATATTTGTACTTGGTCCTCCTGGAGGAGCAAGTAAGTTACATTAAAACGATTTTCTGCAACGAATGAGTAACTGAAAAGATAATTGAATACATATTTATAAAGCCATACCTTTAGGCATCCTTCAATATGTAGCTTACAGTTGCTATCTAAAAACAACTGTTTATATCGTCCAGAATTTGTGTTCAATTTCGGGGCAAGGGTCACTGATGTGACTGGATATTCCGGGTATGTTTTTTTAGGAGACGCTTTAAATAGCATTTGTAGAGTTTTTTCTGAAGAAAAAATAATTGAAAATCAGTAAAGAATAATTGAAAATAAAACTCTTTAGGTACGAACTGAAATTCACCATATACAGCCTGCATGTTCTGATCCATATTCACTCCCATGTTGACTTCTTTATCACTAACATGAATTTTAGACTGAGGTAGTAGGTCATCCTCAAACGAATGACTCCGTTTACGCAGCATAACACGAGAATATCAAAAGAAAACAAACCAAAATGCAACTAACGGAGAACGCTAACGTCGAGCAATATGTTGACTAAGCCAAAGAAATGAGCAGTTGTAATACGAGAATTTTTGTAAAATTGATTCAGATATGCACAATATTCACTTCTTATACAAATCAAAGGAATAAGCAACCCAAATTAATTATCTGTTAGCTCGAGAAAGTAAATTAATAGTGAGATAGACTCAATTGAAGTCCCGGTACTGATATTTCAGCGTTCACTTCGCACTTTTTCTGCGCTGCGCAAAACGTTGCTCGTTGATTCCCGCGTTATTCAATTTTAGCAGATTTCATAAGGTTCTCATTATCCAAAATGTTACATTATGTTAAAACGATACTGGATTCAATTTTTTCCGACATCAAACGAAAATTATTCCTTTGACGCACCTTATGTATATACCAGGGGCGGAATTCTGTACACCGTACCGATGATTGCCGGTGTCGGTAAGCCGGTCCTACCGATAAGTCTCGGTACGAGGGGATTCATCACTGCACCAAACTCGGATTTTTAAGGTGTAGTTTCCCAAAATTTTAAAATCACCCGTGTCACTTTCTAAATAATTTTCTCTTATCCCATCGAGGCCTGCATCACGATGGTCCCCGTAGAAAGCGGAATGAGTATCGCGATATTTCGCTTAAATAAACTTACATTTTAATAATTTACGATTGCGATCCTGGATATCAATCATTTTTATTTACAGACCAACACGAATTTATGATTGCCTCTGGGCTATATGGAGTGTACTAAATGTTTTAATGTTGTTTTTCTGTTGAAATGTCCACCACAGTATCATAAATCAAAGCACATATCACATAATTTATGGAGTTCCATTTGGAAAAAAATAAAAAACTCTGTAATAGCACCTTAAACAATTCCTACCAAAGCATAGTTAATACATGGTTAATACCACGAAAGGAAGAGTTTATAAAGGAAAATATCTCCACAGTCCGTTGGAATAGACTGTTTTAAGAAAGGTAATTGTCATGAATTCATATGGTTGAAATAAGTGAAAAGTTGAGAACAAGGTTTGCATGAGAGGATAATGAGATGGTCAATCACCCTCACATCTTCAACCAAAAGTGAGAAAAATGTGGCCTGGGCACATCATTTGTTGAATGAAAATCGTTGACCATCTGGATGATAGGAGACACTTATAATCTTTCACGAAGAACTCTAAGATTGAAAGCTGCAGAAGAGGGAAAATTACTTAGATGCTCCACCAGGCCCGTCCTGGACGTACATGGCTTGAGAGCACAGGCACTATGCAGGGGGAGGACTACTGGAATGACTCGGAGTGAATTATTCTAATTTAAATTATTGTTTTGTTTACTAAAGATGGTATTAATTATCCTGTTAAATGAGACACGATTGAAAGCAAGTTAACTGCTCAATACTGGAATTCTGGATCAGTGACATCATGGCAAAATTAGCATTACCGGAATGCTTTAAATAACTTTTTTTAGAAATGATATATCATTCTGTGTGTTTTGTTAATGCAAGTTAGTATTTACATTATTTAATATTTTTTTGTCAGGAATGTGTATAAGAAATTTTGAGGCAACAAAATTGATAAAAGTGTTATTTAACTATTATATCTTTTGTTAACAGGTACCAGAACACCGAACGGCACCATCACACCACTGTTCTGGCTGTAAAATGTGTCAGTTTGGGAACAGGAGGGCGCCCAAGATTTCCAGGCTGAAGGGCGCACCGGGATACGTCCCGGTGTCCCAGCATGGGCCTGTGCTCAACCAATTCAATGCTCTCAGCCACAGCATTCAGTGTTCAAGAGTCACTCGTCAAGAACATTTGCTGCTCTGCCACAGCCTATGCAATGTCAGGAAATAGGCCCAGCTAACTTTTTAATTATTTCTTATATTTTAAGAACCCCAAATTAAGCATTTATAAGATCAAGGAAGAGATCCAAGGAATGAGATCCAAACCTGCTTAAAGGGTTGATCCTAAAAATGTCTTCCAAGAATGTACCTTACCTGACAGAGTTGGCAAAAAAGTGCAATAATAATCGGAGGAACTACTTTGGAGAAATTTTTAAGTTTTCAACTTCATCTCAAGTAAAAAATATTTTCCTTTATTACCTGACATTTTCAGTGCATACATATGCACCTCCATAAAACTTCAGTAATTTTCAGTAAAACAGTTTATAATATGTCTCCACATTATTCACTACCTCTAACTGGATATTTTCAAATACACTTTGCTGCTGCTCATGGCAACCTTTCATTAACACACTCAATGCGGATGCCTTGAATTCAAGGCATCCCGCGCTAGCCTAGGACGCGGATGCCTTGAATACAAGGCATCGGTCCCATTAGGTTTCTCGGCCCGCCATCTGCCTCCGCGTCTTCTACTAGACCCTGCAATTGTGCCCAGCGTCTCAGTGTGTCTTCTCCTGTGACTGGATACAAGTCGTTTGCTTTCAGCAGATTTTTTGCCTTCTTTTTATTATTATATATTTATTATAATTTTATTATAATATTTAATATTTTCTTTATTAATAGCGCAAATTTTAATAATTTTGACCTATGTATGATTGTATACGATTAAGGAAGACATAATATCTGATATTATTGCAAAATATTTTTTCCGCGTGGCGGTGTGTTATGATAAATTTTCTCAGCATTGAGTGTGTTAAAACTTCACACTTTGTGCTTCCAGGGGCGCAGCTAGGAATTAAGGCAAGGGGGGGTTTCAGGTGCAACTAATACCGGGGAGCTTGGGAGTATTGCATACCCGCCAGGGTAAGTGGGAGGTGCAGAGGCCTTCCGCCGGAAAAAAAGTTAAGGTAATGGTTCAAAATGGTGATTTTTATGGTCTTCTGAGGGATAATTTATTACTCCTCACACTATTCTATAAGCAATATCAATCCCATTAAGTAAAATAGATTTAACTTAACAATTTCTGTGAGCTCTGGGGGGGAAGGGGTTTATCGCCCAAAACCCCCTCCTCGCTGCGCTACTGTATGCTTCAGTTCCAAAATTCATTCCTAGTTCACAAAAAAATTCTACCTTCAAACCTTATTTCATCAGTTATTGCTTCAAGAACTGAATTTTTAAATATGTACTCCCAAATTTTCACAAGAAAATGTGTATACATCCAGCTAAACCAGAATTCTTTCTTTAGCAGGCATTACAAAAAATTCAGCTGAACTGAGAGATATTTCCCGAGCCTCAGATACGAGCAATTAGTGCCGAACAAATACTCACCATAAACTCTCATAAATCTCTTCATCTGCAGTTCCACCACTAAAGGTGCCCACCCATGTCTAGTTTCTCACTTCGTTTTAAGGATAAATCCTCATCAAATCTCGTTCTGTCAAGTTTCTTGGTCTGATAATCAATGAAAACCTGGACTGGTCTGACCACATACAGAACACCATGAAAAAAATTACCCTTTAATTATAAAACTATTATCGCTCTTGACACCCTGAAACTCCTATTTCACTCAAAAAACCAATCTCACATCTCATACAGCATTTTATTCTGGGGAAATGACCTTTCCCAAAAGATTTTTTCCCTTCAAAATCAGGCCATTAAGGCAATGCTTGGGATAGGTGTATGTCAGTACTATTTCATGTGTGGTAAGGGTGTACTCCCTCTTAGCACCCTGGGCAGATATTTATTCAAGAACCATACCTCCCTCCCTTTATAGACTTAATTGCACCTTATTTGTCAAATTAAACCCCCAAATATTCTCCTTTCACCACGATGTGCACCCTTACCACACATGAAATAGTACTGACATACACCTATCCCAAGCCTCAACTTCCCTTTCTCTACATAGTCCTCATCATGCAGCCTCAATAATCTATAACAAATTATGTACCATCTGATATTAAATCACTTACTTGTCTGCCAGTGTTCAAAAACCGGGCAAAGAACTTACTTCTTGAAAAAGCCTATTGATGTGTTTCTGAATTCATGGTATCCAAGTGTGACTGCCGTCATACTTGAACTTATTGTATTTGTTTTTTACTGAGTCCTGTTGTGTTTTTCTTTTTTTGCTACTTAACAAATTCTGTTTTCTATTATTTATCACTATCTTTATGTACTACTATATATCTATATCATTTTTTTCCCCCTTTGATGATTTCTATGTTACTTGCTAACCAACAGAAATAAAATCATTATTATTAGGTATACAAATATCACCATCAATTTATAAATACAGAATGTAAAGTCTTGTAAATAAAGGTTCTAATTGAAAACGTGGGAAACATATGCTCTTAGAGCCTGATCCATCCAATACCCAGCAATTAATTTACCTATTTATAATTCTATTGATCAGTCTAAAAACCATTCTTTAATCAGAGCTCATTTTGGAGTTAACCCTCGCCCCTCATTTTTTGCCCTCTATTCCTGTTGTGAGCTCAAAATTAAATTTTTAAATAACGCTGGATTTACTAGCTGAGTAACATGTAAAGTCTGGCTGTCCTGAGTATCACTCAACACCAAAGTGGAAAGGTTGAATGATTCTTCCCGCTATAAAATGTAATTTCAGGTTAAAATAGGAGTATATTAAAGGAGAGGACAAGAGGTAGATAGTCTTGTGAGTACACGGAAATGAGTGCACAGTAAATGAGGAACTTGCATGGGTCGTAGATTGCCCTAAAAACTATTTTGAATAAGTCAAATGGATACATAAGCTCGCGAAAATACCTTCAGTTTCTCCATTCAACATCAAAAGAAATAAAAAAATTGCATTTAAAATCGAGAAAAATTTCTCTGAGCCGACCACTGCGCGAAGACACCCGAGCGTTGCCGAGGCCAGGCGTGACGTCATAGGTGCCTAAACAACCGTAGGGAGTAGGGAAATACGCTGAGCGCATGGTGTAAAATTTGTTTTGAGGGAGTATTTAGCCGCTCATCGTCACTTTATTTTGTTCTGTTATTCTTGGGCAAGTTTTCCTATTGCTATTGTGCCTAGATTATTACTTGGGATATTAATAATGCGGCATCGGGATGATGAAGTACAAGCGTTTCACTTCGTATGTTTTAGTGATAAGAAAAATGGATGATAACGTTGCCACTCGTTCGAATAGTACACCTGAAATTCATCTACATCTACATAATACCCCGCAAGCCGCCTAAAAGGCGTGTGGCATGGGGTGTTAGGACACCAGCCTTTTTTTAGGACACCAAAAATTGATGCCACGACCCTCATGGAATTTGTTAAGACAAATTATTGCTATACGTCGGCGGCAAATCGAGTTGTAAAAGAAACTTGTTATACTGGAGGATAACGATCGTAAGCTGTGCTGTTGACATTAGAGTAAGCTGTGCTGTTGAATTTGGCAACACCGAATTAACGGAGAAGGTAGTCCTATCCGTCCTACGGTACGAATTCACAGCAAAACAGTCTGCACACAATCCACATGTGAGATCGCGAATCGGTTCCGCTGCCAACACACACACAAGCTATAACCTATTTCAATAATATAGGTAAATCCATAAACAATATACTAGCATATACCATAAAAATATAGTGGGAAATAGGCAAATACTCTTATCAAAAACTGGATGTCACTGTCACATTCTTATATTCATCACGAACAACTTACAATAATAGAACTCGTTATTATGAAAACAACTATTTATTCACTGATTTAAACCCTTAAATTAGCCCACACAAGTGACACAGGTGACTTTTCTCACTACTATTCGTTGAAATAATGGAATAACAAACTTCACTCACAGTTTTTATTTCAATAGCGTGATCGTGAAATATCATATCTACGATGAACAACGGAGATTAGCACGCCACTGACAATTTTTACACTACTGTTAGGCATTTATCGATAGCGTAATAGCACTTTTTACAGTTCAATCACGATGGAACACTGATAACTCTTGGCCGATATTTTTCAACCTTGTCAAACTTTGTGCATTACAACCACTGGCACTGTGATTATTAGTTGTAGCTTAACGGGAGATGTCACGTTGAAAATAACACTATTTTGGCACAAAAATGTTCCTAGATGTCTCCAATCAGCGAGCAAAAGTTGCATTGACTGGAATTCACCTCATAATACAAGCACATACAGTCCTAAACGACGAATTCTCCGGTACCTACGAATAAACGGATGAAGTTATTGTATATAAAAGCTAAGCGGACATTAGTAAACATCAAAATCGTTCTAATTACATACTTAAATGAATTATATGCCGTCGATAACATCAATTTACAATTAACGTATCCCCCTTCCAATGGCCGTGGCTCAGACTCCTACAACGATGTTATTTAGGTATTATAAAATTTTTGGTTTAACTGCTCCAGTTTTATATTTTATGCCCTTACTCAGATATTAATATTATAAATAATGCAAAATATGAGGGCTTCCAAGCCTCTATCGTCGGATATTTATCTTTAAATATAAAATAATCAACACGTCTAACAAACGAAGCTCTCACAACTGCTGGCAACTATTACAAACAATCACAACAATAGCTTCGCGTGATGTTTAGGCACCTTTGACGTCATCGAGGCTTCGTCGGCAGTGGCTTGGGGGGTGAGGGAGTTTTTCCCGCGCTTTAAAATTCGTTATATTTATCATTAAATATCTCGCGAAGGAAAACTCAGATTTACATGCGGTTTTCTTTGTTGTATTCAGAAAATAATTTTCTGTCCACCTGTGAAATAAAAAAAATTCATGCAAGTTCCCCATTCTCTCGATCACAATTGGTGGCACACAAAAATTAATGTTTTAGACATTAGAGTACCCACCCGCAAGAAACTCCATTTTCAGTCAGAGTCACACAGAATCCTTAAATGCATGAAATTGACTTCATTTCGCACCCCCGAATCAACAATACCTAATCCAGCATTGAAGACTGCTATCATTTTGAAGAGATATCCTCATCTGTTGTCAGTGGGTTCCCTGATGCACATTGCAGTTTATAAAACTTAGTCCACCTTAAAATACCAGAGCTTTACTCTTGAAAATTTCACATTTTTCGATACTAATTTATAAATGTTATTATAATTAACCTCAGTTTACAATAGAATACATGCATCAATAATATAAATTTGTATGTATTTTCCAAAACTCAATGAAATCCAATGACCTCCATCAATATTTACAAATTGCAAGCTTTATTAATCACAGAGAAATTAAGTTTTAGTTGTCACACTACAGACACAACAAAGGGGACCAATTGACATCCAAATTAGCCACGGTCGATTATCAGGAAATCTTCAATCATTTCATTAATGGGCCAGCAATTAGAGCACAGAGAGATTTATGCTCACCTGAATGAAAAATTCACTGCAAAGATTCTGAAAAAATATTCAGAGGATATTTCATTCTAGATTTTTAATACAATAGCTGAAATATATTTTCAAATACATATACATATTAAATATTTTTCATACAAAAGTAATTTTAGACGATAAAGGGCATTCTCATGACTTTGTAAACCAATTACATAGACTCAACAAGTAATATTAAACATATTACTCTGCACGTTTTTTTAATTTTCCTCTAAAAACAATATAATAGACATAATGGCAGGATCACCAGGTAAAACCAGGTTGGAAACTCACTAATTCTGATCACTCAATACTATATTTCCATCTCTTACTGACAGAGCAAAAGTGTTCAGTGGGCAAATATCCCACTAGCCCCAACTTGGACATATTTTCATGCACATTAACAGAGAGGGACAGTATCAAATATAATATCCATTACTTATAACAAATCACAATCTTCATTAAATTAGCTTTCACTGAGATTCTTTAAATGCACATGGTAAAGCTTGATAATGAAAATGTTTCAAAACCTATCCTGGATTATTAACATAAATGATTGTGTCAAACACTGCATTATTTAATAATGCATTATCACTGGATATTGTTGTTTGTCAATAAGTACTGCTTAGATATGAATGAATTCTGCTGAACCATCTAATGAATTATGGATTTTGATATTCATCAGTTGTTAGAAGAATCACTTATGATGATGAGGTCGCCGGCTAGAAAAAAAAGAAAGATAGGACATTTAATAGTTCATGGCATTAATTTACAACTAAATATAAAGATATCTTCCTAATTTCTACATGCGCATTTGTAGAACCTTTTCCATATCAGCAATTCTACCATTAAAATTGAATTTTAACGCTGAATTTTGATGACCAAATTAGTAAGATAGACCTTTAATATAAAATTTTCATGCAAGAGGAATTATTCTGCTAGGGTGCTGAGTGGTCTCATAAACAAGAGTATTGAAACCAAGTTCGACAAGTAAAGTCAGATGAAGTCATTCCTACATGGACTTAACAGGTTTTTTTTCTACTGTCTTTTCCAACTGGGCAAAATAATTTTGATGTAAATAATTGAAATATATAATTTTCTTCAATTTCATACACATTATAAGAAACCACATACCAAAAACAGCAAGTAGCTTGAAAGCGAAAAACTACTTCTAAAAGGACACACTGTTCTGTGCTGAAAGTGCCATTAATGTGGCTGATTTCATGGCATGTAGGATAACTTTTAGAATTGGTGACCTCCGTTGAAAATTGACTGTGAATGTGTTGAAAAAACTGCAGACATGGCTGTTGAGAATGCCAACAGCAATGCATCACTTTCAGTGCATACTAAGTGCACTAACTAACTAAAACCATAGAAAAGACATAGTAATTGAGAAAATAGTATTTTGGAATATGTCAAGGGTGCAGTATAAACAGAGAATAACTATTAATCATCACCAATTAAGGGAGAATTCCTTTCATACAGTGAGAGTAGACTTTGAAAATAGAATCTTAGGAGGTTCTACTGACAAAAAAAAAAGAAAAGTCATATCCTAGAACCTTCCCCCACAATGAATGCCCTTCAAACAGCACATCACCTGATGATGACATAATTAGACTTTAAAAGCTATATTTGCAGAAAAATGCATTTAAAATTCAGAATTTTCTCTGAAGCTCTAATGGTGAAGCTGACCACAGATATAGTATACGCATAACAGAAGAAATTGATGGAAATTTCAATAGAAATGCTGTCCTATAAAATTAGTTGGACTAGAAGGTTCACAAAAAAAATAAAATTAAGGGATGTCACAATGTACTTATAATTTAGTCACGAGCAAATAAAAGATGAAAATGAAGTCAGATCATGTTGGTTACTTGAAAATGGAACAACAGTAACATCCTACAGCTTGAAAAATAAGTAGTATAGAAATTTTGTATAAGAACCAAATTCTATGTGCTTAATTTTACTTTTGGCATCAATTGATGTCATCTCTGACAGCAAAAAATATTTTTAAACATAATATGCTACACGAATTTTAACATTTTTAAAATTTCTCAAGCATTCATAATTACAGCAAAAACTATACATTTTCGAACTAATATTTTCCTCCAAAAAAAGGATGGGAATCTCATTCCATAATCCTAGTGCAATTGGAGACATTTTATTCAACTCTATATACAATGTGTATACACGAATGATTCATTCATTCCTTCCGTGTACTCGGTCCTTCTTCTATAATATGTTCCCATCCCTTTCTTTCCGTACCTGTGAATTTGTTTGTATAGTAAAGGAACATGTAAAATGTCGGACAAGGGCAAAAGTGAAGAGGAAAGTGATAAAAGCTGAAAATCGGAGGGTAAAAATGCAGTCCGACTGAGACTCAAACCAAGAACCTTCTGGAACTGAAATAGTTTCCTATTTAACATCAATAATGACAATAATTTACTGAAATCTGGGTCGGTTAAAAAAAAATTTTTAATGAGACTTTATATGACGTTTCGGTAATTATGACTCACGTATTCTCTCGAGTTATCACCTGAAACTTTAAAATTTGTGGTTTAGTCACGGCCGAACTCCCCCTTTAACTCGTGCTGCAGTAGGAGAGGTAGCGGTGGGTAGCGTTACTCATGAACACGTGAAGCGTGGGAGCAGCCGCAGGTGTATCGGATGTTTGCAGGGGCGAACACGCGCAGGAACCGGCCGAGACAAAGATGTATATCAGAGCAACGCACCAGGCCAGAATATGATATCTCGGGGGATATGGCCTAGTCCGATGCGCTTCGAGGGGGCACAATACCTCGGCGGAAAGCGTAACTCTTGAAACGTAATATAAAAAAATCAGTCCTCTTTCTTCGCACGAAAATATTGTGATGTACAACTTTTTAATGGCTTTCAGATAACAAAAAAATTCTTGTCGATTCGGGCACCAGAACGCTACCAGCTGGTGAAGTAGGTTCTGTATGATTCTCAAAGATATATTTTTATATTCTCAAAGATATTCTGATTCCGTTTCCTTTAAATCGGTGATGTTATACTTTCCAATAACTGCGTTAATAAAAAACGAAATCACAACCGTGGAAAGTCTGCAGGACGGGAATATAAGCACGGATCTTTAAATTCCCCACTTTAAAGCGCGAACCAATACCTCATTACGCTATCCAGGGTTCAGGGATGCCGACTTACAAAAAACATTGGGGGGCCCTAAACCGAGGATCTTGCCCCAGGAAATTTTATAAGTAGTGAGTTTTAAGTTTTTTAAGCATTTCAGAAGAGTCATATGATCAACATTAGAACCCTGATAACTCGAATCTCAATATCTGGACCCTCCGGGAAAGTCGACAAGCCTGACACATTTTTTTCCTCACACCCATAACCCATTGAGGGGGCTCGTGACCCTCGGGCTCCATGGAGTCGGCGCCACTGCCAGGTTTCCCTCGTCTATATGACGGGGATGCAATGGAATGTAGGTAGAGGCCACCACCTTGTAATTCGGGAGGCAAAACAAAAAAATTACTAATCCGTGATCATGTACGATGAAGCTAAAAACGCATGATATTTATTTAACAGTGCTTTTACTCTCCATTGCTATCAATGATTGATGGCTAAACGGGGAAAAATACCCAGCGTGGTCCTTGGAGTACATTTAGAATTTCACGAAAAAGGTAAGTTCAGAAGCTGATAAAATTATGATGCGGGATCTAACTCAGTTTGAATTCAAAATTTACTTTTTTAATCGTTTACGATAAAAAAATTCGTTGTCCAGATTTTCCAAGGTATCTTTTTCGGGAAATGCTCATCTTGAAACTGAAAAGCTTATTCATCTCCCTTTCTGGAGACATTCACGGTCAACAACAAGCTACAACATTTCGAGGAATATTTCTTAACGAAGACGAAGGTAAAATACAAAACACAGCACGAAATAAATCGACGAAAACAGCCGAATAAATCAGAAAGGAGCAAAAAAAATAAAATAAAACGAAATTTTCGGGGAGTGTGGTCAAAATAGCACGGGTGTTCCAATCGAAAGTCAATATCCAAATGATCATCAAGAAATTCTGTGTTATCCCCCACGATTACGTTCATTCATTTCCTCTGTTTTTTTCCAAGATTTCTTCATAGTTGCATTTATTCTGACTTGTTTCTTCAGAAGACGCTCGTTTTCTTCCCCTTTTCCCAATAACTCTGATTTCACCATCACCCTGGCAATAGTAGCCAGCCCCTTCCAAACACTATGTCCCCTAATTTCCTCCAGCAACTTCCTTCCCTCGATGACAAGCACTTATTTGTCTTCTCATCTATCCCACGTAATTTCTTCATCCTCCAAGCAAATCTCATTCCCACAGTCACTTTCAATCTGTCTTTATCGAGTTTTCTTAAGATTCTGGTTTCGGAATCACATGGCCCACGTCCTGTATATATACTTACGTATCTTGTATTGTATTACCATTCTCACTCAGGAGAAAAACTGCCTAATTAACCAATGAAACGCTACGATTCCATTCACACCAATCGAAAAATCAGTCTCGTGACTAAAAAAAATCATTTGGTTTTATTCTTGTTCCCACAAGATCTTAAAGCCGAGCAATTAAAAAATTTAGTCAGCATTACACACGTACCGAAGAATTCGAAAGCAGTGACGATGGACCACGAAAGCTAAAACATGCAGTCATTCACGAATTTATAAATGTTTAGGGAGCTTTCAAACTACCAATAGAATATGGACGGAAAAGATCGCCGAATTATTTGGTAGCAAGAAGTTTGACAGCTGCAAGACCGTAGAATTACGTTCGTAAAGTCCAAATTCTACATTTTAGTGAACACAGTGAAGACGATTGAGCAATGCAATCGCGCAAATGATTCAAGAATGAAGTAGCAATAGGAATAATTATTCAAAGCGCTTCAAATAGCCTTTAATAGTTCTTTTTTACCTATAGTGGCCTCTTACCACTAGTTAACTGCCAAGCCCTTTCAGGCTGAAGAAATTTTTAATATAACGCATTCATTAAGACTTGACGAGCCATTGTATTTTTTAATTCATTCATTTCCTCCATTGGGAAAATAAATCATATTCACTGATCGTTAACTAATCTGAAATGCGTCCATTTCACGAAGAATGCTTGGAAAAGTAGGCTAAGCGCTGAAATCAAACGAAAAAGGTAAAAAACCTAGAAAAAGTGGTGACTTTTAGGGAATGACTTTTTACACTAATTCGAAAGCCGGAATTAGAATAATTCGGTTGTTTTCGGATTCGGATTAAAACTGCCACACGGAGTTACCTGCGCCCCGCTGGAGACGGGAAAATATGACATCTCATCAAAAACGTCAACGATAACACCTGAAGCACTTCTGCTTCAGAATTATTTAATTTCAACTGACATTCATGCAAGGGAAACTACATTTTGAGCATCAAATTGAAAACAATGACGGTGTTAAATAACAAAATTTTTATTTTTTTGGGATAAAATAGTGTTTTCGAAGTAACGCCCTGTATAGTAACACCATTTTCCGGGTAGTACCGTAATGACCTTAGCGCTAGTTTCTAAAGGGGATACAAAAGTTATCCCGCGCAAACGACATTTATGTTGGAATATTACATCTTGAGAATGAAATTGAAAGCAATGACTGAAAGAATAAATAAAATTTAGATTTTCCGGGATTTTTGACATGGTAGACAGCGTTTTTCATTTCAAGTACAATTCAGAGCTGAGGTTTTTCCCTTTATACTTTTATAACATCTGAAGTAAAAATTAGCAATACCAACAGGCCTATCGAGGTAGCGTGCGCCTACGTAGGTATTGAGACAATAACACTGAGATTTCGGGGCACTTCATCGCTACTATGCAGGTATGGTACGTTAAACTACATATAGAGACAAAGTTATGTGAAAATTAATATGTACCGACATGGCAAACTACCCACATTGGTATCCACTCAGTCACAAGTTCGCACATTGCAGTAGGCAGCAAGCGGGGCGAATTATTTCGTTATCACTGGCAGAAAATCGGGTCTGCTCCAAAAGCAACACATCTCCTACAAAGGCATGGGATTCGTTTTTCTAAGATACGAGAAAGACTGACAAGCACGCCAACAGTGCTCGCCACAGGGTTGAGATAAAACTTCCGCTATACCCCATAGCGTTCCAAAGCGGAAAAAAATATCATTCAAGCCGACAAAAACTATGATTTTCGAACGGAAAAAAAGAAGAGCTGCCGCGCGCCGGTCGCAATCTTAAGATGATAACAACTCATACGATTCTCTTCCACATCACCACCGAACTCCATCCAAACGAAAATATATTACATGAATCGGATAGATTACGAGATCATCGTTTCAAACTGAGCGAAAAGTATTGAAAAAGAAGCAAAATCATGCATACTTAGTCTTAGAATTTTATTCATATTGATAATATAAACAGGAAACACAAACAGAGACCTTGATTAGTTAATTATCAACCAAGTACAGACTGAAAAAATTTTCATCATTAACTGAAAGCTGAGGATATAACTAAAGGTAGTCCGAATCAAAAATATTACACATACTGCTTTGCGCGGCTTTAGCGCAGGTTTGAAGCTCTCAACCAATTGTGGAAGTCCTTCCTCCCTCGCGTAGCCATCCTTGATGGCCCGCGAAGCCCCAACATTTGTACCATGAGCCTTGGTACAGATGCCATGGAAATTAAGGAATGGATAGCGTAGTGGTCTGCGCATTGGCCCGGTAAGCCAAAGGTCCGTTTTCCAGGGGAATTTTTTCTCATGGCAATTCATGAAAATTTCACCGCCGTTCACGAGGCAGGATAAGAAATATTACACAAATATTTCAAAATATCTATGGATTTTATTAAATGCATTATGGATTTTATTAAGTAGCCGCCCGTTAAATTTTAAATATTGTTCTGCGACTCTTTTGGAAACTTCGAACTTCCGATGCGATGTCAAAGAATAAGTTTTACAGAGAGTTTTTGAAGCGCAGGGATATTTCACTAAGGTTGAGCCATAAAATTCAACACAATCAACTAGAAGAGTGCTATAAAATGCTAATTCAGCGTCGCTTGCGAAGCAATACAGCGTAGGAAGCATTATGATGTGCTACGGTGTTAGGTTCGCGAAAGAAACATTCTACACTCAAGGAAAATATTCCGACGTGGAACAGCGAAACACGGAACGACTGAATTTTCCATACAAACGTATGATAAGTTCTCTTAAATTAATCTCCGATAAAGGTAGGTTTAAAAGGAAGTGAACTCGTAGGATTCCACAATGTGTAGGTCGGAGAAATAGTCTATTTTAAGCTCATTCTTGAATAAATATTTGGATTAAAAAAGAACTAACATAAGTATTTGAACAAAAATGAAAAACGCAATATTCGATCTGCTTACCGTTTAAACAATTAATGGGCATATTTAAATTCCTATTCAATAGAATTTTAACAAAATTCCTATTACGCCTGTTGAGGGAAATGAGTTAATTTCCACAGGGTTCGCAAGGATCGGCGAGTTAGTGTGAAAACAATAAAAAGCCCGATGTGGACATAACACGGTCACCTATGTCTTTTTTATTGGTTTGGTATGACACAAAACAAAACGATATTCCCATCACATTACTGGCTGATGATAGAAATAGAACTATAGCAATAATTGATGGGATACATGGGTAATTATAATTTGACGTGAATTTTTCATCCTGGCAAGTAAGAAGGAAAATGTTTTGAAAGAAACGGTAAGCTCACACTTATATTACTTAGATAAACACTCATACTACTCACAATAAATATCTTAGACAAGGAGACGACAAAATATTTATTGGTTTATTATTATTAAATATTTATTTACCTTTAAAGGTTGTTTAAAGCAGTCGACTACCAATGGTGCTAAAATAAAAATAAATTAGATAGTTACCAGAGTGAAAAGATGAGCCAGATCGTGTTCGTCAACATCGGGGAGAGAGACAATTCGTTCCACATATTCACTCGACACTTCCTCCAGCGTGCGTGGGTTCCAAGAAGGCCTCTTATCTTTGTCAACAAGAATCGCTCGCACACCTGCGACAGATATAAAATTATTAAAACAGTATTAACGCAAATAAAAGTTTTCAACAACCACGGAATTGACAAACAATAAATTAACTAAAAGTGGTTCAAGGCGAATGATTTTTTCTCTGTGGATCTTTCGCATAACTAAAAGTGCACTCACTATTCGACCCGTTAGCTGATTCAATACTTTCGTACTGGTAAAAACATAAAATTACGAACGCGATACAAAATGAAGACCGTAGGAATTATTATACATTTGTATGCTATAAAAAACAATGCTATAACTGTTTACCATTCTGTGTAATGTGAATTATCTTAAATTACTTGTTCGCCGAGGTATTAGCGAGAAATAGAGCATACAGTTGTACTGTTAATAAATTTTGTAGACACGATAACAAAAACTCGTTACAAGCACACATGTAGTAATTATCATTTAAGGTCGATAAAATAAAAATAAAATTAAATCAATTCTGTGAGTATTTTCTTCCTCACTTCATTCAATGAGGCAGAACCGCAGCTTTGGCGCTGCCTATGGATTCAGTGCAAAGGGGTAGTTCTACAAGGCGAATAAAATTTTTGACTGGGGACTGGGACTGAATTGATAATAGGAAAATTCATACAGAGCGTTTGAGACGAGTATGATAATAATTGAGAAAGGATTTAGAGGCATAATGTTAAGACAGTGCTCAGTTAACTAAAAATATACGGTTTTTCCTACCTTCTTTGAAGTCTGGTTCGCAGGACATTCGGAAGGAAATGAGAATTTCACGTCGCAGACAGTGTGCCAGCGGCCTCGTTAGTCCCAATTCCATCGACCGATGAATGACTTTGAGGGACGTGGGGGAGAAAGTCCTCATGGCAGCCAGACACTTCTTCGCTAGCGGAGACCCATCGTCACTGAGCTTCTTCACGACCGCCTCCACGCTGCCTTCGCTGAAGATGTCTCTGACACGTGCGAGAACGTCTTCGTTGAGGAGCCTCTCCCTCTTGCCCGCTGAAGCGAACTCGTGCTCGTCGAGAAGGGACCGGATCTTCTCGTCCGTCGGGTCGTCCATCGCCAACAATTCCCGCTCCAGCATGTTGAACCTCTCGGGCGCGATTACGTGCGAGATCACGCCAACGTTCTTCGCGTCCTCCGCAGTTATGTTGGTCCCCGTGAGGGCTAAGAAGAACCCCACGCGTCCCGGCAACTTGGACGCATACCCGGACGCCCCATTGTCAGTGTAGAACCCAACAGCCGCTTCGGGAAGGCTGAAGGCGCTCCTATCCGAGGCCACGGCAAACCGACAGTGCGCAGCCAGAGCCATTCCGGCGCCAAGAGCGTGACCCCTGACGAGGCAGACCGTGGGCACTGGCATGCTGGCCATCAGGTTGAAGCCGCGATAACCCTCGCGGAAGAATGAGAGCCGGCCGTGCTCGTTCAGCGAGGCAATGCCCTTGAGGTCTCCGCCGGCGCAGAAGACCTTGCCTCGTGAAGTTACAAGGACCATGTTGGGCCCAGAGTACCAGCTAGCGAGGGCAGATGACAGGAGTGGGATGGCCCGCGTGCTGAGGGAGTTGAGAGCCTGCGGTCGGTCCACCTGGATGATCGCCTTGCCCTCGCTGGTCGTCATCACGGTGACGCCGTCCACGGTCTTTGCTTCAGAGGGGATTGCCATTGAGGGTGCGGGAGCGGGTGCAGCGGATGGGGATGCAGAAACCGAGGAGAGGGGTCTCCCCACCATCCTGATGCCGGGGCATCTCAGAGCCTTGAAGAAACCCATCATGATCCTACAAAAGGATAAAAAATAAGAGATATAGTGAGATTGGAGCAGTTGGATGATGGAGTTCAAGTAAAATCATGGCATAAAGTGAAAGAATTGATCTTGTTCTTCCGGTACAGTTGTGAGAGTCAATGTCCTGGACGAAAGTTTCTTTTTCCTTTCTTTACAGTACGTTTCCTTCAAGTCGTAGACTGAAAGACTGCGTTTTTCACAAATGATTAGCTGCCCATAATCAATAATCTTTAGCCTTTTTCGCACATTTAGTTGACATGAGACCAATCTACCATGCTAAAAAACTAGTTGAATTTCATACAAATAAGGAAAAGAACAAATCATTCTGAAAATAACTAACTCTGGGGGAAACATAGCGTGGATCTATGACTGAGAAATAAACTAACAAGTTCTATGTACCAGCACAATAATGTGCAAAGATCACTCTCATCTTTTCATTTTAACTATGAAACACTCAATCAGAATCAATCTAAAATAAAAACGGAGTTATAGTGGTATTTCCAATATATAATAAGGTCATTCCTTTTCTCCCTTCGAATTGGGTACCCAGTTACTCTCTATACATGGTAAGCGGCGACGTTCAAAAGACAGAATTGACCCTAATTACCTTTCTACGTTCCCCAATCGGTATGAATTTATAATATACAATATTTCCTATATCCAGCACAAGGGATCTGACCACTACCGAGAGGAATATAAGCCACGGTATTCCATCCAAGGTAGACTCACGGTGGACAATGAAGAGAGAGCTTTAAATAGCAGACAAAAAAATGAGGTTGGGGTTCAGTGAGAGGGGAGTCCATGAATTGAAAATAGGGAGAAATTGAAAAAAAGACAGTAAGTGGACTTACGCAAGTGACTTGAGGGGGTAAGGGCGAGGATGGCATTGCTGCCACGGTCCTGTTGTGACATGGGGATCGCTAAGTAGAGAGACAGCGAGAGCAGTGAGCGTTTTCCTCGCCGCATTTTCAATACAATCTTCCCCCATAAAATATCTCATTCACATATTGGATAATAACAACACCTAAGTGTAAGTGGATATAAAGTGTAACAACACAAAAGTCTTCACGTCCCTCATTCATTTGCCAGTTCAATCACTAATAGTTCATATCTTATTGATTCCATCCGCTTGAGACTCACATGACAAGAATTTGACCACAAAATTTGGAATGAATTTTGATCGTTGATATTTATTTGAAAACTGGACAATAGTGAAGGGAATATCCCAACCTCCCATTTACGACTTGAAGACTATAAAATATATCTGATGGACAGAAAAATTCTTGTTCCAGAATTATAACTAGTTATCAACTTAGGCAAACCTGCAATTTCCTCGGCCACGTCAGAATGTATTGTGGGAAGTTTCCAAGTGTCCTATAATCTTTCATACACCTTCAGAATGATTTCTGCAAACAAACGCTTACTACTACATTCAAAAACTTTTTTTTATATTTCAGCTTTTTAAACTTATTCCGATAGTGTTCCTTGTTCACAATACCGTTGATACATGTATTTATTACAGCGGATGGTATATTAAGCATTCCGCTTTACATTAATACTCGCAAGAAAAATATTATTATTTACAATCTTATTCGACCATACCTATTGTTACCCCTCGTTCCGCACGAAAGTTAGTTATATACTGATACTTAAGCACATTATTATAATACTACCGATATTATTTTAAATAATCACTTTTTACATTATAGCTATTCATTTTCTTGAATTTGTATTTTTTTTTAGTAGGAGTAATTTTGGGGTTTTGGCCAGGATTTCGGCGAAATACGCCACTATCCGATGGTTTCGATGGTCCAAAGGCTTCTGGAGCCTAGACGATACTTCGAAATGCTTGGTGACAGGTAAAATTTGTTCTCTGTCGTTTGTGGGATTACAAGTCGTTTCCTGTTTACTGCTCCTCTTTTTAAGGGCTGAAGCATCACCATGGTGCATAGGCACGGCAAAGGTGATTGAAAAGATTTGCCTCTTCTACTCACCATCGGCCTAAACGATAAGGATTCCCAAGTTCCAGAATATCAACATAGCATATTACGCTAAATAGTAAATTTTATCCCGCAAAATTTTTCCTTCCGATCCACTCCTGCAAATCTCTCCTACATCGCTTTTCTTACAGGGCTGTTTTCGTAGCTCCCACCACCTACAACCCGTTAATCCTACAACGTCGATTCGGCACTGTGTTATCCCCTACCATGTCATCATTCTAACCAAACTTTTAGAAGCGCACCATGGGGGAGTAATGTATCTTTTGTACTACTAGAAGGTGAAGAGAAAGGACAGGGTAGACGATGTAAGAAGGGCAGTGTAGTTCATAACCATTCTTAAGATTCCCAGAATTCAAGACAATCAGACATATATAGCGACCACTGATTGTTAAAATATACTTTTTATACATCATAAAGGGTCAAGAAGGAGACTGCATCAAATAATCGTAAGAGCAATATAGTTTTGCAATGAAGAAAGATTTCGTGCTTTCCCGGCGAATGGACTAAGTGAAGAGTTCTCGGGATCGCCACCGGGTCAGGAACTCCATATATCTGCTGACGTTTCGATGTCCGAGTCGGACATCGAAACGTCGGTAGATATGGAGTTCCTGACCCGGTGGCGATCCCGAGAACTCTTCACTTAGTTTTGCAATGTTGCCCCTCCACAGGCGGCACTGCGGATGACAATGTTTTCAATCAATCAAACCCTCCTCCCTCAGAAAAGTTTCTCGGGTTTTCCACCGGTTGATGTCGTCCATGTCTCCCGACGTTTCGATCCGCGACTTGCTGATCATCCTCAGGGGATATTCCGAATTCCGCATTCGGAAGATCCCCTGAGTATGATCAGCAAGTTGCGGATCGAAACGTCGGGAGACATGGACGACATCAACCGGTGGAAAACCCGAGAAACTTTTCTGCAACTGATACGCCGGGAAAACCTAAGATCATACATACCTCCTCCCTCAATTTAAATAATCCATAGCACGCTTTTCCTACAGTTACCAAGTATCCTAATTGAAGGTCCCCCACAGACTATGAATTAACTTGAGACCAGACAGAATAAGTATATCAGGTACTACCCTCATTTTCTTTTCTGATTAAATCTGAGACTACCCATTCAATCAAATACTTGTGCGCTAAAACAAAACTGAGAGGAAGAGTATAACGTCTTACAATGTCAAAGCATATCTTCTAAAACGTCACGAAATACTCCCATCTCGATCAGCTGTATTTCATATCACGCAGTGAAAGGTATTGAGGGTAGCACATCTGCTATTCGTCTTACTTAACGGATTGTATTAAGAAAAGTGAAATCGAATTTTATGATAGGTCGAGTCACAATCACCAAATCCAAGCCTTGGAGTGGAGGCATTAACATTAAGTTCGATTCGAACAACGGGCCATCAGAAAAGGTTCTCGCGTTTTCCACCGGTTAATGTTCTTCATGGGAGACATGGAGAACATCAACCGGGGGAAAAAACCCGAAACTTTTCTGCACCTGATACGCCGGGAAAAACCTAAGATCATACACCGGGCATTCAGTTTGGAAGAGCGAACTTTACTCCACCGCCATAGAGGCCGGCAGTTATGACGTGATTACGACACTTAAACATTAAAAATGTGGTACATAGCGTAATAATTATTTAAGCATACGTATAGAGCAAATTGAAAATCTCGAATAAATAATGGACAATAATATTCTTGCATGCAGCGTTTAAGTTAATATTACTATACCAATATATTTGAGGGGATAAATCTATATCTAGTAAATTTTCTAGTGAAAATTCCAGATTGTTATTCCCCTCGTCCGCATTCCGACTTCAACACTGAATTTCTTCAAGGAGAATAGAATCTTGTCACAAATCTGGAATTAGCAACTACTTTGGATAAGCATTTTTTTCGGGTCAAACGACAAAGTTATTAAGATATTATATTCAAGTATAACATTTCAAACTCACATACAAAACTCCTTAGTCTAATAACGAGTGTAAGAATGGCATGATGTAGAGACCGTCGCGCATTTCATGCGCGGTAATAAGATCCCTCAAATGACAACTACTTTCGCATCGATGAAACTAAACACGAACGAAATTTTTGCAATAAATTGAAAATCTTTCATAGTTTATATGAATTTCTTTCACCGTTTCCTAATTACTTACGCCTGCGGAAAAAAGGGGCTTGATTGATCTTAATAGGGTGGTTTCCTATTATTTTTTTATTGCCTTAATCGAAAGATTATTACTCCTGGAGTACGTATTTCACGCTTTTAGATTTTTAAATGACAATATCTATTTTTCGCGATTAAATGAAAAGTGAAAATTTTCAAGCGCGCGAAAACGCGACGCTCTAGTATGAATGCCGGGAAATATCTCCGTACGTCGTATTTCTGGTTCCCCCTCCCGCCCGGTGAGGTGACCTTGAGGCGAGGCTTAGCGCTGATACGTCGCAGGCTGCCAGCGGGTAGCTTAGTACCTTGCTGAAAGGTAGCGCTTGGCTTAAAAAGGTTTATTAATACCTTATCAAACGAAGAAAACTTTCCGACCTTAGCCAGTTTTAGTAGGTGATTATTAAGACATGTTTCCCTGAGCTCTGTGCCTCATGCATGCATTGGTAACCTCAGACGATGTATAACTCCTATCCTCTCGTGTAGAAACTAGGTCCCTGTGACGTCACGTGGAGTGGAATCGCATGGGCGCCAATCTGGCCTTTTTCAAATGAGGATAAAATTTGACCCTTGCCATTCGTCTAAACCGGTATTTCAAAAACAAATAATTTGTGTATTATGAGTACACTAATGGTGGGTAACGAATCGCAATCAATGCCTTTCGTTTTCTTTGATGAAGGAAACTACCCTATTGCCGCTTTTAGTGTCCAAAGCAAATAAAAGAATAGAAAAAATCAATCAAACTTTTTTCGTCCCCATTATAGTCTCCCAAAGCCGATACGTCACAGCAACAAGGTCCCAGCTCGCGCAGCGGCTGCCCCCTTCTTCGCTTGCTACAGGCCAGTGATGCGAGGGCCCCCTACTAAAAAAAAGTAGGCGGAAAATGGGTGGAGAACGCGGAACTTAAGGAAGCTAATAACTTCGCTCAATAGGCTGCTAGACGCGGGAAATCCTACATTTGTGCTTATAATACCATAACTATTTTTATCAAAATCTGCGGAATACACCTCGGGAGTGTAACTTGTAAAGGGAATGCGGCGATAAAAAAGTGACCAGTGATACGTTTTCTGTGAAAAAGTGTCTACAATAGATAAAACCTAATACTCCCATGCAACTAAAATAGCACCCGCTCATCTGAATCAGTCAATCTATATTTTGATCCTTTTTTTCTGTTCGCTCCTTATCTATGAATTCTAGAACCAGAAACGGTAATAAAGGGTAATAAAGCATAGTTATTGAGCAAAATGACCATCTCCGATAAATAACAGACAATAATATTCTTCCCCGCAAAGTTAAAGTTTATACTACTATATCAATATGTACGAGGGGAAAATCTACATCTAGCAAATTTTCTTGTGGAAATTCCAAATTGTTTATACCCATCTTCCGAATTCCGACTTCAACACTAGATGCCTTCCAGGAGAATTGAATCTTGCTACAAATTGTGTTATAAGAACAATGGATGGAGGGAGTTGGCAAATTCCTAGGACCATGGAGGTTTCCAAATAAGTTTTCAAAAATTGCCAGTGTAAAAATTCTTTTTTAAGCGAAATTTACAAGTCCTTTCCACAGTCTCCACTCCAGCAAAAAATCCTAACGCTCTTAAGTACTATAAAGCATAGTAAAGACCTTCTTTGACTACACCCTGAGTTTAAGCGGTAAAAAATACGAAATAAGCCAAACATAAACGCCTGCATGTAGTTGCATACTTCTCATTGATGAAGGAAATCAAAACTCGTTAACCAATTTGAAAAATATCAGAACAGCTAAATGAAAGCAGTGAAAATAAAATATCCTTTTTAATATGCTAAATTACAAGACGCAGTGGGTGAGCAAGTCCTATAGATTCAATAGCTATTATGGTATGCCAGAAAGTACTTGCTTAGAAATCTGGACTGCGCTTTTATCAGTCACAGCGAAAGTGTTACAACCAGTAAAAAGAAACCATGCTACTCTTTTTTAAATGCCTCTGCGAAACCAGGTGCTGATTTATAGAGAGTTCATTTTTTCATTATAGTTGAAAGCAGCGACTATTTCAACATAAAAATAAAGAAAACACCTCACATTTTTTCCATGAATATATTGCCGGAGGTAAGAACACAATAAGGCTACTTAATAATACCACTAAATTGGTCGCGTGTCTCACGGCATTACGAATGAGGCAAATGAATGACATCGCAGGTAGAAGTAAAATTACCATATCCTTTCAAAGAGCCATTGCTCATGACTCCCTATGACACTAGCGATTGCTCAAGACGATCCATTACATCTCTTTAGCGTAATGGTTACTCGTAAATTTGGCCCATGAGCGTGCGCTGAATACGTACCACGGATAATATGAGTACTTGGGTGGGACTCTTCGAGGCAGAACTAGTGTGACATAACTCACAACGTACAGAGATTTTACGCAACACTTAGAACCAGAAGGATTCAAGAAGTAGCTCTTACTCCAGCACTTAAAAAAAACCTGACATCTCACACCGACTCAAAACAGAAGCCATTTTAAAATTTCGAAATGGCATAATAAAAAAAATTTGTAGTTTGCATTGGGCAACATTATATGAGATCAATTTTAAATACGTGTCCAATCGTAAATAATCTCTATCGAAATTGAACTTACGCGCATACTGTGGAATTTTCCGGCCGGTATAATTATTCTTTTGGTCTTCTTAATTTTTTCAAAACCAAAAGTAGCATCCATGAGACGAAAAAAGGTACTCAAAGAGAAGCTGTAACCCAATAAATCAAATACACACAATTCAAGGCGACGGCAATGCGAACTAAGACACAATTGTTTCAACTTCGTCGGCTACAAATGATTTACAAAAAATAAGTTACGCATTCTTATAGCCCACGAATAGCCCGTTATCTTCAAATAGAATGCCACACTAGTTTTTAACTCATGGGTTATGAAGAGCTCAACGATACAGAGTACAGTAATTATTTTAATCGACAATTATCGTGATTGGACCCGACAAAAAATCAGATTCAATTTCAAGACTCATGGATTTTTGAAGCAGAAAAGTGTTCCAAAACTTCCCTAACCCAACAACGTCAGTGTAAATGGACTTATTATACAAATGTATTCCGTTAACAAGTGTTTTCATCACAACTGATCCATTCAAATGCAAATAACACTTCTACTAAGAAAAAAAGGATTTTATGATTAGTTACATAGTGGTAGATGATGTAAATATGATAATTAAATTTCTACCTAGGCATTCATGTGCAACAAAATTTTATGATCCGTTCCATCGACAGTATCGGGGAATACCCTTTTGGCCGTGAATACAATAGAGCATGTGCGTGAGAAGAGGCAGGGCGCAAAAAATAATGCTCTCGTTGTAAATGGAAAAATGTATCCTTCTCTCCTACTGCCCATGCAATTCTTCTGAATTCATGCACTCCAAAACAACGAAATAAGGCGAGACAAATAATTACACAGGATGATTTATTGTCGCTAACTGCTGTACAGACGAACGTACAGACTTGTAGTTGACAAGGGTATTATTCGAATAAAATGTAAATAAAATACCAATTCATAAATTTCCACAAAAAATTCTGAAAAGCTATTTCGAACCTCAAACAAGGCGTACAAGTTTCATCCATTCAATCCTCATTTCCGCCAGACATTATGATTTCTCCTTTGACTCGACTGATTTTTCATTTTTTCGAAGTTTCATTGTCATTACCGGCCCTGCCTTTGGCTATGACGATCTGATATTACTATAGCAAACGCGACACTTCTATAACTACCGCCCATCTCAAAAGCAAGTGCTTTATATCAGGTGCCTTATTATTCAACACACGCAAATAAAAAAGGCTAATAAAAGTAGGGGAAAAGAGTTTTTAGCGGCTTCGGGAACATCGAACTCAACAGGAAAGAGGCCCGAGATAAATGATAGAATCTTTCAATCCACGTTCCTCATTTGAATACTCTCCAGTTGAACGGATTGAAAATCGAACAATTACCTCAGCGACCAGGGTGCCAATTAAATTGCAACCGGTGTCTTGCTGTAGTGATCCTATAGTTACTCAAACAATCTACTAAGTAAACCTTTCCCCTGTTATTAACTATGGATCCGAATAATTAGATAAGTTTTCTTAAGAGTAGTCTCAATGGAGTCTAAACGACTATAGATCACGCGCTACTTCACTAAGAACCCAAACACACTCATTGCTCACCGAAGTTATTCAAGTGTGAACAGAGTTAACCACTAATGTGCTGAGGTCGAACCACCGTCCTAAAACCAGTAATATTTTGCAGCGGCTAAGTTGGCTATCGATATAGGGGCGAATACTGCTCGAATTCCTCGTTGTCCACGGAAAAAGATATGACCAAAATTCAATATTATCTCGTATGTTTAAATATTTTATGATATTTTGTTTCAATTTCAATTGAAATTTTTTTTTCTCTAGATAATAAAATGAAACTATTAGCAACTTTAAATAGAATTATTACTTTTTGCAAGCGATTATAATAGATACGATGGGGAAAAATCTTGAGAAACTTCAGCGAAAACCACACTCTTAGGAGAAAGGAAAGATTCTCAACTCCAATTAGGCCCCAAGTGGCGGAACTATTATGAGCAAGGACGGGCAACAGAAATTAATTGAGTACGGTGCAAAGTTAGATTCATAATAGTTTCTTATGTTGACGCCAGCCTTTCCAGGGTAAAAAGAGTAGGGCTAGCAATATGTCACAGAGCGTAGCGGAAAACACATATAGCCTGGAGTTAAAAAGATTTTTTTCCCTTTATTATGTTACCAGGACTGTCTTTATAAACGATACTAACCTTGCATAACGACTTGAACTTAAGCTACCTACGTCAATGGGTTTTCCTAAGAGTCATACGTGTTGAATGGAACGAGACATGATTGATGGGAGTTTACAACGCACTAAGAAGTGTGGAATTATTTTTTCATAAACAAGAAGTGCATACGTAGGTAGTTACCTGATGGTGAAAACCCCACCCTAGTAAACAACCTTCAGGATGTTTAGTATAAGGCCTTAGGGTTTTACGAACAAATTTTAATTCATAGACTTAAAATCTGCAACTGACTTATTTCATACACGTTCTCGAGCAGGTCGGGACCGTTTGAATAGCGATTATAAAGAATAAATAACAGGTTATAAATGATTATCATTTCTTAAAGCATTGATGGATAAGGAAAAATGTGCTCATGACTTATGAAAGTGAATATTTCGACTGCGAAACTTCGACTGATCGAGGGTTCACTGACACATACCTAACTTTGGATTCATGACACTACAACTGCAGATGAAAATTCTGGCCATGCATTTCAATAAGACATTTCGGCAAGAGATTGGGCGAAACACGCTATGAAAATCAAATTATCTTTAGAATATTGCTGTTTACATTGAAATTGTCCAAAGATGCCTGAACACTCACAATGTAAACAGCAATATTCTAAAATAACGAAAGAATTTTCAGCTTTTAAGAAATTAAGGAAGCTCTTCATGGTAACTTCAACACACCCGACAGGAAATTTTTTTATGGACGTTCATGCTTACGTTAAGATTCCATTTCCTAAAATATCCATAATCAAGCCTTTAGAGAATCTACACAAGGCGGAGAACTAGCAGTGCTTAAATTTCCTAACGTCACATATGTACACAATTAAAACTAACCCATTATCATTAAACTTGGGTGTAGTAAGCAAACTCAATCTACAAATGGCATACTGGAATAAGGCATTGACGGATCAAGTAAGCATGAAACGTGTTGATGCAAGTTGGTCACATATCCATACTTCGGGGCCTTTATTCTTATTTGCGCCGGATAAACTTTTTGTTACGCATGGAATTCAAAACATAGGCGTAAGCAGGTAAACTATCGCCCCAGTTATCCAAATCCTCTTTAGTCTTAAACACGAATCTCAAGGTACATTTTAGGTCCTTAGGGGCTCATCATATTTTCAGCGCATTTGAAGGCAAAAAAAAGCGGAGCGTCGTTGGTACAAAGTGATTCCGGAACAGTGATCAAGTTATAATTAAATATAATATAGTTTACGCCCGAAGTCTGTAAAGCCAGTGAAATTTATGCATCCACAAAGGAAAAAATGGCTGTATAAATTTTATTACGACACGAAGTTCCGAAAAAAACGCATCGTCGACAAAGCTCATATTATCTTATTTTCATCCTCATTGATGACAATAAGTAACAATAAAATATGAGAATATGCATTTTGAAGTACCATTTGGCAACACAAGACGTAGAAATAAACGTAAATTACATTAGGGGCATACGTAGGCGTCCAGGAAAAATTACAAGTCGAACCTATTCGAGTCATCAACAAATACATGGATTTAAATGAAAGACTGTTTCAGCGCGGTAACTTCCTAAAGAAAATTACAAGAGGACACTGGTTACCGTAAAAAGCAAGTAGATTAGACAGGAAGTCGCTGTAAATTTATATATTGAAAAAAATTGTGAATAGGTCTTGATTAATAAGTGGTGTAACTAAACTGTTCAGTGATTCATAGGCGATAAGAAGTTCGCCGGGTCAGCTAGTTATTTATGGGTGAGAGGAATAAAAGGAGGGAATCTTAACCTGAGGAAAGGCTTAACAGCCACGCGTGTTAAATTGTTACTCGATAAAAAACAGGCTATCTAACAAAAAAAGCTATTTTATCAAACCAGCACTCAACTTTGACATCACGACATGATGACTGTAAACTCATTACAAACCCATAAAACAGATAGCTGAGTCACCTGTTAGTTACCAAAAGTCATCGTATGTCATCAGAGAAATGAGGTCAAAGGCTTCTTATTTATACGAACAGGAGAAATATTTTTTCCCAAAAATGCAAAAGTGAAAGTACTTCAAGGGTAGTCCATCACATCGAAGACATTCAAGATAAAGTTGAACCAAATATAGGGATAAAACACAACCTTTTGATATACAAGATATTACAAAACTTTTGAATCTTAAGATATTAAAAGCTAAATAACTTAGTCACTCAATGAAACATTGAAAACACTTGAAAATGAAATGCTCATAATTGCACTTATCCTACGTATTCTAGCATTGATTGTCTTTGATGCACCAGCTTACGGCTAACACTGCACTTTTAAGCAGAAATAAACAGAAAGATGAACGTAAACAGAATTAAAAAGTTATCGCCATCATAAATAATGAAAATAAAATCATTTCTACCAACCTCTTCCTCTACAATTGTGTTTATGTATATTGGTATAAATAAAAGAGGAACGACAAACCGTGCGATTACGAAACACGTTTAGTAAATTCTATCAAACCAAATTTGGCTAACAATAGCCACCTTCGTAAATTTAATCATAACTTCGATGAAAGTTACCAAATTCTGAATCGTAATGAATTAATTCAGTTATCTTATCACTTAGCGCTTCACACGAACGGCCCCGTTTAGGACGCACGGAAAATAAAAAAAAATATAAATATGTGACCTCTACGGGAAGGATATTTTCAAGCAGGAAAACCTACGAAAGAAGAAAGCAACCCTTCTCTGGCCTTTCTATAGCGATGCCGAGTCTCGGATAGACTCCTCAGTTATGTGAAGGTAAAACGCCACATCCAAACTAGTTAAGGCAAGAACATTTTGAAATACGCGTGAAGGTCTAGTGATATAAGACCGACAGAACAGAAGATTGAAACCAGGCCGAAAAAAACATTAAAGGCGCTACAGGCAAAACAAAGTCTGACTTCAGCTATCGCCTATGATGTAATGTCGGAACCAGGGTACAAGATCCCCGTATGATGCGGCCAATTTCATTTCAAGAACATTTGCTTTTTATCCGAGGCTTATTGATTGGTAAGGCTGTTAAGATACCAAAACTGACAATAAACTTTTAGAGAAATGATGGCCATCACCTGAACAGCGTGCAGTAAAGACATCTTTCCCAAAATATGGGAGTGGAAATCAATACTTGATAATTTTTTGTTTTGTTTTTTATATTCTATTTTCATATCATCATCATAATTGGTCAACAATCCTAAGGTTGGTTTGACGCAGCTCTCCACTCAATTCTCCTATCAGCTTGTGCGAAAAATCCACTGAGGAAAAATCATTCGCCTTGACTGGGATACGAACCCGGATCCCTCGATATCCGGCCGAGTGCTTTAGCCAGTTAAGCTACCGAGGCGTCATTCTCCCCTGTGGAAATTTGTGGACAATACCGGACAAGGTGGTATGGACTGCTGAGCATATGATACGACTAGCAGTCCAGGTCGTGCGCATGGCGCCACAGCCGGAGAGCATCCGCAAATCGAGGGATCCGGGTTCGAATCCCGGTCAAGGCGAATGATTTTTCCTCTGTGGATTTTTCGCACTATTTGTGCATTGCGGGTGACTCCGTAAAAAGGTGGCTAGTACCGGTACACTTTAATAAGTCCAGAGGGAACACCTCTAGTGTTCAAAGTTCGGGCTTTGCTCTCCGGCTGTGGCGCCATGCGCACGACCTGGACTGCTAGTCGCATCATATGCTCAGCAGTCCATACCACCTTGTCCGGTATAGTCCACAAATTTCCACAGGGGAGAATGACGCCTCGGTAGCTTAACTGGCTAAAGCACTCGGCCAGAAATCGAGGGATCCGCGTTCGGATCCCGGTCAAGGCGAATGACTTTTTCCTCTGTGGATTTTTCGCAACCTAATAATTGCTTGGGAGAAGAAATTAATTGCATGCCTACCGATCCTCACGTTAGAACTTCGCAGTTCATAGAGGCCACATCGTGACAACCAAGGAGGGCACACGACAGGAGGCCAACGACGCATTTTTGTGCTTGGACGCGATATCTACGATATCTCGCTACGCATCAGCTTCTGGAATTTCCCTGACAAAAATGAAATCGTAGGCAACATGAGTCAGACGCGCTTAGGATTTTATCCCGGGGTCCGAAGACGTATTGCGAAACATGCGAGCTGAAAATAAATTCGAACTTGAGTTTTTACTCCTCGATCCAAGCAAGAATACACGGAAAAAAAAAGATTTGATAAAAACTATAAAACTGGTGCGATAGGGAGTATTTTTGTTAAATATACTTAAAGTTTGATGTAAATTATTAGGCACTTAATTTATTTTACCAAACGCTCTTGATATATTTCATTAAACATTTTGATATTTCATAATTTGGTCAATTGCACAAAAGAGTTCGGTAAAAATAACAGAATTAATTTAATACGATTCTGAGTTAGGTAACTTTCTTCGAAGTTATGATTAATTTTACGAAGGTGATTGCTTGTTTGGTAAAAATTATCAAAATATACATTGCTATGCAAATTTGGTTTGATAGAATTTAATAAGCGTTTCGTAATCTATCGAACGGTCTGTCGTTCCTCTTTTGTTTATACCAATGCACATTTGCAGTTGAAAGATTCTTAAACAGGCCTTACTTCAAAGCAGCCAAATGACACTCCCTATCCCACTCCATTGGGAACCCATGGTCTTTTATTGAAGTCGTTTCCTCAACCTGCCGCACGTTTGACGGGGCGGCGCCAAGTATTCTGGAGGGCAAGCATTAGCGGGTAAATTCATTTCCTTATCGTTGATCGCGTGCAACAGGTGAGTGGAAATGGTGAGTTTTTATAATTAATTAAGATTTAATTTTAATTTCTTTTCGTATATTAGTTTTCTGCATTATTTCCTCATTGTTCTACATTAATATTTCGTGGATATATATTGTAGATTTACATATTCTAAGACCGTGCTTAAAAGATAGGTTGATAGAAATGATTTTGTTTTCACTATTTGTGATGGCGGTAACGTTTTAATTTTGTTTGCGTTCATTTTTCTGTTTGTTCCTGCTTTAAATTGCAATGTTATCCGTAAGCTGGTGCATCAAAGACATTGATTGAATAGCGTATTATCATGGATATTAAAGCTGTAAGGAAATGTTTGTACATTTCGACACATTAAAACTTTAATTAGAGATATTCCTGAGGTATAATCATTCGCGATCATGTTTAATAACATGTGATAAAAGCCGTGATACTAGACCCAATCCATGCTAAGGATATCACCCAGCACCTTAAAGTCATTTCTATATCGATGTAAAAAGCCTGCAAATAACGTTTACTTGCGGTTCTGCACTAGATATTCATATGGAGTAACTACTTAATGCAATTGTGTGCATCAAGCATTCCTCTTAAGCTTATAAAGGGAAACTGTAGTCACACCTTATTCACATTTCAAAACAAAGGTTGATTATTTACAATAATAAGATATTACGGCGTTTGAGTATGCATTTATTATGGCAATCGATTTAGACTAGTTGTTAGAGTCCGTTGCTACCACGCGGGGGACCCACGTTCAATGCTCCATGCAAGCGTACAATTTTTCCATTTATTTTGTATTTCTTTTGAAGAAACTTAAGTTAAACTCCTAATTTTATGATTTTCAATCATAATAGTGTTTTCTGGATAGACAATCTTGCACATTCGCACGCTACATCGGTTTTATTATCCTTTCAATTTTGATAGTTTTTATCGAACTTCTGTGGCCATTTCGGTAAGAATGACCAAATCAAATTGCCGTGAGAATGGGTAGCGAGTCGGTACCCGAAACGTCGGCGCTCTTACATATCTTACCCGCGCGGTATCCCGAGAAGATTTTTCAAATGACCAAATCAGTTTGATAGAATTTATCACACTGGTTTGGTAATTATTACTGAATTTTTCAATGTGCCATATGAACCCAAAAGTTAGATAAATTTCATCAGAAATCGATAGTTCTAACCAAACTTTTTTTTCCGTATAGAGGTGGGGATCGGGTTGGTGTAGTGGCTAGTGTGTTGGCATCCCACCCCGTGGGCTCGGGTTCAAAACCCGGCGGTGGCAGAGAATTTTCAGCGTGTGCCTGATCCCTACTTTAATATTACGTGGAGAACATTTCAAGCGTAACACTCCGACCATCGGATGGGATGTTAAACCGTGATCCCCTAGGCGTCTGTTCAGAGCAGGCTGATGCCGACCCGGGTTTCTCTCCACCCTTCCTTCTCTCATGACGCAAGTGACCTCAGCAGTCGGCGCCTTCAACAAATACCATACCAGAAATGGAAATGATACGCAAAGAAATACAGTTCAGTCGATGTGCAATCGGACACGCATAAAATCTAAAGGGTGGGACTACTTCTTTTTACTCTATGTATGCAACATGGGAGAGCCCATAAGTTTTTGAAAGCTCTGGCACTTCAACAGGATCTATGGCCACGAGCCTTCGCAGAGAGATTATTAATATCCCTTCCTTCAGTTTTAAAAACAAATGAATAGAAAATACGGCCATTTACAAAAAAGACATGGATTATATTTCCCTACATTAAGCGGGAAGCGATCACCATCATTAATTATAGTAATTCCTTGGATTAGTTTAATCAGCGAATCTTCTCAGTTTAATCAATAAAACATGTTTAAACGATGAATAATAACATGACCTTTTCTGGCGTGTTAGAACACTAGGAAAACGGATGATTTATGACAGTTAAGTATTTTGAAGGTAGCCTGAATTAAGTGAGAATGGCTTAGTTGACTATTGCCGGGTCTACACTAGTAACTTAAGTGACTACTTAAGTTGGCTCTGTACTTAAGTTGGTAGTGTAGGTGTCACCAGCTTCATTTAAGTACACCTCCACTTAAGTCATCTTAGAACCCAACTTAAATTGCGTTGGCAACTGTTTCCGCACGGTTGAAGCTCTTCAAGTGTTGTGAATGGCACATAATACCCATCTCACTTCTGAATCATTCCGTTGATTATGTTCTAATTGTAAGCTGTGCTGCATTCTATGATTTGGTTATTGAGCGTTCTATTTCGTTAGTTAATTTCTAGTGTTGGGGTCTTAGAATATGAGTTGGGGTTATTAATTCGACGAATTTATTTTGTGGCGTTTCTCATCTTATTGTTGGTTTTATTTCCGTGAAAACTAATTGCTTTGCCTGTTGCTCACGGTGAAACTCGATTTATAAAACTTAGAAACGTTTTAAGGAATTTTAAGACTGACAATGAGACGACGGCAGAGGATCCGGTAAAACAGTTTATTTTCCATGATGTCATAATCGAAAATAACGTAAACGAATGCACTCAGTAACTTCCCACACACTGTTATTGAAACTATTGCATAGGGCTTTAATTTTAGTCCTTGGGATGCCGAGGGAGATAAGATGTGGCGATTTCATTGAACGTGGGAGGAATTAATGGTTGAAATTTAACATCAATGGTTTTAATAAAGCAGTGGAATTTGACTAGCAATAAGTGTTTTTGTTTACGTTATGAATATGTCATTCCACGAAGTCACGCTTAGTAATTCTAAATTCCTCTGGCTCCATCACCTCTCGCCATATAGTGTTCCCTCAGGAACTGAAATCGGTCTTTCCTTTTAACCTTCTAAATCCAAAATGGTTAATTCACGGAGTTTGGAAGTTTATTTCAAATAATAGTCGCTTTGGATCAAAGAATCACTAACTGCTCTCCTAGACCTTCATCTGTCAACATAACTGTTTCCCGATACAGATAATCACGGTGCTGAAGTCGGCTTAAAGCTCAAGTGTAGCTACCGCACCACATTTAAGATTATATTTAAGTGAAGTCACTTAAGTTAAGTCTGTAGTGTAGACAAGGCATATACCTTACAGTAATTTAGCACTTAAGTGGCATCGTAAACGTGACAGCACGAACTGGATAATCAAAAATTCAAAAACGTAATTTTAATAATATATAATAATTATTTTTTTCTCTTCTTATCTTGACCTTGTTTAATACATTTTATAATATTTCCTGGAGTTTAGGTCAATGTAAAACAAGTTATAGCCAACGTTTCGATTTATTTTAAATCATCATCAGGGCTATGAAATAAAATACATGAACAATATAAAATACAAAGATAACAGCATACATATATAATAAAATAAACTAACATTTTTCATGCATGATGTCACATCCATTTCATTTATGCTCTCACTAGGTATTGCCAAATCTATATGAGTAAATGAAAATAGAATAAATATATTTAAAATTATTAATAATGTATGGATGAAAAAAATAAGTATTGAGCACCTGTTTCACAACGTATATTATATACCAGAAGAAATCTGCGTTAGTGCACGAACAATTATTTTACACAAAATTATAATTTTTTTGGAGGCGAGGTATATTAATCATCAAATAAAGATTATACATACTTGGTAATAATTATGTATACTTTTTCAAATATCTCGTAAAACAATGTGAAATGCGCACATAAAAATGAAATTTCATAAATTTGAAAGATGATGGAAAACTTTCTGTACGGCGGAAAAATTCAAATTCAAACATTCACTCGAGAATAAAAAACAAAACTCGCTACAAACCTTGCTACCTAATTTACGAGTTACTCACGACTTTAAGGATAAGAAAGGACGAAACGGACGTGAGACGGCTGCGTTGAGCCCTCAGCTATCGGACAGGACCGCCAAATTACATCAACAACTTACAAATGTAACTCTTCGCACAAATTATGATGATTCACTGCCGAGGACTTGACAGCAAATACTCATAAAAATGGAAATTTAAACAATTTATGTTTTACTATATACTAGAATCGAAAAAAATTATTTAAAAAAACTCGTTTATTTCTTATGATAATCATGGGAATAATTTCAGACAGTGAAAGGAAGGAGAAGGTACATATATTATTTGTATTAATAACGCTGTGACACAAGGTTTACTAATTACACTATCTTCCTCTCCATTCATATGTATTAGTCAAGCGGAGGGAAGAACCGATACCCTCGACCCCTTTCCCGTCTTTACGTCCTTGTCATAGTCAGTGATGCATAAGGCAACTTAAGAAATAATAACGATTGAAATAACTAACATGTTATGATAATTATGACATTGCTACCGAAATCCTACTCATATCTACTTTGATTTGCAATCAAATTCCCACTAACATATACGAATGCGCTGAAATTTGAAGGATAAGCTAGGATCCTTATCGCCCCAGATAATATGAATGAAACTGTACACAAACCGACTTAATTACTTTTGCAGCAACAAAACACCATAAACTTACATTTTACCTAAAAAGACGCGAGAATAGCATTAGCTCAGGTGAGCAAGAAATAAATTTGGCACATCATTCCCACTGAATTATGCATGAAAAGTCCTGAAAAAAGACGAAATGCAAATTGGCACCGGGCAACTCCGATCACGATTCCTCCATGGTATCGAAAACGTCCTGAAGAAAAAGACAAAATTTGACTGTTTCCAGCGTTGCAAAACACAGAACATCAAGGGATAGGACCTCCATTTCAGATCTTTCGAAAGTTCTTGTTTGCTGTTCTTTTTTTCAAATTTTCTCAGGTACTGCCAAAAGAAGAAAGGAAAACGTGAGCCATTTAGAGGGTAGGTACTTAACTTCTCCACACCCCTACCACTATTTGGCACAAAGACCCACTGCTGACCCTCAAGGGGGAGGCAATGAACTGCCCATCTGTCCGAGAGCCCCCACTTCCGGACACGTAGACTTATGACAAGTTTGCCGACGCAAGAAAACTTTAGAAGCCGCCAAGCTTTGCCTTGAAAACGCAGGAGACGACTACAATGCCCGACGTTCGGAGCACGCATGGCTGATGCGGCTAACAGCGAAACAGAGTCTTGGCTGACCGAACTCCTTCAATCGGCAGAATGCACAGGAATAATATAAATTATATATAAGTCGAGGAAAGCTGACTAACACCTTCAAGAGCAAACGAACTTTGAAAAGCATCGCCGAACACATGAGGGCGCTGATTCCACAATAAATTTTCTCTAACTAAGCTAATCATCAAGAAAAACGATTGACTACGCATTTCAATGGAGTGATTTTCACTACAGGCTTCAAGTGAAATTAAATAAATCAATTAGTACTTAATTAAATTTGAACCAAGCATCATAATGATATTTATAATTGATATTTGATAGTCAATGATAATTATACTAGAAAAAATGAAACTCGATGCTCAAAACAAATATTCACGGCGAATTAATAACATTCCTTGCGGCTCTTAACTTTAGGCAGGAATTGATCTCTTTTCTAAATAAATTTAGAAAAAAACTCTTGAAGCTTAATCACTGGATTTACTAATGCTTAGGAAATGCTACGAAAAATCGGAATACTAGGACAGAGCTTGCCTTGCAACGGATATTTTGAGCGAGTTCTTTATTTTACTTACTATTTGCTCAGAAACATTACTCCTGATAATCGAGTTAACAGAGTTAAATATTTACCCCACGATGGCTCTACTTTATTCGCTGCGTTGTTGTGCGATATCAACCCAATAACGAATGTTTTCCTAGGTACTGAAGCAATCAGCAAGTATCGAGAATTATATCTCAGTATGCACGTACTGATCACACATACCTTGACGAATCACCATACGAACCACAATCCACCAATTACTTAGCAGTAAATAATGCAAACAAGGGGACGCATTCATCGCCGATAGAGACTTCATATTTATTTTTCACAGCTATCACTTAACCCGACTGTTTGTCGCAGCAGTGATGTCGAGCCAACACAAACTGCACCACGAGTGTAACACATGGCAACGGCAGGTGATAGCAAGTACTTCCTGTCGTCCATTTTTCTCAGCATAAAATATCATTGAGAGCCTTCGAAAGCCAACACTTATCAGCAGCGACAAGCCTGTCTCCTGAGAAGCCGAGGTACGTAACTTTTGCCCATGCTGTCTACTCCTCAGGGGGCTGCCAGGCGTCCAAGCTACTTTCTAAAGGGAAATATTAAAGAAATGACTGAAGAGAACACCCAAGCAAAAAAAATTATACAAGTGATTAATGACTGACGGTGAGATAGCGACTTTTACACACGAACCAAATACACTGAATGTGATAGTTAAGTTCTCTAGAGTTAGAAAATGAAAAAAAATAAGTACGTCAACACGCTTAACACGTTCCGTACGGATGGCGAAAATTCTCGTCATTTTTGTTCCCGAAGGTTCGGGACGTATGACGTAGATTCTCCTTATTTAGGCAAGACAACTTGAACAATTTTTAAGCATAGCACATATATTTGGTAGTATGTTCACTACTCATTCTGAATGGATGTATCGTAATGTTTGATTAGGAAAATTTATATTTGAGACATTAACTTTTTACCCATGTTTAAACCAAAGGAAGTTCAGCACTAATCGGCACATATTTTCAATTTCAACACCTCTATCCAGGTACGTCGGTCGATACTCTACATAAATAAATATCGATATCGTCGATATATACCCAGGAATGCTACGTGTTCATGATCCTTTTCACGGTAATTATTCTGACTGTAGTATATGGAACTAAAGCGATTTTAGCTGCAATTTACTGCCGCGGCGTCAAATGCCTAAATTCAATCAAGGAACATGAAATTAAACATTTAGGCAACCATACCGTCTGACAAGGTCTTGTAAGGTAAATAAATTCTTTCGTTGACCCCTCATTAGTGCACGAGTTTCTCCGCTCAGATGATTGAACTAGATGGCAGGATTACAAGGCCGTATGCAGCGGGGGTTGGGAATGGTCAAGGGGTTCAAAACACCCGGAAATAACTGAGAGGTAAAGTCTTAAGGAAAGCCCCCACCAGTACCAATAACCTACCGACAATCTCCGACAAAAATAGAATGCTAAAATTCAAACAATCGCTTTGATGAAGCGGCGTATATTCTCGTGGTAGCAAGCAAGAGTTTGGGCAGCGTAAATGTAACTTCACTTTTTCATGAAAACTTTATGACACACTCAAAGAAACAGAGTGAGACGTTCAACCTCACAGGTTTTCACAACTGCGGACTAAGTCATTATAACCATGCGATGGATCGCCGCATGCTTTGCATCAACGCGATTGATTCATTTATGCTAGGTTACGTAAGGGTCAAAGAAAAGGGTAAAGGGTACGGAGGAAACCTTTGTATCTACGGTCAACAAGGGCTCATTATCCTGAGATGGTCTACCGCTGCAGCGAAACCAGCGATTGATAAATAGCATGCATCCACCAGTTAAGGAGAGGGGAGAGGCAGGACACGACGTCCGTTCACACGATCAAATTATTACACGACCAATGTATATCTCACGCGAAAGCCACGAATGCTGGATCACCTTGCTTGAGACCGATTACATTTAATATGGGCAGATGTTTCAATCCAATGGCTATTCTGGCTCAACACAAACAATGCCGATTTTCCTCCGACCCCTGTGAATGCCAAGGGATCGTCATATCAAACAAAAATCTAAGGGTGATACATCAGAAAATAACTCGCCGGGGAAAATAAGTAGCTTTATATACTCATTATTATTACTATTACTAAATAATAACTATTACTAAAGAGTTGAAACATAGGTCAGACAATAAAAAAAATCGATGAACCATTACAAGTTGCAGTTGCAATATCGGCAATTAGTTCCACAAAGAGATGCCAGAGAATGTGTTATATATTCGTAAAGACAGAGCAGCAACTAAGCCAAAATTATAGCGGGAACTATCCATCAAATTACACGAGCATCAACGTATCTTCCGAACATTAGTGGGAGGTATAAAAATGCGGGCAGATATCTTATACATTTCGAAAATAATCATTGCCACCGAAAATTGAATTGAACAGATCCTTAAGAGAGGACGCGAACAACTACTCACACAAACGCAAACAATGGTACCACGCCAAACCTATCGGTTGTCACCGGGGACACCTTGCGAAAAGGAAGGGAATGAGCTGGAGAAAAATACATTCAAGTGCGCATGTTGCCCCTGAGAGAACCACGAGTTACAGTGTTTTCTTCCCAAATAATAATTAACCCTTATGTCTTGAACGTAGCGTTCCTTGGCTTAAGAAACAATGTTAATCATGACCATAGAATAGCACCATGAAGCAAAATAGCAGCAAAATATGCATGCACAGGGGAGAAAGGCACGAATCGATTAGCGGAGAAGCTAATGAAATTTTAGAGTAAACATCATTTAAAAAAATGGTTCCAAACAAACTTCATCCAGCCGCGCTAGATAAAGAAGTTACCACTAACGATAATAATTATAAAATTCAAACATTACCAAATACTTACCGTCTATGTTTGGTTCAGTGTCTGTAAAGGCGCAAAAATATCAGAATATGATGGGTCGCATACCACGTCAACAAAATTATTATATCCAATGGGAGATAAATACCACTATGCCATTCTTGAGTTCAAAATTGAAGGCTGCTCTTACAAGCATGAAATTGCACCGTCGGCAGGGAGATATTGTTAGAAAAATATTATTTCAAGTGAGGACGCCGAACATCTACACCAGGTTTACTTAATTCATAATAATCCTCTAGCCCTAAGGTGAATAGAAAATAAGGCAAGGAAAATTAACGAATATTTTGTGACCAGGTAAACGAGCTCGGACTGACTCAGTAAATCTGTGCCAATGCATATTCCTGTGGCTGACGCAAGACTATGTTATTAAGAGAATTAGCTAGAATAAGCAGTGGAACAAAAAAGTAATAGGTTGAATAATGCATGCATTCTGTAATATGCATTTGCTGGCCTTATACCGAAGAGAATTGAAGGGTATCAAGTAATTGATTGCCTTTTACCTTGTGCTAAAAAAAACACGCTGATTACTCCTTTGTCCGTTTTTTGTTTTGTTTCACCATTAATGAGTCTCTTTCGTCTTCCGTTTCCAGTTGCTATTATACGTATCACCCATTACTCCTGTCCGTATTGTCTACTCACTGATCAGTCGCGTCAGTTTGCTAAGAGGATTATCGTGGCATATCATTGACCTCTCGGACAATTACTTATTCTTCGTTCGCGTATACGCATGGGGCGCACTGAATGCAAAATACCATGGGTAACCCCACACCCTTACACTTAAGTGTGATGAGAAGTCACTTCGATGTCCTAGTTTGATGAACAAAAATTTTGCGGATGAATATCTACCAAATGTGCGAATATTAGACTATGTTTTCAAAATATAGCAATACGCTAAGCTAAAGTTCTCCTCAGACCAAACCTCCCGATTTCTCTGGCATCTACCGTGTATTGTAAAATAAAATTCCCAACGCATCGATTAAAGAACGATATTCTACAGAAAATTTACACTTTATCAATGTATGCCTGTAATTATGCCAGTAATTTGCATGTCTTAGAGTGCATACAGTCCCGTTCACAACTTAAAAATCAGTGTTAATTGATAAAATTTTGATTATGATCACCTTTTTTAAAAAATTGATGACGACACTGCTCATAACAATCTTATCTACCTCAATGACGATGATGCAACATTCACAACACCAAGGAACAAGACTTATGGGAACAGCGAAAGGCACTCCTCGAATGACCACGCATCTATTGCACGTAAATACCTAGTCTTTACAATTAAGTTCATTCTCATGAACTATATGAAAGGGTACAAGGACGAGTACAAGGGACTTAAAGGGTACAAGGGACTTAAAGAGCGCAGGGAATTCACATAAACGGTTTTCAATTAAGTGAAAAAGCAGCCCTCAAAACCATCGTTTACTGAAAAAGAGATAGCGCAAAGATGCATCCAACATAACGTTGTCTTGGAATCGCGCCAGCCGAGACCATCATCAATTATATATACCTACCCCCAAACAGAAGCGGCGCGCCAAGCTTACACGGAAGCTAAGGAGAGAAGATAAAGCAAAATATCAGCTGAGGCACCACCAACAAAAAGATTGAAAAAGATGTTAACCAGCATTTCTATGAAGATCTCGATAATTGACAGAAACACTGGCGGTCTACTAGCGCGAACAGGACGTCCTAATTGTATTCGTTAATGGCTACCGACCAATTGCTCCGAAATATGTCACTTGCAGCAAGGTACAGTTATATGAAAACAATAGCATTTAATAGTAAAAAATAACTGAATTCAAGAGGGGGTGGAGGAGGCGTTCAGGGGCCGCACAGTGGGCTAGAATCGAAAAAAGCTGGCCAAAAGTCGCTAGAGCCTAAAGTATTAATAAATTAACGAAAATTTTTACAAATTGCGTATTGTAAATGTGCAATTGAACTTATTTAGGATTATGTAGGCCACAATGTTGTTTAGAAGGGCGATAACAATTCAATTAGGCGAATGTGATGCGGGAAGCAAACTCTACAGGGGCACGCCTACATTCCGCTCAGGAAATATCAAGGGAAAAATAGAATTTTTTCCACTGTTAACAACGTTAAAGCTATCAAATAGTTGTGCATAAGGTAAATTTTGAGTCAAAAAGCAAACTTTTCTGGTATGTTTTACCAGATTTGTTCTAATCTTCTAATGTTCTAATCCTTGTGTCGGGCTTCCAATGCCTCTTCGGAAAGCTGCCCAATAGGAACAATGTCATATTTCACGATTCCCGCTCCATGTATTAAAACCTTGTGAATAGTTCCCTCTCTATTTGCCATGACGACACTATGTAAATCTTGACTAGTCACTTTCGTTGTATCCATAACTGAGCAACTTCTCTGTGAACGTCCTTCGGCAATTACACAAGGAATACTGAAGGGAAACTGACTCGGCTAGAAATGAGCGAGCCAATCGCATAGACGGCTTGTTTTGGGAAAAATTCAATTTCTAGATTGGAAATATTTGCACGTGTTCAAAGTAAAAGAACAAATCTGGGTACACATATGGGCAGCCGCCGAGTGAAAAGGGCTAGGAAAGCGCGCGAACCGTTTATTACCGTCCGCACGCGGCTTCCGCGCGAAGACCAAAGGGTAAAGCCGTCAGAAAAGGGTAAATACCATACAGGCACCGCAAATAATAAGTAGTTGAGTGCAATGCAACATAAATGTAAACCAGCGGCAGAGACCATAATAATTTATGATTTTAATATTGAATAAATATTAGCTAATAATTTTACTGTCAACAACTTGAATCAAAAAGACATTAAAAATATCAAGTGATCAGTCCCATCGACAGCCGAACTATCATCATTCTTACATGGGTAGCAAAAAACAAATTGCGGACTCCAACTAGGAATCATTTTAAAAATTAAAATTTTGCTTAACTTCAAACTGTTTCTCGCCACAATGGAAAGTAAAATCTTTTTCTATGGATGCGGAGTACACTTATTGAAGTCGCAACGAAACGGAGGCGGGTGCAAGGAGCCTACTGACGTTGAACAGATCAATCCAGTGTTATAGTGGATGTTTACTCGACACTCTCTCTAGGACAACTGATGAATGTGGTAGGTACGCAAAAACAACCGAAAAACCCCTAGGGGCACTAACTAAGAATTCCATTTGTCGGAACAAGTGGCGGTGAGGGTCGGCAAAAAGAGACAAAGAAGTGTAAAACGCTTAACTTGGGATAGCTACCGTTGAATTAGGGGAAGAAGAAAAGAGTCATTACTGGTAAGGATGTAAAACCAGCATTGTCGGGCCAGTAAGTACGGAGGGTCGCAAATCCTCAACCAGTCGGCGCGGGCGCCTGCCGCTGCACGTGCATGACCTTCCTAAACCCCTCGACCGCAGCCTGCCCATGATAATTGAGGGAAATCCGCAATTCTGAGAAAATCCTTTCATAACTTTGCTGATAAACCTTCCAATGACCTAATCATAGAATTGCCAGTCACCAATATAGCAAGAAATTGTTATTTGCGACAAGATGTTCGTTGATTTAGCCATTTACAGTATAATGAGCAAAAACAAGATGACAATTATTCATGTATTCAAGTGACCAATGTCATTGAACAAGCATTTCGTCATCTTTATGCACGGATATCATATCCTTTCTTCGCTTACAATTAGTCCCGCCGCCGTTTCGTGGCCGCCACAGTGGACCGTGCGGCCGGGGTGGATTCACATAAATATGGTTGTTAAAATTAGAATCGCAAGTTATCGCAAAAACGGCATTCTGAACATTGTTCTATATGCTTTTGTATATCTCACAGTGCAAGTAACTCCGTGTAGCCTGATGTCGATAAAAACGATAATTACCGTTAAACATAAAATTCAATGAAAATTCAACACAGTTTTTGAAAAATTATAAAAATATGAATTGACTTGTAAAATAAAACAAACACTGTCTCTATTCATTTTATGAAGACCAATTTTATGGATAAAAATACTTTGAAACCAATATTCTTAACAACGAATCTGTAATAAGGCCACAAATTTAGCTATTTTCAGCGGAAAAAATTTGGTCGCTAAAATCACTCCGACATGCTCTACTTTGACCAGCTGTAAAAATTATATTAACGTATTCCATGCTCTGTATGGTATCCTATCTTATAGAGTACATGCTTAAGAATGAATATCAACCGTTTTTGGTTGATTTGCGCTAACTTCATTTTTCGACTTTTGGCCAGCTTTATTGAATTTTGGCCCACTGTGGGCCGTATTCTGTAACTCCAAACCGATCGGTGCGGCACCGATTCGTCGAGTAAGACGTCACACCGACTCCCGGCAAGCAGTCGTGCGATTCTGTACGAACCCGATCGGTGTGGCACCGACCCGATAACGGGAGATCGTCGGTAGCCTTACCGACACCAAAAAGGTGTCGGTCCGGCCACCGACTAGTGGGTTTCATGAATTCTCTGGTGCGCATTGTACGTTTTATTTTGTTTTCACCTCATCACCGAGTAAATAATAATGTTTTCCGCAATGTTATCTCTTTCTGCCCCTTCGAATAGGCCACTATAATTCACTGTGTCATCATCTATTGATTACCTTGACATAAATAAAAGATATTGGTTAATAAACATGAGGTTTGCCACCATATAATGACTTTCTCCCATTTATGTTATCACTTTCACTCGCTTGGAATAGGATTTATTTCAATCTATCATCATTTTTTTACTCCCTTGACATAAAAAAATATTTTTGATTAAGTATGAGTTTTGCCGCAATGCTATCACTTTATCACACTCTGAATAGGCAACTATTATTTCATTCAATCATCATTTGGCGTTTCTCTCGACGTAGAAATAAGATCTTTTTATTTGAATATGAAGTTTGCCGCAATGTTATCACTTTCTTTCACTTGTAATAGGCAACGATATTTCATTTTATCGTAAGCCATTGATTCCCTTGACGATAAAAGAAGATATTTGTAAATAAGTATGAGGTTTGCCGCAATATTATCATTTCTCTCACTTGGAATGCGCAACTCACATGCATTTCACCCAATCACAATTTATTTACTTCCTCGTCATTACATTTCTTTTAATTACACCCAGCTCCATATTTTATAGCAATTTCCTTATTAGTTCCTCAAATATAAGGCTTACATTTGATTTTGAATTCTACGTTAACGTTCCATGGTATGTGATTTTCATCTGCTACGGTGGCAATGGCATAACCTTCCGTTGATAACATTGAGACGGAACTAACTTAATGACAACTATATTACTAAATTATGAATAAATAGCAATATACGGAACCAATATCTGTATATATAAAAAGAAAATACGAGCTCAAGGATAATTCCGGCAACAACAATCTCCATCACATGCAAACTACATTTTGATGTTGTAATATCGTTTCCTTCGATTCTGTAAGCACAGCATTACTACACATTATATAAGCATTGTTAACAAGTTATCCAATATCGATTATCTTAATCTAACAATAAGTCATACTTTCCGCAAGTAAAAAGATTTAAACCGACGACAGCAAACTGCGTATCAATGAGTCTTCACTTGTTTTTACCCTTTTTTCATTAGTGGTGCTACGTCAATTGACTTCTAGCTTCGGATATAATCGGTTTTTTCCCTGCTTGGGAAGGAGGGGGAACCGTACCGACTGGTTTGAAACCGACGACCTTATTGAATCGCTGAAAGTGCCGTCGTCGGTACGGAAACCGTTGTCAGTACGGAATTATGTCCAGTCGGTGGGCTTGAAAGGGAAACCGATCGGTATGGTACCGACGAAATACTAAATACGGCCCCTGAGCCCTTTTCTGAACGAATAAAATATCTAGCAGAATTATAGGATGAGAAGTATTTTTTTAATGTTGAACACATACTATTACATCCTGGGACGAAAATATCATTAACATTTAAGTCGTTATCTTCGACATTAGCGTAAGAGAAATTCGAATACACATGAATCCTGAATGGCTTCCGCAACATTTATCTGCAGGTCACAAATAGGTACAGATAACCAAAACTCTCATGGTTCGATTCGCGATGAGGCACAGCTTTCCGTGGGTAGTAATGATATTTTAATTCACTCAAAATATGATTGGAAATTTACACAGCTTGCTTCACAAAAAATCACCGCAGTTTGGAAAAAGCACGAGTAGAATGGGATGTGTACAGAAAAGTTATAGTCATTAATATTGTGGATACTGCTTCTGTGTCAAAGAAGCAGGCAAATCAAGGTCTAGATTGAAAGCCTATCGGCTAATAACAAAAGCTTCAATAAAGCATCAACGAGTAGGAAAAAATGGAATATGATCATTATAAAAGTTATTATTATTATTGCCATTCAGCGACTATATTCTATCCGACCTACGTCGAGGGATAAGGCGCTAGCGAAAGCCCTCCACAGAGGAAAACCGTACTAGAAGAGAAAGAACAGCGAAGCGAATAAATGAGCTTGTTTTCTCACGAAGTACAAATTAAAGGAGCAATTTCTATATTACACATTTGAAAAAGCAAAACTCAAACTCTGCATATGATAGATAATAGAAAATGACTTTGGTAAATACGATATCAGCAAACATATGTGATGAAAAAGTTAATCTGAAGGTCGTGGATGAGCGAAAACTTAGCGAGGTCGTTAAACCGCAAAAAAAGAATACCAATTCATATTAAAGTAGATGAGCTCAAGGCCTGGCCTCTAAAATGTATAGAAAAAGAACTGGCTGGCACTAATCCCATCTCTCTAGAGTTAAAGGGGAACACAAAAAAAGAGACACAAGGCTCCACTGACTTTAAAACATCGCCTCAAAGCGCAGCTGAGGAAATTCTTTGAGACTGAAAATATACAGGAGTTGGATATCCCAATGCAAACGCCTAATCGAGAAAAAGATTCCTAAAACCAGAGAAGTCAACATAATAAACACACGGCAACGTAAATAAAATGAAAACAAAATAAAATAGCATTAGTCATCAAGAACTAAAAACTAGATAAAGTTTCATCGAAACGCGATTAGAAGTTAATTATTACGTAGACATTACGGCACGTAATTGGGTTGAAGTTGAGCGTGAGCCTCCGATGCGAATGCGTCACACCAACACATCACACTTGTCTTTCAGAAGAAGCACTAGAGAAAGAAATGCGAGGAAGTGCGTAGCGATGAACACGATCCTACATTTGAAAAAGAAGTAAAATGTGACCAAGTCGGATCAGCCGCACCTTTGTAAACGTCGTGTTTAAGCACATATCCTTTGGCTAGACACAGACGGTACACTGATGAGCAACTGGGGAACATGCGAAATTCCCTTAACATTCTGTTCGTTTCAGCATGAAACAAGGGGTTATAACATTTCACTCTCATGGACCTTGATGAATAATATGTCTTATTTCCAAACGAAAAATCTATGGCAAGTTACCTAGCAAGCCAAAGAAAACAAATCCAAGGCGAATCAGCCCAACCTACACATGAAAATTTTTACTGAAAATTAACTTTCCTCTGCAGAAACCTCCTCGCGATTAAAGAAGACAAGGTTAAAAGAGAGAGCTCTAAACCATACTCAACTGTAAACATTATTGCTTGCACAAAAATACTACGAGAAAGCACAGACCTATCCCCATTCTCCGCATCTAAAAAAATACTTGAATTGCCAGGATTCACGTTGTGATGGAGGTAAGTTTTCTTGCGTCCAGGCATTTTCCTGTTCTCAACATCATTTGCTAATAATGATTAAATCTCAAAGAGGACGGCGAATATAAGATTAATGACAGGTTAAATATGCTATACGACATACATTGGAATGGCTCACGATCATAAATAGCGTAGCTTGAGCAAGGATTAACCAGTTATGCACGATCTGAGCACTTTAACTAGATTGGGAACAATTGAATGACGATTCTAAACGAGAAAATAATTAAAATTATGCAACAACTTCCTTTTCAATTTCATCCATCCATCGTTTCACAATACTTGGGACGCATCACTTCCGCTCGACCACATTTCTCCGCTAGAATACCACTTGCTAAAAAGTCGATCCCATTTAAATTTTCACGAAACATATCTACATGATAGACCCTTCACAGGATATATACGTACATAACATATGAAAATTTTACCTCAGTATCTGATTAAAATATTTGAATTCGAGATATAAGAATATCCAGTGAAGGGTCTATTATAGATACAAATACACCCTGAAAAATTAGCGAGAACAGATTTAAAACGAGTAAATTGTCCAGAATAACAGAAAAGAAATAGCCTGAGTGTGCTGGAGTAATTCAGCGTACAATTCAAGAAGGAAACTAAAGAATGTGGCTTAAAAGCTACTTTCAACGAACAATTTTAACAGGATCGCACATTTTACGTCTACGCAGTCAAAAAACTGAATCGTACCGTATATCATAAATACGACGCAATTACATTCGCGGACTGTGGTGACAGCTGAAATAATACCTACTACGGAGAGAGAGCCTCTTGCTCACTTTGTTCTGCATAAAAACTCCACATACATGGGCGCAAAAAATTGATGCAGCGAGTGGTATCAAAAAGAATAATATTTCATTTTAAGAGCTCGATCCTTCACCTTAAAAAGTAAAATTCTTAACAAAATTAGTGAACTAATTCCTCCTAAAATCGTCCAGTTTCTGCAACTTAGTTCGTAGGGAAGCGGTGTGAGGAGTGTAAACCAAGGTTTAGAATGACTGAATAGATATTATATTGTTCTGTATGACTTCACTCCATTCATTAAGGTAACCGTGTAGAATAATGAGATATTCCTACTACACCTGTGAGTCCAGCGGAAACACCACCCAGTTCGGTCAGGGTAATTAGAAACATGGTAATCATCAACTGAGATTTTTAACGACAAAGTTCAGTTAACAAAATGCTTGTAAGTTTTACCAATGCGTCATTTAGGCTTCCTTTTAGTTAGGTAATTTCATTCTTTCTATTCTCTACATGTTTCACGATGATAGATGCCAATTTGAGGTTAACTGAAAAATTTCGCGACAATCAACCTACTCAAAATTAATACGAGAAAAACCATTATCAACTTTTGGCGGTTTGTCGCTTATAACTCGGCAAATATCAATTTGCCCAAATAACAGTATTTTTTTAAGCGCATCTTAACTTGAGATGGCCGTTTTAGGCTATCCGGAGTCATGGCAAAAATGATTGAAATACCGCGGACAAACAGGACGCTTTTCGATACCTTATGACTTAATGCTTCAAAAGTTTAATTGCTACGTTGGATAAAATGCTGTGAATTGACGATTCATCAGCCATTATGATTACCTTTTCTTATCATTAATGAAAAAAATGAGGTTAATATTATTACCGCAACTCCTAACAAAGGGCGTTCGGAAAAGCACAGATGATCAAAGGGCCAAGAGTGAGCATTGATAATCCTAAAAGTTACTCCTCACGTACGTACCTTGAATATTATCCGAATAATAGCCTGTAACAAGAAATAATTGAAAGCGGGCACTTTATGAGATTGCAAGTAGACAGGATTTTCAGACAGATTGGGCAATTCAGTAACACCCCACTTATGTTCGACTCTTCATAAACCTACGACATCAATAAGACGACAGCGAAAAGGACCAAGCTTCTATCAACACAAATTCCTAACAATATTCTCTTTTTTAAAACGCCATTTCGTGAGACCAGGAAGCACATTAATTATGAGTATTGTGCCATTTTAGTGCGTACTCCGCATCAACTCATGAAAGTCGGTAGGGGTTTGAAGAGAGTTGGCATTTGAAAACGTAGAATGATCTTCAGATAAAGTCACCTCATCAAATTCATTGGCATTGAAACGACTTACGCATCACCATTCAGTCAAGCACGAAAGATGGAAAATGAGCCCCGCGAAAATTTCACCGCATGCTATAGAAACTAGTACAATCCTAAAAAATTGATGGATAAAGAATAAAATATAATACGAATCAATTCATGAAAGTGGAAAAAGAATCTGAAAGTGAAAACAAGTTCACATGAAATTGGAACGTGTTATTTTCTGACACATGTCGTTTACCAAGATTAGCCTCGTGCGAGCCTGCATACATGGAAACGGGAAATAAAATTTCCTATAAGTGTTATTTCTGTAAACATACAACACTGTAAATGAGTTTTTTTTGTACAAGACACAATACCGTACACCATTTCGTTGACATAGATGACGGAATGCGGAATCCAATAGGGATTTGGATGCGAGAATTCATTTGGCTATTTGGGAATGCTAATGAGTTTGGAAAGTTAGTGGGACGTAATACACACCGCTCGAGTACCAGGAAACCAACCAAAAGTTCAGGCATTAGAATTCTCCACTTCGGCAAACGTTCTTGACTGCTTCCGACCAATAAAGGATAAACATGTCAACAAACACCCCTTTGCCCACACCCAAAACTGCCAGAGATAATGAGCGAGTAAGTAATCGACTTCCGCTTTCGAGTTATTCAGTTCCTCATAGAAAATTCCTTCGCCCACAATTTTGATTCCTGCTTCTTCAGCAACACATTCCTGCAAAATCGTAAATGCAGCAACTCTGAAAACATTTATCTCCACTTTCGCTAGAAATATGTAGTTACGTAATCGAGATGAGCATTGCTGGGTCCACACTGAAAGTTCTTTTACGCTCAAACATTTTCCTGCTTCTTCAACAAAACTTACCCAGGAAATCGCAAAATCCATAATGTTTATATTTATTGAAAATACTTTTACGCTTCGGCATTGTTCAAGAACGAGCTGGAAACGATGGGTAAATAATATTACCAAAGCACTCGAAATAGCTTCAGTACCCTAATGAAGATGAGATCCAGATATCGAGAGGCAATGACTACAAATATGACACCCATGGATTATTTTACTTAATGCAGACACGGAGGTAAATCCCATTTCCTACAGCCATCAACGACCAAATTAATACATGAAGAGCATGAAATTATAGTAAAATAGCATGACTTAAGTTTCTCCGCAACTGGCCTCCGTACATTAAACCTCTCCTGCATAATTCACCACATCATCACAGCCATGAGGTGACGCGGAGTAAGCGCGTGATTATAGCACCCATATTCCTTACACACAAATGTATACATTAACGACCTACCTTAAACCCACCAAGAGGGCGCAAAGTATTACTTTCTCTCCTAACTAGCATCGAAATGGTTCCAAATAACTTTTGTTCCAAAATTTGCAAATTTCTCTTTAATAAACACACAGAAATTTGAATGCACGAAAAAAATCTATTTTCCCCTCTGGTTTAAATTTTGGTTCAAATTAAACACATAACTGCAGGGGCACCTTCATACTTTTTTACCTTTGCGTCACAGAATTTCATCCAGTGAATTAAAAAAAGGATTCCCAAGACTGGCTTTTTAGCTTGCCTTTGGGATTCCCTCCCTCGTCGTTTTGTCTCGGAAAGAAATGGTAAGGTACGATGACGAAACAAAATTAGATAGAACCCGAATAACCAGCTTCTTCCATCCAGTTAATAGCGAACTCCATTACGCTTTGGAATTACCAATACCTATAAGCATTACCGAACTTCAGTTTGCCAACACAAACAGGCGGGCGTCTCCACGACCTTCAGAAAGGAAAACGGTTATCAGCTTCATGCCGGGAAGTACTTCAAATTTTATTTCTTTTTTATTGGAAATACCTTTTTTTAATTTTTCATCCCTAATGTTCCACTTGAATTACCTTAGCCTATTCATCCATGCCCAGGTACACGTTGGGAATAGGATTGGAGGACACAACGTAAGTAGGTCATGAAGTGGGGAAGCGGTTATTGCATAACCGATAGGAAAATGAGACTAAATCACCGAAGGAGATGATTTAGGTGGATTAATAAGGAGTGCGACAATACGCGTCTAATTTAATTAGCACAATTTATATGTGATAACAAAAGTAATTATCCAAATAGACAAACTCGCCACATTTATAAGAACAAAAGTAACTGAGCCCTGGAGGTATGTCACATAAATAAAGGTAACAGGGAGATTATGTATATATACTTTTCCAACAATTCACATGTAAGATGTCAACAAAATAGCAATTTTTGACTCCAGAATTTCATTCTGACAGGGGGGGGACAAAGTAATTTACGTAAAAATGGTCGAGGAACTAAGAAAAAAAGCAAAAAACACAGGTATTAAAACCTAAATATAAAAAAATGTCAATTTACACACTAACCTTAATGGCTAGGGCCGCTGTAATAGACCAGTGGTTTAACGTGATTTTTCCCCACTGATAAGCAGAGATGTGTCTTTTACGAGCTTAAAAATGCTAATTAAACAAACATGTTTAATAACATAATGAACCTAATTACTAGGTCATTCCCTCCGCATAAACACAGGGTGAATTTAGAAACACTGAACAGAACAGAGGACAGACCGTATGGTAACATCGGCAACAGGTAGAGAGATAGGCCAACATGCTGTTTGTTGACAAGGGGACGCCCATACTGAGGGACCTGTTGCTGCAACAACAGGTTCTCTCCTACCTAGCATCGAAATCGTTCCAAATGACTTTTGTTTACAAAATTCTCTTAACTAAACACACTTTACACACAAAAGCTTGAAGGCGCACAAAAAATCAATTCTTCGTTTACGTTTAAATGGCAAGAAAACGAGAGTTACCAGATTATCACGTGCCGAAAAGAAAACCCTGACCGCGAATTCCTTCACGGGCGCGCATTTCCGCACGGCTACCCAGGAAATATATTCGGACGAAGGACAACGGTTCACTCGCCGGAAAAACGAGAGGCCCAAAACTCTCAAACGTCCTTCCAAAATACATCGTCGGCGGGAAACAAAGACAGTCCATTGATCAACACTAAAACTAATGCTAAAATCCAAAAATATCGATTGATGCCTTTCGCTCAATTGCCATTTAGAGCTGAAATTAACACCCGCCCCTCATAAAAACAAAACACAGGCGACAACAACAAGAGGAGAGATGGAAACCCTTTGTAAGCACGTACTGAGTCGACGATAGGCTCTTTCTTGCCGTTGGATTATTTCGCTAGGTGTCCTTGTAACATGGTTGACATTGCATCGCAATTGCGCTGAGTGTCGTCTGGTCTTACCGTACTGCATAGCAACGACTTTTCATCTCCGTCCCCTATTCTGGTCAGGATATTATTTTTTCTGCACTCTACTCTTTTGAGAGAGGTGGCCTCATCAGACGTTCCCGCCTCGCCTCTCACCCTGCCCTCTCAAGGTAACGCCATATGACTTCACCACTGTCAGAGGAGGGGAACTGAAGATGCCGGCACATGGCCGAAGATTTCCGCTCCACTCCTTTCCCGATTGGGCGACATATCCCGCCTGATCGTGGTCCCAGAGGAAGTCGACATCACGAATAATAAAATTCTCCGACTATTCAAAGAGTTGGCAAAGGCGGGTTACTCCGCCATGACGTTGATGAACGCCAATATAACAAAATGAGAAGCAATGATCGTTACTGATGCCAAGAGCAAGGCTTGTTACCTAACGAGTTCTCTCCAATAATTACACATCTACCAGTAACCACACTGATGTAATAGCGACTAAGTAATATGAAGTTCACAGACATCAAGAACAAGTTTGTCACCAAAATATATCTTTCTATCTAAAATTAGTTAGATATTCATCTTTTGATAACGGGTACTGCGGAGCGTCTGGGAGATATTAATATTAAATACCTTTTCAGGGGTAAGTGGGCGTTGGCTGAATTATGTCACGTGAAAGCTTGCCCTTTTCGGAGAAGATAATATCATAACTCCCACGGTTATCGCTTTGCGAAGTTCGAACAAGATTATAATATTTCCACACACAAAAAAACGCGACAGTACATTTTGTCATAAATGATGATAGTTGACATGAAGAAAGAGAACAAACATACAAGTTGAAGTTCCATTCATTACATACCATTTCATCTTCGCAAGCCCAAAATATCCCACATTCATAATTAGTAGAGAGATTATATATGTTGATCCGCTACCTTCGCCAATAAAATAAAAATCGAAACACAATGGAGGTAATTAGAAACGCTGATGCTTGGACCGACTGTTGAGGTTCACGGATAATAAACAAACACCTCAGTCGCTAAGTCAGTGGGACCAATGTCGCCAGCAATCAACTACCAAACTATGGCCGGAAAGGACTGATACGAAATAATAATCTCTTCGACATCATTATATAATTCCAATTTCTAAATGGTGAGAAAAAATCTAAAACGATACACAAGCTACCGCTTAAAAAACACATCAATCGAAATTTGCGAAAGTTTCACGGGGACTGTTTGCAACGCTAGGGATGGAATCCCTGAATCTGTATATAAAATCGATTGAGACCGAAAAAATTGACAATGTGAAAATACATACAAAACAGCTCATACCTTGATTTCCCGATATGCCAGACCAAGTTACGGTGAACTGAATAACAGGACTCGAAGCTTGACAGACGCCGGATGCCGGTAGCACGCGGAATCACCCCACTTCTCTGTAACTCGACCACCAGCCGGCATCTGCCACCAGCACTTCGCACATGCGCTCTTCGAAATCTGCTGGATCGATAGGCTACGCCAGATACACCTACCGGTTGTATTATGTACTACCAGCCGTACACGGTAGGGCGGGATTTTTATACTCGGCGTTTATATACTCTGTCTTCCGAACATATATCTTTTCAGATTGAAGAAAATAAAATCGACATTAAAGACGAATAAAATTATTTTTTATTTATTTATTATTTTTTAACTAAAGTATACGGAGAAAATTCCAAGACTGAACTAAGCATGATACCATCATGCAGTTGCAGTGACATAACTTTAATTAGTCATTTTTGACAAGCTACTACGAGGTATTTGAAGGCGGTACATCAAGAATTAAATTGGTAAAATATGAAACTGGATGTAATTGAAAAAATGAAAGGTTTTCTGTTTTTCTTCAAATGTCATTTTAATTCTTTTTTGGAGCAGAGAAAGGTTAAATGTGAAACCAAAAAGCGAGCTGGGCTAAAGGCAAAGAGCTCCATGTTTAAATACGACCATAGTAACTAATGGTTATCATAGACCTCACCCAAAACATCTCTCAATTTTAACTACGATTATATCAATTCGGACGGGTGGTTCTTATGAGGGACGGGACAGGGGCGGATCCAGGATTTTGTTGGGGGGGTCGGACAGGCAAACGATCATCTCATACTTGAGATTAAAAACAATTACTGTACGAAATATTCCCTTTATTTTAACATGAAAGTTATTAATATGAAATTAAATGATTGAGGCTCCATGATATACAAAACAAAATGAACATAATGGTAACATGTCTATTTTTTAAGCGTCCGGGGGAGCACGGACCCTCGTCCCCCCTAAATCCGCCTATAACCGAGGAAGTTTTTACGACGGGCCTAGTGGATTGAAGGACTTATAGAATGCCAAGAACCATTACGGTTAAATAAGACAAATGAGATCAAGAAAGATTTGGTGGGAACCCCCGCCCCCTCCATCCGGATACGCCCAAGATCTATTTAGTACGTTTCCATTTCGAAAGTTTCTTGTTATGGTTGTATCTACCGTCCAAAGCGTCAGTGAATAGGGTAGTTTCCTTCATCAAAGAAAACGAAAGGCATTGATTGCGATTCGTTACCCACCATTAGTGTATTCATAATACACAAATTATTTGGTTTTTGAAATACCGGTTTAGACGAATGGCAAGGGTCAAATGTTATCCTCATTTGAAAAAGGCCAGATTGGCGCCCATGCGATTCCACTCCACGTGACGTCACAGGGACCTAGTTTCTACACGAGAGGATAGGAGTTATACATCGTCTGAGGTTACCAATGCATGCATGAGGCACAGAGCTCAGGGAAACATGTCTTAATAATCACCTATTAAAACTGGCTAAGGTCGGAAAGTTTTCTTCGTTTGATAAGGTATTAATAAACCTTTTTTACGCCAAGCGCTACCAGCCAGCAAGGTACTCAGCTACCCGCTAGCATCCTGCGTCCTATCAGCGCTCAGAGCCTCGATCAAGGTCACCTCACAAGGCGGGAGGGGGAACCAGAAATGCGTCGCACGGACTTTTTCCCATCATTCCTACTTACGCGTCGCGTTTTCGCGCGCTTGAAATTTTTCACTTTTCATTTTATAGCGAAAAATAAGTATCGTCATTTAAAAATCTAAAAGCGTGAAATACGTACTCCAGGAGTAATAATCTTTCGATTTAGGCAATAAAAAAATAATAGGGAACCACCCTATTATGTGCGCATGCATCACCACAAATATAGAGCCAGAAAAAAATTGGAGAGGTTTGAAAAGGAGGTGGTTTATTTTGAGGTATGACACTCAAGACCTTGATTAAACGGAAATTGTTACGATATGGATAAGCTCAAACGCAAAACAGGAACTAGGCGAACAACGTATTTCAGGTTTTACACTGAGTTTTTCAATGGTTCTTGGGGCGGTTAGATTTTTCAGATCAGTAAAGTCGGAAAAGCTAACGCTCGAGGAATATTGGCTCCACGGGGTGGATACACGAAAAAAGTACTTCTTTTCATTTATCAATCCGTGGAAACGAACGCCATAGGAGCTCAAATTAAAGCAGCATCAAAAAGCTATTTAAGGGATTTGTTAACATTCGTGATTTTTTTCATGGATGATTTTAGGATGGGAACGGCTAGGAAATCGAGAAAATGAACATTTTAAATTTCATAATGATAAAAAGTTTCTATGCCATTAGATATGACGCAATATATAGGACTATATTTCGTCCTTACAGATGTATTCCTTAAAGTTCATATCTGTTCCACGGCTTACAAATACATATGAAAGAAATACAATTAAATTCCAGGGTAAACTGATGTATTAAGCAACGCCAACGCTTGCTGATGAGATGTGCGGTGTATCCAAAACCATTTCCGTCCACTGTAGTCCTACGGCTACATCCTGCCATTCTGAGCAAAACTAGCACTTATTTTTTGTAATCGAATCGCCACAAATATGTTGTTGAAGCTTGCAATAACTTCATCCACTTATTATAGTTCATTTTCATGAAGCCGGTCGAAATAAGCCCACTTACGGAAACAGACGGGTAAGAAACGGAAATTCAATATGGACACCTATCTGCCTGCAAATTACATGCAATTATCATAGACGTAAATAGTGAATAATATTGAATACAAAATTTAACTTCTCTACATCCAAAAATACGCTTGCCCTGAATATTCGTATTTTCTATTAAGGTCACTCGTATAAATTGAACAACATTAGATTTTGGCCTTGTTACCACTCAAAATCAGTGTAGCTATAAGGCTATGGGTCATTATATAGAAACAAGGTGATACAAAACCAAAATAGTTCACTGGATTACTGATAACGACTATAGGAGCAACGCCCCTAAGTATCTTCACAATCGCAAGCAAAAACATTCCTGGGTGGAAATGGATTAAATGAATTGGTGTCATTCGCACTCACCAAAAGAATCGGGAGTCGCGTTGTTTGGAGGCTACGCGTTACTGTGTAGCTAAATATTTTGCGCGTGTTTTCATGACTATTGATAAATTTTACACTAGCTTAAGTGTGATGATTCCGATACATATTTTCTATTTCGAATTCGTACATTTTTCTCCAATGTCAACCTTTCACCCCTTGGCCACGTTGAAATACCTTCAAAGCACGACAAGGGGATGGAAGACGTACACTGTACACCATGGACCAGGTCTGGAGGGTAATCACAGCCCAGAGGAAGCAGAAGAAATGCTCAACATAACTCATTTGAGCTTTCCAATACCGGCCGGAGTTCGATGGTGGGGTAGGATATATATTTACTGAGTTTTTTCTATGAAATTTGGATAAAAAATCTCATGAAATAACAAAAATTTTCTCAGAAAAGTTATAAGAAACGGAAAAACACCTTTCATTCTTGCCTCGTACGGAGAATCCATGCATTCATATTTGCCGGGAATCGCGGAAGAGAGATTCGATATGTTTCGTCGTGATTCGATACTTACAATTACTGTCTTTATTTGTTTCAAATGCAATCATGCAATCCGCAGCTTGTGCGTAATAGTCGAGGTCACGTTTTGTTTGGATATCGCAAGTAAGAGCGAAACTACAATTTTAGGGTGGGAAGTGGCGTTTGAAGAGAAGTACTGGTTATAGTAAAACTATCCTTGATTTTTCGCGTTCGTGGTGTAATGTAAAACAATCTCCATGTCGTCTGTACAGCCAGAAATGTACACGTGTATAGCGTGTAGGGTAGCTTTTAAGAATTCTGAAGTGCAGAGACAGCATTATAAATCTGATTGGCATAGATATAACTTGAAGCGAAGAGTTGCCGAGCTTCCTCCTGTATCTGCAGAAGAATTTCAACGTCGAGTTTTGCTACAAAGGGAGAAAGACGAGGCTGAAAATAAGGAGTCGTCAGTCTATTGCAACTACTGCAAAAAATCATTTAACAATCAGAAGTCCTACGAAAATCATCTCAACTCCAAAAAACACCGAGATTCAGTTTCCAGTTATATCAATGAAAATTCTGTTAGTGCTTCGAACAATGTCGATTCCAAGTCAAAAATAGCGAGTGGTAGTGGCAGTAGTGGTAGTAAGAGTGGCCCTCGAGAATTTGTGAATCGTCAAGATGCTCGAAGAAGAATGGATAGTGATATTTCTACTGACTCTGAAATAGAAGAAGTGGATTCTGACGAGTGGGAAGAAATAAGTGGAGAAGCTATCCCCGTTAATGACTGCTTGTTTTGCAACCATCATAGCTGTAATGTTGAGAAAAATTTGAAGCACATGACATTAGTGCATTCCTTTTTTGTTCCGGACGTAGAGTATGTCGTAGATATGGATGGCCTCTTGACGTATTTAGGAGAAAAGGTTGGGGAAGGGTTCATGTGTCTTTGGTGTAATACCAGAGGAAGAACATTCTATTCCCTTGAAGCAGTGAGGAAGCATATGATCGATAAAGGACACTGTAAAATGCTTCATGAAGGAGAGGCTTTGGCTGAATATGTGGACTTTTACGATTACAGTTCCAGTTACCCGACTGATTCTGAAAATCCTGACGAAGAAGTGATGATACCTGTCTTGGAAGATTCAGATTACACTCTGACCTTGCCATCTGGTGCAGTCATAGGTCACAGGTCTCTTATGAGATACTATAGGTGAGGATACTGGAGTAAGCTAATGTAGTGTGGTGTAGTGTCATTTTTGAATAGACCACTATTTAGACCATAGATTTAAAGGCAATAAATGTGACTGTTGGATATTGTTATTTTATTAACATCCATGCTTAATATTTTTTTCAGGCAAAATTTGAATCCAAATAGAAGTCTGGTGCTGCAGAAGGGTATTCATCGCGTCATAGCGCAGTATAAGTCACTTGGATGTGCTACTACTTGCGCCGAGGCTTTGCAAAGGTTTGTCTTTGTTTAAACTCGCTAGTGTGAAATCAGTGTAGTATTGATTAATAAGCTTCTTCAGTAATATGCCCCTTTATTCTACAATAGCGATTCGCTCCATAGAATAAATATAAACACGAAGAACACTATTTTTATCTATTGTATTATCGAACATATTTTTTTTAGGTTTTTATAAATGTTATTGTTAATCTTTCGTTTTACTTAGGTACCAACCCTCTTTGAAACTAGTGCCTCTA